>NC_139470.1:14933333-16187500 GCF_057233095.1 Heloderma suspectum
TTTCTTAGTAGAAAGGCAGGGCACAAATCAAGTAAGTTGAGCCTTCCTGTTAATTGGGGTGATCAAATTGATTTCTTCATCCCAAATGCTCAGTCATAATTCATCCCTTGAAAATGTGAAAATAAAATGTGCCTGGTGTTTTTGTTCTTCTTGTTACTTGGTCTTTCAAAACATGCCTTCAAGGCTACAAACACAACAACTGAAATTCTCACTACTACACCTGGAGCCAGCAGGCCACAGAGGTGACAATTGCCCACTGCTGTTTTAAACTGTTCTTCACAGGTTTGTAGTAGAGATGAACAAATTAGCACCATTCAGAACAGTATAAATTACATTTCTGTGAACTTTTTCACAGAGAGAATGTTCATCCCTTCATTGATTTAAATTTTTTATAAGTCACACCTTCATCCCAAAATGGATTTCAGGGCAGTGTATATAAAAATGAAACATTCAGTACAATAAAAATGCTATAAAGGCAAACATCAGTGCAATAAAGATGAGAGGCATAAAGACTATTTCAGCCAGTTTCTTAAAAAAAATGCCTGCGCAAATCCAAAGTCTTCCGCTAAGTATGAATTGTGTTTACGTTTATGGGGAAAACTCAAGTTGTTCATGAACACAGGTGCTTAAGGATGGATTACATGAATTTATAGTCCATCTGCAATAAGAGAGCAGTCAAGGCGATACACAGGAATTGCTGCAGCTGTGTAAATGCCAAAACTGATGTATTGGTACTATTGGGGACATCCTACCAGTGCAACAGGTTGGGCTGTTGCTACTCAGTGAAGCCACAAAAATGGATGAGGGATAACAGTGTTGATCAAAGGTGTTGCGCAGCACAGATGCAGAGAGACTGGCAGGAAAATGCATGCCAGTAGCATCATAACCGCATCTTTGGCCATTGCATCATGAGTAGCCACCAATCAAATCTCAGTGTGTAGTGGCACTAGGAGCAAGTCCTCAAATGACTATCTCAGGGCGTGAGCAAGAACATATGGGAAAAGGTGGTCCTTCAGATACTGTGGCCCCAGGCTGTGGAGGGCTTTGTAGAGTAATAGCAGCACCTTGAATTGGGCCCTGCAACAGACTAGGAGCCTGTGAAAATGGTACAGTACTGGCATAATATGGTCATAACACCCAGTTCCAGTCAGTACTTTGGCTGTCATATTTTTTTACTAATGGAAGTCCCACATACAGCTCATTGCAGTAATCTGACCAGGAGGTTAGCAGGGCATGGGTCACTGAAGGCAAGCTGTCACTTATCAAGGTAGGGTCATAACTGGCATACCACCCAAAGATGGTAAAAGACACTCTGAGCAGCAGAAGACACATGTCTTTAGTGACAAAATTGGATCTACCAGATGTGGGACAGCAGCTGGCAATCTCTATTCTAGAACAATCAGAAATAAGCACTAATTTCCAATCTTAATGGAGTATCCCTTTTGCATTGCAGTATTATGCTGGGGATTCTTAGCATAGTTTGTTTGAATCGGTTTTTTTAGGCCCTTGAAACAAGATGGAATATAAAGGTTATGAAAACTGACAAGTCTCTCAGGTGGAATGTGAGATGTCAACATTTTCTTTTTTCTTTTATAGGCAAAAGTAAAAAAAGCTGCAATTCTATCACTGTTGGAGCATTTCTCGATGATGATGATATGAGTTTGGAAGAAGTAAAAAACAGGCAGAATGCTGCCAGAAATTACAGCCGAGCGATTGCATTGAATGAAACTACCATCAGTGACATTGGAAGCTCAGAATGTGACATCCTGTCCATTGAAAGGACCAGGACCATAATACCAACAGTAGAAGCCTCCAATAGGCACTCGGAGAAAGGAGTTCCTGCCAGTAAAGATGGATTTTGTAGCTCTGTGACCAGCGATAGGACAATAAGCTCTCATAGGAGGCATCCGAACCAAGGAGAAGAGTGCCTTCACTCGCCAGTCTCCAATTTAATGGAAGAATTTGATAAACTGTCTTGTCAGAATCAGACAGAGACAGGCGAATGTTCATTAGGGAAGCCAAGCCAAACTGCCATGAATAGCAAGTGTGAGAGTAGTCAGGTGGAAAGTACAAGGCAGCTTAGAAAATGTAAGGATCAGCTGACTAAGACATGTTTGCCGCTTCCCAAGACAGGTGCAGCTTCTGGAGAGACTGAGGATACAAAAATAAGGACAGATGAAAAAGCACAACTAGAAGTGGGCAAACCATCAGCAGAAACTAGTGTCTGGGATGGGGAGACAAAGCAGTCTTGCAGTTCTGAATTGCAGCCTGAAATGTCCCTGCAGTGTTTACTAAAGACCTCATCCTCAAATGAAAAAGCCAAGCAGCTGTTTCTCTTAGGGTATGGAACGGATTGTAACTTAACAAACTGACCTGTTTTGTATGTTTCACAGTAGAACTTGTTTTTTTTAATGTTTATGTTTGGGTTAGCAGTTGTTAATATGCAGTGTTTTTCAGAAGAAACTGACAAATTCCAGTATTTTTTACGGGATTCAACATTTGTAAGTTTCATACATTGGCCTACTTTGCACATAATCCTAACTCATGGTTTATTTAACTCATCCTACCCAGAGTTTGCCTGGCAAACAATAAAGAATGTAATCAAATCACAAGTACATCATTTGCAGCAAAATCAACCTGATTAGCTGTGCACAGTGCATATACTCTGAATACATATTTGAGTGCCACCATCCATGTGATATGTACGTAACTTTCCTACGTGACACTGATATCTGTACAGGAAAAGTGTGTGAAATGTCCTGAGTTTGTGTGGGTAAAGAGTTCTGTTTGAGCCTTGATGAAATTGTATGTGTTCTAGGTCATGGGGGTATATCTCTGCTAGTTTGGGTACAATTATATATTAATTTTTAATGTAGTAGTCAACCTCCTAATTCAGTGTAATTTAGTGATGGAAGTGGGTTATGAGGTGTTCCTGTGACTTAAACTCCTAACTTCTTAAATCTATCTTAAATGATTTCTAAGCCAATTTTAAGGGTGGACACCTTAAACATCATTAGCAGGTACTAATGAGAGGGAGACCTCTAGAAGATCCCTACTGTGGTGGTGGTGATTGTAATGCTGTTGTCTGAACTGTGGCCAGCATCAGGTTTGAGAGATGGGAGGGAGCCTGCCTCTGTATTGCAAGGGCTCAAAAAAAGGAAACAAAACCACCCATCACTTGTAGCAGGATTCTTCTGAGTGACGTGTTTGCAATCTGTTGAAGAGTAGTTCGCCCATACATCATTTGATGACTACAGCAGCAAGTTATGACAGTATAACAGGTCAAACACCACGGCCAGAACTTTCATATTGGGTCACATCTCAGTACTCTTCCAGTGAATGCGATTCACATGTTCATCTGTCTATTGAATAAGAACAAGTAAAACTACTTTTGTATATGAATTTAGCCCTGTGTTATTAGAGGTTTTGTTTGCATGCTGCATTCTAATCTTCAGGCAAGCTATCGCTCTTATTGTGATGGGTGGATATAAATATATGATTAATGGAAAGCAACTGTTCAGTGTAGGCAGCGGGCTTGACCATACCAGGTACATGGGCTGAATGGGTAACCCAGTTGTTTGTATCTGTGTGAGTGACTGTTGATAACTTAATCAGTTTGAGAGTATGGTTTAGTGGAGAGGCCCTATATCTATTAATCTGCTCTTGGTCATTAGGCAAAAGCCCCCAATAATAACTGTACTCTTCTAATAATGTATAAACAGACAGATTTAAAAATGCTGTAGTATCTATTAGGGATTGTGGGAGTGAGCCAGTGCCCACACTTGTCTTCCTAATCCTGTTCTCTTTCTCCGTTTAGGAAGCAGCCATCAAAGTTGGACAATGATGTGTTAACTGCATTACATGGGGTAGATATTGACTCACAAAGATATCCTGCTATTTACAAGTGGAATATGTCCGTACAGTCCTACCCATGTTCTGAACGACAAAGGTACATGCCAGTTCAATACAAGTTTAAACAAAGTCTTCTAGTTAGCTGGATGTTCTCATACTATATACAGTGTGTGTGTGGCTTGCTAAAAGGGACAGATCTTATCTGTGCTGTACAGTTCAGTGTGGCATGGAACAAATTTGCCTAGGGAAGTGCCAGAATGACTGGCTAACTAGATTTTACACACACACTCACACACACCCCTTCCCCAATAGATAGGTCTTACTTGCAGGGCAGCAAGTACTGTTTGTGAGAAGTTGTTGTGCAGTGCATATTCACTCATCTAGGATTCTGAAAAGCCCATTTATTCTGCTGCTTAAAGGGCCACTACTATTAAGGCTAATGTTTCTTGATACCCAAGCATCAGCAGCAAAGATTCTGGAACATTGTTTGGCAGTAATTCAGGAGTTTTTGGTCAGTGAGGAAGTGGAACAGGAAGAGTGGGCTAACTCCCACTTCTGTGAAAGACAGGGACAATCAAAGTTGTGTCCTTAAATTCGATGGAAAATTACCTGCTTTCTCCAGCTCCAAGATTGGAGCAGAGAAGGGGAGGGGGGTTCTGCTGTTTGAAAACAATATATCCCAACCCCAACGCCATCTCAAGGCAGGGAGAAGCTGGCTGGACAGGTGGAGCACCTGTCAGATACAGGTTCATCTGTGTGCTTCTGCCTCCTCTCTAGTTTGAAACGAGCCCAGAGCTTGTTATGGCTCAGAGGTTGCACCCAGCATGTGCAGAGTGCAAACATTAGGGGTGGTTAGACAATGGGGTTCATCCCCTCCACTACTCTGGTTTGTCTCTCCAGAACCTTAGTGATGTCTTACCCTGGCCAGAGGGGTGAATGAGATTGCGTCTTTCCTAATACTAAAATCTATACAGCTAAATCTTCTGGTTGAATGTTTCAAGCATCATAACTTAGACAAGGCCATTCTTAAGCTGCCCAGGGAGCTTTCAGCTACTGGGCTGTATAGAAATGTAATAAACAAATTAAAGGACAATAGGTAATTTGGTTGTAAATGGTTTTCAGTGAAATATGTAGCAGCACTGCTTTTCTAATCACTACTGTGAGTATTATTAACATCCATCTAGCAGAAGGATTGTCATAGCAAATGCATTTCTCCATCTTACACATTTGTGACATACAAAATTGTTGCCTTTTGTTCTAGTTGGTCAAGCCCATCAATAAAAGGAAGATTCAAGTCTCAGACAGCTCCAAGCCCATCAAGTGGTCCAGCATACTGTAGCCCAGGAAAGAGTAGTCCGGTATTCAGTAGTCCAGGGAAGTACAACGCACCTGCTGCTGGCTTCTCTCCAGATTTTGGGAGCCCCGGATGGTACAGCCCCGCCTACGTGAACCACATTCTGTTGTCCAAACGGCATCACTTCTCAGGATCATCTACCCATTAGAATGTGACCCTCTAAACTGCAATTAAGTATTTAAGTGAAGGAAAAATTAGGGTGTTGAAACACTGACATGGTGTGTCCCTGGCCCCTTTTATTTATTCTTGGAGAAAGGGGCTGCTTGCAGAGAAATCTTCATTCCAGATAATGTCTTCATTTACCAGATAATTGGTGACAAGTAGATTAGTAACAGTTATGTGTTAAGAGTACCTGAGCAGTAAACCTAAAACTTTCCTAAAGAGACTGTGGATAAAAATGACCTTTATTGGACATCTTCATCAGTGTCCACTCTGCCCACACAGCGCTTCTCCATATTGGCTTCCCTTTTTTCCGTAGCAAGTGTAGACTAAAACAAACTCAAACCTGCAAGTTTGTATGGCACACTAGTCTTCCAGTTGAACTGAGAGAAAAAGAGTTGCTGCTTGTCTGTGTGTGTGGGTTGCAGATTTATGAATTATTGTTTTATCTGATTAGGGCTAGTTTTAAAAGGAACAACAAGTGAGCCCATTAGTGTCCTATGCTGAAATGTTAAGAAAAGCTAATAAAAGAAATGAATGATAAACTGAAGTCTCTTCCCCCACCCTAGTTATCATGGGCAGATTTTGCAGTTCTTACACAAAAAGCACATCAGCAATAACAAAGTTATCACTGACCTTCTGTTTTAACAGTCCGGTTCTGTTTTATGCTATGGGAACAAATAATTTCAAAGCTAGCTTCATGTTTGAATTATCTAGACTGGATAAAAGCAGCTCCACTACAATGCAGCACTTTTTATTTTGGCTGGTACCGTTCCAACGTTTTTAGAATAAACCCTTCAAACTTGCCCAAGTCTACATTCTTAATGGTTATATTCACTGCAAGCATTTTCTTGCACATAAATATCTATCCTTATGTATACTGGAGATTATCATTTAGAGAGTAGAAAAGTCAGACTTTGTAATTGGGCCTGTTTATCATGCTGCAAATGGTACTTTTCATCATAGAATGTGATGAGAGCAGTTAGGGATGTATTATGCTAACTTGAAATCATCACAGCATCATTGGTTACTTTGGTGGCTTCTTTACACCAAGTGTAATGAGCATTTTGTATACTGTTCCTGAGTTTTTGATGTTTTGGTACAAAACTCCAGAACTACACTTAAGACTCTTCCAATTTTATTAGTGCCTTTTGTAACATTTTTATGTTTAGTACTTTTTGGTCTTGCTTTTAATGAGTGCTGTTCCCTTATATAAGCACTGACTACATTTTAACTTTCCAACACTTTTGAATGGAGTTCCTTTTTAAGCTGACCTTTATAGTTTAAAGAGATGTTACAAACTTCCATTTATTACTTTGTATATTTACTATAGCTGGCCAAGCTACAAATAAATATTTCCACTTAGGATGGCTCCTACCTTACCAGTTGTTTATTGTCATAAAAGTAAAACACAAGCACCTCTTCTCAGGTGCAGCTCCCTTTCAGGATTAGTCTTCAAATTTGTCATCTGTATCATTTTCCAGTAATTACAGAACAGATTTCACAAAGGCTGTTCACACCATATCAGTACATTGAAGCTAGCTTCTCATATAGGCCCATATAACTCAGACTGCAGTGTGACTACTCTACTGCCAGTGGAGGGAATTTCCCCAAGTTAGAAATCAGTTTCTATAAAACCCTTACCATGATATAGTATTGAGAAAGACCACACTAACTTCAATAGCTGGCTAAAAGCACTACATACACCTCCCACCTTGTAGGGCTAAAGGTACAAAGCTTTTGACAAATACTGAAAATAAGACCTTAACATGAACTTATTTTCTTAAACTTACGCTATCTGGTCCAGGTAGTCACAGTCCCTCTTGTACAAAGCATTCTCCACTGGGTATAGAAAGAGCATTCTTTGCTTACCATCTGCAGAGCTTTGGTTTAAAACAAACAAATTTAAGCAATTGACAATGTTTTGTAACTTTTCCTTTGCTTTAATACTCTTGTTATATGCTTTTTGTATTTAAGAGTGTTTCTGGAGCATTAACTATCGGTTTAACACATGATGGGGGAGAGAGGGTCCAAAGGGTTGGTGTTGGAAAATACATTAATGTCTAGAATTCACATTTGCGTCCTTTTGTCAATGTGTTCAAGTGAATTTTTAACAAGCTTATTAAATTTGTTTATTTAAATGTCTTTCTCCATTTATTTAGTGTTTGTGTGCATATCAGGCTTATGTGTTGCACAAGCAGTTGCTAGGGGTAGACCTGTGTGTGATTGTGCACATGTCACAGCTGGTGGGAGGATGTATGAAAACTCCACTTCCTCCAGACAGCATGGTGAGAGGCTTAAGTAAAACATCACTAAGCAAGCAGGGAAAGAGTACGTACCTTAGACAGGCGAGAGAGACATATCAGCTATGCTCAGTGAACGTCAGATGTAGTGTTTCAGCCACCCCAAAATCAGTGCATAAGATGAAGGCACCATCTAAAGCACACTTTGGCTTTTTTGCAGTTATGGAATCATGGCATACAGCAGCCTTCCTCAACCTAGTGCCCTTCAGATATGTAGGGATTATAACTCCCAGCATTCCTGGCCATTGGCCATGCTGGCTGAGGCTGATTGGAATTGAAGTCCAAACATCTGGAGGGCACCACGTTAGGGAAGGCTGGCATACAGTGTGTATTAGAATTGTTTCCTTAGCATCTCCTCTTTAAAAAAAACTTGGATTTCCTAATACTACATATTCACAGGCTTCTAAGAGTAGTTCAACAAGAAACAAAACCAATACTACTGCTGTAGTTACCATAAAGACTTAAAAGCCATCTTATGACATTTTAAAATGTGGACTGTTCTTCGGTGGACTTTAGATGTCAAAGTACACTGCTTATATAAACAATGAGCCTGTTCAGATGTCATGGCAGTGTCCAGTGGCAAATCGTGGGTTAATTAAACCCATCAACAACCCCAAGTGCCCCTGTTCGAGCGTCACAGAAACAACCCGTGAATGCAGTGTTCAAGGGTTGTTGAAGCAAACAGGAAGTGACTTGTGCACAGCATGCATCCCTGCAATTCGTGAGTTAATTAACCCACGATTTGGTGACAGATGCCTCCATTATGTCCAAACAGGGTCAATGATTACAAATTTCAAAAGCCTACTATGAAGCATGAACCATCCCTGTAACTTCCATTTTCAGGGTGAATGGTGAAAGTAATCCATAACTGGAAAGCTGAGAGGGTTTCCTGGGAAAAGGTTATGCTAAGGAGGTGCTCTGACAGTAACCATTAGCCATTTAGGTTGAAGCTTTATAACAGTCCGGAGATAAGAGGTACTACCCTAGGTACCTGCACTGCTGAATTTCACCCCTGTCAAATACTGTGTAGGTTTAGAACTATGTCACCATAATCTATAATGTAGGCATAATTTACAGGCTTTTTGTAAAGAATTAGCAAGGTCTTATATACATGGAGCACCATACGACAGACTAAAAGCATATTCAGTGGGGACAGAATAAGCACTACTGTTTCAGCAACTTTTAATTTCAAGGATGTCTCATGTGAAATCAATAAACCTTTATTTTTTCAGATATTTTACAGAGACAGATAAGAATAACTTAAGTTCCTGCACTGACCGAAAGACAGACCACCACCACTTTCTATGAGTATTATCCCAATAACTCGCCCACCCTTTTTCTGACACTCTTGCTTCCAGCCATACAATTGGCTAGATAACAAGTTTCACTGAAAGCATTGCATCAGCTTTGAAGGAGCAGCTTTCTGCCAAGGATTCAGTTCCAAAAGCATTTTGGTATACTATGCTCTTACGAACTACAAATAAGAAATATTAACCTCAGCGTGCTGAAGAAATGAAGCGGGGGTGCGGGGAGAGTAGGTTTTTGTTGAGTAGTCAATATCCTACTGCAGCTACATGGCCGGAAGAGAGTTTACAGGCAGCTCCAGAAAGGCTCAGTTGCGTGTGATTTTCTCAGGAGGCATAAACCCTGTGTCGCCAAGCATTCGAAGCGCCACTCTGCCACTGGGACGGATCACCAAGTGGGTGATGCTGCCATTGTTGAGGGATATCCGAAGCCAACCTTCAGGGGGAAACTGTAATGCTCTGCAAGAAAGGGAAAGTAGTTACTTCAGCACTTTGAGACAAATGGTACAAGTTCAGTTCAGTGCCCCCTCCCCCAGCCATAATAAACCTTAGCAAATCAGCTGCAATATGTACATCGAGTAGGTAGAAGGTAGATTGGAATCTACTGGTAGATCTGAGTTATTTGTATAGATCTCCAAGGTTTTCTGACTCCCTATAGATTAAAATTGGCAAGTAAAGCAATTTAAAAGAAATTTTAGCTGCCATCAACAGATTAACAAACACTTCAGGTAAGAGATTTCTGCAGTCTTTTAAATAATTCAAAAGCACCATGTGGGGGTCCATTGGTATATTACTTCCTGTTATTAGCTCAATATAATGCAAAATCAAATTCCAATATGATTTAATTCTTGCACAATGCCAATTGCATATAATCAGCACTTTGATGTCCACATCTCCAACATCTATCATGTTCCAATTTACACAGCCTTTTAGTATGGCACGTACTTTTGTTTTGTTGTTTAAGAATTTTAAAGAAAGGGAAGACACAGCTGTTGCCAAGAAGGCTAATATAACAAAACAGCAGCTGATACCCTAGGTCTAAATATATGACTTTAAAAACTGGGATGTCTGGGCACAGTAATGGACTGGATGAGGACCAGTAAAAGAAGCTGCCTTACACCAAATCAGTCCCTTGGTCCATCTAGCTCAATATTGTCTACACTGGGTGGCAGAGGCTCTCCAGGGTTTCAGATGGGGCTCTCTCCCAGCGCTAACTGGGGAGACCAGGAATTGAGCCTGGAACCTTCTACATGCACAGCATGTACTCTACCACTGAGCTCGAGTCCGTCCAAACAGACCCAAGCCAGATAAGATGGAGGTGGTGGTAGTGGGTGGCTCACCTGTCCAGCTAAGTGGAGTTCAACCTGGTTTGGAGGGGACTGCACTCCCCCTAAAGAATCAGGTTTGTAGTCTGTGGTTTTTCTCAAATCCAGCACCGTTGCTGGAGGCATAGGTGGCCTCAGTGGCTTGGGCTGGATCATACCGATTACAACTCTTAATTTGGCAGAGATAGTCTTGCAAGAGTTATCCATGCTATCGTAAGCTCCTGGTTTGATTACTGGAATGCGTTCCTTGTTCATTACTAAACAAGGGGAGATAGGGGCATTTGACTTGGGACAGAAGCAGTCCAACTCAGAAGGGTTGAGACGTCTGACCTAGCATTAGCTTCACCTACCAGATGTCCCCAGCCTATGCTCTCCCCCATTAATGCAACACTCTTAACATACCCGGGCTGCAATCCTATAGACACTTACCCGGGAGTAAGTCTCATTCTCAATGGGACTTCTGAGTAGACATGCATAGGACTGCACGGTCAGTATTCTATTACTTTAATATTTGGGTAGCATGCTAGACTCAAAGGAATGTTTAAGTCTTGTTGTAAACTACTGATAGAGAGCCATTATGGTAGCACCATGAGTGGACCCTCCGATTAATTATGAATCCTTTAAGCCTGCCTGCGTGCCCTGTTGGCATGACAGCGCTTCCAAGACAGATGCACTAAGATTGCATTGCTTCAGTCCTATGCAGGTGCTCAACCTGCACACATATGGGCTAAAGTGTATGTGTGTGTGTGTGTGTGGGGGGGGGCACAATGCAAGCCCTGCCCCCAATTTCCACATCCTCTCTGAGCAGTAAGGCCTTAAGGGAGCTTCTACTCATGTTCACATGAACACAAATAGAAACCTGCACATAATGGGAAACGCTGCTTTATTGGGAACGGGGAGGGGAGGGCCAGTGCTTGTGGGGATGCCAGTTCAAGGCAAAGCCAGTTCAGGAGCTAGAAGGCAACAGATCTGCTGCACAGTTTTCAGATTTATGGCACTGGTCTCTACCCTAGTATTAATTTACCACCATCGGTAAAAGATTTGGCAGTTCTGAAAGTAGAGCAATAGATACAAATGTGTTCCCTCTCTTTTTTTCATTTGTCAACTTCACAGTACATTTAGTATGGAAGGTCTGTTCATTTTGAAATCCCCTACTCAGAAATAGGGATCAGAGCAAAAGCTTCAAGTTAACCCTGAAATCATATGGTCTATGGACAGCTGCTCATATTAGTGAGCACTCATCCTCCCCAAGTACCTCAGACCTGCTAAATGCATCTGGTTCCTCAATATAATGGACAACACAATGTGCTAGCCCAATTAAAATGCCAAACTTTTGGCGGGTTCCCCACCCCTGCCAGATTGTTTAAGTGCCAGTTACCTGCAAACTATGTAACGAATAACATTGGCATGACAAACAAAGATTTCATAACTATCCTCTTCCTGCTTTACATCAGCCCTATGAATGTAGTTTCGGAAGGCAGCTTCGATGCGGGCCCCATCTTCGTAGTACTGCTAAAAGCAGATAATTGGTTATTGACATAGGTATTAAAAACTTGCACAAGCTTTTTATCTTCACATTATAATCAGTCACCTGCAAAAAAAGGATTCTGTCCTTTCTGATCAAGAACCACAGGACATCATCCAAACATCAGTAACTTCCTGTTTAGGTTACTGCAACGTAGTCTATATGAAGTTCTTTCGAAGCATCAGCTATTGCAGAACAAAGCAGCCCATCTATTGATAGGGTTCAACTACACCAAAACTTTCTGGGCCCAGTTCAAGATACTGGATCTTGCCTTTAAAAAACTAAACAACCCGGGCCCTGTATATCTTAGGTATTGCTGTCTGCCATTGGTACATCCCTCTTCCATTAATTCATTAAGTGTTCTCTCATTTAATGAAGTCACAACTCTTAGAGAATGGAGCACTTTTGCTGTGGTGGCTCCCATTCTTTGGAATTCTAGGTAATACAGCTGGTGCCAATTCTTTTTGCTGCTGGGTGAAAATATTCTTATTTAATAAGGCATTCTGCTTATCAGTACGAGCCTATTTCCATTTGAAATTTCACAGTGGCTGGCTGTTGTGTGGTTTTGTTTTAGGTCAAGCTAATTATGTTTTTATTGTGGATCACGTTTTGTATTTTCACTAACAGAAGGGTAACTGGTAAGCTTCATAAAAAAGCAGCATGATAAAAAGGCAACTCCACTTCCAAACAGACCATGATGACATGTAGGAAAATTCATGTTACAAGAATACATGTTGGGTGGGTTAGTGCGCGCACGTGCGCACACACACACACAATCAATCCTGAGGAAACTGGTCTAAGTGGTTCTAAGTAAACCCAAAGATTACAACATTAAGGCAACTGCCTGTGCAAAGTGTTACCACAGCTTCTGGCTTCCAGTGACAGCCAGGAGGATTTGGTTCAATTGGAGCTCCCTCACGCAGCAGATCAGTGCTCAGTTTTGTCACACCTGGGGGGAAAGACATATGCATTTCAAAGCCTGGCAGACATATATCCTTAAATGAAACACTCCTACATATGCATACAGACTCAATTCCATGAAGATTTATTTGACAGCCTTTGGGATATATGAATTTTATGGGGAAACTGACTGTCACTCCTCTGATCACACCCCTGATCCCATCTTCAGTTATGTAGTTTCTCCTTGAATTTAAAGTCCAGCCATCTCTAGTTCTTGGATAGCTTTAACTTATCCCTCCTTCACAAGTTTCCCAGCTCACAGCCACCACCTCCAATTCACTTCTAAAGTGATCTACCTTGTTTTGCAATCTTCAAGAAGATGCAAATTTATACATTTTGTCAAGATTCCCCATTTCTGGGCCACAAATTGGCTCATTTTCCATCACAAGTCCTACAACCTAATCCCCATTCATCTCTCCAGATCTTTCCCATCCTGAAAAACAATTTTTGGACCCTTTCATCTCTCCTACAGCTTCTCTTCTCCTCCAGACACCTTTGAGTGCGCCACACTCATTGTCTTCATGGCTCTTCCTATAACTTTCCTTAAGTCTAAAATTGACTTTCATTCCTCTTAGAACTGCTCTTACCCAAATGTTTCTGACTTACATTCTACTGGATGAATCCAATGGTGATCTCCACCCTTATTCTTAGCCTATTATTCCTTTTAGCTCTCCTCCTTGGGCTTCTGACACCTCTCCGCTCCCTGTCCTTGTTAACACCACTCCCTCATGGTTTGGGCTATTTTCCCTCCTTCCTTTCAGTCCAAGCCTGCATTCCAACCATCAGCTGCAGCTTATTCCTGAAAGTCCACAAACATGACAGAATTCCTAATCTTCCAATTAAGTATTGTAAAATGCACTGCTGTCACTGTTAGAGATAATGCTATCTCCCTTCTCCAAGGCTTGTGGTTCCCTAGAATTCTGAAACTTTAACTAAGGGAGCCTTTCAGACAGATACTCCTTGTTTATCTCCCTGCTCCAAAGCGTACGCTATCTGTTAACTAGGCTCAAGGACCATTTTACATGGCATTCACCATGTTGCCTTAGCCCCCCGTAAGCTAAATTGCAATTGTAAACCAGACCGAACTAGTGTCATTGCAAACAAGGGAAAACAGCATGTGATCCAGGCACTTTGTGCTAGAATGTACCTCACATCGGGTACAAGGAATGTGTGTCGTGCCTGGAACTGGGATAAGGTCAGTATGTACTACCTGACCCAGCACATTCCAAGGAAGTGGTGAAGTCTCTTGGTTTCTGCCAATGGTAGCCAGGGTAGGCATGAGTTTAGCTAGATTTAAAAATGTATATAGCAATAATTTTATATAGCTGGGGGAGAATATAAACTTATCTAGCTAAGGAGGAGATACAAACTGCAATCCTATCTAGACCGAGATAGCCTTGCTGTAGTTATGCATGCTCTGGGTTTAGATTATGGCAATATGTTGTGTGGGGCCTGCTTACGTTGTGATCTTTGCAGCACCAGGTGAAGACCTTTTTACTTTCCCAGGATTTTCAGCTCTAAAATCTTCATTAATCCTAACTTCTCAGTACTTTTAGATCTTTGAGCTAGTGTTACTCACTTTACTGGTTTTATGCTGCTGGTTTTATTTTGTTTTCAGTTCATGTTTTGTTGCTTCTTAATGTTTTATTGTAAACTGCCCAGAGAACATTTGTTATCGGGATGTATAAAAATATGGTAAATAAATATAAGTACCGGGAGAGATACATTTGGAACTTGTATTCAACACGAGCTACAAAAACCAAGAACCCCTCTAGAGAAGGGGTCATCACACCTGGCCAGCATGGTCACCTTCTGTAAGTAACAGTCAGCTATGACAGGTATTCTTACAATTGTAAATTGATTCAGTAAATAAGCATCACCACCCAACAGTGCAAACTGTCCTTATGTTTGTGGACATCTTCATCCCAAGTTTTTAGTAACAAGGAACAGTGAACGCCATTCTAAATGTGCATATATTTATTGGTCTTGTTTTGGTGCCAAGTAAAAACATGGCTTTTTACCAAAGCCTTTCAGGGCATTCCCTAGCACATTGTTTTAACTGTTTGGTTTTAGATTTTAACTGGTATTAGTTCATTTAATGTGTTTTAGGTGTTTAAATTATTTGTTTTATACTGTTTAAATTGATTTTATCTGTACACCACCCTGAGATATTAATGATATAGGGTGGCATAGAAATGTTTTGTTTTATTTTTATATAGATAGATAGATAGATAGATAGATAGATAGAGTTTCTAGGAGTTGAACCCATGCCAGTGATAAGTCGTTATCTTATTTTCTCCCTCATTATACCAGAGGCATAAGAGCGTCTCTTACAGAGAAACGCCCCTTCCTGTTATTCATGAAAGTCATTCAAGGAGCTCTGGCTTTTAGTAGAAGTTTGTCAAAGTGGTTAGCTAACCTGGAAATCTGCTGAGCAGTCCCAGAACTACTAACATTCAAGCCACTGCACAGTCAATGGTTGTGCAGAGGAGGAAATTTTGGCAGAAGGAGCTTTTTAAACCTCTGCACACTATGGTGCATCAAACTGCCCTTGCTAATATTCTGCAGTGAGGTCGGCAACAAAATGTTGCAGTGTGGAGTGCACTGTTCAGGATTCCAGCCATTCTATCCTGCCACCCCGTATTTCACTCCCAAGAGCAGTGGTACAATGGAGGAGGAAATGTGGAGCAGCATAGCTCCAGGGATTTTTTCATTTGAAAGAGCACCAGGGTAGTTGACTGAATATTCTTGCTCTGAGTGAATGAGGTGACAGATACGTATAGAGGAAGTCAGAGAATGAGGGAAATGATTAAGGAGAGGCTGAATACTTCTTTCCTTTTCTTTGATGGAGTTCTTACTTTCCTCTAGCAGTTAAACATAAACACTTCTTTGCAAGATTGTTTGATATCTAATTAAAAAGCTAAAGGTTACATTTCAGTTGGTTGAAATATAGCCTTTGTTAAACTTCAATGTGTTTTAGAATTTAAATGGAGCTCACGCCAAGGAAATTATGCATATGACTGTGCTGATTTTAACAAGCTGAATAGATATTATGCTTTGTGCTACTACTCTTTGGAGTCTGCATGTGTGCACACATATACACAGCCTTTGATACCTCCATCTTGTGACTGGGTGGTGCTGTCACATAAGAACTGGCACTCAGAAAACTGAGATTGTTATTAGCGTATGATTATCTACAAAACTTAGTTTGTTTACTTAAAGATGTTTTTAGGCCACTTTTAAGGGTAGAACCTTCTCAACACAGCATATTATATAAAAACCATAAAGTGGATACAATAAAAGTTAAGTACATATTCAATAACAATCCATGAAAATAAAAATTTCAATCAAGCCAGCACTATTTCTTACTCTGATAACCTGCCTTTCAGTCAAGATTGGCTCTCAAAGTGACTCACAAATAAAATCCATAAAGAAGTGCAATCTATGAGGGATACACAGAGGTGTTTATAGCAAGGTCTCTTCTGGACCGAAAGTTGATTCTATAGACCAAGTTCTATTCTCTTCCCCTCCAGAGGGAAGTGGTAGAAACGAGCTGCAAAAGGGCCCAGGAGCTGGCTGATGGTTAAGATTACAGGACCCCAGTGTTGACATGGTCACCCCTGCCCAGTAGTTCATCAAAAATGCTTAAGAAAACCTAGTTATTGCTCCTCAATTCAAGTACAGGGTAGATAAGACAATCATCGGGTGTTATTTTTAGTTTAACTTTTAGGAATTAACACATGCTTAACATCACTAAAGGTTAGGTCTGCGTGCTGCGTGCAAGAAAAAGTTTTCTGTTCATGCTATTCATACACAGACTGAGGCCTGTGACGAATTAACATGTTGCCCCCTGTGCCACAAGCACTACTGAAGCTGTCTTTTAAAGATTTTTACATATATAGTGCCACACAAACACTATTTAGAAAGAGTTCTGCTCTGGGGTACTAAACAGAATTCACTCACCAGGAAGATGTTTGCTGATGATGTTGGCTGTTTCAGTTGCTCTGGTCATAGAAGAATGTACAATTGTATCAAATTTCAGTCCCAGGCTTGCAAGTCTTTTCCCCGTTAACTCAGCTTGCTCACGGCCTGAAAAGTAACATTAGGTATGAGTTGCTAATATGTGTTTCTTTTGCATGTTCAGAGAAAACAGCAGGCCTGCTACATCATGTATACCTGTGTTGTCCCAGCACAAAAATGTGCCAAGTTTCCAGACAGGGAATTGCTTCCTCTGCCACAGTTCACGCTTGCATTCTTTGCCTAAAGGAATTTTTGCATCAGACCCCAACTCCAAGCAAGATCTCTTTTAGTCAGGAAGAAGACTGCATTATTTGTAGGACTGCTTTTTAATCATCAGAGTGCCATCAGTGTGCACAGTGCTTTTCAGGTATGCAAAGGTAGCTCCTGCCTTGAGGAGCTTACACTCTAACATTCAACACAGGGGGAACAGAGAAAGGGGTAAACAGGGAAAGAATATGCAATTGCTTCAGTCACACAGTTGCAATAGGGAGGGGTGGGCAAGTTGTGGCCCTCCAGATGTTTTGGCCTCTAACCCATCAGCCTTAGCCAGCATAGCCCACTGTGAGGGATGATGGGAGTTGTAGGCCAACACATCTGGAGGGCCACAAGTTGCCTACCCTTGCAATAGGTAAGAGCTGGTGGCATCACACATAAATTCTGGGAGGAAGTTCAAAGCATATGGGGCAGCAAGGGCAGTCTTTTGAGGGAGAGCAGGAGACTTTCAGAAGGCTTAGGATGGTGAAGTGAAGGTAACTGGCAGGGATGTATTGCAAGGGTAAGGAGAAGGAGCTTGTTCTGGATCTGGAAGCAGACTGGAAATCAGTGCAGGGGTTTAATTAATAGGCAAGACAAGTGGAGCCTATAACACGATTTTGCAGTATGAAGTACTCCCATGTCCTTTTCCAGCATACTATGTTGCATTCTCCCCACCCTGGTCAGTCAGCATTCTGTGCCCACTGAGCATGCTCAGTCTTCACTGGGCTGTTTTGAGAGTTGTCTTCCCCTGAAAGTGTTGGGGTATTTTAGTTTGGGGTTCCCAAGCCTTCTGATATCCCCTCTTGTGTACAGATAGTGCCATTCTGGCTACATAAGGATCCACACATCAGAGAATAAATTCACTATTAGTATATATGATGAATCAGTTAAATACATTTTGATCATCTAAAAATGTACTCCTGATTAGCTGGGTCAACAGATTTAAAACGTTTTAAATTATATATATAAAAGCTGCAGATGGCAAGCACTATCATACAATAGGCAGTACTCTTTCACTCAGGAGTACCTCTTCGCATGCATCGTCTAAAAATGAAGCATCTTTTTTTCCTTTAGAACGAGTTCTCATATGCCAATTTAAGGGAGCAATCCTATCTAGATAGGTGGCCGCCTCTGAACTCAGAGGCAAACGCCTATCCAAAGCAGGGCAGAAGAAGCACGGAGGGGATCGTTCTCTCCGTGCTTCTCCTGCCCTGCTTTTTTGGCTAGACAGCCAATTGAGGCTGTCTAGCTGCGGGAGGGCGAAGCAGGGAAGGAGGCTGCTGTACGACACATAGGATGAGTCATACAGGCAGTTACGCTCTCCCCTCCCTGGAACGCCCCCAGCCACGCCCCTTTCCGGCCACCCTGCACTCCTCTTGCGAGCACGAAGAATGGGGCTGTTCCGCGCTGCCTCCGAGGGGGGAGGCTGGTTCCCAGAAAACAACACATCCTATGGCCCTCTAGCCGCTGTCTAGTGGCCATAGGATTGCTCCCTAAGTTGATTTAATCAACTGACTAAAAGTCATGATTAATTGACTAGGATTTTTCTAAGCAGTGAAAGCTCTAATTAGTGTCACAATTCTCATCACCAACCCAGAGAAGCCAAAACACAATCCTCAGATGTGTTATGTATTGCTAAGCATAATCCACAAGATCTAAACTTTGAGGTCAAAACAAAATAACATCTGAAACAAACAGCCCACGCGGTGCACACAGAACTATGCAAGTAGCTTCTAGGTTACTGTTCTATGTTTAGTACAGATCCTAGCCAGGAGCTTGCATGTAGCTGGGGAATTAGAAAAACCAGAAGCCTTTTAATACGTGGGAGAAGAGGAAAAGAGCCATGTGTTCGGCTCTCCCATGGCTTAGCTCGGCTCTATATTAAAACAGAAATGAGCCACAAAGAACGCATACATTCTTCTAGCATTAAAGGGCAGGAAGAGAAGTAGCTTGGCAAGCAAAATTGGGGCTGGAAGACAGGCAACCACCTTATTCTATTTACACAGCTAACCTACAATCTTGTTTTTAATGCCTAAATACCTTCCTATTCGGAAGACCACTCTGCTTTCTGTCACCAGCCTAATGGGAAACTAAATATTTTTTTAAAAATTACTTGTAAACCATCCTTGGAGAACTGACTGAAAGGCAATGAAATACTAAATAAATCTTACATCGGAAAGTAATTTAAAGAATCTCCATGAGAGACAGGTGAATCTGATTATTTAAGGATTGTGGTCCCTGAAGCACTGCTCAAACTGGGTAACACAAAAGGGCTATTCACATGTAATGGAGGCAAATCACAGGTTAATTAACCCACAATTTGCCATGACACATTCTGGGCACTTTCTGCAGCCTTTTTGAATATTCAACCCCCAATCGGGGGTCGCTACATGACATCCAAACCCAGACACTATAGTTAATCAACCCACAGTTAATGTAACTACTAATTGTAGGTTAACTGTGAGTTATTTAACCCACAATTAACCTATAGTGTCTGGGTTCAGACATCACGTAGCAACCTCTAATCAGCCCAATTGGGGGTTGAATACTGAAAATGGCCACAGAGTGCACCACAGCAAATCTTGGGTTAATTAATCCACAATTTGCCACCATTACGTGCAAACTAGGTCAAAATGGTACCACAAAATTTATATTTATTGCTCAAACAATATCAGAGAATAACAAAACTTTGCAATGATGAAACAAGCAAGACACATCACCATATACAATACAACTGGGATGATCAGAAGCTTAATAGAAATAGTGGCTAACATATTTGTTATTAAAATTAAAGTCCCTATTATGTCTTCATTGAGATCTTATAGGTATCTAGCTACATGGTTGGCAAAGCCTAGGTAATCATGTTTGGTAGGCTTCTCATTCTTCCAGGGTCTTTTTGCTTAACTAGGTCAAAATCTCACTATTTATAACATTCTATGTAACATTAGCTCTAGTTCCTTGTCTCAAAGAAACATCTATGCCCCTTGACCTGAACAGGAGCTTCAGACTCAGTCATAGCTCCTGCCCCATCGCTCCTATACCTAACTCAAGGAGGAACTCTTCCTAACACAGGTAAACTTACAGCTAATTTCAGAAGCACCCCTGTGAAGGTCCATCTCCTGAGTTAAGGAGCTTTTCTCCTTTTCTAAGAACTCACTTTGCACCTGTGAGAAGCTCCCTTGCCCCTGTTTGAAGAACACATTCTGCACTTAAAGCTAGCTCACAGCATCTACAATACTAATCAACCGTAGCACACAGAGATAACGAATAACATTCATGTAAGATATAAGAATTCTTGTCAACAATACACATTACAAAGTATGAATGTAACAGATGGGTTACTGAACTAAACTAGCAAGTTTCATACAACCACAAGCTGGATCTCCGCCTATTAGCCTTTCTAGCAGAGTGCCAGCCATACATACCCAACTGCGTCAGAATTTTGTCTTTAGCATTTCGGCCATCTGTATTGTACTGAGAATGACGTATGAGGAATATATGTCTGGTAGCTTTTGCTTTGTAGTGGGCTAGGCGAGATGAAACTTCTTCTTCTCCAGTCTCTTGATTTTTCTTCTTCAGGTTCATAAGAGCCAGTGGTTCTCTCCTGAAAGGAATGTTTGAAGTTTACCTTTTTGTAGAAAAAAAACATGCAAAATAATTACCCCAACTCCATCACTTTCAGTGCTAAGTGTCCTTTTGACTAAGTCAGCTTTGGTTTTAACAATCCTGATATCATTCATGGAATCCCTCATTGAGAAGTATAACATCTCCATAATGCCTCCTTGCCAAATGTTGGGAGAGTAACAGAGAAAAACAAAAGCAACATGCTTTAAAACAACATTGATGTGTGTGTGTGTTCAGATTTAGAGGTATGGCTCTGTCCTATGGCTATGGTCCAAAGAGCTACTTCGCTCAAGAAGTTGGGCATTACCAGGGTGTGTTTTTTACCTTTGCCCCTTTGAACAGCAATGCTCTCATGTAATATCAAACTGCTTTTGTGTCAGTTTCAAAAGTGTTTTGCCATTTGATAAAGGGAGGAGATGAGAATTAAATGAACTATTATTTAGATTCAGGCCTATATATGCTCGAGCACTATCAGGTTTTAAAGCTATCACATCAGCCTGCAGCAACATATGTTTTTAGGCAGTACATTTTTGCATCAGTCCCCAACTCCAAGCAAGATTTATTTTAATCAGGAAGAAGACTGCATTATTTGTAGGACTGCTTTTTAATCAGAGTGCCATCAGTGTGCACAGTGCTTCACAGGTGTGCAAAAGTATCTCCTGCCTTGAGGAGCTTACACTCTAACATTCAACACAGGAGGAACAGAGAAAGGGGCAAACAGGGAAAGAATATGCAATGGCTTCAGTTACACGGTTGCAATAGGGAGGGGTGGGCAAGTTGTGGCCCTCCAGATGTTTTGGCCTACAACTCCCATCATCCCTCACAGTGGGCTATGCTGGCTAAGGTTGATGGAAGTTACAGGCCAAAAATATCTGAAGGGCCACAACTTGCCTACTCCTGCAGTACATGAACCAGTTGTTCATCCACGTTACACTTCCAAAGGTGGAGGAGGAAGCTGTCCAAGGAACAGCTTTCCAGTTTTACTCTCTGGGCCAGTTTGCACGACATGACAGCCCATCGTGGGTTAATTTACCCTTAAGGAGCTGTGGTTACCATTATAAATATGCATGCCCCAACTGGGGTTGCCGAGTTGTGCAAACCTGGCCGGCAGGGGTTATTTGAAGGTTAAACAACCCTTGCAGAACCCATGGCCTGTTTTAGGGTTATATTGAGGATGCTAGTGAGTCTATCTTTAGTTTTAAAAAAGACATGGGGGCAGTTCACTAGGTCATGCCAGCACCTTCAATACTATTGATATTTAAGTTTGCCACCTCTACTTAGTACTGTATAATCACCTCCAAACAGCTACAACTGTCTGCTATAATTTTCTCCTGCATGTATATTATACTTTTCTGCAAAGTAACCTTCCTCGCACATTTTTTCCTGGACCAAACTGCTATCCTCTTCTCAAGCCAGAAGGAGAAACTTTTCCATAACTTACATGTTACACTGCATTTCAGCAAGACACCAAGTACCAATTCATTTAGCAACAGTCCTTACAAGCAGCCTTTATCCTGCATATCAGAAATATATCGTTATTAGAGTTATACTGATTTTAGTTTTCAACTATCTGGGGCAGCCAAAACTGGAACTCATTCATCTCAACAGTCACAAAACAACTTACCATCCTTACTGGTAAGGTTACAATCCAGTACCCAGGTTGACAATGTAAACAAATGAAAATATTATAAATTTTAATAAGCCACGGTTCAGATTAACTGTAGTATGATTTTTATTTTAAAATAGCTTTGCAAAGCTTAGCTCCCTGTACTTCCCTTCTGCAAACCCAAGGCTAAAAAATGTGTTTAATTTATTAACAAAACATTAAAAAGTACAGAAGGTTTAATATGAAAATAAAATGGCCTTGTAAGCAACATTATACATAATGATCAAAGCTGCACCACTGACATTAGAAAATAAAACATAGGGAAATTTAAGTAATGCAGTCAACAGGTCCATGGAACCTCTATGCAGAATTCTCACAATTATGAAGATCCCCATTTGCACTTGAGAAGGAAGTTAAATGTGCTAAAATATTTTTTAAAATCTGGAGGCTAGAGCAAGGCAACATTTTAAATAACAAGGCTAGCAATTCTGGCATCCAGACTCATATATAAGAACGTTTATGCTCTAAGTGAGCCGAAATACTCACTGCTCTGAAAACTATCTGAAGTGAAGCTAGGCTAAAGTGACTTCACCCTGGGCCCGAAAAGAAGCTTCACCTGGTATGTTCTTCTTACCCAGAAATACCCCACATATGTTTTAGTCTAACTTTCCTCCAAGGAACTCATGGTCCCTCGCCTCTTTGTCCTCATGACAGTCCTGGGAGATGGGTTAGGTTGACCAGCCCACGGTCAGTACGCTTTGTGGCTGGGCAATAATTTGAACCCAGATCTCTCTAGTTCAAGCCCACCACTCTGGCTATTATAAAGCTAGCCTTTAAAACATTAAGGCACATTATTTGAACTGTGATGCAAACAAGTATTCTTTTCACTATGAGAAATTGCAGTGACTTGCTACAGAGGGGAATAACAGTACCAAGTCTGACCCAATGTCCACAAATAACAGGCCTGTAATAAGCCTATCACTTAACTTACTGAAGCATATACCCATGATACTTCAGTAAGTTCAAACCATTATGAAATTAAAAGCTGCAAGAACGTTTGATCAGATTTAGTGTTATAAATCTGAGAAAGAATTAAATAAAAATCAAAGCTCAATTCCCTTCAATTAGAGAGAAGTGCTAACAACAAATGTTCATTGCAATAGTGTTCTAAAGTATACTGTCACTGCTCTGAGCACTTTGTTGCTAGAAAAGAGGACTCAACTTTTATGACCAAGTGCCACCAACAAAATCATTATTTGAACTGAAATAATTTCTCAAGAGGTCAAGTAACCAATACAGATATCTAGTCAGAATTAGAGACAAGATACACTCTGGTAACCATTCAAAAATACTATTTAATAGATATACAGTCAGGACCAGAAATATTGGAACAAGGATAGCTGTTTTGGCAGTTGGCCTCTGTACATCACCACATTGAAGTTGAAAGGAAACACACCCAGATGGGAGCAAAGCCAGGACTTTGAGCTGTAATTCAAGGGGTTTGACAAAAGTGGGGCACTAACCATTCAGGAAGGACAGCCAGTGGCATACACACACACACATCATTGGTGGCTCATAAGTAATGGAACAAACCAACATCATTTCAAACTGAAGGATCGCCTTTAATACCTGGATGAAAATCCTTTGCAGTCAATGACTGCCTGAAGTCTGGAACCCATGGACATGACCAAATGCTGAGTTTCCTCCCTCGAGATGCTTTGCCAGGCCTTTAATGCAGCTGCCTTCAGCTGCTGCTTGTTTGTGGGTCTTTCTGCCGTCAGTCTTGTCTTCAGAAAGGGAAAAGCATGCTCTATTGGGTTGAGATCAGGTGACTGACTTGGCGATTGAAGAACAGCCCACTTCTTTGCCTTCAGAAACTCTTGGGTAGCTTTTGCTGTATGCTTTGGGTCATTATCCATCTGCAATATGAAGTGGCGTCCTATCAGTTTGGCAGCATTTGGCTGAATCTGAGCAGATACTATAGCCCTATACGCTTCAGAATTCATCCTGCTGCTTTTATCAGCAGTCAGGTCAAAAATAAACACCAGTGACCCGGCTCCATTGGCAGCCATATATGCCCATGCCATAACACTGCCTCCATCATGTTTGACAGATGAGCTGTTCCTTTCCTTCTGCATACTTTTCTCTTCCCATCATTCTGGGACAAGTTAATCTTGGTTTCATCAGTCCAAAGAATCTTATTCCAGAACTGGGCAGGCTTCTTAGGTGTTTGCTGGCAAAGGTTAATCTGGCCTCACTGTTCTTGAGCATTACCGGTGGTTTGCACCTTGTTGTGAGGCCTCTGTATTTACATTCACAAAGCCGTCTCTTGACTGTAGATGTTGACAATGACATGCCTACCTCCTCAAGAGCATTCTTAACCTTGCTAGATGTTGTGAAAGGGTTCCTCTTCACCAAGAGCAGAATTCTGCGGTCATCCACTTTAGTTGTCTTCCATGGCCTTCCAGGCCTTTTGCTGTTGCTGAGCTTGTCAGTTAATTCCTTCTTTTTCAGGATGTTCCAAACTGTTGTGTTGGCCGCTCCCAATGTTTTTGCTATCTCTCTGATGGGTTTATTTTGTTTCTTCAGCCTAATGATGGCCTCCTTCACTCGCATGGACACCTCTTTGGACCTCATGTTGGGAGTTCCAGTGAACAGTTACCAAATGCAACACTTAGAACCACCTCCAGGCCTTTTATCTGCTTGATTGGTCATGGGGTACCCAGGAAACAGGCCACACCTGGCCATGCAGCTGCTTGTCAGCCATTCGTTCCATTACTTATGAGCCACCAACGATGTGTGTGTGTGTGTGTGTGTGTGTGTGTGTATATGCATGCCACTGGCTGTACTTCCTGAATGGATAGTGCCCCACTTTTGTCAAACCCCTTGAATTACAGCTGAAAGTCCTGACTTCGCTCCCATCTGGCTGTGTTTCCTTTCAACTTCAATGTGGTGGTGTACAGAGGCCAACTGCCAAAACAGCTATCCTTGTTCCAATATTTCTGGCCCTGACTATATATCCTACCTCATGAGGGAACATTTGGATATTATTTAAGACTTTCCAAAAACTGTGGCATGCCTGAGGGTTCTACCTTTACAGGCAGCCTAAAAATAATTTTAAATAAATAAATAAGCAAGCAATAGTTATTTAAAGCCAGTGGAAAAAAAACTGTTGCTGTTTCAAACCTAGGACCAGGGTTCAAGGTTCTCTTAAATTGCCAGGAGTTGGCAAAGCTATCCTAAGTGTGTTAAGCAGAAAATTAAACATGCATGGTTACAGCTTGGTAAGAGAGGCTCATGGATTATTTGTTAATCACATGACTGTTGAATCCATCATTTTGGTTCAATGCCAATCTAAATTGCTGTGGAGATTAAGAGAATGAATCCACATCCTGTGAAATTATTGGTTAGTGCACTACCCAATTTCCATCTTCCACTCCAGACACAGCTGTACTTCAGCAAACAACGCTAAAGCATAAACACCAAGGGCAGTATCCACCTGTGCCATTCCGTTTGCGCAAATGACATTGCACTAGTGGAAGCCATGAACTATGCACAAGACAAGAATCCAACTAAAGTTATGTCTGCACAATAATGTTGCGCAATAATGTTTGGATTATGCTTGTGCAACCTGCTGCACATTCTTCTTGGGTTACGCAACTGCTCGCATCATTGTGCAACCAGCTGCGCAAGAGTAATGGGCAACCCCTTGCACAACAGAAAGATTCAGCAGAGCTCTGCTAGCACTATTTGAGTTTGTGGAATGTCACCATTGGATACTGCCCAACTCTGGGGCAACTGACATCCATTAGGGTTCATTCACATTAAGTTTGTACCATTACATTCAACAGACTGATGCCACTTCTGCTATTATGTTACTCTACACACATTAAGATAAATATAGGGAAGTGGCAAGATGCAAGTATCACTACATTCTTAGACATGCATTCAGCAACCATGTTCAAGGCAGGGAAGGCCAAAACTGGGAATGAATCCTGACCTGGCCAGGAAGAGCAGAACATATTCAGCTGGTTATTGGTCAGGGGAAAGCACCAGAGGATGCATTAGTATCACAGGAAGAAAGAAAATCTTGGGTACAAGAGTAGCATCAAATTTCTGAGCATCCTGAGCCTCTAGATAAGAGTGGAATACATGTCTGACAGTATAAACATACAATCACATTTACCCCCTTTGTACCCCATATCAGTCAATAAAGAGCAGCTTCAACTGCTTGGTACAGTACTCAAATGCTAAAGTAATGCAGGTTAGAATGTACATCTCAACCATTGACAAAAGGAAGAAAACCCTAATTGTCAAAAACTACAAGCTAATTAAAGTGTTATATGAGAAAAGGGGGGTGCACGTGCACATTCAGTGATCTTGAATAAACACTTTAAAGAATGCCCCAAAGAACAGAAACATGGGAGAAGGTGCCAAAGTTCTTCAATCAGGTTTCTCATCTACAGATATATTGTTTAGGGGGAAGAAGGTATTTTTAACATTTTCAAGTCACCAGCACTGTTTGGTATTCTCTTCTACTCCAATATGTATGCACTGTGGGACGTGTAATCAATATTGGAAGTTACAAAAACAGAATCGGGGAAGTAGCTACTCCAAATTAATACAAAGTACAGGAAAAAGATCCTGTGTGTGGCTTGTGCAACCCACCCTTGTATTTAACCACTCACCTGGTAAGGGCAGGCAAGAAGGAATTGCATGCAGGCAAGTGAGCTAAAGGAGGAAAGAGAGAGCGCCCCTCCTCTCTGCCCAACACAGAAATGCAAGTGAGCGTCTAAAGGATGGAAACCCATCCCCCATGCTCAGCACAGAAATGCAGCAGGTGGCTGCAGCTCTCTATCCTTTCTCTGCAGGCTAGTCAACATTTTTGCAGGTTAATAACGTTTGTGGGGTTACTTACAAGGCCAGTGTAACCCTTATTCACAAGGCTGGGGTTTCAGCCATCCATTCTAAAGGCGAAACATCCATTCTAAGGCTACAATAATCTAATTATTTAACTACTCTAAACCGCCCAGAGAGCTTCTCGTATGGGGCGGTTTTGAAATGCAATAAACAAATAAATATTAAATTACTTATTTAAAATGTTTTGATTAAGAATATGCTACCATTTAATCAGGCCACATATTTTTATTTAAAGGATTTCTATGCCCCATTTCAAACGAAAGATCTCTCAAAGCGGCTTACAAACCACAAAAGACAATACCATAAAACACCACATTAAAACCACAAAATCCCACAGATATCTAGTAAACAGAAGAGCAGCATAATACAGCAAAACAATTACACATAGCCTATACCACCCATAAAATGTATCAAAATGTAACCAAGAGCAATAACTAAACTAAAAATGTTTTTTTTAAATGGTTGGTGTGTTTTGCTTTTTAGAACTCTAAGGCAGTGCTTGCTGCAACAAGTTCAGGCATGCACTAAAAACGAAGTATGCTTTTTCAGCAGAGTTGTTTATTCCGGCAGAGTCGTTTATTCACATGCACATTTAATAAACTAAAACCCATTCAAATGGGTATGTTCTCTTTAATCAGGCCCTTAGCACATACAGAACAAAATAGGGGCTCCGCACAGTCTTCATTTATGCCAAGGCACACCCCTGGCATCTATTTCTAATGACAGCGCTCCATAATGAAGATTACACAACACAATTTATGAAATTCACTGCCACAAGATGCTGTGATAACCAATAGTTAGATAGCTTTAGACCGGGGTTAGAGAAATTCATGGAGTCTTTCATATTCAGAGGCATTTGGAAGCACCTAATTGTTCATCCTGGGAAGCAGAATGCTGGACTAGATAGACCTTCCATCTGATCCAGCAGAACGATTATTTATTTAGGGGATTTGTATCCCGTTTTTTAACTAAAGTTTTCAAAGGGGCTCATAATATAACTGTTATGCAATATTCTCCCCCTACTTTCTTTTTCCATGAGAGTTACACAATCCATGCACTGGATCTCTCTCCTGTACTCTGTGTTAGCCTCAATTATCTACCACCCCTGGTCTGGTACAAGTTATTAGAAAGCACCCTTTCAGCATACACAGTGGGCACGTCTTCCCCCTCTCCCCGTGCTTACAAGTGAAGTAGCCCACCTCCAGCCCACAAATGCCTGTAATTAAGAGGTGGAAACTTCTAAAACAGAGGCAGTGGGGTTTTAAACATTTTAGTTTAACAACAACACTTAACATTTGTAAAGTGCTGTCAAGTGTTCCGAGTATTTCACATGTATTATCTAGTTGTAACCCTTACAACAACAACAACAACACTGTAAAGCAGTCTTTCCCAACCTGGTGCCCTCCAGATGTTTTGGACTACAACTCTGAGCATTCCTGACTATTGGCCATGTTGACTGGGGCTGACTGGAGTGGAAGTCCAAAACATGTAGAGGGCATGAGGTTGGGGAAGCAAGTCAGTATTATCATCCACCACAATGCAGATAGGGGTGACTGAGGCCAAGAAAGTGGCTTGCCTAAAGCCACCTAATAAGTTCATGGCAGAAGCATGATTAAAACCAGAAACTTCCTGCCCACAATGTCTTAACCACAACTACATGACATTTATACCTCACGTTTCCTTCCAAAGAGTTCAGGGCAGTGTACATCATCACCAGCCTGTCTCCCCAATGTTATTCTCACAACAACCTTGTGAGGTAGGTTAGGCTGATAAAGTGTGACTGGCCCAAGATTCCTCAATGAGCTTCTTGGATGAGCAGGTATTAGAACCTGGGTCTACTGAGCCCAACATTCTCTCTAACCATAATCCCTGTGTAACGCCTAGCTCTGTTAAAGGTGCATGTTTAGACAGAAAGAAGTCCTCCAACTCCCAGCACGCCCCAGACACTACAATACTAGCCCTTAAAACAATAAGGCATATACTCAGTATTATTTGAAATGTGATACGAACAAGTATTCTTTTCACTATGAGTATAGTTGAGAAATTGCAGTGAAGTGGCATGGAGAGGAATAATAGAGTATCAAGTCTGACCCGATGTCAACACATAACAGGCCTGTAATAAGCCTACCACTTAATTTACTAAAGCATATACCCATGATGTGCAGTGGCTCCAACCCATTCTGAAATTAAAAGCCGTAAGGACTTTTGTTCAGATTTAGTGTTATTAATCCGGGAAGGAATTAAATAAAAATCAAAGCTCAATTCTCTTCAATTAGAGAGAAGCGCTAACAACAAACGTTAATTGCAACAGTGTTCTGAAATATATTGTGCATTGCTCTGAGTACTTTGTTGCTTGAAAAGAAGTCTCAAATGTTATGACCAAGAGCCCCCCCCTAAAGTAAATATTTGATCTGAAATAACTTCTTAAGAGGCCAAGTAACCAATACAGATATCTAATCAGAATAAGAGACAAGATACACCCTGGTAACTGCTGCAGTTTCAAATCTCGTACTTCAAATCCAGGGTTATTCATTCAGGAAGGAATGAAATAAAAATAAAAGCTCAATTCTTTTCCCTTAGAGAGAAGTACTAACAACAAATGTTCATTGCAAGGGTGTTCTGAAGTATAATGTGCATCACTGAGCACACTGTTGCTGGAAAAGAGGCCTCAAACCTTATGATGGAGCGCCACCACCAAAATCATAATTTGAACTGAAATAACTTCTCAAGACAACCATATAAGCTGCCTTGGGTTCCTTGGAAGAGAAAAAAAGGCGGGATATAAATGTAATATACTAATCTGCCCTCTGTACAGGGACCCAAAAGAGAGATTCTTGAAACCCATGCTAATATAAGGATGTAGGAACGCCTCTGCACAAATGGCTCATTTTCTTCTGAGTGACACCAATTCCTCTGTGACACATAAAGTGGCTCTCTTTGCCTTGGTTGCAAAAAAGATTAGGAAGAGAGAATTACACGAAATGGCTATAAACTGCCTTGGAGATTCAGGGCGCTAAGTTGAGGCTGAGTTTGCCTATGGATATGTATATTTTACCTGTATTTGTAAGGTTTGAAATCGTATACTTTTGTATATGTATATATATTTTAATGTATTTGTCATGGCCTTTGTCTACTACAATAAACTTCCTTACTGTGTAAATGTAATACATACATAAAAATATAAATACATTGTGCATGCTTGGCTGGGGGATGCTTGGAGTTGCAGGACCTTTTCGCTGTCCCAACAGGGACAGGATTGTACCCTTAACCGCCTCGTTTTGGGTCAGGATTGCAGCTGAAATCAGAGAGCAGCTCAAGATGGTTGCCAACTGACAGGAGCCTGGCCGGCTCCTGTGCTGTGGGAATTTTTCATTTATTAATACGTCTCTATCCCGCTCTATATCATTAAGATCTCAAGGCGGCGTACTGACAAAATCAATTTAAACAGCATAAAACAATAATGCAAACATCTAAAAACATACTGAACCGTTAAACAAGCGAATATCAGTTAAAATCTAAAACAACCAAACACTTAAAACAATGTGCTGTGTTCATTATGGAAGTTGAACGAAATGAATGGAAGTTCTGCCACCGCACCCGCCGCCCAAAGGCCTGAAGATGCTGTGAGGCGAGGTGTGCGCGCACGCGCGCGCGTGTGTGGGTATTATTATTTATTACATGATCTATGCATGTAATATTGTCACATGATCTATGCATGTAATATTGTCACATGATCTATGTTTGTAATATTATTTACTACATGATCTATGTAACATTGTTACATGACCTATGCATGTAATATTAATTGTTACATGACCTATGCATGTAATATTAATTGTTACATGACCTATGCATGTAATACTATTTACTACATGACCAATGCATGTAATACTATTTACTACATGACCTATGCATGTAATACTATTTACTACATGACCTATGCATGTAATACTATTTACTACATGACCTATGCATGTAATATTATTTACTACATGATTTCATATTACATATGAAAGACCCCCGAAGAACAACCCGCCTGACCTGTCCCAGTTGCTGTCCCAGTAGCCGCAGCCGTTGGGCTTCTCGAGCCACCCGGGCGCCGCGGCGGGGCCGGAGGCTGCCGGCGACGGGAGCAGCAGCAGCCCCGGCGGAGGCGCCGAAGGCGAGGACACGCCGCCGCCGGACGGGGCATCCCCGCCGGCCTGGTCCGCCCGCGGCGGCGGCGGCTGCTTGCCGACCGGCACGGCGGCGAAGACGACGGAGCCGCCCGCCAGCCCGCAAGCGGCGGCGGCGGCGGCCACCGCCACGACGCGCCGGAACGCCATGTGGGGACGGAGAGGGCGGCGGGCAGGAAGGAGGAAGGAGGGAGGCGCTCGGCGCGCGTCTCGGCTCGGGCGCAGAAGGCCCGGCGGCGGCGCGGCGGCCTCACGCCCCCTCACAGCGCCGCCCCGCCGGACCAGCCGGCTCCCGCCGCGGACGGGCCGCGGCGCGGGACGAGAGGCCGCGGGCACCCGAGGGAAGGGCGAAGCGGGCGGCTGGCCGAGGCGGCGCCCGGCCGAGGGAGGGAGGGAGGGAGGGAGGCCCGTCCGCCGCGCGGCTGCGAAAGGCGGGGCGGGGGCCCTCGAAGGGCGCCTCCGCCTCCTGCGGGGCGGGCGCCGCGATGGAGCGGGCGCGGGCCTGAGGGAGACGGCGCCTCCGGCCCAGAGCCTCCCGAGCCGCGGGCCGGGCCGCGACGCGTCAGCGCGCCGGCGCGTCGCGCGCAACGCGGGAAATCGCGCGGGAGGGCGCCGCCGAGCGCTTGCGGCCCTTGGCCCCTCCCCCGGAGCTTCCTCGGGCGGGCTGCTGTCAACGCGGCTGAGGCTGAGCGGCTTTACCGTCAGCGGCTGGAGGAGCACGTGGCGTCGTGACGTAGTAGGGCGCTCGCGATTGGCGGCGTCGGAGCAGTGCGGCCAGGTGGGGCCAAGGGTGGGGTGGGGTGGGGTGGGGTGGGGTGGGGTGGGGCGGGGCGGGGCGGGGCGGGGCGGCGCCGCCCTGCGGGCAGGGCGGAGCTGCGCAGGCGCGGAGTAGTGGCGGCCGCGGCGGCCCCCGGCCCGGCGGGATTTCGGGCGCGCCCTTCGCGGACTTCTGCACCGCCCTCTCTGGCCGGCCGGAGTAGCGCGCGGGTGGACACGCCGCCTGGGACTGCACCAAGCGGGCTGCCCGCCATCTTGGCCAGTCGGAACGGAGCTCGGTGGAGGCCGGAAGCGTCAAGCATCGGCGTGCTCCCGATCACCCGGGCGAGCGCAGCTGCAGGCTGTCACCCAAGTCAACGCACCTGCTGCTGGCTGAAGGGCGGCCGCCCTCCCAAGCCCAATGCGGCGAGCAGCAAGCCACCCGCCTCGTGGCACTTACGATTCGATTTCCGCCATTTATTTTTGTTTTGGCCCTGCTGTAATTGTGGGTTAACCACCCGCCAGCGGTATACGACCGCAGAGTGCTGGAGCTGGACTCTGGACATAGGCATTGCAAATATTTACAGCAATATAGCCTTGTAGTGAGACAAAAATATTTACACCATTTTTGTTGGACTTTTGCTTCTCTACTTCATGTGTTTTTGCAGCTGAGCTCCCACCTGGGCCTATGTGTCCTAATATGTATTGCAAATACTATAGTTAATTTTGTTTATATTTCACATTTTCTTGCACATGTTTACGCTGGACTGCAGACCGGAAGGTCGGCAGGACAGCAGTTCGAGGCCCGAGTGCTGCGTGACGGAGTGAGCTCCCGTCTTCAGTCCCAGCTTCTGCCAACCTAGCAGTTCGAAAGCAAGAAATTGGAAGTAGATAAATAGGTACTGCCTCGGCGGGAAAGGTAACAGTGTTCCGTGCACCTCGGTGTTCTGTCATGCCGGCCACATGACCATGGAAGCGTCTTTGGACAGCGCTGGCTCTTCGGCTTAGAAACGGGGATGAGCACCGCACCCTAGAGTCGGACACGACTGGTTGGGGACACCTTTACCTTTTACCTTTTTACTCATAAATAACAACAGTGTATGTTATTATCTTACAAATCGTATATTTTTAAAAATATAAATGAAAGGTTTTCATGAGATATGTTCTATCCCCATGCATTTCATTATTCCAATTTATGTATGTGTCTGTATCTCTTATAACAGGTTAGTTTAACCTCCAGTTTCCTAGTAAAACTGAATTACCGTGTCACGAAATGATGCATGTCTAAAAAGTGTGTCACCAATATGAAAAGTTTGGAAAGCTCTGCTCATACACCCATCGCTGGTGGCTCATAAGTAATGGAATGAATGGCTGACAAGCAGCTTCATGGCCAGGTGTGGCCTGTTTCCTGGGTACCCCATGACCAATCAAGCAGATAAAAGGCCTGGAGGTGGCTCTGAGTGTTACATTTGCATTTGGTAGCTGTTCACTGGCACTCCCAACATGAAGTCCAAAGAGGTGTCCCATGCGAGTGAAGGAGGCCATCATTAGGCTGAGGAAACAAGATAAACCCATCAGAGAGATAGCAAAAACATTGGAAGCGGCCAACACAACAGTTTGGAACATCCTGAAAAAGAAGGAATTAACTGGCAAGCTCAGCAACAGCAAAAGGCCTGGAAGGCCACAGAAGACAACTAAAGTGGATGACCGCAGAATTCTGCTCATGGTGAAGAGGAACCCTTTCACAACATCTAGCAAGGTCAAGAACACTCTTGAGAGGTAGGCTTGTCATTGTCAACATCTACAGTTAAGAGACGGCTTTATAAACGTAAATACAGAGGCTTCACAAGGTGCAAACCGCTGGTAATGCTCAATAACGGACAAGCCAGATTAGCCTTTGCCAGCAAACACCTAAAAAGCCTGCCCAGTTCTGGAATAAGATTCTTTGGACTGATGAAACCAAGATTAACTAGTCCCAGAAGGATGGGAAGAGAAAAGTATGCAGAAGGAAAGGAACAGCTCATGATCCAAAGCATACCACATCATCTGTCAAACATGGTGGAGGCAGTTGTTATGGCATGGGCATGTACGGCTGCTAATGGAGCCGGGTCACTGGTGTTTATTGATGACCTGACTGCTGATCAAAGAAGCAGGATGAATTCTGAAGTTTATAGGGCTATACTTTCTACTCAGATTCAGACAAATGCTGCCAAACTGATAGGACGCCGCATCATATTGCAGATGGGTAATGACCCAAAACATACAGCAAAAGCTACCCAAGAGTTTCTGAAGGCAAAGAAGTGGAATGTTCTTCAATCGCCAAGTCAGTCACCTGATCTCAACCCAATAGAGCATGCTTTTCCCTTACTGAAGACAAGACTGACAGCAGAAAGACCCACAAACAAGCAGCAGCTGAAGGCAGCTGCATTAAAGGCCTGGCAAAGCATCTCGAGGGAGGAAACTCAGCATTTGGTCATGCCCATGGGTTCCAGACTTCAGGCAGTCATTGACTGCAAAGGATTTTCATCCAGGTATTAAAGGCGATCCTTAAGTTTGAAATGATGTTGGTTTGTTCCATTACTTATGAGCCACCAACGATGGGTGTGTGTGTATGCACTGGCTGTCCTTCCTGAATGGTTAGTGCCCCACTTTTGTCGAACCCCTTGAATTACAGCTCAAAGTCCTGACTTCGCTCCCATCTGGGTGTGTTTCCTTTCAACTTCAATGTGGTGATGTACAGAGGCCAACTGCCAAAACAGTTATCCTTGTTTTTCTGCCCCTGACTGTAGCGTCACTTAGCGTCGCACTTGGAGTCGCCTAGGATCTGAAGACCCACCCGCCTGCCTCTCCAGAGACACCAGCAGCCACAGTACCAGCAGCAAATAGCAGCAGCAGAGGGCAGCAGCTTAAAGACAAGGGGAAAGGGGCAAACGTGGACTTTATCTGCTCCTTCTTAGCTGCTGTTCTCTTTTATCTCTTTTATCTTTTATATTCTTTTAAACTGTTGTGCATTTTATATTCTAACATTTTAATATGTGCCTGGGAGGACTATTGGGCAACTCAGGGGGTGGGGGAGGTGCCACCATAACTGTGGTCACGGGCAGGGGGAGGTATGGCATTGGGGGATTAACAGGCCAGCTGAGGAGAAGAGGGGCTAGACACCTTACAGCTGTCCCCTCTTCTGGTTCTTCCCCCAACCTGATGATTCCTGGCAGCCTTACCAGTCTGCCCTCGGGTCTGGTGGTGCTGCTGCTGAATGCCAGGTCGGCCCAAAATAAAATCTCCCTCATCCATGATTTGATTGTGGATGAGGGGGCTGACCTGGCATGTATTACTGAGACCTGGGTGGGGGAACTGGGAGGGGTCACTCTCTCCCAGGTGTGCCCTCCTGGGTACTCGGTGCAGCACCAACACCAACTTGAGGGTCGGGGAGGGGGGGTTGCTGTGGTCTATAGGAATTCAATCTCCCTCTCCAAGCTTCCTGCTCATTCGAGTGCAGATCTTGAGTGTTTGTACCTTGTGTTGGGTACCTGGGATAGATTGGGGATTCTGTTGGTGTACTGCCCACCCCGCTGCCCATCAGACTCCCTGCCTGAGCTGACGGAGGTGGTCTCGGACTTGGTGTTGAGGACCCCCAGGATGATGGTCCTGGGGGATCTCAACGTCCATGCCAAGGCCGCTGTATCCGGGGCGGCTCAGGACTTCATGGCTGCCATGACAACCATGGGGCTGTCCCAACATGTCATCGGCCCAACGCATATAAAAGGACACACGCTTGATCTGGTTTTCTCGACTGGGCAGGAGGATGGTGATCTGAAAGTGGGGGACTTAACATCTGTCCCTTTGTCATGGTCAGATCACTTCCTGCTGAGGTTTAGACTCCTGGCGGCCTTTCCCCTCTGCAAGGGTGGGGGACCTATTAAAATGGTCCGCCCCCGGAGATTAATGGATTCCGATGGATTCCAGAGGGCTCTGGGGGATTTTCCTGCTGGTATGGCTGGTGCTCCTGTCGAAGCCCAGGTCGCTCTGTGGAATGCAGAGATGACTCGGGCGGTTGACACAATCGCGCCCAAGCGCCCTCTCCCTCTGAGCAGAGCCCGGCCAGCTCCTTGGTATACACCTGAGCTGAGGGCAATGAAGCAAGAGGGGAGACGGCTAGAATGCAGGTGGAGGAAAACTCGTGCTGAGTCTGACCGAACACAGGTAAGAGCCCAGTATCGAGCCTACTCTGTGGCGGTGAGGGTGGCAAAGAGACAGTTCTTTTCCACCAGCATTGCATCTTCTCAGTGTCGTCCAGCGGAGCTTTTCCGAGTGGTTCGCGGCCTGTTACATTCTGGGCCAGGGAGAGAGACGGTGGAACCCTCGGTAGCACGCTGTGACAAGTTTGCATGGCACTTTGAGGATAAAGTCGCTCAGATTCGTCATGAACTGGACACCACCATTAATGCAGTTCCATTGGTAGAGGCGTTCAGAGCACCGTCTGGTCCAGTTTTATTGGATGAGTTTCAGTTACTGAGGCCTGAGGATGCGGACAAGGTGCTTGGCCAAATCTGATCAACCACTTGTGTGCTTGACCCTTGCCCTTCATGGCTTATTAAATCAAACAAGGAGGGGTTGTCCGGCTGGGTCCAGGAGGTTGTAAATTCCTCCTTGAGAGAGGGAGTGGTGCCTGCCGCTTTAAAAGAGGCAGTAATTAGACCACTCCTGAAAAAGCCTAACCTGGACCCAGAGGATGTTAACAGTTATAGGCCAGTGGCCAACATCCCCTTCCTGGGCAAGGTGCTTGAGCGGGTGGTTGTAGGACAGCTCCAGGCACTCTTGAATGAAACGGATTATCTAGATCCATTTCAATCGGGCTTCAGGCCTGGTTTTGGAACGGAAACTGCCTTGGTCGCCCTGTGGTCTGCCAGGAGAGGGACAGGGGGAGTGCGACCCTGTTGATTCTCCTGGACCTCTCAGCAGCTTTCGATACCATCGACCATGGTATCCTTCTGGATAGGTTGTCTGGGTTAGGAGTTGGAGGCACTGCACTACAGTGGTTCCGCTCCTACTTGGATGGCCGATTCCAGAAGGTGGTGCTGGGGGATTATTGCTCTGTGCCATGGCAATTATGCCATGGGGTTCCACAGGGCTCTGTTTTATCCCCCATGCTGTTTAACATCTACATGAAACCGCTGGGGGAGGTTATCCGGAGGTGTGGGCTGAGGTGCCATCAATATGCAGATGACACCCAGCTCTACCTCTCTTTCTCATCAAAACCAGGTGAGGCAGTGGCTGTTCTGAACCAGTGCCTGGGCACGGTAATGGACTGGATGAGGGCTAATAAACTGAAACTCAATCCAGACAAGACGGAGGTACTGTTAGTGGGTGGTTCGTCTGCCCGGCTAGGTGATATTCAACCTGTTCTGGAGGGGGTTGCACTCCCCCTAAAGGATCAGGTTTGTAGTTTGGGGGTGCTCTTGGATCCAGAACTGTCACTTGAGGCACAGGTGAACTCAGTGGCACGGAGCACTTTTTATCAGCTTAGGCTGGTATACCAACTACGCCCTTATCTGGACAGAGATAGCCTAGCTACAGTTATCCATGCTCTGATAACTTCTCGTCTGGATTACTGCAATGCGTTATACGTGGGGCTGCCTTTGAAAACGGTCCGGAAACTTCAGCTGGTCCAAAATAGGGCAGCAAGATTGTTAACAGGGACTGGCCTGCAAGCTCATATTACGCCAGTACTTTTCCAGCTGCACTGGCTGCCAGTCCACTTCTGGGCCCGATTCAAAGTGCTGGTGTTAACATTCAAAGCCCTTAATGGCTTGGGGCCAGGTTACCTGAAGGATCGCCTCCTCCCATATGTGCCTGCCCAGACCTTAAGATCATCATCAGCGGCCCTTCTCTGTGAGCCCCTGCCAGAGGAAGTGAGGCGGGTGGCTACTAGGAGGAGGGCTTTTTCCGCTGTGGCACCCCGGCTCTGGAATGAGCTCCCTAGTGAGGTTCGCCTGGCGCCTACATTGTATTCCTTTCGGCGCCAGGTGAAGACCTTTTTATTTTCCCAGGCATTTTAGCATTTCAGCTTTCTAAATTTTTATCTTTGCTGTTTTAAATCTGCATTTTAAACTCTTGCACTGCTGCTAGGTTTTATTGTGGTTGTATTGTTATATTGTGGTTTTAATGTGCTATATATTTTAAATTGTTTTATTGTGTGTTGTTTGGTTTTAATTTTTGTGAACCGCCCAGAGAGCTTCGGCTATTGGGCGGTATAGAAATGAAATAAATAAATAAGTGTGTGTGTGTGTGTGTGTGTATATATATATATATAATTAAACTTATATCATGCCCCCCCCCTTTTTTTACTACAAATCATGCTCAAGGTGGCTAACAAAATATGCCAGAATCAATTTGTTAGTCTTCAGGGTGCCACAAGATGCTTGTTTTTGCTGCAACAGACTTAACACAGTCACCCCTCTGGAAATAAAATAGGTATAATGTAACACAGTTATAATTCAGAATCCTCACTTTGGCAATGGCATTTATTAGGACCAACTGAAATTCCACAAAAATGTACAAGCTTTCAAGTTCTCCAGGACTCCTAATCAAGTTAGATGGTACAAAAAGCAGAGGGTGGGGGAAGAAATAGAAAAGTCCAAAAATTTGCCCAGATGTGGTGGTCATGAGGTCTACAGTTTAGACAGACCCAGTCTTAAAATGGAGATTGCAGACTGAATGAATCAGAGCACAATCCTATTGGGATAGGTGGCTGCCTCCAAACTTGGAGATGACCGTCTATCCAATGCGGGGCAGGAGAAGCACGGAGGGGATTGTCCCCTATGTGTTTCAGCTGCCCTGCATTTACGGCTGTCTAGCCGTGGGACCTCGGAGCGCAGGAAGCGGCAGCCGGATGACATGTAGGATGTGTCGTACCGGCATTTCCGACTTCCCTGCCCTGACATGCCCAGAGGAATGCCCCGATTTTGCCACTCCACGCTCCTCTTCTGCAGTGCAGGAGGGGGTAGAGGTTGGTTCTTGGGGAACCGACCTATCCTATGGCCGTCTAGCCACTGACTAGTGGCCATAAGATTTCGCCCTTAGTCAGTGGTAGGTGTTGCAGGTATCAGGTGCATTGCTCTGTTTAATTCTCATGTGGTAATTTGGAGATTTTATCTGGGAAATCAAATGGGGCTATATTTTTGATGAGTTGTCTTTGTGTAGGTGAATGTTACTTGTCTATCTCAATTCTCAATGCAGGATTTGGAGGGGGCTCAAGCATCACACTCTTAATGCCTCCCCCCCCCAACCTGGAACAGTCAGGATATGCAAATATTTCTCTTAAGCATCATCTGATTGTCTTGGATACTCTGTGCAATGTGGAACAAGTAGCACTGCAACCTCTGGAGCTGGCACTGCTCTGCATGAACAGCTGGTGGGACTGGAGCGAGGAGCCAGCATTCTGCATGAGTGGGGAAGTAAAACTCACTAACCCACCCGGATTTGGGTTAGCAATTTGAGAAGATATCTGAGCCAACTCATTATCTTTGGTAGATGCAAGAGCAGCATCTACTAGGAACAGGATCTTATCGGTAATTGCCCGATAGCATGGGAAACCCTCCCCCAGAAGGTGCATTCAGCCCGATCATTGGGTCCTTTCAGAAGCAGATAAAAACATTCTTGTTCCATTCAAACCCTTGAGTCCACAGTTTGGTGAAACTGCCTGTCTTCGCTTAAGAAAGTCTTGTTGCTGGTTGGCTGTTTTAATGTATAGGTTTTAATTGATTGCTGTTTTCTATGGGTTCTTGATGTTTTTGTTGGTGAATTTATTCATACATAATGGTGTACAAACACTGCACATGAACAAACACACACGTGTGGTATGATACCCCATTCCATCCAACAACTTCTAATTCTTTTGCCACAAATGGCCGCAACATGGCTACCCTCTCCTTCCTTCTTGAGATGTATCATGCCTCCAAATAGTGAAATGAATTTCTTTAAAAAGAAAGGAAATGGGATTGCTCAGGTGCAGTAAAGAGAATGGTTGTTTTCTGCTCCTGTAGTCTTCCATCTGTGACCAGAAATACAGTTGCTCTCCAAGCCCACAAAAAATAAGAAAAAGAAAACAGTCAGAAAAACAACTCATGGATAGGGCCTATGATACTCAGGAAGGGTGGATACTGGTTTGTTTGTAGGGGAAGAGAGGAGAGGAGGCTGTACTAGAGTTTGACAAAACACTGATGTCGTGCTTGGAGCACTTTGGAAGCACCCATACTTGTCAGGGCCGGCCCTACCGCTAGACAGAGTGAGGTGACTACCTCCCGCGGCGGATGCTGCTGTGGCAGCCTCCCAGCTGTTCCTAATGAACACTAGCTGTTCCCCTCTGTTGGAAGACAGAGCTGTGTATGCCAGACAACCTGTCCTGGGCCACCTAAACTAGCCTGCTGCCTCAGGTGCGGTGGAGGATGCTATTCCATCACCAGTGCTGAAATAAGATCCATCTGACCATCCAGTCAGCTTCTGTATGCGGAACAGATATGACTTCCCCACCCTGTATTCCCCGCATTCTGTATGCAGTATGTGGGAGAGGGTACCATTTTGTCCTTCACCACAGACAGAAAAACGTCAAGGGCCGCCCCTGCCCATATTCCCAAGAAGTCTCTAGCTTAATTTAGCTGCAGTTGTAGAATCCCTTTCTCTTGCTTTTTTTTTTTGTGGAACAACAGTGATCCCTAGGGGTTCTATATGTCTGTCACAACTCACAAAAACAACAAATGAGGCTGTTAATTGGCAGAACTGAGCTCCGAGCACTAAACAAGGAGTATTTCCTTTCCTGCTATATAACCTCTAAGTGGCACTGTGGTATAGTGGAATAGCAGAAATACACAAGATGAAATTGTGCTTTTTTTCACTTTCACAATTAAATGCCACATTTTCCCTCCTCAAAAAAAAAACTCACCGAAAGTGCTGGTTAGACGCAGAAAAGAAACAGGGTTCACAACATCATCTAAATAACCCCAAACAACCATGAGTAGGGAAGGATGAGTGCACAATAAACACCTCATGTAGAAAAGCCCAAAGTTTTAAATTTATAATGGCATAAGCTTTTGTGCGCTAAAGTCTACTTTAGATCTGATAAAGGAGACTCTAGTCCATGAAAGCTTCATAATAAATGTTAGTCTTTAATGTGCCGCAAGAGGTTATGTTGGTTTTTCTTGAATAGACCAACACAGCTAACGCATAGTCACAAAAGCCTGGTTGTAGACTAGTTGTTGTTCAGTTGTTAAGTCGTGTCTGACTCTTCGTGACCCCATGGACCATAGCACGCCAGGCCTTCCTGTAGAGGAGGGCTTAAATATTTGCATCTCCATGTTCCTGCATAATTTAATCAATTTGTATCATTAGACTTTTCTTCCTCCCCCTGTGGGAGAAAAGATTTGGGTTGAAAAGGTTTTTGAAGATAAATCCCAGTTCCATTTTTTAAACCAGAATGTCAAAATCCACATTTTGGTTTCCAACCGTTGACATTTAAATTTCAAAAGCTTGGGAGCACAGTCCAGCCAAAGTTAAGCTCTTTGGGTAGTATCCAATGTTAGTCCTACTTAGAGTAGACCCACTGAAATGAATGGGGCTTAAATTAGTCATGACTAAATTGTCTTAATTTCAATGGGTCTACTCTAAGTAGGACTAACATTGGATACTACCCTTTGAACGGTTGGTTAGACTGGGAAAGATTTCGGCTGCAATCAATGGGACATACTTTTGTGTAGGTATGCATAAGATTATGCTGTTAAAGTGCTTAATTTTGGCTGGATTGTGTCCTTAGTTTGTTATGTGTTTAAATTTGGGGGGCTGGATCTAGATTTAATCATGCTTAGAATGGATCCATTGAAATCAGTGGGACAAGTTACTAATAGCTAGCTTAAGTCCAATTGATTCAAACAGGTCTAAGTATGACTAAATCTGGGTCCAACCCTTGATAGCTGAATGAAAGTTCAGTTTGGGAGTAGATTTGGGTGGGGGTATTTCAGGACATGGATGGATGATATTCTGGAGGTGACGGACTCGACCTTGGGGGACCTGGGATTGGCGACGGCTGACAGGAAGCTCTGGCGTGGGCTGGTCCTTGCAGTCACGAAGAGTCGGAAGCGACTGAATGAATAAACAACATTTCAGGACAAAAAGTTATTTTTTTAAAGAACTAAAATTTCAAAACATTTGTCATTTGAAACGTTAAATAGTTATCAACTGTATTTATGTAAAATTAAAATTGCCTTTCTAAAATGTTTCCCCACATTAATCCCCCCCCCCCAATTAACAACAACCAACACCTAGCATATCAGGGAGAAAGGTTATCTCATATCTGTGCCTGGGTTATTTGTCTGGCCTGGGAATTCATTTTACATTGGGAAGTACTAAAAGTGTGTGTGCCTTCCCACCACACAGAATGGAGTAGAATGTGGAGGTGCACCACTTTCAACTGCAAATGAACACACACATTTCTGAATGATGATGATTTCACAATTATAAAGCACCTACAATTTTCTAAGCACTGTTGTTGTTCAGTCATGTCCAACTCTTTGTGACCCCATGGACCATAGCACGCCAGGCCTTCCTGTCCTGCGCTCTCTCCCGGAGCATGCTGAAGTCCATATTCATTGCATCGGTGATGCTATCTAGCCATCTCATCCTCTGCCGTCCCCTTCTCCTTTTGCCTTCAGTCTTTCCCAGCATCAGGGTCTTTTCCAGAGAGTTTTCTCTTCGCATTAGGTGGCCAAAATATTTGAGCTTCAGCTTCAGTATCTGTCCTTCCAATGAGCAGTCAGAGTTGATTTCCTTTAGGATGGACTGATTTGACCTCCTTGCAGTCCAGGGGAGTTGTAAGAGTCTTCTCCAGCACCACAGTTCGAAAGCATCGATTCTTCGGCACTCAGCCTTCCTTATAGTCCAGCTCTCACAGCCATACGTTACTGCTGGGAAATCTAAGCACTGTAAAGATGCTTAAAAGACACAGACCCTGTTTGCAGGCTCATAGACGCAATACAAAATGAAAAAGGAATGGGGAGGGAGGAAGAAAGCTGTGCCTTCACTGGGTGATGGATGGGTTCAGGCTGGTCTCTTCCTTGCCATGATGATCTTCCTGGAGGTCAGGGTTAGGGTTTGCAATCCCCCCATGGCCTTTAGACCTCTAGCTGATGGCAGAAGTCAGGGTGTGCTTCCCTTCAGCTCTGCAGTCCCAGAGCAATCGATATTGTTAAGGAAGACTGCAAGCTGCTTCGGGGGGCCTGGATGTGAGATAGAAATATCCTTAAAGCATTTTTAAAAATCACAGAACTATCAATTAAATCCACTTCATTGCTATGCTTAGCAGTATGAAAGCTGTCTATAATGGGTGGGTTCTGACCTGGTACTGCCAGTTCTTCCTCCGAGACCCACCTCGTTCTGCTGCATATATAGTTCTAGCTTTAGTTCTAAATGCACAGAGGCTGATTGTGGTATCTTAGTGTGGTGAGAAAAGAGACCCTCAAAACCAGGTCACCTCTGCTTGACATGTGTGCTTGGGAGATTGCCACTGGGAAGTCTGAAAGATTTCTCCATAGCAGGCCTGAGATGGTATTGGATGCTAACAGCCAAACTGGTGTAGGCTAGCAAAGCCTTCCCCAACCTGGTGCCCTCAAGATGTTTTGGACAATTTCTGTCAGTCCCAGCCAGCATGACAATGGTCAGGAAAGCTGAGAGTTGTAGTCCAAAGCATCTGGAGGGGTCAGGGAAGGCTGGTATAGTGGTTACAGTCTAAAATCTACAATTTGATTATAGGGGGCACGACACAGGAAAGGGTGGGAGACAGAGGCAGGGATAAAGCAGAAGAAAAAAAAAGATATGCGTTTGTTTCAGTCACACAAACTTCGACTACACATGTTTACCGTAGGGTAATTGAGGACTAAAGGTGTAAGAGAGCATTTTAAAGTCTTAAGGGGACTGGTATCCCTGAATTAGATTGCAAATTCATGGAAATTAAAAGCATTCAAATCATTTCTGGAGGTTTCAGAAAATCTCAACCCACACATAAAAAGCTTTGAATCACAGGATAAAGAATCAGCTCATTTTTATCCTTTCAGCACAAGGGCAATCTAATCCCCAGCCTTTTCAAGCTATGCCAGTTTTATATGTAATCAGATATGATGAATGTATGGTGTGCGGGTGGAAAAAGCTTCCCCACTCGCAGAACAGCTGTTCAATGTGTCTGGACTCCTTTAAAATGTGGAAACAGATTGAGGGATGCTGCTGAGAGATAATTTCAGACACAGACTTATTTGAACCTTTTATAGCTGGTTCCCTTCCAACTGTAAACGATTTACTGTGAATAAATGATACAAAAGCTGATATTTCAATAAGAATGGCAAGAAAGTCTGTTTCACAGAATCAGAGAGTGTATAATTGGAGCCCTATTTAAAAATAGATCCATCAGACGTGTGAAATCATTTACATGAGTAGCAATTTATGGGCGTCCCTGTCCAAATACAGATATTGTTAAAGAAATGGCATTGATTGGCATTCAGCATTTGTTGTTCAGTCGTTCAGTCATGTCCGACTCTTCGTGACCCCATGGACCAGAGCACGCCAGGCCTTCCTGTCCTGCGCTCTCTCCCGGAGCGTGCTCAAGTTCATATTCATTGCATCCGTGATGCTATCTAGCCATCTCATCCTCTGCCGTCCCCTTCTCCTTTTGCCTTCAGTCTTTCCCAGCATCAGGGTCTTTTCCAGGGAGTTTTCTCTTCGCATTAGGTGGCCAAAATATTGGAGCTTCAGCTTCATTATCTGTCCTTCCAATGAGCACTCAGGGTTGATTTCCTTTAGGATGGACTGATTTGACCTCCTTGCAGTCCAGGGGACTCGTAAGAGTCTTCTCCAGCACCACAGTTCGAAAGCATCGATTCTTCGGCACTCAGCCTTCCTTAGAGTCCAGCTCTCACAGCCATACGTTGCTACTGGGAAAACCATAGCTTTGATTAGACGGACCTTTGTCGGCAAGGTGATGTCTCTGCTTCTCACTATGCTGCCTAGGTTTGCCATAGCTTTCCTCCCAAGGAGCAAGCGTCTTTTAATTTCATTCAGCATAGCTAGACCATATTGTCTTTTATGCAAATGTCTTGAAGGGGGAGTGAAAAAATAATTTTAGATCTTTAACATATTTGGGGGGATATACAGAAACGAAAGTAATGGGCAATGTTCATAGGAACCCAGGAAGCTGCCTTATGCCGAGTCAGACCCTTGGTCCATCTAGCCTGGTATTGTTGACACTGACTGGCAGCAGCTCTCCAAGTTTTCAGGCAGGATTCTGTCCTAGCCCTACCTGGAGATGCTGGGGATCAAACCTGGGAACTTCTGCATGCCATGCATGTGTCCTGCCGCTGAGGTACAGTTTCCAGTTTGAATGGGCAATGATAAATAATAAAATATACATTGTAGAGTCTACTTCAGTCATTTTTTGCTCATGTTATCCTTTTTCAATGTTTTCCTAAACATAAGTAAATTAGTTTTTGCCTGGATTTACGATAGCCAAATCCATGATGACCCTAAGAAAATTCTGGACATATAGATAACAATAATTAAAGACTGAGAAGAGCATCACATCCGTGCTCTCCCCGTTGGGAGGTCCACTGTTCCCTTTTTATAGACTAAACCCAGTCTAGAATATTTATGAATAGCCAGCTGGTGATTGAAAGCAACTTAATTTCATTTGGACCCATGACTCCAGAGCTCTGTCTTGCTGATGGTGCACACGTTCAAGCTGGGCATTGATTAGGGGATGATGTGCAGTTGTGCTGCTCTGCTCATCTCATCTCATGGCCCCATTCCATTATCTTTTTGACTGTCATGCAGGGCACGTGTTTTACACGGATGCTAACAATAGCAGCAATCCTGCCAAAGCAAGAATGCGTCCTGGAGGATTAGCATAAGGGTATGTGTTTAAGGCTGCTACCAGACTGAGGTTTTGGGGTGGGGGGTGTCTGGAGCATTAATTTAGGATCCCTGGCAGCCTCTGTGCTGATTGCTACTAGTCTGAGCCCCTGCAGTCACCACACCATACTTCCTTTTCAGATCGGATTTAGTGCAAGCTCCTGGGAGCACCCTTGGCTTGGGGGGTGGTGACAACTTTAGCAAGCCCCCTCTCTCAGTGGGCCCTTCTCCACCACACAGACATTGCTGCTAGCATAATGTGTCCTGCTTTACAGAGGAGTGCCCTCTGTCTGAAGGGCTGTCCAGTCCAAGTCTGGTTTCAACATCAAGAACCGTCAGAAAACGATCAGAGTCCTTGACAGTGTCCATCAAGTGTTAGCACCTGGAGAGCAAACAGAGCAGCAGGCACACAGGTCACCTGGTCACAGTGTTCCCTGCTGAGATGAGATGTATTGCATTTTACGTAAAGTTATAATCATTATTTCTAAATGTGCATCTACACATATAAATCAACACAGGCAAATTGGATGTGAATCTGTGCCTTATTTGCCTTCTTTTTTGCTGATGTGTAAGTGGCTACCCTAACTTCTGCTGGTTGCTGCTCCTTTCCACCTTTCCTCCCATCCCAAGGAGAGAGCTGATAGATGACTGGGTCTGTGAGCAGGCGTCATCTCTTCCTCCCCCCCCTTCTCCCCACCATCTTCCACCTTCTGCGTCAGAGGAAAGAGCAGTTGAATGAGCAGGCAGCAATGGCTACCTGAAAGACTGCCTTCTCCCATACGAGTCTGCCTGGGTTTTAAGATCTTCAGGGGAGGCCCTTCTTTCAGTCCTGCTGCCTTCAGAGGCATGTTTGGTGGTGAGGCAGGAGAGGGCCTTTTTGGTGGCTGCTCCCAAGCTGTGGAACTCTTTGCCGAAGGAGGCTAGGTTGGCTCCCTCTCCGCTGTCCTTCCGCCCACCAGCAGGCAAAGATGTTTCTGTTCAAGCAGGCCCTCGGGTTGTAAAATGGCTTACCGGGGGGGGGGGGGGGTGGCAGCAGCCATAACAGCAGCAACACGCAGTTCCTGATGGATTTACATTTTACTTTCCCATGGTGTCTCTAAGATAGCATTGACTCAGGGGATTGTGGGAAAGTAAAACAGCAGCCAGCTTCCAAACCCAGCTACCTAGCAATGATCAGAGTGCTGGAAAAATGTTTTGAAGAGGGCTCCAGGCGGTGTCAGTGGTGGGATTCGTTGCTACCTGTAGATGCGGCATGGTGATGCTGCATTTGCTGCTTAGTATTCTAGAGCAAGTATGGTCTATGACGTGAATTGGTCCATGCCAGACTGTCTCCCTTGTCAGGCAATGGAGAGATGCGTTCAGAACAATCTGTAATAACAAATCCATACCCATTTCACCCAAACAAGAAAGCAGCTGCTTCTTACCCAGGAACCATATGTAGATGACTGGGCCTCATGTTCAGGTGCCTTTTGTGATTGAACTGGGCCAGGTTTCAGACACAGAACCATCCAGCAGCCTGAGAACACTCCTAAATGGTATGACTGCAGTGGCAAGTTTGAAGGCCCATAGGAACACAAGAAACTGCCTTCTATTGCTAAATAGAAATGCTAAACTGCACACAGCTGGAACACACAAATATAAATGATATCATATTGTAATATAAGGGGACAAAAACAGTGTGTATACACGAAGGACCACAAAAGTAACAGCACGATACAAGGAACAGAATTACAAAATGTAGATGAAACTGGCTAAATGCTACAAGGATGAACTGTAATTCATTGCAGCTGGAAGAACGGTGCCGTGGAAGTTGTGGCCTTCTATTTTTACAGGAATCTGGATATACTGTTTCGCAACAGGCTTCCTCAGAAGTAAAAATCCTACAAACTGAAAAAAAAACACATCACATATTCATATCATGCCATGTGCACTGTTAATAATATTGTCCCCATTTGAGGTTGCACAACAATACATAGCGGTGTTGCAATCTGGATAGACCTAATAGTCATAATAAACTCACCGACATGGCCAAGATAAAGATGTGGGGGGTGAAAATAATTTCTAGACCCAGTTGTGTGCAGTTTAGCATTTCTGGGTCTTGTTTTGTTACAACTTGTGCAGTTTAGCATTTCTGGGTCTTGTTTTGTTACTATTGGTGCCCTTTGCATTAGTCAGTTTTATATTGCTCCAGAACATCGGTAGCTTAGTGGTAGAGCCCGTGCTTAGTTGTATGAAAAAGGTTCCAGGTTCATTCCTTGCCACCTGCAATTAAAAAGAATCTCAGGTAGTCGGACTTGTAAACATCTCTACTCAAAACCCTGAAAAGCCGCTGCTAGTCATACAGCTGCGGGCTAAATTGAACAGTAATCTGATTCCATATATCCTATATCAGGGGTAGGGAACATGTGACCCTCCAGATGTTGCTAGACTATAAATCCCATCAGCCCAAGCCAGCATGGTCAATGGTCAGGGCCGATGGGAGTTGCAGTCCAGTAACATCAGGAGGGCCACCACTTCCCCGTCCCTGCCCTGTACCAATTCATGATACTCTGTCGGGGGGTATTTTTGTGCCACTTTCCCAGAACCTCAGAAACTACTAGATCAGGAGTGCACAACGTGCGGCCTTCCAGATGTTTTAGCCTACAACTCCACACCACTGGCTATGCTGGCCAGGCTGATGAGAGTTGTAGGCCAAAACATCTGGAGGGCCATAAGGTACCTATGCTTGCACTGGATTGATAAGTCAAAACAAAATGCTGAAACATCACAAAGAAGCAAACAAAAATACAATGCTCACTCAAAAACTGAAAAATATATACATATGTATTGAGAGCCACAGAAATGAGAATTACAGACGGAGCTCCACAAAGCCTGCACAGATACATTCCAAAAATTCAAGGTAGTAGAACAATTGAAATACAGACTGTTAAAGTTAACTCAACGACGAGGTTCTCCAACCGTGCACTTCATAGCAATGTTTCCTCTGGTCTTCCAGTCAGTTTTGCCTCTATCTTTAGGCTCAGATGTAAACCAATCCAAACTTTATAATGGCTACTGTTAGGCTCATCCTACAGGCATGTGGTCCTCACTTGGAGAGGCTCCCTTATAGACCCAACAATACAATAAATCTGGGCAAATATTTACAAGATCCTGGGCTTGCTTTTTCAGCAAGCCAACTTTGCTGCATATCAGATTTTCAACATTAAAGCATACATCTGCATAGTTTTTGTGGTTTATTTTCTTTCTGTTTTTTTTTTTTTTTTTTACAGTTGAGGTTATCTACCGAAAGAAAGATTACTTCATTTCACTTTTTTATATATATTTATATATATACAAAATAATAAAGGCCTTGGGAATCTCTTTGATACCTCTGAAAACATTGCTGAAACCTTGTCAGCCATTCCCATGAAAAATATACATCCTTATAAGAATGCTCTGCTCTCCCTCCTTTAACACTGCAAAAGCCCTTCTCTTTGTCTTCACTGCCTGGTTTTTAAATCTACCAGGGTGAATTCCTGGGTAGTATCCAACAGGGCTGATGTGCTTCCGCTGATTCCATTGCTCAAGCATGACCCACAGCATGCACAATAGGGCTTTAGCATTTCATAAAGCAAGTCCCAAAACAGGCAGAAACGTTCATTTCCGGTTCGGGACAGGTCTGCGAAGCTGTGAAGCTCAGCTGACCTGCCCTGTTCCTGAAATGAGCATTTCCATTGATTTCTGGTTCTTAGCTGAAGTACTAAATTCCCCATTGCACCAGCAGTGAGTCCCAGTGGCATTTGGGCAGTGTTGGATATTGTCCCGGGTGTTAAACCTAAGCAGAAATGTAGCAATTGGAGTATCGCATCATTGTTGCTCTCCATTGCTAATTCAGACAAAGAAGTAAAATGTTAAGGCTTCAAGTTAAAAACAAATGAACAAACAAACCAAAACGCACTCCTCATCTCATTTTGTTTGTTACAAAATATAAAAACCATGAAATGCCAGAAATCGTGACATCTCTCCCCACCCCCGTCCAGTGAATTCAAGGTATAAAACTGCAGTTTATCCAAGATGAAGTAAGCAAATCCATTACAAGGAAGTGAAATGACCATCTTATTGGGGTGAGGTAGGGAATCTGGATTGGTAATGCAAAACTATTGCTGTTATGTAAGCAAGGTGGAAGGTTCAGCGCAACGATTCACAGCTAAAATGTTAGTAACGACGTTTGTTTGAAAGGGTTTAAGAGTGTTTTGAAGCACCGGAAACAAAAGAGGCAAAGACAAAAACAGATTTACTTGTTGTAGAGCCTTCGTTATGGTCTCACTCTGCATTGATAATAAAGGGATCGATAGCAGGTGTGTGCAGGGTGGGGGGAGAAAAAGGGGGACACAGTTGACACTTTTGGCACATTGTGTTACGGTTGCTGGATGGTCCCATAAGCAACTGCGTCATTCTAATTTACCCAACCAAGATCCAGGAAGTTGACTGAAGTGCCATTTTTGTTTTATCCAATCAGGAGCCGGAAGAAGGCGCTGACCTGCTTGAATTGGGCTGGATGTTTGTGTCCACATGTTAGGTAGGAGCCACCCCAGAGGCAATGGGGCATGTGTAAGAGCAGAGTATGTGCCCTCAAACCTTTGCATCACTGGACGGCCTGTGCTCCAGCAACTACCTGGAAAATGGGACTTCAAAAGGAGAAGAAGGAAAGGAGAAGAAGCAATTCCTTTCACCCTCTCCTGGGCTCTCCCACTCCCTTTCCAAAGCCCCCTGATTATGGTGAATGGTCAAGGAACCAAACAGGTACTACGTGAAGTGACCCATCAAGGTCTTCAGCACCTGGATCAGGACAAACCTGATCTGATCAAAGCCTATGAGAATCAAATTGGCACCTATGAACTGTAAACTCTTGTACGATGCGATAGCTATGTCTGTGACAGTTTTGTTAACCAGGTTTTCCAGATGCTACACACCTAACCCTTGCACTCACATGGGACCAAGAGCTGTGTGCTGTGAGCCACAGCTAGGGTTCCCAACCCCGGAGCTTACACCCAGTACTAAGTCTACTCCTGAAGCAGGAGATGATATAGCAGTGTGTTCCGTCCTGCACCCTCTGTGCTTTTTTTTTTTTACTACCTCCTTTACCCATGGGGCACCTCCATAGTTTTGCTTTGCAACCAAAAGTTTCCCAATTCAGTAGAAAATGTAATAGTACTGAAGGAAATCTCTGGGTTGCAACCTGGGAACCCTGTCCTAACCACACTCTGAACACAGAAGTTGTGCTGAAATCTATGGGTATTACTTCCAAGTAGACATATTCAGAATCAGGACAACGGACAGAAATAGGTCAGAATTGGGTGCATCTGCCATTTACAGGTTATGCTAATCCATCGACACTGATTTCCAGGAAGATTTGAATAATTTACTGCTGTCTCCAGGCTGCTCGGGCTATTTTAAATGCAAATTCAAAGAAAAAATCCAGGACTATCATAAGCCTATTAATATGAAATGTATCTCCCCCTCCCCAGAGGAGTTTCATGTCTGGATTTAACAAGCTACCATTTGCAATTTGCATGTGCTCAGATCCACCTTACATCTTAACCTAATGATCTGCATCCCCAGCCCATTCAGGTTTTTTCCTCTTTATCACTTGCACTGTAGCTAGTTCAACTTGGCAATAAATGCTTTGGAATCCCCCCACTCCAGCAAATAAATAGTATGTCTTATAGAGGCCAGGAGTTTGAGCAGGTATTTTTTTTTAAGGCCCAGATGTTCCTCTCCTCTTTCTCTTCCTCTCATATTAAAGGGAAAACTCGGTGCTGTGGGCATGAGGGAATTTACGCTGTAGTTGTACGAAGGGAGTTGACTAAAGCTGCTACATGCCAGCGCTATCACCTGACAGACCTTTCTTTATAATAGACTGGTTCCCAGATCAGTTAAGGGTGAAGACAGACAGAATAAGAGAAAGAGAAGCTCAGGGCACCACCTTCAGCTGCTTAACGTCACGACTGAAATGACAAGCGTGCCGACCAGTGAATCTGCTGGATCTCATCGGTATTGCCTCTCTGTGTGTGCTTTGGATTGACTCTCTGCCCTTTTGTTAATTTTTAAAGGCACCGCATAAACATTCATGTGCTTATCTGCTCATTTGTCACCCTACTAATTAAAAAAAAACTTTATAAAAAAATTCCAGAGCGATAGCCATGTTAAGCCTGTTGTAGTGATACTTGTTCTTTGATGGATTCAGTCTTAGGAAATTCTGACATGACCTGACCTGACTGACACCTGCCAGACTAATGTGCCATGAATGTGGATGAAACCATCTATTGGATTTTGCACTTCTTTGAATGTTGCAATGCAATGCAGTTTTCAGCTCAAAAAATGGATCAGAATAGAAATGCGTATTTTGTAAGAAGATACGCCGCAAAATACTTATTTAAATATGTATTTAAGTGCAAACTTTCATGCAGGTTTTTAAAATAAAAAATCACGGATTAATGAAGAAACAGGATGAAACGGAACAGACCTCTGAGTGAACATACACTAAAGTGACTTGGACCGTAAAAAGCAACAACAGCAATATCCCTTGTGGCACACCTTAAAGACTAAAGGATATATTGTGGTACCAGCTTTCATGGCCCAGAAAACCCACTTTACTGAATGCATGATCCATCTGAATCATTGGGCTGCAGTTCTATACACCAGGGGTCAAGAACCCCTTTCAGAGAGGCATTCCAACCTTTCAGAATGGGGCAAAAACTGCACAAATGCTAGGAAACCACCAATTTGTGTTGGGAGAAAGTGGGTGTGACCAATGAAAAGGGGTGTGGCCTCCTGGGGAACCTCAAAGGGTCACACTGGGACCCCAAGGAGGGCCAGATTTGGCCCCCAGGCCTGAGTTTCTGCACCCCTGCTATACACACTTACCTGAGAGTATGATCCACTGAATTCAGTGGGGCTTACTTCTGAGTCGGCATATACATGGGAATGTGCTGTTAGTTTATTATTGGCATTCTGCTTTTGTATTAAAAATAATAACTAAAGCAGCTTACCAGAAAAGCTAAAACATAACACTGTAAAAGCAACAACAATAAAATACCTCCATTAAAACAACAACAGTTAAGACATCAAAAGGCAGCAGTACCAAAACTCCTGGGGAAACTTCATTAAAAACAGCAGGTAGCTAATCAAAATCTACCTTGAATAAAAAGGTATTAATTACCATCTGTTGAAAAGACAGACAAAGAGGGAGTCTGGCAACTCTCCACCAGGAGAAAATTGCACAATCACAGTACCACCTCCCAGAAGGCTCTTTCTTTCATGCCTGCCATTCTGACCACAGATATTGATGGGACCGGTAGCAGAGCGTTCCAGGCCCATTTCCAAGGCCAGACAAATTCATATGGGAGCAGGCAATTTCTGCACTAACCTGGTCTTGAGCCATGATACTGAGATGTTAAATCGAGCCTGAAAACAAACGGGCAACGGAAGGAGATAGAAGAAGAGGGGTGTTCTATGCTCTGATCTTCGAGAGCCAGTTAACACTCTTGCAGAGCAGAAGTGGATTTGGTACAATGAATGCTTCTAACATAATAAACCCGCTAGTGTTTAAGGTGCCACAAGTCTCTTTGCTGTTGCAGCTTTTTTTTAAGTGCAAAGCTACTCCAGGAGTTCAGAAGGGAGACATTTCTTGCTGACATCATGGGCGGGGGGAGCCAATCAGCACCATGCACCGCCAGATTCCTATGTAAACTTTCAGAATGTTTTTTCCCTTCTTCACACCTTGATCCTGGAGAGAAGAATCTCTTTGTTTGGACTGAATGCTATGAAGGAATTCCTGCATTAGTCACACTGCTTCTTACACATCACAGCTGTCCTTTCCCAAAGATTATGGAGCTTGCTTTAAGCAACTTTTCAACTCAGGGCAATATCCCAACGGTGTCATTCCACAAACTGAAATAGTGCTAGTGGAGCTCTGCGGAATCTTTTGGTTGCACATCCAGTTGCCCATTATGCTTGCGCATCCAGTTGCACGACGAGTTGCACAACAGGTTGCACAAGAGTTATGCGCAACAGGTTGCACAATGGGTTGCACAAGCATAATGTACAACCGCTTGTGCAACCATGCTTGTACAACCGTAACTTTAGTTGGATTCTTCTCTTGCGCATAGTTCAGAACCTAGTTTCCACTAGTGCGATGTCATTTGCGCTAATGGAACGATGTGGTTGGATACTGCCCTATGTCTTATGCACTGCAGGATCAGGTGCTAAGCCTCTAGTGCCAATGAAACAGGACAGTTCTCTCTCGCCTGCTCCAGCTTTGATACTGCAACCTCCTGTGTTGGGACAGCAACCACCAGGGGTACTGCTAATAACTTAAAAGATTTGGGGCTCAGGACACAAAGCTGTATCAAATGCGTATCTTGATTTATACCTATATATGCAATGTAGAAATAATTACTAGGATTTATTTAAAGTTCACAAGAGGCAAGGCCAGCCAATTAATTCCTCATCCAAATAATATCAAATAAAGTCTTCAATTAATTTGCACCCTGCCTGCCCCCAGATCATCCCAAACCAATGGAAAAAGTTTTTTCTGACCTTAATTGCCATGCAGGGAGAGATTTTGGAGAGGTGTGTGTGTTGCAGCATGCGGGGAGGAGTTAATTCATTCTTCTCCAGCTGCAATCCCCCCTGAAAATCACCTCCTGCATGGCAATTAGGGGGTGGGAGACCTTTCTATTGGCACCAATGGACATTCAGGGTTCTGGAGAATAGATCCAGGCCCCTAGGAAATACACTTGGAGCCAGCAATTCCCCTGACAAGCACAATCAACACTGGTGCTTTGACACACTGAGGTATCCCTTTGCATAGAGCAGTGGTTTTGCACTGCCCCATTTTAAACTGAAAATGGTCCTAATCGTGTAACCACCCAGGCACAATGCAAAGCCATCACCCATTTCCCATGCACTCTTTTAGCACCAACATCCTGATCCATAACCCAGTTAAGAGATCAGCAATGCTCTGATCCTAATTACACTTACCTAGAGGTAAGACCCATATGGAGCATATTTCAGTATGAAGTTACTGGGAAGTATGGGCTGGTTCACACAATCTCCAAACTGTACGTGCAGTGGAACAGCAGATCTGTGCATGCACCCACCCACGTCATGTATAACAGGGGTGCAGAACCCCTTTGAGTCCAAGGGCCGCATTCCATTTTGAGGAAGGGAATGGGGGCAAAATTAACAAAAGTATCTCACTGTCTTACTTTAAAGCTCTTCCTGGCTGTAACTAAGCCATAGGAGAGGCATTTCAACCTTTTAGAATCGGGGGAAAAAACTGCACAAGAGATAGGAAACCACCAAACGATCAGTGGTCAGGAGAAAGGGGGTGCATCTGGGGACCTCTAGGAAGGCTGGATTTGGCCCTGGGGCCTGAAGTTCTGCACCCCTGACATATATGATGGAACATACAGTGCAGATGTACATATGTACATCCCTGTCTGCACTGTCACAGATTTCTATGAACTTTCCATCCTTTTTCTTCTTCAGATGAATAGATCAGGGGAACTGGATGCCATGCAGTATAAGGTACATTGAGAAGAGTGCACGTATCTTGCTGCACATACAGTCCTTTCAGTTGGAGATGACACAAACGGACCATATGTTCCCCTGAAACCTCACCCCAGAGTTCATAATTCTGACAATGCACTTGCAGCTATGTGCAAACACATGAACGATGTATAGGAATGCTTTGGGTCTTGAAAACTGTAACATGAGAAATGGACCCGTAACGTGAGAAATGTCCCCCTATGGTTAGAATCTTCAGCAGAAACTCAGGACAATAACAACAGGGCTAGTTAATTTCAGAACACAAAGACTATTGACTAAATAAATAAAAAGGTGGCCTGAAATGTTTGCTGTTCAAAACACTTTCTGAGCAATGTGCTCATCAAGGTATAAAGTCTTACACCGTCCCCATGACATGGTTCATGGGGTTGTCTGCAGTGAGCCTTAGAACTCCGGTGACCTTTTCTATTTTCTTAGACTCTTTAAGCAGGTCTTTCCATTCATGAAACCTAGCTGGAAACAAAAACGTTGGGAAGCATTGAGGTGAAGAAGAAAGGAAAATGGAGGATCAAACTGGACATTGATGTTAAATGCCTCTTTGCATCTAACATGCAGGGTTTTTTTTAAAGCAAATTATTTCGGCTGGGCGGGACCTGATAATTAACGGAACAGAGCATCTGACACGGAGGGAGAATCTAACCAGTGGAGGCTGGTGGCTCCAAAGTCAGTAGGGCAGTGAATCAGCTCCAGGTTTCAGTCAGAACCCATCAGAACTCCAAAGGAGCTATCCAAGGTGCAAAGCCTCCACTGAATCTAACCCTTTCCTCCCTACTGCAGCCCTGAAGAAAAGTCCTTCTTCAGCAGCTGGTATTTGCATTCAGAGGAAATCTCTCTTTGGTCCTAAGGTTTCTTGGACACTATCATGGTCAATCAGATGAACAGGAAGTGTCTGGGGGGAAGCACCGATACCTTTTCTACCAAGCCTACCCTGCAGTGTATGTAGGAAGCTCACAGTCATCACTGCAAGATATGTGGATTACCAGGGTAATAGTGCCTGCCGAAATGCTCTGCACACCTGGACTGAGGGGGACTGGAAGTGCCGAAATAAAACATTGAACTCCCAGAATTGGAGCTGCCTGGGGACTCAGCTAGACATGCAGGGCCAGCCCAAGATGTTTTGCTGCCTGAGGCAAAGAACAAGATGGTGCTCTCTCCCATTCCACCTAAAAACACCAGCTGGATTGGCTCAACTGTGCTGAGCACTGATGGTGGGACAGCATCCTCTACTGAGCCTGAAGGCAGCAGGCTAACTTCGGAGGCCACACGGCTCACAGGTCTCTCCTCCAACACCTTGCTGCTACCTCTCAGAATCTGCTGCCTGAGGCGAGTGCTTCACTCTACGTAATGGTAAGGCCAGCCCTGTAAACATGAGTAGAATCCATTATTATGATCTTGTTTTGTCTTTGAATAGCGACCATGAAGGAAGGAGGTCTCAAATGGGATCAGGATTGGGGTACTACAGAAGGGCCTTAGCTCAGTGACAGAGCACTTGTGTTGCAAGCAGAAAGTCCCGGGTTCAATTTGCAGCATCTCCAGTTGGCATTTTGACCCAGCCTCTTTTGCCTTCAGCCCTGTACATCACTAGACTGCAGCCCCCAAGAGCTTCTCTGAACTGCAGTTCAGCCCTCGAGCTGAAAGAGGTTCTGCACCCCTGAGTTAAAAGGATTAGTGTGCAGGGGATTTGGAAGACCCCTTCCTGGAGACCTTGGAGAGCCACTGCTGGAGTAGACAATATTGGGCTGGAAGGACAAACAGTCTGACCTGGTTAAAGACAGCTTCGAATGTTCTGCTGAGGAAAGGGGGGATTAACCTCCCAGCCCCACTGATCTAAGTACTGCTCCCCCTTCAACTGGTATTTACCCCACGGGGGAAAAAATCCAGGTGCCCCAGAAAATTCTGGAGTGTGTGGGATTTCAATTACAAAAACATAGGGGTTCACACTCTACCCCCCAGCATTGCAATGCTGATCTGATTCAGCCCCCTCCCCTGCAGCTGATATGCTTAAAAAAAAAAAAAAAGCAGCAGGATTTCCTGTGTCATGTCTCTTTTGGCCCTGGATTAGACCTAAAACAAAATGCCAAAAGAAATCCAGCTTTGAGAATTCTGATCCTTTTAAAATGTCACTTTCAAAATCCCACTTTGAGGGAGACTTCTTATACACAAAACACTGAAATCCTAAAATGAAATGTTAAGGCAATCATGTTACGTATCAAGTTGCGAAATGCAATACTTTTGCACCTTGCTTTTTCTCTAAACCCCCCAAATCTAACAGTGCTCATGACTGATTTGATTGAGAGGGGCAAGGGGAACCCACTCCTAATTCGGAGAATAAACATTCTGAATTTTTGTAAACAACTCACTTAAGGATTTGTGTCTCCAAATTCTCATTTGCATGAGTTCTAGATAGAGTGAATACCAGTATTGGAATATACCTGTCTCAAAGTATGTAGGGCTCGTGGAAAACTCACTAGTCATTAGGCAGGCGGCAAAATGTATCTCCTACAGGCATATGCTTGGCTGACAATCACACACAATCAATCACTCGTACGCACACACACTGCAAATTTCAACAGACCATAATAACTTGCATTGAGATTATACACACTGCACCAGTGCAAGACAATACACTGTATTACAGCCCATCTCCAGTAGCATGAAAGAGGAGGAAAAAGGAGGGCTGTTTATAATAATAGGTTACCATCTGAATATTTGATTTTTTTTTCTTTTTTGAACAGGGCAGGCTTTTTTCTTTTTCTTTTCTTTTTTCAAAGAAGAACCCCACCAATAATAGTCCAAGGAGGAATGGAAGTTCCTTACTTGTATATCGGTTCTCTGACATGAAAGACAAACTCATGGTGTGTGCATAATTTCATACACGGCGGCAAATGGCAATAGGATATAACCCCACCCCTTTCTTTCCTTTGCCCATAGAACAGTCTCTGAAAGGTTGAATGGGAGTCAAAGGCCTACTCCTGTTTACTGGTCTTATTCTGTTGAAGAGTATTCACCTGGTATTCTCTCTCACGTGCATGCACACCAATGCAGAGGTCCATATATGCTCGTGTGCACATGTTCAGCTTTCATGCCCATAGGGCTGGCCCATTCATTCCAATGGAAGAAACAGATCTGCATGCTCAAAAGAATGCACATACAAATTTGCTTCCTCCCATGAAACGTATAAGAAGCCATTGTGGACAAGGAAAAAGCATCACCCCTGCTGCTTGGGGGCAATGGATTGCTACACACCCAGCTCCTCCAAGTAATCTAGTATTTATCGTTGATAGGCTGGGGGAAAAAAAAACCCTGCTGGGCCCTGTTGCTCCTTCATCTTATTTGCCATCAAACCTGGAGGGTTTAAGGGGAAACATTAAGCCTGCACGAGCTGTTTTTAAGACCACAGCACAACAACATCTACATGACAGGATTTGGTGGACAGAGACAAACGCACAATGGCTTTTCCGTTCTCTTCCGCAAAAGCAAATGTAATCTCTAAATTGTGGTGCTATCAGTCAGTAGGTGGTTAAGTCTGTTCCCAGCTCTCTGTTCAAGAGAGGATCCAATGAGCTGTACAAAGTTTATTCCTTCAAGAATAAGGCTGCAGCTGGTTTTGGCCAGAAAAAGAGAAATGGGTCCTGTGACTTTTTTTTTTTTAAACCCACCACAAAATAAAACAGGAAGGGCCCCATCAGCTGCTGCTCCTACTTTTCTCCTTGTTGGCGTTATTGTCTGAATCTTCACAGTGCACCTAGCTTCGCGGCTGGGTTTGCGGATGGCTCTTTATTTCATGAATTTCTTTTTTATACTGAAATTTCATAGGTTGTCCCACCCACGCCAGACACCTTCTTAACGTTTGAATGTCTAGCGGGACTGACTGGGGGACCCTGGGAACTAGATGTGGAACCTAGTCGACCCTCCGCTCGGGAAATTCCTTTTGGCTGTCCGTTAACTTTACTGTGAGGCGTCTTCAGCTGGATGTCCTCCCTGCAGTGGAAGAAAGACAACGGGATTGAGAGAAAGTTAACAGAAAGCAACAGCTAAAGCTCCACAGAAACACCGCTTATGTCCTGATACTGCAAAACACTTAAGAATGGCCTTAGGATCACACTGTACATTACAATAATTATTTAGCATGCAGCTGTCCCTCTCGTGGGTTTTTTCACTTGGAGTGAAAACACACGGGTCCCCGCTGTGGACTGGGAACACTGTGCACTGGGAGGGGAGGGTTAAACCTTAGCTGCTACCTTCCAGAAATTCACCATTCACCATAAAAAAAATGAACAAAAGCTTCCATTGGCACCAATTTCAGAAAGGAAACAGCTGGGAGGAAGCTTAGACTTCCCTTCTCCATGCATGGCAGTTTGAGTTTGGATTGGGACCCTGCTCACTTTCAAGTTAAAAGCAAAACACCCCCACCCCAAGGGTTGGCTTTGACCCTTAGAGGGCATTCCCAAGAGACACTTACGGAAGAGACAGGCACAGATAATTTTAGAAGCAAGCCCGCTGTGGAAGTGCACTCACTGAGTTTTGTTCAGACAGACCATCTTCTGTCATTGAATGAGCTCAGGAGGAACAGAATGCAGCAGAAGCCTGCTTTGCACAGCGCTGATTGGCTTATCAGTGCAATTACTAACCCATATACCCAAAGCAGTTTTTCAACATTTTAAAAATTTATTTTTTGTTGTTTTAAAAAAGAGACGGGGATCTACATTTAATGGATGTGTTAGTTATATTATTATTATTTTTAAGCAAACAGCCTGCCTGAAGCATGGAGCAAGACAGACGACTGAATTGGCATTCTATTCACTGACATGCATGGCTGTCAAATGCATTGGAAAGGTAAGAGGGAAGCTGAAGGTGAGTTGCAAGAGAAAACACACACACACACACACACACACACACAGAGTCCAGAGTTACATGTACATTTATATACCACTTAAATTTAATTTTCTGTGCTTATGGGACCAATCTATACTATTAATTTATTTAGCATATGCGTTTCATGCCTAACCTTCAAGGGGCTCAGGATGGCATACATGGGGTTGTCCCATCCTCACAACAACCCTCTGAGGTAAGTCAGGCAGAGAGGTAGTGACTGGCCCAGTCCAACCCAGCAAGCTTCACCATTGAACCTAGTCCTCCCTCGTTCATGTCCAACTGTCTATCCACTGCACTGTCTCTCCAATACACTACTTTAAAAGCTTTTCTACACGAGGCTGTTATTCACTGTATCTATTTCTGGTTTCATCACAGAATTGAGATCCCAGCTCTATACAAAGAGCTTTTCCTTTCCTCCTACATAACTTCCAGGTAGAGCTGTGCTATAGCGGAATAGCTCAAATACACAAGGAGAAACAGCACTTTGAGAAATAATACCCCATTTTCCCCATTCTAAAAAAGAACCCAGGAGAGTGCTCTGAAAAAACAGAAGCAAAACTGGAGGATCATGTCGTCGTCTAAAGAGCCTGTAAACAACCATAAGTAAGGATTCACGAGCGCACAATAAATGCCTCATGCAGAAAAGCTCAAAGATAAAATGCTTCAGAAATACCACCATTTGTTAGTGTGGGAAGGTCATCAACCTAGGTGGGAAACCTAGATGTTATCCTTCTCCAGAGCAAACATGGAAAGCAGCAATTAAAATGCACACTTTTGAAGACTATGTTTGCTCAGTGGTACCATTAGGGCAGGACTATGCGGGCACAGGTCCAGGGCTCCACCCAGCAGAATGTACAGGAGGGCCCCCAAACACAGCAGGGCTGGTTTACAACTTTTTGAAGTGAAGTAATACACATTACCATCTAAAGAGCCCCACCCCCTGTAAGACTATTAAGTCCGAAGTCTAAAATTACCTAACTACAGCACTCCATCTTCTCACAGACACAGAAAAGCACACATCCTTCAAACTAAACTGCTACATCTCCCAGGAAGTATCATTCAGATATAAAATAGGCTGTTTCCTGCATTGCATACCACTGGTCAAAAGAAACACCACTTTAGGGACTAAAATACTCCCCCCACCTCTGCTGCCACACGTCACTTGGGGGTGCCATAATATAGACTGTGATGCACCTTTCACTGCCAAGAGTTTCTGAATCAGTGGGAAATAGCAGGAAGAGTTGCAAGATGAATGTGTACCTCAAAAATTAGGGTGCATATGGCAGGCTTCCAAAGCCACACAAACTCTGGAACACTGGTTGTACCAGTGATGGAATCAGGTTGCTGGCAGATCCTATGGCTTACTTGTGGATCAGTGCACGTCACACCAGTTACTTGAGAGCATGGGCCTGTTGCCGATGTTAAACTGAGCCACACAAGAACAAGCTTCCTCAAATTTTAGAGTTATCATGTTCAAAAGTTCAGTATTTAACATTTGGTTCTTTTGACTCAGGACCAACCTTTATTTGTTTGCTTGTTATATTTATATTCCGCCTTTTCTCCAAGGAGCCCAAGGCAGCATACATGATCCTCCTCCTCTTTTCCATTTTATCCTCATAACAACCCTATGAGGTTGGTTAGGCTGAGAGTCAATGACTGGGCCAAAGATACCTAGTGAGCTTCATAGCCGAGTGGGGATTAGAACCCTGATCTCCCCAGTCCCAGTTGAACACGCTAACCACACTGGCTCTCTAGATGTGACATTCACAGGGCCGGCCCTACCATGAGGCAGAGTGAGGCAGTTGCCTCAGGCAGCAGATTTTGGGTGTCATAGAAGGGCAGCAAATGGTTAGTTACTGACTTATTATTGTATTCCTACTGCCAGGGAAGGGGAGAGATGCTCATGGGGATTTCTGCCTCATGTACCAAAATAACTTGGCTGGCTCTCCAACATTGTGCATGGGTCACCATTTGCTTCTCCGCTTCAGCAGCAAAATGTCTTGGGCCACCCCTGGATGTTCATCACATAGTTTGCCCTTGTGTCATTGATTTTTCTTTAACAAATGGAGAGTTAAAGCCTCCCTCCCATCATGGTCCCAATCTCTCTCTCTCTCTCTCTCTCTCTCTCTCTCTCTCTCACACACACACACACACACACAACAGCTATTTAAGAAAAATGAACAAGTTGATGGCAAACTATGTGATAAACACCTTGTCTAGTTTGACCCTCGCATCTGATATTTGAGATTGATATTGACATATAGTTGAACCAACTTTCAAATACTTGATTGTCTGGGTCTGACCTTTCAGTATCTATTATTCTATATGTGATACTGATACCCAGCATTCCAGTATTGGATACTTGCTATTCAGAATACTTAAGCATCAGATAAGCCCAGATAACCAAAGGCTAAGAGCTTTTCTACATGTGGCTGTTAATCAGCTGTTAATCTGCTGTATCTATTTTCAGTTTTGTCGCAGAATTGAGATCTGAGCACTCCGCAAAAAGCGTTTCCTTTGCTGCTTTTCCACTACATAACCTCTAGGTGGCACTATGATATAGCAGAATAGCACAACTACACAAGGGGAAATCATGCTTTCTTTTGCTTTGACAATTAAATGCTGTTGTCTGGGCTACATTGAGAGGCGGGTGGATAAGCAGGTTGCAAGGGTGAAGAAGAGAAGCAAGTCCGGGGCTCTTGTGAGTTGTCCCCTGCTGGGGTGTGAGCCCTTGGCAGGTGCCCAACCATGCCTCCCAGATGTCTGTCACTGGAAAATCCAGTTCTTTTTTTTGAGTTCTGCAGCGTGTACAGTTCACTTTGCATTTGCAAACTGAGCTGCAGGCTTTTCCCAGAACTTTAGGAACTCTTTTTTTGCTTTTTTTTTTTTACACAGGTTCTGCAACTTGCACAAATATCTGAGCAATTTGTGCACATTTCTGAGAAACTTGCCTAAATTACAGTCAGTTCTGTGGAAATTTGGCCATAATTTGCACAACATGCACAGAAATTTGCGCAAATAGCAGAACCTGGGGGGAAATGCGCAAAATGCCTGAAAAAATCTGCAAACTGCCCAAGTCAGGCACTGCAGCAGGAACCAGGCCGAACTCCGAGGGGCTAAACCTAGGAAAACTTGTTGTACTCCAGTCCAGAGATGGATTTCTCCAATATCCCTACTGGATGCTAGACCTAAATCTACAGCAAATCACACAGAGACCTACCTGTAGGTGCCCATCTATCTTTTGCCTGCTGTAAACAACCACAGTCAATAATAAAGCTATCCATACCTTGGAGTCCCCACAGGCTGTGCCTCTGTTATCTCCATGGTGTTAACGAACGTGACAGCTTTGGGGCCTCCGTATGAGGGCGACCTGGGCATCCCACCTGGGGATGATGGGACTTGGTGGCTGGGTGATTTATAAGAGCCATTGCTCATCCTGCCCTGCAGTGCCTGATGGGCCTGAACATTGTTATTGGCTAGGTCAGCTTGGAGGGAAGGCGTGGAAGTCCTTGACGTTCTGGTCATGGCACTCGAGAGCGAAGAAACAGAGGCCTGCAGGACAGGGTTCCTCGCGCTGAAGCCGGTGGTGGTCATCAGATTGTCCCTTGAGCCGTATCTCATGGCTAGGCTACGGGGGTCTTCCGATAGCATGCTGACCTGCTGAAGGCTGTAAGAACTGGGGGTGTCATACACACCCGAGTCTGCGAACACGGAGTCTGGGTGAGAGTGGAGGAGCTTCTCCCGCTCCTCCATTTCTTTCCTCTCCTGAATAGACGCCATAATCGTTTTCGACAGGTTGTCGTAGCGGACCGGCGAGGGGTCACGCGGATGTGGGGCGGGGCCACCCAGCACAGGGCTGAAGCTCTGTGGGGGCGGGCGCTGGAGCTCTCTGCCCCGCAGGTGGCACATTTTGGCAGACAAATATGGTGAGTGGTACCCAACAGAGCCGATGGCGGCATGAGCTATGCACCTCCTCCCCGAGGGGGACATCGGGTTGAGCAAGCTGTCGTACGACAGGCTCCCATTCCTGTTCGACAGAGAGTTGGGAGAAAAGATGCTTTTATAAGGTGTGGAGGCAGCCCCTTCCGACCTCATGGGATGGAGGGGCGCTTTGTCTATTCCTCTCCTGCCGGCGGATTTCAAGCTCAGAGACCTCGAGTTGACGGCAAAGGAGTCTATCTGCAGTGGAGAAGACTGGTAAGTCTTGTGAAGGGAACTCTTCCGGTAGTTGGGGATATCGAGGCTGGGTTCTGACTGGTAATCAAGGCTACTATCGTTTTCCTCTATCACAGACCCTTGCTTGTGTCCTTCCTGTATGGAGATCTGAAAGAAAGGAAATTGAAGAGAGAGGGAAGAGCATGGCCCGGTGCAGCTCAATTTTGAGGATTCCTCCCTCATCCCAAGATACGACCACCTCCCCTTGCCTTTGAACATGGAAATATAGGAAGCTGGCTTATATTGAATCAGACCATTTAGCCCGGTATTGTTGACACTGACTGCATCAGCTCTCCAGAGTTTCAGATGGGATTTTTTTCAGCCCTACCTGGAGATGCCGGGGATCGAACCTGGGGCCTTCTGCATGCAAAGCAGGGGCTCTATCACTGAGCTACAGCCCTTTCCCCATCAGTGTACATCCGAACTCAAATCTGACCTCTTCTAATCTCAACTCAATTTATGTTCTGGGGATATTACAACCAAATTACTAAAAGAAAATAAATTCCAATGAATATGGGGAAATGTTCTAGAACTATATGCAGAACAATGTGATCCACCACAAAACCAGTGCAGGCCCACAAAGCGATGTGCAAGACACTAAATCCTTTCATTTTATTTTGTTCGGAAGAAGGGGATCGAGAGAAATGTATCTTTCTCTCCCATTATACTAGAACTCAGGGTCACCCAGCACGATGGATGAATAGGAGGTTCAGGACAGACAAAAGGTAGTCCCACTTTATGCAATGGCCTGGTTTGCACATAATATTAACCTATGGTTGGGATTGTTGAAATCTGGGTTGTCATGATGTGTGAACACGGTCAGAGGAGGGCAACGAAGATGATCAGGGGACTGAAAACAAAGCCCTATGAGGAGAGACTGAAAGAACTGGGCTTGTTTAGCCTTGAGAAGAGAAGACTGAGGGGAGATAGGGTAGTGTTCTTCAGGTACTTGAAAGGTCATCACAGAGAGGAAGGACAGGATCTCTTCTCAATCATCCCAGAGTGCAGCACACGGAAGAATGGGCTCATGTTACAGGAAGCCAGATTCCGGCTGAACATCAGGAAAAACTTCCTGACTGTTAGAGCAGTATGACAGTGGAACCAATTACCTAGGGAGGTAGTGGGCTCTCCCACACTGGAGGCATTCAAGACGAGGCTGGACAGCCATCTATCAGGGATGCTTTGACTTGGATTCCTGCATTGAGCAGGGGGTTGGACACGATGGTCTTATAGGCCCCTTCCAACCCTACTATTCTATGATTCTATGCATTAACAAACCATGGTTAGTTAAGCATGAACAACCAGAAAGAGAACCCATGGTTTGTTGTTGTTGTTTGTTTTGAACTCTGGGTTGTTTAAATCATAGGTTGATATTACATGAGAGCCCAGAACTGTGGGTTGTTCATAGGTTGTTTTGCCAAGCAACAGAGGCGGCAGGCAAGAGTGGTAAAAACAAAACAAAAAACCAGCCGCTCTACATGCCAGTACTACAGCACATACAAAGGTATTTATGATACAGGGATGAAGGAAGAGGGAAACAAACAACACAGGGATTGAGAAAACAAACCATGGTTTGTTCAATCATCTGCTCAACAAACCCTGGATAGGGCCAGAGAAATGAATGAATGAATGAATGAATGAATGGTGGGTGGGTGGGGTTTTTTTTTTAAAAATCCATGTGTTAGAATTATATGCAACATGTAATTAGTTTATGGAATTTGCTGTCATGAGATGAATCAATGGCCCACGGGCTTAAAAGGTTTTAAAAAGGGGTTGACAAATTCCTTAGGTCAGGGGGCAAGAATCTGCTTGCTACAGCAGCCAAAGTATACACATATGTATCGTTCATCTAATAAGATCCAAATATATCATACCAAAGTCTAATGAACAATAAACCCCACTGTCAGGGTGAAAACAGAGCCGCTAGAACCCCAGAGCAGTTCTGATTCTGAGGAGGAACAGCAATCTGTGGGAGAGGAGCTCGCTCATCTCTCACAGGCACAGCAGCTGGCAGAGATTCCTCCTGCCAGCATTCCTGGGACAGATAGTGACCCTGGCAGCGAGAGAGTGCTGGAGGGGGGCTTGCTGGACATTCGACGCCAATGCAGGGAGCGACGACAGATGGAGGGTGCGGAAAGGAGGAGTAGTGCTCGTTTGGCGCGCAAGCAATGGTTGCGTCCCGAGGACCCAAGGGAAAGAGGGAGGATCTCTCCCTAGCTCATAAGTTCAGGGTCTTCCCGTGATTCTCTTTCAAATGGGGGCCAACTGCCTAACCTGGAGCATAGGCTACTCTGCTACCTTTTCCCAGTGCTGTTCCTTCCTTAGTCACTGGTGATTAGCATCTGAAAGAGTCATTAAGTTGTAAAAGGATTAAAGCCTTGAAAAGAATCCTTTTGTCTGTGTGTTGAGTTGGCTATTGGAGAAGACTGTAAGAGGCAGCTAGGGCACTCCTGACACCCACCAGAAGATCCAAAAACTGAAATACACCCATGTGAAGTTGGAATGAAAGGCTCTACGTTCTAAATTCCTGAAGTGAATATTTTTCAAGAAATAGCACATTGACAAAGAAAGCAAAGCTGAAAGGCAAATATCTTTTAAAATATGCACTTACTTATTCAGGAATTTAGAATGGGCAGAGCAATCCTACGCCCCACAGACATTGTCTGAGGGGGTCATAGGATACTGGGTATTGTCACCTCCAAGGCCATAGACAGAGCTACAGATCTTCACCCCCGGCCCAGCAGAAAAGTCAGCAGCAGCGCCTCCTCCAAGGTCAGTATCAGGAAAAGGAGGCATGCTGGTGGGCAGGGAGGGAGGAGAGGCCAGGATCCATAGGACCCTAAAGGCCTCTCGAGTCCCACCCCTGCCCTTGGCAGCACAACTCCTTCAGACGGGCTCAGAGGCCTGTCTAGAAGAAAAACTAAAGGGGGACAGAAAGGCAAAAATCACGTCTTTCGCTTGTCCCACCCGGTTGGCAGCAGTCTGGCGGGGCATAAGATTCTTGGAAGCCGCCGAGATTGGAAGCTTCCACCTAGCAGGCAGCAATCCAGTAGAAGTGTGCCTTTAGTGCCTTTCATTCCAACATAACAGGTGTGTATTTTAGCTGTTGGATCTTCTGATGGGGTTTATTGTTCATTAGCTGTTGGCACTGTATATTTAGCTCTCTTATTCCATGTACAATACTTACGTATTCACTTTGTAAAAAAATGTATATAGGCCTTTTGTATGCATATTCAGTGGTTTAATTACTGCAGGAGTTGTGGCTTGTTTTAATTGCAACGGTGGTCCTCCTTTTGTTTTGCTCCCGCAAAAGCAGTGGAAGATGCCACTTCCAGAAGCCCACAAACTTGATGAACGACTTGCTGCTTCTCTGTGTTATAGTTTTATTTGTCCTTCTACCAACACTGAACCTGCAGTCTAGAATGGAGTAAATGGAACTGGATATTAAGAAGGAACAAGGTTACAGCCAGGGCCGGCCCTACCATTAGGCAGAGTGAAGTGGTTGCTTGGGGAGGCAGATGCAAGGAGGTGGTCGCAAGATGTTTGAGGAAAGACCTGTGTGCCATGCAGCCTTCCCTAAGTTAGCCTGCCACCTCCATGTGCAGGGGAGGATGCTGTCCCCTCATCAGTGTTGAAGACAGATTCATCTGCCAGTCCAGTGGGCAACTGTACATGGAATAGGAGGCAGTGCCATCTTGTTCTTTGCCTCAGGCAGCAAAATGTCTTGGGCTAGCCCTGGTTATAGCGACCAGGACCTCCATGTTCAGAGATAGTTTGCTACTAAATAACAGTTGCTGTTAGACATGGAGGTTCCATTTGCTATAACCCCGCTCCTTCCTAATATTCTGCTCCATTTACTCAGTTCCAGACTGCAGGTTCAGAGCCAGCGGATGCATGGATAACGCTGTAACACAGAGAAGCAGCAAGCCATTTGTCAGGTAATAAAGGCAAAGCTCTTGAGATAAGCTTTTCGGCCAACTCAGTGCTGTAATCTCATGCAGCGAGGCTCCTTTTCGAAAGCTCTCTCTCCACCAGTCAGGAGACAAGTCTCCTGAGAAAGATTTATGAGCCATTACACCAAGTTTCTGAAAGCAGAGTTCTTGATTGGTGTCCCTGCCTAAGTTTTCAAAGTTAAAATGGACAGTGGTTACAGAGATGGTTTGCTTTAAGTGAGGAGAAGAATCTGCAGCTTTTAGGTAGTAAAAAAGAATAATAGAATAGTAGGGTTGGAAGGGGCCTACAAGAAGAAGAACTAAAATGACGCACATAATTTAAGGTCAGGCCTGTGTTAATTGGGAGGGGCAGAAGGGACCTATCCAGCCCCTCTGCTAGAAAAAGCAATTGTCTGAGAGCGCTCTGAAATGTGTCCCATTCTCTGGTCCCTTGAGGCTCACAGTGGAAGCTGATCATACAATCAAGGCAGGAAGAAAGTAAGACCTTGGATAGCTCCAAGTGGGTCCTGCTGGCTGGAACTCTCTCCTGCTAGGACAATAGGAGGATGGTGTCTCAGGAGGAAGCTAAAGCCAACTAAAACCTTATGTAGGCTGACAAGACTTGTACTGTGGTCAGCTCCACCCCTCCTGGAGCAGCTGATTGGATTGTTAAAGGGATCTCGCTTGATTTGGTAGCCCAAGACATCTGCGAGGCTGGGGAGATGGCGGTTCTGCCGGGGACTCATCCTCTGAGCCAGAAGAGGATGGCAGGGCTGTGTCCTCTGTCTGGGAGGGCCCTGAATAAGGCACTGACTGCCCTTGTCCTAATCAGAAACCTCCGCTGCACACTGGAAGGCCCAAGGACTGGAGGTAATGACAAAATGCCAATTTGGGCAACACCTTTCTAAACCGCTCCTACAGCGCAATCCCAGGCATGTTTGGTTTGAAGTAAGTGACACTGTATTCAAGGGGGCTGACCCTCAGGCAAGTGTCCATAAGATTGCAGTCATAATAGGCTTACCTGTTCAGATGCGCCATGGTAGTGTACTTTTGGATTGTTGCTGAAAGCCGGACGATACTTGTACATCGCAGGTGTGGGAGGGCTGATCAGTTTGGGTGAAAGGCTGCTCTCTGGGGGAAAACAAAAGAAACCAAACTTGTTACTTCTCTCTCTCCACTGTCATAGATGAACAAAAATGGATCCATTTTGTATGCATATGGAACAAAACAAGGGGATGTGTGTACGACAGTGGATAATTTACATTGAATGTATGTAGCTGCCCTGTTCCAGATCAGGGCCACTGCTCTTTCTGGCCTAGTATTCTCTACTCTGGATGATGGCACCCCTCTGGGGTATTTCTCGGCCCAGAATTTCTGGCTTCATTCCTCAACTCTGACTCCTGGCTTTGTGCCTTGGCGCTGACTTCCTGGCCACAACTCCTGGCTCCCTTCCAACAGCTGCCTACAGCTCAGCCCTGATACTGAAATCCTTTTTAAGTGGAGATACCAGGAATGGAACCGGAGGTCTTCTACGGGCAAGACACATGCTTTACCACTGAGCTACAGCCCTTCCCAATGTACAGCCCACTGCCAGGCCAGGTTTAAGGTTTTGGTACTAGTGTACAAAGCCCTAAAGAACTTTGGACCAGGATACCTGAGAGAGTGCCTTCTCCCTTACCAACCTGCCTGGTCACTGAGGGCATCATAGGGCATGCTCCTGGTGGTTCCAGATGGACCTATGGCCTGACTGGAGTCCACCTGGAGAAGAGCCTTCAGTGTGGTGGCTCCCTTCCTATAGAACTCCCTGCCTCTGGAGGTCAGTCAGGCACCAACCCTGGGTTGTTTTCTGCACCTCCTGAAGGCAGTTCTTTTCCAGGAAACTTTCCTTGGTTGATCAGCCTTGGTTTTATTGGCACTCTGGTTTTTTTAAAAATAATTTTAATATCATGTTTCATTCTTATCTTTTGTTCATTTTATCTCTTGTTGTTCGCTGCTCTGGAATCTGTTTAGATGTGGAGTGGTATACAAATGTTGTAAATAAATAAATACATGTAACGCAATAAGAGATTTTGTGGTTATAGTGACCGCAATGATTGGCATAGGTGCCCTAGTGGGCATTGAGAAGTGGGACAGGGCAAGAGGGTCTTTGGTTGCCAATTACTGATCTTAGGGTGAAGAAGAGGTAGAAGAAAAGGCCTAGGAAAGGAGCTGGCCTGAGAAGGTAGCAGGCCAAGAGAAGCAGAGTTGAGGGGAATTGAGAAACGAGGTGTATTTATTTACTAAATATTTATAACCTGCTTTTCTGCAAGGCAGCTATCACCATCAACATGCAATGCCAGAATAAAAAACAACACCTCAGTTTTGGAAGATAGGGTGACCAAAAGCAAAAGGGGAAAGTTTTCTTATACCTTTTAATATTTGTACACAAAAAGAAAGATGTTTGTCAGGCACAGTTTGCCGTGGAGGTACACATCATCCACTATCGCCCTATTATGATAAAGAGAGTCCTGTCTTCCCTTGCAACTGGTCACTCTATGAAAGGGAGAGGGAATGGCCCAGGGGAAGAGGGGGGAAGGAGATGATTGGTTGGAGAACCGAGAACCACAGAGATATGAAACCATAGCTTGATGTGAATGCTGCTGGTCTCCAGTTCTTAAATGAAGGACATAGAAAGCTGCTGTCAGGAGCGCCCTAGCTGTCTCTTGCAGTCCCCACCAATAGCCAACTCAGGACACAGACGATGAGGATTCTTTCCAAGGCTTTATTCCTTTATTACTTCATGACTCTTACAGATACTAATCACTAGCGACAAAGCAAGGAACAGCACTGGGGATAGATAGCAGAGTAGCCTAAGCTCCAGGTAAGGCAGCTGGTCCCCGTTTGAAGGAGAACCATGGGAAGACCCTGAACTTATGGGCTAGGGAGAGATCCTCCCTCTTTCCCTTGGGTCCTCGGGACGCGACCGTTGTTTGCGCGCCAAACGAGCGCTACGCCTCCTTTCTGCACCCTCCATCTGTCGCCGCTCCCTGCATCTGTGCCGATCATCCAGCAAGCCCCCCTCCAGCGCTCTCTCGCTGCCAGGGTCACTATCTCTCCCAGGAATGCCGGCAGGAGGAATCTCTGCCAGCTGCTGTGCCTGTGAGGGATGAGCTGGCTCCTCTCCCACGGATTGCTGTTCCTCCTCAGAATCAGAACTGCTCTGGGGCTCTCTGGGCTCAGTTTCCACCCTGACAGCTACCTTCTGTCAAGTCTGACCACTGGTCCATCTTGGTTAGTGCTATCTACTGCAGCCTTCTCCAACCTGGTGCACTCCAGGTGATTTTGACTGCAATTCCCAGCATTCCGGACCATTGGCCATGCTGACTGGAGTTCATGGGAGATGAAGTCCAAAACTTCTGGATAGCACCAGGTTGGGGAAGGCTGGTCTACTGGTCTACTGACTGGTCTGAGCTCTCCAGGGTTTCAGGCAAGAATCTTTCCAAGCCCTACCTGGAGATGTCATCGGGGACTGAACGTAGGACCGTGTACATGCAAATCATGTGCTCTACCATTAAGCTATGGCTCTTACCTCGAGGGGATGTCAGTCTGATGCTGTGCCATTTGAGCGACAAGTGGCGGGGCGGATTTTGCATACTTGAACATACCTATGAAGCTGCCACATACCAAGTCAGACCTCTGAACCATCCAGCCCAATCTACTCTGGCTGGCACTGGTTCTCCTTGGTCTCAGGAACAGGTGTTTCCCATTACCCATTGCCCAGTCCTTTCAAATGGAGGAGCCAAATGGAGGAGCCAGGCCTTGGAGATGGGACCTTCTGCATACAAGGTAGAGCACTGAGCTACAGCCGTTCTACTGGCTAAAGTGGTTTCTACAACACAGCCCAGCTCAACTGATGTTCATGTTTCAGCAGATGTTTTAAGAGGTCCAAAACATTTCCCTTGGTTTCAAAAGGAAAGCGCTGATCAGGCATTATACCTTCACTGCTCCCCAGTTCACTGTATTTGCTGGAATCGCTTTTTGGGGGTAGAGGAGGTTGGATATCCATGGTCTTCTCTTCCAGCCCTTCCAGGCTAACTTTAGACTGAAAAATAAATGTGAAGCAAATTAATCAAGGCCCATTCCAACCCTTCGCATTCTATAATATCCTCATGAGTATCTCTGCACACCATAGAACAGGGATGCAGAACCTCAGGACTGGGGCACAAACCTGGCTCTCCCCGGTCCCAATCCAGCCCTCTGGAGTTCCCCAATGGACCCAACACACTTTCTCCCAACCACTGATCACGGAGTGGCTTCCCGGCTTTTGTGCAGGGTTTCCCCCTTTCTCAAAGGCTGTAATGCCTCTCCTAAAGCTTCGTTTCTGGCAATAAGAGCATTAAGCTACAATATGCTCAGATTTGGGATATTCTGTCCCTGCTCCTTTTGCCTTCAGTTCTGCCCATCACTGGAATGCGGCCCCCAAAAGCTTCTCCAAAATGGAATTCAGTCCGCAGGCTGAAAGACGGTTTGCACCCCTGCTATACAAGATAAACACACAACATGCTTTGCACAACATGCTAACCCACACTCGGTGGTTCAGTGTGGGTTGTTGTTGAACCATGGGTTGTTTGGCATAGTATGCCAAATTGGCTGAATCAATTTTGTTCTAGCCCCTAGATAAAATGTGTACTAAAATATCGTATGTATCAGTAGCCTCAGAATCATAAGGGCAGTATCTTCAAACCATAAGTGCTCCTCCATATTGGCCTTGTACCAGTCTGGACTGCATCACATGAAACTTTGACTTATCCTCCATGACTTTGTCTAATCCCATTTTAAAGCCGTCCAAGTTGGTGACTATCACTACGTCTCATGGAAATGAATGCCATAGTTTCACTGCACTGTGTAAAGAAGTCCCTCTTTTTGTCTGTCCTGGATCTTCCACCATTCAGCATCACTGTGTAACCCTGGGTTCTGGTATTTTGAGAGAGGGAGAAAATGGGGCTGTTCACACAACATGCTAGCCCACATTCAGTGGTTGAGTGTGAGTTGTTGAACTGTGGGTTAACGTGTTGTCTGAACCCAGGATATTTTCCACAGGGTGGCTTGTTAACTATGCAGTGTGGCTTGTTAGCCACCTTGAACAACCCAACAACAAACCATGGGTTCTCAAGGTGGCTTGTTAGAGAGAAATAAACCACATTGCATGGTTAACAAGCCATCCTGCGGAAAATGTCCTGGGTTCAGACAACACGCTAACCCCTGATTCAACAACAACCTACACTAAGTGGTTGAACATGGGTTGGCGTGTGGTGTGAACCCAGTCAATGTGGCATAGACGTCAGGAAAAACTTGCCAGTGCAAGTTCTCACCTCAGCATTTTTTATGCACATAATCACATGTTTTCGAATTTTACCTCAAAATGTATGGGTACATATGAAATATTTAGTATCGCTGCACACAGAACCTACGTCCCTGAATACTAGGGCCACTGATCACATTTTCAAGTGTCTCCTATTAGCCTTGAGGGACAGCAGTGTGCTTTGTAAACAAGCAAAGGAAAGAAAAGGAAGAAATGGTTTCTGTACACCCCAGATACAAAGCCACACCCCTTCTACTTCAAAGAATTTATCGGAAATTGTTATGTTCCTAAGATTCCGTACTGAATCAGTAGGGTTCATTAGAATCATAAGGGAAAATCCACTCTAACCCAGGCTTCCCGAATATGGCACCCTCGAGATGTGTTGAACAACAGTCCTCATCATCCCCAGCCAGCATTGCCGTTGGCTATGGGTGGCGGGAGTTCTGGGCTCTTCGATTCTAATTAGTTATTTCTAACTAATTCCTGGACTGTTTAATTCTAAGAGTATGCCTTTTGCACTACGCTCTGGTTGTGCGGATCTTGGAGTTCTAATAAAAGCAAAGTAGATCCTGCAAGCCTGGACAATCCTGAGTCCAGGTTTTGGAGGGCCCTTGGGCAAGACACCTTCCACAGGCCCCCTCCCTAGTGATTCCACCTTCTCACCACCATTGTTACCAGCTGCTGTTGCTCCTCATCCTCTTTCTCATCATCGCCCTCACTTATTTGCTTGACGGGCAGAGAGCCAGTGAGCAGGTAGGCCCTGGCATCTAATGCTTCTCCTCCTCACCGCTACTGTTGTTTGGGCCAGAGCAAGAGGCAGGTAAACAAGCAGGTTGCAATGATGAAGAGGAGGAACAACTCCAGGGGGCTCTTGTCAGTGGGCCCCTGCTGGAGTGCGGGACCTCAGCAGGTGCCCAGCCATGCCTACCCTTGGCAACATCCCTGAGTCTGCCCGAGGGATGGCCGAACTCACCCCCATCCGGGCCACTCACCAGACCCTTGCCGGCCACCCAACCCTGTTCGCTGCATGTGGTGAGCTGCCAGGCAGTCCACGGGCCCCTAGCAAGTGGCACATGGCCTCTCGATCCTTCACGGAGCTGCCATTTTGTGTAAAATTTTACACATTTTTGTGTAAAAACGGTTGCTCGGGCTTTTTCATAAATCCCATTTATGCAAATGGCGGCTGTAAAGCAGCCATACTGAACAACAACAACAACAACAAAAGGTGTAAATGGTCCACTTACGCCTGTAATCTTGCGTAAATGGCCCCTTTACAGCTGCCATTTGTGTAAATGGGGATGTACGAAAAAGGCCAAGCCACCATTTTTACACAAAATTGTGGCTCGGCAGACCAATGAGACCGCCCTTTTTGCCCGGCTTGGTGCAGGCCGAGTCAGGCACACATGGCGGTCTGAGGACTGGAGTCCGGGAGGCTGAGCGGTGGGACGTCTGCTGGACTCCACCCCCTTCCCAGACTCCCACGACATCCTTAGTCTTCCCACCCCAGTCCAAAAAAGTGGGCGTTAAGGAATGCTTCACCTTGCTCCGATTGAGATTGGCCTGTATGCCATTGTCACTGATCTTCACTGTGATCTGTCGCTCCGTTAAATCTGGTCTCAGGAAAGGTGGTTTCACACTTACGGGCTGTTTCTTCTTTGGCTCCACAATGTACCTGAGAGATCATGTAAGGCATACAGGTTAAGAAAAACATCCCAGCTACTATGCAAGGTAGGTTGCTCAAAGAAATGTTTGCAAATGGCTTGAAAATATCAGTTCGCTGGTCTGTTGTATTGAGATTCTTAATGAGAAAAAACAGAGAGGCCACAGCTCGGTCAGGAAGTTCTGTGCAAGCCCCATTGGAATGAATGGGAGCTCAATCAATGGGGCGTGCATGATGGACAAAATAGACAGGGCAGGGCCATTTGCAAAAGGCCATGTCCTGCTGCTGGAGAACTGCACCAGATTTGGAAACTCACAGAGCTGGTACTCTCCATGACCTTTTCATTTCAAAGGGGGTGAATAAGCAGATGCCTTGATCCAAAGAGAGCAGTTTGCATGTGGAAACTGTTTTCACCATGATCAACTATGCTCTATGCAGTAGTAGCTACATACATGGCGTGTGTGTCTGTGTATGTGCAGCTATGTATGTATCGGCACTAGGGATGTACAGATTTTGTAACTCCGTTCCAACCATGTTTCGCAGATTGTCACGTGCCTTTCGTTCCGGCGTCTGCTCATTGATGGAATCGGATGTTTCCCAATTTCCCGAATTTGCACAAAATTCTCACTTATGGAAATGTGCAAATCCCACCCAAAATGCACAAATCCCCCCCTCCAAATGTGCATTTTCATGCTTTAGCTATAGGGAAAATTTGCATTTTTGACCTGTGTTTTTTTACTTTTACGTATTTTGCTACAACTAAATTTGCGTAAAATTCCAGAAAGTAAAAAAAAACCCAGTTCACAAGTCCACAGAACCTGTGTGACTTGGGAAAACCAGTCCACTGCTGAATAGAAATCTGAACTCATTTGATTCCATTGCAGATTTCACTGACCTCCCCTAATCAGCGCTATAATTAGGAAAAAGCAAGCACCCCTATTCAAATGCTTGTAAGCAGAATCAAGGTGAACAGAGCCCTCGATCATGCAGGCAGCATTGTCTTCCCCTGCCCCAAGGGTCCAATAGCTTATCTTGGGGCAGGGGAAAGAAGCCAGCAGTGGTGTGTACTCCTCAGGCCCCAGTGGGAAATTGACACTATGCATGTCATTCCTGCTGGAGAGAAGGCCTTATGGCCAGCCCTACCATTAGGCAGAGTGAGGTGGCCAGCTCAGGCATCTGATTTTCAGTGTAGCAAAAGGGCAGTGAAATTATTAGCTATTTAGTTTATGATTATTGGGTGTGTGTTTTTTTTTACTTCCAAGGAAGGGGAGAGGTGCTTGTGGGATTTCCTGCCTCAGGTAGGGTGGTCATGTGTCCTCTTATACAGATGATGGTTCTCTAATAAAGGGGCTGCCAGAGGACCATCCTCTCTTTGAAGGCATCCTCTATTTGATGGGCTGTTCTGTCCAATTCTGGTTTAAAGATACAGAACCATAAGAACTGTATACACCAATTAGTATCTGGACAGCAGACGGAGCAGGCAGGCATATAGGTTACCCAGTCTTCCCCACTGTGGTGAGCTGTGCTGTATTTCTATTTAAGTTACAATAATTATTTCTAAATTTGCATATAGTCATATAAACTAATATTCATACAAATTAGTGAATTGTATGCAAATGTGTACCCTCTTTGTCCTCTTTTTCGAAGATGACTTTTCTCTTTTGGGGGCAACTCGTAAGCGGCCATCCTAGGCTTGGGTAACAGAATAACTTTCTTGGACTTGTGTATTATGCACCTTGATTTGGGGTGGGGGTCCCATTTGCTTCTCCATTGGAGGCAGCAAAATTTCTTGGACTGGCCCTGGTGTGTGTGTGCATGAAAGAAGTGTGTTTGTGCTCATGCACAATATATGTGTGCCATGAGTGGATTCAGTGTGAAATAGCCTTTGCTCTTCCTGCATAGCTGCATCATGTTCTTCTGCTGCATCATGTAAGAACATGATTGTTAACTATGCAGTGTGGCTTGTTAGCCATCCTGAACAACCCAACAACAAACCATGGGTTCTCAAGGTGGCTTGTTAGAGAGAAATAAACCACATTGCATGGTTAACAAGCCATCCTGCGGAAAATGTCCTGGGTTCAGACAACACGCTAACCCCTGATTCAACAACAACCTACACTAAGTGGTTGAACATGGGTTGGCGTGTGGTGTGAACCCAGTCAATGTGGCATAGACGTCAGGAAAAACTTGCCAGTGCAAGTTCTCACCTCAGCATTTTTTATGCACATAATCACATGTTTTCGAATTTTACCTCAAAACGTATGGGTACATATGAAATATTTAGTATCGCTGCACACAGAACCTACGTCCCTGAATACTAGGGCCACTGATCACATTTTCAAGTGTCTCCTATTAGCCTTGAGGGACAGCTAAATTTGGCTTCCCAGATTATTTTTGAGTATAAAATAAAATTCATATCCTTTCTTTCCCCCCTTGCCAAGTGGGAAATCCTGTCTGTTTCATGATAATGAAAGCTGTCAAGGGAGACGGAGAGCCACAACTGGTCTCCATCAGTTATAACATGATGGAGCAAAGATTAGTTTGATGGACTTCAATTTTGTTCAGGCAGTGGTGAGAGTCTTGTGGAAGGTGGCAGAGGTGGGGGAAAACCGAGATGCTAAATAATGGTTACAAAGACCTGATATGGAACTGCCCAGATATAGGGTAGCATCCTATTGTGCCTGCGTGTGTTTCCAGAACGGGGCAGGTCAGTAAAGCTCTCAAAAGGGAGGGTCCGCTTACTTGCCCTGATCCAGGAACAAGCATTCCTGCTTGCATCTGGGGTTATTTTTTTGAAGTGCAAAAGCCCCGTTGTGCAAGCGGTCGTTCCCTTGAGTGCAATGGAAACAGTGGAGGTGGAACTGCCCGTTGGATACTGCCCACAGAATGTATTCAGATGAGTAATTCATAGCTAGTGAACTCATTTAAAAGGGGGCTGGGGAAGGAATGTGCTAGATCCTTCTTCTTTACTAATCCCATCCTCCAGAATTCTGTGTAATAGGTCCCACAAGATAAAAGGAAAGATGTCAGAATGTCTGTGTTTGGACATCATGATAAACCTTGGTTTATTATCATGGGAATAAATTCAGCCTCCCCCTGGGCTTACACACTCCCCCTTCCCTCTCACCCGATTAAAGACATCTTAGCCGACTATGTGAGTTTTAGTTGATTAATCCATTAAATATGCATAAATTTGAGCCTGATAAAAAGAAATCATTCAAAGGTCAAAAAAACACAAAAACCCTACAGCACAGAGTTTCATTTTTAGATTATGATGCCTGTTGTGACACAGGCACCAACACAGAAGAGGCATTCCTTTCTGTGTGTGAGTGAAGAAGAAAATCCCTCTTCCAAGAAGTTGCCTCTTCCAAGAAAATGCCTTCTGAGATACATGCAAGATTTAAAAAAAATATTAACACTATTTTTAATGCAAGTATGTATAAAATTGTAGGTAGCACGCATCATCTTAGAAGAGGCATCCTGTTCTGTGTGTGAGAGAAAAAGGGAATGCTGCTTCAATTTTTCCCCCAGCAGTTACCATGTTGCCAAGATAATGTGAGAAGCAGTCAAAGTGTCAACGGCAGCAGAGAGAAGATTTGAACCCAGGTCCAAAGCTGACTCTTACACATACTAAACAAAGAATACATTGGGGATCTCACCAGCATTTTATATTCCCCTTCCCCTAACTTACCTGGGTGCCAGAGGGCTGCAGAGAACATGCTCCACATTACTGCAGCATCCTCGAGTGAAAGGATTTACTCCCCCACGGAACTTACCCGTCACCTGGAATTATAATATTCAGGACACTTTGAAAAGGTAAGAGAAGCATCCATACACCCCTGGAAATCTACACCATATTGGTCTCCTGTGTTCCATATCATAAGAGCCCAGCTTGATCAGCCCAAAGGGCCACCTAGTCCAGTCCAGCATCCTTTCCCCAATAATGGCCAATCAGGTGCTTCCAGGAAGTCCCAGGGCTGGCCTTATCATTAGGCAAAGTGAGGCAGTTACCTCAGGCAGCAAATGCTGAGAGGCAGCAGCAAGGTGTTGGAGGAGAGAATTGATTACCACATGGCCTATCCTGCATGGCCTATTAAGCTGCTGCCTTCAGGTGTGTGCAGCCCCATTGTCAGTGCTGAAGAAAAATTCAGCTGCCAGTGTAGTTGGCTTTTGTGCATGGGGCGGGAGTGGGCGCCATTTTGTTCTTCGCCTCTGGCAGCAAAATGTCTTGGGCCAGCCCCGGGAAGTCCACCCAGGTAGGGCTGGAATATCTTCCGCTATTGCTTTCAGCAACGTAACTGTGCCCGGATGCCTCCTTCTTTTCTAAGCAAAAAGCTACGTTGCTTGGGCAGCAGAACATTTAGAGAGGAGAAGCAGCAGGGAAGAGACACTTAAACTTTTCCTTGCCATGCCCCTGCTCCAAATGCCCCCTCCCAACTTGTGTTTGCCACCAAACTTTGCATAGTTGCCCTTGTATTCTCCTACCCTGCAGCTGTTTCTCTGCTCTAAACTTCCCCCTGCTTTTTATTTTAAAGGTGTGAGGGAACAGTGTTACATGTATTTGTGTGTAACGCAGCCTTCCCAAACCTGGTGCCCTCCAGATGTTTTGCACATCAACCCCCATCAGCCCCAACTGCCATGGCCAATGGTCAGGGATGCTGGGAGTTGTAGTCCAACAACATCTGGAGGGCACCAGGTTGGAGAAGGCACAGAGAGCCCTGAAGGATTTCTTAACCAAGGACAGAAGATTACTAGGATTGAGCAAGTTGATGAGTGGGGTGGTGGTAGGAAAAACAGTTTTAGGTTGTGCAATATCCCAGGAGGAGCTGAGGTGAAAAAGAGGGTTGCATCGCTTCCCATCTCAGTTTGAGCAATAAGCAGGCAAAGGGTCAACCCAGGACTCAGACTGAATATTTCCTACTAAGCATTCTGGTGATATTTTCCTTGGGTCATATGAGAATGGGTTGAAGAGATTAATTCGAATGGCAGTAAGGTAAAACCACTGATTAATATACTGCATGTTAGCTAACTCGTCCATTTGTAACTTATTCAAAAGATCTTCTGTGACAAGAAGTTTGTTCTCACTTTCCTGTTGTGCATATAATGAATACTTTGTGGAGGGTGGGATTGTGCTAACTGACCCCCCCCAACCTCCATGCATTCAGGATCTATGAGAACAGGATCCACGCCTTTACAACTGTATGCGCAGTGGCTCCAATTTCGGTGGGGCTATGAATCCATTCTGGGTTTCAGTCAGAACCAGCCAGAACTCTAAAGGAGCTATCCAAGGTGCTGAACCATAGCCCCAAAATTCACAGCCCCACCAAAATCGGAGCCACCAGCCCCCACTGTGTATGTGCATATCCTCTGTACACAATGGTGCACTCAGGGCAGAACCTTCATACAAAGGATCAGGGCCCCACTCAGCTGAATGAGCAGGAGGCTTCCCAAACACAGCAGGGATGAAGTTAAGTGAAGTAATACACATTGGCTGGGTTTACACAATATGCTAACCCACACTCGGTGGTTGAATGTAGATTGTTGTTGAAACATTGTTTGTTTGTTTGTTGAACCATGGGTTAGTGTGTTGTCCAAACCCAGGATATTTTCCACAAGGTGGCTTGTTAACCATGCAGTGTGGCTTGCTAAGCACCCTGAGCAACCCAACAACAAACGATGGGTTCTCCAGGTGGCTTGTTTGAGAACAATCCACACTCAACAACACTGAGTGTAGGTTAGCATGTTGTGTGAACCCAGCCTTTACCATCTAAAGAGGACCCTCCGTGCTGTAAGGCCATTAAGTCCAGAGTCTAAAGATGACAGAAGCTGCAGTGGGCAACAGCAGCAGAAGGGTTGTGATCAATGCCAGGCGCCTTAGAGCCATTTAAAATTTGTCACAATGCCCCTGATGTAGTGTTGCCCCAGGGCATTGTGGGAAATAATGACAAGGCCTCTGTTTTAATTTCCTACAATACCATGGAGCGATGCTACATCAGGGGCATTATGGGAAGTTTGAAATGGTGACTTCCAAACTGCCTCGTGCGTGGACCCAGGGCAGACATCTGCACAGCCGTGGGCCCTGATGGGGCCTCTGCAGCTGCCCAAGTATTCCATATGCTGACCCTGGGCCTGAGAGTTAGCTGTGGGCACGGAGAGTCCATTCTCATTTTCTGCTGAATGCATGGAGGTTAGGGTGGGGCCAGCGAGCACCGTCCTGTCCCCTTTCCACACATTCACTATATAGGTGGAGAGAACGTGAAAATAAGGTAAATGAGACAAAGGCTTCTAAAACCAGTCAAATATGTGTTTCAGGAGAGACTTATTACTTACAGGTGGGGATTTCTATCTACTAGTTTTTCCTAACAGGGAAAGTATCTTTTTTCATGCCACTGAAGAGGTATAACGACAACTACATGTGACAGAAACTAGAATTGCATTAATAACAAACTCCACTGGTGTTTGAAGCTGGCACTATAAGATTTACCAATTTAACAGGACCACACTGTTTGATTCTTTGGGGCAGCTGTAAAATACTGTTGGTGAACAACCATGGTATGACTGAGTATTATGCTCAATGAACTCAGAAATAATTTCTTCTTCTTTTTAGGTTAGTGCATTGCTAGCGATTCTGTTTTCTGCTAGAAATTTAAGGGCAGCCCTCTTAGCCAAAGTTAAACACTTTCCCCATTAATCTCAATTTTAGAGAATTTTTCTGCAGAGAACATGGGATTTATACATTACTATACATATATTATTTTGATGCTGTTTTTACAGATTTGGCATTTTCAGCTTATTTTAATGCAGGTGTGGGCAACTTGTGGCCCTCCAGATCTCTTAGCCCAAAATTCCCATCAGAATTCCCTGGCCAGCATAGCTAATGGTAGGGGATGGATGCTTTGAGTTGTAGGCTAAAACACCTAAAGAGCATAAATTGCCCACCCCTGTTTTAACGTAATCAGTAATACGTGTTGTTTTTAATATTTTATTGTAACCTGCCCTGATCAATGTATAATGCAGGGAATTAACAACAACAACAACAACAACCTGAAAATACTGTCTTACCTGTTCATTGGTTGTGCGTCCTCGGGCCACTAAAACAATATGGAAACCTGTGAGACCAATGACTGGGATAAAGAACAGTCCAGCCACACACATAACAGCCATGCTGTATGCCAACATTAAGGAAATTCTAACACATAAGGATAAAAATCACTGACGGAAGAGAAAAAGCATATAATCTTCGGAAAGATCATCTTCCTCCATATTTGTTGTACGTTTGGAAGAAGTCCTGGTGAAGTATCTTGGGCTCCTTGGAGGAAAGATGGGATATAAATGCACTGGGGGAAGGGAAATTTGGGCAGGAAACCTGCATAGTGCCCCAATCCGTTCCAGATTGGGGGCCCATGGCTTGTTTCCCTTCAAAACAAAGGTGGCCAATTTAAGCACATTTTTAAAGAAGTACGACTAACGTAATATGTCCTTTGGCCTTAAAATAAGTGTGTGCAGACAAAAGGTTAAATCAAACAGTACACAATAATCAAGCTATAAGTAGGAAAAGAATAAAAGAAGTCAAATAAAAGCTTAGGCATGCATTTAAAGAAGCACACCTTTTCAAGGAGATCCAGTATCTTCACTGTACATGCTGAGATACTAGATTCAAACTTCCCATTTATTTATTTATTTATTTATTTATTTATTTATATTCTATACCACCCAATAGTTGAAGCTCTCTGGATGGTTTACAACAATGAAAACCATAAAATACAACATGATAAAATGTAACATAAAAGTTTAAAACTACAGTATAAAAACAAAATACAAATAAAAACCAAAGGAAAACCCAGCAGCAGTGTAAAGATTTAAACTACAGTAACAAATTTTAAAAAAACAGAAACTAAAACAGAAACTGAAATTCTTCCAACAGGCATTTAATTTCTAATCTAGTGCTCTGATTATTAAACTGGCACTTTAATATTATTTAAATTTGTAATATTTTAATATTTTGATTGTTTAATTGTTGTATTTATTGCTTTGGTTGTTATTTTGTTGTTTGCAAGGTTTTGTTTTGTGCTTTTACGATTGTAAACAGCCCCAGGGCATCTGCCAGTTGGGTGGTATATACATTTACCAAATAACTAAATAAATACAACACCAAGAAGGAAATGCAGAACGAGAAAAGTTGAGCTTTTAATCAATTCTGAAATTGAGATAAAGAGGAGGTCAGGAGATCTCAGGTCAGGAGACCAATTGGACTCCGTAGGGCAGACTTCCCCAGTCTGGTGCTCCAGATGGTAAGGAATGCTGGGAGTTGTAGTCCAAAACATCTGGAGAGCACCAGGTTTAGGAATGCTGCTGTAGAGTATCATACTGATGGCATAAATACAGCTGGGAAAACCTTCTGCATGCTTTTACAAGTCCCAAAGCACTCAGCTCCTTCAAGACGGCGCTGAACATCCCAAATACCGAAGCAAGGATACGTGATGGCGGTGTGTGCTGCCCCCAGGTTTTCCACATGGTTTAATACATAGATCAGCCCAAAGGTGAACACTCCGACCATGTGGGCACTTAAGGACAGCAAGAAAAGGAAAAAATATCGGTAGTTCCTCCGTCCTATGCAGTTATTAACCCAAGGGCAGTGATGGTCAAAATCCTTGTAAAGAGAGAAAGAGTCAGGGCATAACATCTAGCTATAGACAGAAGCAATGTTGTCACTGATACTATCCACAGTTTCTACCCTGCCTTGTCCAATATCCAGGCAGGGACTGCTTAACAACAACAACAAAACCACAGATTCCATCTGGAGTGTGCGCCATTTTGAGCAGCTCTGCTTTGATCGTTATTTTTGAAGCAAGTTTCTACCTGTCACGGTTTAGGAGAAGGATGAGGGACCTGTGCCCCCTCCATATGCAGTTGGACTATAACTCCCATCAGCACTGACCTGCTGGCTTGGGCTGATGGGAGTTGGAGTCCAACAACATCTGGAGCGCCATGGGTCTTCAGTGCCTGGTTTAGAAAAAAGGCACGGGAGCAAGGCTTTAAAAGACATGGCCTTGGTGCCAGGCTCCTCGCTTACCTCTGACAGCTTCCTATGGTCCAGCTCTGACATGGTGTCAGAAACCAAACCTTTAATACAGCTGTTCCCAACCTGGTGCCAGGGCTGGCATCAGAGGTAGGTGTGGTCAGGCACCTGCCAAGGGCCCACACCCCAGCAGGGGCCCACTGACAAGAGCCCCCTGGAGTTGCTGCTGCTCGTCAGCATTGCAACCTCCTTGCTCACCTGCCTCTTGCTCTGGCCCAGACAATGGCAGTGGTGGGAAGGAGGAGCAGGAGATGCCACCTCCTCCTTGCTGAGCTGGTGACAATGGCAGTGAGAAGGTGGACTCACTGAGAGAGGGGGACATCCTGAAGTTATCTTGCCCAAGGGCCCTCAAATACCTGGAACTGGGATTGCCTGGTTCCCTCCAGGTATGTTGGACTGGAACTCCCATAATTCTCATCCAGCATGGCTGTTAGCTATGCTGGCTGGGAATTATGGGAGCTGCAGTCCAACACATCTGGAAGGCACTAAGCTGGGGGAAGGCTGCGTTAATAAGTCCTCGATCCCATTCACATCCGTACCACGAGGACTGCCAGCACATTTCCAGGTTTGCCTGAAAAAGACGGAAAATGAAAGCCAGTCCTTCAAGAGCAGGCTAGTCCTGAATTGCCTTCTTCATATCTTGTGTAATTCACGTTTCTGCTCCCATCACCTACTATCACTCCCCCCACGCCCAACTGCTACCTCCCAGCAATGGCGAAACGGCTCATCTCCTCTCATTCTCTGTTTGTTTCTTTTATATATTATGTACACTTTGGAATGTTCTGAAAAACTTTAGGTACTTTAGGGCTTCCCTAGCGCATCATAAAAAATAATGAGGCAATTGAAGGAGGGAAGAAAGACTCAAGTGTTTTGAGCACAAACCTAGTTCCGTCCAGTGTGGGCATACGTGCAAGTAAAACCTCAGTTTTAGGCATTTTAGGCAGGGGATTCTTTTTGTTCTGGACACAGGGCAAAGCCATCAGGTAATTGCTTCAGCACAAGCTGAACTATATTCCCAGACCACATTCCCTCAACTTAAAAAGGACTGGATGAAGAGAGGAAGAGCTCTGCTCATGGAATGTCTCTCTGCTGGATTTGGGGGGATTCCCCGCCCCCCCACAGGTCACCCCATTCAGCAGGATCTCCTGACTCTCTGACCTGGCTCGCACAATCGCCAGCACAATCGTGACTTCTTAGCCACACCGCGTGTACCGGCCCGATATGCTTAATTACCCTTGCCAGTGTGGTGTACCATGTTGCCCGAACCCAGTGAGGGTGGGTTGCTGCCGTGGTTAACAAGCCACCCAGAATCCCATGGGCTGTTTTAGGGTCCTGGGGTGGTTTGCTAACCATGGCAGCAACCCACCCTCGCCGGGCTCAAGGACATGAAAAGCCACACCGGGGAGGGCAATTAAGCAAACTGGGCTGGCGTGTGACCTGCACGTGTGGTGTGGTTAACAAGCCACCATGGCTTGTTAACTGCCTGGTGATTGTGCAAACTGCCCCATTGTGTAGCATTTTCACGGGGAAGGGTGAGGGGAAGTCCACTTCCGTCAGTGCAGTTGATCCAACGTACATCTCGATCCCACGCACAGTTCAAGTCTGTATAAGCCAGGAACATGTCAGGCCTGCACGCGCCTCCCTCAGCCCTCTCCTCCCGTCCTCTCATGCCAGCTTGAGCATGGAGACTGTGGCTTATTGAAGCCAAAATCCCCTTTTGCATCCAAAACAGAGAATTCTGGTTTGATGCCAGTTTATTAACCAGGATATTAAGTCAGGAAAAAATCCTGATTAGCAAACTAACATTAAATCAGAGCTCAGCAGCGGCGCAAGGTGTCCCGCCAGTGCAGGCTGGTGGCTCCGATGTCAGTGGGGTGGTAAATTCGTGCTGGGTTCCAGTCAGAACCAGACAGAACTCTGAAGGAGGTGCTTCACGCCTTGGATGGCTCCTTTAGAATTGGATATGTTTAGAGAAGAGAATGCTGCAGGAGAACATGATGAAACACTTCCAGTACCTCAACGGCTGTCACACAGAAGAGGATTAACACTAGTTCTCTGCTGCCCCAGACGGCAGGACTAGATCTAATGGGCTCAAATTACAGGAGGGTAGGTTCCAGCTGAACATTAGGAGAGCTAGTGTGGTGTAGTGGTGAGAGTGTTGGACTGGGACTTAGGAGATCCGGGTTCTAGTCCCCACTCAGCCATGAAGCTCACTGGGTGGACCACTGACTCTCAGCCTAACCAGCCTCACAGGGTTGTTGCGAGGATAAAATGGAGAGGAGGAGGTTCCTTGGAGTAAATGCAAGATATAAATGTAACAAATGCATAAATAATATTAAATACATCTGAGGTGCTGGGGATTGTAGCTGGGACCTTCTGCAAGCAAAGCATTTTATTTATTTCTTTGTTAGGTTTATATTCCACCTTTCCTCCAAGGAGCCCAAGGTGGCAAACATGACCCTCCTCTCCATTTTACCCTCTCAACAACCCTGTGAGGTAGGTTAGGCTGAGGGTCAATGACTGGCCCAAAGGCACCAAGTGAGCTTCATGCTTGGGTGGAGTCTAGAACATGGGTCGGCCAAGCCCCAGACTAGTAGTCTAACCACTACACCACACTAGCATGTGCTCTACGTTGGCCATTCCCTGCTCAGTGCTCAAGGGTATTGGGGAGTTATATTTGGTTATAACTCTATCACTGGGCTACAATCCCTTCCCCCCAAAGTGGGCGGGGCAAGCACGTTCTTACCTCAACACAGTTGTCGCAGACACTGCAGTGGGAGCAGCGTGGAGGGCGATAGAAATGGCAGGTGGCGCACCATTTCATCCGTACTTGGATTCCTTTGATCTCCACGTTCTTGTAGAGTGGAGCTCGGAAATCATCGTCTTTATCCTCGTCTTCATCTGCTGCTCGAGGGTATTCACCAAAACAAACAAACAAAGATAGACAGAGACACAAAATGATTGGCACCGAACAGCAAAGCTGTAACTATAAAGTCATGACTCAACCTAACGTGGAACAAGACAATTTAGGTCACCCCAGAAGTGGGGTGGGGGATGTAAAATGCAGCATGAGCAGGCAGGAGGGGGGATCTGAGCTCTCCCCCATACTCATGCTTTCCCACCCTAATAGCTTTTCTAAAAATTATAACCAAAATTTGTTTTATTTAAAATATTTCTAGGCCACCTTTCAGGGCAGGAGCCTTCCCTGGGCAGTTTACAAAACAACAAAATACAGGTAAACATAACAGCAATTCTGCAATAACTTCAATGCTTCCCAGCTGGTTTCTGGGCCCAGTTTAAAGTGCCAGCGTTGATCTAACTTAGGGGTGTTGAACCTCTTGCAACCCGAGGGTTGAATTCCATTTTGGAGAAACTGTCAGGGGCCACATTTCAGTGGTGGGAGAGGCTGAAGGCCCTTCCCCAGCATATTGTAGATTAAAGCTCTTTCTGCCGGTGACCAAGCCTTAGGAGAGGCACTTCAACCTTCCAGAATGGGGAAAAAACTGCACAAAAGTTGAGAAACCACCAAGTGACTGGTTTTCAGGGGAAAGGGGGTGGGGCATGGACAAAGGGGCATGGCCATTTGGGGAGCCCTGGTAGGCTGGGTTGGGACCCCATGCAGGCCAGATCTGGCATCTAAATCGCCTGAATCTTAAGGACCATCTGCTTCCATATCAATCTGCCATGTGTTGAGATCTTCCTTGGAGGCTCTGCTTCATATGCCTCCACCATCTGAAGAACAGTGGTGACAATGCAGGACAGGGTCTTCTCTATGGTGGCACCAATGTCAACAAACCCTTCCTCAAGGGAAGTCCATCTCATTCCTTCCTTCCTGACTATTAAATGCTAAATCAAGATGGCCTTGCTCCAGATTATTGGGTTTCCCTGATTATCCTTTTTTTTTTCATATTGTCTGGGAGCGTCTCCCAGTTGAACATCCTAAGTGGTAGCGGCCCAAATTGCAAAAGAAAAAGAGCCAAAGGCAGTGGGCAAAACTTCCAAAGAAAAGCCACCTGATACGGCAGTGATACGGATGTTGGAGAAATCTGCAGTGGATTCAAATGAGTTCCGATTTCTTTGAATCCAACTTGCAGATTCCACAGCGGACCGTTTTCTTCCGAGTCACGTGGATTCCACTGATTTGTATAAAATAATTTGTGGATAATAAATTATTGCATAACATATTTTTACTTGTACAGTTCTATGGAAATTTAAATCAATTTATGAATGCTATAAATTAAATTAAAACAAAGCATTGTTGTTGTTTTTATTGTTTTATTGGAAGGTTTCACTTTGAGCTCATTCAAAATTTGCTAAAATTCTTTGCATTTATGCTGTTTGCTAAAATGATTGGCACTAATGAAAGCGTTTTTTTAAAGGATCCTACTAAACAAATATATTGGTAGCAATACCTTAATACCAATGAGTTGGGTCAATCTAAGTTTTTTTTTAAAAAAAAATATTATGGTTATTTTGTGGTTTCACAATCGGCAAATATGTGTGCATGGATGAGGTGCGCTGAACAAGTTCAGCAAGCTGAACAAGCTTGTTGTTCAGCTCTTATCTTATCTTATCAAGTATACACATACCATTACAGCCTTGTACACTTAAAAAAAAATATTTTGTAAAATTAGGGACCGTCTTCTCCCCTGTGTCTCAGTCCGCCACCTAAGGTCCTCTGAGGGCTCTCTGCTGAGGCTGCCTAATGTGAGATTGGCAGCTACGTGCAAGAGGACCTTTTCCTTTGCCACCCCTCGGTTGTGGAATGATCTGCTGGTTGAAATGCGCCTGCGGACCTCGTTGAAGCTTTTAAAGCAGGCATTAAAGACTATTATTCCGGCGGGCCTTCCCTTTTCAGAACTCTGGTTCCTTTTGCTGACTTTTGTATACGGTTTTTAAGCTGTGTTGTTTTATTGTTGGATGTTTTGAAAATTGTTTTAAGTCCAAAGTTGTTGGTTTATATAGTCCGTATGCTTTTATGTAAATGGTTTTTAAACTTTGTATCTTGTATTTTAATGCTTTAACTTTCGTAAACCGCCCAGAGAGCTCCAGCTATGGGGCAGTATAGAAATGTAAATAATAATAATAATAATAATAACAACAACAACAATAACAACAACAACAACAGCTTGTTCTAATTGTTTTCACTCTGTTCTTCACCAGTTTAGAACCATTAAGGATTTTATACACACAATAAAAAACACAAACCATATTGCACACTTCATAACCATATCATTCAAGGCTTATTTGGTACATTTCACCTAACTGGTATAACTTCATGTAGTTTATGTGTGTCGTAAGGTTTCTTTTTTTAAATCAATTTCCATAATTGCATTTTGTTCTTTTGAATATAGGGTTTTTTTATTATTATTTTGGTGCTGCAAACTAAAGCAATGAGGGGGAGATAGAGTTGTCGGTTTGTTATTGTTAGATGCTATTGTTTTACTTCTGTGCAGAACTTCTGAGTAGGACCAAGCTCCAATCTGCCAGACCCAATTATGACAGTGATAGTGATGCCAGCCATTGCCAGCTGTCAGAAGACTTTAAAAGATGATCATCGTGGACTAGTTTTGTGTTATACTGAACGAAGAAGGCAGCAAAAATATACCAATACAAACAGCAAGGTGTCTCCCCAACAGCCATGGCCAAAAGAGAAACAGCGGCACCAAGTGAATTCCCAACGCATTTCGACACCTGGGGTGTGTTTCCATGCTATCGGCTTCCCTCTGTTTGCAACTTTGTTGCGATGTTTCCCGAATCGCATCTTCTCCTTTTCCTGTTTCCACAGTCCTTAAAGACCCGGCTTATCATCGTTGTAGCCTGGGGCTCTGTGCTGTTTCCACGGAGCTCTAATCAAATTACTTTCTTGATGGCTGGGTGGTGTCTGGGTGGCGTCTGGGTTGGGTCTGATTACCTCAGCAGTGTTCGCGCCTCCTCCTCTTGCTGATTCCCACCCGCTGTTGTTGTTCTTCCCCCTTATTCTGGCTTCCCGACGACCCTGCAAGGTGGGCTAGGAGAAGAGACAGTGGCAGGCTTTCTCCCCCCTGCTGTCAGGGTGGACACTGAGCCCATAGAATCCCAGAGAAGTTCTGATTCGGAGGAAGAGCCGTCGCTTCTGGGAGAGGAGCGCGCTCCTCTTTCCCAGGGCCCACAGCTGACGGAGATTCCTCCCACCAGCATTCCTAGATTAGATAGCAGTCCAGGGAGTGACAGAGCGCGGGAAGTAGTCTCGGTGGACGCGCGACGCCGACGCAGAGAGCGGCGCCAAATGGAGGGCGCAGAAAGGAGGCGTAGTGCCCGGTTGGCATGCAAACAACGGCTGCGCCCAGAGAATCCAAGGGAAAAGGGGAGGGACTCTCCCTAGTCCTTAAGTTCAGGGGTCTGCCAGTAATTCCCTTTCAAACGGGGACCAACTGTTCCAACTTAGGGCATAGGTACTGTGCTGCTCAGATCTAGTTGCAAACAGTAGAGTTGTTAAGTTGTAAAAGAAGAATAAAGCTTTGAAAGGAATCCCTTTGTCTGTGTCTGGACTTAGCCACTGGATTAGACTGAGAGAGGCCTCCAAGGAGCCCTTGACACCTGCCCCCCAGCGCTGTTGTTGTTCTCCCCCCTTATTCTGGCTTCCCAATCGAAGGCAGTTTTAAAACCCATTCTAATCCTAACTGTCAAGCCTTTCTCCTACGTGGCTGAGAAGGGAGACCCCAAGTAAATACATCGAAGGGGATGCACTTCTATGCATGCCTACTCAGAAGCAAGCCACACAGATTTCAATGGCACTTACTCCCAGGAAAGGAAAGCCATACAGCCAATGAGTTTACTCAGAAGTAACACCCTCTAGCACATGCCCACACAAAGTGGGACAAAGTGCTAAAAGGAAAATACACAGGGAGGAAAGGGCGAACAGAGCCAGTGGATGATATACTAGTTGTGCACCTCTTCATCTCTGCCTCCCTCGCCGCCGCCCCCCCCCCCGCTCCAGCCCTTTTGTTTTTTTCCCTTTAAAGTGAGTTTTAAAGCACACTTTCACTTTAACGTAGGAGCGAAAAAGCTGTGTGCAGCACCTCCTCCCCTTTTAAACCCTTTCTTCCCCTAAAGCGGGGATGCGACTTAATGACTCTCAATAACTCTCCGTGAAGCCGACTTAATGACTCTCTGTGAAGCCGTCTTTGCAGCTCTCTTGATTTCCCTGCCACCACCTTGACTGGGAACTTCACAGGGATGCCCAAGGTGGGCGAACACTGCACTTGTATGCCAGGGGTGCTTATGTGTGCATCTCTTCATCTCTGCCTGACTGCTCCCTCCTGTATCATCTCCCCCTCTCCTTCACACAAAGCTGCTTCCGGTGAGGACAGGGGCAGGTGAGCGACACACCCACAAGGGCTGGGCTACACACCCCAGGGGCGGGACTATGATACCGAACCCAGTGCGGTTGTGGAAACAGCCCAGTAACGGAGCCAAAGTAAGCAGGAAAAGTCGGACTATAAGCAATCTCAGTAGAAGCGGTTTTTCCGTGAGTTATTTTTCTCAAACAAGCCACCTTGAGAACCCATGGGTTCAAGCCACAGTGCATGGTTAACAAGCCACCCTGTGGAAAATGTCCTGGGTTCAGACAACACGCTAATCCATAGTTCAACAAACAAACAATGGTTCAACAACAACCTGCACTCACAGAATCATAGAATCATAGAATAGTAGGGTTGGAAGGGGCCTACAAGACCATCGAGTCCAACCCCCTGCTCAATGCAGGAATCCAAGTCAAAGCATCCCTGACAGGTGGCTGTCCAGCTTCCTCTTGAATGCCTCCAGTGTGGGAGAGCCCACTACCTTCCTAGGTAGTTGGTTCCACTGTCGTATTGCTCTTAGAATGTTGTGCGAATAGCCCCCATGTCTAAACCGGGACACTTCAGACTATAGGCAGTGGCTCTCATTGTTGAAGGACCCTCCCTACAAAAAACTAAAACTATCATGTCAGTGGGAGAAGGCCAAGTGAGGAGAATGCTTCTCCCTTGCATCTCATGTTATACCTTCAGGAAATTTATTTGCCCAGAGCTCCCACTTGCAATATGAATTGATACCGCCGATGCAAAGGTTTACCACGTTATCCACTGTTTGTGAGAAATTGGCTTGGAGTCAGTAGGAAATCTCAAGAAAGGGCAGGCACTGAATTGAGTCAAAAACCCAGAAAAATAAACACCAGCAGGGACAGTATTCTCCCAAGCAGAATAAAGCAGGCCTCAAGGACTAATGGGACGACGTGTTTAAAGAAACAGGCTAAACTACCCAGAAAATAATCTGCATAGAGTGTTTACCCATTAGGGATGCTGGAGAAATTCGAGACTGATTAAAATGAGCTCAGATTTCTAAGAATCTGACCTGCGGAATTTGCTGCAGAGCGACCCCCTCAGGCCCTGCGAAGTCCGCAGACTTTCGGATGATTTTTTTACTTTCCCGAAATGTACACATATAAATCCGTAGAAAAATATGTAAGTTTCTGCTGAGGAAACGTAGAATGGAATAGGGGACAATACACTAAATGTTACGTACTGAGGTAAATTATGTAAATACTTACGTAAATATTTCCATATTTTTCCACATGACGAAAAACTAAATTCACATCCGTCTGTGGGTAGAATGATGGAACAAAAGACACCTGACAATCCACAAAACACAGACGGAGTGGATTTTTTCACAGTCCGTACATCCCTATTACCTACACATCTGTCCATCAAATGTGATGAAAACCAGCATTTTGCCCTTGTTCAAGTCGCACACGCACACACAGAGCTGACAAGCGTATTAGTCACTGCCCACAATGAGAATTAATTGCAAAGTAACAACTAAAAATCCTATATACAAATACTGAACTCATTCTCAGAGCACCAGTCCTTATGTAGTTGAAATGGCACCCCCGCCCAAAATGGAGGTGTCAGCAGGCTTGGTGGAATCCCCAGGGTTTGCAGAAGTAGAAAGAATATTTAGGAGGAAAAGTCTAGCGGGGGGACCAAAACAGAGACCAGTGAGGACTAAGCACACTCAGTGGGAGCTTGGAATGCTGGCTGATGGTTGGAAGTAGCGAGGGGAGGGGATGAAACAGCAGAATGGAGTATCCTGAAAGGGGCATGGCTGGCTGGCTGGATCCTTCATTCTTGCCTTCTCACAGCCACACCCCCTACACCGTCCCTCCAGTCCAGATTTACCTCGTGGGAAAACACCGGGGTCCATGAATGTTGCCATGCTGAAGTTGGCGAGTACAAACAGGAACACGAGCCCATTGTATACGGGGATGGCTGGGGAGACGGATCTTGTTAACCAGGGGCACCTGCACAGGAACACAAGAGACAAAGCAGAACGTTATTTTTCAGGCTCAGCGAGCCGTAGCTTCTTGATCACACCAAGAAAAAGAGGAGAATCATCTTGTCAAGGGCTCCCACCAAGGAATAGCACACCTTACAAATCAACATTCAAATGACTAGGAATGGGTGAACATGTAATGCTCGAATTCGTCAAGATTATCCGAATTTCTCGTTGAAACTTGGTTTGCTTTGGTCGCATTCCCAAAGGTGGGCATCTTTTTCTTTTTTTAAATTGGGAAAAATGTACATGTAAAAAAATGTGCACCCAAAATGTGCACTTTTCCCCCTTTCAGTAAAGCATGAAAAATGCCCATTTTTCAAACAGGCTCACAAATTTGGAAACATGCAAACATTTTCTCTGAAAATGCGCACGTGTTTGGGTTTGTGAATGGGGCTTGTTTGAATGTTTTAGCAAACAAAAATGAAACGCTTGTATATCCCTACATACGATATTCCCCAAAGGCAAGGGGTATACGCAACTCTTAAAGCTAAGGGTGCTCTGACAGGAACAACCTTATCTTCCTCCAAAAAGAATTGAACTGCCATAACACCAACTGTTTTCAGAATACGCAGTCCATTCATTTGCTACGTGGAAACAGAGCCTCGGTTTATTTATCTCCAATGTGTCTGCACAGACGTTTATTATTTAAAACCTTCTAGCTTAAAAGGCACAATAAAGAACAGAGATGCAATTTTGTTCTGGTTAAACGTAAGCACTTAGATGTTTTTCTGGGTGGGAGGCAGCTGGAGGAAAAACAGGTCTTCTGCCCTCCGAAGCAACTTGGGTGACAGTTACTAAACCCAATATGTGGGAGCTGATAGCCCCCTATAGATTTTGCTCCTGTCAAATAGAAGATTCCATTGGTTGGACCACCTGAACTGAAAGGAACAAAGGCGTTCTTAGAATCTGAGCGATTGGTAGTTGGGGAAAAGGGTGTGTGGCTATTGGGGGAATCCTGGACGCTGGATTGGGACAGCAGGCAGGCCAGATTTGGTGCCCAGGTGTAAGGTTCGGCACCCTTGCCATAATGGAAGGAAACAAATCTGTTCACTTATTGGAGCTGCATATTTGGATGAGTTCATCAAAGTTTAAATCAAGGACACAGTGAATCACCCTAAGCATCAGCCAAAGTTTCTGCTCTCCACCCTATCACTGTTCCTTGTATAATTTGTTTTCTGGAAAGTTTTGACAGGATATCAAGTATGCTGTGAAAAATTAGAAGGTGCAAAAAGAGTTGAGAGAAGCCGTTGTGTATGAAATTGCCAGGTTAAAGTCTAAAGTTAAGATAAGAATACACAGAAAATATCTACTGGGGGTGGGGGCAGGGAGGAGGGTATATAACAAGGCACATATGCACAAATGCACACACACACTTCTGCAAAGCTTTGCTACATCATTCAAAGAATAGAATTCGCTTCACTTTTCCCTCAGCCCCCCTTTCTTTCTCGTTTCTTTCTTTTCCACCTCCATTTTTTTTCTTTGCAACTGCTTTTTTAAAACGTTAGATTTATCACATTTCTAAGCATAGATTTCATCCCTCAACTGCACAAAATAAAATTGTCATTCCTGTAGAATAACATCTTAAAATTGCTGAGGGGGTAAAATTACCCTTGTTTATATTTTTTGAAGGGTGAAGTCTAGAGCACATTAAATAAACTACAGAAGTAAGCCACACATTCTTTTCGTATTAGTTGAGATGACAGGTTGGTTAGGGTCTGTCTATCTATCTATCTATCTATCTATCTATCTATCTACCTAGTCATCTATCATTATTTCTAGGCCGCCTTTAATGGTGGAACTCTTTTTCACTTGCATACGCCCTTCCATTAGGTTCATGTGAAGGTTTATCATGTTGTTATTAATGCTTTAGGGGAATATAAATATATATAAATATTGTAAATAAATAAATATAATGAGAGAGCACATGCTTTTCATACTAAGGCTGCAATCCTATAAGCACTTACCTGAGAGTACATCTCATTGAATTCAGTGGGGCTAACTTCTCAATAGACATGTATAGGATTGCATTGTGAGGACCTTAGGTTCCCTGGCATCTCCAGGGACTAGGTGATGTGGAAAAAAAGTTTGCCTGAGACCCTTGAGAGATGCCAGATTATAGAGCCACATGGACCAAAAAGATTTCACTCCGTATAAAGCATTTTCCTAAACACATTTAGGAAGCTTAAGACAAACGTCTAGATGTCCTATGCAGAGCAACTGCCTGGTGAATTGTCTTAGAATGGCCAGCACAAATGGCCAACGAGATGTCTGAGGCAATCATGCTACATCAAACATGTGCTTACCACCTGAAGTAGTAAGGGGATGTAGACCTTTACACAAAATGAAGCTCGGGGCGGGTGGGGGGGATAACCCACCTCTCTCCCACACCTTTTCTTTCTATTTTGTGGTCCTCCAGAATTTTGGCCTACCACTCCCATCATTCCTAGCCAGCACAGCCAATGGTGAGGGATGATGGGATTTGGACACCAAAACATCTGGTGGGTCACAAGCACCTTTTAAGCAGTTTTTCCTGAGCCCAGCTCCGACGCTAAGGAATGATAGAGGTCTACAAAATTAGGCATGGTGTGGAGAATGTGGATAGGGAGACATTTTTCTCCCTCTCTCAAAATACTAGAACCCAGTGGGGTCCTCCCATGAAGCTGATTGGTGGGAGATTCAGGACAGAGAAAAGGAAGGACCTCTTCACACAGCACAGAGTGAAACTATGGAATTTGCTACCACAAGATGTAATGACGGCCACCCATTTGGATGGCTTTAAAAGGGGATTGGACAAATTCCTGGAAGAGAAGGCTATCAATGGCTACTAGTCCTGATGGCTTTGTGCTACCTCCAGTACTAGAGGCAGTGAGCCTATGTACACCAGTAGCTGGGGAACATGGGCGGGAGGGTGCTGCTGCACTCATGCCCTGCTTGTGGGTTCCTGGTTGGCCACTGTGTGAACAGAATGCTGGATTAGATGGACCCTTGGTTTGATCCAGCATGGCTCTTCTTGTGTTCTTACTGGTAGTGGGAAACCTGCTTAAATGAAACTGCAGAGTGCAATGAAGTAAAGGGGGGGGGGAGTTTCACTCCCCTCCCCTCCAGACAATGTAGATTTCTCCACCCCTGTTTTAAGGGCTTTTCTACACAAAGCTGTTAATCCGCTATATCTACTTTAGGTTTCATCACAGAATTTAGATTTCAGCACTAAACAAAGAACGTTTTTTCCTGCTTTTCTGCTACATAACCTCTATGTGGCACTGTGGTATAGCAGAATAGCATAAATACACAAGCGGAAAAAGCATTTTCTTTCGCTTTCACAAATAGTACTGCATTTTCCTTGCTCTACACAAAATTTGTGGAAAGTGCTCTTTAAAAACAGAAGCGGAATTGGAGGGTCCCATAAACAACAGTGAGTATGGAATGACAAGTGCACAATAAATGCCTCATGTAAAAAAGCTCAAAATGTGAAAAGGCAAACATGCATTTAACATGCTCACATTTGCCCTGCACCTCTAGTGAGAGCCAAAGTCTGGTTGTGTGAATATATCAAGCATGTTTGGTAGGCCAGCTTTTAGTCATCTTGATAGACAAAGGATTCCCTTGAAATATTTGGGTGCACATGATCATGTGTGGTTGGCACTAGAATCATAGAACAGTAGGGTTGGAAGAGGCCCATAAGACCATCGAGTCCAACTCCCTGCTCAGTGCAGGAATCTAAGTCAAAGCATCTCTGACAGATGGCTGTCCAGCTTCCTCTTGAATGCCTCCAGTGTGGCAGAGCCCACTACCTCCCGAGGTAATTTGTTCCATTGTCGTATTGCTCTAACAGTCAGGATGTTTTTCCTGATGTTCAGCCGGAATCTGGCTTCCTGTAACTTGAGCCCATTATTCTGTGTCCTGCACTCTGGGATGACTGAGAAGAGATCCTGGCCTTCCTGTCTGTGACAACCCTCCAAGTACTCGAACAGCGCTATCCTATCTCCCCTCAGTCTTCTCTTCTCAAGGCTAAACATGCCCAGTTCTTTCAGTCTCTCCTCATAGGGCTTTGTTTTCAGTCCCCTGATCATCTTCATTGCCCTCCTCTGAACCCTCTCCAATTTGTCTGCATCCTTCATAAAGTGTGGTGACCAGAACTGGACACAGTACTCCAGATGAGGCCTTACCAGTGCTGAGTAGAGGGGAACTAGTACTTCATGTGGCTTGGAAGCTGTACTTCTATTAATGCAGCCTAAAATAGCATTTGCCTTTTTTGCAGCCATATTACATTGCTGGCTCGTATTCAGCTTGTGATCTACAGCAATTCCAAGATCCTTCTTTCTTGTAGTATTGTTGAGCCAAGTATCCCACATCTTGTAACTGTGCATTTGGTTTCTTTTTCCTAGGTGCAGAACTTGGCATTTATCCCTATTAAACGTCATTCTGTTGTTTTCTGCCCAGCGCTCCAGCCTATCAAGATCACTTTGAATTTTGTATCTGTCTTCCAAGGTATTAGCTATCCCACCCAATTTTGTGTCATCTGCAGATTTGATCAGCATTCCCTGCACCTCCTCCTCCAAGTCATTAATAAAAATGTTGAAGACCACTGGGCCCAGGACTGAGCCCTGCGGTACCCCGCTCATTACCTCTCCCCAGTTTGAGAAGATCACATTGATAAGCACTTTGAGTCCGATTCTGTAGCCAACTGTGCATCCACCTGATAGTTGTTTCATCTAGCCCACTTTGAGCTAGTTTGCTAATCAGGATATCATCAGCCATCATTAACCTGGTGCTCTCCAGATGTGTTGGATGTGGTCATGCTGGATGGGGTGGTGGGATCTGAAGTCCCAAACCTCTGGAGGACACAAGGTTAGGGAAGGCTGCCCTAGATAATAAGAAATACAAACTAGATGAGGTGATTCCCCCCACCATTAATATAAGAGTGTGTCATCTTTTTAAAAAAATGTTATTACTAATTACAGGAAAACTAGAAAAAGGAAAAACCACGAAGAGCAGAAAACACAATATAAAACACATGCAATTAAGTAAACAACAAACCACTAGTTTATAATATAGCCAGTATTTTTGTTCCTTGACATTATCTCGAGTAAGGTTATTGTTCCAAAAGTGGATGAACAATTCCCAATCACAAACAAAGACGTGCATTGGCCTTAAATTGTCTGGGCGAGCATGGATTATAGCAGCAAAATTTTACGCAAGATCATGACAAGCCAAGCTTTCTGCGACCTCTCCCTCACGGCTGGAATTTTCCACGAGTTCCAGTTTTTGGCAATTCTTGCAGCTATCAACATCTGTATTTTGATCTATAACATCTCTCAAAACATTTAGAAAGGCCATTTGGAGGAGTAAAAACAATAGGCCAACCTTCTCTGACCTGGTGCCCTCCGGAGATTTTGGAGTACAACTTGACCATCTCATGCTGGCTGGGGATGCTGGGAATTGTAGTCCAACACATCTACAGGGTGTCAAGTTGGGGAAGGCCGCAATAGACTTGCCTAATGCTTCCTGAATCACTATTCCTACTGAAATCCAAAAGAGTTTAATCGCTTTACATCACTGTCCCAGATGTATAATATCTCCAAGGCTAGAGTTGCATTGCCAGCACGTCGTACCTGCTAAGTGGCATGTCTTTTTAATCTGAGCAAGTGCCTAGTGCTGAACCAAAATGTCCCTTCCCATTTCATCACCTGATTTGGAAGGGGGTGGGTGGGTTTTGCCTATTTTCAAAGGAAAAAAGGAAGGAAAGGTTCCTCCTTGTGCAGGCACCGAGTCATTGCTGACTCCTAGAGGGACGCCGCTTTCGCTGGTGTTTTCATGGCAGACTGTAGCGGGGTGGTTTGCCAGTGCCTTCCCCAGTCGTGACTACCTTTCCCCCAGCAAGCTGGGTACTCAATTTACCGACCTCGGAAGGATGGACGGCTGAGTCAACCTGAGCCGGCTACCCGGGACCCGGCTTCCACTGGGATCGAACTCAGGTCGTGGGGAGAGTTTCGGATGCAATACTGCCGCCTACCACTCTGCGCCACACGAGGCTCTTATTTGGAGTATTAGGAGGATGGCAAAATTTCGGGGGTGGAAGTGAACTTACAACAGGCTGAGCAGTAATCCTTTTAGTGGCCACTGGCTGACACCTGCCATTTTAGTGGCCATTGGCTGACACCCGCCATTTTCTCCCCAGAATGCCCCTCTGAGTGTGATAACGTAGCATCTTTCTGAGGGACACAGCAAGGGGAGATGGCAGATACCAGCTGGTGGCTGCCAAGAGAACAGCTGCTTCTAGTTGGGGTGGGGGCGGTTCTGCATCACCAAAAAAGAGGAAACACAGAGGACACACCTTTACTTAAACCCTGCATATGCATATTTATATGTATAGGTGCAAATATATGTATGTATGTATTATTTAAAGTATTTTCATGCCAAAAGGCTTACATATAATCAGTTAAACAAGACATTCCTGCAGGCTTACAGTCTAAAAAGACATAAAGAAAAAGGAATGGGGATGGAAGACGGGGGGAAAATAATTCTTTGAGGAAGGGCTGGTGGAATAGCCGTACTCTCCCTCTCATCTCCCTCAGTACAGCCTGCTGGAAATTAATAAAATTAATAAAAATAAAAAAAGAGCCAGTGTGGTGTAGTGGCAAGAGTGTTGGACTAGGAGCTGGGAGATCCGGGTTCTAGTCCCCACTCGGCCATGGAAGCTCACTGGGTGACTTTGGGCCAGTCACAGACTCTCAGCCCAACCCACCTCACAGGGTTGTTGTTGTGAGGATAAAATGGAGAGGAGGAGGGGGATAATGTAAGCCGCCTTGGGTTCCTTGCAAGGGAAAAAAGGCAGGGTATAAATGCAATCAATCAATCAATCAATCAATCAATAATATAAGAGATGCCAGGGAGGGGAGGAGGAAATCTGCTCCTGTCTCTGATCAATATGAAAAAAATGTTTTGGGCAAGGGCTCCTTGTTCTGCACCTTCTCGTCACTTTATCTGGGAAACCTTTGGATATTTTCCATTTCCTCTTACCCTGGTACAGCTTGACTGGAGACCATTGGAACCTTTTCCTCACTGCACGAGTGGTTCTGATAGAGATGGAAGGCTCTGTGACCCACTTCTCTGGATTGGTAGATATGAATTTCACCTTTCATCGTGGAATAGTCTAAAAATAGTCAACGTATGGGCGGGAGGGAGGCCCAGGATGACTATTCAAATGGCTTTGGTTGCTTTGTTAGTGACACTTCAATACCATCCTTATGTCATTCAACTCCCATCAGCCCCAGTGAGGATGGCCAATAGCGAGGGATGATAGGAGGCTGGAGGGCCTCTAATTGGGGATCTGGAGGGCACCAGGTTGGGGAAGGCTGACCTAAGAGATAAGACAATCTGTATCCACAGGCTCACAGTTTATTTGTTTTTTTTAAAAGGAAGAAAGGAACATAGAGCAAAGAGGAAAGGAGGGATTGGAGCAGAGTGGGTTTTTTTCCTGGCAGAGACAGGAAGCAAGCTCTCTGAGGCTGTTCCTTCACTGGCTGATGGAAGGGGTCAAGTTGGTCTCCCCTTGCCATTACATTGTTCCTGGAGGCAGGCGGTGCAGCCAGGGTTGGCATCAAAGGTAAGTGTAGTTGGGCACCTGACAAGGGCCCCCAGCCCAGTAGGGGCCCACTGACAAGAGCCCCCTGGCCTTGCTCCTCCTCTTCACCTCTGCAACCTGCTTGTTCACCTGCCTCTTGCTCTGGCCTGGGCAACAGAGGTGGTGATGAGAAGGAGCAGCAGATGCCCCTGCCAACTTGCTCACGGGCTCTCTACCTGTCAAGTGAGCAAGCGGTAGTGATGACGGGAAAGAGGATGAGGAGCAACAGCAGCTGCAGCAACGGCAGTGAGAAGGGAGACTCACTGAGGGAGGAGCCTATTGAGGGTATCTTGCCCAAGGGCCTCCAAAGCCTGGAGCCGGCCCTGGGTGCAGCCTCCTGGCCAGGTCCCCTAACCCAGAACAACTGAAACAGGTACATGATAAACCTTCCAGGCACAGAATGAGATTCCTCCCCCCCTCCACCTGGAAGTTTTCTAGCAACTGTGTTTACTAAATGCAGTGCCATGTTCTGTTTATTTTAATCTTAGCCTCGGAACCCTTCAGCGCAGCTTTTATCTCCTGTCTTTCTCTCTCCCCCAACCCCCTTTCCTCCAGGAAATGTCACAAGTAACTGCCTGTTAAAACCTGATTTCACCCACTCATTTGGCAGAGCAAACATCAGAATGTTTACTGGATGAACACAGAAAGGCTGCCTTGTTCTGAGTAACATGCAGGCCACTTCCTCAAGCCACTACCCATTGTGCCATGCAAACTGAAAGAAAGCGTGAAGGGCATTCAGACATTTCCCCCCCAATTTGCATCTCCTGCCCTTCCTTCAAGGAGCTTTTGGGGCACCCCCAGTTTACCCTCACAACAACCTTGCGGGGGAGCTTACGGTGAGCATAATCTATCAGTCAGTTCAACTGTTTAGCCTTTGGTCACATATAAGAACATCAGAAGAGCCCTGCTGGATCAGACCAAGGGTCCGTCTAGTCTAGCATTCTGTTCACGTAGTGGCCAAGCAGCTGCTCACAGGACACCCCGAAGCGGGACATGCGTGCAACAGCACCCTCCCACCCATGATCCCCAGCAACTGCTGTATATAGGCATACTCCCTCTGATACTAAAGGTAGCATATAGCCATGAGGACTAGTAGCCATTGATAGCCTTCTCCTCTATGAAATTGTCCAATCCCCTTTTACAGCCATCCAAAATGGTGGCCATTACTGCCACATGCCACATGCAGCCCATGGCCACAATCCATGGGCCACATGTGGCCTGTGGCCAACTTCCATGCATCCCCTGACCCATTCCCCAGCTGATTAGCCTCCTCTCTCCCAGCTGCCCAGTTTGACTGGTGCTAGTAACAGCTGAGAACTGCGCAGATTGATGTGCTCCTCACCTGCTCCAAATGCCAGTCAGCTGGGCAGCAGGGAGGGACACAACGGGATCTCAGCGTTCTCATTGCTCACCTCCCCGCACTTCCTAACTCAATGGCACCGTCTCTGTGTGTGCCTGTTTCTATGTGCATTTGTGCAGGTGACCGAAAAGGAGGGGCTGTTTTTCTGCCCCCCTTCATGCATCCCTGTCCGCAGCATACCCCCATCAGGCATGGATGGCAGCAGGAAATCACAAGAATAATGAAGGAGCCAGCAAGTGACCTTGGCGCAGCCGAAAGTTAACTTTCAGGAGATCATGCCAGGCGGTTTTGTCTTGAGTTTCTCCTACACGGCTACAGCTCACCTGGCATGACTACTATTTCGAAGACTCCCCAACTCCCACAGAAACTATTCCATTCTTCACACTGCTGTGAAAGTGAAGGTCTTCTACATTCACAGTGTTAATTTCTCTCTCATTAACACAGAGCTATGATGAAGCAGAAGCTAACTGGTCAAAACACAGCGGGGCATTTGGTTGATTTTTCAGAGTGAATACTTCAGGGATCCCAGCTACTATGCCAAACGCCGCTGGTAACCAACCATCTACTCTACAGGACAGCATGTTGGGCCTGGAATTGGGAAACATGGGTTCAAATCCTGGCTTGGCCACAGATTCTATAAGACCTCCAACCATCTGGAAACAAAAATGATCATGGCACACCAATTTGCATACCCTGGATCACTTCACAAGGCACACCCCTCCACTGCTGCCCTTTGTCAAAACCTCTTCACCCTCCTGCTGTATGCATTGACTTAGCAACTGCCAGTTTTCAACAATTTGGCTTGCAATCCTACACACACTGTGACATTCTTTCCTGACCAACAGGGTTGAAGCATCTCCAGGGCTGGCCCAAAACATTTTATCGCCTGACGCAAAGAAAATAGGACACCCCATTCATGGTCAAACGCTGACTGCAGTGGCAGTTGATTTCTTCTTCAACACTGGTGGGACATCTTCCACCACACCTGAGGGCAGCGGGCTAGCTTAGGGAGAAGAAGGCAGGCCAGCTCTCTCTCCTCCAACACTTTGCTGCCACCTCCCAGCTTCTGCTGCCTGAGGCAACCACCTTACTCTGCTTAATGGTAGGGCTGGCCCTGAACATCTTCCATTTGTCCCATCTGCAAACCACCCATAATACTCCAAGTGCTCTCATGGTTTCATATGTGGAGGTGAGCATGTTAAGAACACAAGAAGAGCCATGCTGGATCACACCAAGGGTCCATCTCGTCCAGTATTCTATTCGCACAGTGGCCAACCAACTGCTTGTGGGAAACCCACACGTAGGACATGAGTGCAACAGCACACTGTTCCCCAACAATGTTAGGATCCACCAATGTCCTCTTTCTCCACAACCACTAGCCCAACCCTGGCTCTTATGGAACAAAGACGTGAGGGGCTTCTTCACCAGCACCCCACTCTCTTCTGCCATATATACTGCTGCATGCAGAACTGCATCCGGAAGACTCTTCCCCTGGTCTCTCGGCAGACAAGGCCATGCCCCTGTTGCCTAGGCAACAAAGTTGTACCTTGCTGCTTCCCTCATTGGTTCTTTAAAAGGGCCACCCTGTCAGGTGTTTTGTCTTCCACCACAGGCCACTGTGGGGAAGGAAGCATTGTGAGGGTGGTGGGTCCGGATACTCACCTGGGAGCAAGCTCCCTGAACTCAATGGGACTTACCTCCAAGTAGGATTGCACTGTTAAAAGCCAGAAAGATGCTAGTTCTTGATCAAAGATATAGCAGGAAAGCTAACTTTTCCTTAAAAGGCTTATCTACAGTTCAGAAATATACCTCAGGAGTTGCAGGGTTAGAAATGCCAGGCTGACGGTGTTCATGCGCATACATTTATGCTATGGGATGTAGAGCCTGTGGCCCATCAAATATTCAATGACAACTCCCATCATCCCTGACTATTGGCCATGCTGCCTGGGAGTGATGGGGCTTGGAGTCCTATTTATACTGTGCACAGAGCTGTGGTGGCTCCAGTTTTTTGAGGGCCTTTGGGCAAAACACCCTCCATGGGCCCCCTCCCTCAGTGAGTCCACCTTCTCACCATCACTGTCACCAGCTGCTCTTCTCCTCTTTCTCGTGATTGCTCCCTCTTGCTTGCTTGACAAGCCAGGGAGCTAGCGGGCGAGTCAGTCGCGGTGGTTCCCGCTCCTCCTTCTCACCACCACTACTACCTGGGCCAGAACGAGAGGCGGGTGAACAAGCACATTGCAATGGGGAGGGAGAGCAGCAAGTCCAAGAGGCTCTTCAGTGGGCCCCTCCTGGAGTGTGGGCCCCTGGCAGATCCCCAACCATGCCTACTCTTGATACTGGCTCTGGCACAGAGGCATGGTCTAGCTGTTAGTCCTGGAAGAAGCAGGGACTAGCTGAGAAGCTATCTAGCTGTGAGTCCTGGAAGAAATGATCCCTGCTTCTCTGGCTCATTCCACCAGGCCTGGGAGGGAAGGGCCCTGACTGATTCCAGCTACAAAGCCTGCTGTCTGCTGTTTTTGCTGCTGTTTGAGGTCCCCCCTCCTCCTCTGAGCTTAATATGAAGTATTACTGGATTGTTTAATCCTAGTGTATATTTATTAATGTAAGATATTTCTATATGTATGACTATTTAATCTTGTTATGACTTGTAATAAGGGAATTACATCAGTGGAGGCTGGTGGCTGTGAATCAGTCAGAATTCTAAAGGAGCTATCCAAGGTGCTGAACCCACAACCTAAAATGGGTTCAGCACCTTGGATAGCTCCTTTAGAGTTCTGGCTGAAGCCCAGAGCAGCTTCACAGCCCCACTTACATTGGAGCCACCAGCCTCCACTGAATTAGACTTATTTGGAATAAATAAATTATTTATTTTAAATTACTCCACTGAATTAATTATTTGGAAATGTTGCTATATTTAAGGTGGAATCCTATGGCTGTTTAGACAGAAAAAAAGTCCTACAACTCCCAGCATCCCTCCAGGCAACCATGCTTTTTCTGTCTAAATATCCATAGGATTGCACCCTTAATTGTGGATGTCCATAGGTTTTCACCCTTCATTGTGTAAAAAAAGTGCCACCTGATATTGTTGTAAACCACTCTGTTGTTGTAAACCACTGTGAGCATGGCTTTACGAGGGAAAACAAGCATAGAAATAAACTGACGATGCATCCATCCCCTGCTCTGAGATTTAACTTTTAGTAGAGGTTCAAAAGAGGGAGCTAAATCCTGAAGAATTCCAAATCTAGGGAATCGCAAATGGCAAAAATGGTGGCCCCAATTTACCAGGGATGGGTTCCAGAAAACAGAGACTACCCAAGTAAACAGGAACAAGTGGAGCATATTAAGTTCACTATCTATCCTTGTCCAAGATAGTCTCTCCTCCACCCCCACCTCTCTCTGCTAGAAGATATCAACAAAGTACAGATTTCAAGACACTTGGCCAGTGCAATTTAATTTCAAACCTGAATACAAATAAGCATTCTTTAATACTATTTCTCTTTCTGCAAATATGTAATTTTCAGTGACCAAAAAGTAGCCCATTCAGGGTGGATTTTACAAGCACACAAGCTGTGCACACAAGCACAGAAAGATCCCTCAGATGCAGCCATGCAACTGTAATTCAAGGTGAGATCTTTTTCTTCTCAAGCCCTGTTATTCCCTCCTTTAACTTTCATTGCAACAAAATGAAAAGTGAATGAGAGTGTTGCAGACTGCCATCCTTTCTCTAAATTAGACAGCATCTATTCTTTTTCTTTCCAGTGCCTAGAAACACACATTCTAGAAAGGAGACAGGAGAAAACATTCTGGAAAATTGCTTTATGCTATGTCAGACTATTAATCAATCAAGCCCAGTATTCTTTACTCTGACTGCTAGCAGCTCTCTAGGATCTCAGGTATTAATTTATTTAGTTAATTTATTTTTAATATTTCTTGGCCGCCTTTCAGAGCAGGTGCCCTCCCATGGTGGTGTACAACATTACCTTAGCTTAGAAAAAAGGTGTGGGAGGAGACATGAAAGAGGTGTACAAAATTATGCCTGGTGTGAAGAAAGTGGAAAGGGAGAGTTTTTCTCTTCTGTCCTAATACTAGAACTCAATGGGGTCATCCCATGAAGCTGAATGGTGGGAGATTCAGGACAGATCAAAGCAAGGACTTATTCGCACAGTGCAGAGTTAAACTGTGGAATTCATTTCTACAAGATGTAGTCATGGCCACCCATTTAGATGGCTTTGAAAGGGGATTGGACAAATTCCTGGAGGAGAAGGCTATCAATGGCTACTAGTCCTCATGGCTATATGCTACCTTCAATATCAGAGGCAGTATGCCTCTGTACACCTGTTTCTGGGGAACATGGGTGAGAGAGTGCTGTTCAACTAAAGTCCTGTTTATGGGTTTCCCATGACCAGCTGGTTGGCCACTGTGTGAATAGAATGCTGGACTAGATGAACTTTGGTCTGATCCAGCATGGCTCTTCTTATGTTCTTAATAAAAGTCACATAATAAAAGCCTATACAGTAATAAAATCATCAAAAACAGCAACAGCAGCAAACATTCTAAGGGAACAGCAAACACCAGTATAAAACAAAACACACAACTGCAGCTACAAGCCAGTCCAATAAAATATAATTAGGGGAAGGTAGATAGTTTTCACAGACTACCTTGGGGATGGGGAATATGTGGTCTTCTAGATGTTGTTGGATTGCAACTGCCATCATCCCTCAACCATTGGCTATGCTGGCTAAATCTGATGGGAGTTGCAGTCCAACAACATCTGGAGGGCCACATGTTTCCCACCCCTGTAGCACCTGACCCTTTTAAGTAGCAATACCAGGGACTGAACCTGGGACTTTCCGCATTGAAAGCATGTGCTGTACTATTGAGCTATGACCTCTTTTGCTTCTCCTCCAACTCCCGTTCCCCGGACAAAGAGCATGGGTAAGATCCAGACTTAGTCACGCTTAGAGTAGACACATTGAAATCAATGGGGCTTGTAACTCACTTAAGCCCCACTGATTTTAATCAGTTAAAATATAAAATACAATACAAATATTTAAAAGAATAAAATACAGTATAAGTGCATTTTATTAATGGTGTTACAAATGATTATTATGTATGGATATGTTTCATGGAGAAAGCAACAGAATTCCAGAAAAACGTCTATTTCTGCTTCATTGACTACACTAAAGCCTTTGATTGTGTGGATCACAACAAACTGTGGCAAATTCTTAAAGTGGTGGGAGTACCAGACCACCTTACCTGTCTCCTGAGAAACCTGTACGAGGGTCAAGAAACAACAGTAAGAACCAGACATGGAACAACCGAGTGGTTCAAAATTGGGAAAGGAGTACGACAAGGCTGCATATTGTCACCCTGCTTATTTAACTTATATGCAGAGTACCTCATGAGAAACGCTGGGTTGGATGAATCACAGGTCGGAATTAAGATTGCTGGGAGAATTATCAACAACCTCCGATATGCAGACAATACCACCCTAATGGCAGAAAGCGAAGAGGATCTAAAGAGCCTCTTGTTGAGGGTGAAAGAGGAGAGTGCAAAAGCTGGTTTGAAACTCAACATTAAGAAAACTAAGATCATGGCATCTGGCCCTATCACTTCCTGGCATATAGAAGGGGAAGAAATGGAAGCAGTGACAGATTTTACTTTCTTGGGCTCCAAGATCACCGCAGACGGTGACTGTAGCCATGAAATTAAAAGACGCTTGCTCCTTGGGAGGAAAGCTATGGCCAACCTAGACAGCATAGTAAGAAGCAGAGACATCACCTTGCCGACAAAGGTCCGTCTAATCAAAGCTATGGTTTTCCCAGTAGTAATGTATGGCTGTGAGAGCTGGACTATAAGGAAGGCTGAGCGCCGAAGAATCGATGCTTTCGAACTGTGGTGCTGGAAAAGACTCTTACGAGTCCCCTGGACTGCAAGGAGGTCAAATCTGTCCATCCTAAAGGAAATCAACCCTGAGTGCTCATTGGAAGGACAGATACTGAAGCTGAAGCTCCAATATTTTGGCCACCTAATGCGAAGAGAAAACTCTCTGGAAAAGACCCTGATGCTGGGAAAGACTGAAGGCAAAAGGAGAAGGGGACGGCAGAGGATGAGATAGCATCACCGATGCAATGAATATGGACTTGAGCACGCTCCGGGAGAGAGCGCAGGACAGGAAGGCCTGGCGTGCTATGGTCCATGGGGTCACGAAGAGTTGGACACGACTGAACGACTGAACAACAACAACAACAACAACATGTTTTATGTCATCATCTTCTTCTTCTTCCTCTTCTTTTCTCTTTTTTTTTCTTTCATGGCTTCCCCCCTTCTTCTTTTGTTATTATTATATTTGCAAATAAAAAAATAAAATACAAAACAAATGCCTATTGACCTTAGTAATGATGGGGATCCTGTAGTCCACCAGATGTTGTTCAGCTCCAATTCCCCTGAGCACCAGCCCACATGACTAATACTCAGGGGCGATGAAAGTTGTAGTGGTGAGTTCTGGCGGGTTCTGGAAGGGCCCTGGTTGGTTCTGGATGGGCAATGTGGCCCACAAATCCCAGAACTTGCCCACCTCTGCTCTAGAATGGTGTCAACACTCGTGTAAGTAAAACATAAACCCACCAGCAATCTCTTGGCTTTACTTCCTGGTCCTCACGTTGGTGTTATAGTGCCACCCCTCCTATTTGTAACACTGCGCGTGCACGTGCACGTGTAGCAGTATGTCCCAATGGCTTCTTCAGAGGAAATTATGTGGTTTCATTTGAGCCCCACCACAAACTTGACAGCTCCACCCTTTCACAGCTCCACCCTTTCAACACGTGCAACATGGGACAAAAATTAAGCATCTACCAAAGGCTGGGAGATAAAGCTAATTAGATGCAAAGCATTGCACACTCTGGAGTGTTATTTGTATCCTCGATTCCTTTTGAAGTTTCTGCTTTACATAAACATGTTACCATATTTAGAGACGATTGCCCCAGAAAACGACAATGAGGGGGAAAGTGTTGTGAGTCAGAAAACAAGATTCATCAAACAATAGGGAAGCTATTTAATCTCTCTGTACCACATTTTGAGGTGTGTGTGTGTGTGTGTGTGCATGTTAGAAACAGCTATTTCACAATTAACGCCTACCTTTGTACTTCTCAGGAAGCACATTGGGGCCTTTGGATCAGCAGGTAGAACCAATGTGGCTTTTTAAAACAGGAAGTCAAGGTTATTATTTGGATTTTGCTATGGCTCAGCCCCAGCTCTAGTCAAAGCCTGGCTCAAGCTTTCCACTTGGAAGGAAAAACTGCCCAATCACTACTAAGGAAATGACACCAATGGCTGTCACAGCTGACGCCATTACTTGGCATCCTTGGGCAGGTGCTGGGAGTTGAGGACTCCAGCAGGGCCCACCGTTGATGCCTGCTCTGGCTCCTCAATTAAATAAATTTCTAGCCTGCTGCTCTGAATCCATCCACCATTTAAATTTCCCACAATGCCCTGAAGCAATGCTGTGTCAGGGGTATCATGGGAAATTTAAAATGGTGGCGAGAGCCAGCTGCCCAGAATGCTGTTGCCTGTCGCTGCTGCCCACCAAGAAAGGAGGAAGCCCACCAGAGGGGGAAAGTGTCAAAGCTTGAGTCAGCCTGGGGCCATAGAAAAGTCCTTCTCCCATATGAGCCCCCTCAGAAGCTGATATTTTCTGGAGAACATTTTTCTCCCGCTCCCATAATACTAGAACTCCAGTGGGGTCATCCCATGAAGCTGATTGGTGGCAGATTCAGGACAGATAAAAAGACTTTTTTCACACAGCGCAGAGTTAAAGTACGGAATTCGCTACCACAAGACGTTGCGATGGCCACAATTTGGATGGCTTTAAATGGGGATTAGACAAATTCAGGACGGAGAAAGCTATCAATGGCTACTAGCCCTTATGGCTCTATGCTACCTCCAGTATCAGAGGCAGTATCCCTATGTATACCAGTTGCTGGGGAACATGGGCAGGAGGGTACTGTTGCGCTCCTGTCCTGCTTGGGGGTTTCCTGTGGGCAGCTGGCTGGCCACTGTGTGAACAGAATGCTGGACTAGATGGACCCTTGGTCTGATCCAGCAGGGCTCTTCTTAGGTTCTTATGAGAGCCACTACTCTGTGTTACAGTTGTTATGGGAAAACTTTACAGCACGTTTGTGCAGTAGTCCCCTCACTGTTGTGCTGCTGCAGCTTTGGACTGCCCTGCCCAGAGAGATCCACCATGTTCCGTCTTTACTTAGGAACATAGGGAGCTGCCTTATATCGGGTCAGACCCTTGGTCCATCTGGCCCAGTATTGTTGACACTGACTGGCAGCAATGGCTCTCCAGGGTTCCAAATAGTTGTTTTTCTTAACCCTACCTGGAGATGCCGGGGATTGAACCTGGGGCCTCCTGCATGCACAAGCATGTGTTCTACCACTAGGATTGTCTTCGGAGGCTCTCCTCTGGGTGCTGCTGCCCATTATGGTGTAATGGGTGGCATGGGAAAGAAGCAGGAAAAGAGCCTTCTTTGTACTGGCCCCACACTTGTGGAATGCCTTCTCCAGGGAGATCTGCCTGCCATCTTCAATGTATACATTTAGATGCCAGGTTAAGGCCTTCCTCTTTAAGCAGGAGTTTAATCTTTCATCTGTTACTTTGATTACGGATTTTACTGCTGGCTCTTCAATGTTTTAAATATTTTTAAAATGTTTTATTGTATAATATTGCATTATTAAACACAGCGTCTGGGTGGGCATAAGATAGTTCAGCTTCCTCGCTCTGAGGTCGGAGACCAGGCTCCAACCTCAGAGCCAGGAAACCACATTCCCTGCCCCCTCCCCTTGTAGCCGGCATGGAGAGAACTGTGCCAGCTACCTCTCTGCACTCGGAAAATGGATTGCAGAGATGGGAAAAAGGGGGCATTCCCAGGGGAGGAGAGGGGAGGACACCAGGGCAGCTGTGCTACGACCTATCCTACGGCCCTCCTTCCCTCCTGCTTTGAGGTGCTGCTGCTACATGGCTGAAATTTTCCATCCAGCAGAAATGCAGTGCGGCTGGAGAGCGGAGGCAAAGATCCCCCTCGCTGTCCTCCTACCCTGCATTGGATACTCGACAGTATCCCAGTTTGGAGGCTGACAGATATCCACATAGGATTACACTCTTATTGTTTTATTATTGTATTATTATTGTATTTTATTGGATGATGATTTTGTTGTTGTTTGGTTTTAGGACTGTAAACCGCCCCGAGGGCATTTGCCGGTTGGGCGGTATACAAATTTAATAAATAAATTCTCCAGGTTCTGTGGAGGTTTGTGAATACACACGGACTGTTGTGCAAAGGCAATAGAATCACAAGCACAGTATTATGCAGTGGGTCTTTTTCGCTTCTAAGCTGGAGTGGGCCATTTAAAAATGAGAATGGGACCAGCTGCAGTGACTTCAACAGCTGCATGAGAAGCATTGCTTTGTGTGCATCTTACAATGCAATCCTATATGTGTCTGTTCAGAAGTAAGTCCTACTGAGTTGAATTGGGCTTACTCCCAGGTACAGGATTGCAGCCTTACTTGGTGATGCGGCAGAGCTCAGATCAGACCTCCCTGCCGAGAGCAAATTTCTCGCAAGTTTTTAATCGATTCCCCTTCTCTGACCTGCGGTACACTGAGCATACATCACTAGCCTTTGGAAAGAGTCCAGGCCGTAATGGAATGCTCCACTGAAACCCATCAGATCTTATTAAAACCGCAGTGAATTTCTGCTTGGCGCACTTGATTTGAATAATTAAACAGGGTTAAGATGGATTTGAACCTCAAGGGCTGTGGCGTCTAGCCGTATTTTCCTAGAAGGGACTTACACCACCTCATTTGCTCTTTATTAAAAAATAAAATGCATAGCCTCTAGTAATGGATGGCAGCATCCAGAAAGCATGTGCCAATGGTTGGTGGGGCTTAGCAGAATTGTAGTTTCACCTTGAAATGGTCTCATTGAGCCTACATTGTCTAGACTTCCTCCTGCTTCATTGTTAGCAATGAGCTGGTATGCCACATCCCTTTGTATGCATCCTTGCTTTTGATCTGCCTTTAGAGAAGATACTTTCCCAGCCTCCAGGGGCATAGAATCTGACCATCCTTTAAAAACTAATGAGACAGAGGAGGGCAGCCTTGCTCTCCTATTACAGACATAATCCCTGGTCCTGCAAGGGAACATATGGGCCTCTGCCTGCATATATCCATAGCTGGATGGAGACTTGCACATACAAATGCATCCTCCAAATGTGATTTCCCTTCCTAATCCAACAGGTGGAGTTGAAAAACAAAGTGGGTTAAAAACATTTTTTTCACTTATTAGGAAATGATTAATAAAATAGGGAGACACAGCCACCGTCCTCTTTCAGTGTTTCCAGGCTAGAGACATTATAGTGGCTTTATTGTGGAAGGATAGACCTGTTTGTGAATTAATGGGAGCCAAGCAATTAGCAGTTCTGGTAAATTTAAAAGCTTTGATAGGTAAATGGCAACATACATCATATTAAAAATGGAAAACATGACTTGATAAGCTTTTCTACACGAGGTTGTCATTTTGTTTAGACAACATCATGATCCTCCAGTTTCACTTCTGTGCCTAAAGTAAACTTTCCGTGATTTTTTTTTAGAGCAGGGAAAATGTGGTATTTATTTGTAAAAGAAAAAGAAAACACTGTTTTCACTTGTGTATTTGTGCTATTCTGCTATACCACAGTGCCACCTCGAGGTTATGTAGCAGAAAAGGAAACACTCTTCACATAGTCCTTGCAACAGAACCAAAAGTAGATACAGTGGATTAACAGCCTTGTGTAGAAAAGCTCTTAATCTCAAGTGAAAATGGGAAATTGAGGTGGATAAAACTATTGCTCAAGAAGATTGGTCCTGGAAATATAGGAATCTGGCAACAAAAAAAAGAAACTTTTTTCCCTGTAAATTTGATAGGTAGTATTGATAAACTATCAAACCCAGAGTTTGTTGGAAAGAGGAAATGACTAAAACATAAGAAAACCCTGCTGGGTCAGATCAAAGGGCTACCTAACTCAGCATGCTATATCCCAGGTGGGAAGCCCCAAAGCAGGATATGAGAGAAATAGCCTTCTCCTATTGTTACTCCTCTGCAACTTAGATTCAGAGGTATACTGCCTCAGGTCTTGTAAGCAGCACATGGACACCACGACTAGTAGCCATTTATAGCCTCAAGCTCTATGAATTTGTCTCCTCTCCTTCTAAAGCCATCTCCATATCTCGTGGAAGCAATTTCCACAGGTTATCTATGTGCTGTGTGTGAAGAAGTACTCTCTTTTTCTGCCCTGAACCTCCCACCATTCCCCTTCACTGGATGACTCCAAGTGCTACTATTATGACAGAGGGAGAAAAACGTCTCTCTGTCCACTTTCTCCACACCATGTATAATCTTATGAACCCATTCACGCATGTCGCATAAATATGCCTTTATTTCATACTAACCTGCTACAGTTTGGGGAAAGGTTTCTGGAGGGTTTTTTTTTTTTTAATATAGTTAGGCATTCACTGCTGTATAAATTTTTTATTACTGCTTTAGGGTATTTTAATTATTGGTTTTAATTATTGCTATTACTATTGCAGAACACCCCTTGGGTATTCTTTTATTTATTTAGAGCAGCAGAAATATGTTTATACGTGCACAATCAATCCACCAGCTTCCTGATCTGAAGATGTGCTGCAATCACAAATGTTTGGCACGGAACAGTCCAACTTCGAAATGGGCACAACAGATTGTTATGTTAGTGCATGCGGCAGAGGTTGGTGGCTCCGACGTCAGTGGGATGGTGCATCCATTCCAGGTTTCAATCAGAACCGTTCAGAACTCTAAAGGAGCTATCCAAAGTGCAAAGCACTTCCACAAACCCTGGATAAAGACCTGAACCCACCCCAGCCTGGAGCTCACTATTGCTTTCGATGGAGAGAAGATAGCAAAAATGAAAGTCTACGGAGAGGAGATCCATGAGAAAGCCGCCGCCACCACCAGCCTCCCACTCTGGCCACAGCAAGCCATTAGGATTTTCCACCACAGTCCTCCTGCTAGGGATGTACAGACTTTGCAAAATCTATTCCATCTGTGTTTTGTGGATTGTCGGGTGCCTTTCTTTCTGTCACCTGCTCATTGGCAGAATCGGATTTCCCCCCTATTTCCGGAATTTGCGCAAATCTGTATTTGCGCAAATTCCAGCTTGCACAAATTTGCACTTGTGAAAATGCACAGATCCCCCCACCATGCGCATTTTCATGCTTTAGCCTATGGGGGAAATGCACATTTTTGGCCAGTGTTTTTTATTTTACGTTTTTCCCCACGACTAAATTTGCATAAAATTCCAGAAAGTTTTTAAAAAAGAAAAGGTCCCCAAGTCCACGGAATCTGTGCAACTCAGGGAAAGCCAGCCAACTGCAGAATCTGTGGGTTGGATCCATAGAAATCCAAACTCCTTTGATTCCATTGTAGATTTCTCTGACTCCCCCCCCCCAACCTCACTTAGGATTGCTCTGCCCAGTCTCAGTCCCAGACTCCAGGGGTGGAGAACCTGTGTCCCTCCAGATCTTGCTGGACTCCAACTCCATCAACCCCAGGTAGCATGGCCAATATTCAGTGATGATGGAAACTGTACTATAACAACATCTGGAGGGCTACAGGTTCCTCATCCCTGCTACGCACATTTACCTGGGAGTAAGTCCCAATGAACATACTCCCACTGAACTGACTTGGGAAGGCTTTCTTCCAAATAGACATCTGTAGAATTGTAGTTAGAATGGCTACTTAGCTGTCACCCCCTCAAAGGAAATGCATCCCCCAAAAAGAGGACAAAAGAAGGACACAATTTGCATAAAAATGGCACCTGCTAATTTATATGTGTAGACACACACTTAGGAATAATTACTGTAATTTAGATAGAAATAGAACACATCTCACCATAGTGGGGAAGCCATAGACTGGGTGAGCTGTGTGTCTGCTGCTGTGTGTCTAGGCGTTAACTGCCAATGGGCAAATTCAAAGACCCTGCTCGTCCTTTTAACTGGACCTCTACTGGATAGCTCTACAAATAGAGGACACCTTCAAACAGATGACTGTCCTCTGACAATCCTTCAAGTAAGGAATGGGTTTCTGTAAAAAGTAGGACATCCCCCCCCCCCAATTGCACTATAAGTAGGGATGTTGGAAAAATCTGCAACAGAATCAAATGAGTTCAGATTTCTAAGAATACAGCCTGCAGATGTGTCAGCGGAACAGCTTTTCCTGAGTCGCATGGATCCCACGGACTTGCAGACTCTTTTTTTTTACTTTCTGGAATTTTACAGAAATTTAGTTGCAGAAAAATACATAAAATAAAAAAACAGCAGCCAAAAATGCGATTACCCCCATAGGCCCAAGCATGAAAATGTGCATGGGGAGGGGGGATTCGCACATTTGGGGGGGGATCTGCACATTTTCACAAATGCGAATTTGCACAAAATTGGGACATTGGAAAAAATCCGCTCACTGACAGAACAAAAGGCACCTGAAAATCTGCAAAATGCAGATGGATACAGAATATGCACATCCCTAACTATAAGCAGGTTTGGCCAAGTATTTTGCCTGCACCTGAGCTTTGGATCTAGATAGGTGAGTGTAATGTGGCTTGCTCAAATTTACCTAGAAAGTGTAGAGTTAAACCAGGGCAATGGGGGCGGGGTGTCTTCAGACAGACTTCCACCACTGATGACTTGCAATTGACTCCCCACCCCCATCCCACAAAGGACCCTTTTAGCCTCCTCTCCTCGTAAGTAGTTTGTGCCCCTTTGCGATAGACAGGGGAATTGTTTTTATTGCTGCTTCTTGATTTATTTTGTAAAGTGTATGTCATCGTTTGGCTTATCCAAGAGCCCAGGCTGATGTACAAAGGAGTCAAATGAAAGAAAGGAGCCAATTAAAATAGCTGTCATCTTAAGAGACAAAGGAAGAAAGGAAGGAAGCAAGCAAGCAACTACAAAACTCCCTTAAAGCACTAGATCCCAATGAAACTGCCAATATCATACTTGGGGATGTTAGAGAATTCCGCCACGGATCCCAGGGGGGCCGAATTCCAGTGAATTTGGCCCCCCAGAATCCATGGCGGAATGGAGCCCCCTGCCTCTCCACCCCGCGAAAGCCCCGTGAAACAGAGCCTACCTGGCTGCGGCTCCAGCTGTGGCTTCGGCTCCAGCGGTGGCGGCAGCGGCTCCAGCCACTGCCGGGCTGGTGTGGATGCAAATGGCGTCCTGAGTAGGGGATGCCATTTGCATCCCTATGGTAGCCCGTGATAGGCTACGTAAATATTTACGTAGCCTATCGTGGATAAAACGGGAACGCAAATGGCGTAGGGAATGCCATTTGTGTCCCTGCTTTAGCCGTGACAGGGTACGTAAATATTTACGTAGCCTATCACAGGCTACCATAGGGACGCAAATGGCGTCCCCTACTCAGAACGCCATTTGCATCTGCACCAGCCCGGCAGCGGCTGGAGGCCCCGCTGCATGTTGGCCCGGCCAGCAGCTCCACAGCCTGGCCACGGAGCGGAGCCGGCCAGGCAGGATTCCAGGGGGAAGGAACGGATCGCCTCCCCCGCCGTTGAGGATTCTGGGAAGAGGAACAGATCGCCTCCCCCCACCTGCGGAACCCAGCGGAGCCAGGTAAGCGGGGTTTCGTACACCCCTACTGCCCCTATACAAATCTATGGTGCGACCACACTTGGAATACTGTGTACAGTTGTGGTCACCCCACTTAAAAAAAGATCTTGTACAGCAGCAAAAAGTGCAGAAAAGGGCAACTAAAATGATCAAGGGGCTGGAGCATCTCCCCTATGAGAGGAGGTGACAACAGCTGGGATTGTTTAGCTTGGAAAAAAGGAGGGTAAGGGGAGACATGAGAGAGGTCTACAAAATGATGCATGGTGTGGAGAATGTGGATAGGGATACATTTTTCTCCCTCTCTCAAAATACTAGAACCCAGGGTCATCCTATGAAGCTGATTGGTGGGAGATTCAGGACAGATAAAAGGAAGGGCTTCTTCACAAGGCACAGAGTTAAACTCTCTTTTATTTTCAGGAAATTGGTACTATAGGAGGTAGTGATGGCCACCCATTTGGATGGCTTTAAAAGGGGGGTGGACAAATTCCTGGAGGAAAAAGCTATCAATGGCTACTAGTATTGATGCCTATGTGCTACCTCCAGTACCAGAGGCAGTGAGCCTATGTACACCAGTTGCTGGGGAACATGGGTGGGAGGGTGCTGTGGCGCTCATGCTCTGCTTGTGGGTTTCCCATGGGCAGCTGGTTGGCCACTGTGTGCCTGTCCTGCTTACGGCTTTCCTGTGGGCAGCTGGTTGGCCATTGTGTGAACAGAGTGCTGGGCAAGATGGACCCTTAGTCTGATCCAGCATGGCTCTTCTGATGTTCTTATGAGATCCTGAACATCTCAAGTTTGTTGGAAGCGGGGTGGGGTGGGGTTGTGTGTGTGGTTAACATAAGAACCTAAGAAGAGCACTGCTGGATCAGACCAAGGGTCCATCTTGCCCAGGACTCTGTTCACACAATGGCCAACCAGCTGCCCATAGGAAAGCCGTAAGCAGGACAGGCATGCAAAAGCACCCTCCTGTTTGTGTACCCCAGCAACTGGTGTACATGGGCATACTGCCTAAGGGGCTATACATACGTGAGCACCCTAGTGAGATGGCAAGCTGTACATGGCATGTGCCTTAGTGTTCATGCCTACATATTGACACTAGAGACAATGCAGCCATTCCCCATGCTGAGATCTAACTTCTAGAGCAGCCTTCCCCAACCTGGTGGTCTCCTGATGTGTTGGACACATCTCTTGATGTGTCCATCTAGTCCCTGCATGCCTCGGCCAGCTCTATAGTCCCTGCTCTACAGATCCTGGGAACAGAGCTGAATCCTGAAAAAACAACCACCTTAGCAATTTACACCAGAACGTGTAACCTAGCTTCTCCAAAAGGCAACGACAGGGACAAAATAGGAAGAGTGTTTTGTTCAGGGGTGGGTACCAGAGAATATAGGTAATGTCCCCAGTACATCATGATAATCGGAAAGCATGGATCAGACCACTCAAAACGGTTGCATCTGCAATCACCTTAGTTCTTTGTCCATTAAGCTGAGGAAGACTTGAGTGTACATATCAGAAATGTTTACATGCTCTTGTACTAGCAGCTACTGGGTACAATAACAATACCTGATGTGTTCTGGATTCTCCCATGATCCAAGATGACACTGAGCAGGCAAGTAAAGTTCTTAATATGAAATTCGTATCGCAAAGTTAAGGGCAGGGAGGAAATGAGGCTGGGCTGCCTCCTTAGGATTCAGGAAAAGAGATAGGGAAGGAATTATAATTACCCATGGTGCTGATCAGAGAGAAAATCAAGAACTTCAAGAGGTGGGATGACATCGTGAAGCCTGTAGCGAAAGAGGTTAACAAAGCAAAGCTATCCGGATTTCCTTCTGCTGCCCCTTGTCTCAGTTCTGTTCTTTGCTCACTGTAGCTGATCTCAGAACAGAAAATGCTTTTTGGTTTCTACCAGTAGCAAAACTAGGGTGACGCAATGGGGGAGGGGGGAACCATCTCCTGGTGTCTAGACCCAGCATCACCAGGCAGCTGCCAAGACCTACGCTTAAACAGGGGGCCCACTGCCAACTATGGAACCTTCTAGTCCTGTTGCTCCTACTCATTGCTCCACCATGTTCACTTGCCCTGCCCATGTGAGTGAGCAGGAAGAGAAGCCTGTCTTGCCCTTTTCCTCTAGGTGGCCATGCGGATTGGGCCCAAGGGCAGGCAAATAAGTAGGAGCAGCAATCGTGGAGCCACGGGGCACTGCAATTATGAATGCATATATGACTTTTGCTTCAATAGGTACTTCACACAGGATGTGTCTTGAACTCAGGGTTCTAGCACCCGGACATGGGAACCATATTCTCTCTGCTACTGAAGTAGTTTACTGGAGGAGAAAGATACCCTTTGTGCTGCTGCACTTTGGTGCTACCTTCACAGACAGACAGCAGGTGGTATTGCAGCTAGCAGTGTGTGTTCTGATCACCCTCTGACGCGATGAGAGCTTCATATTGCTGAAGAGATCTGAGTTACACGGTTCTGCTATGGGTCAAATGTTTACCAGGGTTTGGGGCAAAGCAGGTTTCTCAAGGAGGCAGGAATGGGACAGCACCTTGGAGAGCTCCAGTGGGGGGGGGGCAGCTGAAAGCCAGACAAACTTGTCTGTATGTTTCTCCAACAAGGAGCTGATGGAGACTGAGCCTTAAGTAGGGGGTTGCTTTCCTTTAGGCTGGTTGGCCCCGCCTCCACACTAACTGAGGCCTTTTCTCTTAAAGGGGCCTAGTCTGTTTTAGCAGCCACAGGGTGTAATGCTGTAGGGGTGGCTGTGGCATGCTAGACTTTTTATGGCTGGAGTCCTTGGAGTCTGAAGTTGGCAATCCAACTTCCTCTGGACACAGTGGGGGTGGGGTGGGGGTGGACAGGTCCCCGGAGTCTTCCTGGAGAACTGGGTCCCAGGGAGGTGGAAGCTTCATGATGCCTTTCTATAACCGAATCCTCTCCCTGAACCTCTTCTTCTGAGGATGAGGGTTTGGGATTCTGGTCCATGACACACAAGTAGCCAGTAAAATTCCACATGACTCTATAAAGCTGCTGGCTCTGGTTTAGCTGCTCTAGCACAGACTGAGCTCTCTGACTGGTTGTTCCTGCATTCCTACTGAATTGCCTGGATGGCTCACTCACTGACCTAGTCCTAACATATACAGGCACAGGAGGGGAAACACCATCCACACCCATATACAGTCCCATGTGTAAAGATTGTGCTTGCGCCTATTTTGCTGTATGTGCTTTTGCGGCTGATCGTAACTGTCCAGCATGTGTCACTGTGATAAAACACAGATGTGAGATGCAATTATATTTATTTTTTTACACATATTGCAGGTATATGTTTAGGACAGATAAACATTGTATCAGTAGGAATAATTGATTTTAAATAGCATTTTGAATGACTAAAAATGTTCCCCAATAATTGGTCTGAAGATTTCATACGTGTGTGTGTGTTTCTTTAAAAAAATGGCAGATGCTAAGCACCATCTTAGAAGAAGCATTCCCTCTGGTGGGCAACAGGATGGGGAAAGTCTCTTCTGAAAGGATGCCTGCTATGACACATGTATGCATCACCTAAAAATGAAGGCAGTTTTCCTCATATGCAAATGTATGTAGATTTCATAAGACAACAGTCTTTCCCAACCCTACCTGGGGATGTCAGGGACTGAACCTGGGACTTTCTGCATGCAAAATATGTGCTCTACCACTGAGCTACAGCAGAGGTCTCTCTTACCACTTACCACTTGATGCTTCTTCTAACAGGAGGTGTGAGGGATTGAACCTGGACCTTTCTGTGTGCAAAGCATGTGTTCTACCACTGCATTATGCCCCGCCCCAAACTGAGTTTTCAGAGGTACAGCTTCCTTTGGCCCTCAAAACAGCATTTCCATGGGAATTCAAAATGGCAACGATGAAGACTCAGCAGCAGAAAGAAAGATCTGCTCATGTGCTACCTAAGATGCTAAATCAATTGCCTGACATCTGTATCCTTAATCAACCAAAATGTCTTTAGTCCTAATCATTTTCTTATGTTTCTGTAAAACCAGGCATGAAGAATGGCCTGTGTGAAGCAGTCCCCAAGAAGAACACACAAAAGGCATATACTTGCTACGCCTCCCAGAAAGTCCGCCTGATCCTTCTTTTGCTCTGCTAAGGGTCTACAACATCCCTTTGTAATAACTTGCTGGAACCAGATCCCCCCCTCCTTCAGTATAAACAGTGTGCAAGGGGTATTAATAAACAGGGACATGGCAGGAAGGGGAGCAAATCGTTAAATGTAATATAGTATATGTCTTTGTTGAGAAGCCGTTCCAGCTTATTAGCTGCACCTTGTTGCCATGCACGCTGCAGGGGAAAAAGACATTAAACCCTAATAGAAGCCACCTTTCCTCGGAAAGCCCAAGGGAAATAATTAAGTGTAGCACCGAGGACTAAAACAGAAATTACAGCATTTCGATTCATACAGAAACAAAAGAGCTACTTAGGGCTCCCAGAACCGGGACAATATTAATTACGGCCCGCGGCCAAAACAACAACGTGTTAATTGTGCCATTGATGCTACCAAGTGCCACAAGGAGCACGATGCAGAAGGACAAGCCCAAATCGTGGAAAACGTGGAGGACCCTGCCATGTTTACACATAGGGATTGGAAGTCACTTTCATTTTACCTCCTCAAAAAAGCTAGGCTGGCTTTTATGGAACACATCTGCATGTGAAGATCTGGTGGGGTGCAGGTGGGGTAACAGATCCAGGTTCTGGGAATGTGGAATGGGTCAGACATTTGGCTCTGGTGGTTTGGGAGCGGGGGCAGTTTATTGCCAGCAGTTCTTACTGATGATCCAAGGCTTTTCTACACGAGGCTGTTAATTGGCTGTTCATCGGCTGTATCTACTTTCGGTTTCATAGCAGAATTGAGATCAGAGCACAACACGAAGAGTGTTTCCTTTCCTGCTTTTCTGCTCTAGGTGGCACTGTGGTATAGTGGAATAGTGCAACTACGCAAGAGGAAATAGAGCTTTCTTCTGCGTTCACAATTAAATGCTGCATTTTCCCTGCTCTAAATTTTTTTTGCCGAAACTGCTGGTTAGACACAGAAGCAAAACTGGAGGGTCATGACATTATCTAAAGAACCCCTAAACAACCATGAGTCGGGAATGATGAACACATGATAAATGCCTCATGTAAAAAAGCCCCTACTCTCATGTGGTCAGGGATGCACCTCATTATGGGAATACTTGCAATGGTTTCTCGTCAGTTGCTATTCTGCTTGCTCTCCGCCCTTGAACATGCCAGTTTGCATCATGCTTTTCTCTCTTCGTCCAAATGTCCAGTGGTACCACTTGGGGTGGGTGGTCCTACAGCTCAGGGCCTCCGCATCGGCATCTGGACCCACAGGGCGACGCTAGTCACCATAGCATCCTTTCTTTCTTCTTATTTTTAATCCATTTTATAGCCAGTGGGGCAGCTGGCCAGGCATGTAGATGGTTATTTTTATTATTTTGACTTTTAAAAATATATTATCCTTTTGTACAACAAAATGGTGCTTATTTCCAAGTTAATGTGTTTGGCAGCAGAAGCGAACTCCATTTTATTCCTGTAATCGTGATGATGGTGCTATGATTTAAGTGAGTTTAAAATGTGAAACTGTACATGCTCACACACACACACACACACATATAGGGCCAGCCCTACCATTAGGCAGAATGAGGCGGTCACCTCAGCTGGCAGATGCTGGGAGAGGGCAGCAAGGTGTTGGAGGAAAGAGTTCTGCACCTCATGGCCCGCCTTGTGCTCTCTTTCACTCTTTCTATCTAAAATTATTTCTAGGCTGCCTTTAAAGATGGAACCCTCTCTAAGTGGCATACAGGATACCTCTAAGCAAGCTTGCTGCTGTCAGGTGCAGTGAAGGACGCTGTACCATCACCCGTGTTGTCGAAAGATTCAACTGCCAGTCCAGTTGGCTTTTGTACATAGAACGGGAGGGGGCATCATCTGGTTCTTTGCCTCAGGCAGCAAAGTGCCTTGGGCTGGCCCTGTGCGTGTGTGTATACGTATATGTATGTCAGTATGTATGTATGTCAGGTTTGCAAAGAAAGACCCGGTTTGCATGCTCAAAACAAGCCACCATGGCTTATTTAAGCCACAGTAGCTTGCTTAAATTGATAGCAGGTGCGGGCACCATTTGCCTAATTGCAGCTTGTAGTGTCGTCTGAACCCGGGCGGTACAGCTTGTTAGAGGGGGAAACAACCCTCTGTTGTTGGGTTGAGGGTTCTTTCCCCCTCCCCTGCTGTTTGGACCAGTGCCCAGGTGGGTTAGGCTAGTGGTGTCTGGCACATGCCACCGACTTAAACAAGCTTGTTGGGTTGTGCGAACTGGCCCAAGGTCTGACTTATCACAAATGTAGAAGCATTTGTAAGGCATGGAATGGCAGGGGGGAAGAGGAGGAACATTTGTTGGGTGCTTCACAACTGAACTGAGCCTCATGTGGCGCAGAGTGGTAGGCGGCAGTATTGCAACCGAAACTCTCCCCACGACCTGAGTTTGATCCCAGCGGAAGCCAGGTCCCAGGTAGCCGGCTCAGGTCGACTCGGCCTTCCATCCTTCCGAGGTCGGTAAAATGAGTACCCAGCTTGCTGGGGGAAAGGTAGTCACGACTGGGGAAGGCAATGGCAAACCACCCCGCTATAGTCTGCCATGAAAATGCCAGCGCAAGCGGCGTCCCTCTAGGGGTCACTCATGACCCAGTGCTTGCACAGGAGGAACCTTTCCTTTTCCTTTCACAACTGAACTAATGCACATGTCTGTCTAAAGCCACCCCTACCCCCCCCTCTAATAAGACCATTAAGTCCACAATCTAAAATTACCTTGCATATGTCGTTTAGTGTCAGGCCTTGGAAGGGATCTGATCATGGTGGTTGGGTGGATATGCGACAGACAGATTTGAACAGCCATTACACTAAGTTATCACTTGGTAAACTGCCATCTGTATTTTACACAATGATTAAGATGGGAAATGGCAGTTAAAAACAACCAATTGCAGGCTATTTACTCAGTTCAATTCAAGCGGGGAAAGTTCCATCTAACAGTGGAGGAGTTTTTACTCTCTCTCTCTCTCTCTCTCTCTCTTTCTCTCTCTCTCTCTCTCTCTCTCTCATCTTCCTTTCTTCCCTGACTGCATTGTCTGCTGGCTGATATTTCTCCACTAGGTTTTCATGAAATAGACACACATGGGTTGTCGCAATGTCAGTTCTGCTCATGTTTCGTATGCAAGTGGTACAGTTCCGTGGGAAGGCTGCCTCACTTTTACTCTCCCAGAAAATAAATAGTGAGCTCGTTTTCTCTTACCGTTTCTTCCAGGTCTTGCCATCCTTCCACTAAAAATCTGTATGCTAATTGTGCCTCTCTGAGCCGTATTACACAGTCTCCCGTCACTTGGTTAGTTAAGCCCAATTTGACTGCAGCATGAATCCCGTCTTACTGCAAGGTTACAGATGCTGTAGGCTGAGCTGTGCAACAGAACGAAGGTGTTTCCAATTTAAAATCTCCAACTGATTTGCAGCGAGAAGTATGATGAGGTCAGGAGGTGTTTTTTGAGCATTTTAAAGCACGTTTCCTAAGTGCCTGGTCTGTCATGGGTTATTGATGGGAAAACAGATACTTGCAGGCTCCTTCCAAAGAACATAAGAAGAGACATGCTGGATGGGACAAACGCCCTATCTGATCCAGCATTCTGCTCCCACACTGGCCAACCAGATGCCTTTGGGAAGCCCACAAGAAGGTCTTGAGTGCAATAAACACCTCCTTGAGAGAGGGAGTGGTACCAGCCTCATTCAAAGAGGCGGTAATCAGGCCACTCCTGAAGAAGACTAACCTGGACCCGGAGGACATTAACAGCTGTAGGCCAGTGACCAACATCCCCTTCCTGGGCAAGGTGCTTGAGCGGGTGGTTGCGGGACAACTCCAGGCACTCTTGAATGAAACGGATCATCTAGATCCACTTCAGTCATGCTTCAGGCCTGGCTTTGGAACGGAAACTGCCTTGGTCGCCCTGTGGGATGTCCTTTGCCGGGAGAGGGACAGGGAGGTGCGACACTGTTGATTCTCCTGGACCCCTCAGCGGCTTTCAATACCATCGACCATGGTATCCTTCTGGATAGGTTGTCTGGGTTGGGAGTTGAAGGCACTGCACTGCAGTGGTTCTGCTCCTACTTGGATGGCCAATTCCAGGAGGTGGTGCTGGGAGATTATTGCTCTGTGCCATGGCAATTATGCCATGGGGTTCCACAGGGCTCTATTTTATTCCCTGTGCTGTTTAACATCTACATGAAACTGCTGGGGAGGTTATCCGGAGGTGTGGGCTGAGGTGCCATCAATATGCGGATGACACCCAGCTCTACTTCTCTTTTTCATCAAACCCAGGTGAGGCAGTGGCTGCTCTGAATCAATGCCAGGGCACAGTAATCGATTGGATGAGGGCCAATAAACTGAAACTCAGTCCAGACAAGACGGAGGTACTGTTAGTGGGTAGTTCGTCTGCCTAGCTAGGTGACATTCAACCTGTTCTGGAGGGGCTGCACTCCCCCTAAAGGATCATGTTCGTAGTTGTCACTTGAGGCACAGGTGAACTCAGTGGTATGGAGCACTTTTTACCAGCTTAGGCTGATGTAGCCTAGCTACAATTATCTATGCTCTGATAACCTCTCGTCTGGATTACTGCAATGTGTTACACATGGGGCTGCCTTTGAAAATACTCCAGAACCTTCAGCTGGTCCAAAATAGGGCAGCAAGATTGTTAACAGGGACTGGCCAATGAGCTCATATTATGCCAGTACTTTTCCAGCTGCACTGGCTGCCAGTCCATTTCCATGCCCCATTCAGAGTGCTGGTATTAACATTCAAAGCCCTAAATGGCTTGGGGCCAGGTTATCTGAAGGATCGCCTCCTCCCATATGTGCCTGCCTGGACCCTAAGACCATCCTCAGGGGTCCTTCTCCAGGAGCCCCCACCAAAGAAGTGAGGTGAGTGGCTACCAGGAAGAGGGCCTTTTCTGCTGCCCCCCCACCCCCGGAGCTGTGGAATGAGCTCCCTATAGAGGTTTGCCTGGCACCTTCTGGATGTTCTCCTTCCGGTGCCAGGTGAAGACCTTTTTATTCTCCCAGTATTTTAGCATTTTAGCTTCCTAGTCTTGTAGCTCTGCTGTTTTAAATCTGTATTTTAAATTTCTGCCTTGTGGCTAGGTTTTATCGCGATTGTACTTTTATACTGTCATTTTAAGCTTTCATATTGTTTTATGTTGTACTTTGTGGTTTTAATTTTGTGAATCGCCCAGAGGGCTTCGGCTATTGGCAGTATACAAAGAAAGACAGACAGACAGACAGACAGAGAGACAGAACGAACCATCCTGGCTGGGTGTAAAAGCAGCAGCATCCCCCCACCTGCTGCTCTCCAGATGTGTTGAACGGCAACTCTTGTAATGCCCAGCCAGTATGGCCAATGGTTGGGAATTATGGGAGTTACAGTCCAAAACATCTGGAGGGCACCAGGCCGAGGAAGGCTGTGTTAGATGTTTATGAAATTATGCATCATATGGAGAAAGTGGATAGGGAAAAGCTTTTCTCCTTTTCCCGTGATTCTAGAAATGGGGGTAATCCTATGGAACTGATTGACAGTAGATTCAGGGCAGACAAAAGCAAGGACTTCTTCATGTAATGCATCCTTCATTTATGGAATGTTTTGCCACCAGTTCTGATGACGGCCACCAACTCAGATAGCTTTAAAAGGAGGGTAGACAAATTCACGCCGGATGAGTCTATCAATGGCTGCTAGTCATGAAGGCTAAATGGAACCTCCTGGTTCAGAGACAGCATGCCAGCAACTGAATACCACCTATCGGGGAGCAGCAACAGCAAAAGGCAGTGACCCTCACACTCAGCTTGTGGGCTTCCCAAAGGCATTTGGTTGGCAGCTATGGGGAAACAAGACTTAAATTAAAGGTGCTGGACTTAGATTAAAAGTGGCCACCTTACACGGTCTCAGCCTACCTCGCCCTAAAAGAGGACCGAAGATGGCACCAATCTGCATAACATTTGCATATGCTAATGTATACTTATAGGTGCAGATTTAGAAATAATTACTATAACTTAAATAGAAATACATTACATCTCACCATAGTGGGGAAAGCTGACCAGGTGACCTGTGTGTCTACTCGGTCAACTGTTAGCCCCAGGTGCTGTTGATGGACGACTTCAATGCCCCCTCATGGTTCACTATCCTTAAACAGGCTTTGGACTAGACAGCACTTCAAATAGAGGTCACCTTCAAATAGAGGACTGTCCCCTAACAGCCTTTACAAACTGTCCTCTGTAAAGTAGGACACCTGGCCACCCTAGGACCTTTGGCCTGATCCAGCAGGACTCCTCTGACATTCTTATACTAAAGGTGCAATACTATGCAGATAGGCAGCCGCCTCCGAACTCGGAGGTGACCACCTATCCAATGCTGGGCAGGAGAAGCACAGAGGGGATCGTTCCCCCTGCGCATCTCCTGCCCTGCATTTTCCGCTAGACAGCCAATTTCGGCTGTCTAGCCGTGGGAGGGTGGAGTGGGGGAGGAGGCTGCTGGGCAACACATAGGATGTGTCGTACCAGCATTTCCACCCTCCTCGCCTCGGAATGCCCCATTTTGGCCACTCCGTGCTCATCTTGCAAGTGGGGAGAACGGGGCTGTTCCACGCTTCCTTCGAGGCAGCACGGAATGGGGGTAGGGTCGGTTCTCCAGGAATCGACCTCAGAGCGCGGGCTCCGAGGTGGGTTCCCGGAAAACCAGATATCCTATGGCCATCTAGCCTCTGACTAGCAGCCATAGGATTGCTCCTTTAATGTCTATAGAGATAAGAACAGCCTGTGGAACAAAGCTAGTGAAGTTTGAAAACAAAGGGTTTAATTCAGGTCTTGACTAAAAGGAATTTAAAAAAAAGAAAAGAAAGGAAAGCATTTTCCAACAACCTCAGCAGTATCATTCTCACCCAGGCAGTGTGCATGCCCACTTGGATGGCTCGCCAAGAGAGAGCGCGACTACCAGCGTCTACCATTGTTTGTGGTTAAACATCATTAACAAGCCAAGGGGAGTTTAAAGTGCCCCACACAATACAGCTAGATACTATACAGCTGCTTCTATACAAACTGTGAGCCCATAGGAAATACATTAGCCAGGGTTGTGAGAGGGGAGGGGTGGGCTATGGCAGCCTTGCACCTTCAAAGATATTCCAGGCCCCACCTCTGGATTTTTAGCTTTTGTTAAATAGAATGTCTCTATTATACCTATTTATGATATTTATATGCTATTTTATAATAAAATGTTCTCAGGGTAGATCAAATAATAAAACAGGTTAAATACAGTGAATCCAATGGGCAGGTTTGCATTTAACAAGAACACACCGGCGGGGGGGATTTCTCTGTGGGGCTTCTTGTCACCGTGGCAGCCGCCATTTTGAATATTCAAGCTGCAGTGGGGATGTGCCATATCTTGTCATTATCGGTGAACCTGGTGAGGATGGATTGTTGGGGTGCTTGACAAGCCACCCAGAACCCATGTCAAGCACCCCAACAACCCACCCTCGCCAGGTTCACACGTAACGACGTGCTACGGCGTGCCCCCGCCACGGCTGGAATATTCAAAATGGTGGCCGCTGTGGCGGCAAGAAGCTCCACATGGAAATTCTCCCACACTATCTTCTCGTGACATGCAAACCCAGTTAAAAAAAACAGCCATCCTCAACCTGGGTGCCCTACAGATGTTTTGGACTTCTGTCACAGTTGAGAATTCTGAATGTTGTCATTCTAGTCTGGGAGATGCGTGAATGTGAATATACATCAAACATACAGCCAGGGAGTAGCAGGGTGGAACTGAGGCTGCAGTTCTGCCCTCTTGAAACCTCTAGAACTGCCCCAGTGTCAGACAAACCCAGGATGAAGACTCTTGGTCAGCTTAGCTCTCTGTTTCTCCCACTGTCTTTTCTCACTTCTCTGTGTTTGGTCTTGTGTTGAAATTGCTCCATACTCGACAGCCAACGCTGCATTTTTGCAAACCACAGTTGAAGGCCAAACTCTTAAAACAATAAAGCATTTTATGTAATTTTGCTATTTAAAAACAAGCCTTACCATACCTCCCACTTCTCCCCACTGCCTCCAGATAGTACTGCCGGGTGTAAATCCAGAGATCTCACTAGAGTTTTTTTTAAATGTCCTCCAAAATAGCAGTACATCCTATTCTTCTGCTACACCAGTGCCTTTCTGCTCATTGCCACTGGGCAGTTGTGCTTAGGGCATTTCTACACCAGCCTAAAATCCTGCATTTAAATCAGGGGCTTTCTGCTTCCGTTTTAAATGTCGGATCACCACTGACTCCCTTTACACGCGCTTCCTTCCCCACGCCCTTCACCCCGTATCTGAGTCTTCCCTTATCTTTCATTGATCTCACTCTTCTTCCCACTTTAACTCTTTTGACGGAGGAAACTGAAGCGGAACACAACGGGGTAATTTGACAACTCCTTATCTGCGATCTATTTAAAAACGGAACAAAGGAGGGTCATGGCAGGGTCACAGCATCATGTAAACTGCCCGCAAACTTCCGTGAAGGAGCAATCTCAATCACAGGATAAAAGCCCGGTGTGAAGGAGCCCTTAGGGTGGCCACTTACACATCACAAAGACAACCAAAAAAAGAGGAAATGCATCACCAAGCTCACTGGGTGACTTTGGCCTAACCTACTTCACCGGGTTGTTGTGAGGATAAAATGGAGAGGAGGACGATCACATACCGCTACTTGGGCTCCTTAGAGGAAAGCTAGGATATAAATGTAACAAATTAACTAACAAACAAAAAGGTACATGGGTTTGCATAAAATTTGCATGTGCTAATTTATAGATATAGATGCACATTTAGAAGTTATTGCTATAATTTAAATGGAAATACAGTGCACCTCACTGTAAGACTGTGACCAGGTGACTCATGTGCCTGTCCAAGTGCTAACTGTTGATGGGCAACTTTGAGGTCCCTGCTCTCCCTTCTTAGGGGTTTTTTTTAAAAAAAAAATCTTTGAATCAGACATGGTCTGAATAGCCATTTAAATATCTTCAAACAGAGGAAGAGGAGGAACAATGCAACAGGCCTTTAAAAAATGTGCAACCCCTTCTAGGAGAAAAAATGTGCAACCACTTCTAGGAGAAAAAATGTGCAACCAGTTCTAGGGTGGAAATTGTGCAATTCTAAAAGAACATTTGTGGAGTTAAAAAAAAAAAAAGTGTTACCATTAGCTGATGTAAAAAATCAATTATAACAGTGTGAAAAGTAAAGTGAATAGTCCAGACTCTTCTAGAACCCCAGACCCTGATCAAGAATAGCCATTTCTCTGTCCCCTGCCATATACACTGCTCAAACTCCGCTGCTAGTGCTACTGTCCACAGAGTGTTAATCAATGTTCCAAAGTTGAAGGAAATCATTCCAGAATGCGGGGGTCCTTTTTCTGACAAGTCATCTGAAGTTGTCAATGTTATGATAAGGATGGTGACACCAGAAAATATCCAATATGGCATTCTTTGTAGAGTCCTTACTGGGGCAAAGTACATTACACACTTGTGCCTGGAAGTACCACCCCAGCCAGCGAGGCAGTCTGGTCCCCAATGAAAAGATTCTAACAAATACAAGACAATGCTCAGGAACAAAAGTATTGAGCTTCAAGAAGAAAGAAACCTTCTGTCTAGATTTATCATTGTAACAAGAAGTCAGCCACACACTGACCTCAAACAGCCACTTGGGAGGTGTGAGTTGTCAGCTCTCCCAAGAACCTTCCGCACTCCAGATGGAAACTTGCTCTCCTTATGTAGGATAAGTCAGAAGTCAGCCATCTCCTAGACCACCCAATACATACACAAATAGTGATTTCTCTTTTATAAAACAAAACTCTTTAAAAGTTGAAGCCCACTTTTCCTCCACAAAATAACCTTCCATTCAACAAGAAATGCAAAGCTTTAACATTTCATGCACACAGATTTATATATTAAAAGTCTTGACTCTAGCACAGGGGTGGACAACTTGTGTCCCTCCAGACGTTTTTGCCTACAACTCTCATCAGCCCTAGCCAGCATTGCCAATGGTGAGGGATCACGGGAGTTGTAGGTCAAAACATCTGGAGGGCCACAAGTTGTCCACCCCTGGTTTAAAACATCGTGTCTGGAGCATCAGTTTGAAGCATCTTGTGTAAAGCTTGGATATAACTACTACTGCATTAATGCTGTCGAATTCCCAATTCTGATCACTTTCTCCCACTCTATGTAGGCTTCTAAATGTCACAGAATGTGACTCTAAGCAACAAAGCATGTGCACACAGGCAAGGAAAATGCATTGGTGCATTGTAGCGGCATGTGCTATGCGCACAAATCGGAATCACATATCACTGTGCCGTTGACATTTCCCCTTAAAAAAATTCCTTCAGTGCAGATGTAATGATGCAGGCATTCTCTGATCCACACCCCCGCTTTTTGACAGCCTTGAGTGGGCCCCATGTTCTCATATAAAGAGATGGAAAAGAGTTGCAAGAACAGACTTGGAATTACCCTGGGGGACACAGGTAGTCAAGGAAGGGGCTGAAAGATATATGTTGTACAACAGCAGTCCTGCTCTACAGTATTTCTTAGCAGTGGCAGCACCAGAAAAAAATATTGGGGAGGCACCGTATTTCTGGAAGGAGGGTGGACGAGCCCTGCCCCACATTTTAGATCTTTGTAAGAGAAATTAGGGTCTATTTCCAAATCAACCTCCAGAAATGAACCTACCCGTACTCTACGTTCAACATCTAAGGTCGTCCTCTGGGTGCCTCCTCTGAGGGAAGCTCGGAAGGCATCAATGAGGGAGAGGGCCTTCTCAGTGGTGACCTCCCACCTGTGGAATGATCTCCCCGATGAGGCCCACCTGGCACCAACATCGTTATCTTTTCAGCGCCAGATTAATACCTTCCTCTTCTCTCGGGCATTTGGCAGCACATGATGAGTTGTTAATCAGTCCTGGATCTGTCTTTGGTTAAGACTGACAGTTGTTTTTAGTTATATGTTGTCTTTGTGCATATTGTCTGTGTTGTAAATGGCTTTTAAACTTTGTATATTGTAATTTAATGTTTTAATCTTTGTATACTGCCCACAGAGCTTCAGCTATGGGGTGGTATAGAAATTTAATTAATAATAATAGCAATTATGATGATGATGATACTAATAATAATAATTCATTTACAACAAAAGCCCCCAAGATTGAAGGCTTCCAAGACTCCAATAAACTGCTGGGCTGTTGCCGCCAGGATAGGAGGAGCGACGGAGGCTTTTTTCCCTCTCCATCCTCCTTTGCTATATTTCATGCTAGACTGGCTTCTGAACCTCACACAGCTGGAGGTGGGGAGAGGGGTTTGGAGGCCTTTGGATCCAGCAGATCCGTGCCCCTCTGCCCCCTAGCACACCCCCTCTCACTCTGCCCTCTTCCTGAAGTTGGAACTCAGACCTCAGGAGAGGAGCTGCCATGGATCTTCCCATGGCAGCTGGGTGGGGTAGGGTTGGGTGAGTGGGGGAAATCTCTGCTGATATTTCCCTCTCTGAGACTGTAGCTCTGTCTATTGCCTGAGAGCGGATGGATGGGGAAATCCCAGCTTCCTATGGCTCCTTGGAAACTGCCTAGGAGCCATGGGTGGGGAAGTCTCAGCTTCCTATGGCTCCTTGGAAACTGCCTAGGAGCCATGGGATTGCTGTCTAACTCTCCCATCCTAAGGCCAAAATCCTATGCATGTTTAGACATAAAAAAGTCCTATAACCCCCAGCATTCCCCAGCCAGCATAGTTGGCTGGGGAATGCTGTGAATTGTAGGACTTTTTTCTGTCTAAACATGCGTAAGATTGGGCCCTAAACCTATTTTCTCTTTGCTAAGACCTATACATTTTGATGAAGATAACTTTCAAGGAAGTATGTGCAAGATCATAGACAGACTGTAAAGTTTAGTTATAATTTTCAGGTGCTAGCAGAATTGGGTACTGTTGCTTCTGACAAGCGATTCATGGTGGAAAACCTATTTCATTTGCAGACTTGTTATCTCTGCCCTCCTCCGCCCACTGCCTTTAGCAGTTTTATTACAGGCAGAAAACCAACAGATGCAGTTTTTGCTAGCATGAAGTGATGGGAATAAGAGGATGGATACGCTAGCCCAGATTTGCTTTCTAGTAAGGATGCTCTGTTAAAAACTAAGGTATCATTCAAAGGGCCTGATAGGGCATGCTATCGATCAATGCCATTAAGCCAACAGTGTCGTGGGATTTTTGCCAGCTCAGCAAGCTGAATGTGTAAGGAGGCAGGCTGGTTGGGCAAAATGCAGAACTGAGAACACATTTGTGTGCTCTTCCTCCTTTCCTACCGCTTTTGTTCAAGAACAGAAAATTGGGCTGAGTCTAACGTACCACGAGGCAGTAGGAAACAATGAAGTGGTGGAAGGAAGCATTAAAAAAAAAAAAGAGAAGTGCTCTATGTGGGGGCCGCCCTTGAAGATGGTTCGAAAACTGCAACTGGTACCAAAAGCAGCAGCTTCAGTACTTGTGGGCAGGGCTGGCACCAAGAGTAGGCATGGTCAGGCACCTGCCAAGGGCCCACACCCCAGCAGGGGCCCACTGATAAGAGCCCACTGATAAGCGCTGCTCCTCCTCTTCACCACTTCAGCTGGCTTACTCACCTGCCTCTCGCTCTCGCCCAGACAACGGTGGTGGTAAGGGGGAAGAGGAGCAGGAGATGTCCTTGTCAACTTGCTCACTGGCTCTCTACCTGTTGAGCCACTGAGCAAGTTGGCAGTGAGAAGGTAGACTCACTGAGGGAAGAGGGGGCACTGAGGGTGCCTTGTCCAAGGGCCCTCTAAGGCCTGGAGCCGGCACTGCTTGTGGGAACTTGGCGCTCAGATCACATCACACCTGTTCTGCAGCAGTTTCATCAGCTACCTATTCATTTCCAGGCCTTCTTCGTGGTGCTGGAATAACATGGTTAGTTATTTAATGCATTATTGTAGTATTTTTACTCCCAGGGATAGGCGGAGGAGATGGTGGGGTGCCAAAATAACTTGGCTGGCCTTGGGTACTATGCACCTTGATTTTTTTGGGGGGGGAGGGTGCGCCATTGGCTGCTCTGCCACAGGCAGCAAGATGGTTTGCACAGGCCCTGTTCATTTACCCGTGATCACGTGAAGAATTAAGAAATCACTTCCAGTGTTCTTGTTAATCATACTTCATGTTACATATTTTCAAAGGCAGTCCCCTGATGATGACGCACCTGCAGTTTGGGCCATTACTTGAATTAACAAATTCCTCTCCTCTACCCAGTGGATGTCTGTCTGTCTGTCTGTCTGTCTGTCTGTCTATCTATCTATCTATCTATCTATCTATCTATCTATCTATCTATCATCTATCATCTATTATTATTACATTTATATCCCACCTTGTTTCCCTCTTGCAAGGAACCCAAGGTGTCTTACATGGTCCTCCTCCTCTCCATTTCTTCCTCACAACAACCCCGTGAGGTGGGTTAGGCTGAGATTCAGTGACTGCCCCAAAGCCACCCTGTGAGCTTCATGGTTGAGTGGGGACTAGAACCCGGATCTCCCGAGACCCAGTCCAACACTCTCACCATTACACTGCACTGGTTCCTATCCCTTTCTGCTTTTCATTCCTCTCTATGCATTTTGAGAATTAAAAAAGAGGGAGTGCACTACAGCTTATCCCCAGCTTTTAAGATTGGTTAGGAAAGAAATCTAAGGAAGGCTACAATCCTATACACACGTGCATGGAAGCTGCAAAGCCCATTAAATTCAGTGGGGCTAATTTCCAAGTAAACAAGCAGACTGTCAACACAATCTGGCTCAAAACATAAACACCATCTTCGCCACTCGCAGGATGGCTTCTTTTTTTAAAAGTGTCATTCCATGAACAGCAAGGCATGGAAAAATGACACAAGACTCGATTTTCCCTTGGTTAGCAGTTGGTTTTACTGGAAGACAACAGAGGAGGCGTTGGGTGGATGGTGTTCCTAAGCTCTTTTCCCACTGAAAGCAAAATAACTCCAAAGTGCATAACTTTGGGTTAGATCACACACTCTGCGTCTGTTGCTCATCAGCCTTTGCTCCCCAATATGTTCTGCTCGCTCTGCTTCCCTTCTTCACTTTCCATATCCACTGATGAGTCTGTTTTCCCTATACGGTTTCTCTCTCTCTCTCTCTCTCACCAAACATTCACTCCACTATCGACACAGCCAGGGGCAGGGGCTCAGTGATGCCTGCCAAGTCTTGTTTAACTCACGTAACTGTTTTAGAACATGTCACGCTTGGCAAGAGCAAGAGGAAAAAGCCAATAACGAGAGAATTTAATCTGGCGATTAAAGCGGCGATACACAGCGCTGGCTGCGAACACTGGCAGCTTGCTTCCCCCGCTGAAGGATGGGTGGGACCCGTCTTTGGCAGGGAGCTGTTTCATTAACTAAAAGTCCCAGGGTGCAAATGACGGCAAAGCTACCCGAGCCAAATCGACTGCAACCAGCGGTGCAGCATGGTAATCTTGGATCCCAAACTTAATGGTCTCACAGGGCCCCTCCCCTTTAGACAGCCATGTGTGTTACTTCAGTGGTGAAGTACGCAATGAAGATTTCCTTCCCTAACCCCCACGGCCATCCATGCTTTACATCTGCGGCGTCTACGTTCCTGCTACATTAGAGAAAGCAAACAAAGCAAGAATCTCTTTGCTAACTCCGATAAGAAAGAAAGAAAGGAAGGAAGGAAGGAAGGAAGGAAGGAAGGAAGGAAGGAAGGAAGGAAATCTGAGCACATGCATTTTCTCATTCTAAGCTCAATGAAACCATAGCACCATCACGACTACAGGAATAGAATGGCGTTTGCTTCCGCTGCCCTGATGCTGAACGCAACTATTTCGGAAGGATAATATAATAAAATGGACATCTGTACCAATAAGCATCCCTGGACAGCCATCCCCTCACTATAAAATGTTTCTAAACAGGAAAAAGAAAGGATGTTCTCATGGAGAAGAAGGCTATCAATGGTCATTAGTCCTGATGGCCATATGCAACCTCCAATACCAGAGACAGCATGATCTAGTGTTCAGCTTGCATGGTGTGGAGAAACTGGATCAGAAGACATTTTTCTCCTTCTCCCACAATACTAGCATCCAATGGGGTCATCCCTCCAATCAGCTTCATAGGATGACCCCACTGGATGCTAGTATTGTGGGAGAAGGAGAAAAATGTATTCGGATCCAGATGGATAGGGAGACATTTTTCTTCCTCTCTCAAAATCCTAGAATCCAATGCGGTCATCCTATGAAGCTGATTGGTAGGAGATTCAGGACAGATAAAAGGAAAGACCTCTTCACACAGCACAGAGTTACACCATGAAATTTGCTGCCACAAGATGTAGTAATGGCCACCGATTTGGATGGCTTGAAGAGAGGATTGGACAAATGGACGGAGAAGGCTATTAATAGCTACTAGTCCTGATGGCTATCTGTTACCTCCAGTGTCAGAGGCAGTATGCCTATATACACCAGTTGCTGGGGAACATGAGTGGGAGGGTGCTGTTGCACTCATGTCCTGCCTGTGGGTTTCCTGTGGACAGTCGGTTGACCACTGTCTGAGCTGAATGCTGGACTAGATGGACCCTTGATCTGACCCACCATTGCTCTCATGTTCTTATTTTCTCATGTCGCAGGGAACAGACTCAGTCCTGGTGGGCTCTGGCATGCCCACATTGACCTATGTCTTGATGCCAGGCCTTTTTGCCACTGCCCACATCACTGGCTACTGCCTGGTCATTTGGGCCGACCTTGCTGCACCACAGACTGCAACAGAATATTTGCTGTTCATGGGGTGACTTTTTAAGAAGTACATCATGTGAGCAGAAAGACACAGAAAAATCACATGTAGATGGGTGCGATCCCCTTAGCTAGCAGTTTGTTTTCCTGGGAGCAAAAGTGTGTGTGTGGGGGGGGATTGGTAGTAGTGGCAACCCACTGCTACCCTACCCCAAGTGAACTGCCATGTTAGGAGGGGCCACACTAACACTCTCATGCATGCCGCTGCCTCTTCTCGCCCATGTGCCTCTGCCTCTTCTCGCCCATGTGCCTCTGCCTCTTCTCGCCCATGTGCCTCTGCCTCTTCTCGCCCATGTGCCTCTGCCTCTTCTCGCCCATGTGCCTCTGCCTCTTCTCGCCCATGTGCCTCTGCCTCTTCTTGCCTATGGACATGAATGCCACAGGAGTCTGGATTTGGATTAGGAAGATTCCCTGTTACCCCTACAAAGGAAACTCGGTTTCAATGAAGACAACAGACAATGTTTGCGATAGGGAGGTTACTTGTTGTGATGCACATGCGTGTGTGTGCATCATCTAAAAAACAACAACTAATCAAGTGTGAGTTTTTGTTGTGGTTGTTCAGTTACATTGTTTTGTCCATATGCAAATGGAAGGCCGGCCTGGAGGATGGAGTTAGTGCAGGACGCAGCAGCTCAGCTGTTGTTGGGAGCTGCCCCTTTCCAGCATGTAACTCCTGTGCTGAGGGAACTGCACTGGCTGCCTTTTCGCTACCGGGCCAAGTTTAAGGTTCTAGTACTAGTGTACAAAGCCCTTAACAACTTGGGACCAGGATACCTGAGAGAGCACCTTCTCCCCTACCAACCTGCCCAGTCACCGAAGTCATCGGAGGGCTTGCTCCTGGTGGTTCCATATGGACCTATGGCCCAGTTGGAGCCCACCAGGAAAAGAGCCTTCAGCGTGGTGGCCCCCTTCCTGTGGAACTCCCTGCCTCTGGATGTCAGGCAGGCACCAATGCTGTGTTGTTTCCAATGCCTCCTGAAAACATCTTTATTCCAGGAGGCCTTCCTTGACTAACCAGCCATGGTTTTTATCTGTACCCTTTTTTTAAAAAATAAAGATTTTTAATATGGTGTTTTATTTCTTTTATCTTTTAATCAGTTTATCTTTTATTGTTCACCACTCTGAAATCTGTTTAGATGTGGAGTGGTATATAAATGCTGCAAACAAACAAACAAACAAATAAATGCGGGCAGCTTCACAGAGCAATCCTGTACGTGTGTACTCAGAAGTGAGACCCACTGAATGGGTCAGTGGGGGCACTCAGAGCAGGGCCTCTGAGTAAGATTTTAAGGTTCAGGTAGGTACCTATGGAATTTTTATTTGTTAGTTACATTTATATTCCACCATTTTTTCCTCTTGCAAGGAACCCAAGGTGGCTCACATGATCCTCTTCTTCTCCATCACATTATTGCATTTACATCCCACCATTTTTTTCCTCTTGCAAGGAACCGAACTTGGTTCCGAGCCGTTTCGGGCTTTACAGGTGAAAACCAGCACTTTAAATCGGGCTCGGAAGCGAACTGGGAGCCAGTGCAGCTGACAAAGCACAGGCATAATATGGCCTAACTGCCCATTTCCAGTTAGTAATTAGCAGCCTCATTTTGGGCCAACGGCAGTTTCCAAACCATAAACCTGCATACAGCTATATGTCTCATGGAACTAAATGGGGACTATTCTGCGCAAATATGATTAGTGTCACACAGTAGTGTAGTGGTCAGTTTTGAAGTGCAGGCACTCATCATGACGGTCCCCATAACCACACACCCCCACCCAAGGAGAGTCCAAAAATGCAGACAGTTGTGTTGATACATATCAACAAACCAGTTCTAGCACTTCTATCTCCACTAGGAGCTGGTTTTTGGAAAAGCAACTGGATGTTAATCCTCCTACTGTGGGGATTGCAGCTATGCTCAGAAAGAAGCGGGGAGTCTAAAGGGAGGTGACAGATCCCTGCGAATCAAAACGTGCCAGTACTGTGTCCATGCAAACACTGGCTCCACTACTCCACTGGTAATTGTATATCCAAAATTGTACAATTAATGAACTAAAATTTCTTTAATCAAGTGATTAGCCGGGTTTTAATTTTTTTTTTAGCAGTAGTAGTTTGGGGTGTTACGTAAGTTGCCTTTGTCTAGTTTTCCAAGCAATGTGGAGTGAAAAGTGTTTTTTTTTAATCTATACATAGGCACGCATACACTCTGACCTGTCAAAATGTATGCCCCTATTCCACACACCAAACTCTGTGTGCCTTTGTACAGCATAATCCTATCCTGTCCTATCGTTTCGAAGCACTGCCTGATTGGTAGGAAATGCTCCTTATTCCAGACCATTCTGTTCCATGAACAGCTCTACTACTAATACTGATTTTGGCCCTGAGCTATGGAAAAACGAACTGTCTCTCTTTCCTGCTCTGAACTCTGAAACATCTGCAGTTTTTAGTGTTATGTCAGCCACTGTTGTCTGTGGTCTCTTGAAGAAAATTAGAAGAGGTTGGATTGTGTCACTGCAAAGAGAGAGAGAGAGAGAGGCAAATATCAAAATTATAGGGTGGTAAGAGGGAAATGTAAATAATAATTAAAAGGAAAAGAAAAACCACTCCTGTACCACAGCATTACTTCCCCACACACCCCTGCCCCAAATCCCCTCTGCAGTTAAAAGGTTTTGCATCACATAAATCTGGTCTCCGCAGTCTAGGCTGCAATCTTCAGAATGTTTACTCAAAACACAATCCCACTGAAGTCTACAGGCCTCCAGTAGAGTTAAATGGTGCTGAGTACTGCTATCATATATCTAAGTGCTTCTGGGGAAATCACAGGCTTCCCAAACGTGGTCCGACTAGCAAGCTTCCACAACTTAGGGAAAACCTCGTTTGAGCCTCCCAAAATGTAACTAAGAACTAGGGGAGACATAAGTTTGGTTTCACACTTCCCGAACCAATACGCAAACCAAAACACAGTTATACATTGATACTCCCATCAATATTTTCTGAATTTTGCCAGGCAGTTTGCCAATCCAAAATGTGTACAAAAATGCATATATTAGTGAAAATAATGTACAACATTATGTTGTGTGCGTTTCGGGGGGGGGAGGGAATTTCTTGCAAAATTGCTTGGGGGACATTGCGTACAAAAATGCGTATATTAGGGAAAATGTGCACAATTGTTGTGCAGAGTGTTGTTGTTTTTAATGCAAACTGATGCAGAAATGGGACGAAATGAACAAGCTTGGGAAAATGAGAAACAGAACAAAATTGAAATTGACAGATTCATGCATCCCTACTTAACAGTACAGTGGGTACCTGGAGGGAAAGGTTCACCACTTAGTTGGCATTCCATCCTTGTGCCATCCCTACCTAAAGGGATTTCAAGAGGAGCAGGGCTGGGCGGGGAGACCATTCTGGGTCGAACTAAGTGTTTCATTTCACAATGCCTGCTTATGACGATTTTAACCAAAGTGAATTGGGATAGTGATCATTTTATGTAACTCTTTTAGAGTAAAGAGGCATTTGTTTTCTCGTTCCTAACTTATTATACGCATAAGGCAGCTTCATACATTCATGCAAAATGGTCCAAGTTAGTTCCCCTTTAGCATATCTTTCTTCTTCCTCCTCTTCCCCTTCCCTCCCAATTTAAAAGTGTTTGACTATTCGGTGTGATTTTTGGCTACAGTCCTAAACAATGGAAACAATGGAACTTCCAAGTAAACAATTATTAGGATTGGGCTGTTTTATTGTATTTTATTAAACTACGGAAGCACCTGGAACCCTCATGGTATTTTACTGTATATCCTAAAGTGTCCCAAGAGCCAACTGGCACTGTGCACGCGCATGTATTTAAGTGTACACATGCATCTGTGTGCATCCACAATAAACTGTGCAAACTACACACACACACACACACACACACACAAGGTGGTGCATATTCTGAGCTAAAAACTAAACCAATTCCAATTTCTGCCCTCAGACAAGATGGATCCTGCAACTTGAATAAATTATGGAAAGTATGCCACTTTGCATACATGAATGCATTTTACTGGAATTTATTATGTTTCTGGTAGCCATGAAGAAAGGCAAGAAACTACACAGGGCTGGTGAGCTTCATCTCTTGCAAATCTTACAGGTTTTGGTCCTGGTTTGAAATCATCCCATTAGCCTATAGAGTTCTGTCTGAGACCCCTATTGCTCTTTCCATTTTCTCCCACACCATTAAAGTCTCTTCCAGTTACTCTGTGGGGAAGTCCTGTCCCCTTTCCACCGGGACCCATAAACCCAGGGCTGCCTCTGTACAGCTTGAGATAGGTAAGTGTACCAGCTTGCTGCAATGCACTGCATTTTCAAGAGACGTGTTATTTTAAGGACATGCTGCAGTTATGTTACTAAAGTGCTTGTGACAGCTGTGACCTTAATGTGACAGCAAAATGCCAAGAAATGTCTTCAAATTTAGCAACATTTTGTGACACTGGAATCCTGCGGCTCTCTCCACAATGGCCCGATTTGTTTCTAGTATTCAGTAACGTGCTTGGGTTGAAGCTGGTTTAGAGATCTTATCCAAAGAGTAGTTGTGCCAGTCACTCATGTGTGAAAGCCATAGGAGAAGTTCCATTGCCAGTTCCGTGATCCTTATCTCACCAACAGGATTTCTGCATCAGATCTGTTGGCCAATTGGACATTTATTTTTATTACATTTCTATACCACCCAATAGCTGAAGTTCATTTGCCCAGTTGTGTGTGCAGTTACTGCTTTCCGAATTGTTTGGTTTAAACTATGCCCCGGATCTTGTCACACAAATGTGTTTGCTCACAGTCACACAGCATCATGGGTTGTGTAGACTTAAAACTATATAAATCATTCAATCATTTGCACAGATGTGTAATATGCTATCGTTCAATGCATCATGCAGAACACAGTGATGTTGTCAGATTCGGTGAAATTACACAAGGTGGCCTGGTGGAAAAGGATTGTACATTGTGAGAATGCAGGTAGTTTGGCATAAAAGGGTTAAAATAGTTGGCTGCATACTTAGAATACTTGTGACGGGGGCTTGATAGCAAGGAAACCTTCCTGGTCTGAGGGATGAATGTACGGACTCTTAAAAAGCATGCCAGAGCAGAATCCATGTTTGCAAAACTGCAATATTTGACCTCTCCTTTGCTTTTGCTTTTTTCAGATTTCAAAGGCAAGTCAGCAAGGTTCCAGAGTTGCTTCCCAAAGGGCCAAAGATGGATGCTTCCTGCTGTAGTAGACCTAACCCTTGGTGTGGTGATGGTGGATAGTTTAGTCCTATCCCCATTTAACTGCTAGAATGCAAAATTTAATTCCATGCACTTCAGACATCAACAGTGCTAGATCATTTCTAGCCCCATTAGATCCTTGACAGTTATCCAGACAGACAAGTTGGACACTGGCCAATTCTAAAGCATGCAGCGTCACGATAGACTGGTTCTAAAAATTAGGTCTTCTCCCTGGCACGCCTGAAGGAGCTGTCATCAGACTGACTCAGCTTTTCAGTTCTTAGCACAGGACTGACTGAGCATTTCAGAAGATTGGGTCGGACAAGAAGCAGGAGTTGGCAGAAGAGACAGAGGAAGAGATCATTAGCCAGAAAGCTGCAGCTTCCTTAGCTTTTGCCCAATTTCGCGTCCCATCAGCAGAATTCCACAAAATCATGGCTGCCACTGGCTTTCCAAATAATTTTGTTTGAGACAGGCCGATGTTACGTAAGGAAAGGATCAAAACTCTCTTTCCCTCCTGTGTCTTTGCTCGCTTTACGCATGCACCCTTTGGAGATAACTGCATTGGAGGGTGAAGAAGAGGAGGAGGTTGCTTTGATAAAACCTTAGGCCAACCTTCCTCAACCTGGTGCCCTCCAAATGTATTGGACTACAATGTCTATCATTCCCAGCCAGCATGGCCATTGGGAAAGACTACCCTGGGCATTCCAAGCAACCTTGCTACCTAAAGAAAGCCATATACATACCAGACTAAATAACAGTCATGACTGCCAATTAAGTATATTTCAGCAAAATTCTGTATTACTAACTCCGTTGGCTGATTCAGACGTAATGTTAAACCATAGCTGAATGTTACAAGAACAAGTGTAGGCAAGCTTTGGGCTCGCATGGTCTCCCCTCCATCTCTGGAGTACTGACAAGGAGTTTGGGAGCTTTATAATTTAAAAAGCTGATTTGTTTCGACAAACCAGAGTTACGATTAGCCACAGTGTAGGCTTTGGATGTAATGCTAAGTGGTGTAGCGGTGAGAGTGTTGGACTGGGAGTCGAGAGATCCGGGTTCTAGTCCCCACTCAGCCATGGAAGCTCCTTGGGTGACTTTGGGCCAGTCACAGACTCTCAGCCCAGCCTACCTCACAGGGTGGTTGTTGTAAGGATAAAATGGAGAGGAGGAGGATTATGTACGCCGCCCTGGGTTCCTTGCAAGAGGAAAAAAGGCGGGATGTAAATGCAATTTTTTAAAAAAGTGGTTGATCTAAAACAGAAGTGGAAGCTTCCAGTCTCCTCCTTTTAGCTGCACTGAAGGAGAGAGGAGAAGAGAATATGCATGCCTGAGGCTGCCCTTGAATCATCCTTGCACAAACATTACATGTGAACCAGGCCCAAGTATATACAGCAGTTTTCATATGCCCGAGGCATGCTGCCTGTAAGGCTCACAACATCCTTGTAGCTCCCACGACGATCCATTGATCATCTGCACAGACAACAGAGCAAATCCTCCATAAGAGAGGTCTGTTAAAGGCAGCAGAAGAGGCCATGCCCTGTGCCCCTCCCACCATTCAGGAGTGTACATTTATCCACAGGAAGTGGTATGAGGAATAGCAGGGGCTTCTCAGTTATGGCCCCAGTTTTATTGAAATTCTTTCTTCAATGAGGCGTACCTAAAATGTGGTCCACACCTGCGGTAGAATGAGGTGATAACATCCTGAGGTGATAGAGTGGATTGTACCACTTCAAAATGGAGGTGGGGGTAATTTTAAAAAATATGTTTCCCCATGTAAAAAGCTCCCTGCCAGAAGTACCACATAGTAGGGAGGAAGGTTCCAAACAGCCCTCCATCTAGTCTAGTCTACAAGTTTTCTACTTGCAAGAAGGGGCTGTTGTTTTTAACGTGGGACAGCTTTCAAAAACAGAATCACTTGCCTGTAATCTGAAGTTGTAGAATCCATTCTATTACATCTGAATTCTGCTCTCTCGTTCCACCATTACTCCCCCCTGCATGCGTTGGTACAGCCCAAGTAAGCGCAAGCATTCTTTTAAGGCAAAGATGTGAGACATGTTTATTCAGGAGAGCAATGCAGGGTGCTCTCATACTGGCAAACTGATTTTATGCAATCTGTTTTTATCGCATCTTCTTTCCCCCATGGCAATGTTTTGATTTTTTTTTTTTTGTGGTTGTTGGTGTTGTTATTCATGTAGTGTGTGCACTTTTATGATTGCAAACCACTTAAAACTGTTATTGTAAGGTGGGAGAACTATAATACAAAAAAAGTTATTCATTTACATGTTTGCATTTATTTAATCAAATATGCTTATCCACCTTTTGACTATAGAGCCCCCCGGGGAGGCTAACAAATCAACACATCAAACCCAATCATTCCATTCAATATCGCAAAACTACACAATCAGCATAAACGGCCAAACAAGAAACAGCAGAGGTACTAGGAAAATTAATCAGAAACCACTAAATATTGAGGGGCTTGTTTTTATGAGCAAGATTTTTTAAAAGGCCAGGAAAGAGAACATCTCCTTGCTGTTTCCTGAAGGGGCAACTTCAAAGGGCAAGTAAATAACATGGTGCCCTCCAGATGTTTTGGACTTCTACTCCTATCAGCCCCAGCCAGCATGGCTAATAGGCCAGAATCCTGGGAGTTGTGGTACAAAACATCTGGAGGGCACCAGGTTTGAGAAGGCTTCTAAAGGATCATGTACATTCACAGCCGTGGTGGCTTGGTGGCTCCAATTTCAGTGGGGCAGTGAATCCACTCTGGATTTCAGTCAGAACCAGCCAGAACTCTAAAAAGCTATCCAAGGTCCTGAGCCCTATCCCCAACATAAGTTCAGCACCTTGGGTAGCTCCTTTAGAGTTCTGGCTGGCTTTGACTGAAACCCAGAATGGATTCACTGCCCCACCGAAATCAGAGCTGCCAGGCTCCATTGAGTCACGGGGATGTATAAATAATAAATCACGGCAATAACTGTTCTTAGTAGTCCCAAGTGTCCAGTATTCGCTTGACATGGAGGGTGTGCTAGCAAATGTTTTAAAAATGCATGAGGAATGCAAGGATGGAGCAGAGGAACAAGTCTGCATGTCACCAAATAATGGACTTTATGATGAATTTGTGAACTAAGGCTTGATAAGGGGAGCGGGGTCAAATGGCCCCACTCCAGACGGTGAAAGAACATTGTGAGGGGTTACAAGGCTGCATGGGCTCACCTTGTCACCACTGCTGAGACATGCAGAGCCCTCCCCCCGCAATGATTTCCTTCACCACCTGTGCGTTCGGCCGGCGTGCAAAGGCATTCCATGCGTGTACTGATGTATGTGCACAGAGCTCCCCCATATGAGGGGAAAACCTGATTCGGCCAGTGTTTGGCCACCATGTCAAAGGCCTTTATGTATGTGCTGCAACGCGTGTAGCGCTCCTCCACCTGAGGAGAAATCCTGGCTCAGTTATCAGAGGCGCTGGGGACAGATACACCATTAAACCCAGGCAGAGGTCAAGAGCCAAAGCAGCAAGGAGGCAAAGGGAGCATGCGCGTCAGCAACCGCTCCCGCTGTTCAGACTGCAGAACAAGTCCTGAAACTCTATGGAGTCTAGTGGGGAGGGACTGGCCCTTGAGGTCAGCTGACGGAGTGCCCAGGCGAGCTGGCACTGCAACCTAGATGGCGCCCTCGGCGCACAGAGCACTATCTGCCAAGCTTTTTATGGAAACCATGTGTTGGTGGCACAGAAAGTTGTGTGCCACAGACTGACTGCTGGGAGGACTGGTTCAGGACCCACCACCAAGGCTGGCTCCAGGTTTTGGAGGGCCCTGGAGCAAGACACCCTCAATGCAGCCCCTCCCTCACTAAGTCTACCTTCTCACCGCCATTGTCCCCAGCTGCTATTGCTCCTCTTCCTCTTCCCCGTCATTGCTGCGACTTGCATACTTGACAGGCAGAGAGGCAGGGAGCAAGGAGGCGATGGCATCTCCTGCTTCTTCTTCTCGCCACCACCATTGCCCAGGCCAGAGAGAGAGGCAGGTGAACAAGGAGGCTGAAGGGGAGGAGCAACTCCAGGGCCTCTTGTCAGCGGGCCCCCATTGGGGTGTGGGCCCTCAGCATGTGCCCCACCATGCCTGCCTTTGATGCCAGCCCTGCCCACCACCAACCCACATTGGTGACACATAGGGCTTCAGAATTTGCTCAGTCGATAATATGGCTCTTATTCCCAGCCGGAACATCAATATATATTTTTCTTTGGATGTATGTGTGCTATCTTACAGACTCATTCAAATGACCAAGCTTTCTGAGAAAGATAAAGCTGAGCTTCTTGGATAAGATGCCAGCCAAATGGCAATTGTGCACAACTAGAAGACGCAGCTACCAGTCTCTGCCAGTTTGTAGCAGCGGCGGGCTTGATGTGTGTGTTTTTTTTTTGCACCTGTGAGCGATTGCACACCGCAAAGCGATGCAGGTGCAGATAACTCTGGATCATTTTAAAAAGGAAGTAACAACAACAACAATGGTGCCGTAAAGAGTTCAGCATTTTAGAGTGATTCTAGTTGCCTGAGCTGCATGGATATTTGCTTTTATTATGTCTTCTGGGAATTGGAGCAGTGTTTCTCGTCCCCTCAGACATCAGTGATCACATTATGTCTTGCATTTGGCACAGAAGAGATGTGGGGACGGGACAACAGGGATGCTAAGCAAAGAAACAGTTATATTTTGCAACAGGCATTTCTTGCCACACCTCGGCCCATTCGGCCCCACCCCTGCCCTCAGCACGCTCCCATGTGACTCCATCTGCCAACCTAAGCCAAAAGAAACCACAGCTGAGCAGTGGAGATTAAATGGAGGAATAGCTCAGAAGTGTGTTTAAGGGAAAAGAAAAACCCTCTACTATGTATTTAGTGTAAGAGAACATGCTTCATCATATCCCTTTGAGATACGATGCAAAGAAGGAAAAAAGAAAAACAGGCTGTCGCTGTGACAACCATTGCAAGCTTCACATGACATGAGTCCCTACAAAAAGCAAAGGATTAACACTCTTATTCCCAGAAATAAGATCACGGCTTCCCTCTGGCCTTTAGGAACTTGGATCTCCCTGTTCTAGCCTTGTGTATTTTGTCTTTTTGGTTTGGAAGGCTGAAGACAGGACCGCTCTCCCTCTCCTTTTGAATTGATGTGAGCCACTTTGAAAGAGAATATTTGTCTGAAAAGCAGGATAACAATAATAGGAAATCAATACATCTGTACGGCCTGTTTTACTACAGAATTCACTACCACAAGGAGCTGTGATGGCCACAAAGTTGGATGGCTTTAAAAGGGGATGAGACCTTTCATGAAACATCAAGCTGTCAGTGGCTACCAGTCATGATGCCTATGTGTTACCTCCAGGGCGAGTGGCAACATGGCTCTGAATTATACCAACGGTGGCCATTTATGCATCACTAAAAAAGAGGAAATGAATCACCAACAGAGAGGAGACAGATATGTATAAAAATTGCGTATTCTAATTTATATGCAAGTTTAGGCAGCAGTATGCATTTGCATGCTCTAGCCTATGGGGGAAATGTGTATGTCCGGCTAGTGTTTTTTTTCTTTTATGTATTTTTCTATGACTTAATTTGCGCAAAATTCCGGAAAGATTTTTTAAAAAAACAACGGTCCACAAAGCTGCGGAATCCCTGCACCTTGGGAAAAGCCAGTCTGCTGTGGAAGTCATGTGTAGGATTCATAGAAATCCAAACTTGTTTGATTCCATTGTGGGTTTCTCCGACATCCTTAACACATGGCCACCCTAACTATACTAGCCGGTAGGGAACAACAGTAGGAGGGGCTATTGCTATTGGTCACTGTGGGAAATTGGATGGCTGGAGATGATAGCCCTTTGGCTTTATCCAATAAATCTCTGCTTCATGTCATGAATATAGAAGGGTTTAAATCTATGTTATTTGGTTCAATGCTGAAAATGTTGCTTCACATCAATCTAGCAGGGAGACATCTTTTCACTTGTGGTACCGAGGCTGTGAAACTCCCTATCCCGGAAAACCTGACTGGCCCCTTTGACTGGTATACCATCAAAACATGGAGAGCCAGTGTGGGGTAGTGGTTAGAGTGTTGGACTGGGACTCAGGAGACTCGGGTTCAAGTCCCCACTTGGCCATGAAGCTCACGGGGTGACTTTGGGCCAGTCACAGACTCTCAGCTTAACCTCCCTCACAGGGTTGTCATGAGGAAGAAATGGAGAGGAGAAGGACCATGTAGGCTGCCTTGGCTTCCTTGCAAGAGGAAAAAAGGTGGGATATAAATGTAATAATAAATAAAATCTTTGAATTTCACCAAACTTTGTATCTGGGTTTAGTTGTTTCTGACCTTTCTGATTTTAACATTCAGCTTTTGGTTTTAATTTGGTTCTTTTTAATGGTATATTATTGGTTTAAGCCCTACAACTTGGCTGGCTGGGGGCATGCTAGGAGTTGTTGGACTTTTTTCTGTCTAAACAGGCATAAGATTGCACCTTTAAAGGCCCAGTTCAGCATCCGGGAAAATCTTAAGACTAAATAACTTTTGACCCCCGTACATTTTAACCATGCAACTTAAGCATGCCATTAACACTCCTCTGTCAAAATTAATAGGTCTTGAAAGCTCTTCTCTTTGACCGGAGGGTGTGCAGTAGCTGCAACCTAGCCAGCAATCTGTGCGTGTTCAGGCCCTGGCTGTTTCTATGGAAATGGAGTGCATGTCACTGTAAACCGTTATGCATCCAGAATCCGAGAAGGAAGAAATCAAAAGAAAAATAAACACATCTTTTAAAAAGTCAAAATGAAAAATGGAGCTGTTTATTTTTCCACACGTGTTCCCATTATTTCGTCTTCAGACCCGGGATATTAATGACATAATGGATGGGCTAAATCTGTCATGCAAAGTGTGGAGCAAGTGACTTTCTCCTTGGCACTGAGATGTTAATCAAGTCATTACCCCTTGCATGAGTTATTTAAAAATATATAGCGGCTGCAGGGGGTGAACAAGATTGGGACCATGGTGTGGGGGGAGAGGGGCGTTAACCAATGGAAGGTAGAGGTTTGGTAACCAGGACTGGATTTTTGTGTGGAAGGACAATGAACTCTGTTCAGTTTTGGTACTCACAGCCTATTCCTGGACTCAGAATATTTTAATTCAAAGCGCACTTTGCTCAGTGGCTCTCGGTGTTCTGGTAAAAGATCAAAACAGATCCCACAAGCCTGACGTTTTCCTGTCCCTGACTTAGGCTTTCTTCACACGGAGCTTTTATCCTGCAAATGAGATTGCTCCTTCAGGGCATCTCCTGCACTAAATGCCCTTTGTTCCGTTTTTAAGTAGTTCGCACATAATGAGCTATCAAATTACCCCGTTGTGTTCTGCTTGAGTTCCCTCCGTGAAAAGAGGAAAAGTGGCAAGAAGAGGAGTGAGATCAATGCAAGATAATGGCAGATGCAGATACAGGGAGGAGGAGCGGGAAGAGGAAGCAGGTGAAAAAGGGAGTTGGGATCCTGCACTTAAAATGGAAGCAGAAAGCCCTGTTTTAAATGCAGGATTTTAGGCTGGTGTAGAGGTGCCCTTGGAGTGTTCAAGTAAGGATCAATAATTCTGGGTTTTGGGGGGTGGGAGGACCCTTCCTCAGAAATGATTCACCATTAGGGAAAATCTTTCCCCCTCCCATATCCATAATGGGCTGATCTGAGCTGCCTGTGGCAGTTTGAAGCCACGGGTATTTACAGCCTTGTTTGTCTTGCTGGCAAATAGTGAATTGTTTTCATATAATGGTTTCCACGTAACTATTGTATCATGCTAGTTACATGAATCTCTCTCTTCACACGATCGTGGTGGCTGAAACAAGCCATTGTGGCTTGTTATAGCCACTGTGGCTTGTTGCGGCCACTGTGCATACCGGCTCATGCCGGCCGGGCAGTTTCCCTAATTACCGTGGCTTGCCATGTCGTCCGAACCCAGGCAGCATAGTTTGTTTGAGGTTGCAGCACCACACCCTTGCCAGGTTCGGACCACACGATAAGCCACACGGGCCGACCACTGCAGCTTGAATATTCAAAATGGCCACCAGCATGCGCCACAACCCACTGTGGCTTAAATAATCATGCAAACTGGCAGTGCAGGCTGGCGGCTCCGATTTCGGTGGGGCTGTCAACCCAAGGTGCTGAACCCTATCCCCAGAATAGATTCACAGCCCCACTAAAATCGGGGCCACTAGCCTTCTCTGCGAACCAGCGATCATGCAAGCTGGCCCACTGTGTGTCTTGAACAAGCTTTTCTCCAAAGGAAACTGATCCTGCAAGTCTGCATTCAACTTCCCACTGCTTCGGAAACCGGGGAAGGAAACAGTATTATGAATGGTTTCACTAAACCTTCCGGCTCAACAATTACTGATTATTTACTATGTGAAAGCTAACAAAAAGCTATTTCTACCAAGAGGCACATTCACCCAGGGCCAGCTTTTATGCAAACCTGTGTCCTCTTCTTTGGTGACACATGTCCTCTTTTTGGGAGATGTGTAAGGAGCTACCCTATACCCACTCTGGTGCTGGCACATATCAGGCAATCAAGTGACAGGCCAAGGTAAACCTCTATGAATGATGGTGTCTGTATTCATTGCCCATTGTGTTTATGTCCTACCATTTCGACTCTTACCTTGTGCCAGGCTCTCTTTCCTTAGCCGGAAAAGATATGTATAAATATGTTTCCAACAAGAGTGCTTAACTGCAAATTAGCTGACATTATTTGCGTATCAGAGCCTGGAATGTCTTGGCTGGCAGAGGAGCGCTCAATTAAGAGGCTAGCATAAATAGTCTTCTGCTCCCAAGGATTTCAGCTTGATCTATGGCGCCATGAGTTGGCTTTTCAAAAGTAACAGCTGGTGCAATCGCTTTCCAAGTCCCTAGTAGTTTGGGTGAAATCTGAGCTCATTCTTTATTGCCATCGGGAAGGGTGGGAAATGAATAGGCACATTACTGTGCCTTAAGCTCTCTTGCTAAGAGAGATTTTCTGAAATTCTCTTGCATCTCAACCCTTTGGCATCACCTCTGATGTTCTGAGGAACATGCTGGTTTCATAACTGGCAGCATGCTCAGAATCCTGTGTGTGCAGTTATATCACGGAGGTCATAATGTAGCATTGAAGGCATAATTGGGTAGCTGTCATGGATTAAACAGCCAAGAGAAGCCCCGATTCACTTAGAGCAGAGGTGCAAAACTTCCAGCCTGCAGGCCTTATCTGATCCTCAGGAGGCCCTAATCTGGCCTGCATAGCCTCTTGGGGGTCCTCCAAGAGGCGCTGCTTAGAGCCTATACACAGATTATAATGAATGTAATTGGAGAGCCAGTGTGGTGTAGTGGTTAGAGTGTTGGACTGGAACTTCGGAGATCCGTGTTCAAGTCCCCACTCAGTGATGAAGCTCATGGGGTGTCTTTGGGCCAGTCACTGACTCTCAACCTAACCTACCTCAGAGGGTTGTTGTGAGTATAAAACGGAGCGGAGAAAAACCATGTAAGCCGCTTTGAGTTCCTTGCAAGAGGGAAAAAGGTGGGATATAAATGCAATAATAAATAAATGTTCATTATTCTAAAAACAGGGGTATATTATATCTCACCCTCCTAAAGAAATGTAACCTGAACATGGAACAAGAGCAGGCAAATCACAGCTTTTCCCAACCCAGGGTCCCCAGATGTTAGTGGACTTCAAGTCCCATCATCTCTGACCTTTGGTGTACTGGCTGGGGATGATGGGAGTTGTGGTCCAACAACATCTGGGGAACCTTGGTTGGGAAACGTTACTCCAAACTCAAATCAGAGATAGCAGTGTGTGTGTGTGTGGGGGGGTGCGCCCTGCTAGAGGATTCCTCCAAGGAGTGGGGCTTAGAGCCTAAGCCCCACCCCCTAGAGGAATCACGTAGCAGGGCATCCCCCCAGCTGCAATCTCTGATTTGAGATTGGAATAACAGTTGAGATTCCCATGCTGGTGTATGCCAGTAGCAGAACCCCCACTGTTATTGACGATCTCAGATTGGAGATAACAGCAGGGATGTGGGGTGGCCTGAGCGTTGGGACTTGACCACACATGGGGAGAATGGCGGCTCTTCCCACATGGGTGAGTCCCCTTCTGTTGCTCCCACCCCACCTCTTTCCCCCCATTGCAGGAAGGAGGCAAGGCAAGCGGAGCTGGGCAAAGTTGACCTAGTCCCCATCCCTCCCACCACCACCCAAAACAAGTTCTGCACCCCTGGCTTAGAGCCAAACTACAGAGATAGCAGAAACATGGACTGCAGGTTGAAGACTGTATATTCAAGTGCTCCTCCATATTAAAAAAAACAATGCCCTGCCTGCAGAAAATTAGCATATCAAGAAGGATGGCCTAGTCTACTCTTCTCATTCACATATTTGTTTCTGGCTGTACAGGGGGGCGTTCTTAAATAGAGGACAGCAGTCCAATATATGATTTTGCTGATCATGTAGCTCAGCACTCTCCAAGGCTAAGTGCTATTTCATATGTTCTATTTCCCCCCACTACACAGAGATGATCTCATTGTGGGAAAATGTGCATATATTATTGTAATGATTCAAGTGCGGTGCATTTGTGTTTCTCTTTTGCTGTGGAGACATCAGTTGGACAGCAACTGCCCAAATCTGCATATTCATTTGACGAAAAAACACACAATTTATGACGGCGTTTCATACACTGGTAGGCATAGATTGACCTATTAGAGTGGTCACCAAAAGAGGAAATGGATCACCAGCACAGAGGGCAAATGTGGACACAGAGGTACATAAAAACTCATACACATTCAGAAATAATTACTGTACATTAATTAGAAATACTATATATCTCACCATGGTGGGGAAAGTTGTGACCAGGCAACCTGTGTGTCTGCTCAGTCTGCTGTCCAGGTGGTAAGTATGGATGGGCATCTTCAAGGCCTCTGCTGCTCTCCCTTCTTATAGTTCTTGATCTAGAAACCAGACATGGACTGGGAGCCCTTGAAATACAGGACGTCTTCAAAATAGAGGACAGTTCTCCAGCAGCCCTTCAAATAGAGGACTGTCCTATGTAAAGTAGGACACATGGGGCAGTATCCAATTGCGACCTTCTGCAAACTCAAATGGCGCTAGTGGAGCTCCGCTGGATCTTTCTGTTGCGCAAGTGGTTGCCCATTACGCTAATGCAAATGGTTGTGCAAGCCACTGCACAACAGGTGCAAGCAGGTGCAAAACCAGTCGCACAAGCAGAATGCACAATGGGTTGCACAACAGGTTCCACAAGCACAATGCAAAACTGTGTGTGCAAGTGCATTTGCACAAACGTAACTTTACTGGATTCTTCTCTTGCGCATAGTTCAGAGCCTAGTTTCCACTAATGCAATGTCATTTGCACTAATGGACTGACATGGTTGGATACTGCCCAGGACCACCCTAAATGGGTATACTGGTTTGGAAAGTATACAGTAGGGTGTACTGAATGCGGTGCTGTGTTCGGACAAGAGTGGCTCAGATTTTATTGATGGATGGATAGTTCTAGCCCAACATTTCTCCAAGGAGCTCTGCCTCCGCTGCCATTTTATCCTCACAATAACTGTGTGCAGCAGACTAGGCTGAGAGTGCGTGCCTGACCCAAGGCGCAGAAAACCACAGAGACCTGGAGACCACTGAGAATGGAGATGGAGCAGAACAGGCAAAGAATGAGTCAAATGTGACAAGACCAGCCAGCAGTCAAAGGAAATGGACACTGGGTATTATTTTTAGTGCTGTCACCCAATTAAGGCTGCAATCCTAAATAGATTTACACAGTGGGACTTATGTCTGAGTAAACCTGCACAAAATCTCACTGCACGTTGATCATTTGCCTCCTTCTAAATCTTCTAAAAGTTACCAAAACTCCCTAATGACTTCCTCCCCTCCCAACACTGGCTTTTTCAGTGGCCGTTCCTCCTGGATGCATCAGAGAAAGAGAGGTGAGATAGTGAAGTCCCCTCCTCCTGCTCAGCAGGGACCATTTCACCATTCCACTCCCTGTGCACCCTTTATAGTAGTCCCTTCCTCTTATTATAAGGCAGGGGTGACCAACACACGGCCCACCGTCTCCTGTTGCCCCCCACTGGGTCAATTTTATTATTATTTTACTGGGAAAAAAGTTTTGAAAACTCACAGTTTGCCACCAGAATTCAGCAGCAAGCCATTACGGAGGCATAGGGCTTTTCTACACAAAGCATTTATCATGCGCTCATACTCATTCCCTACTCATGGTTGTTTATGGGTTCTTTAGACGTTGTCGTAGCCCTCCAGATTTGCTTCTGTGTATAACCAGCACTTTGGGCAAGTTTTTTAGAACAGAGAAAATGCAGCATGTAATTGTGAAAGCGAAAGAAAGCATGATTTCCTCTTGTGTATTCACACTATTCCGCTGTACCACAGTGCCACCTAGAGGTTATGTAGCAGAAAAGCAGGAAAGGAAACACTTCTTCTGTAGTGCTTGGATCTCTATTCTGTGACAAAACCAAATGTAGATAGAGGGGATTAACAGCCAACTGACAACCTTGTGTCGAAAAACTCTTTGTTGTTGTTCAGTTGTTAAGTCGTGTCCAACTCTTCAACTCCATTGACCACAGCACGCCAGACCTTCCCATCCTGCGCTCTCTCCTGGAGCATACTCAAGTTCATATTCATTGCATCGGTGATGCTATCTAGCCATCTCATCCTCTGCCGTCCCCTTCTCCTTTTGCCTTCAATCTTTCCCAGCATCAGGGTCTTTTCCAGTGACTTTTCTCTTCGCATTAGGTGGCCAAAATATTTGAGCTTCAGCTTAAGTATCTGTCCTTCCAATGAGCACTCGGGGTTGATTTCCTTTAGGATTGACTGATTTGACCTCCTTGCAGTCCAGGGGACTCGTAAGAGTCTTCTCCAGCACCACAGTTCGAAGGCATCAATTCTTCGGCGCTCAGCCTTCCTTATAGTCCAGCTCTCACAGCCATACATTACTACTGGGAAAACCATAGCTTTGATTAGACGGACCTTTGTCGGCAAGGTGATGTCTCTGCTTCTTACTATGCTGTCTAGGTTTGCCATAGCTTTCCTCCCAAGGAGCAAGCGTCTTTTAATTTCATGGCTACAGTCACCGTCTGTGGTGATCTTGCAGCCCAAGAAAATAAAATCTGTCACTGCTTCCATTTCTTCCCCTTCCATATGCCAGGAAGTGATGGGGCCAAATGCCATGATCTTCATTTTTTTAATGTTGAGTTTCAAATCAGCTTTTGCACTCTCCACTTTCACCCTCAACAAGAGGCTCTTTAGATCCTCTTCGCTTTCTGCCATTAGGGTGGTATCGTCTGCGTATCTGAGGTAGTTGATAATTCTCCCGGCAATCTCAATTCCGACCTGTGATTCATCCAACCCGGTGTTTCTCATGATGTACTCTGCATGTAAGTTAAATAAGCAGGGCGACAATATACAGCCTTGTCGTACTCCTTGCCCAATTTTGAACCACTCGGTTGTTCCATGTCCGGTTCTTTCTGTTGCTTCTTGACCCTCGTTCAGGTTTCTCAGGAGACAGGTAAGGTGGTCTAGTACTCCCATCTCTTTCAGAATTTGCCACAGTTTGTTGTGATCCACACAATCAAAGGCTTTAGCGTAGTCAATGAAGCAGAAATAGACGTTTTTCTGGAATTCTCTTGCTTTCTCCATGATCCAGCAAATGTTGGCGATTTGATCTCTAGTTCCTCTGCCTCTTCAAAACCCAGCTTGTACTTCCGGTAGTTCTCGGTTCACATACTGCTGAAGCCTAGCTTGTAGGATTTTGAGCATAACCTTTCTGGCATGTGAAATGAGCGCAATTGTGCGGGTAGTTTGAACACTCTTTGTTATTGCCCTTCTTTGGAACGGGAATGTAAACTGACCTTTTCCAATCTTGTGGCCACTGTTGAGTGTTCCAAATTTGTTGGCATATTGAGTGCAGCACTTTAACAGCATCATCTTTTAGGATCTTAAATAGCTCAGCTGGAATACTGTCATCTCCGCTAGCTTTGTTGTTAGTAATGCTTTCTAAGGCCCACTTGACTTCACTCTCTAGGATGTCCGGCTCAAGTTCAGTGAGCGCACGATCATGGCTATCAGGGACATTCAGATCTTTCCTGTATAGTTCTTCTGTGTATTCTTTCCACCTCTTCTTAATCTCATCTGCTTCTGTTAGATCCCTGCCTTCTTTGTCCTTTATCATGCCCATCTTTGCACAAAACGTTCCCTTGAGATCTCCGATTTTCTTGAAGAGATCTCTAGTCTTTCCCATTCTATTGTTTTCCTCGATTTCTTTGCATTGTTCGTTTAAGAAGGCCTTCTTGTCTCTCCTTGCTATTCTCTAGAACTCTGCATTCAGTTGGATATATCTTCCCCTTTCTCCCTTGCTTTTCGCTTCCGTTCTTTCCTCAGCTACTTGTAAAGCCTCATCAGACAGTGACAGCCACAGTGGCTCAGACAGCCACTTTGCTTTCTTGCATTTCTTTTTCTTTGGGATGGATTTCGTTGCTGCCTCCTGAACAATGTTATGGACCTCCGTCCATAGTTCCTCAGGCACTCTGTCTATCAGGTCTAATCCCTGAAATCTATTCCTCACCTCCACTGTATATTCATAAGGGATATGATTTAGGTCATACCTGAATGGTTTAGTGGTTTTCCCTACGTTCTTCGATTTCAGCCGAAATTTTGCAACAAGAAGCTCATGATCTGAGCCACAGTCAGCTCCAGGTCTTGTTTTTACTGACTGTATAGAGCTTCTGCATCTTTGTCTGCAAAGGACATAATCAATCTGATTTCGATATTGACCATCTGGTGATGTCCAAGTGTAGAGTCGCCTCTTGTGCTGTTGGAAAAGAGTGTTTGCTATGATCAGCATGTTCTCTTGGCAAAACTCTATTAGCCTTTGTCCTGCTTCATTTTGTACAACAAAGCCATGCTTGCCTGTTATTCCGGTTATTTCTTGACTTCCTACTTTGGCATTCCAATCTCCTATGCTGAAAAGGACATCTTTTTTTGGTGTTATTTCTAGAAGGTGTTGTAGGTCTTCATAGAACCGATCAACCTCAGCTTCTTCGGCCTCAGTGGTTGGGGCATAGACTTGAATTACTGTGATGTTGAATGGTTTGCCTTGGATTCGTACTGAGATCATTCTATCATTTTTGAGATTGTACCCCGGTACTGCTTTTCCCACCCTTTTATTGACTATGACTGCTACTCCATTTCTTCTAAGGGATTCTTGCCCACAGTAGTAGATATAATGGTCACCTGAATTAAATTCACCCATGCTTGTCCATTTTAGTTCGCTGATTCCCAAGATGTCAATGTTCAATCTTGCCATCTCATGTCTGACCACCTCCAGCTTACCTTGATTCATTGATCTGACATTCCAGGTTCCTAAACAATATTGTTCTTTATAGCATCGGATTTTCTTTTCACCACCAGACACATCCACAGCTGAGTGTCTTTTCGGCTTTGGCCCAGCCGCTTCACTCTTTCTGGCGCTACTTGGAAATACCCTCTGCTCTTCCCCAGTAGTATATTGGACACCTTCTGACCTGAGGGGCTCATCTTCCGGCGTCATCTCTTTTAGCCTTGTGATACATTCCATGGGGTTTTCTTGGCAAGAATACTGGAGTGGGTTGCCATTTCCTTCTCCAGTGGACCACATTTTGTCAGAACTCTCTTCCATGACCTGTCCGTCTTGGGTGGCCCTGCACGGCATAGCTTGTGGCATCACTGAGTTACACAAGCCCCTTCGCCACAACAAGACAGTGATCCATGAAGGGGAGAAAAAAAAACTCTTATAAAGGACATATTTAGCTTAAAAACAAGCTATATTTGTCTATTCTAAGCCTCTGTACTGGTCTGCAAAATTTCAGAGATAACCCACAGCTTTTTGTAACTCCCCGCTTTTGGGGGGTGGCATGGCAGCAGTGGTCAGGGGAGGGAATTAGGCCCCAGACTACCTGAAGTTGCCCTCTCCTGTTATAAGTGGTCACAATGTACATTATAATACTGCTCTTAAGAAAATTCGTCTTCTTTGGTTGGTTGACCAGCTGGCCTCCTTCAGAAGATGCTGAACTTCTGAGTCATTAAATGCCTAGAAAGAGCAAGCAACTCTGAAAGCGTCAGTACAGAAAATAAATGAAACATTATTATCCGTCTGGAAAGATGAACCAACTCTAAGATGGATTTGAGAATATAACTCCCATCATTGGATAACAATCATATATGGGTAGGATAATTTCAGTGATATTTCTGTGCCTGCTAGACATCCTTTCCACATTATTGGGAATTGACTCTAGGCTCTTACATTGCACCTTTTAGGGCAATGAAGGAGTCAGACAGTAAGATCCACAAACAGTTTTAAAATGACACAATTTGGGCCTTAAGCCAGAAAGCCAATTGCACATGCCTAGCGTGCAACCCTTGTAGAAGTCAGGAGGCCTTTTCGGCACCAGGTGAAGACCTTTCTGTTCACCCATGGCCGTGCCTTGCAAGTAACTCACGTAGTCTGCACCTCTCCATTTCAAAATCTGTGTGATTCATTTGGGGGTGTTGTGAGTTTTGTTTCGTTGTGTCCCTCATCTGCCTAATGGCACTCCCCCCTCATCATTGGACAGGCCGCAGCTCAGTGGTAGAACCCATGCTTGGCATGCAGAAGGTCCCAGGTTCGATCCCCGGCATCTCCAGATGGGGCAGGAAAAACTCCTGCCTGAAAACCTGGAGAGCCGGTGCCAGTCAGTGTCGGCAGTACTGGGCTAGATGAACCAAGGGTCTGATCCAGTATAAGGCAGCTTCCTGTGTTCCTGTCATCATGGAGTCCTTGGGTTCCTTGGCAGTGGTCTCCCAACCAGTGGTATAAATCCTGAAGAGCAGGCACTCATCATGACAGCCCCTATAGCCATGCCCCCAAGGCGGTTCGTTTTTGTGAACCGCCCAGAGAGCTTCGGCTATTGGGCGGTATAGAAATGAAATGAAATGAATGAATGAATAAATAAATAAAATAAAGGAGAGGCCAGAAATGCAACCGCTGTGTTGATCCATAGCCACAAACCAGTCCTAGCAGTTTTCATCTCTACTAGGAGCAGGACATTTGTAAATCTATTTGGGATGCTGGGAGGCGGCAGCAAGCTGTTGATGGAGAGAGCTGAGTGCCAAGCGGCCTGCCCTGTGTCCCCTAAGCTAACCTTAATTGCCCATTCAAGACCAAGCCACCCCAAAATACTTCGCATTACAACAGGGATAGCTTCCAACTATATATTGTTGCTCAGAGAAGTCATTCTCCCCACCCTTAGCTACTGTGACGGTTGCAGCTAAGCTCAGAGGGAACAGGGAATTGTGAGGGGGGTGGAGGGTGGCAGATGACATCAGTGTGCCTGATGATCAAAAAATGCCAGCAGCCCTGGCCTCATTACGCCACTGCCTTCCCCCTCTTCAACAGAAGCTGCGACTGCAAGCACACATCAAAGCATTTCAGTGCTGGGGGTGGAACTGCCATTGGCTCTAAGTAGACCCTAATCTGTTTTTTCTTCATTGCACTTGAGTGCAAGCCTACTCCATGTGTTCTTATTGTTATTTTCTTTAAAGCACTTCATATCTTTATAGGCCCTCTAGAAATCCATCCAGGGCCGGCCCTACCATGAGGCAGACCGAGGGAGGCAGATGAGGGAGGCAGCAGAAAGGTGTTGAAGGAGAGAGCTGAGTGCCAAGCGGCCTGCCCTGTGTCCCCTAAGCTGATCTGCTCCTTCAGGTGCAGCAGAAGATGCTTCCATAGTCAGTGCTGAAGAAACAGTCCAATCGACTTTTGTACGTGGAACGGGAGAGGGCGCCATCTTGTTCTTCACCTCAGGCAGCAAAACGTCTTGGGCTGGCTCCAAATCTATCAAAACGAGCTCTGTTCCTAAAAGGTAGTCTTAACAGTTATCTGCCCTCTCTCTGCTTGCACAGAATCATGGCAGAAAATCTGCCATGAGTAAAGCTGATTATCTGGAAAAATCAGCCCAAGACTGACAAACAGTGTAGTAAACAGAGGGCTCTTCCTCTCATGTAAAAGCCTGCAAGACAAATCCGACAAACACACCCAAATGATGTTTTTGAGAACTAATGACTGTAACCGCAAAAACAGCGATGTTGTATTATCGCCATAAAATGGGAAAAAACAAAATGATAAAGATAATATTATACAATAAATAACTACAAGAAACTAAAGATGAAATGCTGAAAATGCAAATGCCTCAGAATACATGTAGCAAGTAACTAAATATAACAAGATTTACAATCCACAGGGGTGTAAGATTGCTCAACAGTCTATGAATGTCGAAAAGATATTTCTTAATGTCTTGAATAAATTTGTTCTCAGTAAATACCAGAAGGAATTGTTCCAGCACAAATGTGATAGATTTGATCATTTGTAAATGCAGAGCACTTATGTAGGCAAAACAGAGAGCCAAAGCAGATGAGATGCCGTTCACACAATTAGCAATTTTTAAAAGTAAATACTGTAGCAGATGGAGGAGCTCAGATTGGGACCATGGTACAGGGCCTGCATGGGGAACCTCTTTCAGTCCAAGGGCCAATTCGATTTCAGAGAAGCTTGGGGGGCTGCATTCCAGTGGTGGATGGGGCCAACATTCCAAAAATATCAGTACATTTTAACTGATATTTGCTTGAAACTAATCCTTAAGAGAGGCATTTCAACCTTTTAGAATTGGGGTGGGAGGTGGGGGATACGCAAAAGCTGGAAAACCACCAAATGATCAGTCAGGGAAAGCGGTATAGCTGGGAAAAGGGGGAGTGGCCACCTGGGGAACCCCCCTTTGGGCCAAATAAGGCCGCAGGAAGGGAGGGATTTGGCATGTCGGCCTGAGGTTCCCCACCCCTGGTGTGAAGGGTAGGAGGCTTTCATCGATGGCCTCCCCGCTGCTGTAGTCCCAATCTGGATCAGGGTCCCTGTGCTTGCTATTTGCAATGTGAGGGAAGGGGAGGAGAGGAGGGAACACGTGAACATGTGGCTTGTTCCCCTAATGCCAAATCTTCAGGTCTGAATGGCAGAACATAAACACAGAATTAAAAAGATGGTAATAGAAGATCTATTGGGGGGTATTTGTATTTTTAGTGTCTTACTTTTTGTGCTTCTTTTTTGTATAATATTATCACTGTCATTCATTTTTACAATACACCATTACTGTTTTTGCTCTCACAGTTATTAGCTCCCCAGTTCATTTGGGATTTATTTGGGATTGGGTTTCTTGCATCTCCAGGTTTTAGTCTTGTCGATCATTCCATTCTCCCCTCTTTTATGGTTCATGTTAAAAAAAAAAAAAAAAAGCTGCCACAGAACAAATTTTATCAAGCCATTATTAGTTAGAATAAGACCGATTCTGCAGCACTCAGGTGATAGTTTTGATGTGATGTATCTTGACGCCGTGTTTTCAAACTTGTCAGCTCACACCTAGAGCAGCATTCAGTCACGGCCATCTTCTGAGTTTTATCTATCTATCTATCTGTCTATCCGTCTATTAAGAGCCTTGTTCACTGATGTACAAATGGAAGAGAAACCTATGATTGGTTAGATTAGTAAACCGCTGAGAAGAAAAGATGAGGCTTTCTCATAGTGAATCATGCAGTTGGTGCATCTATTCTGACACTAATAATGTGTCCTGAATTTTGCCCTCACATTTCCAAAGCCTATATGAAGTCTTTTTTCCAGACAAGTGACCTTTCACTTCAACTCTCAATGCTGAAGTGACAAAGATATTCTAAAGCTGACAGCTTCCCTCTGCAGATAAAACATTCTACAACTTCGAAAATATTGGACAGTCAGTGCCAAACACTTCAGCACCATTTCCATAAAAACACATAGTGCAATACAATATAGAAGGGAAAGGGAGGGGGAGGTTGCATTATAAGCTTTCAACACTTTGAGCAAAGGTTCTTTTGTAGTGTTGAGAGTATGGCTGTCTGATAACTGTGAATGGGACTATCGCAATGCTTTTACCTAAACTTGAATGGAGTCAGAGATCTGACAAAAGAACCTTAATGTTCCTTGAATGGCTGTGGATGTTTCCTGAGTGGGTAATGCACCTGCAAGGAATGAAGTCTCCCATTGTGCCATAGGCTATCTATCTATCTATCTATCTATCTATCTATCCATCCATCCATCCATTTCTATACCGCCCAATAGCTGAAGTTCTGTGTATGTGTATGTGAATTCCCCAACATAACTTTATTTTGCTAAAAGCTGCCCCATGAGGCCCCAAATTGGGTTAGGGCCACTGCACAGGGTTGGAAGGATTAATCTTTTTCACCCATGCCATGTAGGGATGTCAGAGAATTCCACCACGGATCTCAGTGAGGCCGAATGCCAGTGCCTTCGGCCCCCCGAAATCTGTGGCAGAACGGCCTGCCCCCCCACCCCCCCGCGGATCCCCCCCGGGACAAGACTTACCTGGGGCGGCGCTGGCTTCGGCGGCAGCGACTGGTCTTCCGACCGGCTGCCACTGCCGCCATTTGCAGTCTGGAGGGTTTTTTTTTTTTTTTTACAGAGACGAGATAGGCTACATAAAGATTTACGTAGCCTATCACGGCTGGGTTAAAAAAACAAACACGCGTACGCAAATGGCGGCGGCTATTGCTGCCGCCATTTGTGTTCCTTATTTTTGGCCGTCGTAGTCTACGTAACTATTTATGTAGACTATGACGGCGAAAATAAAGGGGAACGCAAATAGCGCCCACTACGCTATTTGCGTTCCCCTTTATTTTCGCTTTCATAGTCCAAGTAAATATTTACGTAGACTAAGACGGCCAAAAATAAGGAACGCAAATGGCGGCGGCCGTAGCCGCCACCATTTGCGTACGCAGTTTTTTGTTTTTACCCAGAGCCCTCCGCGGCCAGAAATCCAGCTGCGGACGGCTCTGGCCTGGGCCTGGCCAGCTGCTCTGCAGAGCCGCCACAGAGCACAGCTGGCCGTCAAGGATTCTGGGGGGGAGGAACAGATCACCTCCCCCCCCATCAAGGATTCTGGGGGGAGGCACGGAACACCTCCCCCCCCCATGAACATAATCCGCGGAAAGGTAAGTGACTTTCATACATCCCTAATGCCATGATGGCACCAATCAAAATCAACCCAGGATTTGCTATTTGAGATGGAGGGAAAACATATTGTATTGCTCCTGTTAAGTTTCCTCAACCCGATTCAAAGCAACTTGGGGTGGGCTAGGGATATGTGGTTTGGATTGGGGCTGTTGTACGGGGAGGGGGTCGGGAGACCAGGTGTCATTTTCTTTTTTTACAGAGGACTGTCCTCTATTTTAAGGGCCATCCAGTCCAATTCCAGTCTAAAGATAATGAACTGCAAGAACTATTGCTCATCAACGTTTAGTAACTGGATAGCAGACTGAACATGAAGGCACACAGGTCGTCTAGTCTCAGTCTTCTGCACTATGGTGAGATGCACTGTATTTCCATTTGAATTATACTAATTATTCCTAAATTTGCAACTGTGCATATAAATTAGCATATACAAATGTTACACAAATCACTCTTCTGCCCTTTTTCTTGGTGACGCATTTCCTCTTTTTGGTGATTCATGAGTGGCCGTCCTAGGAAGGGGAGGAGAAGGAGTAGACCCATGGGGTTACTTCTGGCAAAAGCAAAGAAAAATCAGAAACAGACATCGGGAGATCCAGTTGCAGATCTGCCTCAAAACCTCTAGGCCACGAAAGACACAGCTGGGCCAAACTGTGCATTACAAAGGAGACACACACGTGCTTCTCCATCTCTTTCAAATGTAGCCAGGGATATGACCAGGACAGTGGCATAGCAGGAGGGGTTGTTAGCCACAAAGGGGAGAACATACTGCTGCCATTTTGTGCAGCTCTTTCCAGATTCCAGAGGGAGCTATTTAAGTCAGGGGACTGACACAAGGCAAAGGGCTCACTTCCCTTTTCCCACACTGTGTCCCTAATCCAAATTCCTGTTCCCCTGCTGTAGCTGCTTTTTTAAAAAATATTTTTTTAAAGAATTTTTTTAAGAATAAGGGGGGGAATTGGGGGGCAGAGTTATCTAGTTTGGTCCAACAAAAGCGAGCTGAAATTTCCTAGCTGGAACTGGGGGGCAGCCTTGAGGGAAAGGCCACCACCAGCCATTCCAGGAGGCTGTACAGAGGGAGGTGAGAGGGGACGCAGGACCATTCCAACAGCCCTGCTGAAAGACTACTTAGGGCACAATCCTATGCAGGCTTAGACTGAAAAAAGTCCTACAACTACCAGAATTCCCAGCCAGTCCTGCTGAAAGACTACTTAGGACGCAATTCTATGCAGGCTTAGACCAAAAACGTCCTACAACTCCCAGCATTCCCCAGACAGCCCTGCTGAAAGACTACTTAGGGTACAATCCTGTGAATGTTTAGACCGAAAAAAGTCCTATGGCTGGGGAATGCTGGGAGTTGTAGGGCTTTTTTCTGTCTAAACATGGTCAGGATTGTGCCCTTAATTCTTCCCTCCTCTTCCATTTCCATCTCTTTTTCCTTGTGTGTTGTGTCTTTTTAAATTTGGGGCAGGGACTGTCTTCTTTTACTGACTGCAGCCGCTGAAGGAGGCTTTTTGGCTAAGGGAAAGGATAAAAATACTTTAAATAAAACAAATAAATATTTGTCAATAAAGGCAAGTATTACAAAGAAACCACAAGAACTTCGCTCTCATCCACATGAAACCAGAAGCTTTGCCCCAGGATGAGGACAGCACATAACAGTATATTCCTTGTTTTCTCAAACTATGTTTGCAGCTTTCTATTTTAAATTGCTATTGGCCAATGTGCTTACGCTAAAGTTTAGTAGAACAGACATAAGATTTGTTTCATCCCCCGCAGCACAGGGCAGTTTATATAGAACTTTTGTCAAGTACAAAAAGCTGTCAGTATGTAAAATGCCATCACCCACTCCCTGGAGTCAAAAACCTTCACTATTGTTTAGGGAAAACTTCTTGCCACATTTAATGCCTTCTACAGCAACAGCAACAAAAATTAAGAAGAGAATTCTAACTGGTTTGAAATTCACAAAGCTACAACTGCAAACTGTGTTCTATTATACGTTATGAATTCAAAGCATTATTTGATAGGTGGGATTAACCTAAAAGATCGTCTCCTCCCATATGTACCTGACCAGACTCTAAGATGATCTTCAGCGGTCCTTCTCTGGGAGCCCCTGCCAAAGGAAGTGAGGCGGGTGGCTACCAGGAAGAGGGCCTTTTCTGCTGTGGCACCTCGGTCGTGGAATGAGCTCCCTAGAGAGGTCTGCCTGGTGCCTATGCTGTACTCTTTCTGGCACCAGGTGAACAGCTTTTTATTTTTCGCAGGAATTTTAGCATTTTAGCATTCTATTTTTATTACATTTATATCCTGCCTTTTTAACCTCCTTAAGGAACCCAAGGCAGTGTACATAATCCTCCTCCTCCATTTTATCCTAACAACAACCCTAGGTTGAGCTGAGAGTCTGTGACTGGCCCAAAGTCACCCAGCGAGCTTCCATGGCTGAGTGGGGACTAGAACACGGATCTCCCATCTCCCAGTCCAACACTCTAGCCACTACACCGCACTGGCTTTCACATGCTAGTCGTTTAGCTCTGCTGTTTTAAGTTTGTTACTGTATTTTAAATCTCTGCATTGCTGCTAGGTTTTATGCTGGTTGTACTTTCATACTGTAGTTTTAATGCTTTTTATATTTTCTATTGTTTTTATTCTGTACTTGTGGTTTTAATTTTTGTAAACCACCCAGAGAGCTTCAGCTATTGGGCAGTATAGAAACAAACAAACCTCTAAACTGAAGGTTAACTAATCTACCCATGTCTGATGACATCAGAGAGGGGCCTTCTTGGTGGTGGCACCCGAGTTGTGCCTTGTATTTCAGTTCTCTCACAGTATCCATGTGAGCAACAAGGAATTGCATACAGGTGAGTGAAAGGGAGAGAGGGAGTGTTCCGTTCCTCCTCTGTGTTCAGCATTGAAACCAAGAGACCCACAAGAGGAGGGAAGCCTGCCCCACTGCACCTAGCAGAGAAATGGAGGGGGTTGCTGGATGAGGGACAGGTTGCTGGATGAACAGGTTACCGTTTCTCCTCCACCAGCCTCTAGCAAGCTAGTAAAAAATTCACAGGCTAGTAACTTTTGTGGGCTTATTTGCAAGGTGGTGTAACAAGTCTATAACTCAGTAGCCTGACTGCGTAACTAGGATTGGAGGCATGTGCACTGGAGGCATTTCACTGTTAGCAACCTCTGTATTAACCCTGCTGGGTTCCAGCAGTCACACTGACATGTGGGTAACAGACACAGGTGGCTTTATGGGGTAGGTAAATAGGGATGCTTGCAGACACCCAGAGAAAGACGATGCGGAACACTGGTGCCAATGACCACTTCCCTCTTGGGTGGGTGGGGGACACAAAACAGCTCTGTGGTTTTCATCATGGCCTTGTAACCTTTCCTCTAGTTTGGCCCATAACTATTGTTACAAACAATGAAATGGGCCCATGTACTGCACAGGCATGCTAACGATGCAACTCCCCTTTGCGTAGGGTTGTTTTTTTCAAGACAACTGTTTGAACTCTGTTGATACCATGCCCAGTGCTATTGTGAGATATGAAGCTCTCACGCGATGCTGCTTTTCTTTTCCATTGTAATCCTGAATGTATTTCGGGAGCAGGTCGTTCAGCCTCGCTGAGTGTCTTTTCAGTCCTTACTGAGAACTGAAATGGTGCCTGTCTGCCATCCAGTCATGCTGAAGAGGATCATGGGTTTGCAAACATGTACAGTAGCGGCTTTATTCTGAAGACATGATGTCAGCAGACCACTTAGCTCTCCATACAATTACAGCTGTGGTTTCTCTCACCACTGCTGAGGCGTTTTGTTCGATAGTTTTGTCCAGTGGAACATCAGCGAGGAACATCAGCGAGGAACATCAGCGAAGAACAGCGAGGAACAGCGAGGAACAGCGAGGAACATCATCAGCGAGGAACATCAGCGAGGAACATCAGCGAGGAACATCAGTGGAATATCAGCGAGGTCAAATCTGTATCGCTGATGGCTGTGTTAATAGCGGCCATTGTCCATGGTTGCCAGGTCTTAACCACGTCCTCATCTTAAGCATCTCCATGGTCTTCTTTTCTGGACCAACTGGTAAAACTCTCATGCACCACACCGGTTTTCTCTCTTGTCCGGACCCTACAACTTTCTAGTCAAATGCTGTTCTCCGTAGGTCTTATTTTATTTGCTATTTCTTTGTTGCATTTATATCCCGCCTTTCCTCCAAGGTGTCAGGATTCCCCTGTTGCCTACTGAACACTCCAATAGCCAAATCAACACTCAGACAAAAGGGCTGCTTTCCAAGGCTTTAATTCCATTTACCCTAATGAGGCATACAGATGCAAATTACTAGAGACTCAAGAGAACTCCAAAGGAAAAGCCTTCAAGGAGTTCAAAGGGGAGCTACAAAAGTTGGTCTCCGTTTGGGAAACGGCAGCAAACTCTCTGAACTTAAGGGGTGGGAGGGGAAGATTTCTCCCTCTCTGTGATGCTTCTGGGCGCAGCTGTTGACGTCAAGCCAATCAGGCTGAGCACCAAAGCTCGGCCCCTGCGATCTCTCACTTGTGCCTGCGTCTGCGCCTCGCGTCTAAAAGTTCAGGTTGTCCTTCCCTTTCCATGCCTAGTTCGCTGTCACTCCCAGGGATGTGAGAAGGGGGGGCTCCCCCTCCAGCTGCGCCTCTGAAGTCTGGGAAAGTTCCTACCCCACGAATTGCCTCTCTTCCTCAGAATCAGAGCTGCTTTGGGACTCTATGGGCTCAGATACAACCCTGACACAAGGAGCCCAAACTGGCATACACAATCCTCCTCTCCGTTTTATCCTCACAACCACTCTGTTCAGGTTAGGCCTAAAAGTCAGTGCCTGGCCCAAAGTTACCCAGTGAGCATCATAGCTGAGTGGAGACTAGAACCCGGGTCTCCCAAGAAGGTATTTAGGTCCAAAGGCTGCTGACCAGCCTGAAAGACCACTATGGTGTAATGGCTTGAGTGCTGTACCCGAGGATTCACAAATGCACTCACCAGCTCGCCACTGGCAAGTACATCTCTTGTAGGCTGGCTATGTGTCTTTGTTTACAGAGGACAGTCCTCTATTTGAAGGTGTTCTCTATTTGAAGGTCTGTCCTGTCCAGTTCCAGAAAAAATATAAGAGCTGTTCCCCATCAACAGTTAGCACCCGGGCAGCAGTGGCACACAGGTCACCTGGTCACAGTCTTCTGCACTATGGGGAGATTTTCTGTATTTCTATTTAAATTATGATAACTTTTTCTAAATTTGCATCTATACATATAAATTAGCATATACAAATTTTATGCAGATTTGCATCCTCTTTTTTGGTGATGCATTTCCTATTTTTTTTGCCTATTCACAAACCCACGAATTGTCACAGCACGTGCCACTGTCTTTTTAGATATGCAGCTTGGCCCAATCAGAGGTTGCTCTATGACATCCAAACCCAGACACTATGCTTTAATCGTGGGTTAAATAACACAAAGTTAACCTACAATTAGTTGCTAGATTAACTTTGGGTTGTTTAACCCATGATTAGCTAATGGTGTCTGGAATCGGACGTCACAGAGCAACCTTCGATCAGGCCTATTAGAGTTCGCATATTCAAAATGGTGGCGGCACATCTGAACAGGCTCTGTATAAGCCAGCTTCCTACGTTCCTAGTTTCCAATGGTACAAACAACAGAACCCTGAGTGGCACTGACTCCACTGCTCTGACTCTGCACCAGGAGACGCAGCCTTCGGAGTGGCGCCCTCTGATGACATCATCTCAGGAAACAGCCAGAGGCGCTGTGAATCTCTGAGGCTTCAGGCTCCCGCCCTCTGCCTCTAGACTGCCTTTCTTCCTGCCCATCCCTCATCATTGCAGTTGCTTCAGAATTCCGATGGCTAAATATTTCATGTTGCCTCTCAACCCGCCCCCGCCCCTGCCCAAACTGGCCACTTCCTACACATTGTGATTTTCATTTAATTTTTGGAACAAGATAGAAACTTGAGAAAGACATATAACTGAGTCTCCACATGTGTCAGGCATTATAGGCATGCCAAGCAAATCAGGACTTTGCTTACTCACTTCTGACTCACATAGAGGCACTGAGCAAAATTCTCCCAACAATACGGTTTTCATCATGGAACTAAGTTGAGGGAGTGCTTCCCGGAACAAAACCTGTGACGTGGGAAGCAGTGCTGAGTCTGTCTTTGCCTTAGCTCTTCATTGCTTTTCATTTTAATGTCAAACTCCTGGTCCCTAGGAACTCCTTACCCCAGCCTTGCTGCCTCTTCCCAACTAGGTCTCTTGTTCCCTTATTGATGGTTTCCGTGCTTGCTAATTTGTCTCTTTCTCTCAGTCCTGCCTTAAGAATATTCTACCATGGTAATATAGCAGCTAGCAGGATGTACCACTAGCCAGGAAGTCCTGAGTTCAAATCTCAGTTCACGCATGTATTCATTGCGTGTGCCACTGAACCTGTCTGCGTGTTCACAGAGGGGGAAATAAGCCATCGTGGCTTATTTCCCCCCGCTGCGTGTGCTGGTCGCCTGCTGGGGGAATTTGCATAATTACCCTCCCCAGCATGGCTTGCGGCATTGTGCAAAAATGGTGAGGGTGGCTTGTTGCCACCCCAAAACATCCCATAGTGGCTGGGGCATACTGGGAATTTTCTCTCTAAACATGCACAGGATTGCACCCTAATACACTCAAGTGAGGAAACTGAACAGCACAGCTAGATGTTTTGTGTTGATGGCTTTGCAAGAGAACATTCCAACGCTATTTCTGTAGATTGGGGAGGGGGAACCCTGCAAGACGTCTGCACTGGAACAAAAGACCGAAAGCCAAAGATTTAAGCCATCAATGCAATGTGGCCCATGCATTAATCTTCCCTTCACCTAGACAGGTCAACAAATGCGATCAGCATGTTGGAAGACTTCTTGGGACTCTCCAGGTCTCCAGCGCAAAAGGCTGAAGTGCCATTAAAGCTTACATGTCTACACATTCTGTATCACACTGCTACGAGATATGTCCCATACCTCAATGGTAGAGCACATATTTTGTACACCGAAGGTCCCAGGTTCAATCCTTGGCATCTCCAGTTCAAAGGACCATGGAGCAGGTGATGGGAAAAACCTTCTCTGCCTGAGACCTGCTGCCAGTCTGAATAGACAATACTGGGGCAGATGGACAAATACTCTGACCTGGGGCACTGATGTTCCTATGCACAGTTGCACCCTTAACATTAATAAATAAAGCCTGCAAGTTCAAACCCAAACTTTGGGGGGAATTATATAATGCTGGTGGTGACTCATTGAAGATTAGAGAAATGTAAAAATAGATTAAACATTTAGAGAGTTGTAAGTTACCGGGAACTTGCCTGGCTTTGAAAGTGATATGCGTGGTAACGTCTGATTTTATGATGAACATAGCCTACCTTATTAATAGCAAAATTCCATCCTGATTTCAGAACTTAGCCTTTCAGCTAATGAAAGAAAAGGAGGGGCGGGGAGAAACTATTTCAAAACTCTTGTTTGCAAACTGACAACGGTGCATGCTTGGTCTTTCCAGATCCCATGCTTCTTGTGGTTATCTTTTAACCTGACTTGGATTAGACACAGCCCTTCAAATAGAGGATGCCTTCAAATAGAGGACTATCCTCTGATTGACCTTCAAATAGGCCACCTGGCCCTATTTGGCCTTTTGTGAGGGATTTTAGCACAGGCCATATATGTGTGTGTGTGTGAGAGTGTGTATGCCTGTGCTAAAATCCCCCCATACATATATACGTTATATATACATACCTAACAGAGCACCTCTCCCGACATGAACCTACCCGCACATTATGCTCAGCATCTAAGGTCCTCTTCTGGGGGCCTCCTCTGAGGGAGGCTCAAAAGGCAGCAACTAGGAAGAGGGCCTTCTCAGTTGTGGCCCTCCAACTCTGGAATTATCTCCCTGACAAGGCCCACCTGAAGCCACTGTTGTTATCTTTTCGGGTCCAGGTTAAGACTTTTCACTTTTCTTGGGAATCTGGCAGCATATTACGAGTTTTAATCAGGTCCTGGATTTGTCTTATGTTTATGTTTGATTGCTTAAAGTTGTTTTTAGATATATGGTGTCTCTCTCTGAGTACTGCTTGTTTTGTGTGTTACTATGTAAATGGTTTTTAAACTTTGTATACTGTATTTTTAATTATTTTTAATCTTTGTCACCTGCCCAGAGAGCTTCAGCTATGGGGCGATATAAAAATGTAAATAATAATAACAACAAACAACAACACAGCTACTGATGAGGGCAGAAGCACAAATATTTAGCTCTCTATATATTTTGTAATTGCTCTGTTGTTATTTTATCTATTTTTCCTATATTCACTGGTGGCCCCTCCCCAAATATACCACGTAAGGATGGGCAAACGAGTGATGTTTGAGGTCACCCGGATTCTCTGAACGTCAGCTCCCTGCTCACCTCATACCTGATTCCTGTTTGCATTTGCAATTGGTGCTTACTCTGCAGGAAGGGGGAAATGGGACAAATCAAGCAGCATTCAATTATGAAATGTGCGCAACTTTCCTCTGTTCTATTTGCACAAATTTCCTCAATTTATGCAAGTTTCCTCCATAGACTAAAAAGGGACTGATTCCGTCTACGAGGAAAATTTGCATACATTTAGGAAATTTGCATACATTTAGGAAATTTGCACAATTCAAGGACAAGTACAATTTGACAGTTTATGAACATTTTCGACAGACACGTGCTTGCTCTCGCAATTGCGTTCGGAGTTGTAAAGAGGGCATGGTCACATGTTTGTTGCAAGCAAAAACGCAATTCTCATACGTGCCTAGTACCAGGCTCCACTCCCAGGACACTTAGTTGTGCTGTGACTGTGCTAGAATGGGCATCTACAAAACCAGTCAAGAAATTATAACCTTAGGTATGTGCCTTTGCACAGAGGCAGGCACAATGCACACATTACCCTACAAATGTCAGCATCTGACGCACATGTTCAAATCAACTCGATGGTCTTCTAGGCCCCTTCCAACCCCACTATCTATGATTCTATGAAATCCACCCTTGCTAACTAGCTCCTGATTTATTAATACTATCTTGTGTGTGTGTGTGTGTGTGTGTGTGTGTGTTTGTGCTGAAAAAAGGAAATAAATATGACTTACAACAGCTTCAGCACAGCCATTGAGATGCAGAGATGAATAGCCGGGGCATACCTCAAGACTTGTACAGGATACTGGGCAGAGATCAGAACCGGAAATGAAAAACCTTTTACGGCCTTTGGCTTTTGTAAATACAAGCATTCATCAGGTTGACGTGGCTAGGACATGCCATTTTAGAGCCACCGAGACACAAACAACTGAAGCGCTGGTTAAAGATAAGGTGCTCCACGTGCTGCTCTCTAAAGTATGGGAAAAGTCAGGAGCAATGAACCTTGGCTAAGACTGTCGAGAGCCACTGCCAATCAAAGCAGACTATACTGGGCCAAATTAGGGGTGGGCAACTTGTGGCCTTCAAGATGTATTAGCCTACAACTCCCATGATCCCTCACTATTGGCTATACTGGCTAGGGCTGATGGGAGTGATAGGCCAAAACATATGGGAGGCCAAAGGTTTCCCACCTTGGGCTAGATGGACCATGGTCTAACTTCCTATCGTTTGTATGTCATTTGTATTCAGGCTATCCCTCTGGGGGTGGGGGCTGTGTAATTCCAGGTCAAGGGACAGCCCTACTGACTTTCGGGCTTCTGGCCAGAGCCCTGGATCCACCTGTCATCGATCCTCCTCCAACCTGCCTGGTCACTGAGATCATCAGAGGACTTGCTCCTGGTGGTTCCACATGGACCTTTGGCCTGATTGGAGTCCACCAGGGGAAGAGCCTTCAGCATGGCGCCCCCCCTTCTTTGGAATACCCTGCCCCTGGAGGTCAGGCAGGCACCGACACTGTGTTGTTTCCAGCGCCTCCTGAAAATAGCACTTCTTCCAGGAGGCATTCCTTAATTGACCCGTTACGGCTTTTATTGGCATTGTGCTTTTAAACAAGTATAATTTTAATGTGGTGTTTTAATCTTTCTATTCTTTTACTGTTTTATTTCTTGTGTTCACCACTCTGAAATCTGTTCTAGATATGGAGCAGTATATAAATATTGTAAATAAATAAATAAATACAACCCATCTTGATAGCTCTTTCTTACAGTTCCTGGTGTGTGTGTGTGCGCGTGTGTGCGCGTGCGCATGTGCACGTGTGTGTCTAGCACCTAGCAGCACATAGGAAAGATGCCCTGGACATGTTCAAGGACTCTGGAAGGGCAGGGTTCTGGCACTGAAAACAGCATCCAGGGTTGAATCTTAGATGAGCTCTTGAATTCAGGGTTAAGTCACAAAATGTTTAAACTTTCCTGAGCTGCTGATAAGACAGTGCCAGCAAGGATTCCTTACTATCTGGAATTCATCTCTGTCTTATATGAATCTCCCAAAGAAAAGGAAGATGCTCCATCCATGGAAGAATATATCTCTGCATTCTGAATCGCACTGTAAGTAGGGTTTTTTCTCTGTCTCCCGGGATAGTTCCTAACTACTGCATAGTTCCGGGTTTGCATGTAACAACAACTCAAGATTCCGGGTTCTGGGTTCACATACAACAACCCACAACAACATTGTTTGTTGTTATGTGCGAATCAGGCCAGTTATGCCTCTCAATACCAGTTGCTGGGGATCTTGTTGCATTATGTTCTGAAGGCACGTGATACTGCAATCTTCCTAAAGCTAAGCAGGCCAGTGTCTGGATGGGAGATCCATTCGGAAATTCTCCAGAGGAGAAGTCCATTTCTGTATTTGACTATGATGGGGCGGTATAATTTGAATTAAGCTTAGGGAGAGGCCATCTGCTGACCTACTATTTCTGATCCTAATGGGCTATTGATCTATTCAGATATTCTCTCATGGAGGATAAGGCTATCGATGGATACTAGTCAGGATGGCTATATACTACCTCCAGTATTGGAGATAGTGGTTCGCATGTAATGCTAATCCATGGATTATTTAAACCATGGTTTGTTGCCCTACCCAGGGTTTGTCTGGCATATGATTGAACAAACCATGGTTTTCTCAGTCCCTGAATTGTTTGTTTCCCTCCCTATATTCCAAATGCCTTTGCGGTACTGCAGTAGCGGCATGCAAAGAGGCTAGGTTTTTGACCGCTCTTGCCCACTACCTCTGTAGCCTGGCAAAACAACCCATGAACAACCCACCATTCTGGGTTTTCACATAATGACAACCCATTATTTAAACAATCCACAGTTCACAGCCCAGCAACAAACCATGGGTTCTCTTCGTGGGTTGTTCACGGTTAACAACCCATAGTTAACACATAGTTCTGGGTTCACATGTAACAATAACTCAAGATTCCGGGTTCTGGGTTCACATACAACAACCCACAACAACATTGTTTGTTGTTATGTGCGAATCAGGTCAGTATGCCTCTCAATACCAGTTGCTGGGGAGCATGGGCGGAAGGGTGCTGGTGCACTTGGGTCCTGCTTATGGGCTACCCATTGGCACCTGATTGGCCAATCTGTGAACAGAATATTGGACTAGATAGCCCTTTGGTCTGCTCCAGCATGGCTCTTCTTATATTCATACTCAAGACACCATTCTAAAGACTAAAACATAGACTTCAAAGTTTGTATACAGACTGAAAACATATTAGTCACTTCAGTTCATCAGGACATCTCTAGAAGACCCCTGTTTATAAGAAGTAACACACTGGTAGAAAGTCAACTCTGATATACGTTATTTTAACCTGTACACTCATGAATGAGTTTGTATATGAAAATGGATGAGTTAACGGGCCTCCTGCTGCGTTCTTAGTGATTCAACGTTATGATTGCATATGCTGTGCGAACTGTACTTGTATATTACCTAGACTTTATCCTGAGCAGAGTTATGATGCATGTAATTTGTATTATACTACGATTATATCTTCTCTGTGTATCTTTGTATTTGGGTATCGTGTTTGTTAACCAATACATTTACAGCTGAAGATGGCATCCGTGCATGAATATCTTCATGCTCAATTTTGGGAATGTAAGAACTAAACACAAACAACTTGATTAGCCCAAAATGGCAATACTTGAAGTAACCATTTGATTATAGATTTTAAAACTGAAGCAACATGCTGCTCATTTTTGGCTCCATGTACATGTATTTTTCTCTCATAACGTAAGGAAATTGCATTGTTTATCTGCTGGAAAGATCCTGGAAGTTGCTTGTCTTTAAATACATTTGCTAGATTTACAGTCCTATTACAACATGGCCTTTATTTAAAATTACTTTCTTTACTGATGCATCCAAATAAATGAAGCATAGCTTTAAATCATACACCACAGGAAGCAGCAGCAATATTTGCTTAAACAACACAGAAATGCCGGCAGATAGATGAGAAAATGAAAGAAAAAGACACACACCCTGCCTTCTACAAAGTGACTCAGTTTACAGCGCTATATGTTGACTCATTGACTGGTTCGCACATAACCCTAATCCATGGTTTATTTAACCCATGGTTAGCCCAAGGTTTGCTGCCCTACTGAGGGTTTGTCTGGCAGACAATCAATTTGTTTTCTCAGTCCCTTAGCTGTTTGTTTCCCTCCTCCTTCGCCCACTCCCCCCATCTGTACCCGAAATGCCTTTGCAGATGCTGTAGTACTGGCATGTAGTGCAGCCAGGTTTTTTATTTTTTAACACTCTTGGCCGCCACCTCTGTAGCCTGGCGAAACAACCCATGAACAACCCATAGTTCTGGGTTCACACATAATGACAACCCATGGTTTAAACAGCCCAGAGTTCACAACCCAACAATAAACAATGGGCTCTCTTTCTGGATTGTTTGTGGTTAACAAACCATGGTGTGTTAGTGTGGCTGGGTTCATACTTCATAACAACCCAGAATTCAACAACCCATGGGTTAAATAAACACATGGGTTAAATGGGTTAGCATTATGTGTGAACCAGGTCCCTGTATCCCAGATGCTTTTGCACTGCTGCAGTACTGGCATGTAGAGCGGCTGGGTTTGTCTTAGTGCTCTTGTTTGCCGCCCCTGTAGCCTGGCAAAACAACTCATGAACATCCCATGGTTCTGGGTTCACACATAATACAAAGCAACACAATGGCAAAGCTATACAGACCCAACAAAGTCTATAGTTCCCATAGCAACACAGTGGCCTGTTGCTCCAATTGGCCTATGGTTGACAGTGTAGACATTTATTTATTTATTTGTTTATTTCTATACCACCCAATAGCCGAAACTCTCTGGGCGGTTCACAAAAATTAAAACCAAACATAGCCAACACCTTCAGTCTGTCCTTCCCTGCTCTGTAACTCGGACATTTTTATATGAGCTGGTTGATAGCTCAGGACCATTAGAAAGAGACATTAATGTTTTTTTCCCCCCTTCTATTAAGCTTCAGTTCAAAACAGGAAATGATGATGCTGTCTATTGTCACCACACCTATTTCACTCACTCACTCACTCACTCACATACATGTTTTATTGCTTATCCTCATGTGGCTCAATTCATGGAAACTGAGGTCTGAGGATACAAACAGTCGGTAACCTAGTTTTTAAATGTACGTTTTCAGGCCAAGAAGGTGTAGCGTGAGGAGTCCAGAGCTGGGAACTGTTAGCCTCAAAGGATTTTCTGTCCTTTGACATGTCGCTTACAGTACACGGTCCAAAACAACTCACGCTGCAACGTAATACAAACATACCAGGGCCGGAGTTCGTGTATCATTCCTTCTATTTCTAATGTTCAGGCCTTGAGTGCCGTTGCTCATGTAACCCAAACAGCACCACCCATACACAAGAGGAAGGTATCAGCAGGCTTAGAAGAACCATAAGGTTTGCAGAAGTACACACACACACACACACATACACACACACACATACCCCTTCGGAAAACCCCCCCAAAGGCGGGGACAAACCCCCAAACAGCCAACTGAGGACTGAGCGTGCTCGATAGCCACAGAATAGTGCCTCAACAATACCCAGGACCATAAACCAGCATAAAGAGAGAGGCCTGTACTCCGACTGAGTGAGTCTCACTCCTGAGCAAAGAATTCGGGTTCCTGAGAATCTCTGTTTTCATGTTTTGTGTTTCTTTTAAAAGAAGTTTCTAGTCCTTATGGACATAACGCTAACTTTATTTATTTTGCTTCTGTAAATCACAAGGAGGGGCAAATCACAAAGTGCTGAACCGGTCATTGGAAAACCTAAAGAACCCGCTCAGCTCCTGAGATTTCATCAGGTACCTCCAAACTTAACTAGTGATATCGCAGAAGCCATGGGGGGATTCGTTAGCGTTTCCGGTGATCACAGGCAGCACTTCATGGGAGAGGGCATTTGCTGCTCTCCCTCAGGCACCAAAATGTCTTAGGCCATCCCTGGATCTCAGGAATGGCTTCTTCCAATATGGACCTATTCGGGAAGTTTGCTGTGCTTCCAAGTTCCTTCTCACACTCCCAGCAAATTCAGTTAGTGGGGACAAGAGAGAGGGCCTTTTTCAATTCCGGTGCCCAGATCAGGGAACAATCTCCCCACAGAAGCGTGTGTTGGCCCCTTCATTGCTTGCTTTAAAGCAGCCACTTAGTTTTGTTCCAACGGGATCCATTGCTTCTACCTATTTATTACATTTCTAATCCACCCAGTAACTCATGTCCTCTGCGTGGATGACAAACCTTTTATTGTTAGGCTATGTTTTTATTCTGCTGGTTGTTAGCTGCCTTGTTTCTGCATTGCAGGAGAGGGGGGATAGAAAGGTTATTATAAAACAAACAAAAGCAGGACCTGCAACAAAACATTGCAGCACGGAAGGCTCCTGTCCAGGGTTCCAAGTCAGCAACTCCCTTTCCCCAGATATTCCTTTCCTTTCCCACTCCTACCACAGGCAGACAACATTCTGTGAGCACTGAGCATGCTCATAAGAACATAAAAACGTAAGAAGAGCCTTGCTGGATCAGACCAAGGGTCCATCTAGTCCAGCATTCTGTTCACACAGCGGCCAACCAGCTGCCCACAGAAAACCCACAAGCAGGACATGAGTGCAACAGCACCCTCCCACCCATGTTTCCCAGCAACTGGTGTACATAGGCTCATTGCCTCTGGTACTGGAAGTAGCCCATAGCCATCAAAATTAGTAGCCACTGATAGCCGTCTCCTCCAGGAATTTCTCCAACCCCCTTTTCAAGCCATCCAAATTGGTGGCCATCACTACATCCTGTGGTAGCAAGTTCCATTGTTTAATTCTGCGCTGTGTGAAGAAGGGCTTCCTTTGATCTCTCCTGAATCTCCCACCAATCAGCTTCATAGGATGACCCCGGGTTCTAGTATTTTGAGAGAGGGAGAAAAAGTCTCCATTTTTTTTTCTTCCTCCCACCCCTGTCCCTTCCAGTACTTCCCACTTGTGTGTGGATGGTGCTGTTTTGGCTACATAAGGGTTCACGGTCAGAAAATGACTTTGCTATTAGCATAGAGCAGGGCTGCAAAACCTTAGGCCTGGGGACCAAATCTGGCTCTCTGGGGTTCTCCAGATGGCCACGCCCCCTTCCCCTAGCCATGCCCCTTCCTTTCCACATAGTAGTTTCCAGTCTTTTATGTAGATTTTTCCTCCTAAAAAGTTTAAATGTCTCTCCTGAGGCGTAGGGCACAATCCTATGCATGTTTAGACAGAAAAAAGTCCTACTATGCTGGCTGGGGCATGCTGGGAGTTAAGGACTTTTTTCTGTCTAAATAGGCAAAGGATTGGACCCTTAGTTACTGACAGTAAGAGCTTTAAGCTAAAATATGCTGGTCTTTTTGGTACTTTGGCTTTGCTCCTTTTCCCTTCAGCCTCATCCACCACTGGAATGTGGGCCCCAAGAGCTTATTCAAAACTAAATTCAGGTCTTGTGCTGAAAGAGGTTCAACACCCCTGTTATACAGGATTATAGTCCCGTCCATAGCACATAAAATCACCACTGTTTATGCCACGTCAGTTCTCTTATCTTCCCAGCTTCACAATATTATTCTGCTCATAGGACCCGACTGCCAATTTTTTTCCTTCTTAACTGTTATGAACTGTGGCCAAACACACCCATTAAATTGATCCATGTTGCCAGCAATTGCCCAGTTCTCTCAATATCCTAAACAGTGCTATACTTCAGAAATAATCAAACTGAGGGAGGAAAACGACGGCAATCTTCGTCCAGAGAATGCTTACAGCTGGGCTGATTCTGGTTTTAAGGGCGACATGTTTTGTCTACTTGCATGCAAGGCTGACAATGCTCTTCCATCAGCCTTTCATAAAGATTACTTCCCCAGAGGGTTCCGTTGCACGCATGCAGTCATTTCTCGTTAGTTTAGAAAGGTTGGCATAGGTCACTTGCTAGAAGATGAAATTATGATGCAATAGACAGCTGCTGCTGGAGGTTATCAGGACAAGATGTGCTGTTAAATGGTAACTTATAAGGCGTTCTCTTATACGGAATTTAAAAAAAAACCCCAACACATTGGCTTGGATCCAAAGATCCCGTGAGCGGAGTTCTGTTCATGGCACACTCCTGGTGGCAGAATGGGCAGAGGGTGGGAATAATTTTTCCTTTCCCCTTGTAACCCCTAAGCCAGGATTCCTGGCTTAATGCAACGCCTGAATGCATCCACTGACACTAAGGGAGCAATCCCATGGCCGCTAGACAGCGGCTAGATGGCCATAGGAGATCTTGTTTTCTGGGAGCCAGTGTCCCTCCACTTCCACACTGCCTTGGAGGCAGCATGGAACAGCCCTGTCCTCTGCGCTCGTAAGAGGAGCGCAAAGCGGCCAAAACAGGGCGTTCCGGGAGGCGTTCCAGAGCGGGGAGGGTGGAAAAGCCTGTACGGCACACCCAATGTGTCATACAGCAGCCTCCTCCTCCGCTCAGCCCTCCCGTGCCTAGACAGCCACAATCGGCTGCCTAGCTGAAAACGCAGGACAGGAGGAGCGTGAAGGGATCCCCTCCGTGCTCCTGCCCTGCATTGGATAGGCGGTCCGGCTGCCTATCTGAATAGGATTGCGCCCTAAACAAAGTTACACCCTCCACACCATTAGCTCAACTGCCAGTGTGGTGTAGCGGTTAGAATGTTGGACTGGGGCTCGGGAGAGCCAGATTCTAGTCCCCACTCGGCCATGAAACCCACTGGGTGACTTTGGGCCAGTCGTTGACTCTCAGCCTAACCTACTAGGATTGTTGTTAGGTGTAAAATGGAGAGGAGGCGGACTGTGTAAGCTGCCTTGGGTTCCTTGCAAGAAGAAAAAAGGCGGGACATAAATGCAATAAATAAATATTTTAAAAATCTGCTCTGGAGTGTTGGGGGACCCGCTGGAACAGCTTGGGAGGGAGTGCAGGGAGAACTGATGACAGCCATCTCTCCCCCCACCCCACTCCCACAGTGGGAGCTTCTGTGAGACCCACAGGCAAAAGGACCCCTTCCACTCACAGAAGAGCAGCTCTGGGTTGAAGCCAGTTAATGTCAGAGGCATTAAAATGGGAGCTATAATGTATGACATACATTTTGGGGCGGAGTAGACTGTCTGTTCTAGAATTACAAAACAGACATTCCCTTGACATGTAGCATGCAGCTACATATCTTCTTTTCCCTTAATTACAGGTGATGGAGATGGGAGGAGATTTAGTAGGAACATAGCGCACGGGGAAGAAAGACTTATCTCTTCCCCTTCACAGTGTGAGTGGCACAAACCCTCTCCATACATGGCTAGAATGCTCAGATCAGGAGCAGGCTATCTTTTTTGGCCTTTGGCACATTTGCCAATTTGAGAAACAGTCGCAGGCACCACCACAAAATGGCTGCCATGGGAGGCGTGGCAAAGAAAAAGCAGCCTACCTGCCCAAAGGTCTCAGTACAAAGCAGAGATGGGGTCTGAGCCCCAACGCACTAAACAACCCCTTTGAACCCACGATTTTTAGCACCAACAGTTTTCAGAGCAATCCCTGCTACCAATAAGAAAAGGTGTAATTTTTTTTTTAAGTGGGAGGGGCGGGGCACCGTTTGGGGGCACCAAGAAAGGTGTCAGGGGATGCATTGGTGCCCATGGGAACAATGTTACCTACATTTGGTTTAGATAAAACATTCCCACTGGCACCAACGGAGACTTTTTATCTCAGTGATCTAGCCTGGAGGTGGGGAATTGTTCCACTCACCTTGTAGAGTGAAGGGTTAAGCATCCCCTCCCCAGTGCTATGTTCCTAGTAAGATTCTACTTAGCACATACCAAGGAGAGGTTATGTAGAAACAATTGTCCCAGGCATTAATGTGAAGCCAGGATTAAGAGGGCCTGACTACAGCCTCATCCTCAAAAGAGTGAATGACCAGTTCTGATGCCCCTTTTCCATATATCTTTGACAGTCCTATTAACCAAGGTTCTTTCTTATTTATTTATTTATTTCATTTCTATACCGCCCCATAGCTGAAGCTCTCTGGGCGATTTACAAAAGTTAAAACATCAAAACACAATAGACAAAGTTTAAAGGCCATTTACATAAAAGCATATGGACAATATATACAAACAACGTATAATTAAAAACAACTTTGAACTAAAAACTTTTAAACAAAAAATAAAAAAAATAAAAACCCAACAATAAAACGGCACAGCTTAAAACAACACAGTTTAAAAACAGTATACAAGAGCCAGCAAAAAGAACATGAGTTCTAAACAGAGAAGGCCTGATGGAATAATAGAGTCTTTAATGCCTGCTTTACAAACTTCAAAGGGGTCAGCAGGTGCATTTCAACCGGCAGGTCATTCCAAAACTGAGGGGCGGCAGAGGAAAAGGTCCTCTTGCGTGTGGCTCCTAATCTCACATTAGGCAGCCACAGCAGGGAGCCCTCCGAGGACCTTAGGTGGCGGACCTTTAGCGGGGGATTGAACCTGTGACCTTCTGCACTCTACCAGTGAGCTATGGCTGATCCCAATTCAGGTGAAGGACAGCCTCATTTCTTTCTTACCTATATATTATCCCATTTATTTATTACCTATAGCAGCCTTCTCAAACCTGATGCCCTCCAAACTACATCTTCCATAATCCCCCAGCCAGAGATGCCTAGTATCTCTGGTTCTACAAGGGCTAGAGACTTTTTTTTAATGAAAGCTATCTGGGATCTGGGCCAGCTAATGCCATAAATGGACACCAGGAGCCTTTGTACACAAGGCATTTATTGTGCGCTCATGATTCTTCACTCATGGTAGTTTGCGGGTGCTTTACACAATGTCATCCTCCTCCAGGGCTTCTCCCTTTCTGTAAAACCATTTTAGCGGGTTCTTTTTTTTTAATTGTGCAAAGTCTGGTATGTCCAAGAATGGCAAAATGAAACCCTAGTGTAGTTGTGCAATTCCGCTATATCGCAGCGCCACCTAGAGGTTATGTAATGAAATATATAGAAAGGCAGAGAAGGAAAAACCCCAGGAAAAAACATGTGTAGAGGATTGGATCTTTATCCCACAAAGAATACGGAAGCAGAAGGCTCGGTAAAGTGTTGAGTTAAAAGCCTCATGTAGGAAAGCCTTACGTGGCATGGCTGGAATCTGGGTAAAACTCTGACAACTGGTCAGTATGGCTACCATAACGGGAATCAGCCTTCTGCATCCACTGTACTCTGAAATAAGAGCCAATCTGATGTTATCACTTAGAAACAACAGCAAAGAGAAAAGCATAGCAGTGATTCATTCCATATATATATATATATATACACACACACACACACACACACACACACACAAAATGCTATTTCCAGAAGCTTGGCTGAGATGCAGTGAAACTGGGCAGCTTAGGAGTATATTTATCGAACGAAACATTCCAGCAGCTTTCAAGCAAATGAAACACAAGGACAAAGTGAAAGCTAATCTGTAGCCTACCCTAAACGTGAATAGGAGGAGATGGCTTAAAAATTCATCGCAGGCTCTTGCCAGCTCTTCCCAGCTAGAGAGGAATCCTTTCAAGGCTCCTACACCAGTGAAACAACTGGCAGAGCAACAAATGTAATTGGCATGTGTCACACTTTGGACATAAGCCCTACTGGTCCCAGGGCACATGATACAGCCACCTTGCTGAAGCTGAGCAGGCCCCGGCGTGGTTGGTGCCTGGATGGGTGGCCAGCTGGGAGCCCCCATGTACGGTGCCTTGATTTCTATGATGAAAGAAAGGCGGGAATATAAATAGATGGAGAGAGCAATCCTATGGCCGCTAAACAGTGGCTAGACGGCCACAGGATATGCTGTTTTCCGGGAACTGAGCTCAAAACCTGCACTCCAAGGTCGGTTCCCGGAAAACCAACCTCCCCCCACTTCCGCGCTGCCTCGGAGGCAGTGTGGAACAGCCCTGTCCTCTGCGCTCACAAGAGGAGTGCAGAGCATCCGGAAAGGGGCATGGCTGGGGGTGTTCCGGGGCAGGGAGAGGGTAACTGCCTGTATGACACATCCTATGCATCATAGCAGCCTCCTTCCCTGCTCCGACCTCCCGTGGCTAGTCAGCCACAATCGGCTGTCTAGCCAAAAAAGCAGGGCAGAAGAAGCACGGAGGGAACGATCCCCACCATGTTTCTCCTGCCCTGCTTTGGATAGGCGGTCGCCCCCGAGTTCAGAGGCGGCCGCCCATCTCGATAGGATTGCGCCCTAAATAAATGAAAGATTCTTACGTTCCCTGAACATGCAGATGGGGAGGAGGACTGTGCTTGCTGGAGCGACCCCCTGAACTCTTGCAGGCGTCCCAATCGTATGGAAGAGTCATATCGTTGTTAAGTGTTTCGTTCATTTCTACGCTGCCCTTCAGTAAAAATATGTTCAGGGCAGCTCACACAATAAAACAACATCAAAAGACGCACTAGGGGTTGTACGTACAACAGGGCCTCATTCTCATCTTCCACTGAACGTGTGCAAGTGTGGGATGGGGGGCGGGGGGCAGGGGCGGAGAACGGGACCCCACTCCTGCTCCGCCACATTCAAGTCAGTGCAAGGAGGAAAAGCGAGAACAGGCCTACAGGTCCTGCTCTTCCAGTGTATTCTGGGCAAAACAAAATTAAAATCTGGCTACAAGAATGGAAAGGTTTTGAATGGATATGGAAGTAGAGTAATCCAGTCTGGGGTGTGTGTGTGTGTGTGTGTGTGTGTTGGGGGGAAATATCGAGACTCTCCCTGCCATGCAACAGCACCGGGGGTTTAGAGATAACAAGTTGAGCCTACAACAAAATGTTGCAGTGTAGAGTGTTCCTGTTCACGGTTCCAGTCAGCCAGCCATACTCTTCTCCAGAATACCCCATCCCATTCCCCCTCCTCCTGCGTTTTTCTCTCCCCACCCCTCAACAGTCCACATTCTGTGCTCAATGAGCATATTTAGACGTCACTGGGCTGTTTCAGGTCCTGTCCCGGTAGTTCTTTTCTAACATTTATTATTATTATTATTATTATCATCATCATCATCATCATCATCAATAAAAAAAGAGCTTGTTCCTCCTCCTCTTTACCACTGCAACTTGCATCTTCACCTGCCTCACTCTCTCGCCCAGACAACAGTGGTCATGAGTAAGAAAAAGAGATGGGGGCCATAGTTCAGTGGTACGGTCAATCACCTGCTCTGCATTCAGAAAGTCCCAAGTTCAATCCCTCCCATTAAAAAGGATGCAGGTGATGGGAAACAGGGCTGGCGTCAAGGGTAGGCATAATTGGGCCCCTGCTGAGGGCCCACACCTCAACAGGGGCTCGCCAGTAAAGGTCCCCTGGAGTTGCTCCCCCCTTTCACCTTTGCAACCTGCTCATTCACCTGCCTCTCACTCTGGCCCAGACATCAGTGGTGGTCAGAAGGAGGAGCAGCAGATGCCACGGCCTATTTGCTCAGTGGTTCTCTGCCTGTCAAAAGCAAGCAAGTGCCAGCAGCGAGGAGAAAGAGGAGGGGGAGCAAGTGCGGTTCGTGGGTGATAATGGCGGAGAGAAGGTAGACTTTCTGAAGGATGGGGTGGGTTGAAGGTGTCTTGCCCAAGGGCCCTCAAAAACCTGGCACTGGGGCTTATGTGCAAAGACATATCCATAGGAGGCTACCTTATACCAGATCGCACCACTGAGCCACCTAGCCCAGTGCCATCTACTTTGACCTGAAGGAGCTTTCCAACGTCCCTATCGTGACCCTGGGGATGCCAGGGATTGAAACTAGGAGCTTCAACATGTGGGCTCTACAGGCTTTTCTACATGAGGCTGTTAATCACTGTATCTGCTTTGAGTTTCATTGAGGAATTGAGATCAGAGGTCTACACAAAGAGCTTTTGCTTTCCTGCTTTTCCGCTACATAACCTCTAGGCGGCACTGTGCTATAGTGGCATATCACAGTTACACAGGTAGGAAAATACCTTTTCTTTCACTTTCAGAAATAATATCCCATTTTCAACCACTCTAAAAAAGACCCGCAGGGAAACTGCTGTTAAAAAGCAGGAGCGAAACTGGAGGATTACGACATTAACTAAAGAACCCGTAAAGAACCATAAGTACAGAATCACAAGTGCTCACTAAATGTCTCTACAGCTCAGCAAGGGTGCCTCCCCAAGATCTATGAGCCCTAAAAAGCAAATGCAATACAGCCAACCACAGTACAAAACTAACTAAACATATAGAACTGATAATGTGGTGGTCTATGGCTTTAAACAAGAAAGTTGTTCACTCATTCATATACATAAAAACAACAACAGCAAAAGATTACATTAACACAGCAGGGCTAAAACCACTAGCCACCCTAAATCTGCATGCAACAAAAAGACATTAGACTGGCTATAGATATAACAGGTCAACATGCGTGTCCATGCTCAGTCCTAGCAGCATTACAGAGTAGCCATAATTATTGGGCGGGGTGGGGGGGAATCCACAAAGGGAATCATGTCCACCTTCATCCTCGTGCATCCTTTTTCTCTCTACATTTCTTTTTTTGAGCTTGATCCAAGGTACCGTGTTGTGTTCTTGTGTTGTTGTTTTTTAAAATAGCTCAGACCGTTTGCACTTCTGTCATTCCCTTTGGGGAAACGTTATTCCACTGACTAATGACTCCTTTGCAGGAAAAAAACAACAACCTAAAAATCGCAAGAACGCAACGGAAACATGCGATGGAGGAGATGAAAAGGCTGTGACTTTTCTCTTTGAAACTTAAGGAAGGTCAAGGAAAACACGAGGTCAGCATAATTCTCTTGCCGGAATTGAGGATGTTAAGAGAACCCACTCAACCAGACATGCACAGAGTACACACAGACTACCAGATAGAAGGGCTCCTCTAGGATTCAGAAGATTTCTCTAGGCAAACTCATAAATTGTTAGCTTCTTTTGCTCCCTTGTTCCAGCTTCTCCTTTGTGCCTTCTATGATGCAGCTCCCTACGTCTTCAACGGCCTCCTATTTCGATGTAAGCTATCTCCCTTTCCTCCAAAACACCCCCTCTGCACTGAGCTCAGTTTCCTCTCCTTATGATTTTTTCAATGCCCTCTCCTTACTTCTCTGCCCAGGCTTTCTGCTGTTTTGCGTATCATGGTCAAGCTCCTAGTCTTTAACGTTTTTATAGCATTAAAGAACTCTTCTTCATCCCACCTTTCTGGCCCAATGGGCCTTCCAAGGTGGTTAACGCTCTTAAAAATAAAGCCACACGCTAATATAGAAACCCAGATCATACCAAAAACAAAAATGAAAATCATCAGCACAAAAACCAAAACTCACAAAATGGCTGCCATGGAGGAGTGGGCTTGCCCATTCATAAAATGGCTGCCATAGTGGGCATGGCTGGTCATAGAACACTCATTTCTCAAAAGGGAAACTGGTGAGACTAAAAGAAAAGTACCCAAGAACCCAAGTAGAAGGCAGAGGTGAGTGGCTGAGCTGTAAAACACAAAAGCACTCTTTTGAGCCCAGATAGAAGGGTCTTACGAGTCCCCTGGACTGCAAGGAGGTCAAATCAGTCCATCCTAAAGGAAATCAACCCTGAGTGCTCATTGGAAGGACAGATACTGAAGATGAAGCTCAAATATTTTGGCCACCTAATGCGAAGAGAAAATTCTCTGGAAAAGACCCTGATGCTGGGAAAGACTGAAGGCAAAAGGAGAAGGGGATGGCAGAGGATGAGATGGCTAGATAGCATCACCGATGCAATGAATATGGACTTGAGCACGCCCTGGGAGAGAGCGCAGGACAGGAAGGCCTGGCGTGCTGTGGTCCATGGGGTCATGAAGAGTCGGACACGACTGAACGACTGAACAACAACAACAACGATGGTGCTGGAAGGCAGCATGCCAGCCTCCCAGTTAAAAGAAATTCAATATTCTTCAGAAATAAAATAAAAATCGGGAGAGGTGGGAACACTGGTGGGTGCCAAGAAAAGTGTCTGCAGGCACCGCATTAAGAGAACCCAGCCTTGTAAGGTAACTTAGTAATATGATACCCATAGTGCAGAGTGGCTGCAATATGTCCACTTCATGAGTTCAGGCAGAGGCAAGATTCAAACTGAGGACTTCCTGATCACTTGTAGCTCAGTCTCTTAGCTACTACACTACATGAGCTGGATGCTTATTGACATTTGCGCTCAGGTAACCTCTTAAAATGAAAAACAAAACAAAAAGCACAAGTCTTCCACTCAGTGACATTCCTCCTGGTGAACAGCTTCCTGTTCCTTAAAATGGTTGATTTTTATCCCACCCATCTTCCCTGCTTTTATCCTCACAACAATCCTGCGAGGTAGGTTGGGCTGGCCCAAGACTACCCAGGAAACTTCATGGCAGAGTAAGGATCTGAAGCTGGGTTTCCCTCCATTTAAGTGCAGCACTCCGCCAGACTGGATTTCATGGCTCCCCCTCTCCAAAAATGCTTCCTTGGGCAGTTTGTGTGCCTGAGAGAATGAGAAATGGACTTAGGATGGAGAGCAAGCAGCTCCTGATCTTTCACTACGAGCTTAATTTGTATGAGACTAGAAAAATCAGTTCCCAAACCTGGCGCCAGCACTTGGCGCTTTGGGACCAACACTGGCTCCACGGGTCCTGGGGGGTCCCCACACAGCTGTTGCTGGCTCCCCTTTAACAACAACAAAAGACGGCCTCTGCTATCTTCCTTATGTGATGTGCACACTGGGACAGGGCCCAGCGGCACTGGAGATAAGGAAGACGACTGTAGAGGCTGCCTAGCCCAATGCTTCCCTTTACAACACTGGGCGACGGTCGAACCAAATGACCGGAGATGCGCTGCTTTCAATGCTCCTGCTTGTTACCTCTATGTCTGCCATCTCTACCCATCCCCACCTGCCTTCCAGTAAATTTTTTTTTTTAGGGGGGGTCCCACCAGAGGGCACTTTGTCCAGGGCCCCATCAAAGCTGGCACTGACCCTGTAAACTGCAGTAAGAAATTAAGGGTGCAATCCTATAGGATGCGCCCTCAATTATCATAAGCCCCTGAACTCAGAGGTTTACGAGCATCCTATGCAAGGCAGGAGGAGCAGCAGAAGCGACCTTCACCTCTCCATCCCCCCACCCTGCATTTTTCACTAGACGGGCTTTTTTGTTGCAGAGGGGGAGGGAAGGACGCTGGCAGAGGCTCAGGACAGCACATATCCTGGCCTCTCCAGTCTCCTGGCCTCCCCACCTACCGAAGTGGCCCCTTTCCCCCCAATCCAAGGTTGAGTCCCTGACCTCAGAGGCTAGCCAGCACAGTTCTTTCTGCACCAGCTGTGACGTGGGTCAGATCTCTGATTCCTCCCCCCGTGGTCAGAGCGCTGCCTCCAACCTTGGATCGGGGAATCCAAACTATCCTATCGCCTCTCAGATGCTGCTAAGGGCCATGAGATGGCTCTCTAAGAAAATTAAGCTATGGAAATTTAAGGGAAACACTTTTTCCTGCAGCAAAGCTCTTCCCTCTCCTCCCTTACAGTGCCAATGCTGGATCAGGATTAGTTCTGTGGCAGCAATAAGAGGAAGCCATTGCAATCGCTCCTCAGAAATATAAAAAGTTGTCTGCCTAAAGACTGCGTGTCCTGGCAATTGGCACACCCAACGTTGATCTGAAATTGATTATCTTCTGATGCTTCCAATTCTAAATACATCCCAACTCCAAATGGGTACAGCGCAGATACGGAGGTGGGAAAACATAGAAACTATTAAGGCTAGTTGAGAACATATGATTCTCACATTATTAAAATACATATTTTTAATGAAACAGCAGATTGGGAGGGGAAGATAATTAATTTCTCAGGTCTTGAACCACACATTCTAATACATCTGTCCCACTAGCCCTATAATATAGTGCAAGAAACACGACTTGGCATGCAAGAGTAGCCAGGACAGAATGACATAGATTGTTTAAAGATGATAGCATTAGAGCATTAAACTTTCAAACAATGACTGAGGAACATTTGGATACGAGACTCTTTCCAAGTTGCATCTATGGGTAAGACATGTGTGTGTTCAAAACAAAACAAAACAGCTGACTCCCACAGCACTGTTTCATTTTTGGCATAAATGGAAGGGCTAGAAGATGACAAACTTTGAGGGCAGCAAGGGCACGGGAGAGAGGTAAGGAGATTCTTCCAGTGGAACCACTCTGGCAAAATAAACTTGCTCCAGCCGTACAAGGAAGAGGCTTGGCGGGAGGCATGCATCTGGATAAACAGGCTACCAAACGATAAATGAGTCAGTGCAGAAATAAAAAATGCCTTTGTAACCTCAAGGCCAAGCTATTGTGATGCATCATATCTTGGTTAGACCTTAATGACTGTTCAGAAGGTGCAGGTGGTGCAAAAACACAGCCAAGCGCCTGGGAAGGGAAGGTAGCCAGCAGAAAAACATCTTACCAGCTGCCATTTATCTTATCTGGGACCCTATCGTCTTCCAGGCACAACTCAAGAATTTTGAGATTTATGAAGCTCTACACAGCTCAGGCCCTGCACACCTAAGAGGCCATCTCGTCCCCCCCACTTCTGTCTCGATGGACCAAAAGCAGACTCACTGGATCATATCCAGTACTGCCCGTGCACCAGCGAGAACACAGACAGCATAACGGGAAGCTACTGCTCCCTAAAGCAACCTCGGGAACGAGTCGAAACACTCATTTCCAGAATGGAGCAGGTCAGCTCACAGAACAGCAGATATTTCTTCATGGGCCATTAGAAGGCGTGTGTGCACTGAAATGAACGCAGCCATATCAGTGCAAAAAAGGGCGACCAAAATGATCGAGGGGCTGGAACAACTCTGCTGTGAGCAAAGGGGCTTTTGCGCTTCGAACGTTGAGTAGGAGGGACACGATTGAGGTGTATAACATTATGCATGGTGTGGAGAAAGTGGAACGAGAGAAGATTTTCTCTCTCTCGTATAATACTAGGACCTGGAGTCATCCAATCAAGGTGGAAAGTGAGAGACTGAGCACTGTACCAGATTTCTCCCCTCAGTTATAGGCTGTAAATGTATTATTCCCCTTATTTCCAATGTTCAGGCTGCAAGTGCTGTTCCTTGCATAGCCAAAATGGCACCACAGACACACAAATAAGAGGGGAGGGATCATCAGGTTTGAGGGGACCCCAAAACAGCCCAATAAGGACTAAGCATGCTCAATAGGCATGGAGTAAAATGGGTAGGGAGACATTCCCCTGCCCCTCTTCTAATACTAAACCTACTGAGGTCATCCCATGAAGCTGGATGGTGGGAGGTTCAGGACAGATCAAAGGACGTTCTTCTTCACACAGCACATAGTTCAACTATGGAATTCGCTACCACAAGATGTAGTGACGGCCACCAACTTGAATGACTTTAAAAAGAGAACTAGACAAATTGGTAAGAGGAAAAGGCTATCCATAGAGGACAAGGCTACTGATCATGGTGGCTATATGGTACCTCCAGGATCAGAGACAGTATGTAATACCAGTTGCTGGGGAACACGAGCAGGAGGGTGCTATTGTGTTCATGTCTTGCTTGTAGGCTTCCTGCAGACATCTGCTTGGCCACAGTGGGAACAGAATGCTGGACTAGATAGGTCTTTGGTTTGATCAAAATAAGTGCAATCAGAAAATTGGTGCTGAAAACACATATAATAATAATAGGCATCTGTTGTGAAAGATGGAACACAACTGCTATGGGATCGAGTTGCCCTTTTTCATATTGCCCTCTCCATGGACCTTTTCAGGCAGAGTTTTTAGCCACCCAACATCTTGCAAAGCTGTCTTTTTAACCATTCCTGTCCCTCTTCAGGTGAACCCCAATATGCAGAAAGAGCACATGGCACAGCCTTTCCTGGACTGCACCACTTCAGACTGGCGGCGGTGCAGGAGGGTTTGCTTTGTGCATAAAACAAACCAACATTTCTTACTGCGTTGTTTCTGTTTGCATTAATAAACAGTGACAATACTCTGAGGTTGTACTTTGAAGCGAACCGTCTTTGCGAGATTTGCTCAGGTTAGAGGATAGGTTGCAAGCACTGGGTCTTCTTGTTGACAAAGCACTCTGTAATTCCATTTAGAGAGCCTAACATAATCACAGGTACTGCTAATTAGTTTCAAAGAGAACAGCGACTGCTGTAAAAGCCCATCCACTAAAACTGGGCTGATATATTTATGATATATTTATGCTGCCTCCATCGCGTCTGCAGAGTGCTGTCCCAGGAGGCTGTTCCAAGTGGTCCGGAGCCTGGTCGGTCCTGTAGCTCTGGAACCAGTGGAGCATTCTAAGGCCTCCTGTGAGGCCTTGGCAAAGCACTTTGCAGATAAAATTGATCAGATTAGGTGTGTTACTCTGCACGCTGTGGATACAGTGAGCAAGAGGTGGCCTGTGGCAAACCGGTTTTGTGGGATCGGTTCCAGCTTCTTCCTCCTGATGAAGTGGACAAGGTGCTTTCATCAGTACGGCCGACCACCTGCTTACTTGATCCTTGCCCATCTTGGCTCATTATGAGCTGCAGAGAGAGACTGGGTGAGGGGATCAAGGTGGTGGTGAACGCCTCCCTTGAGGAGGGAGTGATGCCATCAGCCCTCAAGGAGGCAGTGATAAGACCGCTCTTAAAGAAGCCCTCCTTGGATCCTCAAGTTTTGAACAACTTTCACCCAGTCTCAAATCTGCCATTTTTGGGCAAGGTGATTGAGCGGGTGGTGGCGGTGCAGTTGAAGGCACACTTGGAAGAAACTGATTATCTAGACCCATTTCAGTTGGGCTTCAGGCCTGGGCATGGGACAGAAACGGCCTTGGTCGCCTTGGTAGATGATACGAGGAGGGCTCTGGATAGGGGTGAATGCTCCTTCCTTGTTCTCCTCAACCTCTCAGCGGCTTTCGATACCGTTGACCACGGTATCCTCCTGGACTGCCTGGAGGGGTTGGGCATTGGGGACACCGTATTGCGGTGGTTCCGGTCCTTCCTCTCTGGCAGGTACCAGAGGGTAGCACTGGGAGAGGTGGTTTTGGACCCGTGGCCACTTACTTGTGGGGTGCCACAGGGTTCCATCCTCTCCCCGATGCTATTTAACATCTATGTGAAGCCGCTGGGGGCTATCATCAGGAGGTTTGGGGTGCAGTGTCATCAATATGCGGATGACACGCAGCTCTACCTCTCGTTTAAATCTTCACCAAGGTTGGCCGTAGAATCCCTGTCCAAATGTCTGGAGACGGTGAGTGGCTGGATGGGGAGGAATAGGCTGAAGCTGAACCCTGACAAGACCGAGGTACTTTTGGTGGGAGACAAGAGGAGGCTGGGGGATGTTGACCTGGTGTTGAATGGGGTACGGCTACCCTTGAAAGACCAGGTCCGCAGCCTGGGGGTCATTTTGGACTCCCAGCTGTCCATGGAGGCTCAGGTGTCAGCTGTGAGCCGGACAGCGCTGTATCAACTCCATCTGATACGGCGGCTGCGCCCCTTCCTTCCCGACCATCTGCTCCCATCGGTAGTACATGCCCTGGTCTCCTCTCGTTTAGACTACTGTAATGCGCTCTACGTGGGGTTACCCTTGAAGACGGTTCGGAAGCTGCAGCTGGTACAGAACGCGGCGGCTCGCCTGATTAAAGGCAGCCGCCGGCGAGATCACATCACTCCAGTGCTGAAGGAGTTGCACTGGTTACCAGTTGTTTTCCGGGCCAAATTCAAGGTGTTGGTTTTGACCTTTAAAACCCTATATGGTTCTGGCCCAGCCTATTTTAAGGAGCGCCTCCAGCAGCACCAGACAGGCCGCTTAACAAGATCAGCCTCGGATGGCCTTCTCTCTGTCCCATCAGCCAGGACAGCTAGACTGGTGGGGACGAGGGAGAGGGCCTTTTCTGTGGTGGCCCCCACTCTGTGGAACTCCCTCCCTAGGGAACTCCGTCATGCCCCCTCTTTAATGAGCTTCCATCGTGCATTAAAAACGTTGTTGTTCAGGCAGGCATTTGGGGTGGGTTAGGCTATTTTAGAAAAAAAAATTATTGTAGAATTTTATTGTTTTAAACTGTTTTTATAGTATGTTGTACATCGCCCAGAGTGGCTGGGTGACCAGCCAGATGGGCCATTAATAAATTTAATAATAAATAAATAAATAAATATATCAGTTTTATTGCCATATAAGAGCAACTGGTTGGGACAGGGCAGGATGATTGTCAGATCTAATCATCTTTGAGCAGGCAACAAGCCACAACCAAGAAGCTGACCTGTGGCACTTAGGGAAATGATCTATCATAAGCACATGATTCACCCTTTCAAAAAGGTGGCAATGGGGCTTGATCCCATGTTAAGAACTGCAGCCGAACAACGCACCACTGGGATTAAGAGGAGTATCTTCACTTGGCTGCCACTGGAACATTTAACATAAGGTCAAGGGTAGGATGCAGTCTCCAACATCCTGAATACCTCAGCTGTCTTTTAAATTAAAGTTCCTAGCCCTTATGGTCTAGAGCGGCCAGGTGTCCTACTTTACATTCCTCTGTTTGAAGGACTGTCCTCTACTTGACGGTGCCTTCCATTTGAAGGCCTATCCCGCCCAAGCCTGGTTTAAAGATAAAGAACCCCAAGAAGAATGAACGGGGGCCTTTAAGGGCACAATCCTATGCATGTTTAGATGGAAAAGTACTACAATTCCCAGCATTCCGCAGCCAGCTCCTTAAGTTGCCCACCCACAGTTAGCACCTGGTCAGCAGGCTGAGCAAAGCACACAGGTCACCTGGTCACAGTCTTCCCCACTACGGTGAGATGTCATAAGAACATAAGAGCATAAGAAGATCCCAGCTGGATCAAACCAAGGGTCCATCTAGTCCAGCATTCTGTTCACACAGTGGCCAACCAGCCGTCAACCAGGAACCCACAAGCAGGGCATGAGCGCAACAGCACCCTCCCACCCATGTTCCCCAGCAACTGGTGTACACAGGCTCACTGCCTCTGGTACTGGAGATGTCCCATTTTCTATTTCAATAAAAGTCGTTATTTCTAAATTTGGATCTATACATATAAATTAGCACATGCAAATCTTACTGTGCCCGCTTTCTTTGGTAGTCATTTCCTCTTTTGGGGTGAGGCATAAGTGACCCTCCAATTATGGTCTGAAGGCAAATGGTGCGACAACTTTGCTGAAGCTAAGCTGGTCTGAAAGTTTGGTAGCGCATGGGAACATCCACTGTTTATCACATGGAGGGGCTGGGCGTGGGGGAGGAGGAAGTGAATCCACAAATTTGCTACGTCCCCTTCCAGATTTGCAGGGAAATTCATGATGAACGCTTTCCTCCTACAGTGTAAAACGCCTCCCCCTCCCCGATATGGTGCCCTCCAGATTTTTTTTGTTGGACTACAACTCCCATCATCCCCATCCAACAGGGGCCATGTTATAAAACAGGGTTGTCCAATCTCTCTCAGCCTGACAGCCGCTCTCAGGGAGAGGTGGGGCCAAAACTCCCCAAATACCAGCATATTTTAGCTTAAAGCTCTTACTACTAGGAACGAACCCTTAGGAGAGGCATTTCGACCTTTTTGGATTGGGAGGGGGACTGCGCATATGCGCAAAAACTACTGGCAGTTGGGGAAAAGGGGTGTGGCCATCTGCCAGATCGAGACCCCAAGAAAGCTGGATTTGACCCTCAGGGCTAAGGCTCCACACTCCTGGTGTAAAACATCCCCATTTTCATCTGGCAAACATGAAGCCTGGGGGACTTCTGAGTCAAGCCAACGGGGAGCCCCATTTTTGTAGCACGAGGCCAAGCTACCTGTTTCCAATGGGGAAGGGATTTCTCCCAATGCAAATACTAGCTTCAGATGAGGGATTTTCCTCTGGACTGCACCAGTGGAGGAAAGCTCCCCTGCCTACTCTGATACAGTTAGTTATCAGCCCTGCCCTCTTGCCCGGCTGATGCGATTTGCATGTTAGATGCAAAAACGCGTTGAGCATCATGTCTAGTTTGGCCCACGCATTCAAGTCATTTTATTGCCAGTTTTCGCAAGGCGCTTGAAAAAATCTAAATGCCATCTGAGATCATTCTGAAACTGCAGCTCAACACAGACTATACCAAGCCCCAGCATTTCAAAACGTCATTCAAGCTCACATGTTTGAAGCAAAATCTATTTTTCCATCTTTATTATGTGTGAAGTTGTTTTACTGCTATGTCAACACACAATTTTTTTTAAAGGAAAAATCTAAAGCTCACTTTCCTTTCCAGAGCATCTACAAGCAAGCATGTGCTTGGGACTCTATTGGCCTACTCAAGCTCCTAACGGTTTACAGTAAGGATCCTGACAGTGGGGGAGAGATTCGCATTGGGGAGATGGGTGTCATGAGGTTAAAAAAAGAAGAGGTCTCCCCTCCCTGCACTATAGAACACTTTTTTATTTTTAGATGGATGTTAAAGAGCCATCTGTTTATGAAAGTCTTCCCTGTGTAGTGTAAGAACATAAGGCCTTGGATGGCCTTCTCTGTCCCATCAGCCAGGATAGCTAGACTGGTGGGGATGAGGGAGAGGGCCTTCTCTGTGGTGGGCCCCACTCTGTGGAACTCCCTCTCTAGGGAATCCACCATGCCCCCTCTTTAATGAGCTTCCGCTGCGCATTAAAAACGTGGTTGTTCAGGCAGGCATTTGGGGTGGGTTAGGGTATTTTTAGAAATATGTTTTTACTGTAGAATTTTATTGTTTTAAATTGTTCTATTATACACTCTGTACATTGCCCAGGGTGGCTGGGTGACCAGCCAGATGGGAGATTAATAAATAAATAAATAAATAAAAAGAACCATGGTGGATCAGACCAAGAGCCCATCCAGTCCAGTTTTCTGTGCACACAGTGGCCAAACAGCTGCCTGTGGGAAATGTATAAGTAGCACATGAGTGCAACAGCACCCGCCCACCCATGTTCCCCAGCAACTGGTGTGCATAGGCTCATTGCCTCTGATACTGGGGGTAGTATATAGCCATCAGAACTGGTAGCCATTAATAGCCTTCTCCTCCAGGAATTTGTCCAACCCCCTTTTAAAGCCATCTAAATTGGTGGCCATCACTACATCTTGTGGTAACAAATGCCATAGGAGTATGTGCTGGGTGAAGAAGTATTTCCTTCTATCTGTCCTGAATCTCCCACCAATCAGCTTCATGGGATGACCCCACTGGGTTCTAGTATTATGAGAGAGGGAGAAAAATGTCTCCCTATCCACTTTCTCCACACCAGGCATAAATTTGTACACCTCTATCAAGTCTCCCCTTCATCGCCTTTTCTCCAAGCTAAACCCCAGCTGTTGTAACCTTCCCTCATAGGGGTGTTGCTCCAGCCCCTTGATCATTTTAGTTGGCATCTTGCAATATATTCTATGTATTGATCTTTATTTTCTATCTTTTTATGATTTGTGTACTCTACTTTGAAAACTTTAGATGTTTGAAATCTTTAGATGTAAGCGGTTTATAAATATTAGTAAATAAATAAATAAATAAATAAATAAATAAATAAATACAGGATCTTTCAGGAGAAAAGATAGGGAAAAGAATGCCCTTGCCGTTTCCCACTCTCCAGAACTATAAGAAAGAAGATGAAGTGCAATAGCGGCTCGTTACAATGGTGGTGAGAAGACAGAGTCACCGGGAGAGGGGACCCATTGAGGGTGTCTTGTTTAAGGACCCTCAAAAACCTGCAGCCGGCACCGGTAGGGATAAGTCGTAGCATTTTGCTTCAGGACTCAATTGCATATATTTTTGCTCGACATTCTGGCCGAGAATATCTCACCAACCAAGATATTTGCACCCTGGCAAGGAGAGGAACTTCCAGTCAGTTGAACATTTTCATTTAAATTGCTTCTTCTATTTATAAACGGAATATGCTCAATATAGTTTAACGGCATTCCACTGAAGACCTCCTCAACTGCAGCCCAAGCAAGCAAGCAAGCAAAGAGATGGGATAGTTTATGTTGAGTTCATTTCAGCAGGGCTCGCCTCTCTTCGGCCTGCTATTTCGGCTGGCCAACGGATTCTTAAGATCAGTTTGTTAGCAGAACGAGAATTCTCTGGCTGCCTAGGTCATGCATGTTCGCAAGACACAGCTGCAGCCAGCATCAGGAATAGCTTTCCTAAATTTAGCCATTTCAATTTTTGTCAAGCTAGGTACAGGATTAGTACTTAAATGCCATCCTGACAATCACCACACAAAAGGAGGAGGTAAGAATGTGTTTGATACACAGGGATCGCTAAGCAATCATTTTCCTCCTCATGTACCCATTAAGCGTAGCTGGAATATGGAAGAATTTTTTCTTTCCCAAGGAATCGATGACTACTTGCAAATGATGGAGGAGAGATTAGGAAAAAAAACAACATTTAAGAGTTCCTCCTGTGAAGGAAACTATTATTGCACTGGAAACCGACTCACGGCTACGTTTCATATTCCCCCAAAAGGCAGAACATCTATTTTCACTTTGTCATCCCAATAGCCCTTTACAATCTGTCTTGCATCTTGAGAGGTTAAGGGCATTTCTACATGGGGCTTTTATTCCTCACCTTTACCGAGACTTCTGCTTCCAGGTTCTTTGCGGGATTAAGCGGCTCTTTTACATGTGCTTTTTTCCGAGGGGGTTTCTTTCTCTGCCTTTCGATGTGTTTCATTATACAACCACTAGATGGCACTGTAGTATAGCAGAATTGTGCAATTACATGAGACTCTCATTCTGCCATTTCTAAATAATACCTGACTTTCCTCATTAGGAAACAAAATGAGGAAATGTTTGCAAAGCATGGGAGAGGCCTTGTAGGATGACGATGTCATGTAAAGGACCTGCAAACTACCATGAGTGAGCAATCACAAGCACACAATTAAAGCCTTGTGTGAAAAGGCTCTTTGCCAGGGGTGGGGAATGTGTAGCTCCCGAGATATTGTTGGACAGCAACTCCCATCATTGGCTATGCTTGGCTAGGGTTGCTGGAAGTTGCAGTCAAAGAACTTCTGGAGGGCCAGATGTTCACACCTCTGGGTAAAGCCAATTATGCCTGCAAAATCCCTTCTGCATTGCCACTCAAGAATAGTGCTATTCAGCATTTTACATCTCTGTAGAATCAACATGGGAGGGGGAAGATTGAGGACAAGGGTGCTAGCTCTGCCCCCAGGGCCCTCCATCAGTTGGAAGAATGACCTCTGAAGTGGAGAGCCTTCTGTACTTGTGTCAGCTCCCCGCACGGTTTAGAACCCAGGGAACTTTGGGTTCTAGATTGTGCACAGAGAAGCAGATGGATGGACTGTAAATATTTCTAGGCCCCTTTCTGGGTAGGAGGCCTCCCAAGGCAGCTGACAACAATAAAATCCCATAGAATAAAAACAAATATGGTGATAAAACAGCAATAAATTAAAAACAGGAAACACCAGCAATAAAACATCTGGCCAAGACAGTACTAAAAACCTATAACACAATTGCAACTACAAGTCAGAACAGACCGGTAAAACCATCAGAGGAAGGCCAGAATAAAAATTAAGTCTTCAGGGCCTTCCTAAAAGACTGCAATGATGGGGCTTGATGGACCATCAGTGGCAACATATTCCAGAGGCGTGGGGCCACTGCAGAAATGGCCCTCTCTCCCCCACGTTAGAAGGCTCCCCGTGTCAGACGTTATCCCTCCAACTCATAAAGGGTGACAGGGATGGGGTAGAGCTCGCGTGTTCATCTTCCTCATTTCCCTCTTTGTGTGTTGCTTCTACACAGAAGGAGAACACCTAAATAGGGCCACTGTTACAAACTGTTGTCTTGGGAAACCACTACGCTACTCCAGAGGCTTTTTCTCCACCAAATTTTGCTTAACATCCTGGTTGACAAAGACTTTTGGAGAGTCCCAAAGCTTGCTGACTATTCTGTGATATTTCTGTTGATCCTGATAAAGGTACTGGTCATCTGTGGAATTGTGGGGAGGGGATGTCCAATAGATAGTGTGGCTTTTCATCAGTCTGGTTATCAGGGAGAAAAGTCCCCTCTTCAATTGAAGTGTTCAGGCTCTCTTAAATCAATTTTAGAGTCACAGTTGAAATATAACAGCATTTTTTCCCAAGGGAAGGCAAAATCCTACTTTTTTTCGTTTTGGTTTTTTGCACTGTTGCCTAAGAAATGCTGCTAGGAGCCGGTTAACACATTGTGACCAACAGGGGTGGCAGGCCAATCACTTGGATTATGGCCAATGTGAATGTATCTACACCATACACCTCTCTTGTAAAACTTGGTCTTCCTTCTGCACGTGAGGATTCCAAAGTGGAAACTGCGATCCACGTTTCACATGGCATGTAGCTGGAACAATATTCATTCAGCCCAGATGACAGAGCTCATCTCACAGAGAGACAGATTGATAGATATAACAGATAAATATAATATATGATCATTTTTAACTGGAGATGTTGGAGATTGAACCTGGGACTTCGCATGCAAAACACATGTTCTACTGCTAAGCTATGGAGCTTCCCCTGCAAGTTTACTGATTATTATGGTGGTCTGTGACCCTAGCTCGCACTGCCTGTTTAATTGTTGGCAGTTTTTTAAAAAAACACACACAACATAATCAAATAGCGATCAGAGAAAATCATCTTGAGAATTTATATTCAGCACGGCAACTCCCTACCATGTAATTTTAATAAACGCACTTCAAGGCCTTCAGCCCTCAACTTGGCAGGGCTGGCAGCTGCCAGATTAAAAGCACACGTTCTGGTCATTCAGTTCTAAAGTAAAACAGCCCAGTCCATCTACTCTCACATCTTACTTTGGATTCTTATCGGCCAACATAGGAAGGTCCCTATACACACACCCACACCCCTGAAATCTCAGGATTGCAGAACTGAGTCAGAGGGAACTAGGAAGCAGACTTGGGGGTCAAAGAGCCAAGGAACAAAGCCAAGAGTCAGAGCAGAGCCCGGAAACCATGATTGCTCTGGCAAATTCACAATCCAGACAGGAAGCTTTTTATAGCACTTCCTGTTTAAGAAGGCCCAATGGCCAATCTGGAAGAGCGGGGCCAGTCCAGAGCCCAACTGCCCATGAGGATGCTCCATGAGTAGCTCTGGTGACTCACCACACCAGCGGTACACAAAGACAGGGGTTCCCAGTTCTAGCCCCAGCTGTTTCTGACACAGGATTTTAGCCTTCTTCTTAGGAACCCGAGGGGAAGAACTGAATCTTCCAAGAAAGGGGCTAGAACAAATAGAGCAGGCTATTTAGTGCTCGGCTTGAGAGCTTCTACAACTGGGGAAGGCAATGGCAAACCACCCCGCAATAGCCTGCAATGAAAATGCCAGCGAAAGCAGCATCCCTCTAGGGGTCAGTAATGACCCGGTGTTTGCACAGGAGGAACCTTTCCTTTTCCTTGAGAGCTTCTGCAATTCATTCTTCCCCAGGGGTATTGAACCTCTTTCAGCACATGCACCAAACTCAGTTTTAGAGAAGCTCTCAAGGGCCATATTCAGTGGTGGGCGGGACCAAAAGCAAAAGGGGTGTGGCCAAAGGCAAGAGGGCGGAGCCAAAATGCCAGCATATTTTAATTTAAAGCTCTGGCAGCCAGTAACTAAGCCTTAGGAGAGGCATCTCAACCAGGGCCGGCCCAAGCCATTTTGCTGCCTGAGGCAAAGAACAAGATGGTGCCCTCTCCCGTCCCATGTACAAAAGCCGGCCGCACTGTTTCTTCAATGTTGACAATGGATCAGCATCCTCCACTGCCCCTGATGGCAGCAGGCTAGCTTAGGGGACACAGGGCAGGCCACTTGGCACTCAGCTGTCTCCTCCAACACCTTGCTGCTGCCACCCAGCATCTGCTGCCTGAGGCAACCACCTCACTCTGCCTAATTGTAGGGCCGGCTCTGATTTCAACCTTTTAGAATGGGGGAAAATGTGCAAAAGACAGGCAATCACCAAACAGTCAAAGGAAAGGGCCGACTGCACCCCATGTCCCCAGATGGCACCAGGCAATACTTGGCTCCTCCCCTGATCTACTAGGCAAAACAAGGCTCTGCCCCCATCCCATCAGGCCCCACTCTCTTGATTTGCCAAGTATCGCCCTTTGATTCCCAGCCTCTGCCCTCATCCTCACAGGTTCTAAGACTCAGGAGATTTAGCAGTAAGGATGTTAGAGAAATCCACCGTAGATTCAAATGAGACTGGATTCTTTGGAATCCGGCCTCCAGAATCTGCGGCAGGGCGGCTCCACTTACTTCTGCGTCCGGAGAATTCCCTGCAGAATGGCACCCGGCTGCTTGCTTAACTGGAGCTGTTTGCCTCCATACCGATTGCCTTTTTGAAAAAAGGCGATTGGCAGGATGTGCCCATAGACTTATACGCAAAATAGAGCCGTGAGTCTTGCGTATAAGTCTATGGAATCTTATACGCAAGATTCATGGCTCTATTTTGCGTATAAGTCCATGGGCACATCCTGCCAATCGCCATTTAAAAAAAAACAATGGCAATTGGCATGGAGGTGAACGGGTCCAGATAAGTGGCCTGCAAGCTGGGCGGCTCCGCAGAATCCTTGCGGAGCGGAGCCACTCCAGAGGATTCTGCGGGGGAGAAACGGATCCCCCCCCTGGGCAGATTCCCCACCAGAACGGATGGTGGGGAATCCGTACATCCCTCTTTAGCAGTCATACGTACGGCTGGGCAGCCATCACATGGAGAGAGAGTTTGTAACCACACATGAGGGCCTTCTCTGCAGTGGCCCCACACCTTTGGAACAAGTCACCATCAGAGGTCCACCATGCTCCATCATTGCAGGCTTTTGAGAAGGCCTTGAAAATGTATTATTTTACTTACTCTTGATATGGTTGCTGTTGTTGCTGTTTTTGCTGTTGTTGGTTTTATCGCTATTTTATTGTGTTTATGTTTTTATTGCTTTGAATATTTTAACTGTTTTATGTATTTTATTGCTGTGAGCTGCCTTGGGAGGGCTTCTGCCCTGAAAGGCGGCCAAGAAAATTCTTAAAACAAACAAATAAATGTATGAGCCACCGCATCCATGTAGGGGCTGTATATATGGCAGTTCTTCTCTTAGTTATCATACAGCATAACCTGATAAATCAGCCTTCCCCAACCTGGTGTTTTCCAGATGTTTTCAATTACAACTCTCAGCCTTCCTGATCATTGGCCATGCTGGCAGGAGCTGATGGGAGTTGAAGTCCCAAACATCTGGAGGGCACCTGGTTGAGGAAGGCTGCTATACATATTTAATCAGAAGTAAGATCCACTGTGTTCAACAGCTTACTCCCTAGAATAGCTTTGTAAATAAGCCCACAAAAGTTCATAGCCTGCACAAATTTTTACTAAGCCTGGTAAGAGGGCTGGCGGACTGCAGCCCTAATTGCTAACATTATTGGAAATGTATTAATTTCTTTCCTTCGATTTTTATTAGTTTGTTAACGCTATATACGAAATTGACCAGGAAATGTTTTTTTCAGTTAAAAAAAGCTCCTGCCAAAGCAAGGCCTTTAAGTGCCCCCTTCCCCTACCCTGAAATATCATTTCAATCCACTCCCAGAAAACTGTAAAAAGTTCCCCTGCCCATTCATTACCTGCTAACAAGATGATGAATTGGGAAGAAATGTTTGGATCAGCCCATATTTTCGTGTGTGTCTCTTAAGAAAAAGCTTTAAAAACAGTTCCAGACATGTTCCTGGCATAGGAGGAAATGAGTTATTTGGCACAGGCACTGTCCAATAGATCCCTGCGACAGTCCAACCAAAACGCATACACATCTATTGCAGCAGTTCTGGTAACACTGACTAGAGTGGCAAAATGAGCTACATATCATAATGTCTCTAGCTCAAATCTCACCTCTGCCACAAACTCTCTAGGTCAGCATTCCCCAACCTGGTGACCTCCAGATGTTTGGACTTCAACTCCCATCAGTCATAGCCAGAATGGTCAATGTTGAGGAATGCTGGGAGATGAAGCCTAAAATATCTGGAGAGAACCAGGTTGAAGAAGGCTGCTCTAGTTAGCCTTAGGCAAGTCAGTCTCTTAGCCTCACCCCCAAAAAACATCTGGAAGAAGCTGGCTAATGAAGGGGCATTTCATCATGAATCCCCCAGCCACACTGAACAGGAAGCAATACAAATAGGCACAACCTCCAAACAGGAACGTTTTGATTAACATTGCAGGGGACCTTCCCAAATGGGACTTATCTGTGAGGAAGCATTACAGATAAATCTAGAGGAATCGCTCAGTGGTAGTGGACTTACTTTGCACGCAGAAGGTCCCAGGTTCAATCCCATTTCTGATTAAAAGCAACAGGTAGCAGCTGATGGAAAAGACCCTCTGCCTAAGACCCCAGAAAGTTGATGCCAGATAAGGCTAAGCTAGATAGACAAATCGCCTTAACTGCAGTGGAGGCTGGTGGCTCTGATGGGGGGGCCCTGTGAATTCATTCTACGTTTCAGTCAGAACCAGCCTGAACTCTAAAGGGGCTATCCAAGGTGCTGAACCTATTTTGGGGTTGGAGTTCAGCACCTTGGATAGCTCCTTTAGAGTTTGGGCTAGTTCTGACTGAAATTCAGAATGGATTGACAGCCCCACCAAAATCGGAGCCACCAGCCTCTACTGACCTGATGGACCTCATGGAGGGAACGTCCCACAATCAGGGGGCCACTACTGAGAAGGCCTTCCTCTCCCTTATTGCGATCTTCCAAACCTGCCTTGTATAAGGCAGATTCCTGTGTTCCCTCTCTAGGGCATGTATTAAGAGCTGCGTGAATCCTCCCTTTTTAATTCCACTTCCAAATAATTGCAGAAAAACAATGCCATAGTAGTGCTTAACAGGCTTGGGTGTGGGAACAACCTAAACCAGCTTCTTAGGCACTCAGCAGCAGCCAGCTTCTCTAGAAGATGTTACACGCACAGGCTTTAACTTGAAGCGACATCTACACCATGTTTGAACAAAACAGCTTTAATTAAACCCTAGTTTTCCAGTGGACTGAATTAGACCACCACCTGGCAATCCACTCAAAGCAATCCCTTTTGAGAGAGTGCAACGCTTGACGTTGGCTTTAAAAAAACCCAGCTGCTGAAGCCTTCCATATTTCCAGGCCAGAAAAGAAAGAGAAGAGCAATGTGGATTCCCAGCTGAATGGATAAGATAAGCAACAATCTATAAGGAAGGTTGCCCAGTAAGCGTAAAAGAATTGATTGATTAGCTGCATAATGGAATAAAGCGACCTTCCAATCATTGTGGGAATTGGCCAAATTAATAAAATGTATAAGAAATGAAGCATAGGAACTGAACCCTGGTGGCTGGGCCAGCATCAAGGCACGGTCAGGTACCTGATCTTTTCTATTATTGTTACTACTACTACTACTACTACTACAATAATAAGAGGTTGTTCCTCCTCTTTACCACTCCAACTTGTTTCTTCACCCGCCTCACTCTCTGGCCCAGACAACAGTGGTCATGAGTAAAAAAAAGAGACGGGGGCCATAGTTCAGTGGTATGGTCAATCACCTGCTCTGCATTCAGAAAGTCCCAGGTTCAATCCCTCCCATTAAAAAGGATGCAGGTGATGGGAAACGGGGCTGGCGTCAAGGGTAGGCATAATTGGGCCTCTGATGAGGGCCCACACCTCAACAGGGGCTCACCAGTAAAGGTCCCCTGGAGTTGCTCCTCCTCTTCACCACTGCAACCTGCTCATTTGCCTGCTTCTCACTCCGGCCCAGACATCAGTGGTGGTCAGGAGGAGGGGCAGCAGATGCTACTATTTACTTGCTCAGTGGTTCTCAGCCTGTCAAGCAAGCCAGTGGTAGCAATGATGGGAAAAGGGAGGAGGAGTTAAAGCAGCTGCTGACAATAGCAGTAAGAGGGTATTGTCACTGAGGGAGGGAACCCATGCAGGGTGTCTTGCCCAAGGGCCCTCAGAGACCTGGTCCTGGCACTGCTTGATGGCTTTTTACCCCCATCGGCTCTGTGACAAGCAGAGGGAGGTGCACCTCTCTGCTCTCATATAATGCGTAGTATGTAGAATGTTTCTCTGTGTGTCTGAGGACTGACTGGGGGGAGGCGGGGAGAGTACCCTGGTGCATGTGTGGACTGCCCTTTCCAAACCACTGCCAGGTTCCATATTTCTAAGGTTGGAACAGATGTACACAGTATCTGACTCACCAATCCGAACGCAATCGACCTGCCATATATTTGGCCTGCCAGGCGTTTGTCATCCTTCTCCTCCAGTGTAATGTTACCCAGACAGCCCTTCACTTTTATGATGATTCTTATAAACATTACAAATGGGCATAACCTGCAAACAGGAAGCTTTTACTTAACACCGCAGGGCAAATGGGACTTAGTAAACATTACAGATGAATCTAGGGAATTGCTCCATGGTGATGCGTTGTCTTTGCAAGCAGAAGATGCCAGGTTCAATCCCAGGCACCTCCATTTACAAATAAAGACACTTATCATGTAGTCCTGATGGCCCTTTCTTAAGCTAGGAAAGCAGCTTTGGGACCGGCTTTCAGGATCGGAGAAATGGCAGAGGGTGCTTAACCATTTCCCTGCCTGCATTTCTCTTTTCCAACTAGCCCCACCCCCACCCAACCACGGGTTCTCCTCCTGCCCGTGGACAAAACCATTGGGGAGGACAGTTAGGAGTAGGGAAAAGGCAGCTGATGAAAACATTAAGCACCTCTGATGTCCCTCCACTCCCCCTACCCTATGTTGCAAAAATTGCTTTTTTAGTTTAAATGATTCTGAGCAGTTCGGATTCTGGGCTTTTCTACATGAGGCTTTTAACCTGCACCTTTACTGGGGCTTCTACTTCCAGATTCTTTGCGGGATTAAGCTTGGCTTTTTTTGTTTCTGTGTGTTTCTATGTGTTTCATTATATAACCACTAGATGGCGCTGTGGTATAGCGGAATTGCACCATTATATGCTATAAATATAACACCATTAAGAAAAATACTGCACTTTCCTTCAGCTAAAAATCCCCGTGGTAATGGTTGCAAGGCACGGGAGAGGCCCTGGAGGATGATGCCATTGTGTAAAGGACCTGCACACTACTGTGAGTGAGCAGTCACAAGTGCACAATAAAAGCCTCCTGTAGAAAGGCTGAGTGCTACACACATTTGTGCATAATGCCTTTCTTGGCCCTAAGGATCCAAAGAGCCACTCCAAGGGCTGAGGTATGCCCAGCTGAATTTTTGACTTTTCCCCTTTGAACAGCAGAATCTCCCCCACCCCCCACACATACCTTCTGTCCTATCACAAACTGCTTTTGAAACTTCCCAGTTCTCTAAGCGGCAAGCCCTGCTTCCCACATGAAAACTCTTATCTCGAAATAATGTATATGCCGTATGCACGGCTCGGAGATCTGCAGGAGAAACTGAATGCGGCAGGTTGCTAGAGAGAGTGGATTGGCAAGATGGAGAGAAAGAAATGGAACACTTTATGGAAGGTTTGACCATATTCCGCTTGCTCATCTAAGAGCACAAGACCAGTCCCCTGAGTTTTTAAAAGAGAGAAAAAATATATTTATAGAAGTAATTAACATGATTTAAACACACAGAGAAACACCAGAATTATGCTGCTGCATTAACCTGCAGGGTACCTGACTAAAATTCCATGGAAGCTGCAATATTACACTTCGCTCATGGTTCTGCGTAATAGACAATTCTTAACGTTGAGTCCCCTTTCATGCATTTCCCCTGTTCCCTGGTCTCCAAGAAAAGATTCATGCTCCTTTCTAATATAGATAGCATGGCATAAAAGATCTAATGTTTACAGCAGCTTTGGACAGACACTTACTAGATCAGAAATTGCAAATGTTGGTATGCTTGATGCTCAGGCTTCAGATGTTTTGGACTTCAACTCCCATCAACCCTAGCTAGCATGGTCAATGTTCAGGAATGCTGCGAGTTGTAGTCCAAAACATCTGGAGGGCACAAGGTTGGGGAACACTAAGGAATGTCTAAGATATCTGAAGCCCCAGTTTATGATGGTTCGCAGTAGGGCCTTCTGTGTTACAGCTTACTATCTGGAACTTTTTCCTGGCACAAATTAGACAGGCAAACTCCATGGCTCAGTGGTAGAGCACGTGCTTTGTATTCAGAAGATCGCAGGTTCAATCCCTTGGCATCTCCAAGTATGACTGGAAAAACTCCTGCCTGAAACCCTGGAGAGATGCTGCCAGTCAGTGTCGACAATACTGGGCTAGATGGACCAATGGTCTGGCCCAGCATAAAGCAACTTTCTATGTTTCCCTCCTAGCTCAAAACAAACACAGAAGGTACAAGAGACCTAACAGACCTGGACTAAATCAATAAGATAATATCATACCATGTTTATAAATGGAGCACTTGATCGTACACATCAAATTATAAAGGGAGTGAATATTTCCAATGCCTGTATGCCATTTCTACAGTCAGATCAACGTCATAACAACCATATCAGTCATAATCATAGAACATGTATGACAAATGAGTCTCTCTTGATGGTGCACATCAAAATATAAGAGAAACGAATATTTACAATGCCTATAAACCATTTATAACTTATTAGTCATAAGTGTATTGATCATATCAGTCTACGGAAACTTGATATATTCCTGTTTTGACTTGCTGTAATATCCAATACCAGGAGTAACCAGTAGCAAGCAAAGCCAGGTGGAGACACTGCGGTGTCCTGTATGGTTTATAGTTGTGAGGAACTTGAATGGGAAAATGTGTGTGTATATAGAAGCCTTTTTGTCTTCTTATATACCTTTTTACATACTAGGCCATTTGTATGTACCAGACCACTGACAAAGACTTTAGGTCGAAACATGTTTGGTGGCCACACACCTTATCTTCATCCCGTCTCCTTCCCCCGACTGCTGATCATTTAGTGTTTCCCTGGCTTTTACACAGTGTTTTCCCTTTTCTAAAATGTTGAAATTGTTGTTGTTGTTCAGTCGTTCAGTCATGTCCGACTCTTCGTGACCCCATGGACCATAGCACGCCAGGCCTTCCTGTCCTGCGCTCTCTCCCGGGGTGTGCTCAAGTTCATATTCATTGCATCGGTGATGCTATCTAGCCATCTCATCCTCTGCCGTCCCCTTCTCCTTTTGCCTTCAATCTTTCCCAGCATCAGGGTCTTTTCCAGTGACTTTTCTCTTCGCATTAGGTGGCCAAAATATTTGAGCTTCAGCTTCAGTATCTGTCTTTCCAATGAGCACTCAGGGTTGATTTCCTTTAGGAAAATGTTGAAATACCTCCCCTAATATTTATTTATTACACTCCTATACCACTCAATAGCCAAAGGTCTATGGCAGGTTCACAACAATTAAAACCACAAAATACAGCATAAAATACAATATACAATTTAAAAGCTTAAAACTACAGTATAAAAGTAAAAACTAAAATAAAACCTAGCAGCAATGCCGAGATTTAAAATACAATAACAGATTTGAAACAACAGGACTAAAAAGACTAAAATGCTTAGTTACTGGCAATAAAAGCTTTAAGCTAAAACATGCTGCTAGTTTTTGTGTCTTGGCCCCTTTGGCCACACCGACCACTGGAATGCAGCTTAGGAACATAGGAAGCTGCCTTATACTGAGTTAGACCATGGGTCCATCTAGCCCAGTATTGTCGACACTGACTGGCAGCAGCTCTCCAAGGTTTCAGGCAAGATTCCTTCCTAGGTCTACCTGGAGATGCCAGGGATCGAAACTGGGACCTGCTGCATGCAAAGCATGCGTGTTCTGCCACTGAGCTACAGCCCTTACCAATTTCCAAAAAAGCTTCCGAGAGCTTCTCCAAAACTGGATCCAGCCCTTGGGCTGAAAGAGATTTGACCGCCCTGCTCTATAAATTCATCTATTGGGGGTTCATTCACACAGCCAGCAAGTACTTCGCTGGTATTGTTGTTGCTGGCAATCTGGTGCCATTCACAGCAAATCCCAGAATTCCTGACCATTGGCCATGCTGGCTAGGGCTGATGGGAACTGAAGTCCAAAACTTCTGGAGGGCACCAGCCACTCCAGCCACTTTTTAAATGCTCCTGGTTAAATGCTCCTGGCGCCACACACAACTGGCTATTGGGATTTTGGAGGGCTGTCAGAGGGGCCATGTAGGCCATCTCGTACAGTCAGCTGCTCGATGCGGGAAATGCAGAGCATCCAACAACAGGTGAATGCCCAGCCTATGCTGGAAGACCTTCAGTGAAGGAATGCCCCCCCCCACCTGCACCCAGCAATTGATTCCATTGTCAAACTGATGTTACCATCAAGACATTTCTCCTAATGTTCACCTGAAATCTATCCTCTTGTAACTTAAAACCATACAAGACATTTCTAGACAGGTATCATGGCTGTGAAATTAATGGCATGTTGTGTCAGGGTTGGATTGGAGCCCAGAGAGCCCCAAAGCAGTTCTGATTCTGGGGAAGAGATAGAAACTGCGGGAGAGGAACCCACGCGCTGTTCAGAGGAGCAGCCAGGGGGAGAGCCCCCCCCCCCGGTACACATTCCTGAGAGTGATAGTGACCCTGGCAGGGAGAGGGAGGCGTGACATCAGTTTCTGGACACCAGGTGCCGGTGCAGCGTCAAGCGGGAGATGGTGGGCTCTGAGAGGAGGCGCTCAGCCTGCTTGGCGCGATGGCAACAGTGGCGCCCCGATGCCCCATGGGAAAAGGGTGTCCCTCCTAGCCCATAAGTACAGAGGTTTCCTGCCTTCCCCTCCAAACAGAGATCAACTGATTCCTAAGGTCAGAAGCCCCGAGTAGGCAGCTCTCTTAAGTCTCACTCGTAGGATCAAGCAATTAGCATCTGTAAGCATCATTAGGTTGAATGGGAATAAAGCCTTGGAAAAAGAGCCCTATTGTCTGCGTGTTGATTCTGGCTACCTGAGGATTTTAGAAGGCAGCAGGGGCGATATCCCGACATGTTGTGGGAAAGCAGCCAAACAAAAAGATATGGCTGGTTCACACATGACACTAACCCATGGTTTATTTAATCCATGGTTTGTTGCCCTACTCAAGTATTGTCTGGCAGATGATCAAACAAAACATGGTTTGTTTTCTCAGTCCCTGGGTAGTTTGCTTCCCTCTCAGTAGCCCAAATGCTTCTGCAGTGCTGTAGTACTGGCATGTAGAACAGCTGGTTGTTTGTTTGTTTACGATTCTTGCTGTAGTACTGCTCTATAATCTGTCAAAACAACCCATGAACAACCCATGGTTCTGGGTTCGTACATAACATCATCCCATGCTTTAAACAACCCAGTGTTCACAATCCAACAACAAACTATAGATTTTCTTTCTGGGCTGTTCATGTTTAACAAAGCATGGTTTGTTAGTGCGGTCCCATTCACATAGAAACATAAGCTGCCTTATACAGAGTCAGACCTTTGGTCCATCTAGCCCAGTATTGCTGACACTGACTAGAAGCAGCTCTCCAGGGTTTCACACAGGAATTTTTCCTAGCCCTACCTGGAAATGCCAAGGATTGAACCTGGGTCCTTTTGCATGCAAATCATGTAGACTACCATTGAGCCATGCCCCCACCTCAAACACATCACAACCACACAGAATTCAACCATCCATACCATGGGTTAGTGTTATGTGTGAACCAGACCATTGAAACAGAGGCAGCAGTTTGAGCAGAGAGGGGTCTTCCAGTCCAAGCAGTATATAAGCATCCGTCTTCCACTGCATGTGGGATTTATATTGAGCTTCAAAATCACTATTATCCAAGTTTCTGGATCACAAGGACTACTCTTCTAGAAATAGATCTATCATTATTATTTTAATGTACTTAACAGATTTATCTCAGCTGCCTTTCAGCCAAAACTTCCAGGGCGATTCACAAAGGAATCTCATAAAAACAATTTAGGGTGCAATCCTATGCCTGTTTAGACAGAAAAAAAGTCTTACAACTCCAGGCATGCCCTGGCCAGCATAGGATTGCACCTCTGAGGCAAATTAATATCAAATACCAATTACAAACACACACTAAACACAGCTGACAGATTAAAACAATCAGCAATACAAGAAACTGCAGAAATAACATTTATTTATTTATATTTCATTTCTATACCGCCCAATAGCTGAAGGTCTCTTTATCCATTAAAAGCCTGGGAGAAGAGAAACATCTCCACCTATTGCAAAAAAAACAACCAAACAAACAAAAACAATGAAGTCCATGCCAGCCGAGTGTCTCTGGGGAAAGCATTCCCCCACTGAGGTGCCACTGTGCAAAAGGCCCTGCTTCCAGTCATCACTCGTCTCACGTCTGAAGACAGTGGCAGCAGGACGACAGCCTCTGGTGCTGAAGCAGACAGACAGGTGCAAATGGGAAGAAGAGGGCCCTCAGAGAATCTCAGAATATTGCCCTGGAATATTGGACTGAAACCTAGCAAAGGAGAGTTTTCCTAGTGCTTTGTGCATTAGGCATCACCCATAATCTGATGGAAAACAAGCCTGGAAAATTGGAGAAGTGGAAGGGAGGAATAAGAGAAGGGGGGAGCAATTCTTCAACGGCCAGTTACAACAATATCTCATCCCGAAAGTATAGCCCAAATCCTTCAAAAACAGCTTTCATTCAATAAGTGCCATATGTAGCAAATCAAGGCCATTTGCACCAGACACAATACTCCCCACCACCATTAAACTAGACAACACAACCGACATTTATCTCTCAGGCTGACAACCCATTTGAGCATCAAGTTACGATGACTCCAAGGACGTTAAAAACCTACATTGGGGGTTAACGGAAGTACAATATACAGTTGCAGTCAAAGTCAAGCTAAACCAACGCTCCCTGGAGCTGAGATGCGTATCGTATACACTCCCTTGAGCTCACATCAAGTAAAAACAAGAGTGCACGCAAACACTGATAAGCAAAGATTAAGCATTTCTCTCCCCCTCCCCTTAATATCATATCAGTAAGCACATTAGATTTTGCCATTAGGAGAGTTACAAGACCCGATAAACAGATCAGAGCGAGACCTGCTATGCCGATGCTGGAATTAAAGTTACAGCACATAGAGAGATTATTTTTGAAAGCAAAGGATATTTTAAGGCCCCCTCCTTTGCATGCAAACTGGAGTGCACCGCGAACAACCGCAGATTGTATCCATGTCCTTTAAAGACTCATAATTCAAGTTTACAGCAGAGATAGAAAAAAACTTTTTTTAAAAAAAGGCTACACACGATACCCATATTAACACATCTATTAGAAATGCAAGCTGGACCATTTGGGCTGAGCACGAAGGCGACGGTTTTAAAAACCATTATTAGTCTGATTATTATTTCGAGGAGGAAAGGAACCCGGCCAAGGTCTACACATTCAATCCTGGAGTTTTCAGCACAATTAAAAGCACAATCATGGTGACCTGGTCCCTAAAAGGTTCTCTCTTTCTTTGCCTGTCAGTCTTAACAAGCCCCCCAAAACAGAGGAGAAATTTGCTGCAAAACAACAGCGACGAACCAACCACCCAGAGGCTAATTTCGTCTTTTGCTCCACGGCCTAAGTGAAAGACTTGCAGGCAGGATCTGGCCGCGCAAACAGAGCCAGGATCTTGTGGTTTAAATGCACCAAAGGATTTGCGCTTTGCAATACGTTGCTCACTCAAACATATACCGAATCCCCCTTTTTTTCTCCCCTAGACACACATAAAGGGGGAGGGGGAGAGACTGAGAAAGAGAATGAGAAGAAAGCATTTAATTGGGCACCTTCAATGTACACAGACAGCAGCCGCAAAAGTCTGATAGGGCTGATGTGCCACGAAATGGTGGTGCCTTTTTAGGCTGGAGGATGCGAGAATAAATAACCGGCATCAGAAAATCTCTGCAAAGTAGGAAGCCCCCCTCATCCCACCCTCAGGAGGAAGAGGAGGAAGGGGCTTGTTGTTGCGAACCTCAGAACAACAGCACGGGGGCCTCCAGTGTCTTATCAAGCCATCTCCTCTCTTTTTCTGCCTCCTCCATAGCAACCCAGCCCCAAAAGCAGCTCACTGGCCCCACAAGCCAGGCCCGGCTGCCCCTCTCCCTTCCTCCAGAAATCCACAGCAACCCCCCCCCCCAATATATATATATATATATTACTTACGTGAAAACGAAGAACAAAGTACTGGACCCCACTAGTAAGGCGGCTGCTGTAGAGACGGGGATATATTTAGTAGGTTTAAATCTCTTTCCAGTGCTGTTGGGCATTCTGTAGCTTATACATCACTAGGTATAAATCCAGAGAGTCCAAGAGGCACCAAGTAGCCAGAGAGAGCGTGAGAGAGGGGGGGAGAGAAAAAAAAACCCCGAGGTGAAGCTCTTGCAATGCAGAGACAAGGCAGGGGAGGGGGAAAGGGGGGGCAGGAAAAAAAAAAGAGGGAATGAGACAGAAAGGGGGGGAGTGAGAGAAAAAGAGGGATTGGGAACAGCTGACCTCTCCAGCACAGGAAATCCCACCCACACAGGCCGGCCCACTCGGCTGATGTCAACGAGCCCCTTAAGGTAGAACTGCAGAGAGAGTGTGTGAAGGGGGGAAAACAACAGGGAAGAGGCATTAAAGGAAGGAAGAGGCGCACAGACAGAACACATGGGGTGCATCATGCGCCGTCCTGCCCTCAAGGGTCTGCTTCTCTTTAGCTCCTCTGCGGTGTCTTCTCCCTCTCTCTTCACATGCATCGAAGCTTGTTTTTGGTCCAAGCCCTTCATGCTTACCATCACGGTACATAAGCACATTGCTGCCCGCAGTCCTGAGACAAGCACGCAGCATGATCAGGCATAGAGCGAGCCATTAAAAAATGCAGACCCAGATGGGGAGGGTGGGGGGATAAATGCGCACAGAGAAACATACGTTTGTGCAAAAGTTTGGGAGTTCACCTTGTGATGAAGATGATGTTCAAAACGGGCTTTGTGGGTGCCAGGGGCCCTTTGCTAGAAATGCTTCCTGTACCAGCCAGGAGTCCAGGAACAGGTGAAGCAAGAAATGTTAGGCAGGTGAAGCAAAAGAACAGCCGTGTGCAACGCCTGCTGTTTCCTGCGCATAACACCTGACATGCACACTAGCTGTTCCCCAGGCATTGTGACCCATGTACCCAAGCATGTGGAAGAATTTGCAGTGTGGCACTGCCCTGTTGACATAGGTGCACACTCACTGGGATCCCGCTTAGTTATTTATTTTATTTATTTATTGCATTTATACCCCGCCTTTTTTCCTCTTGCAAAGAACCCAAGGCGGCTTACATTATCCTCCTCTTCTCCATTTTATCCTCACAACAACAACCCTGCGAGGTGGGTTGGGCTGAGAGTCTGCGACTGGCCCAAAGTCACCCAGGGAGCTTCCATGGCCGAGTGGGGACTAGAACCCGGATCTCCCCAGTCCAACACTCTAACCACTACACCACACCACACCCGTGGGTTCCACCAAACTACACCACACATGGGTCTGACATATCAAATAATATGTGTGATACTATTTATTAACGTTTATATACGGCCTTATTTGCTAAGACACCCCCCCCCAAAAAAAACAGCCATCAAGGCAGTGAACAACAATTTAAAAAACCCTGTAACATAATTAAAAGAAAATTAAAAACTGCTAAACATTAAAACTATATAATTTAAAAGGGTATTTTTTTTTTAAGTGTCTTCACACCCTTTCTAAAAGCCAAGAGAGTTGGGCGGGGGAAGGCAATCGTAATTTTGGGGAGAGTGCATTCCACCGTTCGGGAGTGACGCAGGACAAAGTCCTTTCCCGCATGCCTGACAAACGGGTCTCTGCAGGTAATGGTGTCCTGAAAAGGGCCTCTCCTGCTGATCCCAGTACTCAGGCAGAATCATAACAAGACAGGCGGTCCCTTAGATAACATTGTCCTGAGCTTTTTAGGGCATAGGCCTTCACTGGAAGCCAATTGCTCCCTGGCTCAATTTAAGGTGTTGGTTTTAACTGACAAATTAAGCCCAGAAAGCAATTGGCAACCAGTGCAGGTCTTTCAGGACAAGGGTAATATGCCCACAGATGATGGGACACATCAGTATTCACAGGGGCCCCACCCCATCCAAGTGCGGGCTCCAGGTTTTGGTGAGCCCTTGGGCAAGGCACCCTCCACAGGCCCCTCCCTCAGTGAGTCTCACCACCATTGTCCCCAGCCGCTCTTGCTCCTCCTCTTTCTCATCAAGGCCACCATTTGCTAGCTTGACAGGTAGAGCCAGTGAGCGGGGCAAGTAGGTGGGGGCATCTACAGCTCCTCCTTTCACCACCACTGTTGTTTGGACCAGAGTGAGAGGCAGGTGAACAAGCAGCTTGTAATGCTGAAGAGGAGCGAGTCACGGGGGCTCTTGCCAGTTGGCTCCTGCTGGAGGATGGACCCTCAGCCAGTGCTCGCCCGTGCCAACCCTTGAAATCGGTCCTGCTTTGCACCCCCACCCTACATGGGTGGATATCTATGGAAGGAAAATAATGCATGTGTAGCACCCTTGAAGGACCCAGTGTAATAACCGAGTTATTTTATTTGTTTGAGTCATTTGTATCCTGCCCTTCCACAAGATGGTGCTCAAGGCGGTTAACAGCAGGAAAATACAAAGTAAACTACAAAACAACAATCAACACATAAACACAGGCCAGGAAAACATAAAAAAAAAGGATGAAACAGATCAAAAACAAGTCAGTTGTACAAATTGCAACGTGAAGGTTTACTAAGGGCTAAACGAGACATAACACTCCATGTATCATTAGCAATCACATCTGTGTTTTGAAAAAATGAATAGCAGGCTGTGTATATCTGCACGTGCATGTACGTGCAAAGATTGCAGTGCACAAAAGGCTTAACTCTTTCCTGTCCTGCCACAGCCCCAATGACAATCACTCCCCCCCTGCCTGGTATTAAGCCCCTAGAGGGAAGTCCCGATTGGTGTCATGGAGTGGCACATAAGGAATGGCACTCCAAGAATGAGTTCGCTATTACTATGTATGATTTTTCTGCAGAACTATTGTTCTTCTGCAAATCTATGCAGATGTAATTAATTAATTGATTGAATGCATGCGGTTAATTGATTAAGAATTGGGAATAGAGGAATAGACATGTGGGGCCCTGCAACAAAATGTTGCAGCATGGAAAGTTTGTATTCAGGGCTCCAGGCACCAAATTCGATCCCAACCCAGCCCCTCCATCAGCAGTCCCTGAGTATTCCATGCCTAGTGAGATACTTAGTCCTCATTGGCCTAATTTTCTTTGATTCCCCCCCTCTCTATTTTGGGGATTTGGGGAAGTGGACAAATTGGTGTCCCATTCCAACTACATTAAAACATTTTATTTCCCCACTGATATCTTCGGGCAACTCTCTGTTCTGTCCCTAGGAACATGTTAAAATAGCTTCTGAGTGTGAACCGAGAAGTGACCTATCTAGACAGTTAGATGGTTCTTTCTACCTGTTTTATATCTATGTATCACCTCCTCCCTCTTCCCTTTCCAGACTCTCCCCTCAAAGCAGTTCTTAAGTCTGCTTTGTCACTTAAAACAAACAAACATCCAAATCAACCAACAGCAAGAACAAACAAACGCACAACCACACACAAATGTTTTAGAATCTGACTCTCAACTGACTGAAATTTGCACAGTAAGGCCTATATTCACAAAATTATGGACATGAACCATCTTTAATAAGGACACAATCCCGAACCAAAATCAAGCATTTTAAGCACTAATGGATTTCAACAGGATAAAATTTAACTTGCGTTTAACTCTTCCATTGAATCATTGGGACTTTGAAGGTTTCAGGTGTGGCTGAATTGTGATCAATGTTTTCTACTTAAAATAGTAGAAGACATTGGGACTGAGAAGCACATCCCATTGAAAAATGCAAAAAGTAGACAGGTCTGTCTAAAACAGGGGAGTAGACAGATCTGTCTAATTTCATGTGGCCCTTGGGCTCATTTGGGCTAGGCCTTGCAGGGTCAAAGCACCAGGGCTGTTTGATTAGCACAGATGCTGATGGCAACTTCCACCCCTGTGCGGCTTCCCTTATCCCTCTGAGCATAGCTGCACTCCTCATAGTAACTGTGAAGGGGAAGGGGAAGGGGAATGGACTTTCCCAGCAACAGGGCCGACCCTTCCATTAGGCAGACTGAAGCAGTCACCTCAGGCAGGAGATGCTGGGAGGTGGCAGCAAGATGTTGGAGAGAGTTGCAGGCCACGCAGCCTGCCCTGTGCCCCCTCAGCTAGCCTTCTGCCCACAGGTGAGGTGTAGGGACCCTGTCCCATGACTAGTGTCGAAGAAAGATTAACTGCCAGTCCAGGTGGTGCTTTTAGGTGGAATGGGAGAGGGAGCCATCTTGTTCTTTACCTCGGGCAGCAAAATGTCTTGGGATGGCCCTGCCCAACAACAACATATAGCTGTGAGCTACCCGTTGTACCGTGAAGTAATGCTATGGGACCTGTCGCAATGAATGCCCACACTTCAAAATTTACTACACCCCTGGGCAGTGAAGAAAGAAAAAGAAACCTCAAGCCCTGCCTACCAACATGCAGTCCCTCACAGATTATCCCCAAGGAAATGCCTCCCCTGACAGAAAAAAAGTTCCCCTTCAAAGCATCGCTAAAGATGATCATCATAGTTATCACTACCCCCCACCCCCCAACACAGACAATATTTAGAGACTCTGGTGCCTCACTCACTCACTGACTCGGGCTGTCAAAATTGTTAGGGGATTTCCAAATGACTTAGAAAGCTGACATATGGTACATGCATATCCAAGGCCATATTGATGACTAGAAAGTTCTGGAAGTGGGACATTTGAACGTCACTTCTTCAAAAGGGGAGGGAAGTATGAATTATAGCCTGAAATAGTTAAGGTCTTTCCACAGCACCCAGAAAGATGAATATACAAACGAACACAGCCTAAGGCACCAAGGCTACTAAGAAGCTATAAAAAGGGTGTATTTGTGCATTGACTCCAACTAACTATAGCCAAAATGTGCCCCCTGTAGCATTCTAAAAACAGTAGTGAATAGAGCCATCAAGAAAGGGAGGGGGAAGCTACCCCACCCCTCTGTAATTTCAGTCCTACAAAACAGCAATATTGTATTCCAGCACTAAAGGAATGTTGCTTTTAATTTTCCTCAAGGTGACATACATGGTTCTCACCCTCCACAGAACCAAAGAATTTTAGAGCTAGAATAGGGTCATCCAACCCCATTTGACGGGATTATTTAGTAATGCCTCCTGTTAGAAAGGCAAGTAGTGGAGAAAAAAAAAAAAGGCAAAACAGGAAGTGTTTACCACTCCCATGGCTATCTTAGAACAACAAAAGGAGACCACGCCCTTCTTTAGTGAAGAAAACGTAAAATAGTTTTACTCACAATACCCTTGCATATAACATGCAGGTACAGCGTAGGGTTTCAAAAAGTTTGTTCAGTTCATTTTGTGTTCTATTAAATCGGTAGGAGTGAGAGAGAAAACACATGAGCTCCCAGCAATAGGGGTGATTGGAGTGTGTGTGTGTGTGTGTGTGTGTGTGTGAAGGAAGCAGAAGAACAAAAGGAAGAAATCACAGGAAATCACACTGTAGGCTATAGAGATCCTAAGGCTAGCTGTGGTCAAAATTCCCATGAACTGCAATACTGCCCCCTTCCAGTAACTTGCAATATTCTTATCACTGGGTTGCAATATTCCCAACATTGCTCCTCATCAGAAAGGGATGCAGTCAGCATAAAAACCACAGCCGATTAAAAGATGGATGCATCTTCTCTTTCAGGCCACAAATGGGACTCCCACAAATTACTCACATAGGTAGGCATGTTTGTGGGCCAGTAAAAAAAGAAGTCAGGCTGGTTGTTTTCCCCCCAAGACTTAATTTGATGGCTTTCTTCTTAGAGTTGGGAACAAGATAAAACACAAGGTCTCCGTGCTCTGCCTGTTTAGTAGGGCTAAAAAAATATTGTATCTCATAGTGATATCTTACCCTTCCCCCAAGGAGCTCAAGGTTTACTTGTAATTATTACATATATTAAGTATTAGGCTATTTCTGTTGTAGTTTAACATACTTTTGATTGATCAGAGTTGAATTATCAGCATTTTGATAAGTTACTTGATACTGCTGGATTCAGATGCCTTGGTATTTGTTTTCCAGCAAATATAACTAATTTAAAGATTCGTGGAGATAGATTTAATAGCTAGTTATTATTTTAAAGTTCAAGTTTTTAACACAAATATCCCTAAATCACATTACTATGTAAAGCCTGGCATGAATGAAATTTGATGAGTATATGCTATACTTGCCACTTTTCTACAAGAAACTTGGTAGGTTATTTCAGAGTGTTTCAAATAATGTGTGTTTTTAAAGCAACACTTCATGCACTTTTTTAATTGCTGGCAATGTTATATACCACACTCTTAGTGCAAAGTGTTGGCATCCAATTTTGTATGGAAACAATGTATTTTTGCATTTATACTTGAATGAGCCACACATGAACATCACTTTGGTAATATGCCTCATCGTAGTCATAAATTGGTTGTGGCATTTGTTACTTTCAAGCCATACCAACTCTACCTTTAGAATACAAATTCAGTTCCATTTAGGACGTTCTCAAGCTACCATTAAATGGCTTGATACCCTTTCTGCAATACTGGTCTGTGACATGCAATTGTGGAACAGTCCACGTTAAAAGTCAAACGTACTAAACATGGACCAGAATTCAAACACAATGAATTGCCTTCTTCCATTTTCTCAGATGCTCCTACAGTTAAGAGGATGTCCCAAATCCAATCAATAAAGTGTGAATTACAGTCTATTAGACATTTATATTTATTCCTCTAATGCCGTTTAGGTGATTTCTCTAACCACTTTTACCACGCATACTTTTGTTATTGTTGTTCATAGTTTAGCCAGTTCTGCAGACTTTCACATTTGTCAATGGAGATAGCAGGGCAATGCAAACGAGTTTGCACTGCCAGGAAGACAAAAGCTTCCTAGAAGTTTACATTACACCTTTATCCATGAAGAAAGCGTCCCAAGACTCACTTTGAAAAGGACAACACATTTAAACAGAAGCTTGCAGCAGTATAGTCGGTAATGCAGATTTAATAGAGCAAACCATAGCTTCCAACTGCAGTAACTAGACTCCAATTCAATTTCCAAAAACGACTTCATGTATCTAGTTTTACATCTTCCTTTAGTATACTTGGATTTCTTTTTCACAGAATAGCTGAAACATTTTTATAAAGTTAAAACACTACATAAATCCTATTAGTATGGCTTCAGTTCAGTTTTTAACAATACTCCTCCATAAAAAGCACAATACTGAGCATGAACAGGTAATGCCCAATGGTCAGAGATCTTAATGAAGCATACGCAAGCACTGGATTTTAGACGAGTGTAGACCATATTAACACTGTGTCACATGAGCATCTCTCCCTGCCCCCCCGCCCCCATTACCTGTGAAGAGCTACACTAAAAACCAGCTTCCAAAAGGTACCCCATCCTTAAACATGTCAGCAGTGTTTTACGATCCGCATGGTACAATACAAAAATCAAGTAATCTGAATGTGTTAAACAGTTGTAAACAGCCACATGTACAGGGCAGAGGATGTGAAATGTACAAATGCGTCCTGGGACCACACATATCAAAGGCCTCCAGCCTAAAGCAAAGGCTTGGTCACTGACACTGAAGGGGCTGTCTTAAGATTGGAAAAGGCACATTAAAAATGTGGCGTGTTGCACCTTCTCCTTATGTAACACCATTCTAAAATGAAACTAAAAATAACCAAAACAATGATTAAATTTAAATTTATTTTGAATTTTTGCGAGCATGATGTCTCCCTTTGACAATATAAATCAGAATCCACTTACGGTGACTTTCACAGATGGAGTATCTGGAGAGACAGACAATGCCCTTTCACCTTCAAATACACTGCTTTCAAATATACTGTCAAGAGTCCTTAAGGGACCAGTTGAGGTATTTCACACAAAGAAAGGTCCAGATATTTTCTAGCTGTCTTGACTGACTCAAGAGTAAGAGTCAAACATGACAGGCAAAACACTATGCTGCTAACAGTTTGCACTAGGTGTGCAATTAACAGGAAGAAATTAGCGAACACATACATCAAAATCAGATACAATTATTGGAGAATGAATCAAGGAAATGTTTATAGTTCCATGTAAAGATCAAGGACGCACTCCAAATGGAAGTTTTGCCACTCACTTGAACGTGGAGGGGTTTGCATTCAAAATAAGTGCAGTGCATACTGTTACAAACAAGAGGAAAAGGAATGTTTTATATCTACACACACCCACACTCAAGATACAGTTTATGTAGACATGGGAAGCTTGGACCTTTAAAGACTCTGCATCAGTAATTCTCACCTCAATACGTATGATATAGCCTCTACCATGTTCTGGAGAAATCACTCAGCAGAGGTGGGACAGTATAAATCTATAAAAAGAGGACTTGGATGGAGACAAGCCCTAATCTGAACACACACACTTGCGCAATCATGAGCTGTATGCAGGAATATCTCTTCCCTATAATCCTAATTGGCAAATCCTCTGTTTTGCAGTATCAAATGCAAAACTATCATCTATTTAGCAGCATGAGCATAACCCTGCAGGCTGGACGCAGGGTCTAACTACAAACACCCTTCGGTGCACCTGGGTAGAGATTCCAAATGTCCCATGCATGGAAACACAATTCCCTTGCAATGAATGTAATAGGGTAACCATTTTTAGTATCAATAGCACTTAGTAGGAAGCCTATGGTGAGCATTTGAGTTTTAAGTATATAATGCTAAAGGTTTTAAAGATCAAGTTAGCCAACCAAGTTCTATCCCTTGACTGATGGGGCCGAGCTCCAGTTTTAATACCTGTATCCGGAGGTGTTAGAGACACTCCATTTTCCCACAGCCCAAAGTCTTATTTTCCCCCATTTCCCCAGAAATCACTGGGGTATATTAAGACAGCAAAGTAGAACAGGGTGTATTAATACACGACTCTTAGTATCTGTGCTAGTTGGATAGACATCAGCTAAAGATGCTAAAGATAGATTTAGAGTCAAACTGGACTCCATGTCCCACCTATACCACAAAATGCCCGTAACCCATAAGGATTTTCAGCATCAAGAGAAAGGTTTCTGAAATATATTCTTAAAAGTTGCATAATTGCCCATCAGTACCCACTTTCAGTCACAATGAATTCAAAACATATGCTCTGCCTTGCTCTATCATCAATAAGTGACCGTTGGAAACCACAAGTATGTTGAAATACATAGCTGGCCATTGCAGGATTGACATTACATTCTAAGGGACATGCCATTTTCTGTAATAAAGCTGCACACACAAAAACACGCAAGTTCACTCAAACCCCCAATTACAAGAAAAGGAATCTTAGCATAGAGTATCTTGTTTCAGTCATTACAGCTTTCAGTCACAACATACGAGAAACATCTTTATTACTTGCACTTTTTTCCTATTGGTATAATTCAGTTATACTACATCATCTCATCTAAAGATATGCACTCAAAAATATAACCCAAGGTAATAATTGCAGTCACACATCTGAAGCATATAGAAAACTCACTTCTGTCTTTTGATACCATTTTCAAAGCTTTATTCACTCTCTTGGATGACTATAAATAAGTGTTTCCACTATGGAAAAGAAAGTTTAGCACAGTACATTTTCATGACTGGGGAATGGATTTTTTCTGAAGATCTCTTCAAAAAGGGCAAAAGCTTAGAAAAAAAATTGGATGTTGGAATACAGTTCTTTATAAAGTCCCTTGAAAAATTAAAAAAAATTAAGAAAAAAGAAAACACAAGGCCCAAAATGATTTATTGCTTTTCTTCAGTCTTCTCCTTGACTTCTTTCTTCTCTGATTCTTTGCTCTCTTCCTTTACAGAAAGTTCTTCTAATTTCTCAGCAACTTTATCAGCACTATCATTTTTGTCTGTTCCTGCTAAAAAATGTTTTAAAGCATTAGAGTGTAGTAGACATAAACAAGAAACAACGTTATGGAAAAGTTGCAAGAGAACAAATACTATTTTGAATGGTGTGCTGGGTTTGGAACAGCAGGTGCTCAGGAGGCTCAGTGCTCTGCTCACTGGGCAGTCTTGGCAAGTCTCTACATTTCTTCCTAACCTACCTGGTAGGGTTACTGTGATAAAATGCAATGCCCTCTTTCATGTATGTTGGTCAAGTTTCTTTACATACATGAAGAGCAGGATCCAGATATAATAAAAAGATACTGGGTTAGGAAAAAGATAGTTGCTGCAGCCCAGGGAGAGAACAAGGCATACTTATCTAAGAGAGCTGCCTGCAGTAAAGAGATCTCGCATGAATGCAGTAATGCAACACTAAGGGAGCCATCCTATGGCTGCTAATCAGCAGCTAGACAGCCATAGGATATGCGGTTTTCCGGGAACTGACCTTCCCCCCTTTCCGAAATGCCTCGCAGGCAGCACGAACCAGCCCTGTGCTCTGCACTTGGAAGAGGAGTGCAGAGCAGCCAAAACGGGGCATTCCAGGGCAGGGAAGGTGGAAATGCCAGTACGACGCATCCTGTGTGTTGTCCGGCAGCCTCCTTCCTGACTCTGCCTCCCTGTGGCTACACAGCTGAAATAGGCTGTCTAGCCAAAAATGCAGGGCAGGAGAAGCACGGAGGGAACAATCTCCTCCGTGCTTCTCCTGCCCTGCATTGGATAGGCAGTCGCCTCTGAGTTCGGAGGCGACCGCCTATCCCCATAGGATTGCGTCCTAAGGGCAGTATCCTATTCAGCACTACTGCTAACATAAATTACATTGCAGTAGTCTAAGTGACCTCTACTGCAACACCAGTAGTATTTGCTGGCATTGGTGTTGCAGTAGAGATCACTTACCTAGCACAATGTAATTTATGTTAGTATTAATGGTGAATTGAATACTCCCCTAAGTTGCTATGTGCTGATAACAGCAGGCACTATAGTGTTATGACCTAGGGCCCTATCACTGGTTTGTTCCAGAGTTTCCAACTTCTTGCAAACGGGGTCTTATAACACTGAGTTCCTGAGCAGCTGCATTTTTAAATAAATTTTTAAATAAAGTTTCAAGGAACTATAAACCATTTTAGGACACTGATACATATATGAATCTGCATTCACACAGACCTATGATACAGCTATATGAAAACAGGTCACTTCATGGTCAGCATTACCCTAAGACTTAACTTAGAAGAAAACCTAAAAAAAAAATGCAGCATATTAAGCTTACAGGTTTAACAATAACAACCTCTCACAAATTCCCAGTATTAGTAGTGATGTGCCAGGATCAATTGAAACAGACTCCCACAAATAGGGAAGTGTTCACAACATCCTGGATTATTACTCTAGCAGACCTAAAAAGCACCTTGACTGTATATGCAGTCAGGCACAGAGTGAGCCTGCCAACAAGCATTAAAATAATTAAAGACTGTTTACATGTAAACCGTGGGTCCAAACACATTAAAAGTTACTAAGAGGAGGCCACCAAAAATGCAGTACTGGGTGGCTCTCAGCCTTCAGATTGCTAGCTCCCACACCACCACTCCATTTTTTCTAGCAGATGTTGGTAGGAGCAGAGAGACTTTTACATGATGGCAGGAATCTGGATGGCAAGTAATTCTATTCATTATAGCTGAGAATTACTTGCCACATGGATGCCTTTTTTTTTTATTGTGGCCCTGGGATGACTAAATTCCAGTTTAGCAAATAAGTGATGGATAGACAGGAAGGCAGGTGAAGGTATGAGAGCCTCCACCAGCTTAAAGTCCCTACCCTGACAGGGCTATCTACGACTATGTGTTCTAAATGTGTGTCTATCTGCCCTTTCATACGGAAGACATTTTTAGAGGATGAAAGCCAGGTCAGCTGGAGATGCATAAAACACAAGAATATGCCTCTTTTTGATATTGCCAAGCTGTGGTGTATTGTTAAAAAAACCATAAAATGAGATAAGAACAAGGTAAGACAGTAATGCACACGGAGGTTCAAAGTACTAATGCTCACTTTATTGTTGATGGTGACTGGCAGAGAAAAAATGGCCTCACTGCAGCGCTTCTTCATCTCTTACACATATAAAAAAGGGATCTAATACTTGGTGCAAATTGCACATATAAATTGCCTGTTAATTTGACTGGTCAGGGACCTCTGCAGAAATCTTTGAAGTCTCTTCACTGCAGTATTCCGTCATTAGAAGAAAAGGAACAAGAATTAATCAGAAGTCTTACCTTTCTTTCCTTTATCAACCTCATTCCTACATTCTTCAAATTTTGCCTTGAATTTCTGTGCATCTGTTTAAAGGAATCAAAATGTAATGTGTGCTGCAATAGATCTAGACATTCAAAAATATTTGTCAGTGGTAGCTCAAAGTGTCTTTGCAAACACTCACCCTCTTCACATCTAGGCAATGTGATCTAACAAATTTGACATTTGCATATGTAATTCAAAGCATGCCTTAAGTTTCTACCATTGCTGTTCATACTTTAAAGGCAAGCCACTTTTCAGAATAACATGCAGCTTGTCTCTAGGTGGGCAATCAGGTGAAATGGAGACTTGCATCACAAGCACTAACAAGTAGATTTTGAAATGAGTTCATGTTCCAGCATCATTTAAAATATATGTTTTAAGTGATAAAATAAGCGATTGTCATTTTTATTAAGATAGTATACTGCCAATAAAATTAAATGTGGCAAGTAGCTTACTCAACTATGTTACACTGAGTTACCATAGACAGCCACTTGAGGTCACTGTTGTTCAATACTACAGTCAGAAGTTGAGTTTTTATTGTATGTTGTACATCACCCAGAGTGGCTGGGTGACCAGCCAGATGGGCGATTAATAAATTTAATAATAATAATAATAATAATAATAATAATAATAATAGTTGCACATACTTCTTCCATCAGGAAAAAAGGTTGTCTTTTTATTATTCTATACAGAATAGTCCAGAAAGCCAGAAAAAACAAAACTTTACTCACAGGACGGTGTCTGGTTTACTTTTCCCCCAGCCCCAAAAGGCATCATGCACAGAGCAAGCCCCTGAACTTGCTTAATGGCCTACATGGAACAGCCAACTACGCCTTTCACTGGCACAGAACACAAAGGTGACACTGCAGAACCTGAAAGCTACCAAGGCTGGTTCACACTAATTATAACCTATGGATTGTTTAAACCAAGTGTTGTTGGGGACACATGAGAACAAGGTGCCTCCTGTCCAGCTGCTACTTTGCATCCAGTTCCAGGAACACCCCATTCCTGGGTTGTTTGATATGATGTCTGAATCCAGAACTCTGGATTCCTGTGATGCATAACCCAGAGTTTGAACCCCTGGTTTCTTAATACTGTTGGTGGGTTGTTTGAGAAACTGGATGCAAGGCAGAAGCGGCCGGCGGGAGGCAATGAGAGAGCTATCGCGCATCCTTGACAATTCATGGGTTAAACAACCCATGAACTGCTGTTACACGCAATCCAAGTCTGTCCCTAACAGCAGCATCTGTCCTTTTACACACATACACAGGAGAAGAAAAACAGCTGCAGTCACAAATACTTTTCTTTCCATTGGTTAAGGGGAGGCAAAGATTTCAGAAGCAATTAAGTCCTATAAATCTAAAAACAAATATGGCATAGAGATGCTGCTTAGCTGACTGTTCTCTGTCTCTTGCATAATGTAGCAGATAATTGTAATGGGTCACATTACGTATAATCCTTCAAGACTGCTTCCTTCCTAGAAGTCCTGGGTTAGGATCCACTCCTGATGCCCTGGTAAACCCTGCCTGTCAAAGTATTAATGGAATACCAGCATAGAGGATGTTCTGTTTCATAATAGAAAAATACTACAGAAGTTAACTGCTCTACAGAATATATGTATGCATTTTGCATCTCATCACATGCACATACAGTGACTACAAATGATCCAAGTTAAGTTGCTTTTAACTTACTTTCTGCATTTAAAAACCGAATTGCCAGAAGTTCTGGTTTAGGACTCTCATCTGCAAAATCAGCATGTGTATTCCACACCCATGCCCTGTCACTGCCGGCATTAGGCTTCAGCTCCATTAAAGGTGTAACTAGGGGGGACAGGGGAAGAGAGAAAAAGAATAGCTGGGCAAAGGTAGCACTAGAGCAAACCAATACAGCTTCTGTGTGCCCCAAGATATTGCAAAGATAATATTTAGATTGCATTCTAGAATGCTGCCTCTACTTTTTAGAGCTCGATTTCTCAAAGCTACCACAGTGTGTGGCTTATGTTTTTCATGCCATTCTTGAGACTCGTGTAGGTTTGAGCGGAAGGAGGTTAGACCACCATGGTTGTTTTTAGACCCCGGTTGTTGTTTTTTCCCCTTCAATTGTACAGTGCAGTTCAACTGCCTTGCTTCAAGCTACCTGCATGTTTTTGTCGCGTACTGTGATATAGATTTTATGAATCAATCTCTGAGGGCTGTATCTGCATGGCCTTGGGCAAACAGGAGGATTACAGTTTTTTTTAATCCCTTCAGCTTCAATTCAACAAGTAACCTGAATATTTTAGTTACATGTGTATACAGACTCCTCAATACCCAGAAGGCCCTTCAGTATGTTCGGTATTAAAAATCTCACATAAAAAAGGTTTGCCCCCATCTACAAACATCCTCAGGTATACGTAATGCTTTATGGGTACACTGCAGGTATTTTTTTAATGTTAACATTAAAATGTTAATGTTCACTTTGTTATTCTAGGAAAATTTGCAGGAATCTTAACAGTTGTACTTTATTAGAAGGACTGTGTACCAAATCACATACTGTAATGATTTGCACAGATTTTTAGGGTTTTATCTCTCCTCATCAAGAGGCGAATGGTCCCCTTCTCTTTGTGCTTCAGAAGTTTTACATCACCAGTGCCTCGTTCTTTCCATTCTGGAAGATCATTTTCTGATGCAAACCGGAACAGTTTTGCCCGCCTTTATATAAAAAAAACACAACCAAAAACAAAACATCAAAGCATAAGTTAGTTATGTACAGAATTCCATATCAGATATTACACTGAATCAAGATCTTTTAGCATTAATTTCCCGGGTGAACTGACATCCTTTGTTTTCCTCTGTGGCTGGATACCCTGGGCTGACAGGATCCTTTAAATTTTCTCTCTTGCAGCACACTAGTATGCTTGAAGCTACTGATATGGCATCATCGTTCTACTCACATCTTAAAGAGTTCTTCCTCATCTTCTTCAAGAGTTTTGATCTCTTGTTCAGGAAGAGAAACTATCGGCTCAAATTGGGGGTCATGGTTAGAATCATCTACATTGTCAGTTGTTGAGTCATGCTCATCATGTGTGTCCTGTGGAAAAAGTAACATGAGGAAACCTAAGGTGTGCTAAGAACAAAGCTGCTGAAGGCCTACTATATATAACTACCTGAAAAGAGCTAACCCAATCATTTCAAAGATGAAAAACTTCATGAACTGGCATTTTTTATTCAGTAGTAAACCAATTTAAACCCATTTCTCTATTTTGTTCTGAAATAAATGATAGTTATATTCCTTTTACTAATCAAAATAACAAGTCTATACATACTGCTGTTTAGCCTCAGAGTTCAAAGTGTCACAGAACCAAGTAGAGGCTTCCAAAAAAGGATGTCCAACAGTTACATTATTAATCCCCCTCCGAAACTCATACATGCAAAATGCAGCCCCACAGCTATTTCCAAGAGATCTCAAGAATTTGCAGGATCTGCCCTTTATATGATCTGAATGACCAATGCTTCGCAGCCATATTAATGAGGCTGATGAGTACTCTTTCCCTCCCCCATTCCAAAGCTAAGATGTGCAGAGGAGCACATGTTGTGATCAGAAAAAAGTATGTATATTTCAATATATCTGACAAAGAAGTTGAATTTTTATTTTTTGATAGATCCCCAATATCAGAGGGAAAGGAAGAAAGAAAAGCAGGGAGAGACATGTAAAACAGCATTAGACACCTATAGGATCGGAAGAGAAAGTTGTCGTAAGACACAAAACCCTGCGCAAGCAATTGAAGCCCCTCAGTGGGAGCCCTATTCAGACCCTCTTGTTTCTGCTATTAACTAGGCTTTGGTCAACCCACCTCAAGGCTGTTCTTCATAGTTACAAAGACTAAGAACTAGAACACTTTAACTGGGATTCTAAGGATACTAAGGTGCCAGATTTTATCATCAGAGGGCAAACGTTTAGAATATATACAGACCTGGCTACAATAGAGTTCTATGGATTGCTTCAATGCATCATTTCACAAGAATGTAAGAGGTCTGCTAGATCAGACACAGGATCAGTCCAGCATCCTGTTGTTCAGAATGCCTTCAGGAAGTTTACAAGTGGTGCATGAAGGTAGCAGCCCTCCCCCATTCTATGTCCCCAAAATCTGGAATTCAGAGTATACTGCCCCTGAACATGGGAGTTCCATTAATAGCCACTGGTAGGCTCATCTTCCATGAATATGTGCAGCCCATTTTAAAAACACGCACACATACCTATGCTAGGGGCCAGTGCAGTATCCCAGAGCAGTGAATGCTGCTAGTTAACTATGTGTCTGAAAGAGTACTTCCTTCTGTCTGTTCCATACCCAGTTCCTATCATTCATGCTGGATGAACATGGAGCTCTAGTTATGGGGTGAGAGAGTGGGGGCTCCATCTACCCTCTCTGTAGCATTCATAATTTTATAACCCTCTATCATTTTGCTAATGCTACTACATTATACAAGGATAGAAACAGAGGATATTTATGTTCAAATGGACCATCACACATTGTGAAAGTCCACATTCAGCTGATTCTAGCAGTAGCCTGTTCTACTAAATCAGCTGGGGTAATTTGAGGTCTGTAATCTGGTTGGCTTTAAACTACATCACTACCAGTTAGCTTGAACAGTACCACGCCTACCATTTGTATATGTACTTAACACAAATAGAAAGTGCTCCAATAGAAAAATGCCATCTTTTACAAACTGTAGTTTAAGACCATCAAAACAAAAAGAAGGGAGGGGAGAGATAAGAGAACACATTTGACTGATACATAAAACTGCAACTACGTTAGGACATGAGAAACAAAAGTAATGCAGCAGCCTTAAAGCAACAGGGTTACTGCACCCCGGTTAATTTGTTCCCATGGTGTGTTGGGGAGGAGACATCACACCTAGAGAATACAAGTCCAGCATTTAATCCTGGAATCCTTAGTTTGGGAGCAAGCCCCTTTACTTCTGTGCATACAGCACTGGGCTAAGATGTAAAAATGGGAGTCCTTTGGCACCTTAAATACTAACAGATTGGGGGGGGGGATAAGCTTTTGTGGACTAGAGCCCACTTTGTCAGATGCATGAAATGTAGCAGATGTAGATCATTCTCCATACCCATATATTTACTCACGTCTGACAACAGAGGATAACATTTCACACATCTGACAAACTGGGTTCTGTTCCACAGAGTACCACAATACTCTTATTTGCTGCAGCAGACTAAAGCTGCAATGCTGGCCACACTTGCCTCAGAGAAAGTCCCATTAAACACAGTGAGATTTACTTCCCAGTTTAAAAGAATCACAGGATTGCACTACACTACTACAATTTTTTTAAAAAGCACACTACAAACACCTCCTACCAGTTTGGGAGTCGTTAATGCAATAATTAGGAATCCTGTTAAGATGAAATCACATCAAATGTCAAGCCAAGAGACTCTCTTCCCTGCCCCCATTTTGTGCAGATGCATGCTGGGAAGGAAGATCAATCACGCCTGGAGAAGGAACAGGTCTGGCTTCTAATCATGGAAATCCTTACTTCGAGAGCAAGCTCCTCTAGAATTCCTTGTTTTACTTCCAAGTAAGATGCATGCAAGATTGGTAGGTATAGGGTACTCCAAGCAATTTGTCATAAGAGCCACGCCATCCAAGATTTACAGCACAACCCTACGTGTGTTTTACTTATAAGTCAATCCCACTATTTTGTGGAACAGCCACGGCATAATGACAACTGGACGTGGGAGGGGGGGGGGAGTGGGAAAGAATATGTTATACTGCAGCAATACCAGGTGCCAGGGGAGGTAGTGCAGCCTTTTTATTTAATTTGCGTTTTATTCGTTTTTGAATGCAAGCCACCCCGGGGGTCAAGACCGCAGGAGAGAAGTCAAGTCAATCCACACAATCATTACTCCCTGAAAAATGTCGATAAGCAAGATACGCCGCTTCACAGCGCGATCCTATCCGCGCCTACTCAAAAAGCCGAGAGCCCGATTTACTACAATGGGGGCTCGCTCCTAAATACGTTGGGTCCAGGATCGCAGCCTTAGGAACACCGCTGAGCAGACGGACACCGCGGCAGCCGAACGGACTCTCCGAGGGAGAAAGCGAGGGCGAGCCGCGGAGGGCGCGCGGGCGGGGTGGCCGGCCGGCCCCTTCCCCCGACGCCAGCACGGGGAGACCTCGACGTGCGTCGCTCCGCCCGCGCCGGGAGGCTGGAGGGCGCCCTCCCACACACCCCGCGCGCCCTGAGACCCGGGGCGCGCCATGTTCCAAGAGGCAGCGCACGCCGCTCCGGCGGCCCTGGTGGAGCTGCCCGCCTTTCGGGGGGCGGGGAGGAGGCGTCGGCGCCTCAGGCCTCGTCAAGGGGCAGGAGACGAGGAAGGAGCGGGAGGAGGGAAATGGCTACCGAGCAGCACGGCCGCCCCGCTCCCGCTCGCCTCTCCCCTTCCCCCTCCACACCCGCGAGGGGCCTACCAGGCGCGCCCCCCCCTCCTCCGCGCCTCAGCCTGAGGAGAAGGCGCACGGGCGAGGCGCGGCAACGGACGAAGCCCGACGGGCCCGCTCTCGGGCGCTTCTCCTCCGCAGCTGTCCGCCCTCCCCGCCCTCGCCCTCCCCGCCCAGGGGGCCGCCTCGCCCCCCTCAGCGGGCCGCCTCGCTCGGCTTTGTCCCGCTCGCCGCTCACCTTCGTCTCGGCCATGGTGGGGCTGGCGTGGTGGCGGCTGCTGCTGCGGCGGCGGATCTCCCTACACGGCCAGGCCCGGCTTCCGTCACGTCACGGCGGATCGCCTCTCTCCCGCCGCCGGCGCGACTTTTAACGCTGGCTTCGTTCGTGGCTGGCTGGCTGGCCGGCTGGTCCGCCTCCCGGCCTACACTCGCTCCCTCACACGCTCCTTCAGCGCTGCTGCTGCTCCTCCCCTGCTCGCGCTCCCCGCCCCCTCCCGCGTTTTTTACCTCATTCCCGCAGCCCGCGCCGTCGCCGCAAGGGCTGATGGGAAACGATGCCCTCGGGTTTCTCCGCGCACGCGCGCGCGTAGGCACGCCCCTGCGCACGCTCCTCAGGAGGACGGGGAGAGGAGGAGGAGGAGGAGGACCGAAGCGAGATGTAGAAAGAGGAGAGCCTCGCTGCGTCAGACGAGTTTAGGCCGCGGTCCGAGGCATGTTGAGGGCTGCCTACAAGTTCCCAGCATTTCGTAGGCAGGCTGGGGAATGCTGGGAGTTGTAGGGCTTTCCCCTCCGTTAAAAGCGCATGGCGCTGAGCCTCTTGTGTGTTCCGCGGGGCAGGGGTTTATCCCCCGGCTGGGGACCCGGCTGTAGGCGGACCGCGTTTAGGGTGGGCGCGCGTTGCGTTGCCAACGGCGGAAATCGAACCACGCGCAAGACGGGGACGCAGATTTGTGTAAAAAGTGCGTGTCTTGATTTGCGTGCGTGGGTGCAAGTTTAGAAATAGGTACTGTGATGAAGAGTCGGACGTGACTGAACAATTGTGATTTTAAATGGAAATGCAATATTATTGATATCGTTTCTATACGGCCCCAGAGCTGCAGCTCTCTGGGCGGTTTACAACAATTTCGTTCAGTCGTGTCCGACTCTTCGTGACCCCACGGACCATAGCACGCCAGGCCTTCCTGTCCTGCACTCTCTCCCGGAGCGTGCTCAAGTCCATATTCATTGCATCAGCATGGACCATAGCACACCAGGCCTTCCTGTCCTGCACTCTCTCCCAAGTGTGCTCAAGTCCATATTCATTGCATCAGCATGGACCATAGCACGCCAGGCCTTCCTGTCCTGCGCTCTCTCCCGGAGCGTGCTCAAGTCCATATTCATTGCATCAGTGATGCTATCTAGCCATCTCATCCTCTGCCGTCCCCTTCTCCTTTTGCCTTCAGTCTTTCCCAGATTATACAAAGTGTAAAACCATTTTCATAAAAATATATAAACAGACTACACACAGACATATATCTGAAACAATTTTAAACCATTAACCATAAGACAAATCCAGGATCTGATTAAAAACATATCTATTAGTACGTCACAACTGCACATACAGTTTGGTTGCCTTGTGAACTGCCATTAATTGGTGTCAATACATTTGCAATATGTTCCATCGTAGTAGTGAAAACCAGATGAGTCTTGTGCCTGCTTAGTCTGCTGGCCAGGTGCTGCTATTGATGGGGAACTTCAAGGCAGCTGCTCTTAGGGTTCCTTATCTTTAAACCAGACTTGGACTGGACAGCCTTTTAGAGGATGCCCTCAAATACAGGACTGTCTTCTGTGAAGTAGGACACATGGCCATCATAACCATATGGCTAAATATGAATCTTCAGGTGGTTAGGCTCCAGCATGAATGTAGTACCCAAGGGACAACATTGGCATAGAGCAGTCAGGTCTGCGCCTCATGTGTAAGAATAGTGAAAGCCCCCATCCCGCAATTCTAGCTGGCGTCAGTTACGGGTGTTATAATGGTATATCTCTTAAGAGGATGTCTGTCTGCACCATAGTGCCAAGACTGTAAAACCTAGATACCTGAAACTTGGCATGCATATTAAGGGGACCTAGGGGTGTACACCTTGGAGTTATTTGGTTTTTAAAACACATTAATTTTGATTAATTTAAATGTCTGTCTTTGAAGACTGCAATGCCATCTTCAGTCACTAGGTGGCACACTTCCCCAACCAGTGTATAGCTTTGCTGCGGACTATTTGAAGCCAGGGTGGGGATAGTAGTTCAAGGGGCAGAATAATTTATTTATTACATTTTTATACGGCCCAATAGCCAAAGCTCTCTGGGGGGTTTACAATTGTATATGGCTTCCCCTCCCTCTTGCTGTGTACAGACCTCTCTCTCAGGGAGCTATGGGGTGCACCATGGCAGGTGCTGAGTGCCAGTATACCCAGCTTCACTTTATTTAAAAAATAATGATCTTGAGCATGTGCAGCTAAATCATAGCACCATGAGAGCTTCGGCTATGGGGCAGTATAGAAATAATAGTAGTAGTAGTAATGACTACTGGAATAAAATTGTGCATTTGCTTCTGCTGCTCTCCTCACTTCCTGCTCTCTGGGTGGTCACTTGGGGATCCCCTGGGCTGTAGGGCCCTAAACCTTGACTCCAAGGCCGAGTCTTGGCTGCACTTCTGGCTAAAAAGGTAAAGGTAAAGGTGTCCCCAACCAGTCGTGTCCGACTCTAGGGTGCGGTGCTCATCCCCGTTTCTAAGCCGAAGAGCCAGCGCTGTCCGAAGACGCTTCCGTGGCCACGTGGCAGGCATGACTGAACACCGAGGTGCACGGAACGCTGTCACCTTTCCCGCCGAGGCGGTACCTGTTTATCTACTTGCAATTTCTTGCTTTCGAACTGCTAGGTTGGCAGGAGCTGGCACTGAAGACGGGAGCTCACTCGGTCACGCGGCACTCGGGTCTCGAACTGCTTGTCCTGCCGACCTTCCGGTCTGCAATTCAGCGTCTTAACCACTAAGCCACCGCGGCCTGATGCATATATATATATGTATATAAAAAGGTAGAGGTGTCCCCAGCCAGTCGTGTCCGACTCTAGGGTGCAGTGCTCATCCCCGTTTCTAAGCCGAAGAGCCAGCGCTGTCCGAAGACGCTTCCGTGGCCACGTGGCAGGCATGACTGAACACCGAGGTGCACGGAACGCTGTCACCTTTCCCGCCGAGGCGGTACCTGTTTATCTACTTGCAATTTCTTGCTTTCGAACTGCTAGGTTGGCAGAAGCTGGCACTGAAGACGGGAGCTCACTCCGTCACGCGGCACTCGGGTCTCGAACTGCTGTCCTGCCGACCTTCCAGTCTGCAGTTCGGCGTCTTAACCACTAAGCCACCGCGGCCCTTTCTGCACTTCTGGCTACTCCTCTGAAAAAATGTCCCCTCTCCCCACCAGTTGTATAAACTCCGCAGTTTGAAAGAACAGGATGCAGAGGTTACTGCAATCCTAAGTACCCTTACTAGGGAGTAAGCCTCACTGGACACAATGGGGCTTGCATCGGAGTAAACACGCATGGGAATGCCGGGCTGACGGGCCTCTCTCTCTCTCTCTCTCTCTTTAGGCCTCTTTCCGACTTCTCCGACTCCATTTTTCTCCCATCAGCCTTCGCGCCGCGGAGAGCACTCAGGCGTGCCGCAGAGGTTCGCCGGCTCCCGCCCGCTGAACCTAAAATGGCGCCCGCGTGTGGCGGGGAAAGAAAGAGGGAAGAGGGCGGCGGGAGGTGAGGGGAACCCCCGAGGGCCGGAGAGAGCTGAAGAAACCGTGCTTGTGTTGACGTATATATTTTGACACAACGTATAAAATATATATATATATATATATATAGTATAAAAATATATAAAGTATATATTTTATACTTTGTTTTAAATGTTGGGAAAAGAAACTCGAACGTTATTTTTAATAATAATAATAATAATTCGGGGAAGGATTGAACAAACAAACAAAAACCGAGCGAACGTAACGTCTTTTTTGAAACCGTTGCGCGCGCGCGCGCGAGAGAGAGAGAGAGGGGGGGGGGAGAGGATGGTAGCGTCACCGAAACACTCTACGCCCCGCCCTCTCTGGGAAGCCACGCCCCTCCCCGGCGCCGCGTTTGGCCCAGGCGCGTCGCCTGACGGACGGTGGTTGCCGCGGAGGGCGGCGAGAGGCGGAAGGAGGAGCGCGCAAGAGCAGGTGGGGGCGGGGATGCGCGCGGCCCTCTGCGAGGCGGGCTGTGCTGTGGCGCGGCGGGGGGGAGGGCGACGAATCCCTCTGGATTCGCGCTGGAGACTTTGACGGGGCTGCTCTGGGTGGGTGCTGCGCCCGTTACCTGAAAAGCGGGCGGGGCGCGCTACCGCAGTGCCCGGGCCCGTCTGTGGTGCAGTGTGGTGGAACCCGTGGGTGTAGTGCGGTGTAGTGGTTAGAGTGTTGGACTGGGGAGACCTGGGTTCTAGTCCCCGCTCGGCCGTGAAGCTCGCTGCGTCGGCCACGGACTCTCAGCCTAACCCGCCTCACAGGGTTGTTGTGAGGATAAAATGGGGAGGGGGATCAAATATGTTGCCTTGGGCTTCTTAGGGGAAGGCGGGATAGCAAACGTAAATAAATATTATGGTATGCCCGCGTTAGCCTTCTGTGTACAAATTCAAGGGTTGAGGGTGCGATCCCAGCCATACTGGCTGGGGCACGCTGGGAGTTGTAGGACTTTCTTCTGTCGAAACGTGCATAGGATTGTGCCCTTAGGGTGCAATCCTATGCAAGTTTAGACAGAAGAAAGTCCTACGGTTCCCAGCATGCCCCACCCACCAGGGCCTTGCTGGGGCATGTTGGGAATCACAGAAGAAAGTCCTATGATTCCCAGCATGCCCGAACCACCAGGGGCTGGCTGGGGCATGTTGGGAATTGTAGGACTTTTTTCTGTCTGTGCGTAGGATTGCACCCTTAAGTCTCTTAGCCGCTACTGCACTATACACCACTGGTTCAGGACAATCTTCCTGGTCCTTCTCTGCCTTCTCTGTTAAATCTCTTGTCTGTATTTTTGCGGGGTATGTTGTTCAGACATTGTAAGTGTGAGTTTGCCAACTTGTCTTTTTTTTTTTTAGGATTATGCCCCTTCCCCAGGGCCTCTAGAAGTCAAATCTCTGATAGCACAATCCTATACATGTTTATTCATAGGTAAGCTCCACTGTGCTCAATGGGGCTTACTCTCAGGTCAGTATGTATTGGCTTGCAGCCTCTTGCTTCTAGTGCACATGCCTCTAAATTCATGTGCACGAAGCACCATGCATAGCAGATAGCTCTGATCAGGCATGGCTGCAGCAAAGCCAGGTTGCTGTTCCTTTACTTGTTCTCTGTGAATTGAAGTAGCCATCTGTGCATCACCCTGTGGTTATTTGGAATTTGTTTCTTGGTTGCCCCAGTGGCCTACTGTAAGTAAGCATGTAACCAAGCCTAAATATCTGTAACTAAAAATTGTATAATGTACCCGCGTCCACTTTTCTCTTCTTCATCTGTTGTTTCCCCTATAAAGAATTTTAGATTTTAAGGCATGTGTCTTGGGGCACTGATCTGTCCTCATGCATACTGATGGCTTATAAATAAAATAACTGCCTTGGTTAAACTATCCCCCTGGTAGGTAACCTGGTGCCCTTCAAGTACTACAACCCCCATCAGCCCAGCTAACATGACCAATGGTCAGAAATTATGGAGGGCATCAGGTTGCCTAAGACTGAACTATCACATCTAGAATTTAATTGCCCCCTGTTGGCAATCCTAACACACAAGACCAGAACTTAATGGGGTATTTTGGGGCGGGGGGGGCGGGAGATGAAGCTTAAGTATCTTAACGTGATTTGGCCTAGCATTTAACACAGCATACTCTAAGAAAGTTAATTCAGTTACTCTTTTTTTTTTTTTTTACAGAATAATGGAAATAACAGAAAAAAATAATTGTGTGCGCTTAACTGACGTGGAAGGTACAGTTCCTCTTGTGAAAATGGAAACTGTGACAGAACAAGAAGCCGAGGAAGATGTGGGAGAAGATAACAATACAGAGAATACCTCAGATGCTTCCAACATGTATAGGTATATTAAAGATGACTTGTTTACTTCAGAGATTTATAAAGTAGAAATTCAGAACCTTCCCAAGTATATTGGTTTTAATGAAGTAAAGAAATTTCTTGCCAAATATGGCCTTAACCCTCACAAGATAAAGCTGCTGGGGAAACAGACCTTTGCATTTGTCACCTTTAAGAGTGAGGAGGAAAGGGACAAAGCTATGAAGGTCCTTCACGGAGTCCGCTGGAAGAAACAAAACCTAAGTGTCAGGCTTGCAAAGCCTAAGGCTGATCCCATCGTAAAAAAGAGGAGAAGAGAAGAGGAGGAGGGGGAGGAGACAAAAGAGCAGACAGCAGCGAAGTGTCCAGCGTTATCAAAAGATGGCAAGGAAGAGCCTCTCAGTAAGCAGATAGCAGATGTGGTGACCCCTTTGTGGAATACCTCGTATGAAGAACAGCTGGCAAAGAAGAAGCAAGAATGTGAGCAAGTGCTGTTCAAACTGACAAGGTAACTTTTTATACAGATATATATATATAATGAATACTTCAGCAGCATCCTATGCTAATAGTGAACTAAATCTGAGTGCTGGTCCTTATGTAGCGAAAGCAGCACCATCATCTACACACAGGAGGGAGTTATCAGCAGGCTCTGGGGGACTCCAGAGTTTGTAGAAGTACAAAAAATTGTTTTAAAAAAACATGTTGGAGGGGACAAGCCTAAAAGAGTCCATTGATGACTTGAGCATGCTCAGAGGGCACCAATGCTAACTGACGTGGGGGTGGTGGGGTTGGAATATGACATTCCCTGCTCTTACCTTTTTCTTTTGTATTGCATCTTCTAGATTTTATGCCTGTGTCATTTTAAAATCTTTGTTGTTGTTGTTGTTCAGTCGTTCAGTCGTGTCCGACTCTTCGTGACCCCATGGACCAGAGCACGCCAGGCCTTCCTGTCCTGCGCTCTCTCCCGGAGCGTGCTCAAGTTCATATTCATTGCATCCGTGATGCTATCTAGCCATCTCATCCTCTGCCGTCCCCTTCTCCTTTTGCCTTCAGTCTTTCCCAGCATCAGGGTCTTTTCCAGGGAGTTTTCTCTTCGCATTAGGTGGCCAAAATATTTGAGCTTCAGCTTCAGCATCTGTCCTTCCAATGAGCACTCAGGGTTGATTTCCTTTAGGATGGACTGATTTGACCTCCTTGCAGTCCAGGGGACTCGTAAGAGTCTTCTCCAGCACCACAGTTCGAAAGCATCAATTCTTCGGCGCTCAGCCTTCCTTATAGTCCAGCTCTCACAGCCATACATTACTAGTGGGAAAACCATAGCTTTGATTAGACAGACCTTTGTCGGCAAGGTGATGTCTCTGCTTCTTACTATGCTGTCTAGGTTGGCCATAGCTTTGTACAGTGCCTTAATTTTTTTAGGGCGTAACACTCTGCATATTTAGACAGAAGAAAGCATAGCTGGCTGGGGGGCGCTGGGAGTTGTAGGACTTTTTCTGTCTGAACATGCATAGGATTAGGTGCTTTATATATAAATGGTGATAATGCTTCATGGGTATCTGGTGGGGACAGATATCCATCTTGGGATCCAAATACCTGCAGGAGCACCTCTGCCTATACCAGCTTTCCTGTTGTTGATAAGCAGGGAACGCTTATCAACAAGGAAGAGTGTCTTCTTGGTTGTGGGGCCCCAACTATGAAATGCCCTCCTTGTGGAGGTGTGACTGGCACCAGTTCAATATCTTTTGTTTACCCAGGCATTTTAAGTGGCTGATTTTGTCTTATGGTATCGACTGCCTTCTTTGTTGTATGATGATGTATTTTAGGTATTTGTATTATATTTGTATACCGCCCTGGTATCTGCAAGGATGAAGGGTGGTTGAAGAATGTTTTGGTAATAATCTATTTTTCCCTAGATCAGGTAAACAATTAAACTATTTTGTAGGGAAATAGGAAACAACAACAGAGCTCTGCTACCGTGGCTGTTCATGCAGAAGGAGAAGTACAGTGGCCTGTGTTGCTCCCTGGAGGGGGTGAAGGCATCACCAATACAGGTCAGTGCTGCTGTTTGAGGTGTGATATTGTGTAAATAACATTGTGAGGAAATGAATTGCAAGCATGGAAAGAGTAGTTCTGCATTATTTATTTATTTGTCACATTTCTAGACTGCCCAGTAGCCAAATCTCTCTGGGCAGTTCACAACAATTTAACCCACCAAATACAACATAAAATATAGTTGTTTCCGATCCAGCCAGTGACAAAACCTAGTTCTGCATAGCTTCAGCAAGATGGCTGCACCATGAGCCTTCAGACCACGCATTGGGACTTAAATTACCATATCCAGCCACCATTTCCCCCCTCCAACTAGCTTGTGTAACTTTTAGCATCCAGCTGCCAAAGTTTATTTCATTTATTTTTTAGTGTTTTTGTTATATTTCATACATTAGTGTTTCATTCTTAGAGCCATATCAGCTAGATCCCATGATTCTTGGATGGGCATCTTTCATCTCACAGCATGTGTAGTTGCAAGTACAGGTATCCCATAATGCAGCCGATGAGGGAGTTCTATGGGGCTTAGTAGACTCCAGAGTTTTCTGGCTTTTCATTTTATAAGGTTTGTAGAAGGTCTTTATAAGAAGTTCTCATGGTGGCAGAGAGGAGGGGATGGTTAAGGGCATGAGCTATAAGCTGTAAGTTCCACATCTCAGCTTGGTCAGGACATTGCTGTGTTGCATAAATCAAGGTGCTTTTGCCCTCCCATTTGCAATAAGGGAATAATACTACTGGCCTACCATGCAAGGTTGTTGTAAGGACCCCTGAGAAAATATATGATGTGCTTTGTATGCTTGGAGAAAGCACTACATGAATGTTATGCTCCTGTAGGTTTCAGCCTTGCATATAGTCCACCGGCCTGTCTGCCTGCATACAGATACCTAGCCCACAGATACCCCTCCAGCACCTGTGCAGTGCGCCACAGCAGCTATCCAAACAAATTATTCTTTGCCTCTTGAGCGCCTCCCCATCACAGGTAATTGGCTGATTGCTCCTGTGTTTTCCACTCCCCCCCACCCACCCACCCTGCTCCACTACCTTACAGTTGAGGAGCAGCAGGCCTCCTGACTCCACACCACAAAATCTCTATGGTAGCCCAGATCACAGCAGCCGGCACACTGCTAAAGCGAACAGCAAAAGAAAGCTAGCGTTCCCCTGCTGAGAGTGAGAAGCTACTACAAAAAGAGATTGGGGGAGGGGGCAAGGGGCCAGTGAGCCTTGTTGTGAAGAACACCGTCTTACGAATTCTTCACCTTGACTTGATATTTTGCAACAGATGTATTTAGAAGGAGGTAAGAAGAAAGCATGCAAACTTCTAGAAGAGTCGAATGGGTGTTCTAAACTTTCTCTTACTTTATGTTTAGACTGAGTATCGCAACAAATGTGAATTTTTGATTGGCATAGGCCCAAATCAAGAAGATAAAACTGTGGGTTTTCGCCTTGGCAAATATAAAGGTGGAACGTGTGCTGTAGTGGAACCTTTTGATACCATTCACATTCCTGCTGTTACGAAAAAGGTAGTGAAGGCTTTTCAAGGTTATATAAGGTGAGTCTCAAATGGGCTGAATGACAGAAACTCTAAAGACTCTGCCTGCTCAAAACCCCACCTTTTCCATGAAGCCTTTGGCACAACCTTGTACTCCAGGGGTAGGCAATGTGATGCCTGCACCAGTGTGCCCCCAGACACCTTTCTTGATGCCTGACAAGGTGCCCTATCCCTCCCACTGTCAGGAGCGCCCTAGCAGCCTCTTTCAGTATACTCCAATAGCCAACTCAAGACACAGATGAAAGGATTCTTTTCAAGGCTTTAATCCTTTTACAACTTAATGACTCTTTCAGATGCTAATCACCAGCGACTAAGCAATGAACAGCAGAGTAGCCTATGCTTCGGGTAGGCAGTTGATCCCCGTTTGAAGGAGAATCACTTGAAGACCCTGAACTTATGGGCTAGGGAGAGATCCTCCCTCTTTCCCTTGGGTCCACAGGAGGCGGCCGTTGCTTGCGCGCCAGATGGGTACTATGCCTCCTTTCTGCGCCCTCCCTTCGCTTGTTGCTCTCTGCATCGAGTGTCTAGCAAGCCCCCCTCCTGCACTTGCTCACGCCAGGGTCACTATCTCAGGAATGCCGGCAGGAGGAATCTCTGCCAGCTGCTGTGCCTGTGAGGGATGAGCTGGCTCCTCTCCCACTGATTGCTGATCCTCCTCAGAATCAGAACTGCTCTGGGGTTCTATCGGCTCAGTTTCCACCCTGACACCCACTTTGAAAAACATCAACACATTTTGCTGTGAAATAGATTTCTGCTGGTGCTGAAAACTGGGTTTAAAGGAGTTGTTAGTGTGTTGGGGCTCAGACCCCACCTCTGCCTTGTACTTAGACTTTGGGGCAGGTTACTTGTTCTTTGCCACGCCTCCCACGACAGCCATTTTGTGGTAGTGCCTAGAACATTTTCTGAAATTGCCAAATGTGCCCATTGCCAAAAAGGGTTGCCTAACCCTGCTCTAGTCCCAGTCCCTACTGTAACTAAGCCCAGGTACTTATAAATGAAATCACTTTATATTCTCCCGTTTAGCCCTGCTGCCATTGCCCTCCCTTGTGTCTATTTTTAGATTATAAACCCTTTGGAGCAGGGACCTAGCCTCTTGTACTTTGCCATACAATTTGAGGGCACTATATAAATAAATAAATCTCAACTTCGCCACAAAGCTCAACACCACCCTGCCTGAATTCCTTGAGTGGACCTCAAGGCTAAGAAATGTAAGTGGGAACCTTTTTGTCGGACAATAGTTTCTTTCTAAGAAGAAAGAGGATTTTGGGGGATACTCTTGAAGCTGAGAGCACATAGAATCTTTATGTGGTGAATGAAGTTATATGATCAGGTCTCTGAAAATAGACAAGATACGGATGCGTACACGTCTTAACCTGAAAATCACAGTGTCTCAAAGCCCAGAGAAGAAAAAAGTTTATCTTGTCAAAGGCAAATGGGAACCACCACCTTAGGAACTGTGTCTTGACCACGTCCAGAAACAGTCTCCTTTAGTGCAACGGAAATAATTTTAGTGTTACACAGTTGTGCTTTTAAAATCCAGATTCAGTAACTAACAATTTGAACGTTGCAGGTCTACACCGCATGGTGTCTACAGCCCAGAAACTTACGAAGGGCACTGGAAGCAACTAACAGTTCGCACCAGTAGGAATGGCCACATCATGGCAATCGCTTATTTTAATCCACAGGTACTGAATATGATTTATATAATAAGGGGACACTCTAAGTGCAAGGCTGTAAACATTTCAAAAACTGTTCATGGTTTAGTTTTCCCTGTCTGGAATGTACTGTGTGAAACATCTGGCAGCACGTGTGTGCATACCATGTTATCCCTTAATTCCGTACTGCCTACAAACAGCCATAACTTGCTTCTTTTCTTGTAGCATCTTAGGTTGTCAAACATCTAAGCACCTTTTTCCTTTTGAAATATCTAGAAGTTAAATAAAGAAGAGCTTATTGAACTGCAGGCCTCTTTAGCCATGTACTTCACAGAAGGCATTGGAAAGGACAGTGGAATAACTTCTCTGTATTTTGTGGAAGAAGGTCAAAGGTAAGTCCCCAAAAGCAGCTATTTATAACAATGTAATGCATCATTAGCAAAGTTCTAGAACTGGAGTTGTGGCCTTAGCTACAAAGGCACCTGAACCAAGTACAACCTGACAGCAGTAAAACCCACCATACGATACAGCAAAACATTCAGAACACTAACCAGCAGTCTATGAAACACCCCATGGTTTATTAAAAGCTCTCCTGGATAAGACCAAAAGTTAATCTAGTCCAGCATCCTCTTTACACAGGGTGCCCAGTCACCAGATTCAAGGATTAATTATTCAGCAAAAATTAAAAACTCCATCATAGTAATCAGCTGTTGCTCCTGGTGATTGCTTCCAAGGGCATTATGGTCACCTAATGTTGGAGATAGACAGGCCTTAAATGCTAATCTTGAAATACAGCTAGTAGTATTTTTCTCTTGCTACTTTGTCCCTGCAACTCCTTTGGGTAGCTTCGTTGGATGATGGCGTCACACAGAGAAGGGGCTTGTCACTGTACAGCCATGTGCTGAAGTCCCATCAAGACCAGCATTACTTGAACACGCTCAGCTATGTGTGCTCCTCCATATTGGACATACAGCTAAAAAAATACGGAATTTAAATCTTTTTGAAACTCGACTAATATTTTTCAAGCTTTTCTGTCTTAACTGGCTCTTTACTCCAGCATGCGAATGCAATTTAGCAGATTTAGGTACACAGGAATTATCATGATTAAACACTGGTTTCCCCTCCCCTCCAGAAAATCACCCAATCGTGAAGATTTAACCTTGGAGCATGTTGCTGGTGACAAGTACATATATGAAGATCTTCTTGGGCTAAAGTTCCGGATTTCTCCCCATGCTTTTTTCCAAGTAAACTTCTAATACTGTTGTGCTTAAATGTTTTTCTAGTGGTTGAAATAACTTGTTGACAGAGCCCTGTATCTGGCCCTCCCGATGTTGTTGGACTGCATCTCCCATCAGTTCTAGCCCGCATAGCTAGTGGTGAGGGATGATGGGAGTTGAAGTCCGACCACATCTGGACTGCAAGTTGTTCACCAGTGGCTTACACTGCAAGCAGTGGGAGAAGCTGTCAACCGCTCCTGTTTTGCTTTTGCTGAAATAGCCAAAAGGAATTTGTGAAATTTGAGTTCATTGTAAACCAGCCTAAAACAGAGAAATGGAAGGGCAGTATATACATATTTTGAATGAATGAATGAAAATACAGTGCTTGTACACATTTTTAACAGCATCCTTGTTAAAGCAGAAGCGCATTAAGAGTCTTGTATCATTCCTACCATAATGTCTGAATCTGCTGTGACTTAACTTTTAAAGATGGAAAATTGGTTGCAGTACCAGAAAATAATGCTCTGAGATAGATATAGAAGTGGTCTTGGCAGCTTAGATGTAAATATGGCATAGGAAATGTTGTAACTAGCATATAAATATCACTCCGGTGTTAATAGCTTCAGCTCAGTGTGGTTCAAGTTAAAGGTAAGAGGTGTGTGCCTTCATGCCACTAAGAGTGACTGCTGCTTGTGGGGAAATACATCCGGGGTCAAAATTATTAACTGCGACTTAAAACTTTGGAAAAACGTGAGTCATGTAATCGTGGTGGCGCACAAGTTGGCTTCTGCAAATAGGAAGATCCTGCGTGAGGAATAGGGTTGAGCAGTTCCATGCTGCCGGTCAGTTGCAATCGCCTTTGAATGGGTTTGCTTGTATATATTAGCATAGCTGATTGCCACTGTCCAACATGCTTTTTAGGACAGCACATAGCTGGATCTGCCCCTTGCCTATTTCATGTGATTCGCAGATGTTGGGAGTACAATAGCACTGAGAGTTCACGTTTGCAGCCATTTAACCATTGATGCATCTATCAGCTGCTGTTTGAGTGGAGTAGTGACCAGTGGGACTGAGCCTTGGATCTTGTTGACCCTTGGCAAGTGAAAGGGGGTTGGTCATGAGAACTGAAGCAGCAGGTTTAGATAAGAGAAAAACTAAAGAATATATGGCCTCTGTGGGGAAGTAGTATTTCACGTAGCAGGTCTGTGTCCTGTCAGTACCTGGATGGGAAAACAACTAGGTGTTCCATCATGTAAGACAGACAAGATTCACATTTTATTTATTTACAATATTTATATACCGCTCTATATCAAAGATTTCAGAGCGGTGAACCGCAAGATAAAAGAATAAAATCACAAATGTCATGTTCATAAAAGGATTTATGCTTTCAAGGGGCGAACTTCTTATTCCAACGTTAGATGTAGGGAGAATGGTCCACTTTAGATGGAAATCATGGCTTGTTAAGTCTGAACCAGGCTGTATTTTGTATTGTTTCTCTTTAGTGGTTAGAGTTTTAGCTTTAAAAGCATCTGAAAATATTAAGTCATCTCATGATTTTGCCTTGTGTGTGTGCGCTTGTTTTTAAAATAAGCTTTTTAACATGCATGTTTGTATTAAATATTTCACAGTTGATTAATTTCTATCCTGCCCTGGTGTTCTGGTTTGATTCTTGACACTGGCAATTTTCACTTCGAGCAGGATGGTTTTAGCCTTTGACTTGCTCCCTGCTTGCTGAATACTGACACTATTTATGTATGCTGGTATTTCGTAGGTAAACACGCAGGCAGCTGAGGTTCTGTATTCAACCATTCAGGAATGGGTTCAGGTGAACCAGGAGACTACTGTGCTGGATATTTGCTGTGGAACTGGATCAATTGGCATTTCACTTGCCAAGGTGAAAGAACATGCTTAATGTCCGTTCTCAGGAGCCACCTCTTTTTTCTCTCAAAAGTAGTCCTAAATCAATTGTCATCCAAGGGACAAATGTTGGCTGAAATGTAGCCTTGGCTATATTGGTAGTTAACTGCATCCCCTCTATATGGGAAATTTAAAAACATGAATTTTGATTCACAAGAGGTAAACTTAAGGCTGTTAGTGCAGTTAGCTTAGGGCCAAAAGAGATGATGCATCAAATATGTGACTACATTTAAAGTGAGGTTTTTTCTTTCAAAATAGAATGGTACATGGGGAGGCATGTTAGCCCCCACCCCCCAAAAGTGGCCACTTGCCCCAGAAGGGAAGCTGCTGTTAGTGTTAATGGCAGCTTTAGGGGGTGGGGGGTTGTCAGCATGATGGTGTGGAGGCAAAGGATTAAACATGTGTGTTGTGGTCCTTACCATCCCCCTGCTCTAATTTTAAAGAAAAAATAGATGCAATTGTGCATTTAATGTCTGTTTGGGGACTCCAGTTCATGTATGACTTGATGCTTAGTTCTATATGTTTGGGGATGCTTTTTTCTTTGTCTACATGGGGTCAAAGGTAAGTGCAGGAGAATGACCACTGCTCCTCTCCCTCCTTTTTTGGCTTCCTAGAAAACTTTGTCCTTCTGCTTCTCTCTGGGATTTAGAACTGAAAGGCCCTTTCTTAAGAACCCTAGAAGCTGATCACTGAGGTTTTAGTTTGGTTCAGTTTGACTGCAAACAACCCTCTGTAAACTAGCTTTCAAGGCTGGTTTAACCCTGTAAAGCTGCAATTCTTGAACAGCTTGAAAGCTGAAGCAACCTTCACAGGATTTTATGTCAAGTAGCTATCCGGCAACTGTGTGCACATCAAGTCCTTGGTGGCAATCTTTGCTAAGGAAAAAGAGAACAGAAAATCCAGCTTGGGATCCAGAAAGTCTCCAAGGGAAATATCCACATTTGTTTTGCCTGGTATTCTTTGTATTGCCAGCTAAGTGCTAAACTGCACATTACTGCTTTTTCCGTATAGAAAGTGAAGAAAGTTATTGGAATTGAACTTTGTCAAGAAGCTGTTGAAGATGCCAAAGTGAATGCTCAGCTTAATGGTTGGTAAAATGAAACATAATACTGGACCTCTTAAACTTTAAAGGCAACACTAATAGTCTAGTTTAGCAATTAACTTTGTAGTGATTCCTTTCTGTCCCAATAGTGAGCTTCTCTTTTCCTTGGCTACAGAAGTCCAAAGTCTTGCGATGTTATAGTTGAGAGGAAAGTGGCTTGGGAGTTCTAATCTTAAGTCTTAAAGTGAGTTTCTGTGGTGGAAAAAACACTCTAAACCAGCCTTCTCCAGTTACAACTCCCATCATCCTCCAGCCAGCACAGCCAATGACCATGCTGGCTGGGGATAATGGGAGTTGTCATCCAGCACATCTGGAACACACCAGATTTGGGAAAGCTGCTCTCAATTGCTTAGTAAATTCACATGATCCTTCCTGTGTAACTTAGCTGTACCACCACAATTGGGAGCTTGTGTTAATGTAAGTGCTGATGTCCATCGCTGAAGGTGCAAACAGTCTACTGATGCTGCCCTTCCTGTAATGTCTGCATTCATATGCCTGGCTGTGTGTGAAGGGAGCAAGGATAAAAATAAGCAGTGGCTGACTAAAAACTGTTGTGAAAATAGGGCCCTTATGCAACTTGAAGCACAGGTTTTTTATTTTGAAGCACAGTTCTGGCTGACCTGGAGGCCAAGGTGATTTTTTAAGCTGTGGCTCGTACTAAAAGCTTGTTACCAAGGGAACCAATTAATGAGCCCAACTTTACAGCCATGGCAAATTAACGCTGCAGTTCAGAATCGCTAAGACTTGCAGGAGTCTTGCCACTGAATGGGAAAGGGTTCTAAAGGCACATGGCTCAGTACTGTTGAAGGGAAGGTAAGCAGGTTTGGTTCTGGAAGCCGCCTGTATGTGAGATGCTTGAAGTACTTCGAAGAGAGAGCTGGGTTTAAATCAGCCTTTCCTAACCTGGTGCTCTTCAGGTGAACCCCCAGCTAGAGATGTAAAACTTTTGGAAATTTTGAAACCATGGAAAAAAAATGTCCATTCCACTCCCCCAGAAAAAAACCAATTCTTTGAAAAATTGAAAAATACACAATACTTATTTTTTTAGTGTTCTTTTCACATCTGAATTCACTTCATTACTTTAGGAGCATAAAATGTATAACTTGGTTTGCGCAAAAAATTAAAAACATTTAAAAGTAAATAGTAAATTTGTAGTTGTCTGAATAAGGATTATAAAACATTTTTTTCTCATGGCTTCAAAATGCTGATAAATTTTATATTTCTAGTCTTACATTACATAGTTCTTAGAAATCAGTTTGGGGGCATAAAAGCTGGGTAGCAGTATATGAACACCTTGTCCTAACCATTTTATTCATTCTAAAGACAAATATTTCATAATCAAAATTTTCCAGAATATAACAAGTCCTTGGAAAAAAGGTTTTTTTCCCTGATTTTTTCCAGCCCTTTTCTGGGATTTCACGTATCGGTTCTAAGCATTCCTCACTATTGACCATGCTGGCTGAGGTTGATGGCAATTGAAGTCCAAAAACATATGGAGGGCACCAGGTTGGAGAAGACTGGTATAAGTAGTAACTGAGCATGTTATGGGTTCTGCCCTAAAGCTTATACTGCAAGGTACACTAGATTTTTCAGTGACTAAGGGTAACTCTCTCATAAGAGACCACTAACCGGCTATTGTCTACTTTTATTGACAGTGGCTCTCTAGGATCTTGAGTAGAGAATTCTCCTAGGATCTTCAGTGTGTCTTGTTTTAAAACTGTTAATATTGCACCTGTTACAGTATACCAGATTCATGAAAATGATACATATTATGAGACACATGCTGTAGCTAAACAAATTGCCCAGCTTACGTTAAGAGCATTTTCAAAGAAATGCATATTGTCCCCAAAGTTAGTACTTAATAGCCCGGATCACACATAACAATAAGCCAGCATTCTGTAGAGCTGCTCATTTGCTCCCACCTGACTTCTGCTTCTAGTGGCTAAACAACCTGGGAAGCCCCCATCCATGGTTTGTTTAGCTTTATGTTCAAACTGGGATTTCTGGCTGTTCCTTCTCCTAACAAGCCAGTTATATTTGTTCCTGGCTTATGGCTCTGGCTTCTTAGGAGAGCAACAACCCAGCGATTGTGTTTTGGATGCAATGCTAAATAAACCACTGGCAGGAGCCAAGCGGAAGCAACCATGCATCAGCACTTGCTCATTTCTGATAAGCCAGAATTCTGCCTTATTACATGTGAGCTGGTCCCATGACTACTTCAGTTTAAGAACATTATTAGTGGGGGTTATTAAAATTTATATTAAAAAAAAAACATGTTTGTAGATCTGATAAGTGAAAAATATACTTAAAAGCAGCAGTGACACGTAAAACTAAATTGACAGTTGCAGGGAATCAGATATCCCTTTGGGGGAATAATAATGGGACATTCTCGAATAAAAAAACTACATATATATTCGCTTATGCTCAAAGATTAGTATGGGCAGTAATTTGTTTCCTTGTTTTTTCATCCCAGAGCTGAATAATGTTGAATTCCACTGTGGAAAGGCTGAAGATCTTGTTCCTTGCCTAGTTAACTTAGCGCTGCAAAATTCTATTACAATTGTGGATCCTCCAAGAGCAGGGCTACGTAAGTTTTGTTTAGTGATCTTTATTTAGTACAGGTTTGAACAGATGGAGGTGTGCAGTTGGCATACAATGAGCAGTTATGACGAGGTAAATGGAGAGATGTGCTGCCTGCATTGAGACAGTAAAGATGGATAGGCACAGAGAATAAAACAAAGGGAAGATTTTCTTGATTGACAAGTCAGCTGTCAAACTTGCAGTTTTATGCTTTGGGTAGAATTACAACAGTAACTCCAGCCAGAAAAGGCTGTTGGATGACTTCAAAAGGTATAGTTTAACCGTTAGCCAGATAGGAAAGGGTAAGAAACCTACATTTTGCTCGGTAAAGGAGGGGGCATAACCTGCCCACCATAGTAGTAATTCCACAACAGCCTAGGTACCTTTATCCCCAGCATTCCCTAAAATCAACTAATATTGGCCACAGTTGGATAGTATGGTAGGTTACACTGACAGTTAATCATCTCATTCTGTTATGATGGATGGGGTGAGGAACCTGCATTTGAAGCAGGCTTGCACAGTGACAGATTGAAGCTGCTTAATGTCAGGAGCAGTGATCAGTAATGTAGACTAACTTGTTTTTTTCCTCAAATGTAACTTTGTAGATTCTAAAGTAATTCTTGCAATCCGAAAAGCTGAACACTTAAAGAAGCTCATTTATATATCCTGCAATCCTCGAGCTGCCATGAACAACTTTGTGGAGTGAGTTTACAGTGGTGCTTGGTGGGCATGATTTTTTCCAAAAGCTGAACTAGCTTCCTCTTAATACTGGTTTGCAATATCTTAAGTTGACAACAGCCCTTGGCAATATTATGTTGTCAGTTTAATCTTCCATTGAATGCGAAGTGGAAAACTCATCCCTCTCAGTAGTAGGAGGCTTTGAAGGGGGAAGAGTAGCACCTCACAAGTATCAAATGTAAAAGAAATGGGCAAGATTAATACTGTGTTTTCTCTCTAGCCTTTGCCGAGCTCCCTCTAATCGTGTCAAAGGAAGCCCTTTCCGGCCGGTGAGAGCAGTGGCGGTGGACCTCTTCCCTCACACTATGCACTATGAACTGCTGTTCTTCTTCGAAAGAGTAGAGCACTCAAGTGAGAAAGTGGACCAAGCCTTCCCAGACTCGGCTAAAGTTCCAGCTGTGAAATTGGAAGCAGCAGGCTGTCTGGAAAAGGACAATGCAGACTTGGCTGAGAGCGCAACTGCAGAATGTTCGTGTTAGCGATTCTGGGCTAACTACTTCATATAAATAGGTGGCCCATTTGTATTCTTTTAAATTTTAAAGCTGCTGCTTTCTTCAAGAAAATCTGAACAGCCAGCTACTTTCCTGGGATTTCATAATACTGACTATACCTAATTAAGAGGTACATAATAAAAGACCAAGGAGCTTGGCCTGAAGCAGGAGGGACTTGAACATGTATTTGTTTTTATGCAAAACTGATTTTTAAGTGAAGGACCACTTGCAAACATGTACCCCAGAGCAAGACTGTATTGCACCCAAACAGATAATAAACAACCAACGGTGCTAGGTGCGTCTGTGTTGTAATCCAGGGCTTATCTAGAGCCAAGTGTGATTGAGGTGTGCAGATACAAACTTGTACTGCAACTAGATTCATATTACATACAATGGACCTGAAGACAGACAGATTTTTTTTGCTACTTTCCCCTGTATCTAGAACTACTTACGGTCTTAAGGAAAAACTCTTCCACAATCAAAGGTTACATAGGGCTCATGGTAGAAGGTAGAGATTATGCCCTCAGGAGTGCTTCCTCAACCATGGCTACATTGCTGCCATGTGTGCCCAGATCATTTCAGCTAAGACATGGACCTAAAAACTGCTCTGTCAGCACTGCTATGAGATGCACCCTCTTCCTATGGCAACTGGCTAGCAGCAGGAGTTGGAGAACAGAGGACAAAAGGTGATCAGCTGCCTCCATGGCTGCTTAGAAGTGTTACAATCTAATGTTTACAAGTAGGGCTTTAACATTAAATTGAATTACAATGATTTCCAAACGAGGATTTTAAAAAAGTATCAATAAAATTGCAGACAGCAAGCACCTTCTTAAGAGGACCTTTCCCACATGGGCTGGGAGGGCTGCATACATCATCTAAGTAAGAAGTATGCTTTGTTTTAAGAACTATTTATTTTATTCATAATCAGTTGATAGACTAAAATGCATATACTGATTGGCAAAGCTTTCTTCAGGTGACAGTCCTACATAAGATACTGACAGTGGATCTGATGATTGCCCACAATAGCCCCTCCTGGAGAAATATCTTTTTTAAACGCAGTGAATTAATGAACAATCACCTGCAATACCAGTTAATCACAGAATCTTATGCAATATCAAACTTTATTGCTCAAAACTAATATTTGGGGGAGAAACACAAGTATTCAAAGACCTAACACAGGCTCAGTGGAAGAGGCTTTATAGTTGTACCAACTGAGTACTGGCATCAAGGAACTGCACTCAACATATAATTCATACAGCACCCAGTAACATCAAGTTGGTCACATTCATTTTCAAAATACAATACTGTAATTGATCACTGTAAGTTGTTCCAAATGGCAGGCAGACTGGCTTAATTTGGAACTGTTCCCACTGACACTACAGAAAGCTATTGATTTCCCAGTTCTTTCATCAAAACCAAGAATACAGAATAGTATAAAAAGGAAACAGGGCTAGAAGGAAATACTTTTGCAAGTGTGACAACTGTTGGAACAGTAGCTTGGGACATTTGTTTCCAGCAGCTGGGAATCCAAGCACTAAAACTGTTAATTATGCTTTAGTTGAGCCACTAGTAGATTTAAGTGGGTAGGATCTGATTTTCCACTGAAGTTAGTAACTTTCCACTCAATATTAAACATTCAAACAAGCACTAATTGTATCTTTCCAGTGAGTATCTTATGTCTCTCAAGCAGCACATAATATGCAAAGCAAAAGCTATTCCTAGAGGATGGAATGGTTGCTTATTTGTGAAATCCATCCATATTAAGTGTATTGATCTAATGAGAGAAACAAAAAAAAGGTCTTGAAGCAGTTTTGCTTCAGGCATTATTAGGATTGAAACTATGACAGTTGATTAAGTAGAAAACCCACATATAAGTTACAAGTTACGCAACAATTTTGGATGTCTTGAATCACACTGCATAAGTATTCATGCAGAAGCTGAAGTTAATGTAACAATCTACCCTCTATCATAGCAGCTTGTGCTTATGTGCAAATGCAAGACTGTTTACACCTCAAACAATAGTAAACATCAGAAATACAAGAATACTTCACAGTGACAACAGCAGTTACATAGTTTGTTCCAGCAGTTATTGCGCTTTGTCTGAACTTCTTGCCAGAGAGGCTGCAGCACGTCAATTTTTTTTTGTTTAAAAGAATGCATAATTTTTTACTAGACTTTGGTTCACAATGATGCATCTGAATGTTTTAAGGGCAGTGGTAACCTTTGTAGGATTTCAGATCTTGGCAGACTGAGGTAAGACTAAAGGTGGTCAGTGTAGCAAACACTTCTAGAATGAGGCATCTATGGATATTCTGCAGGTAGCCTGCAAAACATTCTGATTTTGGAAAAAAAAATATGCAGGGGAAATGATTTGTTGTGAAATGCTGTCAAACACACCAAGCTTTTTCCCCCAGGCAAGAAATGATGCACATATAAAAACCTACTTAAAAAGACAAGCCTATTTGACTTCATTAACTTTTTAGTACTAAATCAAGTGATGCACAAAGATGAAGATTAAAACTAGACTGTAGTACAGCAGCAGTGCATTAAGAACAATGTCCTACTCATCTGTTGTACGAGCTGCAAATCATGTCTTCAGGAGAGATGGCAAAGGAGCAAATTCATTTGCACTGCAAGTATTGTTTGTGTACAGATATGGGTAAAAACAAGTTATCAGCTTGAGTAGCAGCAGCTATAAGTCACAGTGTTAACATGGGTTCATTACTACTGTGAAGATTACCAGGAATAAGCATGACATACTAAAAACAGAGGCCTCCAACTGGGAGCTCTAAAGAAATCTGCCTCCTGTGGCTCAGAAGACAAAACACTTATCAGCTTGGGCAAATGTTCAATACCAAATATTTCATTAAGGGATTTGTTTCCAATATTACATGTAATCTCCCACGGACACCAAGCGCTCCGTACTGGTGGCAAGAAACCGGGTGAATCAAAATGGCTATTTGCCAAGCAGTAATGTACAGCATAATGGGTACATAACTGTTTGGTAAGAGAATCTGAGCACTTCCCTGGATTTCAAATTACCTAGAAAGGAGGCCTTATTAAGTTAATACAAATAAGTGGTTATGTGTACCCCATGATTAAGTTATTGCTTTGCAAGTGGGCATCTGTATCTACTCAGATGTTCAACTGAGTAGCTCGCTAGTATAACAATGATCCTTATGCCTCCTGATGCATTATTTTCCTGTATGCTGCAGCAGGGGACATCTGGAGGTAGTATACCTTAAGCCACATGACCACTGTCAATTAAAGACACCGTATTAGGAGATACTTCAGAAAAGGGACTAAAGTCGGTGGCACTGAAGTGGATACCTATCCTAGTGTTTTTAAAGTATAAAAAATGTGTAGATATATTTCTGGAATAAATTATTGGACTGCACTGAGGAATTTATTTTTGCTACTCTAAAGTATTTTGTAGCCAAGTACCGACAGCTTAAGGAACTGTATGTAAGACAAAACTTGCATATTTATGTTCTTTATTTCAACTCAATACAACGTATGCAGAAGGTCTTCGTGAAGTCCTCCCTGATGTACCCCAATTTACATTCTAATAGTTTCCACAGCAGAAACTCCTCTGCAAATGCTAAACATTTAGTAAAACACAGCCAGTGACAACTTAAAAAAAGTGTTAAAATTACTCCAGTGATTTTCCTGACCTCCAATAGTCAAGCCACAAAGGAAACAGTTTTTCTTTTATTTAAAAACCATATGGTACAAGCGATGCTTTACATTTCTGTTTTAAGTGATGGAACTCTCAATGTATTTTAAAGATGAGTCTTAAAAATGACTCATTTAAGACTCATCTGGGGTCTTAAAAATGACAGAAGATGCAGGTTACTAAGCATTGCTGCTGCACATTCTCAGTTCATTCTGATGGATCTTGTGGAGGATTCTCTCAGAAGCCCCACCAATATGAATAGAGGCTACAGAGCAGTGGTACTTGGTCAACTACACCCAGTCACCCAAGGTTCATTGTAGCAAGCAAATGAAGAGCCATATACTTCTGTTTGACTTGTATGTAAACAACCACAGCTTCCTATGCTCTTTTTTTTTTAAGATACCCAATTAAAAGGTGCACTCCTTGATGCTCAACAGTGACAGGGTGTGTCAGGCTGTTAAAAATCCTAAGCCTGTCAAAATTCATGAAAAAGCAACATTATTGGCCTAACCTGTATGGCATGAAAGAACATTGCTTTCCACCTTCTTTTCACTGTAGCTGTTAAAAGTGTCTTATCAGTGCATATTATTCTGTGCTGAAATGCAACAAAGCTCTTCGGGGGAAAAAAAAGTTGTCAGCATGTTCCTACAACAGCGTGTACAGTTGTATTCCTATATTATACATTCACTCCACCCTTTACTTAGGTATTTTGGATTTAATCTTTAAACATATCCATTCAAGACAGCATGGGTACTTTTGGGGGATGAGGGGGAGTGCTTGCTTCAGCTTATCCTATGTGAACAAGCCTGCCTCCTGTCCACAGAGATTTTTGCTCTCTTGTATAAATGTAAAGCATGGGAGGTAAAATGCAAAGTTCAGTACTATTGCCTTGATGCAAAAGAACAATGCATATCTGGAGCCACTTGGATTATTATTTCGCATTCTGAAGCAAACCTTTAATTGTTGGAAAAACTAGCTTTCTTCACTTTTTTATTGCTCCCCAGTTATTACACTTTCTGGTCACACATCAACAGTACACAGTGGCTCGCTGCCAGGTTGAGCAGATTCTACAATTGTCATCTTGGGTTTCTTTCGCGTTTCTTCCTAAAAATGTAAGAAGCCAACCATAATTATATATAAACTTGATCTTCATTAGAGATGTCAATATTTTTGAAATATTACCATAGAGAGAAAACTCGAATTTGGTACCTTTAGCCCATCACATCCGGATTACTAGAAAAATGTGAAAGCAGGAGACAAGCCTTGTTCTCTTGAAAATATGGGACACAAAACCTGCATTTGCATAGAATGATAAACAAGGATTCTGGAGCATCTTATCGTGTATGAGCTCTGTGCCGACATATACAGCCTGTTCATTTCGACTTGGCTCCTTTCATTAGCATGAATGGCTAAACCAGGATATTTTCTTTAGCATATGGTCTGAACTGGGGATCCTGGCTTGTCACTGCCAAATAAGCCAGGATTCATAGTGAATAACAACCCTGGCCTGTAAAGGAAGCAACAAGCTAGGATTCCCAGTTCAGGCAACACACACAAACAACAATTTTTGGTTTGTTTTGCTGGTTATAGTAGCAGGAGGAGCCAAGTGGAAGCAAACACAGTTTGTTCACACTAAGCTGCGCAGCATGCAGCTAGCTCATTCAAGTATCTTGGCTTATTATTCTGTGCAAACACAGCCAAAATCTACTTCAGAACAGGTGAACCCATAATGGAACAGAAAGGAGAACGTGGAAGCTCCCATTCACACATATAATCCTCTGATTTGAGGACAGACTTTCAATGACTGCCAAGAAGGTATCTGTGCTTGCACAATCCAAGTGCTAAAATACAATAAAAATCACAGATTAAGAACTATTAGAAGGAGTGCAAAGAGGGAAAGTACTGTGCGAGTCACTTATCTACACTGATGAATCATAGGGAAAGCTGACCTTATTATCATCTTGTTATGGCCACATTTCCATGCAATAACAAAGGCCAGTCTCACTATATGGCTGGTTGCTGCAAATTATCTGGCAGCTTGTAGAAGCTGTGACCACAGCAAGATTTGCAACAGTCTCAGTAGCACAGGAGGGGTTAGTTCCAGGATCTGCCCTCTGTGGGCTCCAATCACAAAAAGGTGCCTCTGTGCAATTTTGGGGAACTTCCCCTCTCTCCCACAACACAGCTCACCCCATTCAGCATGTTCTCCCAACACTGTATTTTTAGTGGGCTGGAAAAGCTGCCATGCTGACGAGGGAGCAGGGATATCCACTTCCACCAGCCCAGTTGCTTGCATGCACCTCTATCTGGATCCAACCTGAGATGTTCTACTGTGTCTGTATTCTAGATAACTAGTTTGTTTTTTAAAGGTAGTTTGTTAACTTAAAAGAATGCAAGAATCAAAACTATTTCTAAATACATGGCCTCTCAAAAAGACCTTAAATATCTTTAGGGTGTAAAAATCAGGAAGGCAATTTACTAAACAGCACTGTAAGTGTGACTTTCATGCTTGTTTTCAGAATTGACGGCGGTTTTAAAAATTAATAAGCACACACTCACTCTTTCTTGTGCCAATTTCTTCATTTCTTCCTGTAATTTGTTCAGAATGTGTAGATTTGGCTTGTTCTTTTTGGCATACTGCTGAAGTTCTATCACACTTTTATCAGAAGTCTCCTGCACAAGAACATAGCAATTAAATAACAGAAATTTTAAGAATACAGGAGGAGCTACATTGGGGATTTTGAACTGAAAGGTAGGGCAGAAATATTTTAATAAATAATACATCAAATAAGAACTAGTGTGCCCAGACTATGTTACCCCTTGAGCTGTCCCAGCTCTGTCGGACACACTTAATGCTGCAGGGACTCTCATTCCCAGTTCCTCAGCCTGCCTAGGAGGTTAGGGAGGAGTCCAAGCAACAGTGAGAACTACAGTGGCTTATGTGAGAGATCCTTTCTGGGCTGGGATATGAATTTACCACACAATTATTACTATGTGCATACTCCCCGCAGAAGAAAATGGCCCACCATGCCCTCATAGGTCTCTGATGCATTCATTCGAGTAATCAATCCAGTGCCTTCACAACAGAGCTGCCTCTGTCAAGTAGGAAACTTTGCTACTAGTGTTTAATGGTGTAATTTGAATATTTTAGACTGCTGCACAGCTTTAAAAAATATTGAGTATACAAACGTTCAGACACATATATAACTCTTACCTGCTTAACCATCTTACTGCTCTCTCTACCATACATGCGCAATAAAGAGCCCCAGTTTTTCACATGTGGGTGAAGCAGCTGAAGGATTTTCTGAGATGCCAATTGTTTTCCAACTCGCTTGTTTTTACCTGCATAATCATCACAGAAAGAAGTTTAAAAATCAGGCCTTTGGATAGTCTGGCACTTTGTACAGAAGAAAAATGAAGTGAGGGCTAAAAAATACTTTGCTCTGCCTAAATTAGCTACCGCATTAGATCATTTTTAATTATATAACAAATTCTGAAGCCAGCTTTGTGGAGAGAGCAATCCTATATCCCCTAGACAGTGCCTGGGGGAGATAGGATTTTTTGATTTCCCAGCTCTGAGCTTGTAGCCAGGAAACCATGCTCCCTGCCCCTTGTAGCTCATGCGGAGAAAACCATGGTTCTGCCACCTCCGTGCTTGGAGCATGGAGTGGTAAAAATGGGGCATTCCTTAGGGCGGGGATGGGAAGAGACCACGGAAACTGTTTTAGACAGCTTCCTTTGTGGTCTCCAGCCCCGTTCCTGCCCCCTCCCTGAAACTGCACTTAGATGCATGTCTAAGGCAAAGTGCAGGGTGCCTGCAGCATGGAGGGGAATCATCTCCTCCATGATGCTTCTGCCCTGCATTGGATACACGGTCGCCTCTGACTTCAGGGGAGGTCGGAGGCTCCTGTCCATCTCTATAGGATTGCACCCTTAATTATATTTGTGAAGCAAAAAGGCTAAAGCAGTTTCTACTTAGCTTTATATAATTCCAGAGCTATTCAAAAATCCTCTTCTCATGTCTCACACAACTGATCTGGAGTAGCCCCTCCCATAAGACCTCTAAGAGTATCAAGGTAGCAAGATCTTGGGTTGGCTGACTCTTCAGTGCTCAAGAAATAGTGCACCTGAGTGTATGCAAGGAGGAGGGAGCTCAGTATAATGAGCTGCATTTTTATATATACATATGTAGCACACAGGGCAGGGAAATATAAAGTTTTTCTGGATATTGGAAAGCAAAGCAAATACTTGTAACTTCTCAGAGAAATGTGAATGGCCCCACAAGATGATGCTAACAAGGTTCTGAATATATCACATCAGCACCTTAGAGAAGTCTACATATATACATTGGTTCATACTAATTATGTTAGAACCAGATGAGGTTAGTTGCACTTAAATCCCATTGATTTCATTGCCACATAAGTCATGGCTAACTTTTCACATCCATTTCAGTGGGACCTCAGTGCAACTAACTTCGTCTGGATCCAACCCATGGACGAACCCTGTGCATGAAGCCTAAAGAATGTTCTTTTGGTCCAACAGTGCTATTCCACCAGCCACTCATTGAATTATTAATCTTTTTCTAGAATGCTGTTCATACCACCTTTACCTGCATCATAATTACTAGTGGAAATCACCCATTAGAAGTAGCAAGAGTCCAAGAAGAAAAGTCAACACTGGACAACGATATAACTGGCCCTCAAAACAGCGTACTTCCTTCCCAAATGATTCAATCACTGGGCTGGTTAACTGCCTATGAAACTGTCAATGGGAAAGTCATAGACAAGCTGCTTGTCAATGAGGGAAGTGCTCATACCAAGAAGTATGCAAAGATACGTCAAACCACGTATTAGAAAATTGTATCTGCAATTCTCCATACCAGTTATCCAGCCAAGATTTCAACCATGTGCCTTTTCAACCAAGTCCAAAATCTTAGAAAGAACATTTTAGTTTCTCAACACCATGAGCTGTGATTTAGTAAGTACTTTTGATCTCAGTTCAATAAAGGTGGTCTCATGGCAACAAGATACACAAGAGCACAGAATAAGCACACAGTGCGATTCAGGAAAATTAATTATAATCAGATGCTAGAAAATCAAGCACAGGTTAAAAGAACATTTCTGTCAGAGGGATTCAAAGTAGCCACCGTACTTACACCAGCCACGCACAGTGTGTTTCCCACATGTCATGACATATTCACTCTTCTGATTTTTACCAGGAATCACTTCGAACTTTATAGATGTGTCACCCATGCCATGATTTCTTAAGGACAGATGGAATACTGTTAGCATCTTAGTAGTCTATAAAATCCACCTGAACCATGTCTGCCCAAAGATGTTCCAAATGTCAAGGATTTGGCTAATGAAAAGTTCCTTAAAATTGTATTTCTGAAGTACAGTTAGTGTTTTTTACCCAACATTCTAAGCATCCTCCTGACAACATTAAAGCTTGCCATTTCTGAAGAATAAAAGGGCTGCCTCCCCCCGCAGTATGTGTCTAATATCTGAAGTGAAAACACAAACATACGAAGATGGATGTTCCAGCCAAAGTTAAGAGCATTTAAGTCCCAATGTTTTCATATTTCTCTTCCATTTCAATCAGTGGGTCTGAAGTTGGCTGGATTGTGCCCAAACAACCAGTAACTAACCACATGAATAAAAAAATGCTACGCCTCTCCATTCAGACACAGCCATGTGAACAACCAGTGTTGTGACAGAGAAAACAGGATGATCACATTTGAACAAGTTCTTAACTGGCACTGGAGTGCAGTGTGAGTAAGGTTATAGGCAACCTCCCGTGGTTAAAATATCAAACCACTGATCTCCCCTACAAGTTTTTATTCCACTTGCATGTGAGAGCACAAGCTGAACTTCGATGTTTGGATGTACTGGCCAGTCATAATGGAACACAGGAAGCTGCCTTATACTGAGTCAGACCCTTGGTCTATTTGAGCCTCATACTGTTGACACTGACTGGCATCAGCTCACAGACCAGAAGCAAGGGCATTGCTGTCACCAGAAGTTATTACATGGGCTGACTCTTAGGTACTACTGGTCAACAACTATCATAGGGTAGGGGCTGTCTGCAAGCAACTCTCAATCATGAGGCTGGTATGAGGGATGTAGGGAGGTGCTTTATGCTCAGTCAGACCATCGGTCCATCTAGCCCAGTATCGTTGACACTGACTGCCAGCAGCTCTCCAGGGCTTCAGATAGGCGCTTTTCCTGCTCTACATGGAGACGTCTGGGATTGAACCAGGGATCTTTTGCTTGCAACGCATGTGCTTTACCACTGAGCTACAGCTCCTCCCATCGTGCTATTGCTCATGCCAATTCCATGTTATGGACAGACAGAAGAACAGACAAGACTTTTTATTAATAAAAACTGTCCCTCCCCACATTGGTTAAGGGGACCTGAATTTAGGGATACCCTTTGATCTACAAAACTCATTACTAGCGCACAACCTTACCTTTTAAGGCACTCATGAAGGATTTGATATGGAGACAAGAGTCCAGCTTTACTGGTCAGTTCATATACCCGTGAGTCCTCAATACTGATATGGTTAAAATACTACAACAAAATTGATAGATCATCATCATTTAATGATCAGGCACACCGATTCTTATCCATTATTTTAAAATAAAAGTCCAAAGGATGCAATCACAGTCTTAATCTGCTGGCGCTGAGCCCTCAATGTGCATCAGCAAAAGCACAAAAATCCATTTTTCTGTAGCTTTAAATTAATGCATTGGGAAATACAAGATGTGAGAAAAGTGCCACTATATTGCTTTGGTTCAACTTCAGTTAATAAGGCAATACATTTTGGACACACACTATTTTGAGGATAAAAGCCTGCAAGAACAGCAAAGGTGAGTGCAGTTTTGGAACACCATGCGCAAAGGCTGAAAGTCAGATATGTTTAAGCCTAGCCTTAAAAAGGAAAGACTGGGTGGGGTAGGGGGGAGGAGACATGACTATAGCTCCCTACAAATGATAGAAGGTGCACGGAACAGCTGTGTTCAGACTACTGTTACTAGGCTCAGAACACGACAGGATCTCAAACCACTGTTTGAAGTTGGTTCAAGATCCTGGTTTAGTCCAGGGGACTATGGTTAATGGAAGACTTCTGGGCTCAACTGCAGCATGCTGAGAACAGAGAAGAGAAAGGGCTTGCATGCACAGGCACAAGGCTCGCTCACATCTCAGCTTATTAAGCCAAGATATGATTGTCCAAATGTGGTCAGCAGTTGCCCAGGTATGTCAAGTTCAATGAAAATTGGTCACACACACACACACTTCGCTGTTCTGGATACAAACTAGTAGGAAACGCTTTGAAATATAGGAAAGCTCTGATGGTATCAGTGGGCCTGACACAGTCAAAGAGCAACTAACAGGGGGAAAGCTGCAAGAAAGAAATGCATAGATGCGTGCTTCCTAAGGACAGTCACCTGAAAAAAAAAAATTTGGTCTGACTACTATTGTCACGATTTCAAAGCATTATATCAAGCGTTAATATCAAGCATTATAAAAAGATCTTCAAAACACATATAGGCATCCTAGAAGAGCACAAATAGTTATTAAAAGAAAACCTGCACAGTAGCATCTTACAGTGGAAATTAGCAATGGGTCACACCCCAATTAAGCTGCAATCCTACAAACATACTTGGGAGTAAGTCTCACTGAACTCAGTGTGTTGTTGTTGTTCAGTCGTTCAGTCGTGTCTGACTCTTCGTGACCCCATGGACCATAGCACGCCAGGCCTTCCTGTCCTGCGCTCTCTCCCGGAGCGTGCTCAAGTTCATATTCATTGCATCCGTGATGCTATCTAGCCATCTCATCCTCTGCCGTCCCCTTCTCCTTTTGCCTTCAGTCTTTCCCAGCATCAGGGTCTTTTCCAGGGAGTTTTCTCTTCGCATTAGGTGGCCAAAATACTGGAGCTTCAGCTTCAGTCTCTGTCCTTCCAATGAGCAGTCAGGGTTGATTTCCTTTAGGATGGACTGATTTGACCTCCTTGCAGTCCAGGGGATTCGTAAGAGTCTTCTCCAGCACCACAGTTCGAAAGCATCAATTCTTCGGCGCTCAGCCTTCCTTATCAACCTCAGCTTCTTCGGCCTCAGTGGTTGGGGCATAGACTTGAATTACTGTGATGTTGAATGGTTTGCCTTGGATTCGTACTGAGATCATTCTATCATTTTTAAGATTGTACCCCAGTACTGCTTTTCCCACCCTTTTGTTGACTATGAGTGCTACTCCATTTCTTCTAAGGGATTCTTGCCCACAATAGTAGATATGATGGTCACCTGAATTAAATTCGCCCATGCCTGTCCATTTTAGTGTGCTGATTCCCAAGATGTCGATGTTCAATCTTGCCATCTCCTGTTTGACCACCTCCAGCTTACCTTGATTCATTGATCTGACATTCCAGGTTCCTAAACAATATTGTTCTTTACAGCATTGGATTTTCTTTTCACCGCCAGACACATCCACAGCTGAGTGTCCTTTCGGGTTTGGCCCAGCCGCTTCACTCTTTCTGGCGCTACTTGGAAATACCCTCTGCTCTTCCCCAGTAGTATATTGGACACCTTCCGACCCGAGGGGCTCATCTTCCGGCGTCATCTCTTTTAGCCTTGTGATACGTTCCATGGGGTTTTCTTGGCAAGAATACTGGACTGGGTTGCCATTTCCTTCTCCAGTGGACCACATTTTGTCAGAACTCTCTGCCATGACCTGTCCGTCTTGGGTGGCCCTGCACGGCATAGCTTATGGCTTCACTGAGTTACGCAAGCCCCTTCGCCACAACAAGGCAGTGATCCATGAAGGGGGAACTCAGTGTGACTTACTTCCAAATAAACAGGCAGAGGACAGTGCAGTAAATCATACCTCTAGCTCCTCACTATCTTTGGGCTTTTCCTCGGAAGTCTGTTTAACAAAGTCAGGAATGAGGATTTCCAGTGTAGCTCGGGCTGCAGAAATACATTATTGAAATGGTTACATGATGGAGTAATCATGTATTCTACAAGCTTAAATTTCTTCCTGAGAATGCAGATGATCATAAACAAAATTTTCAAACTGTTTTTATAGTGGGGAAGAGATTTCATGGGAAAGCCCCTGGAAAGTTAGCACCAGATGTATCTGCACAGCTTTTACAGAAGTGACATGAAGTTCTATGGGCACAACCCACCAAGCACTGCTATTATGAACTCTGTACCCATTTCATCATGGTTCTGGCCAAGCACCATGGCCATGGAATGGAGCAAAGCAGCAGGGCTAGAGAAGCTGTTCTCCAGGACTGCGATTCTGTTAAGACTATTTAAATCCAATTTTCAATCTGAGAGCAGTACTGCAAGCCAAGGCTGTGTCTTTCCTCATGGTTCACTATCCTTTGCATCATTTTTTTTTTAAAGAAGTCAAGGGATTCTTTATTTTATGATTCTTTATGTGATTTGCACTCAGCCTTTCTACCAAGAAAATGGCACTCAAGGCATTCTTCTAAACCCGTCTGCGCTATCAGTCTCAGAAGTTTAAAAAGCAGTCCTATATTTCAACCGCACACACTTAATGCAACATTTCTTCATTTAAGAATAATATACTCAATTCTATCCATTAAAACTACATGTACACCAATCCAGCATACATTTATTATGGAGTAAGCCCCATTTAGCACTGGAGAACCGACAAGCATACGTTCTTTCTTTACAGCCTTATTGGCAACAGCAATCAAGCACAGATAATCAGTATGTGTTACTTCAGTATGTTTACATTACCAGCTTTATTCTTGGCAAGTTTCTTGCTGCTTGCAGTTCCTGCCCCGTAAGTCACTCCATCAATGATAACTGAGGCTCCAAAAGGCTCACTTGGGTTCTCTTTAAAGGAGGAGGAGAGAAAATTGCAAGTCACTATATTTTACATAAGCCCTAACCTTACATTACCAAGAAGTCAGATAAATAGTCATTCTTCTTGTGTGGGATAAGAAAACCTGTTGTGGCCATATTATGCAAATAGGTTGCTTCCATCACATGTATATGGAATAAAAGTTAACGTTTTTACAAGTCATCTGACTGTGACAGAACTACTGGAAAAGCATGTTTTTGAACTGCTAGCAGTCCCCAGGTGCTACGTTAGAACTTCTAACACACAATCTGAAAATAATATAATAGACATGGTATTCAAGAGCGCACCTTTAGATTTAGGATTCTCTAGATCAGGACTCAACATTAAAAAAACTAAGATCATGGCATCTGGCCCCATCACTTCCTGGCATATAGAAGGGGAAGAAATGGAAGCAGTGACAGATTTTATTTTCTTGGGCTCCAAGATCACCGCAGATGGTGACTGTAGCCATGAAATTAAAAGACGCTTGCTCCTTGGGAGGAAAGCTATGGCAAACCTAGACAGCATAGTAAGAAGCAGAGACATCACCTTGCCAACAAAGGTCCGTCTAATCAAAGCTATGGTTTTCCTGGTAGTAACGTATGGCTGTGAGAGCTGGACTATAAGGAAGGCTGAGCGCCGAAGAATTGATGCTTTCGAACTGTGGTGCTGGAGAAGACCCTTACGAGTCCCCTGGACTGCAAGGAGGTCAAATCAGTCCATCCTAAAGGAAATCAACCCTGACTGCTCATTGGAAGGACAGATACTGGAGCTCAAATATTTTGGCCACCTAATGTGAAGAGAAAAGTCACTGGAAAAGACCCTGCTGCTGGGAAAGATTGAGGGCAAAAGGGGAAGGGGACGGCAGAGGATGAGATGGCTAGATAGCATCACCAATGCAATGAATATGAACTTGAGCACACTCCAGGAGAGAGCGGAGGACAGGAAGGCCTGGCATGGTCTGGTCCATGGGGTCACGAAGAGTTGGACATGACTTAACGACTGAGCAACAGCAACAAGATCAGGACACTGACCAGCTAATGTACAATGTCTTATGTTTTCAAGGCCATGTGTTTATGCTTAACATTCTGAAGTACTGTTAATTAAGTGCTTAAGACCTGGGTTAGCTTGTTTAGCTCTTCCCTCCCCGTCCCCATTGAGTCTTGCCTTTTAGATTATAGGCCTGATGGCAGGGACTGTCTTTTTTTTTATTTATTAACCTGTAACCTTTTCTGAGAGCCTTACTGACTGAAGAGCAAGGCAAAAACATATATTAAATAAATAGATACAAAGCTAACAGTATGCATGTTACAATGAAGTAGTTTTTCTTTCCAAACCTTCATGAGACTTGATGGGTTGGACTTGATGGTCTTATAGGCCCCTTCCAACCCTACTATTCTATGATTCTATGAGACATTTTTTTAGTTTGTATTATTCCAGGCGCAGCGTGCATCCTGCATCCTCTGTCATTCTGGAATGTAAATATATTGTGGAAGAGGAAGTCTTACACAGTACTGTCAATTTTTAAAAATTATTGGCTCAAACATACATATATCAACCATTACCCTACAAAAAACACAATGCTGAAGACTTACCACATTCAAAGAAATTGTAAACAGGTCGAACCTTTAGGACTCGTTGCATATATTCATGTAGGATGCAAACTTCAGACTTCCCATTGGGATTAATAACAAACTCTAGGAAAATAAAGAGATTTCATGGATGCAGTTTTGAGCCTTTTTGAAGCTCGCTGTTAGAACCAGGTTACCTTAAAGGATGTCTCCCCTATGCCAACCTCCCATGCAACTACTATCTTCAGGGGAGATCCTGTTGGCCATGCGACAGCCTACAGATTTCTGTTTGGTGACAGCATGGAGATTGGCCTTCTCTGCAGTGACACCCACCCTGTGGCATAATCTCCCCTTTGAGGTACGTCAGGCTTCAAACACGGGCATGTTTTGTCTATTGAAAACTTTTATTTGCTTTGGCTTTCCCTCAACCATAAGCTATCTTTGTACCATCCTCATGATGTATGTGTAGTCTTTGTTTTTATTCTTTTATAAACATCTTTAAGATTTGTCTCAAATGAGAAGTGGTATATAAACATTGCTAATAAACAGAAATACAACAATGTCCAGATTAAGAATGCCCTGATCATAAAGCAAAGTACAAGTCAGTCTTCCAATTTAGCTTGTCCCAACACAGATTACATGAACTATTTTGCACTTACTCAGCTTACTTGGAGGAGGAACAGGCATGTATAACCCTCTTCTACCCCTCCCCCATGGTAAAGTGTTTTTTTGTTTTTTTTTAAACAACATTCACTGGATAGAGCCTCTGCCTGAAGCACCCAAACCACAGATCACCTTAAATGTGTAGTGGAAGAGCAGGTGTACCTGTGCATACACCAGCCCCTTAATTCCCAAGTGCTCCATATTGAAAATATTTACAGAATATCTCTAAAAACAGATTGTGATGACTAATAAATGCAATAATTAGACTACGATCTCTCTCACGGCCAGTAATCTTTGAAGACTCATCCAACAAATTCTGTTTCCACTGATTGTTCCCCCAAGCAATTTGTGTTAAAGGGGGCTCAGGCAGAGATACCTGGGAGGTGAGGGATTGAAGCTGGTAATATAGCATGAGGGTCTGTTGCTTTATCAGGCATACATGACCCCTTGGGTGAACTTAAAGTAGCTCTTTAGATATCAGCCATAGCATCCAAGCAAGGGCACTGCATTCTCATAACACCAAGATAAAAATAAATCTCACATTTTCCAGGGTTAGACACTAACAGTGCTAAACCTCAAAACATTACAACTGTGAAAAAATAATCCCATTCCACACAAAACTGCCTCAGAAATGTTATTTAAAATATTACTACTATGACTAACTAGCTAAACTAAATACAGAAAAAACACCAACCTCTCTTTGTGGGTGCATCTTGTACAGACAAGGTAATAAGTTTCTGATTGGCTGGCAAAATAGGTCGTTCAGACTCTGCTTGTTTCCTCTTCATCTCACGATTGAACTGTCGTCTCTCAGCCCAGGTTCTGAACTTTTTTACAGTTACTTGTTCAAAATCAAAACGTTTTTCAAGGTAGTGTCTAAAATCTTCAAGTTCTAGGAAAAATAACCAATCCTAGTTATTCTGTATGCTCCACCAAAAACTGCTACCTTCCCATTAATATGACAGTGACTAAGAGTGCAATCCTATGGATGTTTAGACAGAAAGAAATCTTACAATTCCAAACATGCCCCAGCCAGCATGGCTGCATGGAGTTGTAGGACATTTTTCTGTCTAAATGTGCATTGGATTGTGCCTTAAATGACGTTTGATATGCGAGCTGTATACGTTGTATGAAGATATGACTCATAGAAAGATTCTCCATGCCATAGTTTGGACAACAGAAAAAGCAGGGCTAACAGAGTTTCATTTCAGAATGTCTAGATGACCAAGTCCCAACAGTGCTACAATTCTATGATTCTACCAAGTATGACAAGAGTATTTGAAATTAACTTTTATTTCCCACACCCCATTTGTTAACATGTGCTTTTCACTGGAGGCTCAAACAAGAGCAGCAGCACAGAACAATCCCACCTAAATACTGTAAATCCAAATTATATTTAAAAAACCCAGGAAGAAGCAATATGTGGTGTCAGACTGAATGTGAAATGATGGAAATATGAAATACTGAACTAGGAATGTATGACAATTTTGTTTTTGCTCAAAAAACAGGCAACCGTGCCCTATTCAAAGCTCTGAATGCAAACTTGAGTCCACCGAAAATATCTGCAAATTGTCAAAAATGTGCTTGCGTTGGTCTCATTCCTGATTCCCAGTTCGATTTGCACAAATTTCCTTGGTAGACTGAACCAGCCCCGCTTCAGTCTATGGAGGAAATTTGCACAAATTCTGGGAGGGTCGCGCAACTCTCCCATTCATGCAACGCAAGCCATGATCACAAACACAAACAGGAATCAGGCACGAGATGAACGGCAAGATGATGTTCAGCGAATCCTGGCTATCTTGAATATCACTCGTTCGCCCATCCCTATACTGAACTGGCAGTCAGTGAAAAGTGTAGGGTATACCACCCAGGCAGCTCCTAGGTTTGGAGCCCTCCAACTTGTAATTGGTATGGTTTCTGCCACAAGGTAGCCTGGAAAGTGTAGTCAGATTCTGAGTACCCAAAACTTACTATTTTCAGCACTTACCTATTGACTCATCTTTGCACACTTCAACTTTGGCCTTAACTTGACCTAAGGCTCCTTGTGCTGCATCTCCCCCAGATGGATCTCTCTCATCTAAAGTCCCAGAATCAGCAGCAGTGGAGTCCGGCTCCTCTGTTTGGCAGTCCAATTCTAAAGACTTATCCATGAGTTTTATAGGTGATACTTCATCATTTGGGGTGATATCATTGCTTTGTTCCCTTTCTTCATTTTCCTTCATTTTTTTATAATGCAAACAAGGAATGCTACTCAAAGGAGGATCATGTTTCTGCAAATAAAAGTTCAAATATGAGAACAAGACTACAAAACCCAAATACAGTCACTTCCAATGGTGTTCAAAGTATGCTATACACCTGCCCTACCATTTACTAGCAATTCTGATAATTTTGTCTACTTCTGCTATTGTGAAAAACTTGATGGAAGATGTATGTGTAAAGCAAACATTAGACAATATGGTACATTATAAAGCCAGTTGGGTCTCTGACTCTACAGCATGGTGACCATGTCTTTTCTGTACTATCTGAAGCGAAGGGGTGTGTGTGTGTGTGTGTGTGTGTGTACACGTGCACATGCAGATAAACAAATGGGAAATGATATCCTGATACTTCCAAGGTGCAAGTGGGCCTGACTGATGCACATTCCTTCCAATATTTTCAATAATAAATATTACTTGTTAATGTTCAGTTACTCAATTATAACTACAGCCATGTAAATGTGAGTGCAATCCACATAAACGTGAACGCAATCCATAAAGCACTGTGACTGCAATACTCCTACAAAACACCCATTTTAATGAATGGTTATGCAGCAATAGTACTTGGTAGATTTCTATATTGTGAAAGATCAACTTGTTGATGGCCCACTACATTTTTCTTCCTTTTGAAGAAATTCCTTTCTAAGAATGTAATTCTTAAAAAGAGCGTAAAAAGAGCCCTGCTCGATCAGATCAAAGGTCAACCAAGCCCAGTGTCCTGCTTTCCACATTAACCCACCAGATGCATCCAAGAAGCTCACAAGCAGGGCTTGAATGCAACAGCCTGCCCAGGAACTGGTATTCAATGGCATACTACCTCTGAATATGGAGGATCCATATAGCTATCATGAATAATAGGTAATGATAAAACCATCCTCCATGAACAGAGAAATTGCTCAATCAATAACAAGGAAACATTAATAAATCTAATTTCAATACCAATCTGTCTGCATTTGTGAAGATATTTTAGAAAACTGAATTTTGTTTTGGGATACGGTGACTGTCTAACATATTTACACAAATGACAGTAAGACAGACCATGCTTTTTCCTAGCATCCCTATGGGATTTCCAGCATTTCCTAAGGGTGACAGATTTTGAGGACTTCGTATTTAACTTGGTTTACCAACCAACATTACAATCTATATACACGCATCTCCTAAATAAAATGAAACTAGATCTTTACACACACAAATTCAGCAACCCTACGTTAGCATTAGTTTTATTAATAATTGTAATAGCAAAACACAAAACAAAACCCTGCAGAAACATTTTAAATCTAATAACTTTAAATTTCCAAAATGATTGAAGTCTTCATACCCTTATGCTTCCAGTTCCCAAGAAATAAGGTCTGGACCAGGTAACAACTCTGGATTCTCTGTGCAAATATACAGGAATGCCTGAGTTATGGAATGTCATGATCCATCCATCAGGCAAAGGCTCTGTAGGAGGGCGGCCACGGCCTAAAAAGAGAGAGAAAGAAACTACTCACTGCACAAGCCTTCCAATCATCATTTAAAAGCTTGGTTTTAAATAGGTACAGACACCTCCTATGCCATGGTTAATAGAGTGTCATGAAGCAAAGACTCTGCAAATGATTTTTAAAGGACCTTGCTGCCATTCAAGCCATACAAATGCATAAAGACATACAACATTTTATAGAGAAGCTCAGATGGCATTTCCAGCCTCTATCCAAAGTCTGCAGACAATTTGCCTTCCATGGTGAAACTACTATGACTGTATTTTGAACCGCAAAAAGCACATGAAAGCAAAACTGATATTCAGTTTAAAACTATACATTTGTATTAATTTCAGCTTTCATCTTCCACAATATTGGTGGGACTCAAACTTCTTTGTTTTTCCCGAAGCTGCTTTGGCTCTCACGCAACATTCCATATCCCTAAATTTGATGAATAAAATATGTGATTGCCTTTCCTTTCAACAAAGGAGTAACTTACAACATAAAAAGTGAAAAATTATCTCACACTTAAAAAACAAACAATTCCTTTGTTTGATACTCAAAAAGAGAAACCCCAAATTTTTTATGTTGGACCTGGAACATTCTACATTCCTCCTATCAATATAGAGAAAGAAATCCAATGGAATAGATTTCATAGCTGCAACTCAAAAGAACTCAAAATAAACTGTCCAAATATTTTAAATTATCTTGATGTGCTCAGAATAAGTATCAACTTTCTAAGAAGAACCAACATTTAAGGACTACACTTTTCAGGTACAGTTGAAGGCATGTGTGTATATTAGTGTTTTCAGTCCAGTAGACCTAGGACTGTTAACACCATGTTAACCTCAAAGGCTGGGCTAGATACCTTTGCTCTCTTTCACTTTCACCTTACTGCTACAATTGTTTGCTGTAAAACTTATTCTCCTTGCTGATCATACATTCATGTGCTTCTTTTTGTACCTCTCCTTTCATTAGGAAGAGAAAATATAGTAAATGTCTTGGATCACTGTTCATCCCTGTTTTATCACTTGTGTGGCTTTCTTCAGCAGGAATGAAGACAATAAGTATTACAAATTATTCATTGCAAATGAAGCCATATGAGAATATTTGGAACTCAAGCTGTTCTCTGTAAAACAGTGTCTTAACTCTACATTCAGGCAAAGTATTTCATACTTCTTTCCACATCACAAGTTAACTTCATTTAGGCTACAATCCTACGTACAGTTATTTGACAACAAGTTCCATTTAACACAGCAGAACTTACTTCTGAGTATACTTGCAAAGGATTGGGTTGTTAGTTTTGAGAGCCACCAACTTGAGACAATAAGTTTGGGGTTTTTTTTACTCTATAGTTAAGTCCTCCTCATTAGAATAGTGACTGCAAATTCTTTCCTGCTTGTACAGCACTTTGCACACCTGTGTTCTGTAACAGCATGGCAATTACAGTACCCTTCATTGATTTCCAGTGACAGTGTAAAATATTTACCTTCACAAGCCTCATAACCAATGTCTACCTAAAATATCCTCCTTTCGTATTGTGAGGGGTTTTTTTAATTCAATAAAGGTCTATATAACCTGTGTGACTCTCTAAGCTCAACACTTCCTACCAGCAATGTTTGGTGGCCCACCAGACTTCACAAACATCCTGGTTTTGCTACTTGCTTGGGCCTGCAAAAACAGGGGTTCTATCAGACATGGCTAGTGGGCTGCTTTAGGACTTGGTAAGTCAAAGGCATAATCTATGAAAGTGCGTGCCTAAGGGTGCAATCCTATGCAAACAGGCGGCCGCCTCTGAACTCAGAGGCAACCGCCTATCCAATGCAGGGCAGGAGAAGCACGGAGGGGATCTCCTGCCCTATATTTTCAGCTAGACAGCCAATAACAGCTGCCTAGCTGCAGGAGGGCGGAGCGGGAGAGGGGGCTGCCGTACAACAGACAGGATGTGTCATACCTGCATTTCCGCCCTCCCCACCCCAGAACGCCCCATTTTGGCCGCTCTGCGCTCCCCTTGGGAGCACAGAGCACGGGGCTGTTCTGCACTGCCTGTGAGACAGCAGGAAGTGCGGGGGGAGGTCGGTTCTCCGGGAACTGACCTTGGAGCGTGGGCTCTGAGGTTGGTTCCCGGAAAACCAGATATCCTATGGCAGTCTAGCCATTGACTAGTGGCCATAGGATTGCTCCCTAAACTGACTAGTTTTTGTGGGTATTCAGACAGGTAATTGCAAACATGTCTATATATACCATTATAGATAATATGTAAAATAGCTTACTTTTAAGAACAGTTTTTATTTTGGTCATCATTGGCTGCACACTTGTTTCTCCATCAGACTGATGATCACTCTCCCCTCCGTATTTCTCATCAATTCTCCTTTTCTTGGGAACACAAAGACCTTCTTCCAGCAGAGCATCCACATCATTATCAAATTCATCCTGAAAAACATATTGTAAGATACCATGGCCCTATAGCTATTCTCCTCCCCAGACTACGCTGACACAGCAAGGCAAGAATTATTTGTACATATGTTTACAAATTCCTATCATCATCAGGCAACTAAAAATCAAAGTAGTATGCTTTCAAGGAGTGGTTACTAACTTAGGACTTTTTTGATATTCAGGAAGATGAATAAAGCCCACAGCCTACATACTGACACATAGTGTAACTCCTAATCCATTCTCAGCACTGTTTAAATGTGTATTTTGTATGGTTAAAGAGCGCTAAACATCCAGACTTTGTCAATCAAGGAAGCTTCCTTAATAGACGTTTTAGTTAACAAATCCTGCACAAGCTTTCCCCCCTTGAAATTAGAAATAGAATTTACTTACCTCATAAGAATAGTTTAAGGTTTCCTCATCTGCTTTGTCTCTCTGAACGATTGCTTTAGATGTAAACCCTCCTTCTTCATCTATTTCCATCAAATTGTCAGTAAAATCTTCTAAATCATCCAGAACTGCATACTCCACTCGCTTTTCCTGATCTACATCATTTTCATCCTCCTTTTTGTCATCATTTTCACCAGCTACACATGTAGCTTGACCATTACTACCCCCAGCAAGAGGACAAGCATGCATATCCCCATTGACATTATTAATACCTAAATCTGAATCTGTCTCATAATCTTGCTCAGCTCCAGTGTACAGAACTTTTCTGTCTTTACTTTTGCAGCTTTCTGTAAAGCTAACACTAATTTTTACATCTTTAAGCAACTTAAGATCAGGGGTGAACTTTCTAACTGAAGGCGCATGACGAGCAGTTCTTGGGCTTTGGTCACTATTAGGATCTACGATAAGACGACTTTTGTAGCATGAAGATCCCTTTGTGAGAAGCTGTGTTCTGCCGACAGTGTGCACGTCCCCAGCAGGGGTATCTGACTGTCCATCACCACCAGAGCCAACGTCCATTACCTCTGCGTCACTGGACGTTTGCAGGGGAGGTGGTGGAGGCTGTTCATTAGGCGGCAATGGTGGGGGACAAGAATGATTCTCCACATTCACTTCTGTTGCCGGCTCTTTTGGGAGGGGAGGTGCATTTTCATAATTCTCCATAATTAAAACTTACAAAAAAACAAGGCTTTAAATAAAAAAGGCAAATAAATCTATATTCCTAACATGCAGAAGTCCATCAAGACAGGATTTGTCATCCTCTATTCAATTTGCAACACTGATGATTCAATTAAGCTGACTACATTGTTCTTTTCATTAATGTAGACAGCTTTCAGAATCACTGTCTCAATTACTGGAAATCACAATGCATTCAGCTTAAATAGCTGGTGTCGAAGCAAAGAGCATCTTCTCTGGCTGCATGCAGGTGTCCTTTTCTTCTTTCAACCTATGAAGAAAAAAAATGCATTGTCACAGAGAAGCTTTAAATCTCTATTCTTTTATGATTATGAAGCACACAAAACTCAGTACACTACACAAAACTCAGAATGACATCCATTTTAACTATATATTGCTAAACAGAATCACAACCAGCAATATTTATGATTACCCAATGAACCTGATGAAGCAAAAAGTTTGTAAACAAGGTTGTGCAAAAATGCTTATTTTTCTTTAAGTCTAAGCAACAGATTGCTAAACAGACTGCAACACACTGTTATTAGCCCACCTGTTGTAGAAAGCTAATTCTGTCAAACAGAAAATATTGCTTTAGAAAGTCATTTACATTCTAAGTAAAACTTCCCCTTGCATAAGGGATATTTAGTTACCTATTAACTAAACTCAACAATTCTAAGCAGACAAGCAAGCACCCTAATGCCTCACGGATATTAGTTTTATTTAAAGAAAAATAAATCGGAAATCCGGAACCAATGTAAAGGAATTCAGTGACATTGGTACGATCCCAGTGCCTTATGCAAAGTTACACCACTGTGAGCAGTCACATTATCTTGCAGTCGCTTCACACAAGATTTCATACATGGACATCACTTCAGTGTAGGAAAATGCATGTTATTTCTTAGGCCCATTCCTGCTGTGCAACAGATGCACACACTTCTGCTGGGGGATAATTATGTATAATGGTTAAGAGCACAGGCTACACGAAAAATGAGCCAGAAATCAAATCAACACCCACTGCATAGCCTGGAGTAAGCCTCAGCTTACCATATGTAAAGTGCCGAGGCTTACAACAGTGGCTAGCTTAACAGGTTCTAGTAGGGATAACTTAAAATTATGTGTAATGCTATATAATTTCACCTTCCCATTATAAAAACCTAAAAGGGAGCTTACAAACCAATAAAATATTACTTCTGCTCTATTTACACACTCTCAATCTGGGCTTTTTGTACTATGTACAGCAAAACAGACATGTGTGTCACATGTAACAATATACATGTGAAGTACAGCAATTTGCCCAAGTACTGCAGTGATCATGGAGCGACAGATAGGAATTTCTTACCTGTTGCTAACTGATCTCTCCAAGTCCCTCTATGTAAACCCAAACAGAAGGTTTTAAGTCCTCCAACCAAAAAGGAATAGAGGAATTACTCCCCCTCATCCATGCCCCTAAACCCAGATGGATGAATCTGCTCAAGTCAAAACTTTACCAAGAAGAATATATGTCCTCCTCAAATATTTCAAGAGAATCAAAAGCTTCCACACACAGTATTTCTAAACAACATCCTCCTCCCCACAAGAGAAGCAGCTTCAGCACAACCCACTCTCCCCGTTGCTCCTCCGAAGGACAAATGGATTGGAAAAGATGGGAGTCAGGGTAGATACAAGAGTTTCATTCCCTCAATTTGGAAGGAGGAGGTATTTGGAAGGAGGAGGAAGGATGGATAAGCACAGATGGATGACAGTCTAGAAGAGCACTTCCATTTCTGCACTAACAAACTAGGAATATTGGAGAGCTTTCCTGTTTGGCTAAATTGGAAGCAAGCTCCTAGTTGCTTAAGTTAGAAAGGAACAATAATGTTTTGATGAGAGTCCCAAAAAGGAGAAATGTCCATCTAAGTCAGGCGTAGGCAATCTGGTACCCTCCAGATGTTTTAACTATAGCTCACATAATCCCTGATCATACTGCCAGGGTTTATAAGGGTTATAGTCCAAAACATCTGGAGGGCAGTAGGTCACCTACCCAGTGATGCAGAACAGAACATTTTTAGAAATGGAATTATTTCCAGTGCTTTATTTTTTCGTGAAAAACTTTCTATTTCATGAGTTCATTAGTAACAATGAATTGATACACCAATTGCAAATACAATAATATACAATTGTGGCAGTTGCAAAGCTGTAATTAATACTTTTCAGGTGATTATCCCTAACAAAGATGTGAAAGAACACCTATATTTCATTGAAATCTCAGTGTGAAATCCAACTAATAAGTAGGGTCAGTGAAACTGAAGATGTGTCAACAGCCTCAGTGGAAGAGAGTTGGAACTCTGATGAAATAGATGAGTAGTTGTCAGCATATCATACAGAGTCTTTGGTTGATAAAATTTATTAATGCATCAACTGTTTTCAGTACCTTTGTTTTTTAAATTTTAACAATGTAAGGGAAGTACATGCTATTGTCTTTAAATTTTTACAAGTATTCCAATAAAACTTTCTACATAATATAACATTTAAATCACATTAAGTTGTGCTTTAATTTTTTTCTTGTAATATTTCACGTTAAATACTTACGGTGTATTGGGACAAAATGTTAACATGGGGTACTTTGTTTAGCTTCTTTATTAAATACAAGTGAAATAAACATGCTAAATTAGATTACTTCCTAGGGCATCAGAACATTTTCCGATACAAATACCTTATGCAAATTTGCATAGGTTTTTTTCTGGAAATTTTTCCAGTTCAAAATTTGGAATTGGAAAATGCACAACACCATGCCTACCCCTGATCTAAGCTATTGTTCGGACGGGGTGGGTGGGGGATAAATATACCACAATGACACTTTTTATGAATTATGCTATTTGTTCCAGAATTTGCAGAAGAGACAGATTAAGAGGAGCAATACTAAATATTATGATTATTCCTGGAAACACTAGGGCATTATTTTCTGCAGCAAACATGTAGAGTGCTGAACTTTTTTAAATTCTTGAATATGCATTTCTAAGTAACTGTGTATAATAGTCTGGGAAGCCTGGGCCAATTAGATTTCACAGACATAAATACAGGCATGTTTTTACTCCACACTTGTCTGTTGAGGAGATCCCCCCTGTAACACCAATGTTTCCTGCAGGAATTATAACATGTAGCTCTGCCTACATGGTTTTCCAACCAAATGAGTGTCAAAGATGTCTAACCTGAGATGTTTAAACAACCCCTCCTTTCACATTTAAGTATTTTGGGTAACAAGAAGAGAGCTTACAAACTATGCCAGGTTAACACACAATTACCATTCCATCCTAAATGTATTTATCCACAACTGGGAAGCAAGTCTGATTTCTGTGCAATTATTCCAAATTAAGTGTGTTTAGGCTCACAGCCATAGTTAACTAATTGGAAGGTGTTGTGCTATTTCAATATAACATTCTCTCCACTACCCTTCACCCCCAATTAAACTGGCCTTGCTTAGCATGAAAATGTGATTTTTTCATGTTATAGTATGAATAAAACTAAAAAGAATCCATGATTAACAAGCAGCCAGACTCACTGCTCAAGCTTCCTTGATGACATAGCAGTAAGCACAAGGAAGCTAGTTAACAGCTTTTGTAGGATAGTAGCTTCTTGTCGTTATCTCCGAAGTTGAATTAAGGCTTTTGAGACTCACACAAAATTTAGGCATAACATTCATATTTTGACTACTCATCATCACCCCAAACCCATTTCTAGAAAAAGAGCTCCTAGACTTTGTAATTTCATTAGAAGCACAATAACAGAACAAATAATTTCAAGGCTTTACCAACTGGGGCACTGCTTAGACAATTGACAGGTTGGATGCTCAAATATCCCGATAGGGTTTTTCATCCTCCACCCAGCCAGTCCCTAATTTGCTCCTGAATGAGCAGGAACAGCTTTCACCCTTATAAAAGTCACTGACATTAAGTTGAAAGAGGGAAAGGACTACCTGAACACCAATGGACTGGAGCTGAGTTGAAAGGTCTCTCTGTTCCTGAATCACTGGGGCCTAATAGATACTACCAGGAAGAACATGGTACATGCTACACACTCTCTCAGTCCAATAACTTTAGCCATACGGTTCTTACATTAGAAACATAAGCAACATAGGCTACAGCAAAGCTAGTATTCCAGCCCACAACAGCTCCCAAAAATGTTAAATGGGACACCTGCACTATTCCACAAGGGTTACATTTAAAACTGACCACCTATGGATTCCATATTTCCTCAGCTGAGATACTTTATAGACACTACTGTAACAGGAAAGATAGATCTCAACTCAGGGGAACTGATGCAACCTACATTCCAACATTTACTCCTGGATGAAAAGATCCCAGGGTTGAAGAGAAGAACTAAATAAAAACACGGCAAAATCACTCAAGGCAAGGACTAGTTAGGCATCTCTGCTTGGGACAAGGAACTGGATTCTGCCAGTCACTACATCATTAAAAATGATATTAATGCTGACTGCCATATTTGGGTGCAAGGACCAGCAGCAGAGAAGCTGGCACATAGGCCTGTAACATCTACAGAGAACGCCCTTCACTGTGTACTGTCATTTGGACAAGCGCATCTACAAAACAGGGCCTTCTCTGTGATGGTGCCTCAACTTTGGAATGTTGACTCCCTATTATTTTCAGTGCCAAATTAAAATGTTCTTGTTTGTCCAGGCATTTTGAGGAGAATTTTGAAGTTTTAAGATCCAATTCAATGTACAATATCAGGTTGTTTGTTTTGAGGTTTTATGGTTTTTATGCCTCCATAAAATATATTATACATTTCTATGGTAATATATTTTTTAATCATTTTATGTACAGTATCTTTGGTGATGATGGAGCGGTGTAGAAACTTTAAAAATAATAAAACAGAACTTTTGATTGTCTGAAGGTGACACAGGCTAGAATAAGAGGTTTTTCCAGACAGATGCTTTCTCTCAAATTCTTATTTCCCAGTATTGGAGAAGAGCTAGGTAACATTAACTTTTTGAAAAAATCCCCCAGATTTTATTCTTAGGGTTATACTACTACTGTTGATTAAGAAGTATTCTAGAGAAACACAAATTAAAACCCGCACTATTAGTAGAGCGATCATTAAAACCTACTGCTGTTTTTCACCAGAGTTAGAAGGACACCCCTGGTCATGGATGTACTGTGCCATCTCTGTACCCCCATGGCTGGCAAGGGCTTGTAGTTCAGTGACAGCCAGGAAACCCCTAGTTTAACTCTCACCTCAGCCATGAAGTTACCTGGTAGCCTTAGGCTAGCCATTAGCTCTTCCCCCATCTGGAATATTAAGATAACACCATTCCTACCACGCAAAGCTGCTGCAAAGGTTACTGAGAAGCAGAGAGCTTTGAATGCTCAAAAATGCACTGTTATAAATACCAAGTATTTATTATTGTGAATTATGTTGAATCCTTATGTGGCATTAGCGTGCTAGGTGCTGTACACCATACAGTAATGACAATCTGGGCCCAGTCATACACTAAGAACATAAGAGCCATGCTGGATCAGACCAAGGGTCCATCTAGTCTAGCATTCTGTTCCCACAATGGCCAACCAGCTGTCGACCAGGAGCAAGACACAATTGCAACAGCATCCTCCCACCCGTGTTCCCCAGCAACTGGTGTACATAGGCTCACTGCCTCTGGTACTGGAGGTAGCACATAGCCATCAGGACTAGTAGCCATTGATAGCCTTCTCCTCCAGGAATTTGTCTAACCCCCTTTTAAAGCCATCCAAATTGGTGGCCATCACTACATCCTGCGGCAGCAAATTCCATAGTTTAACTACACGCTGTGAAGAAGTCCTTCCTTTTTTCTGTCCTGAATCTCCCCCCCAATCAGCTTCATGAGATGACCCCAGGTTCTAGTATTTTTAGAGAGGGAGAAAAATGTGATGCAGAATCCATAGAATCACTACTGTGATGCTGGGTCACATCTGACCTACGTCAACATTGTCATTACCATGCCAATCCACATTTTAGGGACTGGCCACATATGTTGAATGCAAGCAAAGTTCTAGGATTAGCATTTAAAAAAAATGGTCCTACACCTGTACCTTCCAAAACACAACACTAGTACCCTAGTGGTATTACTGAAAAGCTAGGAAACTTGAGAAACAATTATTTCCACTTCAAAACACAAGAAATCTTTGAGTCACAGCAGAGATGGCCCAGTCTACAAGAACTCTAAGTACAAAGCTTGGCTGGGGACTAGATCAACACTAAACACTCCCCTAAAGGTGCTGGGGCTAGTTAGTCTCAGAATGAGGCGCACACAACTCCTTTCCAATAATAGCAGGATAGGCTGTGAGAAGAAAAACAAGCTCCTCGCCATGTTCCTGGGAGAAATTAACACTTTAGGAGGATGGCTGGCTCTTCATCAACATCCAAAAGAAGATGGCTGATGATGGAACTGTACTTTTGGGGGCATTATTTTTATCTTATTATATTGTAAGCCACCTTGGGTACTCTTTAATGAGTGGAACAGCTAGATATAAATTAAGCAAGTAAACAAATGGACTGATTGTGGCATTTCTTTTAGTTAAATTCTGTACTGTGAGGCATATGTTTTCATGGACTAGAGACCACTTTGTCAAATGCATAACGATGCTCATTTGAGAACTCTGAAGATCAGATGCATTTGACCAAGTGGGGTGTAGCCAAGGAAAACCCATGTTCCAATACATCCGCAAATCTTTTGACCTGCCATAAGACTTTTGTGCATGTCTGTCTGACTGCAAAAGGTCCCACAGGGTTGACTGTATCACTCTGTTACTAAAAAAGAAAAATAAACTGGAAGAATTCAACCTGGTACCTTCTGCACGCCCGACAAGTGGTATATCACTGAACTACCACCTAAAAATGAAGAGAGAGGCAGAGAAGCACCCGTCATTTTCACCAGCGCAGCCCTCTTTTTAGAGAAAGAAAAAACTTGGCACCAATTATCTTATTACGGGGGGGGGGGGTGCGCAGCAGCGGAGTGGGTTCGACCCCTAACCTTTTATGACAACCCCGTAGCCCTTGTTTTTAGGAAGCTAAGAGTGTGCGTCATGATCTAGCTATAATCGGAGGGAGCCCAGGGGTGGGAAGTGTTCCAAGGCTCCCTAATACTCCCCCCGCCCCCAAACACACAAATAACTCATATCAGCATACAGAAAAAAGCGGGGGGGGGGAAAGAGAAGAGAGGCCCAACTCGGCCTCATTAGAAACCCTCCAGGATGATCCGCGACAAGGTTTGCCCACCGAGAAGGAAGCAGCCCCCTCCTCCCCAAGGCAGAGAGTGAGGAAAAGAAGGCTAAGGGAGGGGGTGACGAAGGGAAATCCCCCCCCCTCCGCCTCTTATCGCCCAGAAGCGGCGCGGGGCCTGGACCGAGTGGGCTCTCGCGCGTCACGACCGTCAAGGAAGGCGGAGCTGAGGCGGCCAGGCCGCGCCAGGCCCCGTTTCTTCGCCGCGCCCTGCCGGAGCCCACAGGCCCGGCACCCACCTGGGCCATGCCCGGAGTGTCCCTGTCGCTCCTCTCCCTCGAGGGCTCGCTTTTCGTTTTCTCCTCGCCCCACCGCCACCAAAGCGGGGTAGGGGGGAGAAACCGAGGCGGGGGAGCTCCTTCTTCTTCTTCTCCGTCGCGGAAGCCCTTTTTTCGCCCCGCTCTCCCCACCCCCTCAGAGAAGCCGCCTTCTCACTGCCGCCTTGCCGCCGCCATCTTTAAACGGCTCTGGTTCCCAAAGGGGGCTCCTTCGCTGGGACTTCTCCCAACCAATCGCCGTCGAGGATCAGGCGCGTTCCGGCTCCCGCTTTTTTTGCTCATTGGCTGAAGGCCGGATCAGCCGGCTCGTCTGCGCGCCGCCGCCAATAGAAGAAGAGGCTGGGTTGCGGGAAATGTCCAATTGGAGGAGAGGGGAGGGGTCAAAGAGGCGGTTAGGGAAAAGGAGGCGGAATAAACGGGAGATGGGCTGAGGCGGTGAGCGTCTGTCTGGTGTTTGCCGCCTTTACGTCATCAACATTGTTTTTATTATTAATAATTATTATTACTACTTATGTACTGCTTTTCTGCCAGTCAGCGCCCCTCTAATGGCCTACTGTCAACAAAATACAAAAAGAACACACACACACACATAAAAATCAACAAAATTACATAGAGAGCCATAATAAAACAGCAGCCAGATAGTATAAAAATCAAAATAAGGAAACATTAAACAATAAGGTTCCCTACACAGGAATTATTTATTCATTACAAAGAACAATTTTATACCGCCCTGGGAGCCTTAACAGGGCCCCACCAAGGCAGTTAACAATAATTAACATCTGGCTACAATTCAAATTGGACAGCACTGGAAAGCGAGAATGAAAGTAAATAAAACAAGTCCAGAGTGGGGAATCTTTTTCAGCCAGGGGGGTCAAATTCCAATTTGGGAAAGGTAGGCGAGGGTCGCGTTCCTGTGGCGCTAAAGGCAAACTGGGTCGGACAGAAAAGTTTGAGCCAAAAATAAAAGTTGTCACTCAGAAACGCACAGCACCACTTGATACATGTCTACGGACAAATAAGCCTGGGTCCAAAAATAAAAGCATTATCAGTCTTAAACTGATGTTAATGAGGTTTAGTCATGACGGAGTGGGCTGAGGAAAGTTGAGGACTTGTTGGTCACCTCCAAGCCAAATGGGAGCTTCAGTAGAAGCAGGCACCCGCAGAAACTTCCGGAAATGTCCAGCGGGATGAAAGATATCCCGTAGCGACACAGAAACTGCTGAAGTGCTCCGCAGATTCCTGAAGGGCTCCGAAGCGCTTTGAAAATGGCCACATGGTTAATTCGAGTTCAGAGGAAGCTGAAAGTCATGAAGAAAGTACCTGTTTGGGTAAAAACAGATGAGAAAAACAAATAAACCTCAGAAGATCAAAGGGAAAGGCCAGGAGAGCCTTCTGAACCAGACTGGCTCACATACTGGAGTTTCTCCATGCCTGCTGTAAAGGAACAATCAGGTTTCCACTCCTGGAGTGGCTCAGTCCCACTTTGGGTATGGATATGGATATGGTTTTGTTCCTCTCTGTGTACCTTGGGACATATGGAAGTCTGCATAAGCTGCTTTGCTTTGCTACCAGAATGTTGTTTCCACTCTTAAAAGGAAAGCTGGTTATCACAGAATCATAGAATAGTAGGGTTGGAAGGGTCCTATAAGACCATCGAGTTCAACCCCCTGCTCAATGCAGGAATCTAAGTCAGGAAGTTTTTCCTGATGTTCAGCCGGAATCTGGCTTCCTGGAACTTGAGCCCATGATTCCGTGTCCTGCACTCTGGGATGATCGAGAAGAGATCCTGTCCTTTCTCTCTGTGACAACCTTTCAAGTACTTGAAGGGCGCTATCATATCTCCCTTCAGTCTTCTGACCTGAGAACAGAAACTACTGGGGCATGGAAGCCTAAGTACTCCTCCACTGCAAGGACCCATAGGCAGAGAAGGAATGTTATATAAAGGACATCAGAGACGGGGCCAGTTTATCCTTCTTTGGCAGAGAGTTCCAGAATCAGGGTGCTGCCACCAAAAAGACCCTGTCCTGTACCACCCCTCCTGGCTTTTTGGCACCGACTAAAAACATGCCTTTTCCAACAGGCATGCCTAGGAAGGTAATCTTGTTATCTGTACATCACTTAGAAATTTCTTTAATATAAGCAGTTCCTAAATATCATTAAATCAAACAATCCTAGAAAGCCAATGTGATTAAGTAGTGTTTGGACTAGGATCAGGGAAACCCAGGTTCAAATCCCCACTCAGCCATGAAGCTCACTGGGTGCCCTTGGGCCAGTCTGCCTCACTCAGCCTGACCTACCTGACAGGGTTGATGGGAAGATAAAATGGGAGGGAGAAAAGATCGAAATACACCACCCTGAGCTCTTTGCACAAAAGGTGCAAATTATTTATGAGATTAAAAATGTCATAAATAAGCACCCTTACTCAGGAGTAAGCCCCATTGATCTCAGTGGGGCTTACTTCAGAGTAAGCATGGTTAGGGTTCATGGCATAGGAGACAAAAGTAAACCCATTCATTCATCTTTTAAACGATCCAAGGGCTGCCAACTTTGTATTTGGCAAATACAAAGGAATTCTGTCTTCTAGGAAGACAGAATCAATAAGCTATCAGTGGACTAAATTACAAGCCAACATCCATGTGGTTTTTCCCCAGCTAGTCCTAAGCCTTAAAGTGCCATCCTGTTGTTGTTGTTGTTCAGTCGTTCAGTCGTGTCCGACTCTTCGTGACCCCATGGACCACAGCATGCCAGGCCTTCCTGTCCTGCGCTCTCTCCCGGAGCGTGCTCAAGTTCATATTCATTGCATCGGTGATGCTATCTAGCCATCTCATCCTCTGCCGTCCCCTTCTCCTTTTGCCTTCAGTCTTTCCCAGCATCAGGGTCTTTTCCAGAGAGTTTTCTCTTCGCATTAGGTGGCCAAAATACTGGAGCTTCAGCTTCAGTATCTGTCCTTCCAATGAGCAGTCAGGGTTGATTTCCTTTAAGATTGACTGATTTGACCTCCTTGCAGTCCAGGGGACTCGTAAGAGTCTTCTCCAGCACCACACTTCGAAAGCATCAATTCTTCGGCGCTCAGCCTTCTTTATAGTCCAGCTCTAACAGCCATACGTTTTGTTGTTGTTCAGTCGTTCAGTCGTGTCCGACTCTTCGTGACCCCATGGACCATAGCACGCCAGGCCTTCCTGTCCTGCGCTCTCTCCCGGAGCGTGCTCAAGTTCATATTCATTGCATCCGTGATGCTATCTAGCCATCTCATCCTCTGCCGTCCCCTTCTCCTTTTGCCTTCAGTCTTTCCCAGCATCAGGGTCTTTTCCAGGGAGTTTTCTCTTCGCATTAGGTGGCCAAAATATTGGAGCTTCAGCTTCATTATCTGTCCTTCCAATGAGCAGTCAGGGTTGATTTCCTTGAGGATGGACTGATTTGACCTCCTTGCAGTCCAGGGGACTCGTAAGGGTCTTCTCCAGCACCACAGTTCGAAAGCATCAATTCTTCGGCGCTCAGCCTTCCTTATAGTCCAGCTCTCACAGCCATACATTACTACTGGGAAAACCATAGCTTTGATTAGACGGACCTTTGTCGGCAAGGTGATGTCTCTGCTTCTTACTATGCTGTCTAGGTTTGCCATAGCTTTCCTCCCAAGGAGCAAGCGTCTTTTAATTTCATGGCTACAGTCACCGTCTGTGGTGATCTTGGAGCCCAAGAAAGTAAAATCTGTCACTGCTTCCATTTCTTCCCCTTCTATATGCCAGGAAGTGATAGGGCCAGATGACATGATCTTAGTTTTTTTAATGTTGAGTTTCAAACCAGCTTTTGCACTCTCCTCTTTCACCCTCAACAAGAGGCTCTTGAGATCCTCTTCGCTTTCTGCCATTAGGGTGGTATCGTCTGCATATCGGAGGTTGTTGATAATTCTCCCGGCAATCTTAATTCCGACCTGTGATTCATCCAACCCGGCATTTCTCATGATGTACTCTGCATATAAGTTAAATAAGCAGGGTGACAATATGCAGCCTTGTCGTACTCCTTTCCCAATTTTGAACCAATCGGTTGTTCCATGTCTGGTTCTTACTGTTGCTTCTTGACCCTCGTACAGGTTTCTCAGCAGACAGGTAAGGTGGTCTGGTACTCCCATCACTTTAAGAATTTGCCACAGTTTGTTGTGATCCACACAATCAAAGGCTTTAGCGTAGTCAATGAAGCAGAAATAGACGTTTTTCTGGAATTCTCTTGCTTTCTCCATGATGCAGCGAATGTTGGCGATTTGATCTCTAGTTCCTCTGCCTCTTCTAAACCCAGCTTGTACTTCCGGTAGTTCTCGGTTCGCATACTGCTGAAGCCTAGCTTGTAGGATTTTGAGCATCACCTTGCTGGCATGTGAAATGAGCGCAATTGTGCGGTAGTTTGAACACTCTTTGGCGTTGCCCTTCTTTGGAATTGGAATGTAAACTGACCTTTTCCAGTCTTGTGGCCACTGTTGAGTGTTCCAGATTTGTTGGCATATTGAATGCAGCACTTTAACAGCATCATCTTTTAGGATTTTAAATAGCTCAGCTGGAAGACTGTCATCTCCACTAGCTTTGTTGTTACTAATGCTTCCTAAGGCCCACTTGACTTCACTCTCGAGGATGTCCGGCTCAAGTTCAGTGACCGCACTATCATGGCTATCAGGGACATTCAGATCTTTCCTGTATAGTTCTTCTGTGTATTCTTGCCACCTCTTCTTAATCTCATCTGCTTCTGTTAGGTCCCTGCCTTCTTTGTCCTTTATCATGCCCGTCTTTGCACAAAATGTTCCCTTGAGATCTCCAATTTTCTTGAAGAGATCTCTAGTCTTTCCCATTCTGTTGTTTTCCTCGATTTCTTTGCATTGTTCATTTAAGAAGGCCTTCTTGTCTCTCCTTGCTATTCTCTGGAACTCTGCATTCAGTTGGGTATATCTTCCCCTTTCTCCCTTGCTTTTCGCTTCCCTTCTTTCCTCAGCTACTTGTAAAGCCTCATCAGACAGCCACTTGGCTTTCTTGCATTTCTTTTTCTTTGGGATGGATTTCGTTGCTGCCTCCTGAACAATGTTACGGACCTCCGTCCATAGTTCCTCAGGCACTCTGTCTATCAGGTCTAATCCCTGAAATCTATTCCTCACCTCCACTGTATATTCATCAGGGATATGATTTAGGTCATACCTCAACGGTTTAGTGGTTTTCCCGACGTTCTTCAATTTAAGCCGAAATTTTGCAAGAAGCAGCTCATGATCTGAGCCACAGTCAGCTCCAGGTCTTGTTTTTACTGACTGTATGGAGCTTCTCCATCTTTGGCTGCAAAGGACATAATCAATCTGATTTCGATATTGACCATCTGGTGATGTCCATGTGTAGAGTCGCCTCTTGTGCTGTTGGAAAAGAGTGTTTGCTATGATCAGCGTGTTCTCTTGGCAAAACTCTATTAGCTTTTGTCCTGCTTCATTTTGTACACCAAGGCCATGCCTGCCTGTTATCCCGGTGATTTCTTGACTTCCTACTTTAGCATTCCAATCCCCTATGATGAAGAGGACATCTTTTTTTGGTGTTAGTTCTAGAAGGTGTTGTAGGTCTTCATAGAACCGATCAACCTCAGCTTCTTCAGCCTCAGTGGTTGGCGCATAGACTTGAATTACTGTGATGTTGAATGGTTTGCCTTGGATTCGTACTGAGATCATTCTATCATTTTTAAGATTGTACCCCAGTACTGCTTTTCCCACCCTTTTGTTGACTATGAGCGCTACTCCATTTCTTCTAAGGGATTCTTGCCCACAATAGTAGATATGATGGTCACCTGAATTAAATTCGCCCATGCCTGTCCATTTTAGTTCGCTGATTCCCAAGATGTCGATGTTCAATCTTGCCATCTCATGTTTGACCACCTCCAGCTTACCTTGATTCATTGATCTGACATTCCAGGTTCCTAAACAATATTGTTCTTTACAGCATCGGATTTTCTTTTCACCACCAGACACATCCACAGCTGAGTGTCCTTTCGGGTTTGGCCCAGCCGCTTCACTCTTTCTGGCGCTACTTGGAAATACCCTCTGCTCTTCCCCAGTAGCATATTGGACACCTTCCGACCTGAGGGGCTCATCTTCCGGCGTCATCTCTTTTAGCCTTGTGATACGTTCCATGGAGTTTTCTTGGCAAGAATACTGGAGTGGGTTGCCATTTCCTTCTCCAGTGGACCACATTTTGTCAGAACTCTCTGCCATGACCTGTCCGTCTTGGGTGGCCCTGCACGGCATAGCTTATGGCTTCACTGAGTTACGCAAGCCCCTTCGCCACAACAAGGCAGTGATCCATGAAGGGGATCATATGAAGTATGAAGTAGCCATACGTTACTACTGGGAAAACCATAGCTTTGAGTATACGAACCTTTGTCGGCAAGGTGATGTCTCTGCTTCTTACTACGCTGTCTAGGTTTGCCATAGCTTTCCTCCCAAGGAGCAAGCGTCTTTTAATTTCATGGCTACAGTCACCGTCTGTGGTGATCTTGGAGCCCAAGAAAGTAAAATCTGTCACTGCTTCCATTTCTTCCCCTTCTATATGCCAGGAAGTGATGGGGCCAGATGCCATGATTCCATGGGGTTTTCTTGGCAAGAATACTGGAGTGGGTTGCCATTTCCTTCTCCAGTGGACCACATTTTGTCAGAACTCTCCGCCATGACCTGTCCGTCTTGGGTGGCCCTGCACGGCGTAGCTTATGGCTTCACTGAGTTACGCAAGCCCCTTCGCCACAACAAGGCAGTGATCCATGAAGGTTAGCTCTCTCTAAGTCCTTTCCAAGAGAGCATGATTCCTGTTTTTTTCCCTCCTGCTGGGGCAGAAAAGGTGCCCCCCCAAAAGGGAGGCATCACATAGTGGCAGCTCCAGATTTTGCAGGGGCAGCAGGGCTTTGAGTGGGCCCATCTCCTGCTCATCTCACCACTGACACTGCCTTCTCCCCCTGGGCCCAATCTTTGCCTTAAGGGGAGAGCTTAAGGCAAGCGAAGAACACTGCTTTATCTAGTCACTGCTCGCATATTTGGAGACAGCAGGTGAACAGGCAGCAACAGCAAGGAGAAAACAGGTGTAGGACCTGGGGGACAGCTCTGGAGGTCAGCCGTGGGCTCCTTTTAAGAGTGTGGGTTTGGCCAGGTGAGAACCAATGTGGTGTAACGCTTAAGAATGTTGGACTGGGGAGACTGGAGTTCAAGTCGCCCCTTGGACATGGAGTTCACTGGGTGACTCTGGGCCAGTCACTCTCTGTTTCTCTCTCTCTCTCTCAGCCTAACTGATCTCACAGGGTTGTTGTAAGGATAAAATAGAAAGGAAGATCATTAGGGTCCTTGGAGGAAAAGGCAGGATATAAATGTAACAAATAAAATAAATAAATAAACAATGCCAATGCCTGATGCTAGTCCTGGAGCCACATAAGATACAAGAGTATTTCCAGGTTCTTAGATTCCCTTTACACTTACCTGTACAGGTGTGGTTGCTGCTGCTGCCTCCACAGTTGCTTCCAGATGAATCTAATTACAGGTCTAGCTCCAGGTTTAAGGGGGTACTTGGCAAAGTGGCCTTTGGTGGCCACCTCTCCTGTATCTGGTGGGTCCTAACCTCCATGTTGATTTCCCACCATGCCTCAGAGCAATGCCTTCTTGGGGGCTTTATGGGAAATTAAAATGGCCACCTATCATTGTCGGTGACTGATTGTGGGGTGGGGGAAAATGGGGTGTCAGGAGCCACACTAGAAACTGCTCCACTCTGCTGCCCTAGCAGATCAGAAGGGTTCCCATGACTATGCTGTGTACCAGTCAGGCAGCCCATTGGCTTGTCCTGACCAAGAATGGCCATGAAAGTTTCCAGGTCAGGCCATGGCAATCGTGCCTACCTGGATGCATGAGCTAGTTTGTTTTCTCCCAACGTTGCAGCTGCTGATTTTTTAAAAAGCCCAGCACATTCTAGACACCTGTTATATAATCACATTTATTTATTTCAGGATGCAACCTATTGGCATGGCCTCTGAACGCGGAGGATTATGGCCATCTGGTGCAGAGCAGGAGGAGCGGTGGGGCCGATCTTTACCTCTGTGCTCCTTCTGCTCTGTATTTTGGCTAGACAGGCTTTTTCACCCAGATGGAGCCCATAGGAATGGGCGGGAAGGAGGTTGGGGAGGACAGAGGATACATCGTAAGCTGGCCTCCACAGTCTTCTCCCTTCCCACCAGCACCCCCTCCTTTCCCTGCTCTCTGAGCTTGCGTGGTTCTCTCTGTGCCAGCTGCGAGGCGAAGTGGGAGGGGAGATCGGATTCCTCGGGTCTGAGGTTGAAGCGCTGTCTCCGAGGTTAGCACGCTGTCTCCGACCTTGGATCCATGAATCCGAAATATCCTGTGGCCCCCCAGACACTGTCTAAGGGCCACAGGATTGCTCCCTTCAAGCAATTTTTTTACCCCATTCTTCAGCCAAAAAGGTTCTCAGAGTGGCTTACATAAGATCGGTAACAAACAGGCCGGCCCCTGCACTCAGGCTTACAATCCAAAAGGTGAAACACAAAAGGCAAAAGGGAGGAGGAGGGAAGAGGAAAACAAGTAAACTCAGGCACCAGTTCTTAAAGTTTCAGGGTTCTTCTAATGACCAACATGAATGGAAACTGTTCAGGGAGAGGAAGAGCCAAATGGAGCTGGTCTCTCAGCAGAACAGATGGAGCGACCCAACTTCCCATCTCTCTTCGTTGCAACCTGATTGAATAGCCACTGCTAGGAGACTATTGCGGGAGGGAGGGGGAGGGGAGCCCAATACAGAAAATAAATGTCCAAGATAGAAGACATGTCAAAGAGGTCCAGATGGAGAATTTTTCTATTATAAAAGCAGAAAATAAGAGACAAGAACTTAGAACACCTAATCAATCTGATTTTGAAAAGTAGTCCCTTTCCAGTACAGGCAGTAGCTATTTCTCCTCCTTACTCTCAAAGTCTGTGCCAGAGTAGATTAATAACAGTCTAATAGTCTCCTGAACTGGATACAAAGGATGCAACATCCATCATGTCCTATAGGCCAGCTGTACGTTGAACACCGTACACAAACACTCAGTAGCAGCTATGTTTACAAGAGTGATCAGGCTTCTTAACTGTATTACAAGGCCAAAGAACAGATTATTTATTTTGGCATATTAAAAATGGCTTTGACGCTGGAAGGCAAAATAAAATGTCTTTCTACAATGATCTATTAAACAGCCATTACAGCAGTCCAGCCAGCCTGGCTGTTACTAGTACTTGAGTGATCAAGGCTAGGTGCAATCTAAGAACAAAGCCAAAGTCCCACTAATTGTTAAGGTACCTGAGGACAATGTTTGAATTATAAGAAAAGAAAATAAGGAAGACTTTAATTAAATCTACAAGCCCCCCCCCATCAACTCCTCCCAATTTTAATCAGCTCATACCTCCCTCACCCCTTCCATAGGCTTCTAAAAACACAAAAACTGCCCCCCTCTGTCCCCCACTTATAATTCCAGCATTCAGCCTTTGCTCAGGGCAGGGTCAATGGTAGGCATGGTCAGGCACCTGCTGAGGGCTCACATCCCAGCAGGGGCCTACTGACAAGGGCCTCCAGAGTTGCTCCTCCTCGTCACCCACTTCTTGCTCTTGTTCTGGCTGAGACCATGGTGGTGGTAAGGAGAAGCACAAGGAGCTACCTACCGACTTGCTCCCTGGCTCTCTGCCTGTCAAGCAAACAACCAGTAGCAAGGTTGAGAAAGGTGACACTGGTGGTGAGAAGGTAGACTCACTGAGGGAGGGGGCCTACAAAGGGTGTCTTGGCCTCAAAAACCCTGGAGCCAGCCCTCCCAGTTGACCAAATGCTGGACTTGGAACATCAGTATCCCAAGGGTTGTTACAATGGCAGATATAAGTTCCTATGAATAACCCAAGTATTTAGCAATTGGTGGTGGTGATGGTGGTGATGATGTTGATGATGATTATCATATACCTTTATTGTTTATTTTTCCTTTTAATAAAATATATTTGCGGTCTTAAAAAAAAAAAAAGACACTAAGCAGTGAATAGTATCATGAGCAAGCCCCTGTCCCTGCAAAACTATCCCCTGCTCTGGTTCCCTTCCATTATGAGGGGAGAGAATATCCCACTACAGAGGCTAAAATACTGTGCTGTGGACAGAATAGACCACAGCAAAAGAAAGAAGTACATGGTCTTTTCTGAATGTATGTCAACCTGCCATTCACGTGTCTACCACGATATTTTCTCAGCAGCAATGCTGCAAGATGGTCAAATAGCCAAAGGACATGTAGAACACACACAGTCCTGCTCTTTTTGAAAGAAAGAAAGAAAGAAAGAAAGAAAGAAAGAAAGAGAGGAGTTCTAAATTATTAAAATCTTCTCTCTGGGCTTCACTTGATTCAGTACTTCCCCCCACCCCTGAATATGTGGAATGGAAAATTAATAAGGCATTGGATTTGCTCTCTTGTGATACATGGCACCTCTGGCACCTGTTCCAGATGCTGGCCAGGATACAAAGAACAGTGCAACTAATTCTGTGTGCCCATGAAGGGCTTTGGATTCATTTTACAGAGCAACGACTCTTCATTCCGCACGGAAAACTGCTTTGGAAATCGAGGGGAGTTTCTGCAGTCATTCATAATATGGCAGAGGATAAAGAGCTGTTGCTTGGGGTGTGGGAGTTAAAAAAAGTCACTGGTGGCACACAAGACTTTGTAGATTCTACAAAGAATCTGTAGCAGTTCTTTGGATCCCTGCCACTACAACTTTGATTCCATAGGATTTTTTTTGGTTTTATTTATTGCATTTTCATCCAGTCCTTCTTCTAAGGGGCTCAGCCCCGCTCCCTTTTTATCTTCACAACAACCCTGTAAGGTAGCCTCAGCAGCCTCATTATTATTAATTGCATTTTTACAGGCAGGGAGGAGGAGAGGTGCTTGTGGAATTTTCTGCCTCAGTGCCAAAATAAGGTGGCCAGAGCTGGGCAGATGCACTGGTGTGGTGCGGGGTGGGGTGGGATCTGTTCCTTCATCTCAGTTAGCAAAATGCCTTGGGCCAGCCCCGTGTGTTCCATCCCTTGGGACAATTTCTCATGGGACTTTATATATGCTCAGAGTGGTGTGAGTAATGAAATACCCTTATCCCAAAATGGCTCTCATTTTCCAGAAAGATCTCTGGCTATTTCCTAGTCATTGCAGGCCATTTATCTGAAATTTCCATAACGGAGGAGATAACTGCCAGGGCTTTCAAGGTAGCCTTCAGCAGTTCTACTGGTTCCATTAAACCTAGGGTGGCCACTTAGCATTGCCAGAAAGAGGACAAAAGAGGACAGTGATTTGCATAGCATTTGGGTATGCTAATAGTGTAGATGCAAATTTAGAAATAATTACTATCATTCTAATAGGAATACAGTGTATCTCATCACAGGGGAGAATGTGTGCCTGCTCAGTTTGATGAGCAACTTCAGGACCCGTGGTCATCCTTCTCAATATGTTTCTTTATCTTTAAACTGGACTGGGACTGGACAGCCCTTCCAATAGAGGACGCCTTCACACAGAGGACTCGTCCCTACAGGACATGTGTAAAGTAGGACACATGGCCACCCTACCCTCTCCTCTCCAAACCTCAGTCTTACAAGAATAACAATAGTAATAGTGGTAGGAAAGGGTTACACCATGGAGGAGAGAATAGAATACGCACACTTTTCTCGTATTCCCAGAGTGCATTGTACTTTTTAAGTAGTTTATTATGCATACTATGAAACATTGAAAATATCATATGCAAACATATAAACATTGTCCTAATAAAGTATCAATAGTCCAATTTAAAAAGATCAGACTATATTAACAATTACAGTCAATTGGAAACTTGTGAAGGAATGTACCTTGTTTCTCTGGTACTACTTAAATGTTGACTAGTTTTGAACAGCTGTATGTTTCTTCTCTTCTCTTCTCTTCCTTTCTTTTTGATGACTATATTTGTGAATTTCACTTTTACAGCAGACTCATAAAACTTATTTTCCCATTCAGACCACTGAGGGAACATTGGCATCTTCCAGTATCTTGCATAACATATTCGTGCTGCTACAGTTATGCAAAACACTAAGAGAGCAATCCAATGGGGGTCTAGCCCAAATGATGGAGGGCTTCAATCTTGGAGCCCTCCATCCATCCAAAGTGGGTGGAGCAACGGAGTCTATTTTTGCCTCTCCTCTACAGCTTGCTATCTTTGCTGGGGGCAGGGACTGAGAAGCCTTTGGATCCAGTGGCCTCTCCCTGTACACTGACACACACCCCAACACCCCATTTCCTCCCTTCCTGTGGTTGGAATCCCTGCCTTGGAAGAGGGAGCTGCCACAGAGCTTTCCACAGTGGCCAGAGCAGGCTTTTGTGGGGGGAGATCTCTTTTTGGGGGTAGATTTTGGACCTCCTCCACCAAGGTCAGAACTGTCTCCAGCCTTGGACAGGGAGATCTGCTCCCTCCTATGGCCTCTCAGGAGCCATAGGATTGCTCTCTAACACTCCGTAAAGCCCTGGTAACTTTTTGGTGTATGTCAGCAGAACATGTTGTGCAATCCAAAGCTGGGATCTTCTGGTTCTAAAAGACAGTAATAACAGACACATGACCAGTGTCATCCTTAGTTCATTTCAAGGGGCTTCTCCACACAGAGGGTTTTCAACCCCGTGATTTTTCTGGGGCTTCTGCTTCCGCATTCTTTGCAGGATTAAGATTGGCCCTTTACATGTGCTTCCCTTCCCTTCCCGCTCCCTTTTCCCCTTTATCTGCAAGTTCTATATGTTTCATTATACAGCCACTAGTTGGCACTGTTGTTATAGCACCATTTCCTCTTTACACAGACAAATTCAATGCAGTTAAAAGGGTTTCTTTTTATTATTAGCTCCTTATTTCCATTTCAAATTAAGCCATGGAAATGGTTGGAAACCATGGGAGAGGCGCTGGAGGTTGACAATATCATGTAAAGGGCTCGCAAACCTCCAGGAGTAACCAATCTCATTTGCAGGATAAAAGTTCCATGTGGAGAAGGCCAAGTAGTAAACATCCTTTGTCAGGAAAAAAGCATCATGCCCAGCTGAAAGATGTTGAGGGGATGCCATCGGGGAGCTGCTAGCCTGGAATGGGAAATAATCAGAGCCGACAGAATCTTTGTCTTCTCTGCTCCAGGGAAAATTCTAATACTCCACTGGGAAGCCGTTTCGATTAAGCTGTTAGGTGGCAGCGTCACCGTGGAGATGTGCTTGCCACTCAAAGGGTGTGAAGGAAGGTGCGATTTTTTAAAAAAAGCTTTTGTTTTTAAACATTTCTGTGCAACTGCAAGCTACTTGAAGGACCACCTTCTCCCGCACCAGCCTGTTGATGACCACTCTGAGGTCATCAACAGAGGCCCTTCTCACCTGCCCGCCATCAAAGGCGGTTAGGCTGGTGAGTACAAGGCAGAAGGCTTCTGGAATCAGCTTCCATCAGTGATTCATCAGGTCTTCAGGAAAGCTCTGAAGGCTTGTTTTTGCTGGCTGTTGGTTTTTATTGGTAAGTTTAGTTTTAATGGTTTTAACTGGCAATCTCTGTTCTTATGGACTTTTTACTGTATCCACGTTGTGTGGTTTTTATCTTGTACACCGCCTTGAGAGAATTCCACCCTTAAAGGCGGCCTAGAAATAATTTTGGTAGAGAAATAGTTAGCTACACACTTTGGGTATTTCTACACTAGCCTAAAATCCTGCATTTAAAACGGGGCTTTCTACTTCTGTTTTAAATGCAGGATCACAACGACTCCTTTTTTCACCTGCTTCCTTCCCCCCACTTCCCCCGGGTACAATCGTATTGGGATGGCCGTAAGCCTCTGAACTCGGAGGCTTAAGGACACCCAATGCAGAGTGGGAGGAGTGGCAGAGGCAATCTTCTCCTTCACGCTCATCCCGCTCTGTATTTTGGCTTTTTCGCTGGTTGAGCTGGGGTGCATCACAGCGGGAGGGAAGGAGGCTGGTAAGCCAGCCTCCCCAGTCCCCATCACGCCACGCCCCCTTTTCCTCCTCTCCGAGGTCGCTTCTGCAAGCTTAGAGAGGCAGCTAGCGTGGTTCTCTCCATGCCGGCTGTGAGGCGGGGCAGGGAGCTTGGATTCCTGGGTCTGAGGTTGGTGCTCTGTCTCTGGCCTCGGATCCACGAATCTGAAATATCCTATGGCTGCCCGAACTCTGTCTAGGGGCCATAGCATTGCTCCCTAAAATTGCCAATGAAACTGTGCTAGATTCTACTTTGTAACACCCTAGTCCCATACTTGCTAATTTTGCAATCCCATTATCCTGAGCAACACAACACTTACAAGAGATTTTAATTTTGCTTTAAGGCGCATCTGGGAAGATGACAACAATGCCGCCTCCTTGCACAATATATGGTTGCGGTTCCAGATTAGATTTGTCTTCTTGTCTGCAATCTATAACTCCCTCTGGTAGTCATTCACAACAGCGATCACCCCCTTGATTATAATTTTAGAGAGCATTGCAAATAGATAAGAAAATCAGCAGTTAACGACCAGCCAAAGCATCATTTGACACCAGATAGACAAATCTTCCTCACAAAGGTGATCCTTGCCAATCGGAGATGAACGGATGGTGGTGCTGTTGTATAATAAAGCTCGAATTCAGGTTGTCCTCACTGTTAACTGCTTTACTGTAAAATATATTTCAATTTCAGGGCCGCAAGGAGGGAAGAAAATCCAGCACCTTCTCCTATGAAATATGGATGGGTATATAAAACTATGTTTATTCGGGGGTAGGGGCAAACCACCATTAATACTAGTAATAAGGTAATAAATAGCTCAAACTTTTGTTGTAGATAATACATTCAGATATCAAAACCTCACAATCACCACATTTTTCTAGGGTCTACCTGGGAGTGTTTGAGTGATCTGGTTGGGGCCCAATTCTGCATTCTCACTCCGCACTTCTGGCCGTTTGCCTTCTCCTCTTCTTCAGCTTTGATCCATCAACAGCTATTCAACAAGGCTGCAGCAGAGGGAGAAATGGGACAGCAGGGCTGCTCCATTGTATTGGCTGAGAGAGCAGTGGCTGCTTGGCTTCTCCCTGAACTGTTTCCATTCAAGCCAGTCTTTATAAGAACTTTGTTACTCTGAGAACTGGTGCTTGGTTTTGCTTGTTCTCTTCTCCCACCCAATCCCTTCTCCCTTTTGCGTCATGACTTTTAGATTGTAAGCACGAGGCCCATATGGTTTTTCAATCAGTGCTTAGTAAATTTTAGGCACTTTAAAAAAATGAAAAAATAATAGTAAAAGAGGATGTGCATCTGACCATTTGTCAGTGCCATAACACCACGCCTGTGAAACCTAGACTAGAAACCTGAAATGCATACTAAGGGGTCCCTAGGGGTGTGCACCTATTTTGTTTTGGATAATTTGATAAAATCTTTATTGCTAAAAGCGGTAAGCCATCACAATTTGATATATTTAAAATAAAATACAAATAGGCGGATAGGCTAAAATAGAATGCAATAAAAATAGTAAGATAAAATATGGAAAAAATAGTAGACAAAGATACAAGAATAAAAAGAATATAAAAATGCAAGATCATATTGACGTGACTCAGAAGCTCCCCAGCAGGATATTAGGCCAACACATATAAAGGGGAATGAAATGTATACGGGAAGGACCCATCTCAGACCCCACATTAGGATGCATTATGTGTAGTTTGGGTTCCTAGCTCTTAACTTACTTGCAGTCAAGGCAAATTTTGCAACCAGAGCAGTAATATATACATTATTATCAGCCAACAAAATACAAATTTGATCAAGGGGAGGTCGATTATATAAGGAGCGGAGAACGTGTTCAAGGAATTTTTGTCTAGGGTGAGGAATATAAAGGGTATTGTAACAAATAATGTTAATAATGTTGAAAGTCCTCCACTTCCCCTGACGCACAAATGTAGAGTCTTTGGTGCACGGGAATGTTATTAAATCTTCCTTCTAAATAGGTTGAGAGCACACACAGAAAGTGCAGAGCTGTTATTTTGTTTTCAAATGCATTAATTTCATTTAACGTTAATCTGTCCATGTGGTTGAACCTGCAGCAACATCTTCCTGTCACTAGGGGTGGACGTCTGTAAGCAGTATATAGCTTTGTAGTTGATACAGTTTGCAGCCAGGGGAGATGAGCAGGCTGAGCGATAAGAGTTATATGACTTCTCCCTCCCCTATACTGTGCCCCCCCCCCCGACATTTAGGGGAATGCAGTGGACAGACCCCTTGTTTTGTTAAAGGCAGAGAGGTTCTTTCTTGGATTCAGAGCAATGACCACACAAGGGTGTAAGAGTCCAAAAGCTTTATTAACTATAGCAGGAATAGTATTACAGTTAAGCATAGGATGTTATAAAGCAAAACTAAGCAAAATATCTTACTCCTCCATTCTGCTGAATGCCCAGACAAGTCTGGAGCCCCAGACAAGCAGCTACAAGTAGCTACAGGTCCCAGGGGACTTTCTGAATGGGACACATACAAACCATGTGCTCTGCTACTGAGCTAGGGTCTCTGACCAAATAAAGGACACATCTGTGTAAGCACACACCTCCCAGCGAAGAAACCCCTATCATCATCATCTCTTCTCCTCCTCCTCCGCTGCCTGTCCAGCCAGGTTTCCTTACTTGCAAAAGATGGCAACCCTTCTATTGTATCTGCTTCCTGCCACAAATTCACCAGAGGCCAAGACACAAGCACAGTGGCCATAGCTCAGTGGTAGAGTACATGGTTTATAAGCAAAAGATCCTGGGTTCAGTCTCTCGAATCTCCAAGCAGGGCTGGGAAAGACTCCTCTCAGACACCCTGGAAAGCCACTGCCAGTCACTGTAGACCAGCCTTCCCTAACATGGTACCTTCCAGACGTTTTGGGCTTCAGCTCCCAGCAATCCTGACCATTGGCCATGCTGGCTGGGGCTGATGGGAGTTGAAGTCCACAACATCTGAAGAGCACCAGGGTGGGGAAGGCTGGTGTAGATAATATGGAGCTAGGTGGACCAGTGGTCTCACTTGGTGAAAGGCAGCTTCTTTCTTGCTGAAAGGCTAAGTTCCCACCTAATAACCGGCTGTTTGGCTGGCATACCGGCATGCACAGCCAAGGACAAACATCCCATCTGCCCAATAGCTAGCCCGGTGCTGACAGGAGAATGAGTATCAGCTTTGAGAGATCCAGCTCCATGAAGCTAATGGTATGACTCCAGACAAGTGTCTGTGTCAGCCTATCCACCCGATGAAGGAGATTCAGAAAAAGATAATGTTACAACTCGGCCATAGCTCAGTGGCAGAGTCCATGCTTTGCACATAGAATGTTTCAGGTTCAGTCCCCAGCATCTCCAGGTTTATATTATGTTTAAACCACCTTTTTACTATGTAAACTGTTTGAGAACTTTTTCCCCCCCCCCCCATTTGTTTGTTTGTTACGTTTATATCCTGCCTTTCCTCCAAGGAGCCCAGCTTACATGATCCTCCTCCTCTCCATTTTATCCTCACAGCAACCCTGTGAGGTAGGTTAGGCTGAAAGTCAGTGACTGGCCCAAAGTTACCTAGTGAGCTTCATGGCCGAGTAGGGACTAGAGCCCAGATCTCCCCAAACCTAGCCCAATACCCTAACCACTACACCATACTGGCTTCCTGGCTGAAAAGCAATATGTAAACATTCTAATCAGGGGACCTCAGTCTTTTTGGGTCAGTGGGCACATTTGGAATTTTGACAGAGTGTTGTGGACACTCTCAGAAAAGGGCTGCCATATGGGGAGGGGGGCTTGCCCATTCACGAAATGATGGCCGTGGTGGGCATAGACGGTCACAAAACACCAACCCATCTATACAGCCTTTCACTACTGTTAATTTAAACTTGTTTTGCAGTGCAACGAAAGTCAGCCTCTCCCTATAGTGAACAGTGGGCATCCTCCTTTCCTCAGAAAAACTGCTCAGATTATGATGTTTGCATTTTTTTATTTTGCTACCCTCCCATTGTGCGCCACACTTCCTTTCATGCAAATGAAAGCCAAAAATCAATTATTAAATGTATTCAGTGCACGCGGTGTGAAGTGACTGGTGCTATAGGAACTTTAGCCTTTATATAAGATGCTGCTGCTGAACCTGGTCTCTGGCTGCAGAAGGCTGATTTTAATTTGATAAAATGACGTAGTGAAGAATAAGAAAATAATAACAACAAAAAAGAGGAGCACCTACCCGCCTCCTTTGGCATGCTCCTTTCACTAAAAATTGATATTTCCCTCCCTCCCTCCCTCCCTCCCTCCCTCATAGATCACAATATTTCACATTGGATCCAATAACCAACCTCGCTTAATAGAATCCAGCTGCAGTCCCTTCTGACTTTCTGTACTTTACTGGATGAGGCGCTCTATATTATTGCTGGAGATAAAGGCCACTTCATGCTGAAATATTTTATTCATATGCCAGCAATCAGGCTATGCATCGCAAAGGAAAAATGAACCGCGTCCCTCTCTACCTTATCTCTGCAACCATCAGGAGCTGAGCTGAGCAGGAGAAAGAAAGAGAATCGCCACGAAGATTGTGACATCTTCCAGAGGGGTGGCCGTGTTAAGTCTGTTGCAGTGAAAACAAGCAAGAGCCTTGCGGCACCTTGAAGGCTACCAAATTTATGATGGCGTAAGTTTTCGTGGACTCTACTCCACTTCTGCAGTCTGAGAAAAGGTAGCAGCAGCACAGGGAAAATACAGGATGACAATGATTGGATGGTGGCACTGTGTGGATGCCCATAAAAAGTGAGTGAATGACGCATGGTAATCCTGCACTAAATGCCTAGTATTGAAGCACTCAAAGAGGGACAATATAGTTATATCCAGGTCTGCAGCCAGAAACATTGTGGTGAGGGGGCCTAAGGGGCTCAGAAATCACTGCAGGTTAGCCAGAACATAAATAAAGGTTGCCTATTAGGTTCAAGTTCTTTCATTGTATCAACCATGGCCCAGTTGGAGTCCACCAGGAAAAGAGCCTTCAGTGTGGCGGCCCCCTTCCTGTGGAACTCCCTGCCTTTGGAGGTCAGGCAGGCGCCATCATTGTGTTCCTTCTGGCGCCTCCTGAAGACATTGTTATTTCCAGAGGCCTTCCTTGTGTGACGAGCCGTGGTTATTAAATTCGACCTTCTTGGAATGTGTCTTTTTTTTTTTTTTTAAGTGTTTTAACTCTTTTAATCTGGTGTTTTATTCTTTTACCTTGTTGTTCACCACTCCAAAATCTTCTGATGTGGAGCGGTATATAAATGTTGTAAATTTTAAAAAAATCTTATTTTTTTTTAATGAGCAATTGGATAGATGCCTTCCCCATCCCTGGTGCTCGCCAGATGTTCTGGACTTCAACATCCACTAGCCCCAGCCAGCACAGGTAATGGTCAGGAATCCTGTGCTTTCTTACATGTTCAAATGTGAAAGGGCTAGAGCTGAGCTCTTCAACATGGTACCTGTGTACACCTTTCTTGGCACCTGCCAGGCTCCCTGCCCTTCCTGATTTTTATCTTATTTCCTAAGAGTTTTTTTTTAATTGCCTGGGAGGCTGATATGCTACAAAATGAAGTGCTGCCCTCCCTTACTCTGTTTATTTGGGTTCAAAAGGGTGGTTTTGTGTTTCGGAGTTTAGACCCCACCTCTGCCTTGTAGATTTCCGAAGGTCCAGTTTGCCTCCTGGAAACATTAGTGACCAGCCACGTCTACCATGGCAGCCATTATATGAACAGGCAGCCATTTTGTGAGAGTGCCCATGACACTCTCTCTAAATTCCAAATGTGCTCATATAGATCCAAAAGAAATATCCACCTCATCACACCCTGGGCTAGAGACTTCTTGTTGTGTTTTGAATGAAAACACAATGAGTCAATGAATGAATGAAGATGAGTGAATTAATGAATGAATGAATGCTGAACAGGAAGGGGGCCTGTAATGTGCCCAAGGAGGCCAGGCTTCCACAGACCCCTGTATGTGTCTACACCCTTCTCCTGAACCACTCTTACTACTGTGAGATTGGAAGTCTGGACAGGAGAGGGGTAAAAAAAACGGGAATATTACTGGCAACTGCCTTAGGGTGCAATCCTATGCATGGTTAGACAGAAAAAAAGTCCTACAACTCCCAGCATGCCCCAGCCAGCATGGCTGGCTGGGGCATGCTGGGAGTTGTAGGCCTTTTCTCTGTCTAAACATGCATAGGATTGCACCTTAATAGTCTAAATTAGCCTTTCCCGACCTGGTGCCCTCCAGATGTTTTGGACTTCAACTCCCATCAGTCCCAGCAACCATGGCCAATGATCAGGAATGCTGGGAACTGTCCAAAACAGCTGGAGGGCAAAAGGGTGGGGAAGGCTGAGCTAAATAGTCCTGGCAAATTTCGCCAGGTGTCTTGTTTATGTATTGATTTGATTTATATCCCTCGTTTCCACCAAAGCATGGTGCTTGAGGTGGCTAACAATAAGACCAAGATTAAAACAAAAACTTAATTAAATCAGTCATAAAAACAAACAAATTAAAATCACTATTAAAACACAGCAAAAGCCAGTGTGGTGTAGTGGTTAGAGTGATGGACTGAGGTTTGGGAGATCCGGGTTCTAGTTTCCACTCTCCATGAAGCTCCCTGGGTGACTTTGGGCCAGTCACTGACTCACAGCATAGCCTACCTCACAGGGTTGTTGTGAGGATACAATGGAGAGGAAGAGGACCATGTAAGCTGCCTTGGATTCCTTGCAAGAGGAATAAAGGTGGGATATAAAAGTAGTAATAAATAAAAATAAAAGAAATCTACAGCACCCAGTTTAAAAAAAGCCCTTTAGCAACAGGCCAGCTTACATGTCCAAGCCTGCCTGAATAAAGACATATTTGCCTGAAGGACATCAGAGAGGGAGCCAACCTAGCCTTGCTGGGCAGGAAGTTCCAGAGCCTGGGAGCTGCCACTTTTCCTTTTGTTAGGGAGACTGGCTGATTGCTATCAATATCTGGCCTTCTGAACAGCTGGGAAACATTTGAAAGGATGATACCTGTCCCCAACCTGCACCTCAGGTATGGGGGATGTGATCTAGGTTTCTGTGTGTAAGGAGAAAACAATAGGCTGCTGTGGTTGAGTTTGAGACTGAGAGAGACACAGAGAACTAGCTGGTTTGGGGCTCTGTAAGCATTTTAGGATACCAGCCACCTCCCAGAGGTCTAATGTGGGAGCAGTGAACTTTGGCCGTCTGTTGGAGCGTTTAAGTCTGGGGAGGGCAATCTGTTGTCTTCCAGATGCTTTGGCCTACAACTCTTATGATCCCTGACCATTGGAGAAGCTGGCTAGGGCTGAGAAGAGTTGTTGGCCAAAACATCTGGAGAGCCACAAGTTGCCCACCCCTGGTTTAAATTGGGCAAAGTCCTCTACCATTCCACCTCTGATTCTTTGGAAGTTATCACTGCTCAGTGCTCTGACTCCCTCCACGCTCTCCTAGTCAGGCTTAAAATGTCACAGCATGATCAGTACAAGATGGGCCACGTAATCCTCATAATTTATTACTGCAGGTTCCCTCTTCAGTTGATTGCAATCCTGATTTCCACCAAGTCAAGGACCCCCATCTCCTCAAGTCACAAGACACCTCTATGAAAAATGGCTTCAGATGTATTATTACGTTGTGCCTTATTTCCAGATACTGATGTATGGGGAGCTAATTACAGATAGGTAGCATTTTTGAATAAACTTAAGGGCATTTGTTAAAGGCAAGGTGATAGCGACCATTTCGATCCTTTGGGCAAATTCAAAAGCCTTCTCTTTTTTAGATCTCCATGCTGCTTATTCCTAGTTATTTATGGATGTTTACATTTGAAAATACATCAGCATGAAGAGAACTTGTGTCTACCAAAATAAGTTACAAATGCTTATTTAAGACTGTCTCAATATTAATTCATTGCATGCTATTTTGCTGAAAAATTAAGAAAACAAGAGGGAGCAAATACACTTCTCTCTCTCTCTTTTTTCTTTTCTTTTCTTTTCTTTTCTTTTCTTTTCTTTCCTTTTTTTTTTTTTTTTTACCACTCAGGGCCAAGCTACATGTGACATCAAATGCATCTCCATAAATAACATGCAGATTTTTAAAAAATGCAAATAGAATTACCAGGGGGTGGAAGATGGGAAGCCAGTAATTATCAGGATCTCAGTGGGTGTGGAGGGGGAATCTAACCCCCTTTCCCTCCTGAGAGGTCTTAAGGACCCCCCCCCCCAAGCTGGTATTCTGCTTTGGGAAGGGGGAAATCTCACATTGGCACCCCTTTCCCGCAAAAAAAACAAATACTAGCTTCAGAGAAGGAATTTTCCACAGGATCAGAGCAGGAGAGGAAAAAAGGGTATCCACGTTTCTTGATTTCTTTAGAGCAGGGGTGGGCAGAAGGCAGATATCCAAATGTTTTGGACTTCACTTCCCAGCATTCCTGACCACTGGCAGGGGCTTCTGGCAGTCGGCAGGGGCTTCTGGGAGTTGAAGTCCAAAACCTCTGGAGATCTAGCTTCTGCCCACCCTTTTAGAAATATCCACCTCATGCAATACTGAAAACGGTAGCTCTGGAAACCATCTCTTGTCCATAGGGAAAATATTTCAGTTGTGTCAGCCAGCCTTTCCCAATCTGGTACCCTCCAGATGATGGGAGTTGTAATCCAAAACATCTGGAGGACACCAGGTTGGGGAAGGCTGGTGGAAGCCCAGAATGAACTCCATATGGGGAAGATGAACCGCCCAGAGAGCTTCGGCTATTGGGCGGTATAGAAATAAATAAATAAATAAATCCATAGTTTTTTCTCATGTGCAACCCCCTTCCCCATGTTTTAGTGACACCCAAGTACATAATGACCCAGGTACATAAGAGCCAAATACATACTGGGGCATTATGATCTGGTGCTAAGTCAGGGTTGGGCAAGTTGTGCCCCTCCAGATGTTTTGGTCTACAACTAGGGATGTTGTGGGAGTCTGAGAGGGGGAGTGGAGCCCAGCAGACTCACCCCTACTCAGCCTCCTGGACCCCATTCACCAAGCCACTGCACTCACCAGACCCATTCACGAGCTGACTGTAATGTTGCATAAATGGCCCCTTTATGGCTGCCATTTACATAACATTGTTGTTCAGTCGTTCAGTCGTGTCCGACTCTTCGTGACCCCACGGACCATAGCACGCCAGGCCTTCCTGTCCTGCGCTCTCTCCCGGGGTGTGCTCAAGTTCATATTCATTGCATCAGTGATGCTATCTAGCCATCTCATCCTCTGCCGTCCCCTTCTCCTTTTGCCTTCAGTCTTTCCCAGCATCAGGGTCTTTTCCAGAGAGTTTTCTCTTCACATTAGGTGGCTAAAATATTTGAGCTTCAGCTTCAGTATCTGTCCTTCCAATGAGCACTCAGGGTTGATTTCCTTTAGGATTGACTGATTTGACCTCCTTGCAGTCCAGGGGACTCGTAAGAGTCTTCTCCAGCACCACACTTCGAAAGCATCAATTCTTCGGCGCTCAGCCTTCCTTATAGTCCAGCTCTCACAGCCATACATTACTACTGGGACATAGCTTTGATTAGACGGACCTTTGTCGGCAAGGTGATGTCTCTGCTTCTTACTATGCTGTCTAGGTTGGCCATAGCTTTCCTCCCAAGGAGCGTCTTTTAATTTCATGGCTGCAGTCACCATCTGCGGTGATCTTGGAGCCCAAGAAAGTAAAATCTGTCACTGCTTCCATTTCTTCCCCTTCTATATGCCAGGGAGTGATGGGGCCAGATGCCATGATCTTAGTTTTTTTAATGTTGAGTTTCAAACCAGCTTTTGCACTCTCCTCTTTCACCCTCAGCAAGAGGCTCTTTAGATCCTCTTCGCTTTCTGCCATTAGGGTGGTATCGTCTGCATATCGGAGGTTGTTGATAATTCTCCCAGCAATCTTAATTCCGACCTGTGATTCATCCAACCCGGTGTTTCTCATGATGTACTCTGCATATAAGTTAAATAAGCAGGGTGACAATATGCAGCCTTGTCGTACTCCTTTCCCAATTTTGAACCAATCGGTTGTTCCATGTGTGGTTCTTACTGTTGCTTCTTGACCCTCGTACAGGTTTCTCAGGAGACAGGTAAGGTGGTCTGGTATTCCCATCACTTTCAGAATTTGCCACAGTTTGTTGTGATCCACACAATCAAAGGCTTTAGCATAGTCAATGAAGCAGAAATAGATGTTTTTCTGGAATTCTCTTGCTTTCTCCAGGATCCAGCAAAAGTTGGCGATTTGATCTCTAGTTCCTCTGCCTCTTCTAAACCCAGCTTGTACTTCCGGTAGTTCTCGGTTCGCATACTGCTGAAGCCTAGCTTGTACGATTTTGAGCATCACCTTTCTGGCATGTGAAATGAGCGCAATTGTGCGGTAGTTTGAACACTCTTTGGCATTGCCCTTCTTTGGAATTGGAATGTAAACTGACCTTTTCCAGTCTTGCGGCCATTGTTGAGTGTTCCAAATTTGTTGGCATATTGAATGCAGCACTTTAACAGCATCATCTTTTAGGATTTTAAATAGCTCAGCTGAAATACTGTCATCTCCGCTAGCTTTGTTGTTACTAATGCTTTCTAAGGCCCACTTGACTTCACTCTCTAGGATGTCCGGCTCAAGTTCAGTGACCGCACTATCATGGCTATCAGGGACATTAAGATCTTTTCTGTATAGTTCTTCTGTGTATTCTTGCCACCTCTTCTTAATCTCATCTGCTTCTGTTATGTCCCTGCCTTCTTTGTCCTTTATCATGCCCGTCTTTGCACAAAACGTTCCCTTGAGATCTCCAATTTTCTTGAAGAGATCTCTAGTCTTTCCCATTCTGTTGTTTTCCTCAATTTCTTTGCATTGTTCATTTAAGGCCTTCTTGTCTCTCCTTGCAATTCTCTGGAACTCTGCATTCAGTTGGATATATCTTCCCCTTTCTCCCTTGCTTTTTGCTTCCCTTCTTTCGTCAGCTACTTGTAAAACCTCATCAGACAGCCACTTGGCTTTCTTGCACTTCTTTTTCTTTGGGATGGATTCCGTTGCTGCCTCCTGAACAATGTTACGGACCTCCGTCCATAGTTCCTCAGGCACTCTGTCTATCAGGTCTAATCCCTGAAATCTATTCCTCACCTCCACTGTATATTCATAAGGGATATGATTTAGGTCATACCTGAATGGTTTAGTGGTTTTCCCTACGTTCTTCAATTTAAGCCAAAATTTTGCAACAAGAAGCTCATGATCTGAGCCACAGTCAGCTCCAGGTCTTATTTTTACTGACTGTATAGAGCTTCTGCATCTTTGGCTGCAAAGGACATAATCAATCTGATTTCGATATTGGCCATCTGGTGATGTCCATGTATAGAGTCGTCTCTTGTGCTGTTGGAAAAGAGTGTTTGCTATGATCAGCGTGTTCTCTTGGCAAAACTCTATTAGCTTTTGTCCTGCTTCATTTTGTACACCAAGGCCATGCCTGCCTGTTATCCTGGTGATTTCTTGACTTCCTACTTTAGCATTCCAATCCCCTATGATGAAGAGGACATCTTTTTTTGGTGTTAGTTTTGGAAGGTGTTGTAGGTCTTCATAGAACCGATCAACCTCAGCTTCTTCGGCCTCAGTGGTTGGGGCATAGACTTGAATTACTGTGATGTTGAATGGTTTGCCTTGGATTCGTACTGAGATCATTCTATCGTTTTTGAGATTGTACCCCAGTACTGCTTTCCCCACCCTTTTGTTGACTATGAGTGCTACTCCATTTCTTCTAAGGGATTCTTGCCCACAGTAGTAGATATGATGGTCACCTGAATTAAATTTGCCCATGCCTGTCCATTTTAGTTCGCTGATTCCCAAGATGTCGATGTTCAATCTTGCCATCTCATGTTTGACCACCTCCAGCTTACCTTGATTCATTGATCTGACATTCCAGGTTCCTAAACAATATTGTTCTTTACAGCATCGGATTTTCTTTTCACCGCCAGACACATCCACAGCTGAGTGTCCTTTCGGGTTTGGCCCAGCCGCTTCACTCTTTCTGGCGCTACTTGGAAATACCCTCTGCTCTTCCCCAGTAGCATATTGGACACCTTCCGACCTGAGGGGCTCATCTTCCGGCGCCATATCTTTTAGCCTTGTGATACGTTCCATGGAGTTTTCTTGGCAAGAATACTGGAGTGGGTTGCCATTTCCTTCTCCAGTGAACCACATTTTGTCAGAACTCTCTGCCATGACCTGTCCGTCTTGGGTGGCCCTGCACAGCATAGCTTATGGCTTCACTGAGTTACGCAAGCCCCTTCGCCACAACAAGGCAGTGATTACTTTTATGGAAAAACTCAAGCTGCCATTTTTTTCACAAAATGGCAGCTCGGTGAGGGGTTGGGCGGCTGCCAGGCATCCCTGGACCCCGCAGCAGTTCGTCCAGGGAACCAAACCAGGGAAGCCAGCTGGTGGGGGTTCAGCGAGCATCCAGTCTTGTGGATGGAGGTGAGTCCGTCTATCCCTATCTACACCTCCCATGATCCCCCACCCCCATTGGCTATGCTGGCTAGGGCTTGTGGGAGCTATAGGCACACACCCCTGAGTTAAGCGCACCCCCTACCTTCAAAATGAGTGACTTCTGACCCATTGCAGCACAATTTTATGAACTGCAAAATCAGAACAAGAGCGTCACAGGATTGGGCCTTCCCAATCTGAATCCCATTCGCCAAACGTTAGGTGGATACATGAATTGTGCAGCAAAGTACTGGTCAAACCATTTATTGACTGCATTTGTATACAGGTAAAAGTGACAAAATATAAAACAATTTTTAAAAGAAAATGGAAATTATATAATATATATATTTAAAAACCTTCCATCTCAGTGGACCAAACAACTCTATCACTTCAACCCACAAAGGGTATGACTCTTACTTCAGCAAAATCATCAAAAGCCACACCGAACCAGCCTCAAGTCCGCCTCTACTTTTTAAATACATTACAAAAATAAAAATTCTTTTTCCTGCAAATTTTGCTTTGTGCCACATTTATCATTTGCATTTTCAGTGCACCGAAATTAAAATGTGCATTGAACACACATCACCTTACATCACTCCTTAGACCTCCTATGTGGGTTTTGACTATACCATGTCAGGCTGCGGGTGGCGTTTTGAAAGGTTGAATTCTCCTTCATGTAAAAACTCTCTTCGGGTTCAAAAGCCAGCATATCAGGGAGAAGGATAGCCTATGATCCCCTCATTGAAATGCTAGCTGTATAGGTGCAGGGAGTGCTGTTTTTTAAGTGTGAGGTACAGGGCCAGCCTTACCATTAGGCAGAGTGAGACAACTGCCTCAGGTGGCAATTGCTGAGGACAGCTGTGGACACCTCTCAGCTATTCCTCATGAACTCTCTGGCTGTTCCCTTTCTTTGGAGGACAAAGGTGGGTATGCCACACAACTTGTCCTGGGCCCCCTAAACTACCCAGCTGCCTCACAAGCAGTGGCAGACACTGTACCATTGACAGTCTTGAAGTAAGATTTAACTGCCACTCTAGTCAGCCTTGGTACGCCAACTGGAGAGGGGAAGCCATCTTGTCCTTTGCCTCAGGCAGCAAAATATCTTGAGCTGGCCCTGGCGAGGTAGTATTTAAACTTTCACTTACACCCCTGCATTTTGAAGTGGTACTGTCTAGCGACTGATACATCCTGTGGGCGGTGAGGCCTGATAGCATGTTCCATGTCTTAGTGGTGCATCCAAAGTCAAACTTTCCACTTACTTTTAATGCTGCTTTAGATAGCACACTATTAATCTTATTCGTACTTGATTTTTGAAGTATGTATGGGAAGTGGCCAGCAAGCGTCGAAAGGTGAACTCGTTTAAGAAAGAGTCCATCATTAGCACCCATCAGATGCTTGTCTTGCAAAGTTTCAAGGGCCTTCTCTGCTGTTCACAAGTCCAATAACTTGTACTAGGGATGGGGGAGAAAATAATTCGGTTCACTTTTTACTGCAAACTTACATAATATTGCACTTCATCAACACGTGAACTGAAACTCAGGTATCCTTTGAAATTCGCGCTTCTCAGATTTGAAATGGGATTTTCCAATTTAAAAAATGCATACAGAAATGTGCATCTTCATGAAAATAATGTTCAAAAGACCTTACATTAGGGAAATGGCTAGCAAAAAAAATTGTACAGTAGGCAAAAATACAAAAATGCACAAAAATGCATATACGTTTTCAAGCAAACTCTCTCTCTCTCTCCCTCCCCCTCTCCCTCAAAGTTCACAATGAACTGAACTAAAGATTAGAAAAGTGAGAAATAGAAACCCAGACAGACAGATTTGTCCATCTCTAGGCAAGTTCTGCCTGTATCCCATTTCTTACCCTTTTCCCTATATACATGTCCAGACTCAAAATGTGATTTCAAAAACAGTCCTCACTGTCAACACAATTGCTAGTTCCGATGACCACTGCTGGGCTGGTGAAATGTGTTTACATGCATTTTTGTGTGTGTGCAAAATTCACTGAACAAACCATATCTACCTTTGCGATTTTGTTTTCTCAGAAACGAGAGGTAGTTTTAAAACAGAAGTGTGACTAGTTAAAACCACAGCTAAAATATCCATATTCATTAGAAACTAATCAATCCAAGAGCCTAGAGATTTAGGGTGCAATCCTATGCGTGTTTAGACAGGAAAAAAAGTCCTACAACTCCCAGCATGCCCCAGCCAGCCATGATGGCTGAGGAATGCTGGGAGTTGTAGGACTTTTTTCTGTCTAAACATGCATTGAATTGCATCCTTGAACTCTAAACTAGCTTGTGGCCAAGGAGATTAAAAAAAACCTAGGAGTCCTACTGGATCCAACCATCTAGTTGAGGGGTGGGAAAATTCAGGTCCCACCCCATTTTCCCCAGCCACCAATTATTTGGCGGTTTCCTGGCTTTGGTGTAGTTTTGCCCCCACCTCATTCTAAATGGTTGAAATGCCTCTCCTAAGGCTTAGTTATTGGCAGTAAGAGCTTGAAGCTACAGTATGCTGGCAGTTTTTGTATTTTGGGCTCCAATCCATTTGCCCTTCGCTCTGTGCCCCCGTTGCCTTCAGCTCCACTGGAATGTGGCCCCTGACAACTTCTCTGAAATTGAATTCATTGGGCTGAAAGAGCTTCTGCACCCCGATCTCGTCTATCTAGTCTAGTATCCTACCAGATATTTCTGGGAAGCCCTCAAACAACATGGCAGAAGGGCAATTGCCCTCTACTGCTGGTGTCCTTCAGCAAATTGTATACTGTCCCAGGACATGAAGTTTCCTTTAAGCCATCATGGCTATTAGATCCAATCCTCCTGTTATGGATTTAAAAGGGGATTAGATACATTAACGGAGGATGGAGGCTATCAGTGGCTACTAGTTATGATGGCTATATGCCACCTCCATGATTGGTGTCAGCATTCCTCTGAACACCAAATGCTGGGGAACTACAATCCTCATGGGCTTCCCAGCGGCATCTGGTTTTCCACTGTAGCAAACCAGATGGCTGGAAGTCTTTGATCTGATCCAGCAGGGCTATGCTAATGTGCTTCATTTGTCTCATCACCCCCCTCCCCCCATCTTGTGGCAGTGAGTTACATATGTGAAATGATTGACTGTGTGAAGGAGTGCTTCCTTTTATCAGTCTTGAATCTACTGCCTACCAGAGTTATTGGGTGACCCCGAGTTCTTGTATTTATGAAAGAGGGAGAAAGAGAGAGAAAAAAAACCCTAGCCACGCTTTCTATGCCAGCTTTCCCCAACCTGGTGCCTTGCAGATGTGCTGGAACTGCAGTTTCACTACCCCCAGCCAGTATGGTCATGGGCCGTGCTAGCTGGGGATGTTGAGGGTTGTAATCCATCACCTCTGGAGGGCATCAAGTTGGGAAAGGGTGCTATACACCATGCATAATCTTACAAACCTCCATCATGTCCCCCTGCCCCCCAGCCCCAAATGACTCAGCCTTTCTTTGGGTAAACTTGTGGTCCTTTTACAGGCATTCACGCTTTCGTCTCGAACGTGCTCAGGGCACTGTTCTTTAAAAGCTTAAAAAGTAGGTCACATTCTAGCCATGCACACCTTCCTTGGCAGGGTTTTGTGTGCATCAGTAGACTTCCTATTGATGCTTTTTAGGAACAACAACAAGCAAAAGATTAAAAATGTCAAGTTCAAGTTGCACCAACACACAGACTGTTGAAGGCTCAGCAAAATATGGATGGCACTACACTGGAAATGACACCACAGTTAAGAAGGACTGATACGGTCACTGTTTCCCCCCGCAATGTCAGGTGCACACTGTATTAAAAAGATTTAAGTACATTTCGAAAGATCCCATGTGCTTCATGCATGGTCTCCCTTCCTTTTTTTTTTTTTTTACATGGAGATGATCTCCATATAGGGGGAAAAAATGGGGACACCATCACTTTGGAAGTGGGGCGAAACTGTTTTATTTTGATGCAGGTACAAAATAAGGGCTGTGAAGGTCAGATGTTTCCCATCCACCGTTGATGGTGTGGAATGCATCCTGAGGATCAGAGCAACCCAGCAATTCAAACCCCGTCTCTAACAGGTGCAAGAATGAAACCAGAGAGAGCAACAATTATTCCCTGCTTGTTCATCCAAAATCAATGGCACCAGGGTCTGGAAAATGCAAATTGTATTACTCATGATTACCTATACCTGAGGTCTGTGGGGGAACACACCTGTGAGTCTAGTACACAGTGTGGTCTGACTACAAACATCCCTGAATGCTCACCCACACCTTTCTTGTGTTCCCAGGTGCTTAAGCATGGCTGCCTTGAGAGTTTGTTGTTTTAGTTTGCTCCACAGGTGCCAATACCACAAAGGAGGGCGATGCCACCCCAGACACAAGCAAAGACAACTCAACTGGATTACAACCCCCAGTCTGCAAAGCCTGCCTGTAGGAGAGGCCCGGGGAAGTCCAAAGCTCTCTCCCGCACTCCCCTTTAAGCGTCCTGAGCGCTGGTCCAGGCATTACAATTTCTGGTGCTTCCCAAAGCCAGCAGGTCTTTACACATCTCTGTGTAAAGATGTGCACACATCTTTACATGATAATGCGCATGGGATAGGATCCGACTGCGCCCCAGCGCTAGCACCAATGATGATGCACTAGCATAAACCAATGGTGGCAAATAGCTGCTTTTTCCGATTGCCCTAGCAAGCGCTACTTAAGTTGCACAAGTGTTGGTTTACGCGAGTATAACGTCGTTAGTGCTAGTGCTGGGGCACAGTTGGATCCTACCCCATGCATCTCAGATGGGGGTGGACTGGTGCTTGAAGATGCATGCTCAGGGGTGCTTACCGATGTGCACACTCAAGTGTGATGTTCTTGCATCACGTAACACCAGCATTTCCTGTGGCTATCCCCATATGTGGTCCTGTCCTAGGACTGGGGGGCAGTCCATTCCAGCACATCCTTCAATGAGGATTCAGCCACTGAATATTACAACCTGCTTCATTCCCACTCAAGGGGGATATTGTTTTGCCATCCTGTCATCATAACCCAAATCAAACATTTCCCACCAGAATATAAAGACCCTACAATAGGATGCTTTGCCCCTGAAATTTCTATCAGTGCCCTGAATATAGAGGCTAAGCAATTGATTAAATCTGTACGAAATATAGGAAAGGCTGAGATGGCAGTCATTTCTGCTGCTTGTGGAATACAAGCTTAGAAAGAATATATTGTTCCAACGAGAGGAGAGGTGGAAAAAAAAGCCCTGGCAATCTATGCTTAAGCATTGTGCCTCACACACTGCAGAGAGAAAAATTACCTTGGATTTAAAGACTTCTTGGCTTAAGTGATTCCTCCCAAGCTCCTGGCACCATCTAATAACTGAAAAGCACACTAGCATTTAAGGAATTAACTTAAGCTCTTCATGGCTACAAGGAACATACAAAGTGCAACAGCCGCTATTTTCCAAGTTCCCAACTGAAAACTGCTGGGTTGCTGCATAACACAGTCATTTTTGTTTGCTCCAAGATGTGCCAAAGCTGCCAGCTTTTTACATACATTCATACTGAACAATGGGGTAAAGCCATGTGCATGTTAAAGAAAGCTAACAATGTGATTCTAAGCATGTCTGCTCAGAAGTAAGCCCCGCTGAGCTAAATGGGCCTCACTCCCTTAAAACTGTGCGTAGGAATTCAATTTAAGGCTGCAGTCCTATACACACTAACCTGGGAGTAAGTGCCATGGAATTCAGATGGGACTTACTTCTGAGTAGACATACATAGGATGTCTTACTTACTTCCTGAGTGGGACTGCAATGTAAAACATGTACAATTAACAGCATTTGAGTAATGTTCAGTAATTTGCTCTGCCTGGAAGCAACAATGAATATGTGAGGGTAGAATTATGAATGTGATGAGAGTCTCTTCCATTTAGGCTTTCCCAGCTATGGTTAAAAAGATATGAACAGAGCAATCCTAGACATGCTTACTCAGAAGGAAGTCCCACTGAGTTCAATGTGAGCTTTTCCCCAGGTAAGTGGATGTAGGATTGCCTAAGCATCACCTTTCTGCATTATGTCACTCAAGTGTTAGCTATAAGCAAGAATTAATATTAAAAAGAAACCAGTCTGATCATCTTTCTACTGGAGGCCATATGATTTGAAGAGTAGTTGCCATATAACCACATATATTGCAACACTGAAATGTACATATATTCAAAGAACAAAAGCTGCAAAGTGATACATTCGATTATCGTGATGGGAAAAGGGGTCATCGCCCCCCCCCCCGCAACCCCTTTTAAATATTTTTCTGCCTTAAAAAGCAGAAGGAACACGGATTGATTTTAGAGTCAAGATCAAAGCATTTTGATTATTTGCTCAAGTCATTTCTAGGCCAATTATTTTTTAGCAGTCTCAGGTGGGGCTGGTGATTAAAAGACAGTCACCCTCAGCACAAAGTTTCATTAGGGTGCCAGTGTATATGCAGAGCACCACGCGAGCAGATGCTATCCCATTCACTTTGATTTTAAGGACACCTCTGCCTGTCCAATGGACAGGACTGCACAGAGTTCTTCCAATTGCCAAAGCAAACGGGGAGCTCCTCGTCTTGCAGAGCTGTGTACAAACTGAGCTCTGCAGGAGCTCCCCACAAGCAAACAATGCCACTGGATTAAGACAAAGATTCACTAATGTTGAATCACATCATTTTCTTTTTTTTAAATTCACACTACAAATTTACATTTTCCGTTTTCCAGCTCCCTTTGGAAACACACACCAGAAAATGCAAAACATGATTCTCCAAGAATACATATGGTGCTTCCCTCATTGCCGGCGAGTTAAATATTCGTGCTGAGCAATTTTGTGATCCTTTCAAAAGTTGCACATGCCACTTGTGCAAAGTGTGGCTCATTCCTTAAGTAAAGCCAGGTTCCTTGTTCAAATTATTCTGTTTTGGATTTTGTGCAAAAAGGGTTTCGGTGGTTGCTAGGGTGTGCTACGCAACATCAGTGAGCGTTTCGCTCTGTGAAGACTGTTGCCAAGGCCTTCCCCACCTCTAGAGTTCAACAGCTTGTTCTCTTTCCCCCCACACCCCTTCCCTTTTCTTTCTTGTGACCCACTCAAATGGAAAGCTGTTAAATCTGCAGTTTGAACTGGTAGGTGCTTGTTTTCCATTGGTCGACATCCGCGTCCAGCATCGTGCGCTCGGTGAAAGTGACACGTCCTTCTGCATCAATGAGAATGATTGTATTTGTCCTGAAAAGGGGAAAAAGACAACGGAGGAAGAATAAGATGAATAGCGTTTCCATGTAACCATCTCCCGGGCTTCTATTTCTTCATTCATTTTTTTCCTAACCCCCATCTTACATATGAAACAGAGAAACAAGATAGAGGGGAAAATATAATTGGGGTCACAAAAGAAAGGAGCAAAATGGATTCTGTTTTCCCCTTTTCAACTCGCTGAATTCGGGCTCTTTGGTTTTGCTTCACTGCTGAGCTTATTGATGCAAGTCCCACAAAGCGCTTCAGGGTGATAGGTAAGGAGAACATACAAAAAACAAAAAGGGGAGACTAAGGCTAAAATTGTCATGTTCTGAGCAACCCTAGAAATAAATTCTACCTTGGCACAAATGACATCCAGTGCACATTGTGCTGCATCTCCCCCTCCACCCCTGCTGTTGTTTTATATTAACACAACTCTCCCATCTTTCCTTTGATCTCAGGCACTCATGCCAGTTTCCACATCAGAAAAGAACACTGCTAAAGACACTGATGCAAAACTCCATACAAGGATTTCTGCAAATCAGTTTTTTGCTGCCATCTCCACTCAGCCACCTACCCCAAAATCAATTCCTGCCAGAGCAGCCCAACTCTGCTCACACTAGCGTTCACACCAGGGTAGAGCTGCTGATTTGTTACATGCTCTAGAAAAGCCTCCATGTTTGTTGTGTGTTGCTACAGCAGTTTAACAGTCCTGTAGCACCTTTACAAGGAGCAAATTTATTGCGGGGTGAGGTTCTGTGGGCAAGGATCCACTTCCATCAGATGTCTTGCACAATAAATTTGGCTGTCTTTTAAGATGCCTCAGAACTCTTATTTTTCCTGCTTTGATGTATTACAGTTACTGCCTATTTTAAAACAAAACGGAAGTCTGAGAATTCGTTTTCTGTAGTCAGTTGAATCTATTACCTTTAGTTAGAGGGACTCCACTAAATGATTTAAACATATGTAATGGACAGCAAGATTTTCTTGCACAACGTCTTTGGCCCAGTTCAGGCATAATGATAAGCAAGAGACTGCCATGAATTCTGACTTATTGGTAACAAAGCAGCATGCTTGTGCCCACTGCTTGATGGCTTCCATTTGGCTCCTTCTGCAAGTGGAAGTGGCTAACAAACCAGGAAACTTCCACAGCTGGTTTGTTTAGCTTTACATCTGAACTCGAATTCCTGGCTTGTCACTCCCAAACAAGCTAGAAATCAGAAGCCAGGAACAAACCCTGGCTTCAGATTCTGGCTTGTTAGGAGAGCAACAACCCAGAAATCCCCGTCTGGACATAATGCAAAACCCAGCGAGCGCTGGCGGCTTCTTGGTTTGTTTAGCTGCTCCTGCTGGCAGGAGTAGCCAAGCAGGAGTGATCAGGCAGCATATGCCAGTATTCTCAGCCATTCTGGTTTACTGTTACATGTGAACCGAGCCTCTCTCTTACCTGGTTCCGTAATCTGGGCAACGAACACATACAGCTGCATACTTGTTTAGGATTGGGAGGATGTAGTCCTTTCCCTGATCCTCAATTGCAGGGTCTGGCAACTGACTGGAAAGGAAGAAAAGGGAGATCACATCATCACTATAATTTATAACCCACCTATAAACCCAATACCAAATATATAAGTTTTTAACAAAAATTTAACAAGTTAAACTTAAAAGTAAACAAAGTTAACAGAGGCATACAAAGTTAAAAACAATTTAACAGAAAACCCAACAATAAAAACAACACAGCATAAAAACAGTATACAACAGTCAACAAAAAGGAATGAGAGTTCTAAAAAGCGAACGCCTGCTGGAATAATAGGGTCTTTAATTCCTGCTTAAAAACCTCCAAAGAGGTCAGCAGGCGCATTTCAATCAGTAGGTCATTCCACAGCTGAGGGGTGGCAAAGGAAAAGATCCCAGCACCAAGTTTCCTCTGCATCCAAAACAGATACCTTGAGATATATTATCCAGTTACAAGACAAGATGCCAAAATATTGCCAAGGGCAAGTTACAGAAGATCTCCACATGCTTTAATGTGGGTATTTACATAAAAATGACAGCCCCCAATGTTGCATCCACAAGAAGAGTCCAAGAATAGAGGCAGCTCTCTCTCTCTCTCTCTCTGTGTGTGTGTGTGTATGACTAGAGAGACCTCTGATCACATGCACCGGGTGAACTTTGGCTAGCTGTCACATTCCTCTGTCCTCTTCCTTTGCAATCAACACACTCCAGGAAACAAAGCTCCAGGCTAAAACTACTTTATTGGTTAATGACTAGCTTCGTTACAAATGCAAATTCTAGGAAACTCTCACACTGCAATGAAACAGCTAATCCACACATCTACAAATATCAATAGAGGATACAAAGTGGAAGTTAGGAAAGTTGCCAGCAGTGTGGGCAAGAGCTTCATGGCCAGACTAGCTGCGCAGGGATGTCCCTCCCTTAGGGTGGCTCCCTCCTACATTGGCTATCACGAGTGGCCAACCTGGTGAAGCGTCTTAGCTCTGCCCCTAACTTTTCCCACTTCACTCTGCGACGGACTCTCGCATCCCTCAAGTCATGCCCTTGCCCCCCCGCTCCTCCTCCTCCTCCACTTGTGTTCTCATGGTGGAGGAATGGGGGAGCCATTCAGGCTGGGCCATCTGGGAGTCAAGGGCCTGGGAAGAAAGAGTTGCCATATCTGGGCTCGCTGGGGAGGTTGCCTCCCTTTGTTCTGGCTGTTCCCCTTCTGAATCTGAGCTGCCAGACATCTCCACATGCTCAGATTCATTCCTGCCATTAGCCTACCTAACAAAGCGATCATGTGTTGAGCCTGATCTGTCCTCCAACTCCCAATTTTACAAGAATGGAAAATACCACTCCAGCAGATGACACCTCCCACCATGAAAAAATTACCAGTCTTATGCTCCCCTGCATTCCTGCACAACTACATCACTGATATTTACTAGTGCTGTCATTTAATTAAAGCAGGGGTGCAGAACCTCTTTCAGCCCAAGGGCCAAATTCCATTTTGAAGAAGCTCTGTGGCCACATTCCAGTGGTGGGTAGAGCCAAAGGCAAAAGGGGAGGGACCCCAAATAGCAAAAATGCCAGCACATAAGTTCTTAGTGCCAATAACTCAGCCTTTGGAGAGACATTTCGATTTTTTAGAATGTGGGAAAAACTGCACAACAGCCAGAGAACCATCAAACAATGTATGGTTGGGGAAAGGGGGTGGGAATAGCTGGAGGAAACCTGGCCATCGGAGGACCCCCGGAAGACTGGATTTGGCCTGCTGTTCTGCACCCCTGAATTAAAGAAATATTAAAATCATATGAGTTTTAATCAGTATTAATGAACTGCTTAACTATGCGTATGTTTGGATATGAATGAAACAAAAATAATGAAGAAAAAGATTTTGTGTAAGCTTTTGAAATAATGACATTTTATTTTGTGTCAGTTTTTAGATGATGCACGCATGTGTCCTAGGAGGCTCCAACTTAGAAGAGATTTCCTACTGTGTAGGAGGTAAGAAGAAATGCCCTTTGTAAGATCCCACCTGCCATCCATGGACTTGTAAGTAGTTATATTAAAAATAAACAGTTTAAAGCAGGATCTTCTGCCCGAGTAATTGGGGGCACCCTTTTCATAGGGCTTCACATGTCATATCAAATGCAATCCTCCCTCTTCATTGGGGGTGCAATTTTGAGATTCTCTTTTAGTCTAATTAAGCAAACCGCTACATTCTTTAAGTCATGTTTCTCCCTGACAGCAAGATAATATTACCTATTCCCAATTATTTATATGGGTTATTTTTAGCCTGCTTTTTGATCCTGTCAGATTCCCAGAAGAGGACATAGTTAGATTTTGATGGTACAAATACTTTCAGCATTTAATTTCCTTCTGACCTCACTGTTTACGGCACTTCCTGCTCCACCCCTATGTATTACATATAAACCTGAAACTCTCCATAATACTACATGGATCTGATGAAGTGGGCTACAGCCCACAAAAGCTTATGTCAGAATAAATTTGTAAGTCTTCAAGGTACCATTAGACTCTTACACGTGCATGCATGTGTGTGTGCAATGCTGGCACCAGGTTTTTGAGGGCCATTGGGCAAGACACCCTCAGTGCCCCCCCGCCACTGAGTCCACCTTCTCACTGCCATTGTCACCAGCTGCTCTTGCTCCCCATCCTTTCTCATCACTGCTACCACTTGCTTGCTTGTGAGCAAGTAGGCGGTGACATCTCCTGCTCCTCCTCCTCCTCACCACTGCCATTGTCTGAGGGAGGTGGTGAGAATAAGCAGGTTGTATGGGTGAAGAGGAGGAGCAACTTCAGTGGGTTCTTGCCAGTGGGCCCCTGCTGGGATGTGGACCCTTGGCAGGGGCCCGACCATGCCTACCCTTGATGCTGGCCTGGTATGTGTCAGCTGGAATCTACCCTCCCCCCATTCCTTTCAGCCGCCTGTTTCCTCTAGAGCCAGCTTTGGATTCAAATAACTCACCAAGATGGTTCAAGTGATGTGCCCAGTGGTTCTTTGTCCCTCTGCCCACCCCCTTCACACTGAAAGAGCCCACGCCACTTATAAAAGAAGTATGATCAAATTATAAACAAAAAAATACCTGGGTAAGTTAAAGCGAGATGCCACTCAAATTAGATATGGAAATAATGAAGAGAGGGAAAGATGTAAAAGACCATTTTTGCTGTTTTATTTAAAAGTTCTATTTCAAACTAAAAGTTTCTTACACTTGTTCAAAGAGCAACTGTTATAATGCCCCCTTTCTCCAATTTGCTCACTCTCTTCCTGGTTTGAGTGAAAGATAGTTTGCGGTGACATCTGACTAAGGTAAATTATGATTTGCACAAATCAGTTTGCCTTCACTCCAGAATCAGAAACACAGTTCAAGCTGTGGTCTCCAGTACTGGTTTGGAGGCAAGCTATGGTTCCATCAACCCCAGGCCTCAGACCTTCCAGTGCGCAGCAGAGGATTCTGGTAAAGATGAGGAACAGACTACTTTCTCAGTGGTAGGACAGTCAGTTCCTTATTCAGGGCCCTCCTGGCAAGAGGACACAAGCCTACTAGCATCCTGTGGCTCAGAGGATGAGTATCCAGCAGAACCTCCATCTCCGCAGCCTCACAGAAGTCTCAGGTGACAAAATCAGGTGATGGCCCTTTAATGGTCCAATTAGCTCCTCCAGGAGGGGCAGAACTGACCTCACTACAGGTCTTGTGGTCTACATAAGGCTTCAGCTGGCTTTAGCTCTCTGCTGAGACATCCTCCTATTGTTGTTGTAGTAGAGAGTTCCAGCCAGCAGGATTCACTTGGAGCTATCCAGGGTCCTATTTTCGTCTTGCCTCGTTCTGACTGCCATGGGCTGCTGCCAGCTTTCCCTGTGAGCCTCAACTAGTACAGAATGGGACAGGTTTGTGCAAACCTCCCTTCCCCAATTTGAGAATCATCACAGTAAACAAATATTTATTCAAACCAGGGAGTGAGTGAACTGCAGTGTGTGAGAACAGGAGGTGGCACAGTGCTAACAGCAAAACCATAGTTTGGCTGTCACCTCTGAACTGGGCCACAGTAAAATGAAGTCTAGTTTCTAGTAGAGCACATGCTTTGCATACAAAATATCCCAGATGCAATCCCTGGCAACTCTAGGTAAGGGACAGTCCCCTCTGAGACCCCGGAGAGCCAGTGTCAATCAGTGTACACAATACACAGCTAGATGGGCCAATGGTCTCATAGAATCATAGAATAGTAGGGTTGGAAGGGGCCTATTAGACCATCAAGTCCAACCCCCTGCTCAATGCAGGAATCTAAGTCAAAGCATCCCTGACAGATGGCTGTCCAGCCTCATCTTGAATGTCTCCAGTGCGGGACAGCCCACCACCTCCCTAGGTAATTGGTTGCGTTGTTGTATTGCTCTAACAGTCAGGAAGTTTTTACTGATGTTCAGCCAGAATCAGGCTTCCTGTAACCTGAGCCCATTATTCCGTGTCCTGCACTCCGGGATGATCGAGAAGAGATCCTGGCCTTCCGCTCTGTGACAACTTTTCAAGGACTTGAAGACCAGATCATATCTCCCCTCAGTCTCCTCTTCTCAAGGCTAAACATGCCCATTTCTTTCAGTCTCTCCTCATAGGGCTTTGTTTCCAGTCCCTGGTCTCATTCAGTATAAGGCAGCTTCCTGTTTCTGTCTTCTGATGCAAGCCACTGTGTACAGTTTTGCTAAGAGGGAATTTAGTAACATCCAAGAAACTGAAAGCATTAAAAACACAAGACATGTCTCTTTGAAGAACTGGCACTTTGTTTCCAACTACTCTTATTTGATAGTCAAAGCACAAGCCTGGAGAAGTTGCAGATTCATAGAAAACAACTGGATGGTTAAAGCAAGACACAAAGAACAGCCTTACGGGTCTTGATTATTCATCACTTTAATGAGCTCTTGCACCAGATCCTCCCTCACAAGGTCCTGGCTCCGCTGGATGACATCTGTGAAGAGCTGCTTTCCATACTGAAGCTTCTTCCATGGTGTATCCAGCAAAGAATTGCTCAAGCCATATACCCCTGCATTGGGGGTGGGGGTGGGGGAATGGCAGATTAAATTCCCTTCATTTTAAGGAATTTCACAATAAGCAAAAGCGTTAGCACACAAGAGCGATCCAGCCAACCTGCTGCCACTTCTGATTCATTCATTCATTCGTTCATTCATTTCATTTCTATACCTCCGAATAACTAAAGCTCTCTGGGCATTTCATTTATGGATACTATGCTTCTGAACCGTGCCATCTGCTTTTCTGGATGATACATTCTCCATACACAAAAAACCACATACTTGAGGTGAGTGTGTATGCGTGTGCCCCTGGGGAGATAGAGGGTGTTGCACATCATCTATTATACTGCCCATTATATGATGACCCAAGAGTTGGATTTCTGTTGAAGTTTTTTAATGAGTTCTCCAAATTTGTTCAGGTTTGTTCCCATTATAAGATCAAAATAGACTTGTCATCTATGGAACGTCTGCATTTGCTGTAATGGCTTATATAGCATGCTGTAATGCTGCTCCTTTGAAAGACTTGGAATTTAATTGGTTCAAATTGTATGGAGGTGTGTGTGTGTGTGTGTGTGTATACACACATACACATATATATTTTGATATGGAGGTTTGTGTGTGTGTACACAAATATCTATTTCATATATATATGTATGAAAGATAGAAAAACTAACGGAGTATTAAAAATATCTGCTAAACGTTTCGGCTTCCGCCCTCATCAGTAGCTGCGCTGTTTACACACACACACACACGGAGGTATATTTGCTAATGGTATCTTAGTGATTTGGATGAATTAGAATTGTGGTTTTTTTGTGTCTGATAACTGCCATTTATGAAAGGGATACTTTTCATAAGTTTAGGGAAATTTTCAATGGTAATGTTTTTGTGTATTTCCTAACGTGGACGTAAATATATTATGAAATATGTTTGATATGTTTATGCCTATATTTTTGCTGTAGCTATATATTGGCAGTCAGTTCTTATGAGCCACTTTGAGCATAATTTGGAGAAATGGTATATAAATAAACTTGATGACAATATACATTGTACTGGTGAGCATCCAATTTAACTGGTGCGCCTCCTGAGGCCCAGGTAAGGAGCTGGGGCTCGTGCAGCATGGCCAGAGGGTGTGTGTGTGAAGTGGGATTCGGCCATCTGAATCCCGCTTCAGCCATCCAAATCCCACTTTGGTTCCAGAGATTGAAGCCGTTGGCGGGCCCCCAAATCAGCCCGAAGCGAATTGGACCTGCCTTGGAAGCCCCAAAGGTGGATCAGGGTGTTTGTGTCCCTGAACAGCCCTAAGTTCTATCCTGCCTGCCCTGGCTTGGTGCGAGGCCCAGGGGAAGAAGGCTGCAGCATGGGCACCCATTGATTGTTCTGGGTTACGTCTGATAGACTAGAGTGATGTCTGGTAAAGTGGTCACATCAGGTAAAGTAGAGTCAAACAGGGTCATGACAGGCTAGGCAGGAGCTGTCAGGACCTTGGATAGCACACAGCAGGAAGTGCTGCCTGGAGTATTCTTGGAGAAAGAGAGCTGTTGGCCTAGCAAAGGACTACAATCAACTGAGGCCTTAAAAAGGTTGTCAGAGCCTGGTCTTCCAGTGGTTCTGCCCTTGCTGAATGCTGACTGTACTCCTTAAAAGTCCAGTGTCTATTTCTGCAGTCTCATGTTTTATTTATTTATTTATTTCATTTCATTTCTATACCGCCCAATAGCCGAAGCTCTCTGGGCGGTTCACAAAAATTAAAACCAAACAACACACAATAAAACAATTTAAAATATATAGAACATTAAAACCACAATATAACAATACAACCACAATAAAACCTAGCAGCAGTACAGAAGTTTAAAATACAGATTTAAAACAGCAAAGATAAAAATTTAGAAAGCTAAAATGCCTGGGAAAATAAAAAGGTCTTCACCTGGCGCCGAAAGGAGTACAATGTAGGCGCCAGGCGAACCTCACTAGGGAGCTCATTCCAGAGCCGGGGTGCCACAACAGAAAAAGCCCTCCTCCTAGTAGCCACCCGCCTCACTTCCTTTGGCAGGGGCTCACGGAGAAGGGCCGCTGATGATGATCTTAAGGTCCGGGCAGGCACATATGGGAGGAGGCGATCCTTCAGGTAACCTGGCCCCAAGCCGTTAAGGGCTTTGAATGTTAACACCAGCACTTTGAATCGGGCCCGGAAATGGACTGGCAGCCAGTGCAGCTGGAAAAGTACTGGCGTAATATGAATTCTGTGTAATATGTTTCTGTGTGGCTGAGGAATAGGAGAAGCTGCAGGGGAGTCATCCTCAGGGTCAGATGTTGATGGGAGGGCTATATCCTCAGGCCAGGAAGATACAGAAGGGGCTGCCAAAGGCTCCCCCTGAAGTTGGGCAGCCTGTGACCTATCTCCATCCAAGTCCTCCTCGAGGTGATGAGTTTTGGAACCAGGGAACATGACACTGCCCATCGAGAGGAACTCAAGGCAGTATACATGATGGTGCCCAGGTGATCTCTCATCTAGGGGTACTGACAAGATCCATACCTGCTTAACTTTAGCATTATGTGCCCTAGCAATGTGAATATTTGTATTTGTATTACATTACATTATTTGTAATGTAACATTATGTTTATCCTATATTGTGATGACCTATAAACAACAGAATTTGAACTCAAACCCATTCATAGTTTGCAACAGAATGCAAGTCAAAACCAGCATATGCACCCCCAGAAGCATGTGATTACTTAGCTTGTGTGTGTGTGTTTTTGAATTTATAATTCCCTCCCTTACAACCATCTGCATTAAATGGAGCAAAATCTAACAAATATGTCAATGTTTAATATGCACATCATACATAAATATTAGCATAGATACCCACCTGATTGCTTTTGGGACTGGGTAGGTATGGTTTAAACAGGTGGTACAAAATAGACTTTATATCTATAAAATATCATTTTTATTTAATTTGACCTTTCCTCTCCTGCTGCCATTTAATTACTTCACAATCCTATACATGTCTACTCAGAGGTAAGTCCAACTGGGTATAGGACTGCAACCTCAGATAGTAAGCACCTTGGTTACCAAAATGTTAGCTTTTAGGAAAACCTGGAGCCCACAGGATAAAGAGGGATATAAATCATTTCTATATAGAGCAAAATAGCCATTATTCACCAATATTGATTAGGAGAAAAATAGTACAATGTATAGTTTGGATATTTTGCTCTTTACAATAAAAACCCTCATCAATTTGGACCGCTCTGTATATTTGGAATACTTGACTGAAAAAGAAATGCATTGATATCAACAGAATTGTAGGCTTTCGCCATGATAAACTATATAATAAAAGCTGAGATGTCAAGTCAGAGGCAATAATATAGAGGTGGAGTCACAAGGACCGAGATATTGTAAGGGAAAGTATGCCAATCTTACTGGCACATTTGTAGCTGCTTTACCAAAAACACACACCATTCCCTGCTTTGTTTTATTGGTTTTATTTTCATACAGGCTATTACTTGCCCTAAGTATGCTATATTTTATGGTTTTAATTTTTGTGAACTACCCAGAGAGCTTCAAGCTATGGGGCAGTAAATAAATGTAGTAAATAAATAAGTCTATGAAAATATAGTGCATTAGAACAGTAGTCCCAATCTTGGGTCTTCCAGAGGTTGGTGAACTACAATTCCCATAATTCCAAGCCAGCATGGCCAATGGTCAGGGTTTATGGGAGTTGTAGTCCAACAAGATCGGTGACCCATGGTTGGGAACCACTAGGTTAGAGTATTAAATAAATAAAATGCCATGAAGGAAGCAGAGTTTTGTCCAAAAGACCCTTGATGAAATCAGCCTCTGCCATAGATTTCATGAGCAGGGTGGGTGAGGGATAGATTTTTTTCCATTTGGGGGCAGTATATATATAATCTCACTGTTGCCTCTCCATCTGCAAAATGGAAACCAATTACTAGAAGGCAGTGTTGCAAGGAAATAGGATAGATTGTCAAGTGTTATTCTGCACAATAGAAAACCACATCTAATGATCACTGTAATGAAACCTGCAAAACACCCCACTGATTAATCTCAATAATTAACTAAATCACTCATCACAGATCTTGAAAAGGATATTTCCTCACAGCATCAGTCTTCCTCTCTTGATTCAGGCAGCAGCCTTACAACTATTGCTGCACAATAATCTGTTTGCATTAGGAATCAAGAGTCCTCTTCATTAATTATTATCCCAAACATTCATCCATAGATATCCATAGTTAGGCTTCTTTTTGCCATTCAATTAATTAAAAGACATTTTAAAAAGTTTCCATCTGATCTATCTATCTATCTATCTATCTATCTATCTATCTATCTATCTATCTATCAGGGTTAACACAATTGTTAGTTTGTAAACTGCTCTGCAGGCATCTTCCAGGTGGATGGTACATAAATTTAACAAACAAACAAATAAATAAAGGGGAAGGGCAAAAGGCAGCATGTAAAAAAGGGAGTCGTTGTGATCCAGCATTTAAAACAGAAGCAGAAAGCCCCGTTTTAAATGCAGGATTTTAGGCTGGTGTAGAGATGCCCCAAGAGTCCATCTAGTCCAGCATTCTGTTCACACAGTGGCCAACCAGCTGCCCATGGGAAACCCACAAGCAGGGCATGAGTGCAACAGCACCCTCCCACCCATGTTCCCCAGCAAGTGGAGTACACAGGCATACTTCCTCTGATACTGGAGGCAGCATATAGCCATCAGGACTAGTAGCCATTGATAGCCTTCTCCTCCAGAAATTTGTTGAACCCCCTTTTAAAGTCATCCAAATTGGTATCCATCTCTCTGTCTTGTGGTAGTGAATTCCATAGTTTAGCTATGCGCTGTGTGAAGAAGTACTTCTAACCCCCAAGCTGATCTTCAGCATCAAGCGTGTATTCATATATAGAGGCAGGTACTGTACATGCAAAACTCCACTCATACCTGCAAAGCATCCATCACTCATGTTGATCTCATCCTGAGTGGACCCAGCAATGTGTTTGTAGCTCACATAGCACTGAGCTCCTCTGTGGGTTAGCCTACCAATAAAAATGTTGTCTGCTTGTTTATGACTATGCATTAAGGGAACTGCCACCGTGCTTCAAAACTACAGGGAGTTTTCAAAAGGAGCCCAGTGCAAACAGCACCACGAGCACACGCCCGGTCCTGAGTAGCTGCCAGATAATTAGGTTACTGCAAGGACAGCAAATGCTTCAGACCCTGTTCTGTAACTTAGAGAGCATAATGGTTAAGCCAGACCTGATCTCGGCTCGTTCTTTCAACGAAAGAATGTGAAGCGCTCTGCCTGCTAAAAGGGGTGCGAAAATGGCTTAATCAATTGTACTCTACCCCCTTCAAATGCATAAAGGCACATCGCTCAAACAGGCTCCTTAATGGTGCACAGCGAAACTGGCTGACAGCAAATCTCTCTCTCTAGCAGTGCCCTACATTTCCTGGCCATAATCCAGAAGAATAAGCGCTAGCTGTGCCATATAATGATCTGTCCTGCAACTGTCCGACATCAGCTCCTCTCCCTGCGGAGCCCACATTTCACAGAAAATGAACTCCTTGTCGAAGTGGAGAGATTGGGGATGTCGCTGCCGGATCCTCTGGGTACCTGATTCTTGCATTACAGTTTTGTGCCTGGTGTGAATAAGTGACCACTCACCTTTTTAAATGTCGTATTAAGGCAGGCAAAAAAGAAAGCCACTATGGTTAGAACTCTCAATTTCTCCCTTTTAATAGATGGCATAATCCTGCTCCGGGCTCTGAAAGGCAGTTATGAACGAGAAAGAACAGGCAAGGTTTGGATCCTGTTGCTACTCCTGGTTTCATTTATTCTTGAGAATACATGAAGCTTCCTTACACCTAGTGAGACCACTGGGTCTGTCTCGTCCAGCATCATCTAATCCAGCGTTCCTTCAACTGGTGCCCTCCAGATGTGTTGGACTACAAATCCCATAATTCCTGACCATTGACTGGGCTAGCTGGGGCTGATGGGAGCTGTTGTCACCCAGGTTGGGGAAGGCTGGTCTAATCCAACTGGTAGTGGTCTTCTAAGGTCTCAAGTAGATGTGATGCTACCTGAGATCCTTTTAGCTAGAGATGCTAAGGACAGAACCTGGGATGTCCCACCCACAGAACATACGCTCGACCAAAGATGATCAGGGGACTGGAAACAAAGCCCTATGAGGAGAGACTGAAAGAACTGGGCATGTTTAGCCTTGAGAAGAGAAGACTGAGGGGAGTTAGGATAGCACTCTCCAAGTACTTAAAAGGCTGTCACAGAGAGGAAGGCCAGGATCTCTTCTCGATCATCCCAGAATGCAGGACGAGGAATAATGGGCTCAAGTTACAGCAAGTCAGATTCTGGCTGAGCATCAGGAAAAACTTCCTGACTGTTAGAGTAATATGACAATGGAACCGATTACCTAGGGAGGTGGTGGGCTCTCCCACACTGGAGGCATTCAAGATGAGGCTGGACAGCCATCTGACAGGGATGCTTTGACTTGGACTCCTACATTGACCAGGGGGTTGGACTCAATGGTCTTATAGGCCCCTTCCAACCCTACTATTCTAAGATTCAATGACTTCACACACAGCAGGAGGGAATGCCTCTTCTAAAGGTTGGGCTTGCCACCTGCAGTTTTCAGATATAATGTAACGTATCAGGTGGGGCCCATTTTTAATGGATCAATTTTCTTTTTTAAAGTAGCAGCTCAGCTTATTAAGCATAGTTTATTATGCTAGCCACAAAGAAAGGGCAGAGGACCACACAGGATACCATTGTTCTGCCTTGACAACAAGTCCCTGCATGGTTTCCAAAGCCAGGGGGAGACTGGACAGGATTTGTTGTCAAGGCAGATCCCACCAGTCATCAACCACAGATTCTCATGCTCAACTTCACGACCCTATGGGCTAGAAATGTGCTGTTTGGAAGTGAAAGCCGAGACTGTCCACAGTGCTGAATTTTGTACCCCTCGAATCATACCCTCCAGATGTTTTGGCCCACAACTCTCAACAGCCCTAGGCAGCATAGCCAATGGTGAGGAGTCATGGGAATTGTAGGCCAAAGCATCTGGAAGGCCACAAGTTGACCATCCCTGGTGTGGGATATGAACAGCCCTGAGCAGGCCGAAAAGATTAAAATGCACTGAAATATCCTTTAAAGCAGGGGTGAGGAATGTGTCGCCCTCCAGATGTTGCTGGAATATATCATCCATCATCCCTGAACATTGGCCATCTTGGCTGGGGCTGAGTCAGAGACCAACAGTGTTTGAAAGGCCATATGTTCCCCACCCCTGCTTTAAAATGATGCTCCTTGCGACATCGACTGCATATGAACATAAGGAGGGCCATGTTGGATCAGATCAAAGGCCAATCTAGTGTAGCAGCTTGTTCCCACAGTGGCCAACCAGATACCTCTGGGAAGCCCACAAGCAGGACATGACCACAGTTATAGCACCCTCCTGCTCATGTTCTCCAGCAACCGGTACTGAGAAGTATACTACCTCTAATACTGGAGATAATATATAGCCATTGTGACTAGCAGCCATTGAAAGAGTTACTCTCCATGAATTTGTATGTTTCATCATGGCCTGATTCTCTCCTTGGCTACTCCCAAGCTGCTAAAGGAATTATTAGGACACAGGTGGGTCATGTAACAAAATACTGAAGGGTAGTGTGCTCCTTGTTCATGATTCCAGTCTCTCCATTCTATTCTCCCTTCCCCTGGTTTTCCAACAACCCCCCACCCCCACCCCAGCCCATCAGCTTTCTGTGACCACTGAGTATGCTCAGTCTTCACTGGGCTGTTTAAGCGATTTTCCCCACCCCCACCTCTTAAGAGTTTCCGCCCTAAAGATTGGGGGGCGGGGGCGGTACTTCTGCAAACGTCAGAGTTCCCCCAAGCCTCCTGATAGCTTCCTCTTGGGCATGGGTGGTGCTGTTTCGGCTACAGAAGGGCTGGCACTCACAACCTGTGCATTAGAAATAGAAGGAATGATGATGCCCTGGAGCTACAACCTTTCAGGTTTCAATCAAGTACCCTAAACATATAGCCAATGCACCTCCAAACTGAATACAGCATTGCATGAAATTCCTCTTACAAGGTTCAGTTGCTCTTTCTCATGGGATTTCCTTTTCAAGGCAAAGCCCCCCCCCGGCGCCCCATGCCCTCCCCCCACCCCTGTGCCCCATGCCTTCCCCCCACCCCTGTGCCCCATGCCTCCCCACAGACACCATTGCTTCAAATAAACCAAAATACCCAGTTTTCTGATATAACCCACCGGGATTTAGGAAGACAGGTTCTGGGTCTCCTTTGTTTCCATAATAGTAAATTACATCTCCCTTGGTGGTGCTGAAAAATAAAAAAATAGAAAAGAGTTCTCCTTGCAAAATGGCAACTCATATCTTTGATTAAGTTCTAATTTCATGCAACCCTCAACACAGCATGACATTTTTTTTCTCAGTTCAGAGATCAGCCAATTACTTATCTTCTTTCACTTAAAAAAATATATCAGATGAAATATTTGCAATACAGCTGCTGTTTAAAAGGCTTGTTAAGAAAAGGAGAAAAAAACAACAAAAAACCTATAGCGCAGAAAAGTAATTTTGCCAGATTAATATGAGTTAGGAAAGAAGTAGGGGGAAAAAAACAACGCTTGACAGTTTTGTAAGTTGTTAGCTAAGGGCAGGATCCAAAGAAACCTCTCTGTGAGCAAAAGGCCCTTCTGCTCACACAGGGCCACGTGTGCATGGGAGGTAGCAGTGCTGATTTCCACTGATTCTCACCTCCAGTTGCAGCCCCACCCTCCTTTATAAGGATCTCCTGTCTCTCAAGAGCAGCTTTTTGGGAAGCACAAGAGGCTGAAATGCTAAGGGGACAGGAAACCCTGGTGCGTGGTTTGCATTTCTTTGGCTTCACGCCTATGAGCAGCATCCCACAGCGTCATTCCACAAACTCAAGTCAGTGCTAGCAAAGCTCTGCCAAATCTTCCCATTGCATCAGCACTGGCACATTACCATTGCGCAACTGCTTGCACAACTGGAACTTGAGTTGGATTCTCCCCTTGCGCGTAGTTCAGAACCTAGGTTCCTCTAGTGCATTGTCATCTGTGCTAGTGGAATGGCACAGTTGGACACCACCCATTGGGCAGTGTATATATTAGCGTATACTTTGGGCAGCGTATATTTTAAAGAAGAAAAAATGTGACTTACCCAATGAGCATTTGAACATTCCACTCACCCAACCAATCCCACTGGCCACACACAAACTGATTTAGTTCTGAAATGTTGCATGTATGAGCTTAGACAGGAATCCAAGTGAGCACTATTCCTTGCACCAGCCACACCCGTGTCTGCACTGCAGAATCTCCTTCCTTCCTTCCTTCCTTCCTTCCTTCCTTCCTTCCTTCCTTCCCTCCCTCCCTCCCTCCCTCCCTCTCTTTCTTTCTTTCTTTCTTTCTTTCTTTCTCTTCCATGTATGTTTGTTTCAGTAAACAAGCCCACGGTACATTCACATCTAGCCATTGCAATGCCACAGTCTGCCTACCATTTTGTCTTAAGTTATTTTCTGTCAACACCACGGCTACTTTTGTTCTCTAGGGATATCACGAACTGTACACAAAGCCAATTATGTAAAGAAAACACACACACATTTCAAATGCCAAAAATATGTATCAAAGCATGCAATATAATGAAGGCCCCAGAGTACAATACACAAGTTCAACATACACCTAAGCACTTAAGACCAAAACGAAACAAGCCAAACTTTACTGCACACCATACAAAAATACAATTGTATAGGCACAATCTCGTAGTGAAAAATACACAACTTGTCAGCTCCCAATGAATAAAAGGTTAATCCATGAAGTAGGTAATATGGACAATAAGACCGTAAGAGCCCTGCTGGATCAGACCAAGGGTCCATCTAGTCCAGCATTCTGTTCACACAGTGGCCTACCAGCTGCCCACAGAAAACCCACAAGCAGGACATGAATGCAACAGCACCCTCCCGCTCATGTTCCCCAGCAACTGGTGTACATAGGCATACTTCTTCTGATAATGGGGGTAGCACATGGCCATCACAACTAGGAGCCATTGATGGCCTTTTCCTCCAGGAATTTGTACAACCTCCTTTTAAAGCCATCCAAAGCCATCACTACGTCTTGTGGTAGCAAATTACACAGCTGAACTATGCGCTGTGTGAAGAAGTCCTTCCTTTCATCTGTCCTGAATCTGTCACCAACTATTTATTTATTTATTTATTAAATTTATTAATTGCCCGTCTGGCTGGTCACCCAGCCACTCTGGGCGATGTACAACGTATAATAAAACAGTTTAAAACAATAAAATTCTACAATAAAAACATTTTCTAAAATACCCTAACCCACCCCAAATGCCTGCCTGAACAACCACGTTTTTAATGCATGGCGGAAGCTCATTAAAGAGGGGGCATGACGGAGTTCCTTCAGGAGAGAGTTCCACAGAGTGGGGGCCACCACAGAAAAGGCCCTCTCCTTTGTCCCCACCAATCTAGCAGTCCTGGCTGATGGGACAGAGAGAAGGCCATCCGAGGCTGATCTTGTTAAGCGGCCTGTCTGGTGTTGCTGGAGGTGCTCCTTAAGATAGGCTGGGCCGGAAACATATAGGGTTTTAAAGGTCAAAACCAACACTTTGAATTTGGCCCAGAAAACAACTGGTAACCAGTGCAACTCCTTCAGCACTGGAGTGATGTGATCTTGCTGGTGGCTGCCTTTAATCAGGCAAGCCGTCGCGTTCTGTACCAGCTGCAGCTTCCGAACCGTCTTCAAGGGTAACCCCACGTAGAGCGCATTACAGTAGTCTAAACGAGAGGAGACCAGGGCGTGTACTACCGATGGGAGCAGATGGTCAGGAAGGAAGGGGCGCAGCCGCCTTATCAGATGGAGTTGATACAGCACTGTCCGGCTCACAGCTGACACCTGAGCCTCCATGGACAGCTGGGAGTCCAAAATGACCCCCAGGCTGCGGACCCGGTCTTTCAAGGATAGCCGTACCCCATTCAACACCAGGTCTCCCACAAAAGTACCTTGGTCTTGTCAGGGTTCAGCTTCAGCTTATTCCTCCCCATCCAGCCACTCACTGTCTCCAGACATTTGGACAGGGATTCTATGGCCAACCTTGGTGAAGATTTGAACAAGAGGTAGAGCTGCGTGTCATCCGCATACTGATGACACCACACCCCAAACGTCCTGATGATAGCCCCCAGCAGCTTCACATAGATGTTAAATCACATCGGGGAGAGGATGAAACCCTGTGGCACCCCACAAGTGAGCGGCCACGGGTCTGAAACCTCCTCTCCCAGTGCTACCCTCTGGTACCTGCCGGAGAGGAAGGACCGGAACCACTGCAATACAGTGTCTCCAGTGCCCAACCCCTCCAGGCGGTCCAGGAGGATACCGTGGTCAACGGTATCAAAAGCTGCTGAGAGGTCGAGGAGAACAAGGAAGAAGCATTCACCCCTATCCAGAGCCCTCCTCATATCATCCACCAAGGCAACCTAGGCCGTTTCTGTCCCATGCCCAAGCCTGAAGCCCGTCTGAAATGGGTCTAGATAATCAGTTTCTTCCAAGTGTGCCTTCAACTGCATCGCCACCACCCGCTCAATCACCTTGCCCCAAAATGGCAGATTTGAGACTGGGCGAAAGTTGTTCAGAACTTGGGGATCCAAGGAGGGCTTCTTTAAGAGCGGTCTTATCACTGCCTCCTTGAGGGCTGATGGCATCACTCCCTCCTCAAGGGAGGTGTTCACCACCGCCCTGATCCCCTCACCCAGTCTCTCTCTGCAGCCCATAATGAGCCAAGATGGGCAAGGATCAAGTAAGCAGGTGGTCGGCCTTACAGATGAAAGCACCTTGTCCACTTCATCAGAAGGAAGAAGCTGGAACCAATCCCACAAAACCGGTTTGCCACAGGCTGCCTCTTGCTCACTAACTGTATCCACAGCATGCGGAGTAACACTCCTTATCCAATCAATTTTATCTGCAAAGTGCCTTGCCAAGGCCTCACAGGAGGCCTTAGAATGCTTCAGTGGTTCTGGAGCCACAGGACCTACCAGGCTCTGGACCACTTGGAACAGCCTCCTGGGACAGCACTCTGCAGACGCGATAGAGGCAGCATAATATTCCTTTTTTGCTGCCTTCACTGCCACGTGATAGGCTGAAGATACAGCTCTAGCCTGTGTCTGATCGTCTTTGGAGCGAGATGTCCACCACTGGCGCTCCAGCCGTCTCACCTCCTGCTTCAGGGCTCATAACTGCGGACTGAACCATGGTGCAGTCCGAGCCCTGTTCAGGGGGAGAGTGTCAGAGTGGACACTGAGCCCATAGAATCCCAGAGTAGTTCTGATTCTGAGGTGGAGCACCTGCTCGTGGGAGAGGAGCACGCTTATCCCTCCCAGGGCCAACAGCTGGCAGAGATTCCTCCCGCCGGCATTCCTGACATAGATAGCAGTCCCGGGAGTGAGACAGCGCGGGAAGAGGGCTTGCTGGACGCGCAACGCCGGGAGCGGCGTCAAATGGAGGGCGCGGAAAGGAGGCGTAGTGCCTGATTGGCGCGCAAGCAATGGTTGCGCCCAGAAGATCCAAGGAAAAAGGGGAGGGACTCTCCCTAGCCCATAAGTTCAGGGTCTGCCAGTGATTCTCCCTCAAACGGGGACCAACTGTTCCAACTCAGGGCATAGGTACTCTGCTGCTCATAGCTAGTCGCTGATAGTAGAGTTGTTAAGTTGTAAAAGGAATAAAGCTTTGAAAAGAATCCCTTTGTGTCTGGACTTGGCTACTGGATTAGACTGAAAAAGGCCACCAAGGAGCTCCTGACAGCTTGGTCCCTGTTCGTCTTTTTTTCCCTCTCTCTCCCTCTCTCTCCTCCTACTGCCGTATGGAGGGTGCCAGGGACCCGGTGGTGCAAGCTCTGGCGCAAGAGAACCAAATGCTCCATGATCAAATGGCTCAACTGACGGCTGCCATGCAGAATCTACAAGCTGTGGTTCAACCCCCTCCACCTCCGATTCCCCCCCGCCGCAAGTGCCCAGTGGCTTTGCCAGAGAAGTTTTCTGGTGAGAAAGGACTTTTTCAGATTTTCAGGGCCCAATCGGAGCTGTACATGCGCCTTCGACCTGAGGATTTCCAGACGGAACAGGTTCGTGTGGGTTTCATCATTAACCTACTTTCAGGCATGGCAGCTAAATGGGCTTCGGGTCTCCTTCTTGCTAATGACCCCCTGCTCGGGGACTATCAAGGTTTCATGACAGCGATGGCCCATTTTTTCAGTGACCTCCTGAGCATGCAGATGGCTTCTCGGGAGATTCGCCGCCTCAGGCAGGGCAAGGACTCAGTTTCCAGCTACGCGACAACTTTTCGCTTGCTGATGCAGGATTTATAGTGGAATGATGCCGCGCTGGTGGCTCAGTTTTTGGACGGTTTGAACAACGAGACCTTGGATGAGTTGGCGTGCATGCCCAGCCCACCTACTTTGGAGGACCTCATCCAGACCTGCCTTCAGATAGATAGTCGGCTGGAGGGGTGCCGGCAGACCTGGCGGAGAGCTGGGATTTCCCTCCTCCCATTCCCCCATGTTTCCTGCCCCCTCCCCCACCCCCCGCCCGATACAGCTGGGAGGTACCCGAGCCCCACTGCTGCCACAGGAGCTTGAGCGCTGGCGAGCTGAGCGCTGATGTTTTAGATGTAGAAAGCTGGGACATTTCACCAAGACCTGCCATGTTAGACCCGCAGCTCCTCTGCCGCCCCCTCCTCTCCTTCCCCCTCCTCCTCCTCCTCGTCCCCAGGCCTGACTAGACTGCCCCCAAAGCTTGTTGGGGGCCTCCAGTGTGGGGGTCAGTTCCCCACCGGGTGGGTGACTTCCCCAACCCCCCCACCATCCCATCTGCTGTTGCATGTTCACCTACGCTCCTCCCAGTGGGGTAGGGTGGAGGCCCTAGCTTTAGTGGACTCGGGGGCTACGACCAGTTTCATGGATGAAACCTTCGCCCTCTTCCACAAGATTCCTACCCTGCCCCTTCCTGCCCCCTTGGCAGTGGAGACCATCGATGGGCGTCCTCTCTCTTCGGGCATGGTGACCCGTATTACAGTTCCGCTCACTCTGCACGCCCAGTCCCACGTTGAGCAGATTCAGTTTCACTTGGCCAAGGTTCCCCTATACCCACTCATGCTGGGTGTTTCCTGGGTCTCTAAGCACAACCCTCAGATTTCTTGGGGGCTTCAGCAAGTGGAGTTTGCATCTCCCTACTGCCGGGAGCATTGCCTCCTGGAGGAGGTGCCAGTCCCAGCCCAGGCCTTATCCCTTTCCTCCCCCTCCTTGTCTGCTTCTGGCAGTCCTTCAGCTACCGTCATCCTCCCAGAGAAGTATGTGGCTTTTCAGGATGTGTTTGACAAGAAGGAGGCTGACCGGCTTCCCCCCCCACAGCCCTTTTGACTGTGCCATTAACCTCATTCCGGGGCGACCATCCCTGCTGGCCGGCTGTATTCGATGTTGGAGCCGGAACTTCGAGCTCTGCGCGAGTTTTTGGACAAAAATCTCAAATGTGGCTTCATTCGCCCTTCCTCCTCCCCCGCCTGCGCCCCTATCATCTTTGTGACCAAGAAATCTGGAGAACTCCGCCCGGTGCACAATTTCAGAAATTTAAATTCGGTCTCCATCCGGTACCCCCTCCCCCTCATACCTGAGATGCTGGAGTGCCTGGTGTGAGCCGAGATCTTCACAAAGTTGGACCTGCGTGGCACCTACAATCTCATTCGCATCTGGGAGGGGGATGAGTGGAAGACCCGGTACCCGGTACGGAGCGTATGAATACCTAGTGATGCCGTTTAGGCTCGCCTGCGCCCCCCCCCCCCCACACACACATTTTCACGTTTTATGAATGCCATCTTCCAGGACTATGGACACTTTCCTCATTGTGTATCTCGATGATTTACTTATATTTTCTGAGGACCCCACGCCCATCAGCTTCATGTCTCTGCCGTCCTCCAGCGCCTCCGCGAGAACCATCTTTATGCCAAGCTGGAGAAATGTGCGTTTGATCTAACCTCTTTGGACTTTCTTGGCTACATTATCTCGCCTGATGGTATCAGGATGGATCCTGCAAAGGTCCAGGCTGTCCTCTCCTGGCAGGCTCCATCCACCAAGAAGGACTTGCAACGTTTTCTGGGCTTTGCTAATTTTTACAGAAAGTTCCTGCCCTGACTTCTCCTCTCACGGACCTCCTTAAGGGCAAGAAATCTCCTTTTCATTGGACGGCATAGGCCCAACAGGCTTTCGAGGAAATTAAGAAGCTTTTCAGTTCTGAGCCGATCCTGTTACATCCCGACCCCTGGAAGCCTTTTGTAGTGCAAACTGATGCCTCTGACTTTGCGGTGGGGGCGGTGCTCTTTCAGCCAGATCAGGAGGGCGGCAGGTTGCAACCCTGCGCCTACCACTCCAGGAAGCGGAACATGTCTGAAAGGAATTATACCATCTGGGAGAAGGAACTGTTGGCCATCAAGTCTGCTTTGGAGGGGGCACAGCACCCAGTTGAAGTTAGAACCGACCATCGCAACCTCAAACATCTTCAGACAGCCTGTGCCTTAAACCAGCGGCAGATTTGGTGGTCGCTTTTTTTTTCTCAGTTCCACCTTAAGATTTGCCATGTGAAGGCCTCCAACAACCTACAAGCGGATGCTCTTTCTTGTAAGCCTGACCTCCAGCCAGGGGGTGAGGAAAATCCCCCCCCCTCTGATTCTTCCCCCCCAAAGCCTGGTGCCAGCTGCGGTGCCTCGTTCTTGGGAGGAGCTCCTTCACTCTGCACAGGCTCAGGATGCTTTTGTTTGCACAAAAGTGGAGGAATTGGGGCTAGCCTCTGCCCCCCCCTCTACCCCCTTCTCTTTGCGAGGTGGCCTGCTTTACCATTCCGGCCGGGTCTATGTGCCTTCTAGACCCTCCGCGAGAAGGTCCTCCATCAGTGCCATGACTCCCCCACAACTGGGCATTTTGGCATCGCCAAGACCCTGCACGGAGTGACGAAGGATTTTTGGTGGCCTCGTGTGTGTCGGGACGTCAAGACCTATGTCGCCTCCTGCCCAACCTGCCAGCGGGCGAAGGCCCCCTCAGGCAAGCCCACAGGCTTGCTTCACCCCCTGCCTACCCCTTCAGGACCTTGGAAACTGCTCTCCCTTGACTTCATCACTGACTTGCCTCGCTCACACGGTAAGACCACCATTCTGGTGGTGGTGGATTTGTTTTCTAAGATGGCCCATTTCATCCCCTGCTCGGGGTTGCCCACAGCCAGGGAGACGGCAGAGCTGTTTTTGGCGCATGTTTTCCAACTCCACGGATGCCCCGAGGGTCTCATTTCGGATAGGGGGGCCCAATTCACTGCCCATTTCTGGAGGGAGCTACTTGGGTTGCTCCAAGTGCCGCCCCGTCTTTCCTCTGTCCACCATCCACAGACGGATGGTCAGACCGAGCACACCAATGTGACTCTGGAGCAGTATTTGCGCTGTTATGTCAATTACCAGCAAGATGACTGGTTTTCCTTGCTGCCTCTCACAGAATTTGCTTATAACAATGCCTGCCATGCTTCCACCCATCAAACTCCATTTTTTGCCAATTTTGATTACCACCCCAAGGCTTTCCCATCCACCCTAGCTCCCTCTTCAGTGCCAGCTACCCATGACTTTTTAGAGGAGTTGAGAGCGGTACACCACCTCTTACGGGACTCCCTCGAGCAAGCCAAGTCAGCCTACAAGGCCTCTGCGGACCGACGGCGCCAGCCGGGTCCGTCTCTGCAACCGGGGGACTGGGTTTGGTTGTCCACCCAATACCTCCCCTCTCACTCACCCGCACGGAAGCTCGCGCCTCGCCGCACGGGGCCTTTCCAGATTACGGCCCAGATTAACCCTGTTGCTTTTTGCCTGGCTCTCCCCCCCTCCATGAAGATCCATCCTGTTTTTCATCAGTCCTTGCTGTCCCCCCTGGTTTCTGGCGACCCTCATCGCTCAGTCGGCTCCCCCCCCCCCCGCCGCCAGTGCTGGTGGAGGGGGAGGAGGAGTTTGAGGTCACTGAGATTCTGGACTCCCACCTTTCTCACAGCCGCCTGCAATATCGGGTGGACTGGAAGGGGTACGGGCCTGATGAGCCTGGGAACCCACGGAAAATGTGCATGCTCCGTTGCTGCTGAGGCGCTTCCACCAGCTGTACCCCCACAAACCCGGGGCCCCAGGGGAGGAGCACGAGGGGGGGCCTCATGGGAGCGGGGATGATGTCAGAGTGGACACTGAGCCCACAGAATCCCAGAGTAGTTCTGATTCTGAGGTGGAGCAGCTGCTCATGGGCGAGGAGCATGCTCATCCCTCCCAGGACCAACAGCTGGCAGAGATTCCTCCCGCCGGCATTCCTGACATAGATAGTGGTCCCAGGAGTGAGAGAGCGCGGGAAGAGGGCTTGCTGGATGCGTGACGCTGACGCAGGGAGCGGCGCCAAATGCAGGGTGCGGAAAGGAGACGTAGTGCCTGGTTGGCGCGCAAGCAACAGTTGCGCCCAGAGGATCCAAGGGAAAAGAGGGGGACTCTCCCTAGCCCATAAGTTCAGGGTCTGCCAGTGATTCTCCTTCAAATGGGGACCAACTGTTCCAACTCAGGGCATAGGTACTCTGCTGCTCATAGCTAGTCGCTGATAGTAGAGTTGTTAAGTTGTAAAAGGAATAAAGCTTTGAAAAGAATCCCTTTGTCTGTGTCTGGACTTGGCTACTGGATTAGACTGAAAGAGGCCGCCAAGGAGCTCCTGACAGAGAGGGCGTTTCGGAGCCACCCGATCTAATACCCCAGTGATTGCAGCATTCCAGCCACCCACCAGGGTCTCGACTGAGTGGCCGTTGGCGTGCTCCAGAGAACCCCCAAGCACGTTCAGGAATCCATTCGGATCCATAAGATGCCTGGGGCGGACCATTTTAATGGGTCCTCCACCCCTGCGGAGGGGTTGTGGAACCGAGAAGTCTAACATCAACTATATTCATGGAATGACCCCACTGGGTTCTAGTATTACGGGAGAGGGAGAAAAATGTCTCCCTATCCACATTCTCCACACCAGGCATAATTTTCTGCACCTCTAGGTTTTAGTAACCACCACCCAAAACTGGAAGGATGCTATCCAAGGTGCTGACCTCAAATTGGGGACAGGCCTCAGTACCTTGGATAGCACCTTTCAGCACTTTGGACAGCACCCTTAGAGTTTTGGCTGGTGGTAACTAAAACCCTGAATGGAATCACAGCCCCTCTGGAAATGGAGTCACCAGCCACCACTGAAACCGAGCGCAAGTCATGTTTGTGAGAACACTCAAGCACCACTTACACCAGTCTCCCCCAACCTGGGGTCCTCCACTCTGATTCATCCCCCAGCCAACCTGGCCATGGAGAAGGCTGACTTATATTAACAGGTGGCTTGGTGGTTTTGTAATATCACTGGTGAGGAGTTCTTTTCAGTTTGGCATTTTATTCTTGAAGTTTTAAACAAAATGTTTTTCTCCCATGCTGGGTTCCCTACACACACACACACACACACGTATCTGCTACCAAAAAAACACTGTTGCTTTATGAGTTTACCCCCGTCTGCTCCTCCTCCCCCTGCTTGCGTCCAACATGGAACAGGGACAGGGAAACACACAAGTTGAGGACGATGATGGATTGTATGTTTCCTTTTGCACGTTACAGGGGAGAGGAGGGGGCCTCAACACAAGAGCTGCTGTTCTTGGCGGCAGCCCCTCCATGTCATGGGGAATGTCTTGTTTCATGCAGATGCAGTCTTGGGGAAAAGGGAAGAACAGGCTCTGCTCCAGCAGAAAAACAATGCAAGTATCAGAGTGAAGGAACAGGGGAGTATTTGCTTCTCAAAGTTGTCCCTCAGTGTGAATGCCATGGGAATTACAAAATGTTAAGGCAGCATGGGTGGGCAACTGGTGGTCCTCCAGATATTTTGGCCTACAACTCCCATGTTCCCTCACCTTAGTTATGCTGGCTAGGGCTGATGGGGGTTGCATCAGGCTTGATGGGGGTTGCATCAGGTCAATGCAGGCTCTGCAATGAAGAATGCAACTACAGCATCTCTGACAGATGGCTGTCCAGCCTCTGTAAGATCACCTCCCCCTTTATGAACTTGCCCATAGTTTAAGATCTTCTTCAGATGCCCTTCTGCATGTTCCAGCACTGAGACATTTAGGTTGGTGGAAGTGTGGGATAGGGCCTTCTCCATGGCAGCACCCCACCTGTGGAACTCTCTCCCCAAGGGAGTTAGGCTAGCCCGTCCTTTGCTCATTTTAGGAAGGCTGTTAAAATGTTTTTGTTCCATAGGCTCTTAAGCATTTTAAATGTATTTGTGCAACTGATCACACCTTGTTTTTAAGATTCTCTCCTCCTCTTAATTCTGCTGGTGGTGGTGTTTTTAAAGTTTTCAATTTTTTTGTAATTATTTTTTATATTGTTGTAAAAATTCTAAATGTAAATTGCCTTGGGCCAAAAGGCGACTCATAAATGTAAAAAAAATAAATACCTCTAGTGAAGGAGAACCTCCCACCTCCCAAGGAAGACCGTTCTACTGCTGAACAGCTGTTACCACCATTCGGAAGTGTCTGGAAAATGTTTAGCTGAAATCCACTTTCCTGCAATTTCCACCCATTGGTTCAAGCCCAGGCCACAAACATTACACTAGTGACATCAGAAGGGCTATATTATCATGATCCAGAACCACAGATTATGTAAGTGGCAGGATGAGTAGAGATTAGAGGAAACTGGGCTGGGCAGCAGGCAGAGAGAGAAAAGTTACATTAGGAACAGCTATTCTTTTATGACCCAGAAATGGATGCTTCAGAAAACAACTGTGCATATAAAGAAACTCAGATGAGTCCATCTTCGGTATCATTCTGGAGCATGTCGCATGTGTTTCAAGAATCACACTGGCATGCAGAGTCAGAGCTGAGTAACCTCCAAATAGTCTTGACAAAAGGACTAATTTGCTGGCAGCCCTATGGCAGAAGGGCCAACTCATGTATGATTAGCAGTACAGTGGGAGCTGCTGTGATGTAACCGCTCCCACACCACTCCTGGTAACATCTGAAGGATGCTGATCACATCAGCATGCCCAGTAATGTCACTGGGTGGGATAGCTGGAAGCCAGAAACAAAATTCAAAGTGATCTTGATAGGCTGGAGCGCTGGGCTGAAAACAGCAGAATGGAATTTAATAGGGATAAATGCCAGGTTCTGCACTTAGGAAAAAGAAACCAAATGCACAGTTACAAGATGGGGGATACTTGGCTCAACAATTCTACAAGTGAGAAGGATCTTGGAATTGTTGTAGATCACAAGCTGAATATGAGCCAACAATGCGATGTGGCCTCAGAAAAGGCAAATGCTATTTGGGGCTGCATTAATAGAAGGATAGCTTCCAAATCACATGAAGTGCTAGTTCCCCTCTACTTGGCACTGGTTAGGCCTCATCTGGAGTACTGTGTCCAGTTCTGGATGCCACACTTTAAGAAGGATGCAGACAAACTGGAAAATGTTCACAGGAGGGCAATGAAGATGATCAGGGGACTGGAAATAAAGCTCTATGAGGAGAGACTGAAAGAACTGGGCATGTTTAGCCTTGAGAAGAGAAGACTGAGGGGAGATGCGTTAGCGCTGTTCAAGTACTTGAAGGGTTGTCACAGAGAGGAAGGCCAGGATCTCTTCTTAATCATCCCAGAGTGCAGGACACGGAACAATGGGCTCAAGTTCCAGGAAGCCAGATTCCGGCTGAACATCAGGAAAAAATTCCTGACTGTTAGAGCAATATGACAATGGAACCAATTACCTAGGGAGGTTGTGGACAGCCATCTGTCAGGGATGCTTTGACTTGGATTCCTGCATTGAGCAGGGGGGTGGATTCAATGGTCTTATAGGCCCCTTCCAACCCTATTATTCTGTAATTCTATGATTGCTTCCTGTGCCATCAGCCCCAGGGATAGGGTGATCTATGACCTCCAACCTTTACCAGCAGTCACAACTTTGCTGGTAAAGATAAAAACTGGCTCAAAGCAAGGCATGGTTTTGAAACAGAAGAGAGACCAAGCATATTTATGGCATTTAATTCCCTTCCCAGATAGGGAGCTTTTAAAATAAGCTAGCAGATGCTGTTAGTAGCATGTCAAACTCAAGTGGAGTGGGAAGGAAATTGGACAAGGCACCAATTTTAAGGAGGTGCCTTTCTTTTGAAGAGGCAAGGGAAAAATTGCAAAGCTACCATTAGATGGCTCACTTTCAACATCCTTCAATCCTTCCTGCCTGCCAACAGGGAAAGCCAGTTCCTCAAACTGCTCTCAGTTTATTGGGCTGGACGTCAGAATGAGATCATATCAGGCAATATTTCACTCAAACGATTCACTTATTATTTACAATAATAAAAAAAGCATTTCTCCAGCCACTGAGAAATGAAGTACATCTGAAGTCGAGATTGTAATTATATGCAAGCTTTCGAAGTGTGGCAAAGATGTCTCCCACATCCCTATTGCTCCTTGGGTTGGATAAAAAAAAATAATAACTTGCAGCAGAAACGATCTTTTTTTAAATAATATTATGAAGCTTTTACACAGTAGATGAGCAACCATTTTCCGGCATTTCATTTTGTCAGAGAATGGAGGAGACACACCGATAGGCTGATGCAAATAAAATCTGGCTAGGTAAAAATCTCATTAAAGCCAAATGTAAAGTTTTGGGAGTTTAAGCTGTTGGCAGATCAACTGGCATCCAGTACATGAACCCTTCTTTATTCAGGGATTTATAACCTATTTTATACATAGCATCTGTAACACACACTGGGATATATACATTCCCTTTCTAAAATGGACAAAGCTTTCTTTACAAGAAAAACCAAACAAAAATACAACCTCCTCCTTTGTAAGTTATGTACAGCAGAAACAATAATGAGAGAAAAAGAGAGAGATCAAAACAAGTTTTTTTTTTTAAAAAAAACAACACCTGAATTTCCTTGATCCTTGTGCTTTTCTTTTCTTTTGTACTTGCAGAACATGCTTTATTCTTACGGTACAGGCTTGTTTCTGTTAGTTAAAATGCTCCCTGGAAACTCAGCTGTTAGTTTAGCTAATAGCACCATGCTGCCTTGGCATGGCCAATTTTTGTTGCCCTACCCTCTCAGCTATCTCAAATTGTGCATTTCATCTTTGCTTTTCAAAACTTAAGTTACCAGTTCAAATCCAGCTTCAGTGCACGTAAGATGTCTGGGCATCTCCAAGGGCTGTTTAGTTTGCTACTCATATTCATTGGCCGGTGGAGTGTCCAACTCTTCAATGCCTCCCTTTTCCTGGAAATCACAGCAAAGTTAAATAGCAGCCTTTCTTAACCTGGTGCCCTCTAGATGTGTTGGACTTCAACTTCCATCATGCTCCAGCCAGATGCGTTCGACTTCAGCTCCAGTGTGTTCAACTTCATATGTGTGTTGGACTACAGATGTGTTGGACTTCAACTCCCATTATCCCCCAGCCAGCATGGCCAATGGCCATGCTGGCCTGGGGATGATGGAAATTGGTCCAACGCATCTGGAGGGCACCAGATTGGGGAAGGCCTCTCTACAGAGTGCATCTTTCAGCACTCATTGGAGAAAGGCCTGCTATCATCCATCCTGTAAAATCTGCGTTATTTATAGCACTTATTTACTAACCTGGCAAATGGCTAGGCACAAAACATTCTTCATATAAGTATTCTAATTTTATTATCATTCACTCCCCTAGCCTTCATCACAGAGCAGGCTTTAAATTCTTCTCTTTTTAAAGCTAAATAATCCACCTGAAGAATGCAACAAAGATTAATGGAATTCTTCGCATTTTCAGGCTGGGTGCTGCCTCACTGCAATTTTACCAACATTTAATGATAACTATACTACTGTAGGTTTTGAAGCTCTATGTAGGTTTAGCTAAAGCTGGAGCATCTTACATAATAATTACTCATGCCCCTGACTTGTCTGCTGTCTATACTGCAAGAGAGCAAACATATTTCTTCTCCATTGGGCTACAGTGACCTTCCTTACCCCCTTTTCTAGATCAGGGGCAAATTAAATTAAAATGTGTACTTGCATGTGTGCACATATGTCTTTAAGTATCAGGCATGAGGACCCTGATCCAGATGGGGAAAACAGCAGGGCTGGCGGGATGTGAGGGGTGGGGTTAACCCTTTTCCGATGGACCTGTCAAAATCCTCCTGGGGCAAATAGGCTATGGAGCCCTAAAAAGGTCAAATGTAGCTTGCAAACAAGCTAGAATTTACCTTTTCAATGTTCTGTAGTGCTCTGGATGCCATATTTTTCACCCACCAGGGAAAATCCAACAGGCCCCTCCTCTTGCAATTTTCAGACGTGCTGTGAGAACCTCCTTTTTGTTCTGAAAGGCCTTTTATGAGTACACCTTACTGTCTCTAAGCTGACACCTAGATACTGTTTTTAAAAGCTTCTGCTGATGTTTTCTCCAACTGTTCTTTTAACTGTTCTTAGTTATTCATTTTTAGACAGTGCATGAACTTGCTACAGTAGGCACCATCTTAGAGGAGGCATTCCTTCCTGTGTATGAAAGGTGGAATGCCTCTTCTAAGATAGCATCTGTCACCCACTGTTTTTGAAAGTAATTGAACCCAAAATATTTAACTTTTTAAAAAAGTTGCCCAACCAATCAAAAGGTTTTTAATCCATTGATCTAACATATTAATGTACTAAACATTGCAGTCCTAATAAGAAACATTATTACCAATGTTACACATGGAAGAAGCTATTATCATCCAAAGCATAAGTCATTTTAAGCAAGAGGGAATAGTTGTGCCAAACAAACCAATATCCGCCATCAGAAATGAAGAATTTCTCATCTTTTGAAATTGTTTTGTAGCCCTCAAAACGCAAGACAAATATACACTTCTGATTTATCACTTTATTTTCTTTGGAGGGAGCACCTTTAAATTTAATACATCGCCTCCCCTCTCCCTGCAAAAAACCACAAGCAGATTATATTATGCATCACCCATTAGTCATGTTGTTATGCTGCCTTCTAGATATTTATTTTCTCCAAAAGAAAGACATTCAAGCAATTCCTCACAAACCAACGACAGTCACACATGGGTAAAAAGTTGAAGGATTTCGCACTTGCCCCCGAGTGAGTCAGAACTTTTGCTCAATATGAAGTCATCCAAGTCTACTATTCCACATCTCCTTAGGAATAGTAGTTTTGTAGTTCCTAGGCTCCTGCCTTTTAAGTATATATTTTACTTGCTAAAATAAAATGAGAAAATCTATTAATAAACATCATGGGGAGAATTGTACATATTTTGAAGCAGCTAAACAAGTATCAAGGACCGCTATGGGACTCCTCCAATGGCCTCGTTCACACGTAACTATGAGCTGGGAATCCTGGCTTATTAAGCCACAGTGTGAACAAGCTGTGCGCTCAATGTACACACAAGTGGTATGCAACCCGTATACTCTTCCCTTCATGTGGGTTGATAAACACACCAGGAAGGGATACCTTAGTGTCAGGTCTGAAGCTAGGATTATGGTTCATTGCCCAACCAAGCCAGGATTCGCAAGCCAACAAACCCTAGTTTAAACCTGTCTTATGTTCCCTGCCAATGTTTTACGTGTCCACAATGGTGGACAACACTTGAGTGAACTGTGTGCCACGGCACCTATATCCATGTAATTTCTAACATTTCATAGGGGGAAAAAACCAGTCACACTTCTAACACCCTAATTCTCATACCAAGGATCATTGTCTGACGGATGTATCCAATGCCAGTCTAACTTAAGTCCCATTCATTTCAATGGGTCTACTAGGCAGGACTAACACTGGATACAACCTTGAATCTCACCTGCTCTTACTCATTGCTTAAGACTCACCTCTGCCTTCTGCATCTATATTAATTTAAACGGCAATCACCTGGTTTCCACCAGTGTAAGAGGATGTTTGTTCTTTCAGTTATACATAATAGGAAACACAACTGCCCTACAATAGGTTATCAAACAGTTCAAAAAATACCCCAGCTGCTGCAGCGTGTGAACAACAGGCTGCATGATGCCTTAGTGTTCATGCCCAAGCACTGACACTAGAAATGATGTACCCACTCTATACTGCGCATTATTTAAGGTGCAATCCTATGCATGTTTAGATGGGAAAAAATGCTGGCTGGGGATTGCTGGGAGTTGTAAGCCTTTTTACTGTCTGAAGATGCATAGGATTGCACCTTTAATTTCTAGAGAGCTTGGTAAAGGAGCTGAACCCTGAAGAGTGACAACTCTTGTACCTCACATGTGTTATAATTTTATGAGATGGCTCTGCAAGGGCAAAAATAGAGACAGTGATTATCAGGGACAAGTCCCGATAAAATAAAGATAGTAGGAACCTATGCATCTATAAGCCTAAACATTCAAGTATACATAATTCAGGATTTTGCCTAAGTGGAAGTTTTAACCCCTTCCCTTTCCAAGCTGTAAAATGACACCAGCACTCTACCCTTTTGATTGCCTAGATCAGCCTTCCCCAACCTGGTGCACTCCAGAAGGGTTGGACTACAATTCCCATTATTCCTAGCCAGTGGCAACAAATCATGGCACTCTAAGAAGCCTCTCTGGGAAACGTCCCAACTTTAATGTGTGGTCCACATCCTAGAACGAAGGTACACATGTGTGAGCAGAAAGAGTCGAACCTGTGGACAATGTGTTGTAACGGAACCAGCCCTACCTTGGAGTTGGTTCAGATCATAGACGCATAGAATCATAGAATAGTAGGGTTGGAAGGGGCCTATAAGATCATCAAATCCAGCCCCCTGTTCAATGCAGGAATCCAAGTCAAAGCATCCCTGACAGATGGCTGTCCAGCTTGGTCTTGAATGCCTCCAGTGTGCGAGAGCCCACCACCTCCCTAGGTAACTGTAATGGCAAACCAGGTTTTCTCAAACTGGCTTGCAAACCAGCTTCAAACCATTGTTTTAAAATCTGATCCCCACACACACACACACACCACGCCATAAACCATGGTTTGTCAATTTGGACACTATAAAAAACCAGAGATAGGCTTTGCAAACCATGGTTTGGTGTGACACCTGAGCCGAGCCTGTATGAAGCATAAAAACATGAAGGTTTTTAACTGAGTGAGGCGGAGCCCAGAAGCTTATCTGTCAGAGCCAGCAACTCTTATATGTAACTGTAAGCCAAGACTTCCTGTAAAACTCTATCTTGTATTGACCAAGTCGACACTGGTGGCTTCCTTCAGTGTCAGCCTTTTGTGTGAAAATAATATTAATACCTGTTCTGATTTGAGGGAACAATGCAGTAATAAGGTTCCTTGGAGTTTAGGGGGTGGGGGTAGGATGATAGGAGATACATCTGATGTGCAGGCATGCTAATGCAGAACATCTGTAGCTTATTTTTCCTACATTCCACATATCCCCAGAAGTACATTTTCTATTACCCATACCTCAAATCGTAAAGCTGCTGTCGGCCCTAGACGGCAAATGATTTTGGCAGCTAGAAAACCGACACACACATTCCAGGAAGGGATGCTAAGTTTAATGTATTGATGGGACGGGGGTGGGTGGGGTGGGGCGGGAACGCATGCAATACTCGGAGCAGAAGAGCCACAATCATTCCTCTAGAATTGGTTTGGGAGGATGGCTCCTTTCCAAACAAACTGCGACCTGCCCCAGTTTTTCAACCCCAATCACACATGTTTGCTCAAAAGATTCTCAAAACTGTGGATGCAATTATCCAGAGAAAACCTTACTCAGGTATATACAACCAGTGCCTCCACTATGTGTGTGGGGGGGGGGGGGGAGAGAGAGAGAGAGAGAGAATTGGGCGTGTCCTTGTTCTCTAAAAACTAGATTTAGAACAAGAAGTTTGTTCTTAAAAATAATCCCCCTATGACTCCAGTCCAAGATCAACATGCAGAGAGGCTCTGAAAACAAGCAAAAACACCAGGAAAGGAAAAATCCCAAAGCACCACAATTGTTTATTTGTTGTGCAAATCTCTAAAATGCTCTGCTCTATGTGTTTCGAGACGGAAGTCTCTTCTTCAGGAGCAATTAATCTCTTGGTCGAGCTTGCTTCTAGTTCTGTAGGAACTAGTCTGTTCCGTCGACTGTTCTATCCATTTCTATCACACAGTCGATGGAACAGACTGGTTCCTACGGAAATAGAAGTAAGCTAGACCAAGAGATTAATTGCTCCTGAAGAAGAGGCTTCCCTCTGGAAACACATAGAGCGGAGCATTTTAGAGATCTGCACAACAAAAAAATAATTATCATAAGACTAAAGGACTCGATGGTCTTGTAGGCCCCTTCCAACCCTACTATTCTATGATTCAATGACTACACTCAGTGGCGCTTTGGGTTTTCCTTCCTTAAAACAAGCATCATTGACTTAACCACATACAAACATCAATGTGAATCAATCCTTGTTTATATAGCTCCAGAATAAACTGCTCCGAATTATTTAAAGGCCATCCGAGCCATCAGAGTCCTTTGCACCCTTTGTTTTGAAGCCTGTAATTGCCCCTGGAGTTCGGGAGCCTGTGGTTCATTCTTTCTGCTTGGACACCACTGCGCTTGCGGGTCTCAGCGCGAAGAATAGCCCTGGGGTCCAACTGGCTTCTAGTAGTGCTCCTTGAGACACACTCTTAGCTCTTTTCTCTGCTCTCTTCTGGCCCCTCACCCACATTTCCAAGACCAGCATCCCCCTGCTTTCCTAATGATCCACCTCGTTTGCTCAGACATATCCAGTTGCATTGTATTTCCAGAGAGAAAGCTTTACCCCCACCCCCCTCAGTAAAGCACCCACTGAGCCAGGCTTTGTATGTCACAAGAATGCAGCTCGACCTCTGAGGCCATCCAGGCAGCCTGCATCCTCCGTATAAGTTGCTCTCTTGGAGCCCAAGGGAGGTGATCAAGCATGGAGCCCAGAGCGCTGGAAGTTGCTCCTAAAGGCATCAAGCTGAGCACAACCATTTGAATCTTTTTGGGAATTCTAAGGAGAAGCCCCATTTTTAAGGCTCTCCCTCCAAACTCTTATTTTTGAACCAAATGGAGGTAGATCTAGTGACTAATGGCTACACCTCCATTTTGTCTCATCACCATCACCGCAAGTACTAGTGGGAGGGGCTGTAGCTCAGCGGTAGAGCACTTGCTTTGCAGGCAGGAGGTCCTGAGTTCGAACCCTGACATCTCCAGGTAGGGCAGGAAAAACCTCTGCCTCCAACCCTAAAGAGCCGCTGCCAGTTGGTGTTGACAATACTGGGCTAGATAGACCAAGGGCTCAGTATAAGGCAGCTTCCTATGTTCCTAGTTGTGCCAGAACCTTTGGATACATCATCCGTTGGTTCTTCCTGGAGGACATAGTACAAAACACAGCTTACATGGCTTGAGGAGTGCCCAGAGCATTTTTCTAACTATTTGCAACCAACCAGGATTGCAGTCCTTTGGGCTCCCCTTATTCTGAAGCCAGGTCATTACAGATGCTTATGCTCTACTCTTTCCCCTTTCCACTTGAATCTATCTATCAAGTTCCACCCCGCGCACCCCACCATGGTCACCAGCGCCTGAGCTCCCTTGGCTCGTAGCCTCCCAATCCTCTGCCTTGCCACTTCGATAGTGCCACCTTCTATTCCTTATTTGGCAAATGCTGACTTCCCCAATCTTCGTCTTTCTCTATGCTTTCATTGGACCTATTAACTAGCTAGGGAATTGGTGTGCTATCCAAGCCTTTTTGACTTCTGTAGCGAGTGTGTCGATGCCTTTGGACTCTAGACAAGGGTGGGAAACCTAAGGCCTGGGGGCCAAATCTGATCCTCCTGGGGTCCCAGTACAGCCCCTTGGAGTTCCCCAGATGGCCCCACCCCCTTCCCCTGGCCCCACCCCCTTTCCTCTGACCACCAATCTCTTGGTGGCTTCCTGGCTTTTGTGTGCAGTTTTTTCCCCATTCTAAACAGTCAAAATTCCAAAAGACAGTAACAGTCACTGTTAGTGACTGACAGTAAGAGCTTGAAGCTGCAATACACAGTTTTTTTTAGTATTTTTTGGCTCCACCCCTTTTGCCTTTGGCCATGCCCACCACTGAAATGCAGCCCCCGAGACCTTCTCCAAAATTCAATTTGGACATCAGGCTGAAAGAGGTTCCCTGCCCCTGTGCTGGAGCACAGTGCAGCCTTCCCCAACCATGTGCCTTCCAGATGTGTTGGTCTACAACTCCCAGCATCCCCCAGCCAACATAGCCATTGGGAGGGAAGGCTGGCGCAGTGCATCCATCTATTGCATGTGCACAACTAATCTACCTAAAGGCCCCCTGTAGACCCGTGTTCGTCATCATACACCTACACACAGATGCCATGTGTCCGTGTGAGTGAAGATGCGTGGCAACATAACTGAGGGATTTGAGTGTCCAGAGAAGACTGTATTCTTTCGGTGCCTCAAACTCCAATCTTGCCATGCAGTGAATATTTGGCATGTAAGCCAATCACATTACTTAGATTGTTTTACAGCTAGCATAAAAACGTCTGTGTGCATGCAGGGGGAAAGAAAGACGGGGGGGGGGGCTTGGCATATAAAAATGATGAACAGCAGTTTCAGGAGAAAGATGCAGCTCACACCGTTCTATCTATTTTTGTCAAATGCTCACAAGGTAATCAGAACAGCCCCTTTATGATTCAGCTTCTGATTAAAAACATATATACCTCACTTTCGCCTCTGTCTTTTACACAGGGGAGCAACAGTGGTCATATAATTCAAGCGAATAAAACCTGCGAGGACAGTGCCCAATTTCTGCTAGCCAAACAGTCCTATCAAACTGATGTTGGCACATTGCAGATGGGAGGAAGAGACTAGCGAAACCAGGGAAGAGAGATCAAACCCTGCATCCCTCTGTAATAAGATATCTACCTATCATTTCTATTGTAGTGGGGAAGAGGGTCCAGAGTGGACTTCAAAAGAGGAGCAGATTTAAGAAGTATAAGTATAAAGGCAGGTGGAAATTCCCCATTTATGGGAGAACACGGCTGCGGCTCAGTGGTAGAGCATGTCCTTTGCATGAAGCTCTCAGTTCAATGCCCAGACCCCTCCCTTTTTAAAAGTCCTCAGATACCAGAGCTGAGAAAGGCCACTGTCTGAGATCTTGGGAGAAGTGCTGCCAGACAAAGTTAGGGCAGCCATATGTCCTCTTTTACAATCCTCTGTTTGAAGGGCTGCCCTCTATTTTGAAGGCATCCTCTATTTGAAGGACCGTCCAGTCCAAGTCCAGCTGAAAGATAAAGAACCATCAGAAGGAACAGCTGGGCCCTGAAGTAACTCATCCACGGCACCTGGACAGCAGACTGAGCAAGGCACACAGGTCACCTGGCCCCAGTCTTCCACGCTACGTTGAGATTATTGTATTTCTATTTAAATTATAATAATTATTTCTAAATATGCATATATACATATAAATTAGCACATGTAAATTTTATGCAAATAGGTGTCCTCTTTTGTCCTTTTTTTGGGTGATGTGTGTCCTCTTTTTTGGCAATTCACAACTGGCCACCCTAGACAGCGCTGGGCTACTTGGGGCAATGAACTGACGCTTGTCAATAAGCCCACAAATTACTAGCCAGCATTTTTTAAAAACTAGCCCCCTCAATGCAGTGTGGAAACGCAAGATACTAGCCTCTTAGTAGGCTAGTAAAAAAAACACACAACCTTCTACCAAACAGGCCAGTGGAGGAAGGAAAGATCTGAGAGTTGGGCTTCTCTCTTTCCTTAGCCAGCACAGAAACCAAGCAGCCTGGCAGAGAACAGATGGAGAGATCTGTCCCTCTTCTGCCCGCTCAACCACTTGTCTGCCTGGAGTTCCTCACTGCCTATGCCTACCAGGCCAGCTGTTAAATACAAGGCTGGTTTCATATGGCTACTGATGTGGGAAGAGACACATTGGTGGAAGCAGTGGAGGCTGGTGGCTCTGGTGTCAGCATGAATCCACTCCAGGTTTCAGTCGGAACCGGTCAGAACCCTAAAGGAGCTATCCAAGGTGCGGAAGCCTCCAATAACCTTTTTATTTCCCCAGGCATTCAGTGTTTCAGCTGGCTGCTGCTGCTTCTGAGCTTTATCGGTTCATTTCATCTGTTGTTTTTACTGCTTTTATTGTTTTATACTGCATTTTTACAGAGATTTTTTAAAGGTTGTTTTTGTACTTCTTTGCTTCGTCAGCCACCACAATTCCTAGAATTAGAAAAGGGCAGAATATAATTTTAAAATACTACTAATGCTGCCATTTTTTAAAAAAGGGAAGAAACAGTAGCAAGGATATTGCCCACCCGCTTCCAATGGATTGTGTGCAGAGCAGGTTGTCACCGAGAAGGCACCGGCAAGGCTTATCATGCAAAAGACCGTAAGATCTGGTCTGGGGCAAGCACTGACTAACTGCATGCAGAGGGCCCTAACCTATTTGAACTGCACCAAGAAAGCGCTGCCACATTCCTGAACCACGTCTGCCTTTCCTTCATCTCTACTCCACCACCATTCCAGGAGAGCTTTTATCTTCATTATAGAGAGACCAAGGGCAAATTAGCAAATCACAAGATGCCCTACAGTAGTTATGATTCCACTGGGATTTGAAGATCATCGCTCTAGCAGGAGACACTAGGAAATGCTTTAAATGAAAGCTTCTGCCTGACCTACCACGATTTGCGGCTGTCTACAGCTGAATTCTAATGGTCCACTTTTTGCAGGCGCGTGCGCGCGCGCGCACACACACACGGAAATGTCTACCATGGACTGTTTTGACCTTCAAGCTATGACATTTATATATATAAAAAAGTGTTCTCCCAAACAGTATTCAGGATTAGCATGGATTCATCACAAGAAGGGAGCTTTATCATGGGGGGGGGGGGCATACAGAAGAGTTCTCCACTCCAGAGCTGGGAAGGAGGAAACGCACAGCTATTCAAAGAATTAAAACAAAGCAAGGCGTTTTCAGAACATCAAGGCATTGCAGGGAATCAGGGAAGGAATGGGCAGTGTTTTTCCAAGGAGGGCCTCAGAAGCCATGCTGCATTTGACTGGTGGAACCAGGAAGCATCCCACCTCTAAAGAAACTGAAGACCTTCAAACATTTATTTATGTATTTATTATCAATACTTAAGTACAGCTTAATAAAATAAAATTCCTTAATATAATAAAATCCACTAACCTATACTCTAAGCCAACCTGATGTCTGCAAGATGTTTTAGATTACAACTCCTAAGATTCCTGACCGCTGGCCATGCTGGCTGGGGCTGATGGGAGGTGAAGTCAAAAAGACTTGGAGAGAACCATCGTGCTGAAATGGTGCAATGTCAGGACTTGGTACATAAACTTTGCTTGCTTCCATCTTCACTACCAATTCCAATTTCCTTTTGTATCATGTCTATTAGATCAGCCATGGTTTATTTGCATAATTTGATTTTAAATATCGTAATTCTGCATTTGGATACCCCCTTTTTATTGTTTGCCACAATGGAATCTTGTTATAGAGCAGTATATAAATAAGTAAATGAAACAATCTCCATACAGAGCTCAGTAAATTTTAAATAATAACAATATGTATGTACAGTACCATCAATGGACATGGCACTTTACAGAGTATGGCTTTGATGATGTTGGAATGACCCACGATAGATCTTGATACAACTGGGGATTGGAGAAGAAGTTGTTTGGTTCATAGTTTAATAGGAACTGACCTAGTTTGTGCTTCCCAAACTGATACATGAACCTGGACTCAATTATCCTTTGGTTTTCACACTTGCCCAACTTTTGGGAAGCAGTTCTCCAATCAAACAAAGGCGTACAAAAATGTGCACATCAGGGGAAATTGTGTTCAAAAATGCATACACTGGGGAAAACAGAATACAAAATGGCATATATTAGGGGAAATTGCTTGCAAAAATGTGTCTATTTGGGGGGAAGTAAACAAAAATGTATAGGAACTTTTGCGCATACGAACTTTCACACAGTTGTTTAAAAAGAACATTTGCAAACTAATGCAGAAACAGGACAAAATGAAGTTTCTCGAACTTCAGCCATTATTGCCAAGTGTCAGAGATGATGGGCAGCTGTAGCGTAAAGACAGCTGTAGTTTAACAACATTCCATACCCCCTAGTCTAAGCAATTACTATACAGGTACAACTCCATAAATATAGGTGACGCTGAAACATGACCCTCAAGCAAAGTAAAATTTGCCTTTTCTCTGCCCCCACATAATGCCCACCGGTTAGCAAAGGCTGCATTGTATTTAAAATGTAAGTGACCTCTCTTTGAGGTGTGGGGTGTCGATTAATTAATAATGTTTCATCCAAAGTTACCCTACCTGAGAGGGACCTACAGAGGGGAGAGGAGCAGAAGGGTTACAATACAATTTGTGGGGAAAAGAATGTGGTTGGTTTGGCATATTTTGAATGCTGGGGATTCTCTGGCTAGCATCTCATCCATTTTTAATATACTCCATCAAGCTGTCAGAAAAGGATATGGAAAGTAATTATTGCACAAGGGCAGCTTCCCTTTCCTGTCAAAATATGTACAGAATATCTAAGGTTGTAAGGTACCCGTTGTACACACAAGGAAGAACTGGTAAATGTACACCAAACACTAAGGATTTCAGCACACAGTTAAGAGTCTATGCCTCACTCCAGCACTTTCTGGAGATCTCTGGAAACTTGTTCAACCAGAACAGATGAAGCACTCGAGAGGCTTGCGGTATACCTGGTGTAAATTAGTGGCAGATTTAATAAAGCTAATACTCTACTGGAAAGCTAGGCAGATGGCAGGTATGTTGGACTGAGGGAGCTCCAGCCGGCAACATGAATGCTGAAAGCGGAGCTGCAGAAAAGGGTGGGAAGCCCCCGCAAATCCAAGGCTTTGCAATTCTAGCGAGGAACTGGGATGGGGTGGGGGTAGGGTGTTGCTAGGCCTGGGCTCGTGGGGCCCCAGCCCTGAAACTATCTACTACAGCACTGGATCTGTTCCCTGAAGCTCTGAATGACCACTGGTGCCAAAAGAAGTTTTTTTCCTTAGCTTAATTGCCATGCAGGGTGTGATTTTCAAGGGGGATTAAAGCTGGGAAGGCAAAGTTTAACTCTCCCTTCCCCACATGATGCAACATTCCCTCCGAACTCAATAATGTGTCCCTCCAAGACAATTAGGCTTAGGAAAATTTTTTTCCATTGGTTCAGGATGATCTGGGGCATGGTGCAAATTATTTGAAGAATTTATTTTATTTGAGGTTATTTGGATAAGAAATTAATTGGCTGGCTGTGCCGCCTGTGACATTTAAATAAAACCTAGTCATTATTTCTACATGTCCATATATACAGTACATATAAATCAACATATGCAAATTTTATGCAGATTTGTGTTCTATGGACCTAGGCCCCAAATCTTTTAAGTGCCTAGCAACACCCCTGGGTGGGTGGACTCCCAAGATTCTTACACCCCTACAAGGGCTAGGCAAATGTCTGGCTTATCTCACAGTCCCATCGCAACACTGTATGATCGAGTGCGCCATAAAAGCTGGAAGGATAAATAGGGTATACCGCTGGGAATTTATATCAGCCTTCCTCAACAGATGGTACCACCGGTCCACTTAAAGATTGGCCATGTTGGTTGGGGAGGATGGGAGTTGTAGTACAACACATCCGGAGGGCACTGAGTTGCAGAAGGCTTACAGAATTTATATAGCACCATCTATCACAATGGTGGCCCCCCATCTGTGGAATAAGCTCCCCGATGAGGTCTGCTTGGCGTCAACATTGTTATCTTTTCAGCACCAGGTTAAGAGCTCTCTCTTTTCCCAGGTATTTGGCAGCACAGGATGAGTTTCAATCGGGCCTGGATGTGCCTTTATTATGACTGAATTGTTCAAAGTCGCTTTTAGTTATATGTTGCTTGTGTATATTTTCTGCGTGCTTTTATGTAAATAGCTTTTAAACTTTGTATATTGTATTTTAATGTTTTAACTTCTGTAAACCACCCAGAGAGCTTTGGCTATGGGGCGGTACAGAAACGTTAATAATAACAATAATAATAATATGATGATGATGAACCCTTTATCACTAAAGAGGGTGAAAGAGTACAACAATTGCCAAGTAGAGGCACACTTTGTACTGGCTTAAAACAGTGATGTTGACCTTTTGGGGTAGGCAACCAGGTGCCCTCCAGATGTGTTGGACTACAACTCCCATCACCCTAACCAGCATGGTCATTAGCTATGTAGGCTGGGGATGTTGGGAATCATGGTCCAACCAAACCGGATTGGGGAACACTGTTGAAAAAGCTAAGCAGCCTTTCAGTTCCTATTACACACCCAAGCAATGGGATAAGGTCTCTCATTCCTATAATTTCTCAAAGCCAAGACACCTTTCTTTATGCTCTTTTGTCAGATGAGACCCCGCAGAGAGACAACGCTTTGCGTCTCCTTCTTGAAAGCCTCCCTTGAATCCAGGAGGAGGTCTTAATTCCTCTATTAATTAGGATTCTGCAGAGCTCACAACAGCGCTCTCATGCTGCTCTCCCCTGGTGTCATATTTTGTGTGAATGATGTGGTTCATTCAGAAAACCTGGTGAAGTCCTAAAGGACCATGGGAAATGACATCTGAAGTGTGCTTGACTTCAGGTCCCCTCTGTTAATCGATAGTTCCCACTTGAAGCCTGAGATATGCCGTTTTGCATGCTCAGGTCATGACGTCCTTGACTTCAACATGATTGTCACAACCGGTTCTGCATTTTGTTCCTTACCCACTCAAGCTCTCCCTAGATGCCTGGCCTTGTGACCAAAGCAAGAAGATTTCAACCATTAGCTTGTAATGACTGTGCTTCCTTCCCTACCCATTGCACCTCTTATTAGCCATTTTAGAACTTAAGAACATAAGAAGAGCCATGCTGGATCAGACCAAGGGTCCATCTAGTCCAGCATTATGTTCATACGGTGGCCAACTAGCTGCCCATGGGAAGCCCACAAGCAGGACAAAGGTACAACAGCACCCTCCTGCCCATGTTCCCCAGCAACTGGTGTACATAGGCACACTGCCTCTGATACTGGAGGTAGCATACAGCCATCAGGACAAGTAGCCATTGATAGCCCTCTCCTCCAGGAATTTGCCTAACCCCCTTTTAAAGGCATCCAAATTGGTGGCCATCACTACGTCTTATGGTAGCGAATTCCACAGTGTGGCTCTACACTGTGTGTTGGCTTATCCAAATGCCCTAGAAATCCTGTCTCCTTTCCTCAACCCCTCTCCCCGACTGCACCACAGCATGTAGTCCTCCTTCACCTGAAGTACTTCAAACTTTTGTTAGAGTCTCCTCTTTTGTTAGCTCCTTCGTGCCATAGTTTAATGTCTGTTCTTTCCCTCAAGTATCCCATTGCTCAGTTCATGGCAGCAAGGGCTGGAGCTCAGTGAGAGAGCACATGATCCACATGCAGAAGGTCCCAGGTTCAATCCCCGGCATCTCCAGGTAGGGCTGGGAAAGACTCCTGATTGAAACCCTGGAGAGATGTTGCTAGTCAGTGTGGACAATACTGAGCTAGATGGAGCAATGCTCTGATGGTATCAGGCACCTTTCTACAAACTGGCTGCCTATGTGTTTCTGAGCCCAATTCATGGTGCTGGTTTTATCCTATAAAGCCTAATATGGCTTGGGACCGCAAAACCTGACAGACAGCCTCTCCCGGTATGAACCTACCTGTACCTATGGTCAACATTTGAGTGCCTCCTCCGAGGGAGGCTCAGAGGATGGCAACAAGGAAGAGGGCCTTTGCAGTGGTAGCCTCCCAAATATGGACTGCTTTCCCCAGCAAGACCCACCTGGCGACAGGTTAAGACTTTCCTCTATTCCCAGGCATTTGAGGGCATACGATGGGCTGTTTAATGCATAAGCAATTGTTGCTTTAGTTATTTAATGGGATGGCTGTATTTTAATGGAGAATTGTCGTAGCTGGTTTAAACTGTGTATGTTTTAATTCTATTGTAAGTCACCTTGAGTGTTTTTTTGAGAAAGGCATCTAAGAAATATAACAACAACAACAGCAACAACAACTGCACCCTTTGTTTAGTCCCCATGCTTTAGAGCTCCCTGCCCCTTGGCTTCTTCCCATTCTTCACCCACTCCACAAACCTACCCACGCCACCCTGCTGTCCTGGCTGGAGGGCTGTTTTAATCTTAACCCATTTTTATCCTTCTGCCTTCTCAAGCAAAAGCCACCTCAATGTCCACACTTGAAGGATCTCCAAGAAGATGAAGCAGCACTGCTACAGTGCACCAAGGAATGCTTTAAAGGTCAAGGACGCGATCGAGCATTTCAAGGAGATGCATGGCTTAGAAAGCGAAGACGTGGAGGACAGATGTGACGAGCTCTGTCTGATGACCCAGCAAAGCAAGAGACAGTCTCTGTATGACTGCTGCATCTGAGAACATGCGTTCAAAAACAAACCGGGTCCTGACAGGCATGTGTTAATCCACGGTGAGGAGACTAGATTGTCAACTGCATGGCCAAGGGCCACCAAGTAGGAGAGGCTGGAATTTCAGGACTGGAAGGACATGCCCTTGGCATACCTTTGCTCCCAATGCTTGAAGAAATCCCAGTTCCATCCAGCTCTGCACATGCATCAGTGAAAAATAAGGGAATGCACAGTGCTTTCTTTCTTTCTTTCTTTCTTTCTTTCTTTCTTTCTTTCTTTTTCCTTCCTTCCTTCCTTCAATATGTCATTTACAGATTTTGCTACTGGAACCATGAAGGCCTATCCCAAAATCCTTTGGAAGACAGTTTTAACTTAACTCTCTTGCCTAAATTCTAAGACCCAAGGCACACATAAGCAAGCAACCATGTCTTTTTTTACTCTAGATCAGGACCCTAGTGTGTGTGGGGGTAGGGTGTCTTTAAGCCTTTCCCCCCACTGCGGTACCAATCCATATTGTGGAGTGGAGGGGGGGGCACACCTGCAGTTTATATTACCAAATAGTGATCCAGTAAAGCCAGTGGATCACTACTTGCCAATGTATATTGCAGATGCAGGGGGCAGGAAGCAGAGAAGGATTAAAGCCCCCTACTCCCCATGCTAGGGTCCAAACCTGGATCAGGACCCTTGCATTTACTTTAGAGTAAAAAAAGAGGTGGGGGAGATGTTGCTGCTTGCAATGTCTTTAAGTAATGTGTGCTTTGACCTTAGAAATATAGGCTACAATCCTAACACAGACACTTATTTACAACAATACTATGTATGATGCAGTGGGAGTTGGGTCAGAGAAGCACAGGGGGCTCACATGTCGTCTCTCCTGATGCTTCTGGGTCTCATGCAAAGGGGTGGTGATGGATGTTCTCCTGCAGCATGGACAGAACATGCATTGTTCACATGAGATCCACAAACTGTGACAAAAGAAGTGCACACACCCCATGCCTTCTGTGTTGCCATTTCTGAGAAACATGCAAAGCCACTCCAGGCATAGATAATTATCATTTTCCTTACATTTCTTCACATTTGGAATCCCATTATTACTTTAAAATAAAATTGCCATTTTTAAATCACACTGAATCGCGTTGTAGTCTACATGAATCAGTCCATGTGCTGAGATCAACATCTGAGGCTCTTCTCCCTAAGCAGGTGGCGACAAGCAGCAGAGCCTTTTCGGCGGTGGCACCACAGCTGCGGAATGGTCTCCCAGGGAGGCTTGCTGGCTGCTCATGTTGCTATCATTTTGATGCCAGATAAAGATATCAGGCTTTTTAACATTGCTAATTTTGCTATCATTTTGATGCCAGATAAAGACATCAGGCTTTTTAACATTGCTAATTTTTAAACTTTTAAACTCTTTTAAACTGCTGTTAGCTTTCAATGATCAGAGTTTTACCATGCGCTGTGCTGATTTATTGTTATTTTGGATGTATTTGAAAAATGTGCATTATTACTTTTTTGTAAGCCACTCCTTGGAGTGCCTAAAATGTAGGGATGTCGGAGAAATCCTCCACGGACCACAATGAGGCTAGATTCTATTGAATCCGGCCCCCCGAAGTCCGCGGAGGATCGGATCTCTTACCTCCACCTCTCTGTGAAGTCCTTGCCGGCCGGATCTTGCCTGCCACCAGCTCCGAAGCCCCAGTGATATGGCTGCCATTGCCGTATCGCTGGCTGGACTAATGGACTGCGGATGCAAATGGCGTCCGCAATGCCATTTGTGTCCCTGCTCTTTGACGTGATAGGGTACATAAATCTTTATGTAGCCTATTGCGTGAAAAAACAGGGACGCAAATGGCATATTTGCGTCCCTGTTCCTTCGCACGACATGACTGACATACTGCGGATGCCATTTGCATCCCTGCTCTTTGACGTGATAGGCTACGTAAATCTTTACGTAGCCTATCACGTCAAAGAGCAGGGATGCAAATGGCGTCTGCTACGCCGGACGCCATTTGTGTCCACAGTACGTCAGTCCAGCCAGCAAGACGGCAATGGCGGCTGTATCACTGGGGCTTTGGAGCCGGCCGGCAGCTCCGCGGAATCGCCGTGGAGCAGAGCCAGCTGGCGAAGATTCCAGGGGGCAGGACGGATCGCCTCCCCCCCATAGACCCCCCCCCCCGCCAGAAGAGCAGGTAAGTAATTCATACATCCCTACTAAAGTGTGGAGCACAAATTTCACAAACAACAATAAGGAACAAAATCTAAAATTCTACAACTGATGGGCAATATCAAGTTACTATTTTCTGAAACCAAAAGACAGAAAAGGTTCTTGCGTACCTGGAATAAATAGGGATGAGTGAATCTGTCAAGACTGATTCCACAGAGTTCTCTCTCTCCCCCCCCCCCCCCAGTCCATTCTATACCTGTTCCATGTGGATGTTTGGCTTGTTTTTACAGAAAAAAAATCATACAGATTTTTTTGCATATTTAAAAAAAGTGTGCATTTTGTCATGCTTTTCAGATTGTACATACTTTGGTACACATCCACCCATTCACTAAGGAGCGCTTGCATGCATTTTTGGAATGTACACATTTTTCTTTGTATACTTTTCAAATGTGTGCATTTTATCGGACTCATTTGTCCTGTTCTGGGGAACGCATTGCGAGTCTGGAAATATACAGATTTTCGAACGCAAAGTCCGTCCGGATCTGTGTCAGTTTCCAGGTGGTGCGGATTGGGGAAATCTGCCGGAAAAACCTGACAGATCTAATTCCTCACACTTCCCTAGGAATTGCTTTCTCACTTTTGAATCCAAGAGCTGTGGTTAGAAAAAAAAACCCAGGATGAACTAGAGCTTTGCTATGACGAATGCCTATGCTACGAACGTTTAGTGCTATCAATTATATCCACTCCACTGGTCTCCATGTTTCTCCCCCTTTGCTGCTTAACTGTGAAGTTTTTATAGACTTACTTCAAGTCTGCTGCTATTAAATTAAATCCATTGTAAAGGTGTCCTTCTAAGGCAACTTTCTTCAAGTAAGAGTAACTGTCCACATCCGAAGTCAAAAAATTTGTCACTAGGGCACCTGCAAGGAGTAAAGGTGGGGAAAAGGGGCTTTAGAGTGTGGTCACATGATTTCCTACGAGGAAAACTGACATTTCGCCTCCCTGGGGTAGCTCAGCCATGTATCAGAAATGCTTTCGGACTTGCTACTGTCAACAGCAATGCACAAACCCGGGTAACTTAAGTTTGATCAATTGTGGACTGCGCTCACCATTAGCGAGCTACCTTTATATACCTTTCTAGAGCATTTCAAGTATTTTCTGCCTGCTCCGAACTCATAACACTGTGTGATCCCGTCACATCATCCCTAATTCTATTTTCCAGTAGGCAGGAATTCTGCAAAACAACTTGGTTGCAAACCAGTGGTTTGAGCCCATGTGTACATGTGGTGGGAATCCACCACCAAACCTGGCTCCCCAGAGCACGCACTGGCATGATACAAAGACAAATTTTGTCATATGCACCCACCATATTTTTACATTTGCCCATCAAACGCCCATCAACTGCTCTTGGTGTCCCTACCCCTTCTGACTTTAAAAAAAAAATGTCCTAAGATTTTTAAAATTATTTCTCTTTTAAATGGGGAGGCTGGTGTCCTGCAAAGCAAGGCGCTGTCCTCCAGTGCACCTTTATTTTCATTCCAAAGAGTGGTTTTATGTTTTGGAGCTCAGACCCAACCTCTGCCTTGTAAATTAGGTTCTTGGGTGAGTTACTATCTTTTAGACTGGGTTCACACAACACACTAACCTATGCTCAGTGGTTGAGTGTGGGTTGTTGTTGAACCATGGGTTGTTGTTGCACTGTGGGCTATCGTGTTGTCTGAACACAGCGCATTTTCTGCAGAGTGGCTGTTAACCATGTGGCTTATTTTTCTCGAACAAACCACCTTAAGAACCCATGGTTTGTTGTAGGTTTGTTCAGAGTGGTTAACAAGCCACTCCATGATTAACAAGCCGCCCTGAGGAAAATGCCCTGCGTTCAGACAATACAATAACCCACCCTGTGGAAAATGCGCAGCATTCAGACAACACGATAACCCACGGCTCAAAACAACCCACACTCAACCACTGATTGTGGGTTAGCATGTTCTGTGAACCCAGCTATAGTCTCATCAGTTTGCCTTCTAGGAAATGAGTGTTTTGTGACTGGCAATGTCCACCATGGCAGCCATTTTGTGAAAGGGCCCACAGCACTCTCAACATTCAAAACATGCCCACCAAACCAAAAAAGCTTGGGGCAGTGACTCTCCAAGGTCTCAGCCAGAGGGCTTTCCCATCATCTGCAACCTGCTCTTTCTAGCTGGACATGCCAGGGATTGAACTTGGGACCTTCTGCATGCAAAGCAGATGATCTACCATGGAGTCACAGATCCTCCCAAGAAAACGGTTTCTGCCAGATATCAAACTAGGGACCTTTTGCATGTGAAACAAACATGATAACCTCTACACTGCAGAAACGGCGGCTTCAATCCTGTTTAGGTAGCCAAACACCTGGTTCTCATAACTTTCTGGCTGCTGTTGAACTCTTCCAAAGCAACTTGGAATGGAGGAGTCCTATGAAAGTTAAATTTTTTGATGCTATCAATTCTTCCGGCAAAAAACCCCACCGGTTTACCAGAAGGGTGATAGAACGCAGCCCAGCAATTACAGGCCCGTTAGTTAAGAAAATTCCATACCTCTATAGTGCACTAAATATTTGCTGGCAACACTTGAACGACAGGCCTGTGAAAATAAAATTCTCTCTAAGGAGCAAGCAGCTTTTGGAGCCACATTTTTAAGCATAGTTCTGTAGTCATTTTGGCACATTTTAGTTGGTGGAGTTGTGTTATTGTTTTTAAATTTTAAAAACACCTGGTTTTCAAGGTTGCATGTGTTTGTAACTTTAAGAGATCTTTTTTCCAATGTTCAGGGTGTGAGTGGCGATCATTATGTAGCCAAAATGCCACTATCCCTGCACAAGGGGCGGATGGGGGGTGTATCAGCAGGCGTAGAGGAACTCCCAAGGTTTGCAAAATTACAATCTGTTTTCTTTAAATACAAGTTGGGGAAGGTGCCTCCAAAAAAGCAAAATGTGAACTGAGCATGCCCCATGAACAGGAGCACTCCACACTAGAATATCTTGTAAGTGCCACTTGTACACTTCCAAATATCGAGTCACTAAATCAGGGGGTTGAACTGCAGGTCTGTGGGCCACATCCAGCCACCTGGGGTCCTATTCTGGCCCACCAAGGTTCCCCAGTTGGCCCTGCCCCTTTTCCTTGGCTCCACCCCCTTTCCCCCAACTGCCGATCTCTTGGTAGTTTCCTGGCTTTTGTTCAGTTCCCTCCCCCACCATTCTAAAAGTCTGAAATGCCTCTTAGCCTTAGCTACTGGAATTAAGATCATTAAACAAAAATATGCTATTAGTATTTTGACTGGGACAGATCTTTGGCCATGACCCTGGAGAGTTGCTACCAGTCAAGAGTTGATACTGAAGCAGGGCATGATAGACCAATTTTTCTATATAAAGGGAGCTCCTTAGACCCTTGCAGAAGTATATCAAAGGGGCAGGGGGAGGTTGAAGGAGGAGATTAACAGTAGTCCCCCCCCCCTAACTTCCCACTGATGTCAACCATGCCCCATCATTACAGGCCTTTAAACAGGCCCTTAAAAAGACTCACCTGTTACCTTGCCTATAATTGAGTTAGGATTCTACTGGGGTCATTATGTATACAGTGCTGTCTGGTTTTAACTGTTAATTTTAATTGAGATCTTCAGGGGAGGGGCTTCTCTTGGTACTGGCGCCTTTAGAGGCATGTTTGGTGGCGATATGCAAAAGAGCCTTCTCGGTGCTCCCAGGCTGTGGAACTCTCTGCCAAGGGAGGCTAGGTTGGTTCCCTCTCTGCTGTTCTTCCAATGGCAGGCAAAGACGTTTCTGTTCAAGCAGGCCTTTGGTATGTAAGCTGCTCTGTTGGGTTGGGTGCTGTTTTATTTTGTAATATTTCTGTGTTTTATCTGTGTTTTTAATGTATTAATTTTTTAAATTGTTTTTAACCAAGTTTTTATCTATATTTTTTTTTAAGTGCCAATGATTGTTAGCTGCTGTGAGCACTATTTTCTTGGTGGAAAGGCAGGGTATAAACCGAATAAATAAATACATAAAGTTTGGTTTTTATCATTGTTTTTACTATTGTATATGACACTCATCATCTGAGGCCCTCTTCCAAGTGGCTCCTCCGGGGGAGGCTTGGAGGACTGAACAAGGGAGAGGGCCTTCTCAGTGGTGGCCCCCCAATTCTGGTTACAACTTTCCTGAGTTCCGAGGAATGTGGCAGCATATGATAAGGTTTTTCATGGATCCTGCTTATTGTTTAAAATTGTTATATTTGTGTACATTGGTTTTATACTAGGTCATTATATCATATTTTTAGGGCTTCCATCTTTGTAAACTGCCCAAAGAGCTTTGGCTACTGGGTGGTATAGAAATGCCATAAAGAAAATGAAATGAAATTGTTTTTACCACCATTTCATTATTTTGTGGTTTCAAGTTTTCTTGTATGCCACTTGTTTTATTATTATTTAATAGATTTATATACTGCTGACCATATCCCCAAATATCTCTAAGTTTACCCTAAAGGGCAGCTTACAGTTCTTTTCAGTAAGTAATGGCTTAATAATGGAGAAGGCAGCTTTCTAGGCTTGGGAATATTGTTGCAAAACACATGAATGGAAAGGTAGAACAAGAATGGGCTTGTCACAGAATTAATTTCAACTACAAGGATTTACAGTAGCACAGTTCCAGGTTTATGTATGCACCCATCACCTCCTGTTTCCTTATACATACCTCTTCCTTTTGCATGCTTGTCTATCTTTGGCTGCATATAGTTTGTCAAGGCTGCCATCTTGCCTTTCTTGCTAATTCCAAGCCAAGTCCCACCTTCTTTGCCTTCCTCCATATCCAAACCTGCCATAGAAATAAAACAAACAGCATTCATAAGGATGCAAGAGACATGCTAGATCAGACCAAAGGTCCATCTAATCCAGCATTCTGTTCATGCAATGGCCAACCAGCTGCCTGTGGGAAACCCACAAGTGGGACGTGAGCGCAAGAGCATCGTCTCGCTTGTGTTCCACAGCAACTGGTATACAGAGGCATACTGACTCTGGTACTGGAGGTAATTGATAGCAGTCCCTTTTATCTCTCTTGAATCTCCCACTGTCCAGTTTCATGGGATGACCCTGAGTTCTAGTATTATGGGAGTATTAAAGCATTTAAATTGGGCTTTGCCAGGTGATGTGATGGGTTCAGGATCAACAACTGTATGCTACTTTCCTGTTTCCAGTTGTCTCACAATGAAGCCTCAAACCATCACATCATCTGGCAGAGCCTAATTTGAATGTCTGCAAACCTGCCTCTTCCATATCATCTTAAGACTCTGAGTATGCAGACATCCCGACTATAACATCCAATAAGCCTTCCCCCTTCCATTATCTCTCCTATACTCGCCCACCTGACCCCGCCAACATGCTTTTTGTAACATCTTACCTGATAAAGAGATCTGGAGATCTCAAAAGCTTGCACATTTTTTTGTGAACTTTGAGTTTGACTTTATTAATACCTAATAAAGGTATTGCACTATGTGGAGTTACAGAAAAGTCACACTTTCTCCTCTTTCCACCCATCTGACAGTATTTTCCACATGATGGCTTCCATAGTCATGTCATGCAGTCGCCCAGAATCTGTACTATGTGTCAGTTGCCTCAGATACAGCCTTTGTATCACAAGCAAATGGCACCCATCAAATAGGAGAGAAGCTGACGCACAAGCTAATCACGCCGGAGCCACCATGTGAACTGGTCATGGCCATCCTTGTGAAAAGCATTCATATCTGTGCGAAGCCAAGCATGGCATAGTTCTTCTCTACTCCTAGCAAACATCAGCGGGGAAAGAGCTGAAAGGTTAATATTAAGGCAGCCTTGGGAAGTATCCAATACTGCCACTGTACTAGTGGGAACCAGCACTAGCGCAATCCAGAAGCAACCAGAAATGAGCCGAAACACTTTCCAGAAAGGGGGCAGGTCGGTACAGCTTGCATAAAGAAGCTCCGCTGATTTTTTTTTTAAGTCATCGATTTTTATCCACCCTTTTTAATAGCCCTGGCAAGGGTCCCCTTTGGTAGGTTAACTACAGGCGATACATCAGAAAAAACTTCCTGACAGTTAGAGCAGTACGACAATGGAACCCATGACCTAGGGAGGTGGGGGGCTCTCCCACACTGGAGGCGTTCAAGATGAAGCTGGACAGCCACCTGTCGGGGATGCTTTGACTTGGATTCCTGCACTGAGCAGGGGGTTGGACTCGATGGTCTTATAGGCCCCTTCCAACCCTACTATTCTATGATTCTATGTTCTTAGGGCAATACAGCAATGGAACCAATTCCCTAGGGAGGTGGTGGGCTCCCACACTGGAGGCGTTCAAGATGAAGCTGGACAGCCACCTGTCGGGGATGCTGTGACTTGGATTCCTGCACTGAGCAGGGGGTTGGACTCGATGGCCTTGTAGGCCCCTTCCAACCCTACAATTCTGTGATTCTATAATCTGTCCTATCCTGGAAGCAAGTAGTTCCACTGATCTCTGGGGCTGCTTTGGGAGGTGCTGGCTTCCTGTTGCGCTATTGACGGGTCCCACTGGCATAAGAGAAGCAGCAGGAGCACAGTGCCAGTATTGGATACTTCCCCATGTACTGAAGGTCAGATAACTGACTGGCTGGAATTTTTTTTACAAGCCTGCTAAAGCACTACTAGCTTCTTGGCAGGCAAGTTTTAAAAAAAAGCCACCTACCAAGTGGGCTAGTGGAGGAGTAATGGATCGCCCTGTCCTTGACCCACCAGCCTGCTCCGTTTCTGTGCTGGCTGGAGAGGATGGGACTTGTTATCCTCCCAGGGGTGAACCATCTCTCACCCACCAGCCTTTGCATTTATGGGCTGGCCAGGGAAGAAACTGCTTTGCTTTCTCAGTGGCCATCATGGAAATCATGCAGGGTAGCGGAGGAAAGGTGGAGCGATCTGCCCCTCGCTCCCCTGCCAGTTTCTCTCTCTCCACAGCCAGGATGGAAACCAAGCAAGCTGGTGTTGGAGGGATGGAGTGATCCATCCCCTCCATGGCAAGCCCACTCAGTTGCCTGCACAGAATCCCTTGTCGCCTATGGCAACCGGGCTAATTTAAAAAACAAGGCAGCATTAAGGCAGAAAAAGAAACAAAAAGATGCACAACTGTTTAGTGCACTTGCTTTTGCTTTATTTTTAGCTTTTGGAACGTCTACTTTCATTTGAGACAAGAAAGAAGGGCCTTATTAATTCAAAGGGCATTAGCTACACAATAAACGTAACCTAAATCACTAACACCCTTGAGAATATTTTCAATTCAAGGCCTCATAAAACTAGGCACAGAAAAGCTTAGAGAGACAGACAATAAACACATCAAAATGGGGTTTAGCATCTCCCCATTTTGCTACAGGCTAGCACTCAGTTAAAAATCAGATTTCAGCATCAAAGTGTGCGGCTTTTTTTTCTGCCATGCATCTGTATAAAAGGGGAGAAAAAAAAATATCCATCAAGAATTTGGAATGAAAGCCAGACTTTCAGAAAGTAAAAGGAGCTGCAGTGCTGAGAGAGTGATTTATCCTCACAATTCTCCCTGCCAATGACAACAACATCAAGTATAAGAGAAAAATCTTTGCACAGTCAAATGTGGTTTTTTTTTAAACCTATGCTTTGCCTGCCCATGTCTCATTTTTATTTATGCGCGTAGCAAGACTTATACTTCAGTTTGGCTAGGCAGAGAAAAGATGTGTGTGAGAGAGACTGTTATGTGGACAACAGGCTGAGTAACTTTTTAAAAAGTTCCCAGGCAGGAGGCTAATAAGCCAAGGATGCTGGAAAGCCGTTTTTGTTTATTAGTCAGTAAACTGCAAATTGATAAAAGGCAATGAACGACACACATCAGAAACCCGCTTCCCTTCAGCGCGAAGTTGTTTAACTCTTTTAAAGTCACTTGATCAATGCCTGTATGATTAAAGATGAAAGCAAAGTTCACACAAATATTTTTAAAAGTGCAGCTTTCTGGTTTCCTTGCCAAAACTGTACACTTGAAAAATGGGTTGTCACACCACATTTATGGGAGAGGAGAATCCATTTCTATTATATTTAACTAGGGCTGAAATCACTCGATTTCAGGTGTCAAATTAAAACACTGCTGTGTAAGCTGTAAAAAAATACACACACATACACCACCACCACAAGCAATAAAGGCAACGTTTTAGAAAATCCAACAAGCTGGGCAGTACATATATTAGATATGTAATCCGATACCTGCAACACCTAACAATGATGAAGTCATTCAGTTTACAAGTCTCCATTTTGAGACTGGGTCTAAAACTACAGACCTGATGGACACAACAACTGACCAGACTCCTGGACTTTACTATTTCTTCCCCCATCCCCTACTTTTTGTACCACCTTCTCGAAAGCTTGCACACGTTTGTGACATTTTTGTTGGTCCTAATGAAGGTATTGCCCAACTATGGCTTTGGTGTTTTTTTTTTTTCCTCATGAACCACACAGCTATTTTTGCTTTTTAAAAATGAATTTCAGAAAATGGCGCCCAGAATAACCATATGATCGTCTTTGAAGCCGACCTGAAAAATGACATCACAGTCTATCTTATAGATGGTAGGTACTCATTCCAATAGATTCTTCTTGTAGATTTATAATCAGAAGCATAACTGAAAATGATGAGAAAAAAGGATGAGTGTGGAACAATGGTTAGAGTGCTGGATTAGGACTGGGGAGACACAGGTTCAAACCCCCACTCGGCCAAGAGGCTCACTGGTTGACCTGGGGCCAGTCACCATCTCTTAGCCTAACCTACCTCACAAGGTTGTTGTGAGATAAAAATGGGAAAGGGAGGACCATGTCCGATGCCTTGAGCAATCCCCCCCCAAAATAAATTAATATTCAAGGTATGTGTTACGTACCACTGAGGATCTCATTGCTGTTGTCCCAGAAGTTGGCTGATTTTGATGGTCTGAGGTAAAATTCATCTCTATTAGCTGCTAGGATAAGCCTGCGAGACAAGAATGGGAAAATACCATCGCCTTGAATGGTGAAAAACGGTTGACCAACAAGTATTTTCGGATGAATGAGGGCTGCTCAATGATAAGCAAAACAAACAAACAAACAAAAAGGTCCTATTTCCATCTCAAGACTTAGCATATTTCAGTTGTGTGACAGCTTCTTGTATGATTTGGGAGGTGGGGAAGCATTACTGACCCATGAAGTCAGTCTATAATGGAGGAGGAACGATGGACAAGAGACACTGGAGTAAGCTTGAGACATCTAGCTCTCTGGATTGGCATAGTTAAACCGCAATGATTTCTAGCCTATCGCAAAGAAATGATGAGATCAGAGCCCCATTCAATCACCTTTTACTTTGCTCCATTAACAGCTGGTTAGATTGCAGGTAGCCTTCAGGTGAGAAACCAAGCGGCACCTGAACCCACAAGCCTTGAGGAAAGAGTGCTTGGTGCTACAAATCAAATATCAAACATTAGCCGGAAAGGTAATAAGTAGTGATCAATCATGGCTCACAAATGTAGATGCCTGGGAACAGGGACAGTATCTGAGGTGGATTTGGGGAAGAGTAACTCCTTAGCTTATGTAATATAGAGGTCTATGTTTGTGTGTGCATGTTTTAATGAAGCTGATATTGCTTTGTATTTCATTGGTTTTATTAGCAGAGCTCACGGCCCTGATAATTTACAAGAAAAGCAATATATAAATAAGTGATTATTTCTCAGGAGCACTGATATTTTCTGGTCAGCTCATTGGTTCTACACAATGAAAGAGTATTCCTGTTGACAAATGAAATGGGCCTATGTTCAACACATGAATACCAGAGACCCATATAGAGCATGGTCTGAAGGCACATGAGGCACCCATCTTGCTGAAGCTAAGCAGGTCTGGGACTGGCCAGTGCTTGGAGGGAAGACCACCTGGGAAACAGCTTGTAGCCACCTTGAGTTCCATGCAGGGCTGGCCCAAGACATTTTGTTACATGAGATGAAGAACAAGATGGCACCCCCTACCATTCCATGTCCAAAACCCAACTGGACTAGCAGATGAACCTTACTTCAAAAATAGGAATGGGACAGCTTCCTTCACTGCATCTGAAGGCATCAGGCTAGCTTAGGGAGCGCAAAGCAAGCCATATGACCCACAGCTATCTCCTCCAACACTTTCCTGCTGCCTCCCAACATCTGCTGCCTGAAGCGGCTGCCTCACTCTGCCTAATGGTAGGGCCGGCCCTGGTTCCACATTGGAAGAAAGGTGGGTTATAAATGTAATAAATAAATATAAATAAAGAAGAAAAAGAAAGCATTTATTCCGAAGGCAAAAATTTCAAATGGCTGCCTCAGAGGGAAGAGGGGAATCAGCGAGGCTTTGCCATTGGCTTGCCCAGGGCTTACTGACATTTGGCTCCTCCATGTCCTTCCCCTTCGCAATCAACACCACAGTAAGACAAAGCTTCAGGCGAATACTACTTTATTTTGCTAGAGACTAGCCTCTTTACAGATGCAGATTCCAGGAAGCTCTCAGACTGCCTCAGGCACCTAAACAACTAATCTGCGATCTCTAATTAGAGGAGACAAACGGGAGGGAAGAAAAGCTACTGACAGTTTGGGCGTGAACCTCACCTCACGGCCAGACTTGCTTCACAGTGATGCCCCTCCCTTAGGGTGGCTCCCTCCTATGTTGGCTTCCAAGAGTGGCTATCCTGACGGAGTGTCTGAGCCCGGCCCCTAATTTTTCCAGCTTTGCTTTGAGACGTGCCCTAGCGTCTCTCAAGTCACACCCCTCTTCCTCCTCCTCAGAAACTTGAGTTCTTACGGTAGAGGGAGGAGCAAGGGCTCAGCCTAGGCTATCCATTTGTCAAGGCTTTTGGCGGAATCTCTCCTAGCGTCTTGGCTCACTAGAGAGGGTCCCTCCTCTGGGCTCTGATCTAGCTGTTCCAACTATGATTCAGAATTGAAGCTGTCAGACATCTCAAGGCGCTTGGACTCATCCCTGACCCGACCCTCCCTTACCACCCATTCCATCTGACCCCATAGAAAGGAGTGGTAAGGAAGAAGGCCCCTTACATCAGCCTGGCAGGGACCAAGTATTCCCATCCAGAACTGCCACCCACAATGGCCATTCTGCCTGGTTATTACGTAACTTCATTGTGTATGAACGAGTCAGTATCTGCATTTGCTTTTCTCTCTCTCCCCGCATCACTTCTCCCCTGCCCCTTTTTTTCTTTTCCAAACTCTTAGATTGCAAGCCATTATTTTAAGCTATAACCTGCCTTGGCAGAAAGGTAGTATCTACATACGGTAAAACAAAACAAAACAAAACATCAGATATGAATATTCCATAGCTTTTATGTAATGTAACTTCGAGGATATCCAAGACTGGATCTTAAACCCTGTTGAATCTCCATATTCACTGGAATTGTTTCCACCCCATCAAAGTCAGAGGATTTCAAAAGGGCAGAAAATTTCCAGCAGCCCTCCCCAACCTGGTGTCATCCAGACGTTTTGGGCTACAACTCCCATCAGCCCCAGCCAGCATGGCTAATGGTCAGGGGCTAACAGTCAGGGGTTTTAAGTTTTAGTCTAAAACATCTGAAGAACCCCAGGATGGGGAAGGCTGATTTACAGAGTGTATTTCTGTCACTGCTTGGGTAAACTCCAAGATAAGTCCTACTTAGAGTAGACCCATTGAAATGAATGGGACTTAGTCATGACTACTCTAAGGCCCATTCATTTCAGTGAGTCTACTCTAAGAAGGACTTATGTTGGATTTTACCCCTTGAGTCCCAACAGTCAGCTTCAGAATTTCAAGGGCATTTGGGGATCAGGGGATGCAATTTCCAGACAGGCATAACCCATTATAAGTTAGTACTGCTTGTATAAAAGGAGGACGTTAAAGTTTGTACTTTGCCATTAGTTTTATCTGTTTAAAGGAATAGGGTGGGGTGGGTAGGGGGAAAGGCTTGAAGAGGTCTGGTTCATGTGGCAATTGGATAAGCGGCTGAACATATAAGATGTCTAGAGACAGAAAGAAGGGTCATTTCTCCCCAGGATGTACAACAGCTTTGCAATTTTCTGAATTCAGAGACCAAAAAGGAGGCTAGCATAAGAGCAGTCGATACAGGCAGAAAGCCTCAGAGGAGCAGACACTCAATATATTTTGGTTCTTTGGCCTTTGAGCTCCAAGTTTCATTTGGTTATTAAAGCAATGAAGGATGCTTTGCGTATTCATTTAGAGTTCATTTTAATGCCCATTGGAAGATGTAGTCAGTTTCTCAGTACTATTGATGGAGCAGCTCCGAAAAGGTGAGACAGCCACAAACAATCCCTTTAAGCAGAAGCATAGAAATTACAAAAAAGATTCCATTGTATCTTTAAAAAGTTTTCCGCAGGAAGTCCACCCTAAAATCCCACAGAACATACCCACACTGAAGGAGCAGGGGGTTGGACTCGATGGTCTTATAGGCCCCTTCCAACCCTACTATTCTATGATTCTATGATATAGATAAGACTTAAGCATAAAAGAAATGTGTATCGCATTGTTCAGTATTAACAGTTAACCAGAAAAAAACATCAAGGCCGTCTAAATATATTATGTGCATACAAGCATAGCTTCTGCTTGTCACAAGGAAACTGTTTTTAACTATCAGCATAATTCAGTGTGCCAGGAACAGAAACAGCAACAACCTGATGACAGAACTGGTTTTCAGTCCCACTCCGGGGATAATGAGCATGTAGCTTCAAAATTACTGCCTTCACATCATCTCCCATCCAGCCACAGCCATGCAACAGAGCCTATAGCTCGGTCTTGGCAACCCCACACTGCAAGAGCAATACTGGCTTCCTAACCCAAATTGTCATCAGCCTGTGTCTGGAGCTGATGTTCAGGCCTACCAGAACTGGAAGCCCCCCACTGAGGCATTTGGTGTCAGGAATGAATCTGAGCGTGTGGAGATGTCTGGCAGCTCAGATTCGGAATCAGAATGGGAACAGCCAAAACAGAGGGAGGCACCCTCCCTAGTGAGCCCAGATATGGCAAGACTTTTTTCCCAAGACCTTGACACACAGATGGTCCAGCCTGAATAGCTCCACCATTCCTTCACCATGAGAACTCAGCATTTGGGGGAGGAGGAGAGCGAGGGGCGTGACTTGAGGGATGCTAGGGACCATTGCAGAACAAAGTGGGAAAAGTTAGGGGCAGGGGTCAGATGCTCTGCCAAGTTGGCCACTCATGGAAGCCAAAGTAGGAGGGAGCCACCCTAAGGGAGGAGCATCCCTGCGAAGCAAGTCTGGCTGAGAAGTTCATGCCCAGACTGCTGGCAACTTTTCCAACTTCCACTTTGTCTCCAGTATTGATAGTTGCAGATGTGTGGATTAGTTGTTTCATTGCAGTCTGAGAGTTTCCTAGAATCTGCATATGTAAAGAAGCCAGTCATTAACGAATAACTTAGTGTTAGCCATGTGACATTTGGTTGGCCACTGTGGGAAACCAGATGCTGGACTAGGTAGACCTTTGGTCTGAACCTGCAGAGCCATTCTTGTGTTACCACAAAATGGGGTGATGTGAGCTTCCCATTGGCATCTGGTTGGTCATTGTGGAAACTGAATTGCTGGACTAAATAGGCTGGGGATGGGGAACCTCAGGCCCGGGGGGCAAAACCAGCATGTCCGAGGTTCCCCACATGGCCGTGTCCCTTTCCCCAGGATCCTTCCCCCCAATCACTGATCATTTGGTGATTTCTGGGCTTTTGTGCCATTTTCCCCCATTCTAAAAGGTTGAAATGCCTCTCTTAAGGCTGAGTTACTGGCAGGAAGAGCTTCAAGCTAAAACATGCAGGGGTGGCTTTGTTGTTGTTGTTGTAATTTTTGCCCCACCCCTTTTGCCTTTGGCCCCGCCTACCACTGGAATGTAACCCTGGAGAGCTTCTAAGAACATATCATAAGAACATAAGAGCCATGCTGGATCATACCAAGTGTCCATCTAGTCCAGCATTCTGTTCACACAGTGGCCAACCAGCTGTCGACCGGGAACCCACAAGCAGGGCATGAGCGCAACAGCACCCACCCACCCATGTTCCCCAGCAACTGCTGTACATAGGCTCACTGCCTCTAATACTGTAGGTAGCACATAGCCATCAGGACTAGTAGCCACTGGTAGCCTTTTCCTCCAGGAATTTGTCCAACCAGCTTTTAAAGCCATCCAAATTGATGGCCATTGCTACATCTTGTGGTAGTGAGTTCCATAGTTGAACTATGCACTGTGTAGAGAAGTCCTTTTTATCTGTCCTAAATTTTCCACCAATCAGCTTCATGGGATGACCCTGGGTTCTAGTATTTTGAGAGAGGGGAAAAATGTCTCCCTATCCACATTCTCCACACCATGCATAACTTTGTATACCTCCATCATATCTCCCCTCACCCTGCTTTTTTTCAAGCTCAACAATCCCAGTTGTTGTAACCGTCTCTCCTAGGGGAGATGCTCCAGCCCCTTGATCACTTCAGTTGCCCTTTCCTGCACTTTTTCCAACTCTCTAAAACTGAATTCGGCCCTCGGGCTGAAAGAGGTTCCCTACCCTTGATAGGCCTTTGGTCTGATCCAGTAGGGCTCTTCTTCTGATGGACTACATGACGCAATGCTAGTCCGTGAATATGGAGGTGCCACCTGAAAGGTGGAGTGTATTGCCCACTCCCAACGATATGATCAGGTTTTAATGGAAACACAAATGTTTCTAATCAATATATGTTATCCCATCTATGAAGGTTTCAAATTGTGAATTTTACCAAAAAACACAACATTCCAAAAGGCTGGAGGCTAAATAAGAGCCAAGCATTGCTCTCTTCTGCACTTGAGCAACAAAGCATAGATTTTAAAAGGCATCCAGGTTTAATGCAAGAAGTTACTCAGGAAACAATTTGAACATCTAAGGGTGACCTCCGAAGCAGTCTGCTTTCTTAAGCCAATTAGTTATAATATATTTGGTCATTATGAAGTAATGTTGATGATCTAGAAGAGGCTATAAAAGCTGACATTAATTCATGGGAAGAGACTATTTTGGCTACAATGGCTACACATTTCTAATCAATGAGCTAAACTAGTTTTATGCTCAGTAGAGTATCTTTAATCTCAATTACTGGTTGACTTGCCAGCACCCATACCCTGGACTCAAGTGGTTCTTCTAGTTTCTCTCTTGCCCCCCCCCCCCAAATACCTTTAAAGGGAATGGTGGGGTGGGGTGGGGACACAACTCAGGGTTGGCAGGATTTTGTTTTTTGCTATGGGGAAAGAGGCACAAATCTATGGAGGCCTCTGCCAGTATGTGATCAGATTTCAATGTATGCGACCTAGGAGGTGGGATGCCTGGTGTAGAGCTTACAGTGAGCTTCTGCTGGTTTTCAGAAGCAGCCTTTGAAAACTAATTTTGGCTCAAACTGGGCAAAAACTGTTCCCCATTTTGTATGTGCCGCACCAGTGTACGCTGGTGAAACACACTCTTGGCCATGGCTGCCACCGGTGAATTTGAAAGAATGGTAGCTAGGAACATAGGAAGCTGCTTTATACCAACTCAGACCACTGTTACATTTAGCTCAGTATTGTCTACACTAGGGATGGGGAACCTCCAGACCATGGGCCGGAAGCGGTCCCCAGGGGTTCCCCATTGGCGCAAGCTTCTTTGGTCGGCAGGACAGCAGTTCGAGACCCGAGTGCTGCGTGACGGAGTGAGCTCCTGTCTTCAGTCCCAGCTCCTGCCAACCTAGCAGTTCAAAAGCAAGAAATTGCAAGTAGATAAATAGGTACCGCCTCGGCGGGAAAGGTAACAGCGTTCCGTGCACCTCGGTGTTCAGTCATGCCAGCCACATGACCACGGAAGTGTCTTCAGACAGCGCTGGCTCTTCGGCTTAGAAACGGGGATGAGCACCGCACCCTAGAGTCGGACACGACTGGTTGGGGACACCTTTACCTTTTACGATTACTAATTGGAGATAATAGGATATTTAAAGACAACTTACCTTTAAATATCCTGCAAAAAATTGAGCTGTGCTTTTTGCAGGCAGGAGAGCTACATACTTGTGAGTACACATGCAGAGGCACGGCATTTAGGATGCTATATGAAAGTGCTGCTGAGTGATTCAGTCCTGCTTACCTATGATTAGACAGAAGCCTTCTCCTGCTTACTGGAATTTAAAGTAGGCTTTAAATGGTGACAATCACATTTGGCCCTGCCCACAGATGGAATGTGGTCCCCCGAGACCTTTGCAATTTGGCCCTCGGGCTGAAAAAGGCTCTCTACCTCCGGTCTACATCACTGGCCTTCATTTGGTAGGTCAGGACTCACTCCTAGGTCACAGCTTGGCCTAAAGTGGGTCACAATAGCAGCACTATCAGCATATGGGGTGGGGGGAGAACTAAGATGTGGATCCCCAAATGCATGTTTGGGTTAAAGGTCAATCCCTGGTCGGTCCAAAAGGCTGAAGACTATGATGTCTGGCCGTAGCTCTCCAGGATTTCACACTGGGGTTTCTCTCAACCATACCTGGAGATGCCAGGGACTCAACCTAGGACCTTTAACATTTGAAGCATTTACTCTACCGCTAAGTTATGTCCCCTCTCCGAAGCATCAAGGAGCACTTGCAAATTTATCTGCACTGCTGCCTTTAAAAAAAAATAAATCCAGATATTATTCTCCATAGTATCCATCACTTCAATAGGTTTTAGGCCAAGTCTGCAAAATTGTTGGTGACATTCTAGAGCAAAACCAAGTTAACTACTGTCATTATACCACTGCCTCTGACAAGAGACTAGGTTGCTTGCTTTTAAATAGTTTGCCCAGTTTTTCAGTCCCTTCTGTTCTGCACCATAAACATATAGCATCTTTCAGGGATTCTATTTCCCCCACACCCCGAGCCCCCCCGAGGCACTGCATCTTATTTGTTAGATTATTTTTATTCATACTCTGTCTAAACGCATCAACTGAAGAATGCATCAGTCTGAAACAACTTGTGTGTGTCAAATCTATTTAATCCATGGACGCAAGAACAGGGATACTAACAAATAAAAGCAGAAAGACAGGTTAATGCTATGATGTTGCCTTTATCTGGGAAACAAGGCTTAACGTTTTGCCAAATATTTAATGATGCCAAGGAGCGCAGAAGTACATCTTGAACGCTGAACTGACCTTTGTACTATAGCAAACATCGAAACCAGTGTTTGATTCTACGCCTTTGAGCTGCACACATACTGCCATTGCACTAACAGGGAATTCTGCAGCGTTGGAGAACCAGTGCAGTGTAAATGGTTAGCATGTTGCACCCAGGACTGGGGAAACTTGGGTTTAAATCCTCACTTGTCTATGAAGCTCGCTGGGTGTCAGGGTGGACACTGAACCCATAGAATCCCAGAGTAGTTCTGATTCTGAGGAAGAGCAGTCGCTCCTGGGAGAGGAGCGCGCTCCTTTTTGCCAGGGCCAACAGCTGATGGAGATTCCTCCCACCAGCATTCCTAGCTTAGATAACAGTTCTGGGAGTGACAGAGCGAGGGAAGCAGACTTGATGGACGCGTGACGCCAACGCAGAGAGCGACTGCTCTTCCTCAGAATCAGAACTACTCTGGGATTCTATGGGCTCAGTGTCCACCCTGACACTGGGTGACCTTGGGCCAGTCACTCTCTCTCTCAGCCTAACCTATCTCGCAGGGCTGTTGTGAGGATACAATGAGAGGGGAAAAACAAGTAAGAAGTATGGGATAAAAATGAACATAAGTTCAGCCAGAGTACATCTGTGTCTGCTGTTCACTGCACTCTCTGAATAATACAGGATGAAGGTTTTAGTTCATATTAGTCACATCATGGCATATTTCCATGTGCTATTTGCTCCTCTTGTTACTTACGATTTATATTTTCTTCTCTCCTCCCCTGCCCCACCCCCAGTCAAATATGTCCATCTGTGCTGTGTTGATTTAGGCAGTAACCATTGGGCTGATCCTTGGGGTGCAGAGATCCAATTTGCTAATGTGGCCTTAAGAGGGTGGCCTTAAAAATTAAAAAAGGTCTATTCAGACAATATTGAAACACCAAAAAGGGGGGAGAAAAGAGAAGAAACCAGCAATAGGTGACAATAACTCAGGCAAAGGAGGGCAGGAGGACACAGACATCCTGCTCACAGAATCTGATTAGCGGGATTTCTCCAAATATTTAATTTCATTTATTACATTTCTATACTGCCCAATAGCCAGAACTCTCTGGGTGGTTTACAAAGATTAAAACCCCTAAAAATACATAGTATAAAAACCGTTTACATACAAACATATAAACAGACAGAACACACATCTAAGCAATTTTAAACGATCGACAATAAGAAAATCTGAGACCTGATTAAAACCTCATTAATATGTTTCTGTGGAATGGAAAATTGGGGAGAACAGCTTATAGAAATGCAGCAGTGCCATACCATCAGATCCCAGCTAGTGCTGGGTACCAGTAATCCAGGCAAGATGGCTGTTGGTACCTGAATTTGGCACTGCGAAGTGTTACGTTCATTAGAACAGCAAGTATACAAAGGCACACTTAAGTCTGCCTGCTGTTGTGAGCAGCCGGCACTTCTCTGGAATCACCTGAAATCTGAATCATTTATTAGACCCAGTGGCATGGTTCAGGCATCAAGCATTGACTGTTGTGAACAGTCTTTGAGCCTGCATGATTCTGCCTTCCAATTCACTCCCTCCCTGGTTTGGGTAAAATGCAGTTTGTTGTGATGGCCAAAGTGGGCAAGCTACTGCTTGGGTTGGATCCAGATTTAGGCGTGTGTGCACCTGGGCTGGTGGAAGGGCAACTAAAATGATCAAGGGGCTGGAGCAACTCTCCTATAAGGGAAGGTTACAACAGCTGGGATTGTTTAGCTTGGAAAAAAAGGTGAGCAAGGGGAGACATAACAGAGGCGTACAAAATCATGCATGGTGTGGAGAATGCGGATAGGGATTTTTCTCCCTCTCTCATAATATTAGAACCCAGTGGGGTCATCCCATGAAGCTGGCTGGTAGGAGATTCAGGACAGATAAAAGGATGGACTTCTTCACACAGCGCATAGTTAAACTATGGAATTTGCTACCACAAGACATAGTGATGGCTTTGAAAGGGGGTTAGACAAATTCCTGGAGAAGAAGGCTATCACTGGCTACTAGTCCTGATGGTTATGTGCTACCTCCAGTATTAGAAGAAGTATGCCTATGTACACCAGTCGCTGGGGAACATGGACAGGAGGGTGCTGTTGCACTTGTGTCCCGCTTGTGGGTTTCCCGTGGGCAGCTTGGCTGCTGTGTGAACAGAATGCTGGACTAGATGGACTTTTGGCCTGATCCAGCAGGGCTCTTCTTATGTTCTAAGCAAGCAAGCAAGCAGTAGCAATGATGAGAAAGAGGAGGAGGAGCCAAAAGAGCTGCTGTTCTTATTGTAGTGAAGGCCACCAAGTTGGATGGCATTAAAAAGGGTTAGATAAATTCCTGGAGGAGGAGGCTATCAGTGGCTACCAGTCCTGATGGTTATATGCCACCTCCAGTATCAGAGGCAGTATGCCAATGTACACCAGTTGCTGGGGAACATGGGTAGCAAGGTGCTGTTACACTCACGTCCTGCTAGTTGGTGACAGATTCAGGACAGATGAAAGGAAGGACTTCTTCACATGGCGTATAATTAAGCTATGGAATTTGCTGCCACAAGACATAGTGATGGCTTTGAAAGGGGGTTAGACAAATTCCTGGAGAAGAAGGCTATCACTGGCTACTAGTCCTGATGGTTATGTGCTACCTCCAGTATTAGAAGAAGTATGCCTATGTACACCAGTCGCTGGGGAACATGGACAGGAGGGTGCTGTTGCACTTGTGTCCCGCTTGTGGGTTTCCCGTGGGCAGCTTGGCTGCTGTGTGAACAGAATGCTGGACTAGATGGACTTTTGGCCTGATCCAGCAGGGCTCTTCTTATGTTCTAAGCAAGCAAGCAAGCAGTAGCAATGATGAGAAAGAGGAGGAGGAGCCAAAAGAGCTGCTGTTCTTATTGTAGTGAAGGCCACCAAGTTGGATGGCATTAAAAAGGGTTAGATAAATTCCTGGAGGAGGAGGCTATCAGTGGCTACCAGTCCTGATGGTTATATGCCACCTCCAGTATCAGAGGCAGTATGCCAATGTACACCAGTTGCTGGGGAACATGGGTAGCAAGGTGCTGTTACACTCACGTCCTGCTAGTTGGTGACAGATTCAGGACAGATGAAAGGAAGGACTTCTTCACATGGCGTATAATTAAGCTATGGAATTTGCTGCCACAAGACATAGTGATGGCCACTACTTTGGATGGCTTTAAAAGGAGGTTGGACAAATTCCTGGAGGAAAAGGCCACCAATGGCTCCTATTCGTGATGGCTATATGCTACCCCCAGTATAAGAAGCAGTATGCCTATGTACACCAGTTGCTGGGGAACATGGGTAGCAAGGTGCTGTTACACTCATGTCCTGCTAATTGGTGACAGATTCAGGACAGATGAAAGGAAGGACTTCTTCACACAGCGCATAGTTAAGCTATGGAATTTGCTACCACAAGACATAGTGATGGCCACCAATTTGGATGGCTTTTAAAGGAGATTGGACAAATTCCTGGAGGAAAAGGCCACCAATGGCTCCTATTCGTGATGGCTATATGCTACCCCCAGTATAAGAAGCAGTATGCCTATGTACACCAGTTGCTGGGGAACATGGGTAGCAAGGTGCTGTTACACTCATGTCCTGCTAATTGGTGACAGATTCAGGACAGATGAAAGGAAGGACTTCTTCACACAGCGCATAGTTAAGCTATGGAATTTGCTACCACAAGACATAGTGATGGCCACCAATTTGGATGGCTTTTAAAGGAGATTGGACAAATTCCTGGAGGAAAAGGCCACCAATGGCTCTTATTCGTGATGGCTATATGCTACCCCCAGTATAAGAAGCAGTATGCCTATGTACACCAGTTGCTGGGGAACATGGGTAGCAAGGTGCTGTTACACTCATGTCCTGCTAATTGGTGACAGATTCAGGACAGATGAAAGGAAGGACTTCTTCACACAGCGCATAGTTAAGCTATGGAATTTGCTACCACAAGACATAGTGATGGCCACCAATTTGGATGGCTTTTAAAGGAGATTGGACAAATTCCTGGAGGAAAAGGCCACCAATGGCTCTTATTCGTGATAGCTATATGCTACCGCCAGTATAAGAAGCAGTATGCCTATGTACACCAGTTGCTGGGGAACATGGGTAGCAAGGTGCTGTTACACTCATGTCCTGCTTGTGGGTTTCCCATAGGCAACCGGTTGGCTACCGTGTGAACAGAATGCTGGACTAGATGGACTCTTGGTCTGATCCAGCAGGGCTCTTATGTTCTTAAGTCTTCCCTGCCCCTCCAGCACCCTGACAATGCTACAGAGAAGTAGCTGAATGGGTAAACCATGGGGATCCCCCAAAATCAGATGGAGCCAACTTTGGCAATTGGAGCCCTTCTGCCAATAGATGCCAGATTCTGGATTCAATCCCACATCTCCAAGCCTGAACTGCAAACGTATTTCAAACTGTGGTTTCTGATACTGGTTTTAAAAATGTACTACAGGTTGCTCAAACCAGGAGATGGGTGAGTGATTCTGAACAGGAAAGAAGAGAGCCCACACAAGCATGAATGTCATTCAGGACAGCCAAACCATGGCCATGGTGTCTGCGTTGGAGCATGAATGTCTGCTAACTCCAATGGAAGTCAGAAACCAAAGGCTTGAAATGGGAGGGGGAAGAGGAGAATGTACGGTTTAAACTCATGCAGCTAATTAAAACACCTAACTTCTGTCTTTCAAAATAAGCCATATCAGAGAGCAGCAGCAGAAGTGATCTTCTCCCGAATAAATTATACAGAACTCTAAAAATAGCTACATAACCTCAACTGTGTGAAGATTTATGTAACTTTTTAATGTGGGGGTAAGAGAGATGGAAACATGAGAAACCATTCCATTGAAGCAATTTCCTGTGATATAATTCAGTTCCATAAAAAGATTACGAGATTACAGCTCAGAAATCTAAAACCTGTATTTACAAAAAGTAGCGATTTGTAATACAAAATGGGATTTATGAACACACACACACCACACACAGACTGAAATATGATACATTTATACACAAGACAAAAAGTATATGCTGTAAAATCTCATTTAACAAAATAAGAGCCATGATGGATCAGGCCAAATGCTGAACTACTGTAGCATTCTGTTCTCACAGTGGCTGATCAGATGCCTTTAGAGACTTCCAGTTACTTGTTATATATGACTTTGAAGCTGTATACAATTGCTTAAGAAGGTGTTTATGCAGGAATCCAGGATCATTCAGTTCAAAAAGATAAAGCAGCATTGTTTTAGGAGTTACCAGTGGTCTAACTTGAAGAATCCCCGATCTTATCTTGGATCAGTAATCAGGTAGCCCTTTCTGTGGCACTCAGCTGGGAACCAGTGACATAGGGAGCCGGGCTTTAGGCAAGTTCCCTCCTAACACTCCTGGGGGCTGGATGAGTCCAACAGACAGGGCTTCAGGAGGAAAGAGCCTACCTCCTGACATCATCCATTTCTTGGGTGGTGTCCTAGGAGGGAATCCACCCCTCTCAGAACCAAAACAGTCCCGCACCCCTGGTCTGTATTGAATGCCAGCAGCTCTCAAGAGTTTCAGTCAGCATTTTTTCCCCAGCCCTAGATGCGAGGCATTGAACTTTGGACCCTTTTGGATACAAAACATGTGTTCTTCTCCTGATCTATGGCCTTTTCTGCCAAGGATGGATTCAGCTCCCTCCCTTCAATGCCTCTACAAGTTCAATCTCTGAGCAGCTGAGTAGATGCATATTATCTGTAATGTCAATGTAAGAAAGTGTGTGCATGAACACTAAAGGCACCATGTGATGCACAGCCTTTATGGGCTTGGGTCTTAGTTTTTGCTCCTGTTAACACCAGCTGAACATGGTTTTGAGATGATGTACCAATGCATCTGTTGGCACAGACAGGTTTTACAAATGAGCAATAAGTGGAAGAAAAATAGTACTTTAAGTTTAGTGTCTGTATTTCTAGTTTTTACAGATGACACACACTTACTTTATGCAAGCTTTAGAACTGGTAAATACCAATATGTTGATAATTTCAAGTAGTGTAAAAGAATAACAATAAGAGATTTTCCTTTAAAAAAATCCAAAGAGGAAGCAATCCCATGGCCTTTAGACAGCATTGGGGATGGGGGGGATAGGTTTTTTTGGATTCCTGGCTTGGAGGTTGGAGACAGGGCTCTGACCTCGGAGCCAGGAAACCACACTACCTGCCCCGCCCTCTGTGCCGTCTGCCTCTCCAAGCTTGCAAATGAGAGCTTGTAAGGAGGGAAATGGGGCGTTCCTGTGGGCAGGTAGGGGACTGGAGAAGCGGGGATACAAGCTATCCCCAGGCGTCCCCAGCCTCTGCCCTCCCCCTCCCCAAAGCCTCCACCTCTGAAAACACCCGTCTAGCTAAAATCCAGAGTAGGAGGAGTGAGGTGCCTCCTGCTCTGCATTGGATACACGAAAGCCTCCAGATTCGGAGGCTTACAAGTAGCCAGGGCAGACCTAATAGGACTGCACCCTAAATCTTATTTTGAGAATATCAAAACATTTCCACTATTATTTTATCCCTTTGGTTGATTCTTCCTCACCATTTACCATGCCGACTGAGTCTTGGCAAAATTCCTTTCTATTCTACAAGTTCAGTGCTTGTGTACAGATCTGTCGTTTTCTTGTTGTCTTCATTATTTAGGACTTTTGCCCCATTTCCCAGTATTATATACTCCGTTAGTTTTATCTTACAAGTTTTGTTATAATTCCAGTATCCTTATTTTCTTAAATCACACTTACTGTGTGGCACATCTCTGAAAAACATTGCTCAATAAACCCCATGTGTGTTTTTTTTTTTAATCTACTATGTATTTATAAACAAATACATTAAATGGACATTTTTACCCTGGAGGAAGAATAGATTTTACTGAAATGGAAACATGATCAGCTAACACAAAAGGCATTTGACAGTCACACTTAGGGAGTTGCAGGCTAATGGATCTGGAGAGCACGGGGGTTGGGGAAGGCTACCCTAACCAATAAAATGAAAATGGTGCAGGCAACAATATACTGCAAATTTCATTCCTTCTTGTCCTAGGCACCAGAAAAGACACCAATGTTCTGTTAATGGTGTCAGTTTTTCATTTAGGAGACAAATAAGAGGCTAGATTAAGGTCATGAACAGTATCACAAAGCGAGTGCAACGAGCAATCCCATGAATGGCTTTTCATATACTGGTAGAGGCAAACATTTAGATAAGAGACTACAGTCAGTGCTCAACATTACCTGTATGCATTTTTGGAAACAGGTCGTGGGTCAAATTTAAAGAAAAGAATGCACATGGGTAACTGAGAGGGAAGCTGTGCGTCTTCTGGGCGGTGTCACTGAAAGGTCATACTGCGGCAGCCTGTAAATGAAACATAACGGCCAATATGACTTGGACATTCATACAAACACAGCCTTCTGTCCTCGAACAGAGTTCAAAATTCCTGCTATTCTCATTAGCAATGTTCCACGCTGAAATGAACAAGACTTCCTATGTATATTTCTCAGTGACTCATGTATAAGTATGCCTCTGTGAAGGGAGACCTTTGGCACTGCTGAAAATACTAATGTTTTAAATAGGAATTTAAAACTCAGAATCTCAGGATGAGGAGAAGGAGGAGGAGGAAAGAGTCACAGAGTACTGACATGTCCAGAAGCAGCCAACAACAGGTGGGTTTAACCAATTCTCCAATCCATAGTTTGTGACAGTGGGAGTGTTCCAGTTCCCTCCCTCCTTTTCTAATTTGTTCAAACCATAGTTTGCCTCCAAACCAGAATTGGAAACCCAGTCCAAGCCATGGTCATCAGTTCTCCTTTGGAGGCAAACCACAGTTTGGCCGATTCAGACAACCATCACAGCAAACCATTGTTCTCTCAAAGAAAGGGAGCAAATTTGGAGAGTGCAAAGAGAAAAGGGAGTATGCGAGCCTGACGCCCATTCTGGGTCTTCCAAACCATGGCTTGGAGGATTACCTGAAGCAACCTAAAGAATCACGCTCTCAGTGTTTTTTTGCTTGCTATGTGTACAGTGCAGGGTGTGGCTCTTTGGTTCTGGACCAACAAATCCAGGCTTTTAAAATACAAACACCTGGATGCAAGTCAAACATTCACGAATTCTGCAGAACAGACTGAAAGAAGCTAGATCACAAGGAAATGTTTCTGTCAGATGCAGAAAACACACTTTAAAAGATATCTTTTTTGCAAAGCTTTTAAGTCAGTGGAAGCGGAAACAAGACAAATGTAGGCACATTTTATTATATGCAAGGTGTGTTTAGACATTAACACCAAATCATGGTTTGGCACTAGGAGAAAAAACCACCAAGGAGCCTTGGGTATCCCCTCTATCTCCCTCCCTCCCATCTGCCCCATGATTAGTAACTTCTAATCATGGGTTTGTGATCTGAGTTTGACGGCAAATGCAAACTGTAGTTTACTGGTTCAGACAAGACAGCAAACTACAGTTTGTTGCGAGGCAGAATCAGAAATGACAAAGTGAAGATGTATCATGCGAGCATAAGATGTGTTACTGTAGTTCATCTGAATGGCTCCAAAGGATGCCTAAGAAATACTGATGGCAGAGTGAACTGTAATAGATAATCAGAATATAGGAAGAGGAGGGTCCATAGCTTAGCATTAAAGCACAGGTTGTATAGGCAGAAGGTCCCAGGTTCAATCCCCAGTGTCTCTACACCAGGGATGCAGAACCTCTTTCAGCCCAAGGGCAAAATTCAATTTTGGAGAAGCTCTTGGGGGCCGCATTTCAGTGGTGGGCAGGGCCAAGGGCAAAGGGAGTAGAGTCAAAATACCAGCATATTTGAGCTTAAAACTCTTACTGCCAGTAATGAAGCTTTAGGCGAAGCATTTCAACATTTTAGAATGGGCAAAAATGTGCAAATGCCAGGAAACTACCAAATGATTGAGGGGCGGGGAGGGAAGCAGGAATCACTTGAGGACATGGGGGGAGCCACGGATTGAGGACCCCAGGAGGGCTGGATTGGGATCCTGGACCGAGAGGCAGCACGATATTCGGGGCAAATGGGACGGTGACCCTTTGCCTCTCCCCCACCCACTTGTGGCAGAGAATCCCCACCACCACCACACAATCAGATACATTTGCTCTAATGCACAGCATGAAGCTGCTGATTGGCTACAATGCACAATGATCTTCTCCTGCCATCCTTGATAATCTCTGTAGAATATTGAGTATCTGCCCTGCCTTCTGCCCCACCAGCCCCACTGAATACCAACCACCACTGCCTGGACCTGAGGTTCTACATCCATGGTCTAGATAAACAGGATTAGGTAGCAGGTGATGGGGAAGATCCTCCACTTGAGACCATGGAGGGCTGTTGCCTGGCCGGGCAGATAATCCAGGGTCTAGATGGACAAACAGCCTGACCTGTTCACTTCCTGTGTTCCTAGTGTGCATTTCCTAACACACAGTTCCAACACCAGCAGCACGTTTAAAGATTCTGTGCACATTTGGACGGCATGACAAATGGTCTCTACAGATCGGAACCCTGGCTTTTCAAATATTTTCTACATGGCCCCACTGGGAACAGTGTCTGGTAATAAAACTACAATGGGTCTTACTTTTCCCTCCAGCTGGAACAAAGATTAGAATGTTAGTAACCGAACAGACTCCTTGCATGTTTCACAGCAACAGACAGCTTGCATGTATTAAGGGTTTTCCAGCATGGCGAGAGATGGTGGTGCAACAATCAATACCTGAACTCCATAACGGCTCTGAATAATTAACTTAACCTTGCCCCAGTGAGTGATGACCAAGGGGTTTTATTGAAAACAAATTAAATTATTTTTTATGAGCCTGACAACACTGTTAAAGATAAAGTGATCTCTTCCCATTTCCACACTACAAACTCCACTTCTGACTCAAGATCTGTATTTCATGGCACCTTGCCAAACCCTCCCACAATATCCCACATTTCAATTCCAACAGAAGGAAGCCATTTTCCGCAGCATTTCACACTATTTTGCTCTTTACCATTAAAAGCAGAGTTAAAACTACAAGCGTTTGTATGAATTTCAAAATTAATAGTCTGCCGAAACAGCAGCTTGCTACTGTCAAGCCATAACTCAGCTCAATAGGGATGGCAGTCTCCTGCCACTGTTCAGCTGCAATGAACTCTCCAATTGCCAATATCCTGCTAAGGATGTCCACAGGTAAAATAATCCAAGTAGGGACGGCGTCAAAAGTAGGCCTGGTTGGGCATCCAGTGAGGGCCCATACCCCAGGAGGGCCCACGGACATGAGCCCCCTGGAGTTGCTCCTCCTCTTCACCACTGCAATCTCCTTATTCACCTGCCTCTTGCTGTGGCCCAGACAACGGTGGTGGTCAGAAGGAAGAACAGCAGTAGATGCCACTGCTTACTTGCTCACTGGCTCTCTGTCTGTCAGGCATGCAACTGGTAGCAATGATGAGAAAGAGAAGGAGGAACTCTAGCAGCTGTAACAATGGCATTGAGAAGGTAGATTTATTGAGGGAGGAGGACCATTGAACATGTCTTGCCCGAAGGGCCCACAAAAATCTGGAGCCAGCACTGAATCCAAGGATGAACCTGATGCATTTTGTAGGGATCATGAATACACAATTGCTTGAATCCTAACTCTCCTTCCATGAACAAAACAGAGTTAATTGTTCACGGTATTGGAAAGTCCAGTGTGACTTATAGCAGAGTTGCTTTATATAGAGAAAGCATGGCAATACCACATTTAGTACTGGAGGCAATAAATGCAGTCTAGAGCCTGTTTCGAAGACGTTCAAATAAACTTACTTTATTAGAGCTTTTATACACATCATCAGAGAAGGCTCTCTAACACTGTTTAACTACAAGCACTCCCTAAAGCTGGGTGCGTGAGCGTAAGTTAGTGAAGGCATGAGATATGGTTACTTGCTTCCTCTCTGGAGAGAGCTGCATGGTGCTACTTGTTGCAGAGGAAAGAGGCGAAAGAAGGAAGAGGAAGGGGAGGGAGCAGGAAATAGGAACTGATCAAGCTATAGGACATTCTCTATCGCCCTCTACTGTCTGGAAGCATGCAGAGTTGTTCCTATTATCCAGAAGATGGAACAGGGCTTACCTGCCTCACCCTGGAGTTACCTGCCCCCCACCCAATTCTGCTCCTAGGGGTTGGGTGACCCTTCAGAATGCTGCGGGATACAGTGCAGGTGACTGTAGATGGAGAACAGAGTTGTTCTCCATCTGCAGTTGTTGATTTAATTATATTTTTAATTTTTGTATATTTCTATTTATAGGTTTTAACTGTACAAGTTTTTAATGTTGTAAAGCCGTCTTGAGTCCCAGTATTGGGGAAATGGTGGGATATAAATAAATAAAATAATAATAAATAATACTTGTAGACATGGTCACATTCCTTTATGTGAACAGAAGAGCAACTTAGGATACAAGCAAATATGTAAAAACGCATTTCTACACTGAAATTACTTGACCAAGATAAAGAAAATAAATTCAGCTTTCTCCACCTAAAAGACCATAAACTATTGAGCAAGTTACTTAGTTCATATATTCACTAAGAGTTAGTTCAGACACAATAACAAAGTAAGAAAAGGCTTTTTTTGGTGGTGGTCCTGCACTTATAGAACTCCCTTCCCTCCTGGAAACTTGAGTGGCCCCATCTTTGACAATTTTAAAGAAAAAACTTAAACCTATTTTTATTTCCATCTGCTCCTTATGAATTGCTGTTGCTTTTACATTAATGGACATTGAATATTAATTGCTACTGCTCCGTTTTCAGGGGGTGTAACCTAATTTTAAATGATTTTATTATGTTTTAGGATGATTATTTCTGTAATATTTTGTACACTGCTTTGGTGAGGAATATGTACCCTAAAAGGAGGTCTATAAATTAGGGAATGAATGAAATGGTCTGGAATTACATGAACCAATGTGCCAAGGAGCCTCAGGCTCACATAATCTCTCCACCCCACCCTCATTCCCTGCCTCCTATCCTGGTTTGCAAGGCATGCACAAGCTAGTTTGCTGTATGGGACAAAACAGAAACACACCTAATAACAACTGCAGCAAAATCTCTTGTTTGGTTCTCTCCAGTTCGCCTCTTCCACATTTCTATCAGTATCTTATTCTAAGCACTGTAGGACTATTTGCATGATGTTTTCTTTTCTAACCATAACTCTATAAGGTATAAGATCTGAAACTTTTTTTTTGTACTTGGGAGACAGATGTGTGACAAATCTGTGCTCAGTTATGACACCTAAAAATGAGAAAGTGTTGTTCCTGGGCTATAAAGAAATATCTATTTTAAGGCTAATCTTTTCAAAGGCCTTTGGAAAGGTATGCTGCCAACTCCACTGGAAATGGCTTGCTATGAACCCCCGTTTCATGTAAAACAAGGAAGACTGCAAAGTTTAGTTGATCAAAAACATTTTCTTCTACCAAAAGTGTGTCCCTGATCAGCCAGCCAGCAGATTTTACATTATAACAGAGTAATTTCAAAATATATTTAGAGGTAAATGTTTCAGCTTCTGCCGTCATTAGTAGCTTTGATGTTAAAAATGATGTAGGTGTAAAGTGGCACAACCTCCCCTCCCCTCCCCTCCCCTCCCCCCTGTGTGTGTGTGTGTGTGTGTGTATACACACACACACACACACACACAAATGAATACCTCTTCTAAGAGGGTTTCCCTGCTGTAACACCACTGAAAAACAAACAGTATGTTTTTTTCTTTAGAAGCATTGTTCTCACATACATGCAGATTTACTCAGCTTAATTGACTGAAATTCCTTTGATCAATCAACTAAGATTTCTTAAATCTAGGGCTGTCACCTGATAAAGAAATCTTGGTTGATTAGCTGCATGGGTTTAAGTAACTAAGGGAGCAAGCTTATATAAGTTTAGACAGAAAAAGGACTACAACTCCTAGCATCCCTCAGCCAACCATGCTGGCTGAGGGATGTTGGGTGTTGTCATACATTTTTTTGTCTAAATGTACACAGGACTGTACCCCAAACTGATCAGTCAATCAAGTTTGCATGAGGGTACAAACAGTTCTGAAGCAAAACACACATGCTCTTTTTAGACGATTCATAGACATGGTGGCAGGCATTGTCATAGAAGAGGCATTCCTTCCGTCCTGAGAGACAGAGAGAGAGAGAGAGAGAGAGAGAATGCATCTTTATGATAGTGCTTGCCACATGCAGTTTTGAATAAGTTCAAGTATTTAAAACAATCATTTCCAGTTGAAATCTGCTACCTGGTAAACAGGACACCTTTTTAATCTATTAAAAGGGGATCCTATCTATCTATCTATCTATCTATCTATCTATCTATCTATCTATCTATCTATCTAGATCAATTTTGCAGCCAGACTTTAACTGTGCAACAGTCCTAAAAGGAAGTGTTCTTTTCTTGACTGTTCAGCAGCTGCAATTCTGTGCTTTCACTGTACATCCATGATCCACATTCAATCTCACATTTTCTATTTTATAAGCCGCTGAAGTAACCCCTTATTTCCTTCCTAGAAGCTTCATCTGTTGTTAGTCCTAAACTTCACAACAACTCAGCCAATGTTCTGGGGAGAGGTGGTGGTGGTGGGAAATCACAGCCTGCATCCAATATTTAGCCTATCAACATATGTCAATGGAAAATGTACAAGTCAGCCGCTCTCTACTATTTCAAATGTAGTCAAGGGATGATCAAGTTGCTGTCCTCTCTTCTACCGATTCTTCTTTATTGTGGACATCACCCCCCCACACACACACAGGACTCATAGGAACATAGAAAGCTGCTTTATACCGAGTTAGACCATTGGTCCATCTAACTCCATATTGTCGACAGTAACTGGCAATGGCTCTCTCCAAGGTTTCAGAGAGGGTTTTTTCCAGCCCTACAGGAGATGCTGGGGATTGAACCTGGGACCTTCTGCATGCAAAGCAGGGGCTCTGTACCGCTGAGCTATCGCCCTTCCCCAATTATAGTTCATGCATTTCTATTACACTGTTTAATCATCCAGGATATTGTTTAATTGAAGATGTGAGACTTGTAAACTGATAATGAAATATCTTCTAGCATAAAAGAAGCATTAAAAATTATAAAACCAAAGGTGAGCAGATTCAGTAATTTGATGCACAAGAGTGCAGGTGGAAGGTTTATTTAAGGCCCAATCCTAGGCATGTGCCTAGGAGAGAGAAGGTCTACAATTCTCTGCATGCCCCAGCCAACAATGCATAGGATTGGGCCTTTAAAAATTCAGGACGGAGGATCCAAGCACTCTGTGTGCATGTGCGTGTGCAAAGTCCTCATTTTGCAATTTAACAGCAATAGGTACATTTAAATATGAATGTTTTAGGCACTGCTTCATCAAAGCACTACTGATAAGTAGGGATGTCAGAGAATTCCGCCACGGATCTCGGTGAGGCCGAATGCCAGTGCATTTGGCCCACTGAAATCTGTGGCGGAACGGCCTGCCACCCCCCTGCCCCCCCCGTGGATCCCCCCCGGGACGAGACTTACCTGGGGTGGATGTTCCGGGCGGCAGCGGCTCTGGCGGCTGGTCTTCTGACCGGCTGCCGCCGCCGCCGCCATTTGCAGTCTGGAGGGTTTTTTGTTTTTTTTTACAGAGACGTGATAGGCTACGTAAAGATGTACATAGCCTATCGCGGCTGGGTTTAAAAAAAAAACGCGTACGCAAATGGCGGCGGCTATGGCCGCCGCCATTTGCATTCCTTATTTTTGGCCGTCTTAGTCTATGTAAATATTTACGTAGACTATTACGGCGAAAATAAAGGGGAACGCAAATAGTGTAGCGGGCGCTATTTGCGTTCCCCTTTATTTTCACCGTAATAGTCTACGTAAATATTCACGTAGACTAAGACGGCCAAAAATAAGGAACGCAAATGGCGGCGGCCATAGCCGCCGCCATTTGCATACGCGGTGTTTTCTTTTTTGTTTTTACCCAGAGCCCTCCACGGCCAGAAATCCGGCTGTGGACGGCTCTGGCCTGGGCCTGGCCAGCTGCTCTGCGGAGCCGCCGCGGAGCACAGCCGGCTGTTCGAGGATTCCGGGGGGGGGGGGAACGGATCACCTCCCCCCCCATTGAGGATTCCGGGGGGAGGGACGGAACACCTCCCCCCCCCCATAAACATAATCCGCGGAAAGGTAAGTACATTTCATACATCCCTACTGATAAGTAAGCATTTTTTAGCTACTGCTCTCTATTGTCAGGAGTCAAGATGGCTTTGATCAAAACTCCTCTGAGAACTTATCGGGGAGCTATGAAGCAGAACCACACGATTGCTGGTTATGGGCAGCAACAGTATGAAGCTACGGGTAACTGTGCTCTCTTGCTACTTAACATAGTTCCATGGAAAACATAGCAGACTGTTCTTTCCCAGCGGAAACACAAAGTTCTCCATTTACATGTGGATCTCTGTAGCTGGTTTAGAAGAACATGACCCAGCTTGACCTACCGAGATGTTGAATTTTGAAGCATTTGCAAAATGTACTGGAACCATACCATTATTTCTCAAAAAGTATAATGACCCTTTAGTACAGGGGAAGGCAACCTGGTCAGATGTTTAGGACTGCAACTTTCATAAACCCCAGCCGGCATCATCAATGGTCAGGGATTATGGGAGTTGTAGCCAAAAACATCTGGCGAAGACCAGGGTGCCTATCTCTGCTTTAGTAGAAGCTCTTAAGGTAGTTCATAAAATTGGCATATTTATTTATTTATTAGATTTATTAGCCGCCCATCTGGCCAGCTACCTGGCCACTCTAGGCAGTGTACAATACAAAAAGCAGCACAAAATACAACAAATCAACAGAACAGAACAGCATGACTCTAAAAAACCCCTAACCCACACCAAATGCTTGCCTGAACAGCCAGGTTTTCAAAGCCCGGCAGAAGCAAATCAGAGAGGGGGCATGGCGGAGGTAACTAGGGAGGGCGTTCCACACAGTGGGGGCCACCACAGAAAACGCCTTCTCCTTAGTCCTCACCAGTCTAGCTGCCCTGGCTGATGGGACAGACAGAAGGCCTTCCAAGGCGATCTCGTTGAGCGACATCCCTGGTGTTGCTGGAGGCGCTCCCTTAAGATAGACTGGACTGGAACTGTATAGGGTTTTAAAGGTCAATACCAACACCGTGAATTGGGCCCGGAAAACAACTGGTAACCAGTGCAAGTCCTTCAGCCGTGGAGTGATGTGATCTCGCTGAAGGCTGCCTTTAATCAGGCGGGCCACCGCATTCTGCACCAGCTGCAACTTCCGAACCGTCTTCAAGGGTAACCCCACATACAGCGCATTACAGTAGTCCGGGCGAGAGGAGACCAGAGCATGAACTACTAATGGGAGCAGAAGGTTAGGGAGGTAGGGGTGCAACCGCCGTATCAGATGGCGTTGGCACAGTGCTGCCCGGAACACGGCTGACCCTTGAGCCTCCATGGACAGCTGGGAGTCTAAAATGGCCCCCAGGCTGTAGGCCTGGTCCTTCAGGGGCAGCCACACCCCATTCAACACCAGGTCAACCTCCCCCAAACTCCCCTTGTCTCCCACCAAAAGCACTTTGGTTTTGTCGGGGTTCAGTTTCAGCGTATTCTACATAAAGCAAGATGTTAAAACAATAAAGTAGCAAATCTAAAAACAGCTTAGGACAGAAAGACGGGTCAAGAACAGCTCAGCCACAGGTTAACACTTGTAATTTGCTGATCAGTTATTTAACGTTCTGAAAGCACCAAAGCCATCTGGGTCCAAATCCTTTTTTTGCAGATAGAAAAATAGAGAGTTTCTCTGGGTCAGGAATTCAGTAATTAGGGCACTACCAGTAAGAAAGCCTTAGATCTTACATCTACCTGCTGTGCCTCAGATTGTAGGGTACTTGCCACTGAGTTTCCTTGGAAAATCTTAAAATGGGGGGAGGAAGGGAAGATGAGAGAAGGCATTTTTTCAGATAACAGGGATCATTGAGCTGTTTAAGGCAGGGACGAGGAATCTTTTTCCTATGAATGGCCACTGACCCTGGGAAAAGTCCATCGAGGCAGTTGTTAGGCAGCACCAGAGCCAATGGTGGGAAGAGCCAAAACCAAAAGTGTTTACCCCTTGTAAAATTAGACCCTGGGCCACAGTTTAGGGAAACCAACAGATAGCCAATGTAGCTCTTTCCAGATCAGCATAAGGTGAGCCCACTTCTGCTGTTACCCACCCTTCAGGATAGGGTGGTTCCAAATCAAAATACCACTGGAACATTATGAGGCTCTGAGGCAACACTGCACTTTGTTACTAAACCCTTCCACTAACAGATCCTTCCTGTCAGCGCAATTCAGCTCCAGAAACATGTAAAGACCGTAGAGCAAGGGTGCAAAGCCTCAGGCCAGAGGGCCAAATCTGACCCCCCCTGAGCTCCCCAGATCGCCACCCCCCTTTCCCCCAACCATTTGGTGGTTTCTTGGCTTTTGCACAGTTTTTTTCCCCTCCCATTCTATAAGGTTGAAATGGCCCTCTTAAGGCTTCGTTACTGGCAGTAAAAGCTTTAAGTTAAAATATGCTGGTATTCTTTGGTATTTTGACCCTGCCCGTTTTGCCTTTGGCCCTGCCCACCACTGCAATGTGGCCACCAAGAGCTTCTCCAAAAAGGAATGCGGCCCTTGGGCTGAAAGAGGTTCAACACCGTCCTCTATAGAGAGTTTTCAGCTCAAAGGGAATTCTCCATGAGGTTCTAAGGCTGCTCTTTTAGAGTTTGGATCCTGCTGCTTTTACTTTGTTGTATTATGTTTTAGACTTTGGAACTGTAGACTTGATTAAGTATTATAAGCTGCCCCCCACCCCCTGTATTTATTTAAAGGAAGGGATTTACATTTCTATAATAAATACTGTACATTAAAAAATACTCTCTCTTGGTTGGAAATGCCCACTCATAGAGGACAAGGGTTTTAGAAACCTTAATTAAATTACACTTTTGCAACTACTTAATAAGAACATGAGCCAGGTCTTAAGTTTGCTTTGCCTGGCTACTAGCCCCCATTTATATAGTTTTCTTTCAGATGCTTTTCACAGATTATTCTGTAATTAAATTGGAAGACAGGCCTTGATGATAACTTTGAACTGCACCATCTACAACAATAGAAAGACAGCTACCCAGACTTTGTTTATGCTAGTCAGTATCTTTCTTCCTTTGAGATTCAAAGGGTATTTGTTCAGAAGGCAAACATAAGGGTAAGCCCAATTCCTCAAAAGAAACAATTAATGTTATTGTAGAGCGGAAGCAGCCCATGAAGTCACTGTTGTGCCAGCGTATGCTAGATGGAGTCTTAACAGTTTGAAATTACATTTCTATTTTGCAGAGTTGAAGAAAAAGCTTGTAAGTATAATCTCTCGCAATCATTCATTAGAGCCCTGCTGGATCAGACCTGAAGGGTTATCTAGTCTAACATCCTGCTACCCCCTGTGGCCAACTAGATATCTCTGGGAAGCCACAAGCAGGGCATGGAGGGCAAGAGCTCTCCCCCAATATTGCTTCCTCCCAGCTGGTCATCAGAAGCATAATGCCTCTGAACCTGGAGTTTGCACATAGCTATCATCCCTTCTAATAGTGAACTCAGGTGCTGAGTGCCAACAGGAATGTAGCCAACTTGAGGCCACTGAGAAACAGGATAGTTTTTAGCAGGCTTAGGGAAACCCTGAGGTCTGCAATAGTTTGGAGAGTGGGTATATATGGCAATGTTTTCTTGCAGATTCCACTTGTCATAACTAGTAGCCATCGATAGTCCTACCCCCCCCCACAAATGTGTCTAATCACCTTTTAAAGCCATCTAGTGGCCATTTTCTTGTGGCAGCAAATTCAAAAAGTTAACTATGTGCTGTGTGAAGAAGTACTTCCTTTCATCTGTCCCGAATTCTCCTCCAAGTCAGTTTCACTGGATGATCCAGTGGGCTCTCCCACACTGGAGGCATTCAAGACGAGGCTGGACAGCCATCTGTCAGGGATGCTCTGACTTGGATTCCTGCACTGAGCAAGGGGTTGGATTTGATGGTCTTATAGGCCCTTTCCAACCCTACTATTCTATGATTCTATGATCCACAAGTTCTAGAAATAAAAAGCACTTACTTTGGGTTGCTATCTCTTTTACAGAGGTACCTACCTGCTCAAAGAGATTTTTATCCATAGTGGTATATTTCCACTAGCTGTGATCCAAAGCAAGCATTTATTTCATTAAGAGAGCAATCCTATGACCCCTAGGCTGCATCTGAGGGGCCATAGGATAGTTTGAATTCCTGGATCTGAGGTTAGCCACAGTGAAAATACCCGCCTAGCAAAAATAGAAGCATAAAGGGAGAAGCACAAAGGTGAAGATCGCCTTCACTGTGCCTCCTGTTCTGCTCCGGATGGCTGTAAGCTTCCGAGTTTGTAGGCTTACCACCATCCCCATAGAACTGCATCCTAGGTTTATAACTCGCCATTGAATTCAAGGCAGCAATAGGGTCCCAGGAAGTCTCCCATCCAGGCACTGACCAGACCCAGACCTACTTAGTTTCAGCAAGATTCCATCATCAGGTGCCTCCAAACCATGCATAACACATCCCCACATAATGAAAAATAGTGGTAGAACTAGCATTCATTTTTATTTCTTTTATCATCACCATTCATTAATTACAAATACAAATCCAGATCAAGTTTTGATTGTACATACATACTTACATATCATTCAACAATACAAACATAAATGAAGTATAGTGTCTGTATTATAATTCCAGTTACTTTGTATTAACTTATACTAGCCTATAGTTTGACAATATTTATACTTAAAATGATTCCAATTAATCACAAGGTTGCAGCTTTTCCTGCACCTTACTATTCCAAAACATAACAAAAATAGACCATTTTTCAATAAAGCTTTTATTTCCCCATCTGTCCTCTCTAATTCTAAAAATATGTGCAAGCTTTAACAGCTCCCAGACCATGATCACCCATTCTCTCATTGATGGTGTGTGTGAGAGGAGGTCTTCTGGTTTCCATTTATAACAGATTGCTATTCTGGCGGCTCTTAGCAAATGAATAATCTTTTCCCTATCTTCCTGGGGAGCCTCATCCTTCACGTATCTGGATCGTAAGTTTGCATTCCATTTTTTAAATCTAGTTGAATGGGCACTGCAGCGGCACACACATCACTGATGAAGAGATAAGTTTAAAAGAATGAACAATTTACTAGGTGGAACGAAATAGGGGAGAAAATGGATGGCATCATTAATGAATGATACACAACAGGGGCTCCTGATGCTCCCAAACATGTTCCACAGATCTTTGTGATAGCAATGGGTTCATCAGATGAGTAGGAGCAAACTCTTCCATCTTCTAACCAATACAACATTGTCATTTGAATGCTGGGGCAATGTGATATAGTCCCATAACAGAACTGCTATCTTGAGGGAGGACATTTGGATTTCACACAAATGAGTAGCCATGGTCCATTTTAGCATGCTATAAATCAGGGGCAGGAAACTGCAGGCGGTCTGGGGGCCATTTTTACCCCTGGACACCCCTCTGGAGGGTGCTGATATTTTAAAATTTAAAAATGGCATCTTTAGGGGCTATGGGGCACCAAAAGGGTCAAATTTAGCTTGCAAACAAGCTACTCAGGATACCTGAGAGAGCACCTTCTCCCTTTCCAACCTGCCTGGTCACTGAGGTCATCGGAGGGCTTGCTCCTGGTGGTTCCACATGGACCTATGGCCCAATTGGAGTCCACCTGGAGAAGAGCCTTCAGTGTGGTGGCCCCCTTTCTTTGGAACTCCCTGGCTTTGGAGGTCAGGGCAGGCACCAATACTGTGTTGTTTCCGATGCCTCCTGAAAACAGCACTTGTTCCAGGAGGCATTCCTTAATTGACCAGTTATGTTTTTTATTGGCATTGTGTTTTTTAAACAAGTATAATTTTAATGTGGTGTTTTAATCTTTTTATTCTTTTACTGTTTTATTTTTGTGTCTGTTCACTGCTCCAAAATCTGTTCTAGATATGGAGTGGTATATAAATATTGTAAATGAATAAAATACTTTTGATCCTTTTGGCGCTCTGTAGCTGCTATGGATGCTCCCCCCCCCCCGAAAAAACACTGCCTTGTTGTGGCGAAGGGGCTTGCGTAACTCAGTGAAGCCATAAGCTATGCCGTGCAGGGCCACCCAAGACGGACAGGTCATGGCAGAGAGTTCTGACAAAATGTGGTCCACTGGAGAAGGAAATGGCAACCCACTCCAGTATTCTTGCCAAGAAAACCCCATGGAACGTATCACAAGGCTAAAAGATATGGCGCCGGAAGATGAGCCCCTCAGGTCGGAAGGTGTCCAATATGCTACTGGGGAAGAGCAGAGGGTATTTCCAAGTAGCGCCAGAAAGAGTGAAGCGGCTGGGCCAAACCCGAAAGGACACTCAACTGTGGATGCGTCTGGTGGTGAAAAGAAAATCCGATGCTGTAAAGAACAATATTGTTTAGGAACCTGGAATGTCAGATCAATGAATCAAGGTAAGCTGGAGGTGGTCAGACATGAGATGGCAAGATTGAACATCGACATCTTGGGAATCAGCGAACTAAAATGGACAGGCATGGGCGAATTTAATTCAGGTGACCATCATATCTACTATTGTGGGCAAGAATCCCTTAGAAGAAATGGAGTAGCACTCATAGTCAACAAAAGGGTGGGAAAAGCAGTACTGGGGTACAATCTTAAAAATGATAGAATGATCTCAGTACGAATCCAAGGCAAACCATTCAACATCACAGTAATTCAAGTCTATGCCCCAACCACTGAGGCCGAAGAAGCTGAGGTTGATCGGTTCTATGAAGACCTACAACACCTTCTAGAACTAACACCAAAAAAAGATGTCCTCTTCATCATAGGGGATTGGAATGCTAAAGTAAGAAGTCAAGAAATCACCGGGATAACAGGCAGGCATGGCCTTGGTGTACAAAATGAAGCAGGACAAAAGCTAATAGAGTTTTGCCAAGAGAACACGCTGATCATAGCAAACACTCTTTTCCAACAGCACAAGAGGCAACTCTACACATGGACATCACCAGATGGTCAATATCGAAACCAGATTGATTATGTCCTTTGCAACCAAAGATGGAGAAGCTCTATACAGTCAGTAAAAACAAGACCTGGAGCTGACTGTGGCTCAGATCATGAGCTTCTTGTTGCAAAATTTCGGCTTAAATTGAAGAACGTAGGGGAAACCATTAAACCATTCAGGTATGACCTAAATCATATCCCTGATGAATATACAGTGGAGGTGAGGAATAGATTTCAGGGATTAGACCTGATAGACAGAGTGCCTGAGGAACTATGGACGGAGGTCCGTAACATTGTTCAGGAGGCAGCAACGAAATCCGTCCCAAAGAAAAAGAAATGCAAGAAAGCCAAGTGGCTGTCTGATGAGGCTTTACAAGTAGTTGAGGAAAGAAGGGAGGCGAAAAGCAAGGGAGAAAGGGGAAGATATACCCAACTGAATGCAGAGTTCCAGAGAATAGCAAGGAGAGACAAGAAGGCCTTCTTAAATGAACAATGCAAAGAAATTGAGGAAAACAACAGAATGGGAAAGACTAGAGATCTCTTCAAGAAAATTGGAGATCTCAAGGGAACGTTTTGTGAAAAGACGGGCATGATAAAGGACAAAGAAGGCAGGGACCTCACAGAAGCAGATGAGATTAAGAAGAGGTGGAACGAATACACAGAAGAACTATACAGGAAAGATCTGAATGTCCCTGATAGCCATGATAGTGCGGTCACTGAACTTGAGCCGGACATCCTAGAGAGTGAAGTCAAGTGGGCCTTAGGAAGCATTAGTAACAACAAAGCTAGCGGAGATGACAGTATTCCAGCCGAGCTATTTAAAATCCTAAAAGATGATGCTGTTAAAGTGCTGCATTCAATATGCCAACAAATCTGGAACACTCAACAGTGGCCGCAAGACTGGAAAAGGTCAGTTTACATTCCAATTCCAAAGAAGGGCAATGCCAAAGAGTGTTCAAACTACCGCACAATTGCGCTCATTTCACATGCCAGCAAGGTGATGCTCAAAATCCTACAAGCTAGGCTTCAGCAGTATGCGAACCGAGAACTACCGGAAGTACAAGCTGGGTTTTGAAGAGGCAGAGGAACTAGAGATCAAATCGCCAACATTCGCTGCATCATGGAGAAAGCAAGAGAATTCCAGAAAAACGTCTATTTCTGCTTCATTGACTACGCTAAAGCCTTTGATTGTGTGGATCACAACAAACTGTGGCAAATTCTTAAAGTGATGGGAGTACCAGACCACCTTACCTGTCTCCTGAGAAACCTGTACGAGGGTCAAGAAGCAACAGTAAGAACCAGACATGGAACAACCGATTGGTTCAAAATTGGGAAAGGAGTACGACAAGGCTGCATATTGTCACCCTGCTTATTTAACTTATATGCAGAGTACATCATGAGAAATGCTGGGTTGGATGAATCAGAGGTCGGAATTAAGATTGCCGGGAGAATTATCAACAACCTCCGATATGCAGACGATACCACCCTAATGGCAGAAAGCGAAGAAGATCTAAAGAGCCTCTTGTTGAGGGTGAAAGAGGAGAGTGCAAAAGCTGGTTTGAAACTCAACATTACAAAAACGAAGATCATGGCATCTGGCCCCATCACTTCCTGGCATATAGAAGGGGAAGAAATGGAAGCAGTGACAGATTTTACTTTCTTGGGCTCCGAGATCACCGCAGACGGTGACTGTAGCCATGAAATTAAAAGACGCTTGCTCCTTGGGAGGAAAGCTATGGCCAACCTAGACAGCATAGTAAGAAGCAGAGACATCACCTTGCCGACAAAGGTCCATCTAATCAAAGCTATGGTTTTCCCAGTAGTAATGTATGGCTGTGAGAGCTGGACTATAAGGAAGGCTGAGCGCCGAAGAATTGATGCTTTCGAACTGTGGTGCTGGAGAAGACTCTTAGGAGTCCCCTGGACTGCAAGGAGGTCAAATCAGTCCATCCTAAAGGAAATCAACCCTGAGTGCTCATTGGAAGGACAGATAATGAAGCTGAAGCTCCAATATTTTGGCCACCTAATGCGAAGAGAAAACTCCCTGGAAAAGACCTTGATGCTGGGAAAGACTGAAGGCAAAAGGAGAAGGGGACGGCAGAGGATGAGATGGCTAGATAGCATCACAGATGCAATGAATATGAACTTGAGCACGCCCCGGGAGAGAGCGCAGGACAGGAAGGCCTGGCGTGCTATGGTCCATGGGGTCACGAAGAGTCGGACACGACTGAACAACAAATCTTTTTATTCTTTTACTGTTTTATTTTTGTGTGTGTTCACTGCTCCAAAATCTGTTCTAGATATGGAGTGGTATATAAATATTGTAAATGAATAAAATACTTTTGATCCTTTTGGCGCTCTGTAGCTGCTATGGATGCTCCCCCCCCCCCGAAAAATCCTCCCCTGAAAAGGGAGCAGCAAAGGTTGCATCAGGGGGCACATATCACCTATCCCTGCTATAAACTAATAGTTCTGAAAGGCACTGTTGGATTTTTATTCTTTTGTTAAACCTGCCTTCTGTTTTCAGAAAATTTAACACAAACTACTATACATGTTTTCAGGCTTCTCGATACAAACATGGGGGCTAGAAATGTATATTTTTCAGCTGAACGTTGCGATCTTGGTGATCCCACTTACAGTTTGGAAGCCGCACTGCTGGCTTGCTAAACTGAAAAAGTGTTGGTTGTATGCTCCAGCTAATATACTACATACTGGATTATGGGACCCGTAATCCAACCACCTTTGGAGGGCCACAGGTTTCTCACCTCTGACTTACGCCACAAACCTAAGCATGAAGAAAACATTTAAAAGCAGGAGTGGGGAGTCTGTATCCCCCAAGAGAATGGTGGACCACAGCTCCCATCATCCCAGATCAATGGTCATGCTGGCTGGGGCTGATGGGGGTTGGAGTCCACCAACATCTGGGGGGCCACTGGTTCTCCACCCGTCTTAATGGAAGAGCATTTTGTGAAAAGAATATGCACAGGTCTTGCTTTTATTGCCCCAGGATTAAGGACCATGATTTCAGTGTACTTAGGAAGCAGGCAAACAAACGCCCATAAGCAGCAGCCTGCCAACTACTTATAAACATGCATGTTGTCCTCCAGCATCAAAACAATGCTTTTGATACCAAAGGAAGTTACAGTCTTTCCTGGACGGAACATGGCATGCAAGTTTTAGAGAGACTGAAATTAACAGGAATTCCTCATGCCTGTATACACACACACACACACACACACACACACACACCACTCCCACCAAGGGGAGTGGATATAACAAGTTTAAGGACAGATGTCAGATGACTTCTATAAGCAACAAGAGCATTTTGTTGGGTCCCCCTGCCAGCAAATTAATTGGATTACTTAATCAAAAGAAACTGTTGACAGTTAATGGCTTGCAACTACTCGTGGGGGTTGTTTTATAGGAGATTTCAGTCTCCATTAGCCAATTAAAACGCGCTGCTGAGTGGCGAAGTTTACTTCAGCAAGTACAAGTTAATTTGGTTCCAGCATGAAAGCCAAACCAGCTGCTTGCATCAAGCTGCTGCCCACCACAAGGCTCCAAGGAAAGCTGCTGGCATGAACAACAGATCTCTCTCAGAGCTTTAAATAGGAGCGAGACCACAGGCTTGCTTCTTGCTCCTACATCTTTGCCAAACGCTTCCTCGCTGGAGATGCTGCTTTTCAGCTCTTGGGTGATTCTGATCACCATGTATGGATTTGCTATGCCCACCTCCAAGGGTGCACCTGGATGTGAGAGAATATGCCATTGAAATACAAATATGTCCAGGGCTGACCCAAGACATTTTGCTGCCTGAGACAAAGTACAAGATGGCGCTCTCTCCCATTCTCCCTAAAAATGCCAACTGGGTGGGAAGTTGAAACTTTCTTCAACACTGGCAATGGGACAGTGTCCTCCCCTACACCTGCAAGCAGCAAGCTAGCTGAGGGGGTGCAAGGCAGGCCCCAAGGCCCACAGCTCTCTCCTTCAACATCTTGCTGCCACCTCCCAGCATCTGCCACCTGAGGCAACTGCTTCACTCTGCCTAATGGAAGGGCCGGCCCTGAATATGTCTCAGAGTGAAGTGGAACTAATAAGTAGTGAAAGTGAAACTGAAGATGCCCCAACAACCTCAGTGGAAAACAGCTGACCTCTGTTGAAATAGTGGAGAGGTTCTCAGCATTTCATGCACCATTGCAAAAATTAATTTGTGCAGCCTTCCCTAACCTGGCAGCCTCCAGATAGGTTGGACTACAACTCCCAGCATCCCCAGCTAGCCATGCTATTGTCTTTAAATTTTTACAAGTATTCCAATAAAATGTCTACATTATGTAACAGTTAAATCACATTAAGGGTGGTTTAATTTCCCCTCCCAAATATTTCATGTCAAATACTTGTGGTGTATTGGGAGAAAAAATCAACATGGGATTGTTTTTAGCTTTTTTGTTTATTTTACTTGTATTTAGTAAAAATGCTAAATTAGATCACTCTCTAGTGATTTTCCAGAGCAAACTGAATTTTTCCTGCTGCAATTCATAATCTTCCAGAAAACCCCCCTTCACTGAGTTACATACCCCACCTTCTGAAAAGATTACTGCAATACATTGGCAAAGCATCCAGGTGAAAATATGTCACACCATGTCTGGGTGTTGTGATGTAATGATGGTTTGGCTTGGCAGATGACACTAAATGGGGAACAATCCACATGCCCCCCTGTGCAAAAGGCCAAAGTAATGGAAGGATGGTGGCATGAAAAGAGAAACAGAGGATAAAGTGGAGGAGGCCAGTGGAAACTTGGTCTACTAAAAGGCATGATGCATAAATCTAATAGGGAGGTGTCCTTGGAAAAAAAAACCCAGATACTAAGAGTGGTATTGCACAAAGAAGAATAGGAGACGACAGAAAAAGGATCCTGAAGAAAGGAGCTGGTTGAACATATGCAGCTGCCTTATTTCAAACAAGATAATGGTCCAACTAGTCTAGTATTGTCTCTAATCTGACTGGCAGTGGCTCTTGGGCCTCTAGCAAAGTTTTTCCCCAGAACTGCTACATGAGAACGTTTTTGATTGCAGATGCCGGGGATTGAATCTGGGACCTTCTGCATGCAAAGCTTGTGCTCTGCCACTCAGCTATGGACCATCTCCCCCAACGGCAACACAATGTAGCATGATTGTCATGGGCAAATGCTGATCGTGGTTGTCAGAGGTGAATCCTGGGCATCAAGAGTAGAAATCGAAAGGGCTACTGTGAACACACCCCAATTAATCTGCAGTCCTACCATGGCCCTGCATCCTGATCTTAAGTACATTTAGCTTGTGGGGTTGATTGCTGTAAGAATTCCAATACAAAAGCATCTTGATACTTGATTGAAAAAAAAAACGGAGAAGTGGATAAATAAGGAAGGAAGAGGATAGTTTCAATATATCCAATTCAAGGAGGAAAGGTTTAAAAAGACACTTTTGTTGCCTATCAGCACAGGATGTTTGCTCAACTGTTGAGACTGCCTCCAGTTAAATGTTTCCAATATCCAGAGAGCAGCTCAACCCTTTGGGGAGGGGGGCAGGTTAGTAAGAGGGTAGCTAATGGGGACAGATGTCACAACTTTTTATGTACCCCCAAATCGTTCCAGCCACATCTCTTTTACTTACCAGTCAGGGATTCACAGGTCAGCTCAAGAAGTGACCCAGCCTTTGAAAGACTCAAGCTACAAGTCACAGAGAGACAGTCAGACTCCCAAACAGAGGAACTGAAAGTCTTGTGCCCTGAAGAAACCACAGCTTCTGTTGACTGAAGACAGCAGAAAAACAAAAAGCTGACTCAAGGGGGGCGGGGAGAGGAGGAAACCAGGTCAGAGGCCCAAGCAGCTTTTTGACTTGCTTTGACGGTTATTTTAATGCTCTTCTCTAACGCAATGGAAGAAAGTATCCAGATACCAGTTTTGACATGCAATTAATATGTTGGTCAGCTTTGTAGTTAAACAGGACAAGTTATCAATTTAAAATATTTGGGGGCAGCCTGACTGTGTACTACTACCATGCAGAACAGCAGGTAGGATGCTTGAGCAAATGCAGCACATGAGATCTTCAGATCTGTTGAGAAATGTTACAACCAGGTGTGAGGACCTACACTATGATAAGCTTCCACATGAGGGAGTGAGGAGTCAGCAATGCAGCAGACCCCTCAGACAGTACTGGGCAAAGGGCTTGGGAGGAGGCAGGGGCTGTAACCCATTGCTTTAATGAGTCTAGAAACAGGGCCTTCTCAGTGGTGGCACTTACACTGTGGAAATCCCTCCTAGGGAAGGTTTAGCAGGCTCCCTCTCTTCCTGTCTTTTGAAAGATGGTAAAAGGCAGCTTCTTTAATTCAAGCTGGCTTTTAATGAGTATCCTGCTATTTTTATGATGTTCTTGATGAAATTTTATAATGCTTCTGGGTTGGGGGGGGTGTTAATACCAAGGCCCTCTTCACATAAGGCTTTTATCGTGAACTCATGATCAGTCACTCACGGAGGTTTATGGGTCTTTTCCATGATGTTGTCAATCTCCAGTGCCTCTCCTGTCGTTTTCAAGCTTTATTCTGCCTTTTTATAAATGGCCGAAAATTCAGTAATAAACATAAACCACCATCAAAGAGGTGGTGTATTTCTGGAATCGTGAAATATTGCAGCACCATCTACTGGCTGTATAAATGAAACATAAAGAACTTCCCCATAAAGGAAACGCCCCACCCCACCAAGGGGGAAGCATGTGTATTGTGCCAATCATAATCCTGCAAAGACTCCGAAAGACAAAGCCCTGGTAAAGGAGCGGGATTTTTGCTTCAATGCAGAGAAGCCCTAAAACTATGAAAATCTTATTATTCCTGTTCTCTTTTAATGATCTGTTGTTTTATCATTGTTGTTTATTATATTGTACTTTATTGTAAACTGCTTTGGTTATTATTTTAGCAGGTATACACAAGAAACAAAATCAAAACTAGACTAGGATCTAACTTCACATTGCACATGCACACAGGTAAACAAAACTGCTCTTTTTCCAGTAAAAAGCAGCTTCAGAAAAGTAGTTTGGAGGAGAAGGAACAGACAGGGTGCTTAATCCTTTCCCTGCTTCAAACTGCCTTCTTCAAGCCTCTTTTCCTCAGAAAAGCAGCCATCATGGACACAGGTGTAATGCTCTGATGAAGAGGGATTTTGCTAGGGGGGTGTGCAATGTTATTTGCTAATCAGAGCTAGCACAGATTCCATGCTACAACCAAAGAAGAGGGGAAAATGACTGCAACTGCAGGGAACTTTTGCCACGAGAAGCTGGCATTTTACATACTGCTCCTATTTGCTCAACAAGATATTGCAATAGACATTTCAACTAGAAGATACAGCTGAGCCTTGGCTCAAGGCAAATTAGTTTAGCTATCCAGATCAATGCAACTGCTCTGAGCCAGCATGGTTACCCAAATTCATGATGGGTCTGATCTAAAGGTGCCCTTCCACATGCAGAAGGGCCTTCCACTCTCAGAAGGCCTACGTTATGCCTGATCAAGAAAGAGATCTTGGGGTTGTGGTGGACAGCTTGATGAAAATGTCGGCCCAGTGTGCAGCTGCTGCGAAAAAGGCAGATTCCATGTGAGGCGTAATTAGGAAAGGAATTAGAAATAAAATGGCCAATAGCATTCTGCCGTTATACAAATCTATGGTGCAACTACACTTGGAATACTGTGTACAGTTCTGGTCACCGCACATAAAAAAGCATATTGTAGAGTTGGAAAAAGTACAGAAAAGGGCAAGTAAAATGATCAGTGGGCTGGAGCAACTCCTCTATGAGGAAAGTTTACAATGTCTGGGACTGCTCAGCTTAGAAAAAAGATGAGTAAAGGGCGACATGATAAAGGTGTATAAAATTATACATGGTGTGGAGAAAGTGGATAGGGAGCCATTTTTCTCCCTCTCCCATAATACTAGAATCCAGGGTCATCCCATGAAGCTGATTGGTGGGAGATTCAGGACAGATAAAAGGACGGACTTCTTCACACAGTGCAGAGTTAAACTATGGAATTTGCTACCACAAATGTAGCAATTAGTACCAATTTGGATGGATTTAAAAGTAAATTTAAAAGACAAATTAATGGAAGATAAGGTTATCAGTAGCTGCTAGCCCTGATGACTGTATGATACAGGCAGCTAATCGGTCACTGTGTGAACAGAATGCTGGACAAAACAGACCTTTGGTCTGATCCAGCATGGCCCTTATGTTCCAAAGTATGTTTATGTTTTCATGCATAACACTGCATGAAAAAGTGAAAATTCCAAGGTGCTGTTCTGTCTGCAGAAGACGTTGCACATCCTAACCAAACTGCATGAACTGTAGTGCAACCATTTGCAAAGCAGCACTAGCAGCTAGATTTCCCATCCACTCATGGTTCTTTGGATGCAACCCATCGTCATCATTAGAAACCAGTGGTTTTCAGACTGTGGTCTGGGATTAGAAGATCACCAGTACTGATCTCTCTTGATCATATATAGCCCTAGGGAGGACCAAACACAGTCTCCAGTACACAGTATGTTTATGCTGAGCAATGGCTAGGCGAAACAGGTCTTTCTGATAGTTGGCATCAACTGAGAATGAGCCTTACATTATAGCCCAGAATCCCTGCAAAGGGCAGGGATATTAAGGCAGACTGTTCAACATAGGAAGCATTTGCCTTCCAGCATTAAAATAATAAGTTGAATTCTACATGGGACAGAATTACACCTTATCAAGTCCAAGTCGCTACACATTTTACTGCTTGTCGTCTTTAAGAATTTATGTTGCTTTATGCAAAACATATATTTTTCATAAGAGTACCACCAGAATGCTCACAAAGGAAGGAAAGAGTTGTATTTTCTCAACACCTTAAACTGCAGCATTTGTGGCAAGGCGCCTTTGTTCATTAGCATCCCCAGCATATGTCCTTAATGTGCTTCTAAACATTAGAGCAATGTCAGTCAACAATTTATTGTTTAACCAATTAGGCTATTACAAGACTTCATCATTATTGCAGGTAGATAAAAATCAAGCTACAAAACTGCACCCAGAATAAATGCAAGGGAAGACAAACACAAAACAAGTGCATGTCAGTATTTCATATGTTTTAGTGTCTATTTTATGGTGTATGCATATTTTGACTAGGGCAGCCAGTTACACATTCTGAAAAAAGAGGGCATGCAGTGCAAAAGATGAAGGAAAGAAGACGACGACGCAGGAATGCATAAAAATTGCATACGTAATTTGTATGTACAGATGCAAATTTAGAAATAATGACTAGAATTTAAATAGAAATTCAGTATGTCTTATTATAGTGGGGAAGACTGTGATCAGGTGACTAATGTGCCTGCTCAGTGGGCTGTCCAGGTACTAACTGCTCAAAGTCCCTGCTCTCTGTTCCTATGGTGCTTTATCTTTAAACTGGACTGGACAGCCCTTCAAGCAGAGGATGCTTTCATGTAAAGTAGGACATTTGCCACCCTAATTTTGACAGTTTACAGTGTACATGTGTATGCTCCATTTAGACATAGCACAATATGCACACCAGTGTCTTTATCAATAAGCACATGATCAACGGGCCTTAAGAGTCTTCAGCCAACTAGCTAAACTCTTATTATGTGCTTTGGACTCACCAGGGGAACAAATAATGCCAAGGTAGATGTACGCTCTCTATTAGTTAGCAGGAAGGTACATTCTGATTATTACTTCCCTTACCCCCTTCCCTATAATTTGATTAGAAATGGCATCATTTAACTCACCTTTGAAGGCAACTACAATTCTTTAAAGATTACTGCAAACCTCTAGAGTCATTATTAATGAAGCTCCCTCAGCAGCAGTAGCTACAGAGAGCCCAGACAAGAATGAAATATAAATCATAAAGTGATGGGTACATTAAGGCTGACATTTCCAATATTTTGCCTGTCTCACATCGCTGCTTCTCGTTATCACCCTTTCTTCCATATTTTATTTATTCTATGTGATTAACTTCATATGGATCTGTTAAAAACATGACAGCTTAACATTGTTATAATAATTGAAATCTATTCGGCCTCTTGATTTGCCAGTTTGTTGTTCAACAACAAGAAAATACTCACTTAGCCGCTTTGAATAAGGAAAAGTGTTGAAAAACTTATGTAAAAGCAAAGAACAAGGCAGCATTTGATTTTTACACCATCCCTAATAAAGGGGAAAACTTACACAACAACGGCACTTTCACTGCCATGATCAAAGTGATGCAACAAAATATTAATTTTAATATTTAGAAAGGTATCTGCTTGCTACACCTACTAAAACAAACGTTTGAGAGACATAAGTCTTTCACTATACCACATTGTTACATAGTGAATATGGTTGTGTGGGATGAGCTGCTATTTTAAAGCGCACATGTTGTCTCTCATTTATTTTTCCTGTGTCTAACGTATTTGTAGCTTGGGTTTCTATGCACTTCATAACTTTATAATAATGCCTGCGTGTTTCCCCAAATAGTTCTGCTTTCAAAGCTGTCCAAACACGATCCAAACACTTCCTTTTTAAATAGATATGCAACTCTGCTCCTTTACAAACTTACCTGCATTCAAAGATCTTCCTCAGAGGACCTGCTACAAGTCAGCCCACCATTTGAAATATGTTTGGGAGTTGCTTGGGACAGGGCCTTTTCAAGTGTGGCGCTGAGACATTTGAGGGTCCTCCTAGGAGAAGGATGATTGTGGGCTTACTGGACCAAAACATATGCACAACAGGTCCACTTCCTTTAGAGTCTCACCCACACACCCCCTTTCTCCGATATAAAATGGTTTAGCACCTTTGAGTAGATGAAGAACAATTAGCTCTTGTAAAAAATAGCAAGGTATGAAATATTGATTCATCTGCATGGCAGTGCTGCCCATCTGACAGCTCCATGACAGCCCCAGATTGCAGACACCATTCATTTACCATGCCACTGCCAAGCTTCAGAACAGCCTCCTCCAACCAGGTACAACTCCCACAATTCTCAGCCAGCATGGCCAACGGCTGCTCTAGAAAGACTGCTCTAGAAAGTAGCCTAGCAATGCTCCTTCGTACAAATCTTACCTGTTTTGTTACGGCTATTCTTACATAGTTACTCTTGTAAATGTTTTATTCGTTCCCAATACATTTTTGAACGGTTTGTCTGTCATCTTATTTAATAAAAAGTCATTACAAGATTGCTGAGCAGAGCACTGACTCGCTTGATCTCTGTCCTTTTCAGACCTGGGACCCACCTTTAACACCAACCTGAAATATAGAAACCAGCCATTTCTAGAACACCACCATCGTCTTCAGGTAAAGCGACAGCAGGAGCAAGCCCGGCACACACCCCACCCCTGCATAATCTCACACACCAATTTTGCATTTTTAAAAAACATATGTCAATTCCACTCCTCCTCTCTCTCTTTCTCAGGGTATTTCTGAAGTGCCTGCGTTCCACCTGGCTGCAGCAGAGGGAGACGAGACAGCATGGCTCAGTACATCTGAGCAATTGCCATTTGTCTCTTCCTCTTCCTCTCCCATCACCATTTCCTTAGTAGCCTTTCCACGTGGTCATTACACAACTGGAAAGTTTGGGTACCTGAATTTGCTTGTTTTCCTCTTCCCTCCCCAGACCTTTTCCTTTTGCACTGCATCTTTCAAATTTTACTAAATTGCAGTGCCCAGGATTACTGTGTGTGTGTGGGGGTGGTGGTGGAGGTGACCACAGTTATACCTGTATAGAATTACTATACATTTGTACTGTGCATATACCCTCAACTCTCGCTCCTCATCTTTAATGAAATGTCAAGGTCCTACTGATGCAATACATTAGCTGAAGACAAATGAGTTATATCAACTGCTTTCCCATGGGCTGAAATGCAACACAGATCAAGTCAACTTTCTGCACTGAAGAGGACATATCAGAAGACCCACATAGATCATAGCAAGCATATTGGCAGTTTTGTGTTCATGAGGAGCCAGTGCACGCATGGCACCACTTTAGATATGCACAAAATCTAAGACAAAAGTAGCCCAGGCTTATTTTTCCCCCAATGCCTGATGAAGAAAAATAGATTGGTGGGATTGGTCCCTAAACTGTACTCAGACATTATGAAGTGTGTTACGCTGCAGAATCTCATACACAAATCACACAGCCCTTCTGCCAGCTACTTTATGTTTGGCATCCCTTTTCCAAATTCCCCTTTGCATTCCTCTCATGTGGCATGTATTCCTTTTGCTTAGTCACATTAATTACTCTCCAGTAGCATTTGGCTAGTACCCAATGAAGTCTAAAAAGCTGAACAGGGCAGAAAGGATCCCATCCCAAAAATTGGTTCTCAAAGTGGTTCACAACAATTAAAATCCAATACAAGCAACAATATAAAATGCTGCTGAGGGAAAGGGCTTCTTGGCTGGATTCAGCCATGTTGGAAGGATGCCTAGCTGAAGCCTCTTCACCTTCTGAAAGCCTTAGTATCAGTGACAACAACTGTTGCTGATAGGTGTAACAGTTTTGTTAACCTAAGCAAATCGCATGTTTTAGCCATTCTTCTTCCCCCCCCTTCCCCTTTGTAGTGTGTGAACATTATTCTCCTAAGTCAGTCTTCTCCAACCTGGTGCCCTCCAGATGTTTAGGACTAAACTCCCAGCATTCCTATTGGCCATACTGGCTGGGGCTGATAGGAGATGAAGTCCAAACCAGTTGAAGGGTACCAGACTGGGGAAGGTTGCACTAAGCAATTATCTAACCACAAAGCAAAGCACAACATGGACACAGGCATTAGGAGTGATCAGTAGAGGGGACTTTAAAACTTTGGTCTTCAACTGATGGGTCATTCAGGTCACACATGTAACAGACTAATGAGGGTCTTGTCACTGACACTACCACTATTCCCCTCTTTCTTTCTTTTTTTAAGGAGAAGGGGAGGGTGAAGGGGGAGGGGCTACAGCACAGGGGTAGAGCACATGCTTTGACTGCTGTTAATCTACTGCATCTACTTTCAGCTTCATCACAGATCTGAGTCCCAAGCACTACACCAAGAGCGTTTCCTTTCCTGCTTTTCTGTTACATAACCTCTAGGTGGCACTGTGGTATCACAGAGCAGTGCAAATATGCAAGAGGAAATTGCATCTTCTTTCACTTTTACACATCAATATTGCATTTTCCCTACTCTAAGAAAACTTGCCGAAAGTGCTCTTTAGATGCAGAAGCAAAACTGGAGGATCATGACATCATCTAAGGAACCTGTAAACAATTATGAATAAAGAATGATGGGCACACAACAAATGCCTCGTGTAGAAAAGCTCAAGGCCTTAGGGCCAATCCCCGGCATCTCTAATTATAAAAGGGTCAGGTAGGAAGTGATAGGAAAAGACCTCTACCAGAGACCCTGGAGAGCCACTGCTAATCAGAATAGACCAGAGATGGGGAACCCGTGGTTGGACTACAACTCACAGCATTCCTGACCTTTGGCCATGCTGTCTGGGGCTCATTGGAGTTGGAGTTCAACAGCATTTGTGGGGTACAGATTCCCCACCCCTGGAGCAAATAGTACTAGGCTAGATGAGTAAATAATCTGGAAAACAGCGAGAGGGGAAAGGCACTCTTATGTGTCCCGCAAAAGAAGAGAAAATATTCTTCGGTGTCTAAAAAAGCTTTTATGATGACCAAAGCATTTCAGAAAGGACTTCCCTTCCTCAGAGGCCACTTATCTTTCTCCAAATGTGTGCTGCAAATAATCTTTCCAATGCTTCTTCTATCTTAAAATACTCGTTCTCAAAAAATGTAAGGGTTCTTTGTAACACATTTGGAGGAAGATAAGTGGCCCCTAAGGAAGGAAAGCCCTTTCTGAAATGCGTCGGGCATAATAAAATTTTCAGGCACCTGAGAGTATTTTCTTTTGTCTTTTGGAATAAAGAATCTGACCATGTATAAGGCAGCTTCCTAAGAAGACTGTAGGATATAGACATATGGTAAAAAGAAAAAGTTGGAAGTCGATGTGGCATCTTGAGATCAAAGGTGGGCCCTATATGTAAAAAAAAATTGAAGTCTACCACTTTAAGCTATTTGAATGAATACCACCTCTGAGACCGCTCTCACTTGACTACCCCTCCCTTTCTCCCACCCTCTACAAGGCTATTACCACCAACTGCACTGTGGGAAAGATCCCAATAAATTGTTACATTTTCAAAATACCGTTTATTTTATTAATGTATCTTTGTGTTATTTGAAAACTGCCTTGGAAGAAATGGCGGGATATAAATACTTGCAATAAATTCAATAAATAAATAGTGCATAGTTGAAATCCTGAAGTAGCATTAATTATTCCTGACAGCTGGCTCTACCTACATTTTAAAAATATGGCATAACTTTTCAGTTCTCATCATGTCACTAAAGTTATCGGAATTGTTAAAATGTCTCCATTTTAAACACACACAAAATGGATGCCCAGCAACAAAAACCAAGTTCTGCACAAGATTGATAATTGAGGAGTGAGCACATATGTTTTTCTGAGTGGTACAAATATTGCACAATGGAACAAAATGTTTAAGAACAGTTGAATTATGCAAACGCAGAAACAGATGGCCAGAGGCAATATTATGCTTGCGCTTTTTTTACAAAAGTCATACCATTAAGTCACTGGTATTTATGCCAGTTCATAGTTATTAGGTAAAAACAGCTATTACCCAACAGCACTAATTTCTTGTTTCCTTTTTCTAGTGAATAAGGCCACATTTGAATGCACTCTTAGCTGGGAGTAAGTCCCACTGAACTCAGTAGGACTTACTTTTGAGTAAACACACATAGGATTCCATTATAGGAATGTCATTTATTAAGCTCTAAAGAGGTTTAACAATTCATTTATAATTGCAAAGGCTATGAAGATTTAAACTTTGATACAAATCAGAATGTGTTTTAAATTAGTTATTACACTTATATCCTGCCCTTCCTCCAAGGGCACCATTCCCTGTTTTTCCCACCTACCATTTTATCCTCACAATAACTGTGAGATGGGTTGATGCACATTTGATTCACAATACTTGCTTGCTTTTATGGGCACAAACACACATTTGCACTATTCTTATGGAGAGTGCTAAAATCCTTGTTTGTTGAATAAAGATACAACATGGATGAATTGGAAAATAGACATTTTATCTGAGAAATATCTTGCCACAGCTGGAGTACGGTTCTTGACGGGAACTCTACATAGTCACTGAAATGAATGGGGATTATGCCTTAGATTAGTACTACTCTTGGATAATTCCCCTCCATTTCAACTGAGATTGAAAAGTGTTCTTGATAGACCATGTTCTTTATGAATGGTGGCAAGGGTTATCAGCAGAAACACACTTTGGACAGATTATCTACATAGGGCCTTTAGAAACAACCAGAAAAAAAAGAAAGATTCAAAATTTTCCCCTTCATTGGTATGGGGAATGGTGGTAGATAATTTCCTTTACAAGCACTGTGTGTTGAAATATCAAGGGTTCCAATAAGAAAGGGATTTTGATCCCTGGGATTCAAAACACGATTTTACTTAGATCTTTAACACCAGTTTTGCGTCTTTCCCAGAATTCTGTTGGTTGATACAGCCATTCTCCAGATTTCCCTTCTAACTATCTTGCCTTTCTCTGTTCAAGAGAACTTTGTTGAACTCACTATTTTGTACACCTTTATTTTCAGAAGTCTAATCACATTAAGTTCAGTTACTGCCAAACAACAGAACACAGTTCTTGGAACCAAGGTTACACCACCCGTTTCTGCTGACTATAGGTTGGAGAGAATTAGTCTTAAAATGTTCCTAAGCTTTCCTGCTAGGAAACTAAAAGCCCCAGAAACAATACTCCTGTCACAGCAAAAACTGATTTGGGAGAATTGGCACAGTTACTGAGCCAGATTTACCTAACCTTGCATTTATTCCGTATGCTGAAAGCAGTCATAAACATATGCATACCTTTTCAGAACATGATTTATTTAGAAACTGACATTTAAGAGATAAACTCTGGGCAAGCATTAGGTATTCAAATAACTATGATTCAGAGTTTCACTCAACAGTTATGTTGACCTATAAACTTATAAAGGCTTAAAACTTAAGGATAAAACTTATCATATGTATATTTATCTGGAAGCAAGCCCCACTGAACATAGTGAGACTTACTCCCAAGTAAATATGCATAGGATTAGGAACATAGGAAGCTGTCTTATACAGAGTCAGACCACACTAGTCTATCTAGCTCAGTTTTGACACCTAAGGACACAATCCTATGCCTTTTCAGACAAAACATGCTGGTTTATGTGTGCTGGCTGGAGAATGCTGGGAGTTGTAGGGCTTTTTCTGTCTAAACATGCATAGGGTTGTGCCCTAAGTGCAGCAGCTCTCCAGATTTCAGATAGGAGTCGCTGAGAATTCAACCTAGGACCTTCTGCATGCTTTACCACTGAGCTACAGCCTCTTCTCCGAATTCTAAAGATTTGTTTTATTTCATATTGGATTGTGTAAACTGCCTTGGGAGAGCTAGGCTCTAAAACGTGGCCTAAAAATACTCGTTTTAACAAAGATACAGGCAGCCTTCCCACCACAGGACAGGATCTGAACAGAGGACCTCTTGCACCCTAAGTGAGACTTATACCTGTAGACTGGGGGTGCACAACCTGCACTGCCCCCCCCACCCTGCTTTAACTGTGCCCCTCCATGGGGCTAGCCTTCTCTCTATCCCTTCCCCAGCAATCCTGATACAGATTGCTCTTTTCTTCACCATTGTTAAGAGCAAGGAAAGAGTGATTTTTATACAGATAGCTCTTTCCCTGCTGCTTCTAGCGGTGAAGAAAAAGCTATCTGTAACAGGATCACTGGGATGTGTGTATATACAGGGTCATGGTTGGGCACCTGCCAAGAGACCACACCCCAGCAGAGGCCCACTGACAAGAGCCCCTTGAAGTTGCTCCTCTTCACCATCGCAACCTGCTTCTTCACTTGCTTCTTGCTCTGGCCCAGAAAACGGTGGTGGTCAGAAGAAGCAGTAAATGCCACTACCTAATAGCTTACTGGCCTTCTGCCTGTCAAGCAAGCAAATAGAAGCAATGATAAAAAAAAATGGGATAAAGAGTAACAGCAGATGGTGACAATGGCGGTGAGAAGGCAGACTCACTGAGGGAGGGGGCCCATTGCGAGCAACTTGCCCAAGGGCCCTCAAAAAGCTGAAGCCAGCACTGTGTGTATACGTGTGTGTGTGTGTGTGTGTGTGTGTGTGTGTGCGTGTGTGTGCGCCCGCCAACTCAGCATCACATGCAGCCCTCAGGGTCAAAGAAGTTGTAAACCTCTGTCCTAGACCAACAAAGTTCAAGATAGGATATACATAAATGTCTTATGCCAGGGCAGGCTATTCGCCCATCTAGCCCAGTATTACCAACAATGGCTGGCAGCAGCTCTCTGAGGTCTCAGGCTGCACTGCATGCCTCCTTTTTAAAGGCTGCAACTTATTATTTACCCAGCACCCACAGAAGATGCTAAGCATTTCACAATCATAATTGTACCATTTCTATGAAGTATGCCATTATTACTCCCATTTAATAGAAAAGGACTGAGCGTTAAGAGGCCTACTTGCAATCTCATGCAAGTTAAGACAGAAAAAAGTCCTACAACTTCCAGCATTTCCCAGCCAGTGAGGACTATTTTCCTGTTTAAACATGCATAGGATTGTGCTCTAAGAGGTTATGGACAAGCAGGATTTGAACAGGAGTTTCCCAGAACCAAATTCAGGGTCTTTCCAACAGACAACAGCTGTTGTTCAAATAGACTTCACCAAGGCAGCTGGGCATTCTTGGAATATTTGGTCTGCTTACAATACCAGCCAGCATACCAGGTAAATCTCACCATAACATAATGGGAAAAAGTCCAATGGCAGATTCCAGATTTTTCTGCCTCCATTTCTGCATGCCACTAACAGGTTCAATTAATTATTCTCACTTTTTGCTGCAGGTGCAAAAGATGTCTAAGGCCACAACTGACAGCATCTGCGGTTGCACTTGCGATGAACATCATCTGACAATACATCCACTGAAACAGTTACTTCCAGAACTGCTGCACATAGCTCCTAAGGCTGACTGAAGATATATATTCTTTTAACTCTTACAGTAGTCAAAGGTCACATATAACCAGCAAATGCAAAACTGACTTCAAAAGAACTCCGAAGAATCAAGGCCAGAAGGCCAATACCCTGAGGATCAACTAATAGATTTACATCAGTCACTGAAAGACATTCGCACATTCCACTAATTAAACATAGGCTACTACCTATAGTATCTATATTTATAGAACCCTAAAATAGCAAATTAATATTATGGCTATTACAAAAGTTCACACACACACGCAGGACCTGCAACAAAACTTTGCAGCATGTCCTTATCCCCAACAGGAATGCTCCTGTTCACATTTCCAACTAGCCATGGTTTCTTCCAGGATAGCCTCATGTGTCCCAACGAATTTTGCCTTGGCACACAGACAAAAGCCTCCTTATCAGATCATAGGGGCTTGGCAGGATGGAACAGGACAAGCTGGTTCTTTAGGTAACCGGGATCTAAGCATTCCGGACTTTAAAGGTGATACTCTCCAGCACCTTGAATTGTGCCTGGAAATAAACTGGTAACCAAGGCAGCTGTTGCAAAACTGGTATGATACACTCCTGCAAGTTAGCACCCAACTCCTAGTCACCATGCTCTGGAGACTTACCAGGGGCAGCCCCATGTAAAGTGTATAATAATGATCTAATCTGAGTGACAAAGGCAAGTGTCACCATGGCTAGGGGTTGGCAATCTCGAGGTTGCCAACTGGCTAATATATCAGTTGAGTGGGCACTTCTGTGAAATTCATCTGATCTCCTTTCTACCTCTCACAAGATGGGAGTGGGCACTTCTGTGAAATTCATCTGATCTCCTTTCTACCTCTCACAAGATGGGATCGGCCCATTACCAGAAATGAGAAGTATTCAAGGAGTGTCAGTTGCAAAATGAAACAAAACATTTTTAAAGTTGAAAGTTTATTTTCTTTAAGCGACGGCCATCAGCAGACAGGCAGGATTCAGTGTGAACATTGCCACCAAAAATTAAGGAAATACTTTACTTAAACGTTTTGAAGCATAACAGTTTTCAATTGCCTCCTAGCGTATGAAACTGCCAGGTGTTAATGACATTATACAATTTCCATGACACAGTTAAACATGGATTTGGCAAAAACAAAACATTTTAAGATCCCTGAATATCCAGTCAAAATACCACGCACTGAGGACAAACACAAGCCTGTTCTTAAAGGCATGGGATCACTTCCAACTTTGTATAGTTTGCAGTACCATAGCACCAGTATCTTGCTTTAATTTATTATTTCCTAAAGGACTGCTGCTTTTAAGCAGTAGCAGCAGCATAACATGCAGACAGAGGTCTACCAATCACTGACTTTGGAGCAGACATGGCATAATAACATATTCTACTGAACTATTCTGGAATGGTAGGGGGTAGGCTGCACAGGAAATCTGACCAACTTATTTTTTAGGATATTTTGGATTCCCAGCTCCAAGGTCAGAGACAGTGCTCTGACCTTGGAGCTGGGAATTGGAGCTCTGACCCACACACCCACCCCTCACAGCCAGCATGGAAAGAACCATGCCAGCTGCCTCTCCAAAGTTGGGAACACAACCTTGGAGTGGGAAGAAGGGGGTGTTTTGGTGGGTGGGAAAGAAAGGAGACTGGAGAGCTACCCTGGAGCCTCTCCAGCCTCCTTCCCACTCCCTCCAAAACACTTTTGCTAGACGGATGAAGAAGCCCATCTAATGAAAATGCAGGGCAGGAGGATGGGGAGGCGAAGATCACCTCCACCACTCCTTCCACCCAGCACAGGGTGCTCGTAAACCTCCAGGGGCTATGAGCATCAAGGCCACAATCCATAGGATTGCATCTTTAAACTTGCAACGATTAAATTCTGACAGTTAATATAGATAAAGCACTCTGGAGCCATAGGACCTGCTCTACAAATACACTGATGTTGTGGCCCTTGGAAAGAACTGTCAAAGATTTAGCGGGGATTTCCATAGCTCAATAGTAGAGCACATGGTTTGCATGCAGAAGGTCCAAGGTTCAAGCTCAGGCATCTCCAGTTAAGATCAGGTAAGAAGTGATATCAAGGCCTCTGCTGGAAACCTTAGACAGCTGCTGCCAGACAGAGTTACTGGGATAAATAGATTAATAGTCTGCCTAGCTATAAGGTATTTTGTTACTTTCCACTTGTGTTGTCTTAAGCTATGATGCTCTATAAGATGGAATTCCCCTGTAAAATATGGGACAGTGACAACAGCAGCTTAAGAAACTGTAGCTGTTGTTGTAGTTCAGTCGTTCAGTCGTGTCTGACTCTTCGTGACCCCATGGACCATAGCACGCCAGGCCTTCCTGTCCTCCGCTCTCTCCCGGAGTGTGCTCAAGTTCATATTCATTGCATCCGTGATGCTATCTAGCCATCTCATCCTCTGCCGTCCCCTTCTCCTTTTGTCTTCAGTCTTTCCCAGCATCAGGGTCTTTTCCAGAGTTTTCTCTTCGCATTAGGTGGCCAAAATATTTGAGCATCAGCTTCAGTATCTGCCCTTCCAATGAGCACTCAGGGTTGATTTCCTTTAGGATGGACTGATTTGACCTCCTTGCAGACCAGGGGACTCGTAAGAGTCTCCTCCAGCACCACAGTTCGAAAGCATCAATTCTTCGGCGCTTAGCCTTCCTTATAGTCCAGCTCTCACAGCCATACATTGCTACTGGGAAAACCATAGCTTTGATTAGACAGAACTTTGTCGGCAAGGTGATGTCTCTGCTTCTTACTATGCTGTCTAGGTTTGCCATAGCTTTCCTCCCAAGGAGCAAGCGTCTTAATTTCATGGCTACAGTCACCGTCTGCAGTGACCTTGGAGCCCAAGAAAGTAAAATCTGTCACTGCTTCCATTTCTTCCCCTTCTATATGCCAGGAAGGGATGGGGCCAGATGCCATGATCTTAGTTTTTTGAATGTTGAGTTTCAAACCAGCTTTTGCACTCTCCACTTTCACCCTTAACAAGAGGTTCTTTAGATCCTCTTCGCTTTCTGCCATTAGGGTGGTATTGTCCGCATATCGGAGGTTGTTGATAATTCTCCCAGCAATCTTAATTCCGACCTCTGATTCATCCAACCCGGCATTTCTCATGATGTACTCTGCATATAAGTTAAATAAGCAGGGCGACAATATACAGCCTTGTCGTACTCCTTGCCCAATTTGGAACCAATCGGTTGTTCTATGTCCAGTTCTTACTGTTGCTTCTTGACCCTCGTACAGGTTTCTCAGGAGACAGGTAAGGTGGTCTGGTACTCCCATCACTTTAAGAATTTGCCAGAGTTTGTTGTGATCCACACAATCAAAGGCTTTAGCATAGTCAATGAAGCAGAAATAGACGTTTTTCTGGAATTCTCTTGCTTTCTCCATGATCCAGCGAAAGTTGGCGATTTGATCTCTAGTTCCTCTGCCTCTTCTAAACCCAGCTTGTACTTCCGGTAGTTCTCGGTTCGCATACTGCTGAAGCCTAGCTTGGAGGATTTTGAGCATAACCTTGCTGGCATGTGAAATGAACACAATTGTGCGGTAGTTTGAACACTCTTTGGCATTGCCCTTCTTTGGAATTGGAATGTAAACTGACCTTTTCCAGTCTTGTGGCCACTGTTGAGTGTTCCAAATTTGTTGGCATATTGAGTGCAGCACTTTAACAGCATCATCTTTTAGGATTTTAAATAGCTCAGCTGGAATACTGTCATCTCCGCTAACTTTGCCGTTAGTAATGCTTCCTAAGGCCCACTTGACTTCACTCTCGAGGATGTCCGGCTCAAGTTCAGTGACTGCACTATCATGGCTATCAGGGACATTAAGATCTTTCCTGTATAGTTCTTCTGTGTATTCTTGCCACCTCTTCTTAATCTCATCTGCTTCTGTTAGGTCCCTGCCTTCTTTGTCCTTTATCATGCCCGTCTTTACACAAAACGTTCCCTTGAGATCTCCGATTTTCTTGAAAAGATCTCTAGTCTTTCCCATTCTGTTGTTTTCCTCAATTTCTTTGCATTGTTCATTTAAGAAGCCTTCTTGTCTCTCCTTGCTATTCTCTGGAACTCTGCATTCAGTTGGGTATATCTTCCCCTTTCTCCCTTGCTTTTTGCTTCCCTTCTTTCGTCAGCTACTTGTAAAGCCTCATCAGACAGCCACTTGGCTTTCTTGCATTTCTTTTTCTTTGGGATGGATTGAGTTGCTGCCTCCTGAACAATGGTACCGACCTCCGTCCAGAGTTCCTCAGGCACTCAGGTCTAATCCCTGAAATCCATTCCTCACCTCCACTGTATATTCATAAGGGATATGATTTAGGTCATACCTGAATGGTTTAGTGGTTTTCCCTACGTTCTTCAATTTAAGCTGAAATTTTGCAAGAAGCAGCTCATGATCTGAGCCACAGTCAGCTCCAGGTCTTGTTTTTACTGACTGTATAGAGCTTCTCCATCTTTGGCTGCAAAGGACATAATCAATCTGGTTTCGATATTGACCATCTGGTGATGTCCATGTATAGAGTCGTCTCTTGTGCTGTTGGAAAAGAGTGTTTGCTATGATCAGCGTGTTCTCTTGCAAAACTCTATTAGCCTTTGTCCTGCTTCATTTTGTACACCAAGGCCATGCCTGCCTGTTATCCCGGTGATTTCTTGACTTCCTACTTTAGCATTCCAATCCCCTATGATGAAGAGGACATCTTTTTTTGGTGTTAGTTCTAGAAGGTGTTGTAGGTCTTCATAGAACCGATCAACCTCAGCTTCTTCGGCCTCACAAAACCATGTAGTGTGTTCCTGTAATAGGCTGTTTTTGTGTGGCTGCACATGCAGGAGCATATACTGCATGCATATTCACAGACAAATAAAGTGGAGAAAGTATTTATACCTTAGTTTGCTTTCCTACTCACTATCTAACCAAACTCTAAAGTGAAATAAGCCAAGGCTCAGCTGGCTTTGTAGCAGCCAGAGATAACACCTGCTCCAAGGCCTGGCTTCAGACCAACTGATCAGGCACTCTCAGTGGTGGAAGTCCTATCTGTAATGGCAGCACTTCACTCTGGATGCCCCAGGTTTTCTAGGTTCAAGAAACCAAGCTGGGCCCACAGGAGAACTTCACAACTATTGTGAAGGAGCAGTACAATGGGAAACAAAGGGACACATATCTATGTGCAGGAAGATAAGTGGAAAGCAGGTTTTAAGAAAGGGCTGCAGAATCATATTACAGTATGAAGCTGAGCTGCATCAAGGGGGAAAAAAAAAGAATGATAACTTTTAGAGTAGTCACACAATGTATAAAAGCCACCCTGAGTGCTATTTTTCTTGGTAGAAAGGAGGAGTACAAATCAAATAAATAAAATTGCCAATATTTATAGCACGGTGGAGTATTCAAAGGATAATCAAAATTAGCAAGTCTTAAATCTTATTTCAGAAACTCTTACTAGGTCGAAACACTGTATGTTGTGTACTTTAATTGTTGCTTTGCTTTCTCTTTTTTAGAGCTGCCTTATGGAAAAGCTTTTAAAAGTGGGGCAAAATGTGTAAAACATAACATAAACAAAGAAATAATACAGTTTATTTAAAACAAATAACCTACAGCTGTTCCCAAGTAAAGCCCTTCCATCCTCAGAGTTCTTGAGCATAGCATGAGAATCATACTCGTGACAATAGGGTGTGTGGTCCAACACATCCAGCAGGCATCACATTTGCGAAGGCCACTCTAAGGTTGTTTATAATGTTTTACTATGTTTCTATTTGATTGTGGTTTTTATATTCTGAACCTCTTGTAAACTGCTTTCGTTGGTCCAAGAAAGGCAGTAAAGAAATGCATGCATAAATAACCACTATATCACACTGGCTCTCACATTCAGAGAATAACTCTGGGGCAGAGGTGGGCAGAAAGCAAATCCGCAGATGTTTTGGATTTCAACTCCCAGATACACCTGCCAGAACAGCTAATGGTCAAGAATGCCAGGAATTGAAGTCTCAAACATCTGGAGACGTATTTCCTGCCCTAGGGCAATACCATAAATGAATGAATAAACAAAAGCATGCCAGGGCAAACTGCCTAGATCTTTCTTATTCAAAAACAGTAAAATAAAACAGCCCACACATAGAAAGAAAGCATGACAGGAAGAAACACAATCCTATGCAAGTTTAGATAGAAGCAAGTCCTACAATTTCCAGCCAGAATGGAATGCTAACTGGGGAATGCTGGGATAGGACTTTTTCTGTCTAAATAAGCATAGCATTATATATATATATACACACACACACACACACTTGTATCCCACCCTTTTTCCTCTTGCAAGGAACCCAAGGCGGCTAACAAGGTCCTTCCCCTCCTCTCCATTTCATCCTCACAACAACCCGGTGAGGTAGGTTATGCTAAGAGTCAGGGACCGGCCCCAAATCATCTAGTGCACTTCACAGCCTGAATGGGGACTAGAACCCCAATCTCCCAAGTCCCAGTCCAACACTCGCCACACCAGAACTGGCTCTCAGGATTGCAGCCTTACAAGTCTTTCCCTTGACATGCTATATATCCACAACCAGGGATTTGAGATGGTTTGATAGAGCACAACCAGGGATTTGAGATGGCTTGATAGAGCGGAACCTTCCACCATATGTGCCAGCCCCCGCCTGAAGTGGTACAGCCCTGACACAAGCCAACCATCTCAGCATCTCCCAAGTCCAACACTCATTACACCACAACAGCCTCTCAGGAGAGCACCCTTAGAAGTCTTCCCCCTGACATGCCACATCTCTGCGATTTGCGATTACTTGCTTCATAGGGTGGCACAGTCCTCCGTGGGAGCCAGCCCCCCCCCCAAGTGGTACAGCCCTGGCACCAGCCGACTCCCTCAGCGAGAACGAGGCCAAGAGAGCGCTCTCGTCCCCGCAGGAAAACTGGGGAGGAAGAAGCGGGCGCCCCTCAGGCTTGGCCTTGGCCTCGCCCTCGCTCGTGCCCGACGCCCGGCCGCTGCCTGACCGGCCCGCCCTTGCACAGCCCTCTCCACTCACCCCGAGAGGCTAAATAGGGCCCGTCCGGCTTCGCCGACGCCGCTTCCGGGATCACCGCCCACCTCGCAACAACGAGCGCCCCGGTTCGTCCCCCCGGGCTGGCCGCGCCCACGCTCGCCCCATTGGCCACATTACGTCGCCGCTTGTTCCCGCCCCTTTCTCCACTGCGCGCCACGTCGATTGGATCTCTTGCCACGTCGCTTAAACTTTCCAAGGAAGGCAATTTGCCCCGCAGGCTGCGCTCTTCTCTTTGTTGTTCCTCCTCCCGCCGGCTTTGGCTAACCGCCCGCGTTGCTCTCCTGGCTGCTCCTCCTTCTGCTCCCTCCTCCCTCCTCCAGCTGGCGCGTAAACTTCACGGCAGTGGAGGCTGGTGGCTCCGATCTCAGTGGGGCTGCGAGTCCGCTCTGGGTTTCAGTCAGAACTGTAAAGGAGCGATCCAAGGCGCTGAACCCAACTTGGGGATTGGTTTCAGCACCGTATTTATATTTGTTTATTACATTTATATGCCTCCTTTGTTCCTCCTTAAGGAACCCAAGGCAGCATACATTGTCCCCCTCCTCTCCATTTTATCCTCACAACAACAACCCTGTGAGGTGGGCTGGGCTGAGAGTCTGTGGCTGGCCCAAAGTCACCCAGGGAGCTTCGTGGCCGAGCGGGGACTAGAACCCGGATCTCCCGGCTCCCAGTCCAACACTCTGGCCGCTACACCACGCTGGCTCCTTTAGAGCTCTGGCTGGTTCTGACTGAAACCCAGAGTGTATTTATAGCCTCACTGAAATCAGAGTCACCAGCCTCCACTCTTTCACGAATATTTGAATTTCACTTTCATATACTTGGGTGGCTTATAGTTTTCTTCCCTCTGCTCCCCTCCCCTTAACGTTAACATTTATTTTTAAATACAGATGAAGTAGAGGCAATGCAACTGTCGTTTGTAATGCTTTTGTTAATAGTCCAGCCTTCCTCAACCCGAGGATCTCCAGATGGGGTGGACTACAACTCCCAGCAGTTCTGGCTGGGGAATGCTGGGAGTTGTAGGATGTTTTGCTATCTAAATATGCATAAGACTGCACCCTAAATTGCCTTTTACCTGGCAACAATGAAAATTAAGGCCAATGGACAGTTTCCTAGGAGTAAACTCCATTGAACACACTGGGACTTACTTCCGAGTATACATGCTTAGGATTGGGCTGCAAAAATAAATAAACCACCATTCTCCACAAACAAAGGCCACCATGTGGGTTAGACACTAAATTCCAGAGAGGTGGCCACATACTTTACTTTTGCAGTAGCACCATTGAACTCTAGGTCACTTACTTCTGCTTAAAGTAAACATGCCTAGGATCAGGGTGACTGCGGGTTAACAGTAATAAGGATTTCTCCGCAATCTAGTATTTTACTTTTAGCTGTATTGCTCCATTAAGCAGCTCATCATTAGCTGCTGTTGCAATTTTGGGGGTCCTATGGGAAACATTTTTTTTTCTATTCAGTTTTGTTCTATTAGATGACAAAGCCTTGATTTTAATGAGAGTTTCTCAAGACTGAGCTCCGGAACTTGTTTTCATCCGCATCAATCAACTTTCAATCAACAGATTTGCATGACTCATTTCATTTTCTTTTCATTTATTACATTTCTATACTGCCCAATAGCTGAAGCTGTCTGGGCAATTTACACAGAATAAAACCTTAAAAATGCATTTACATACAAACATATAAAAAGACAGCACACACAGGGGCACATATATGTCTAAGGGCACAATCCTATGGCTGCTAGTCAGCAGCCAGACGGCCAAAGGGTAGGTCGGTTCCCTGAGAACTGACCTCTACCCCCTCCTGCGCTGCCTTGTAGGCAGCACAGAACAGCCCCGCACTCCGCACTCAGAAGAGGAGCGTGGAGCGGTGAAAATGGGGCGTTCCTCGGGACGTGCCAGGTCAGGGAGGACGGAAGTGCCGTTCTGATGCTTCCTATGCATCGTCCGGCGTCCACCACTCCCACTCCCACTTCCTGTGGCTAGACAGCTGAAATTGGCTGTCTAGCCACGAATGCAGGGCAGCTGAAGCGCAGAGGGGACGATCTCCTCGGTGCTGCTCCTGCCCTGCATTGGATAGGCGGTGGCCTCCAAGTTCAGAGGTGGCCGGCTATCCCGATAGGATTGTGCCCTAAAACAAATTTAAACAATCAACTATAAGAAAAACCCAGGACCTGATTAAAACCTCATCATGTTCTGTCAAATGCCTGAGAGCAGAGGAAGGTCTTAAACTGGTGTTGAAAAGACAACAATATTGGTGCCAGGCAGGCCTCATTGGGGAGATAATTTCATAATTGGGGGGCCGCCACTGAGAAGGCCCTCTTCGTGTTGCCACCTTCTGAGCCGGGAGGAGGGCGCTAGATGATGAATGTAGTGTACGGGTAGGATCATGCTGGGAGAGTGACTGGCAGGAAAATATAATGCTTGTAAGTTTATTCAGATAAACTTACAGATCGTTGTATCCAGTCCCTGTGTATTTGAGGTATTTGAGGCTAAGAGGTAGGGCCTCCAACCAGGCTAGAAATCCACATTGCTTCCAGCATTTCACACACAGAAACAGTTACATACTTGTAACTCTGAGACTTAACTTCTAGGGACCCTATGGAGGGAACTAAATCCTCAAGATTCAGTTCAAATCTAGCTTCTCACACTAACAAATTATTAAGAAGAAACAAGTGAAACCTGCAACAAAACTTTGCAGTGTGAAGTGCACTGTTCTGGCCAGCCAGCCATGCCCGCATACACAATACTCTATTCCACTCCCCATCCCACCCACTTTTCTGATGCGTGTTTTTTTCTCTCCTAAAAGTCCATCAGCCTCCTGTGGCTACTGAGCACTGTTTTCATTGAGCTCTTTGGGGGATCCCCCCCCCAAGATTGTTTGCACTTCTGCAAAACTTGGGGTTATTTTCAGTCTGCTGATCTCTCTCTGTCTCTCATGTATGGGTGGTGTCGTTTTGGCTACATAAGGAGCGGCGCTCACCCCTGAACACTGGAAATAGAGGGAATGATCCCCAAGCAGTAAAAATAGAGCTGGGTTTACCAAGGAAATGTAATAGAAGGGCTGTCCCTGGTAAATACAGAGCACATGAACCCAGTATTTTGTGTGTGTGTGTGTGTGTGTGTGTGTATATATATATATATGAATGAATGACTAATCACCAGCTGTTAGCCCCACCCAGTCAACTGACAGGTTCAGCTAGTGAGAATAAACTAGTCCATTGCGTTCATGAAAATATCATGCAGATTGTGTAGAAGCCCAAACCTGTTGGAGCTCTCCTTTGCATAATACATTGCCGCTGTGACTATGGAGCAATTGAACTGCTCCTGACTTTAACGGTGCTTTGCTCCTGTGGTTGGAAAAGTGATATTATTATGATGGCCTCTATTTTACATATGTTTTGCACACGAATAGCAAAAAACAGCAACCTAAATCAACACAGGCAGAACGTTGGTGTGAAATGAGTTTCTAAGGCGTGGCAGCTCTGAACAAACTGAGCGGCAGTATCTATTAGTGCGCGTGGTGTGCCAATTGATTATTTAATATATGTGCAGCACTCGGAAGCAAGAGGTCTCATCTGCGCTCAGAAGTGACTCTGTAGCCTGCTACATCGAGACCAGCAGATAATTTTGATGTTAAGCAGAAGAGATTTACACTGGGAAGCAGTGCATCAGGAAATGCTTTAGAATGGTTTATTAGAGTACTGTGGAACATGTCATAAGCTATCTCTCAAGAGCCCAACAAAATGAGTTATTTACCATAGATGGATCTGGATTAAAGGTGGCCCAGAGATAGCTTAAGGTAGAATATTAAAATTTGTTTACAAGGGCAAGCTCTGTCACCAATGTCAGTGTCTAATGGGATCAGTTTCCTTAGAAATCCAATGTGTTTCACCTTTGGTCATCCTTCTTATTTTATTTTTATGGGACAGCATCTGCTCCTTCATTAAGAAAAATATTTGGAAAACTACAAATAATATTATTTACAGTCTAATGCTGTGTGTGTTTACTCAGAACTAAGCCTCACTGTATTCATCACCCTAATTGAGTGCACCTGGTCAGGCTGAAATCCTATGTATTTACTTAGCCTTTTTTACTCCACTTGTCTGCCAAAATGACTCCCAGACTGGCTTGCAAAGATCAGTAATAATAAGACAGCCCCTGCTCCTGAGTTTACAATCAAAAAGACATGACACAGAAGGAAAAGAGATTATGAGGGAGGAGGGGGAAAAAAGCAAACACGGGTCCTAACTCTTTGTTGCAGAGTCCAGTGGGTAGTTATTCAACAGGTCACAGACCTGGATCTAAGCAGAATGGAAGAGCTGTTGCTTCCTCTCTCTCTCCCTAATGACCTTAACAATGGTAGGTGGGGTGGGGGCAACTGGAGCAATTTGCCACCACGAAGTGTGTGTGTGGGGTCAGCTCCTGCAGATACTACGGGGACTTACCTCCGAGTAACCTTGAATAGGACCAGACTGCACAATTACATATTTGGATTCACAACCGTTCCTTCTGGAAATGGCAGTGTTAATGATGGGAAAGCCATATGGGAGAAGCAATTAGGGAAGAACAATGAGGATTTTTGCAATGGTGTCTTGCAGATATATTAGGGAAGCTTGAGGGATTCAACCCTTGTGAACTCTGATGCGATCTGCATGTTCTGACCGACATGGAATTATCCTTTGGACTTTTCCGAATTTTGCAATGCAGTTCCTTGGCTAATTTATATGCATAGATGCACATTTAGAAACAATTATTAGGATTGGAATAGAAATACAATTTACCTCACCAGAGCAGGGAAGTCCGTGACCAGGTGACTCACCTACTGGCTTTTTCAGTCTGCTGTCTAGGTGCTCCCTTGTGGATGGGCAACTTCCGGACCCTTCTTAGGGGTCTTTATCTTTACACCGGACTTGCATGGAAGAGCCCTTCACAGAGAGGATGCCTTCGAACAGAGGACTGTCCTCATTAAAAACAAAAACCAACAACCTTTCAATGAGAATATCTTAGTTGGCGATTGTGAACCACACAGAAGGCTTTGGCTACTGGGCAGTATACAAATGTAATAACTAGCTAAATAAATAATAGGGCTTGGAACTGCATAAAATAGTAGGTATTTTTAGTTGAATCAGGGCTGGCATCACGGGTAGGCATGGTCGGGCATGTGCTGGGGCCCACACTCAAGCAGGGGCCCACGGACAAGAGCCCCATGGTCTTGCTCCTCCTCTTCACCACTGCAACCTGCTTGTTCACCTGCCTCTCTCTCTGGTCTAGAGAATGGTGAGGGTGAGGGTGAGGAGCAGGAGATGTCATGGCCTGCTTGCTCACTGGCTCTCTTCCTGTCAAGTAAGCAAGCAGAAGCAATGGTGAAAAATGGATGAGGTGCAATAGCAGCTGGTGCCAATGGCAGTGAGAAGGTAGACTCACTGAGCGAGGGGGCATTGAGGGTGTCTTGCCCAAAGGCCCCTCAAAACCTGGAGCTGGCCCTGAGTTGAATGCTGTCATAGATTCCACCTGACCCTATTTACCAAGGCCGTTCCTTTTTTCCTGCTCCCTTTCTCTAATAAATCACTGTGCCTATTTTGTCCCTATCCCCCCCCCTTGGGGGAGTGCTTAATAAAATGTCACTGGCATTATTAGAGTTGTCAGTCTCCAGGATTCAACCCCTTTCCCCATGACTCTCTGAGGGTGCAATCTATGCATGATTAGATGGGGGGGGGGAAGCCCTACAACTCCCAGGGTGCCCCAGCCAGCTTTGCTGGGAATTGTAGGACTTGTTTTCTGCCTAAACATGCACAGGATTGCACCCTGAGGGGGGCCAAGGATGCCTCATGTTTCTAGTGCACATTCATCTAAATCAGGGTGGCCTCTTTCACATGGCCAAAAAAGAGAGGAATACACCCAAATAGCGGACACAGATTCACAGCACCTTTGCAAGTGCTAATTTACAGGTACAGAAGCACATGTGGAAATGATTAAGGACGCAATCCTGGCTGGGGCATGCTGAGAGTTGTAGGTCTTTTTTTCTGTCTAAACATGCATAGGACTGCACCCTAATATAACTTTACACAGAAATACAATCCTTCTCACCATACTGGGGAGGATGGTGACTAGGTGACCTGGATGCCTACCCTGATCTCATCTGATCTTGGAAGCTAAACAGGGCCAACCCTGGTTAGTACTTCGATGGGAGACCGCCTGGGAATCAGGCTTCCTGCTTTGAGTAGGGGGTTGGACTCGATGGTCTTGTAGGCCCCTTCCAACCCTATGACTCTATGATAGCCCTCCAGTAATTCCACTTGCCTGATCTCATCTGATCTTGGAAGCTAAGCAGGGTCAGCCCTGGTTAGTACTTGGATGGGAGACTGGCTGGGAATCAGGCTTCCTGCACTGAGCAGGGGGCTGGACTCGATGGTCCTGTAGGCCCCTTCCAACCCTAGGATTCTATGATTCAGTCTTCTTTCCAGGTGATAACTGTGGTTGGGCAACTTCAGATCTGCTCCTCTTCTTCTTTAGGGTTCTTTATGTTTAAACTAGACTTGGACTACTGGACAGCCCTTCAGATAAAGCAGCCTTCCCCGACCTGATGCCCTCCAGATGTTTTGGACTACAAGTCCCATCAGCACCAGCCAGCATGGCCAGTGGTTAGGGTTGATGGGAGCTGTAGTCCTAAACATCTGGTGGGCAACAGATTGGGGAAGGATGAAATAGGGGATGCCCACAAATTTAATCTTTGTAACACCCGCCCCCTGAGAGCTTTTGCTATTGAACAGTATAGAAATGTAATAAATGAAATGAAATAGAGGATGCCTTGAAACAGAGGACTGCCCTATGTAAAGCAGGACTGATGGTGACCCTATGCTGTTCATCTGCCTTTGCTGATGCTGACGTGGTGTTCTTTTTTTTAATGATGATGTCTTCACTACTGTTTCTTTGCTTTGCTTTGTTGTTAGAATGATTGTTTCTAATTTTGTTACGATGTATATTTTTATTTGTAAGGCGAGTTAGATTTGATTCTAACATAGAAAGGAGGAGAAGGCTGAAGGCAGAAATAGAATAAAATACAGTACAATAAAAACCATGAAATGTGTGCCCTCAGTATGGGCTGTTCTAAGTCTTTGCCACAATAACAAATCCTCATGGATTATTTTTGATGAGCGCTGAATCAAATCCTCATGGATTATTTTTGATGAGCACTGAATCTTCCTGGCAGACACACAGCCAAGCAGGAGTTGAAAATGGTATACTGGTTGAGGGGCGTGTTTGTGCGTCCACATGCACACAGGATTGTCCGGTATATGAGGCCCTCTTTCTGGTGAAGCCAAAGCAATTTCGAGCATTGAGTTATATTTATGTATTTATTACTTTTCTCTACTGCCCAATAGCCAAAGCTCGCTGGGCAGTTCACAACAATTTAAACCACAAAATATAGCACAAAATACAATATAATTTTTAAAAGTTCAAAACTATAGTATAAAAGTACAACCAAAATAAAACCTAGCAGCAATGCAGAGATTTAAAATACAATAACCAATTTAAAACAACAGAACTAAAGGACAAAAATGCCTGGGGAAATAAACAGGTGGTGCCAGAAAGAGCACAATAGAGGTGCCAGGTGAACCTCTCAAGGAAGCAGTCTACAACTGGGGTGCCACAGCAGAAAAGGCCCTTTTCTTGGTAGCCAGCTGTTTCACTTCCTTTGACAGGGGCTCCTGGACAAGGACCACTGAAGCAGAACCAAGGATCCAGGCAGGTGCATATTATAACACAGGTCTCTCCTTAGCACCAATTTGCCAGACTGTAACATAATGCACACAACTGGATGTCATGGGAGCTTTTATTGATAAAACAGAGAGTTTAGAACAGTCTTCCCCAAGCTGGTGCCCTTCAACTGTGTTGGGGGATGCCGGGAGTTGTAATCTGACACATCTGGAGGACACCAAGTTGGGGGAGGCTGATTCATAACATCTGGGACAGGGGCTGGTTATTTATTCATTCATTCATTCATTCATTCATTCATTCCATTTCTATACCACCCAATAGCTGAAGCTCTCTGTGAGTTAGTGTGATTTTATTCAGATCCAAGTATGTTTGTCTGCGTCAGTATCTCCGTGAGCTCATAGAAGTGCAATCAGCTATTTCCAATGTATTGGACCACACATAGTAATCCATTCAAGATTTATCCATCAAAGTTGTGACTGTGTTGTTTGCCAACTTTGAAGATGTTGTGGTCTCGTGCTGGAGACTGGGATCTGAGTTCAAATCCCGCCTTGTTTGTGGAGGCCCTTTTTATCCAGATGTTTAGGAGCTTTCCAATGCTCAATTTTAAAAGCTGCCAGCTGGACCATAGTATGGCAGAGAGTCCTGAGTTGAACGGGTGGCAGAGGGTCTCTCTGCTGCTGTGATGGGACTGTGTCGCTGTTGTTGCCGTTTTAGCATGTTGGGTGTTTCATTGCTGGAGTGGGGGGAGCACAAAGCCTGCAAAGAGCAAAACATGCATAAAACCAACCAACCAACCAACCAACCAACCAAACGGTGGGTTCCTGAAGTGGCAGAGTCTCAGTGTGACGACAGAGCATAGCCTTGCTGGAATTGGCAACTTCAAAACTGAATAAAACTTACTTGAGTGTTCCCACACAATTTGTGTTAGCAACAAGAGTGTACTCCGACTGTATAGATGGAAAATAAATTTTTAAAAAATGAATCTAGTGTTTTAAAAAGTATGGCCATGGGGTGGGATGGACCTGTGTTGGCTGCAACCAGTGATCTCAGTGGCACCATATAATTGATGTTAATTATACCAGTTCAACTGCATGCCACACAGTTGCCACTAGTGCAGTGGAAATGCTGGTGATGTGTGTGTGTGTGTGTGTGTGTGTGTGTAATTTCCCCCCTGACTCAGTAATGCAGCTTTGTGTTTAAGCACTCACCTGTTTGCCTTAGATGACGAGTAATTCCATATAGGCAAGTAGGTGGGTTAGCGGAGGAGGAATGGAGTACTCCATCTCTCCTCAGCACCTGCTGTAGAAACCAAGCTGGCTTTGAGACAAGCCTCCTTTTCTGGGTCCAGCACAGAGACGCAGTGGGCTGCTGCAGGAGGGACAGAGCTTTCTGCCCTCCTCTCTGCCATCCCCCAGCAGGCTAGTAAAAAAACTTTGCAGGCTTGTAACTTACAAGGCTGCAAAAAGTGTATTTTGAACGCTGGGAACATGTGATTTTGTCAGCACAGAAGACTTAAGTGAGACAGGATGCGACCGTGTCAATAACCTCAGCGCATTCATTGCTATGAAGGAAAGAATGTTTGGAAACAGTTGCATTCACTGGAAAGCCAGATGGGGTCAAAGAAATGGCACAATTGTCTACCAATTTGGATGGCTTTAAAAGGGGATCAGCCAAATTCTTCGAGGATAAGATTTTCAGTGGCTACCAGACCTGATGATTATATGCTGTCTCCGCTATTAAGAGGCAGTATGCCTATGTACACCGGTTGCTGGGGAACATGGGCGAGAGGGTGCTGTTGCACTCCTGTCCTGCTTGTGGGTTTCCCACAAGCAGCTGGTTGGCCACTGTGTGAACAGAATGCTGGACTAGGCAGACCTTGGCCTGATCCAGCACGGCTCTTCTTACGTCCTTAATCCAAGTCTCCTCAGAAGTAAGCGTCCTCCCGGTGAGTTGAATGGAACTGACACCCAGGCCAGTGTGCATTGGAGGCTGGTTGCTCCTATATCAACGGGGCAGCGAATCTGCTCCTGGTTTCAGCCAGAACTCTAAAGGAGCTGCCCAAAGTGCTGAACCGGGTCAGCACCCTGGAGAGCAGCGCTCTGACTGAAGACCAGAGCGGATTCACCGCCCCACCGATATAGGAGCCACCAGCTTCCCCTGTCGGTGTGGGGATATATAGGATTGATTGCACCTTGAAACGTTGCAGCGTGGATTAAAATACCCCCCGCCCCGCATCTACAGACACACGCTCAAGGTACGGCAGGAGGAGGACTCCCCGGCGCGGGAGAGAGAAGGGCGCGCGCGCCAGCGGGAGGCGAGGGGGCGCCCCGGCGAGAGATCGCGCCAATCAGGCGCCGGTCGCTGGGCGCAGCGCAACCAATCCGGGGGCTCCGCTGCAAACCGGATGAAGGGCGGGGGGGACTTGGCGGCAGGAGCCAGGGCCGTTGCTGCCTCTCCCCCCGTCCCTCCCTCGGCCGCAGGAGCGCAGGGTCCCGGCGGCTTCCCCCGTGCCGCCGCCCCGCCGAGCAATGCTCTATGCAGGCTTTAAAAAAAAACAACTCTGAACTAAGCCCCTCCTGAGTCCATGCAAAGATGCACAAGGAATGCCTGTACAGATGCATAAAGATGACACTTACTCCCATGTAAAGATGCACAGGTGATGCATGTAAAGATGCCACTTACTCCTATGTAAAGATAACACTTCCATGTAAAGATAACACTTAGTCCCATGTAAAGATGCATAAAGATGACACTTACTCCCATGTAAAGATGCACAGGTGATGCATGTAAAGATGACACTCCCATGTAAAGAGGCATGGGTGATGCATGTAAAGATGCGACTTACTCCCATGTAAAGATGCATAAAGATGACACTTACTCCCATGTAAAGATGCACAGGTGATGCATGTAAAGATGCCACTTACTCCTATGTAAAGATAACACTCCCATGTAAAGATAACACTTAGTCCCATGTAAAGATGCATAAAGATGACACTTACTCCCATGTAAAGATGCACAGGTGATGCATGTAAAGATAACACTCCCATGTAAAGAGGCATGGGTGATGCATGTAAATATGCGACTTACTCCCATGTAAAGATGCATAAAGATGACACTTACTCCCATGTAAAGATGCACAGGTGATGCATGTAAAGATGACACTCCCATGTAATGATAACACTTACTCCCATGTAAAGATGCATGGGTGATGCATGTAAAGATGCAACTTACTCCCATGTAAAGAGGCATAAAGATGACACTTCGTCCCATGTAAAGATGCATAGGTGATACATGTAAAGATGCCACTTACTCCTATGTAAAGATAACACTCCCATGTAAAGATAACACTTACTCCTATGAAAAGATGCATAAAGATGACACTTACTCCCATGTAAAGATGCACAGGTGATGCATGTAAAGATGACACTCCCATGTAAAGAGGCATAAAGATGCCACTTACTCCCATGTAAAGATGCATAAAAATGACACTTACTCCCATGTAAAGATGCACAGGTGATGCATGTAAAGATGACACTCCCATGTAAAGATAACACTTACTCCCATGTAAAGATGCACAGGTGATGCATGTAAAGATTCATGTAAAGATGCCACTTACTCTCATGTTCAATTCAAGATGAATAGGATCACAGCCTCAGGCGGCTTGTTCCTTCCCAAAGCCAACAAAGAGAGATATAGACTGCAATAATCTCGTACACACTTACCTGGGAGTAAGCCCCATTGAACTCAAGGGAGTTTACTTCTGAGTAGTCACATAGGATTGCACTGTAGGGTTGCACTCCTGTACGCACACACCTGAACGTAGGCCCCTGTGAACTCAATGGAGTTTACTTAGTGCAATCCTATACATGTCTACTCAGAAGTTAGGATGTACTCTTATATGCACTTAGCTGAGAGGAAACTCCATTGAATTCTATTGGATTTACTTCTGAGTAGTCATATAGGATTGCACTGTAGGGTTGCACTCCTATATGCATTTACTGGAGACTATGCCCCGGTTAACTCAAAAGAGTTTACTTCTGAGTAGACATGCATAGGATTGAACTGTTAGGTTGCACTCTTGTACGAACTTAGCTGAGTAAGCGCCATTGAATTCAATTGGACTTCCGAGTAGACATTGTACTGCAGGATTGCCCTCCTATACGCACTTACCTGGGAGCCCATTGATCTCAGTGGAGTTTACTTCTGTGCAGTCTGTGCTAACATGTCTGCAACCTGTGCCAAAGTTGGTTAACAGAAGTCCCATCCACTACGTTCAGTCAAAAATAATTCTCCGGTTGCTCCCCCCCCCCCCCGGTGTTTGGAAGTTATCTTGAATCCCACTGGGTTCAATGGGCTCCGGGATCAGTGTGCCTCGCTTTGTAAAACCTTTACAGCCACTTTTGTTTCCAATGAGATCTGATTTGAACATGCGCTCTTTTCAGTCTAGAGCCAGGAGCTCGTTTGTGGGTTGGCCTGGGGAAGCCAGAGAAAGGTGGGACTCGTGTCAGCCCGATCCTAGGCAGGCCGACTTGCAAGTAAGCTCCCTTAAGCTTGAAAGCAGGCGTGCTTTCCGTTATATCTCATTTGAAAATGCAGAGTTTCCCATCTAGATTAAAATCCAGGAGCTCTGTGAGGGGGAAAGGGACTTTAAGCGGGGCGGGGCGGGGGTCAGCTAAAGGTGGTTCTTGGGCAGCCCCGCTCTCCTTCCAAGTCAGCCCCTTAAAGCCACGCTGGCTTCCAATTGTATCTGATTTAAAAATCTAGACTTTTCGGTCCAGAGGTCTTTCATGGGGATGGGGACCGTAAGAGGGGGTTATGTGCGCGCGCGCGCGCGAGAGAGAGAGTTAGATAAAGTTAGCTAAAACTAGGCAGCCCCGGTCCCAGGCAGGCCTACTTGTAAGAAAGTCCCCCTGACTTTCAAGGACGCGGGGGTGGTGGGGTTGCTGTTAACTCCCCGTGAAGCGTGCACAGAACTGGTAGCCTTGGGAAGGATTTGGAAGGGAAAAAAAGGAAAAGGAAGATATGCTCTCTGTCCCCGCTGGCGTGAGCATGGTCGGGGTGTGAAGATGCAACCCCTTTTGTAAAGGTGGGGTGGGGGGAGAGAGGAGGGACGGAGAATTCGCAGGAGGGAGGGAAGGAGGAAAACAACACACGCATTTCAGTTGGTGGGAGCCCCCTGACGCGCCCCATTCTGTTCTCTGGGTGGGCAGGGCAGCAACTGAGCGTGTGAATCTGATGCGCCCAGGCGGGCGGGCGGGACGAGATGACTTGGGGAGAAGGAAGAGAGCTGGAACGGGAAGGAAATTCGATGTGCCCCTGATGCGCCCACAGGCAGAGAAGGCGAGGCGTGCGCCTCTCTCTCTCTCCCCTCCCCCCCCGGTGAAAATCTGTAAGCCTGAGCCGGAGGAATCCTGGGATGCTTTTGCACTGAGAAAGAGAGAGAGAGAGAGAGAGAGAAGGAGAGCTGGAGGGCTGGAGGTTTCACCCTCCTGCTCTGCTGATCAGTTTGCTGAGCAGCTGATTTGGAGGCATCTCCGCCCCTTTCGATACCCGCCTCCTTGCGATCGTGTGAAGCAAGCCAGGAAGGGGCATATTCATTCAGCTGAAAGGCAGAGAAATAGAAGGCGAGGAGATGGTGAGTGGATCCGATTTGGGTGCCGGGGGAGAGGGGAGAGAAATGTGTGAGCTTGCTGGCTGAACCCTCTTGTATCTCGTCTCGTGCAAAGGGAACGTTGTATGTGTGTGCCCGTGTCCCCTTTTCCGATTGCTTTGTCTGGCCCGAAGGTTGCGCTTCAGCTTTTAATTTCCATTACATCTTTCAAGAATCGTGCGAGGGGCATCGTCGAGATCGTTCATTGTTTCGATAGAGATGGGAGCCGCGAAGAGGCAGGATTGCTCTGGGAGGGGGAGGGGGGAGAGAGAGAAGAAAAAAAATTCCGCATATGCCAAAGGCGAAAACAACCCGGCATTGTGCCGTGTGGGAAACCCTGCAATGCTCTGGGTCGCCTTGTTCTTGTCATGGAGGGAAATGGGAGCCCCCCCTGAGGGAAATGGGAGCCCCCTCCCAACCCTGGAGGGAAATGGGAGCCCCCTCCTTGGGTCTGCATTGTGAAAAATCTAGAGCGAGCCTTAAACTAAAGCCACGTTGCTCCCTTTCCCCAAAAGTAGATTGCTCCCCCGCCCTTTAAGCTTTCCTGTCCAAAAATCACCTTTTCTTAAACTTCCCTGTTGCCTGCAGAATTGTTTCTTTCTTGGGTTGAAAATGGTTGTAAAGAACTTAAGGGAACTCTTTTCCTATTTCTTTTTCATTTTTTAAACCCAAGTGTCTGGTGATACTGCGAAGCTTTGGTGAAATCTGATCAACATACTTTGCCTCTCCGAAATGAACTAATTCTCTGGGTCGGGCTGCAACCCTATTAACACACTTACCTGGGAGTAAATCCTGTTGAACTAAATGGGACTTACTTCTGAGTAGACATGCATAGGATTGCACTGTAAGGCTGTAATCCTGGGCACACTTTTCTCGGAGTAAACCCAGCTGAGCATAGTGGGATTTACTTCTGAGTAAGCATGCATACTTACATGCATTGGACATGTGGGTGGCTTTTTTTTGTTCCTTGTGATAGGTCTTATAGGCCCCTTCCAACCCTACCTATGATTCTATGATAGTATCACAATTGGTCTCTCCCTTCACCCCATACTGCAGAACCTTTCACATCCCCCCCCCCGCTTCCTGGTGCTTATTATGTTTTTTCAGGCTCCGCTTATATATGTCAAAGCAGTGAAAGCTTACAGATACATATGTATTTTCTTCTACAGAGCGAGGATAAGGTATATTTTTGTACTGTTTAAAAAAACGAGAGAGAGCGTGAGCTGTACTCCCAAGTGACAGAATATTGACATCGGCTGATGGTATCATTGCCAAGATGACATGCTGCAGTCGTTTTTAAGTGGGTTGCTGGTTTAAGCTTCCAGAGAGATTGGAACTGATACCTCCAAGTCACAAAATGGCAGAGCTCAGCTGTGCAGTTGTGACAACTGGATGTTTATTTTCACGCCACGCTTTAAAGGTGGGGGGGATAATAGTTTGGGCTTTTTATGTGTGCAGATGATGTCTAAAACAGCACCTGAGGGTCACAGCTTTTTTGTAAACTGCAAAGGTTGGGTAGTGATCCAGGGCACTGAAAGAACAGCTGTTCTCCTCCATCTATTTCACCTAGTGTCTGTGATGTATGAAATGTTTATACGATGTACCTCATTAGGGAAATTGTCCGTTTGTTTCTTCCTTGAGCAAACAAACCTACTAGGGAAGGCTGAAGAATGTAGGCCATTTAATGTTGTTCCACGTCTTGATACTGGTGAGATTCTAATCTGGTGCTGGTTCTTACCTGCGTCATGTTCCTTCTTAATTTTAATTTCTCATCTAGTCATTGCTGCCAAGGTTAATAGCCGTAGTCCGGTTTGAGTGGGTCTGATGTGAGCTGAAAGTAGTGTATGCCTTCGGTTTTCATCTGGTCATTCAAAATTCCCTGCAAAGGGTTTTAAAAATGCAATTGGTTCTTTGTTGGAAGGACAGGTACAAAGTTAGCCAAATGCAAGGCAAGTAACTCCATGTGTGCGTGTGCAGTGGCTTTCTGGCAGTGCCAAATTCTCCAGTGCTGCTTCTTCATATTCTGTCACAACTGTATTTAAAAACCTCTTGACATCACATCTGAGAGATTGGGTATGTATGCAAACACACCTGAGCTGGTGCATCTTATTTTCTTGAAGTGCAATTTGCTAGAGCCCTGCCAAAGTCTCTGGAGGGTACACATGCCTTGCTTCGGAAACAAAAAATCTATCAGAAAACTTGTTAGAGCTGTTGTAACACCAGATCTATAATTTGCTGCTCTTAATATTTTATTGTGTGGGTATAAATCATTGACACAGATGCTATAAGAAATCCCTTTTTATAGCTGAGAAGGGGAAAAAATGCTTGGGTTTGTTTTCCTCCCCAAACTGACACTTGGGCCATTAGGTACAGTAATTTCTTTTGTAATCAATAAATAGTCTTCACCTCCACCATCATCCTGGATTTTTTTGTTACATGAGGCTCAATGGTTCTACATGCAAGAACATATAGCAAGGGCGTTGAACCTCTTTCAACCTGAGGGCCAACTTCAATTTCAGAGGAGCTCTTGGGCAGGAATGGTGGGCGGGGCCAAAGGCAAAAGGGGTGGAGTCAAAATACCAGCATATTTTAACTTCAAGCTGTTACTGCCAATAATTAAGCCTTAGGAGAGGCATTTTGACCTTTTAGGATGGAGAAAAAGCCATGCAAAAGCTGGGAAACCACCAAAGATCTGTGGCCAGGGAAACAGGGCGTGACCAGGGAAAGGGGGCGTGGACAAGGAAAGGGGCGTGGCCATCTGGGGAACCCCCTAAACCCCAGGATTTAGCCCATAGGCCTGAGATTCAGCACCCCTCATCTACCGTGACACACAGTCTGAGCATCCAGCGAACACTGGAAGCCGTCACTGGCTATGATTTTCTGTAGGTGTAGAGTGGTGTTGCTCTAGATCAGTCTTGTTACTAAGCTCCCCCCCCACACACACATACTAGCTTGCAAAAAAAAGTTACTTGCTTAGATTTTATTCGTAAGGCGTTTTTTGTTTTGTTTTGGCAAGCTAGTAATGAAGCAGGATTGAACCTGGGACTTTCCGCATGCAAAGCATTTTGCTCTATGATTGACCTAAGGCCCTTCCCCAAAGGAGCTCCTGTATCTCCCATTGTCAGTGGTGGTGGTTGTATTTCTAGAGCACCCAAAGGAGGGGTAGGGAACCTTAGGCCCCAAGGTGAAATCCAGCCCATCGGGGTTCACCAGAGGGCCACACCCCCTTTCCCCCAACCACAAATTGTTCGGTGGTTTTCTGCAGTGTTTTCCCCATTCTAAAAGGTTGAAATGCCCCTCTGAAGACTTAATTGCTAGCCATAAGAGCTTTAGGGTGCAATCCTGTTGAGACAGACAGTCGCCTCTGACCTCCTCTGAAGTTCCTGCAGTTTTCCTTAGATGCCTGATTTTGGGCACCGCCTTCTGGGAGGTGGCAGGAATGGGGCCCGGAGACTGCATAGGAAGCTGCCCAAACCAGCTTCTGCGATCTTCTCCCCTCCCCGCCCTGCCCCAGGAATGCTCCCAATTCACCCTGTCACTGTTCCATGTTACGAGCATGGACAGGCACAGAGGGGCAGCCACCACAGTTTTCTCTGCCCCAGCTATGAGGGGGAGGGGAGCACAGTTTTCCGGCTCCGAGCTCTTTGTGAGCTCAGAGCTGGGAAACTGAAAAATCCTATCTCTCCCAGATGCTTTCTAGGGGACACAGAATTGCTCTCCCTGAGTGCAATCCTATCCATGTTTAGAAAGAAAAAGGTCCTACACCTCCCAATATTCCCCAGCTGGGAGTTGTAGGACTTTTTTTAATATCAAAACATGCATAGGATTGCACCCTTAATCTACAATGTGCTGGCATTTTTAATGTTTTTAACTCTGCCCCTTTTGCATTTGCCACCCTCCACCTCTGGAGTGCAGCCCCCGAAAGCTTCTCTGAAATTGAATCTGTCCCTCAGGCTGAAAGAAGCCCCCCCCCCCGCTGACTTGAAATAACTGGATGCTGTACAACAAAATAAAGACATGGGGTCTTCCCTTCAGTTATGTCATCGTAGGTCAGAGGTGGGGAACTTTAGCCCTGGAGACTCAGCCCAACCTTCCTGGGGTCTCGATCTGGTCATCCTGGGTTCCCCAGATGGCCCCACCCCTTCCCCTGGCTCCACCCCCTTTCCCCCAGCCATCAATCATTCAGTTGTTTACTGGCAGTAAGAGCTATAAGCCACAATATGCTGGGTTTTAAAAAATTTTTTGGCCCCACCCCTTAGCCTTTGACCCATCCCCCTTTGCCTTTGGCTCCACCCACCACTAGAATGTGACACCCAAGAGCTGCTCAGAAATTCAGTCCTCTGACTGAAAGAGGTTCCCCTTTCCTGTCTCAGTTCAAGGGTGGGGGACCTGCGGCACTCCAAATGTTGTTGCTCCCAACTCCTATCAGCCCCTGCTAGCGTGGCCAGCAACATCTGGAGGGCCATGTGTTCCTCATCCCTGTCTTAGATGGCCAGGAGGAGGGGGAGTGAAGGAAGAATATAGAGGAAAGAGCGGTTTGAGGATTTCAGAGTGAATGGGGCAAGGTTTAATGGGCGTCAAAATCCAACTCTGGTCAAACTGACTGTTCTACCATTGGATCGCTGGCTGGTTGTGTTTGCTTCTGTAGCCACAGGAAAACTGCGCCCATCGTTCATTGGTAGAGCATGTGCTTTGTATGTAGCACATCCCCAGTTCAGTCTTCAGTTAAAGGAAGTGATGGGAACAGCCCCGCTTGGAGAGCCACTGCCAGTCATATTAGACAGTAGCAGGTTAGAGAAGCCTGGTGCCCTTCTGAGGTTTTGGACTACAACTCCCAGAACTCCTGACCATTGACCATGCTGATGAGGACTGTTGGGAGCTGAAGACCAAAACATCTGGAGGGAACCAGATTGGGGAAGTCTAGGTTCAAGGGACCACTCGTCCATTCAATGCAATCTCCTGCAATCTAAGGTCCTCCAATGCCCATCATTCCTGCTAGCTGGGGCTGATGGGAGTTGGAGTCCAAAAGCAAATGAGGGGGCTTGGGTTCCCCAACTATACTGTGAATTGTAATAGACTCTGTCTTTTCTTTCCGTTTGCATGGAGAACTTGGCTTTCTCTCATAATTGCAGGTTTGGCAAATTTTGCTACAGATTCAGCTGTGCACAGCACTGACTGGCTGACAGCTGGAGTCCCACCTCCCCCATTCCCAGGATGGATTTTACAGAAGGGTTTTGCTTTTGTAAAGGGTTACCACATGAATGTTCCTGACTTTATTACACAATTAAACCATGGTTTATTAGACTGAGGACAAGCATCCCTATTTCTTCCTCCGCATCCCTCTTCTCTTCACACACTTAATTTCAAGGCTTCTGGGATTTTTAAAACTCCGGTTTCCTTTTGCACCCAGAACAGGAAACCGTGGTTTAATTTCTGCTTACTAACCAGGATATGAAACCAGGATCTGATCTTTGAAACCCCACCTGTTTTAATTGATATATTTTATTGGTCATGCTGCTGTTTTTATTTGTTTTATTGCTGTAGCTCTGGATCTTTTTTATTTTTAGACTGACTGAATTATATTTTAATGTATTATGATTTTTAAAAAGTTAACATTGGATGATTGTATTTTCATGTTTATATTTGTATTTTGTTCACTACCTTGAGTGGACTTGGTCTAGGAAGGCGGCTGATAAACATATAGATAATAAACTTTGATTTATTAGACTACATGTTATATCTAACTTGGGCCACAGAGCCATCAGAAGTAATGGTAGTTCAATATTATGAGAGCTGGTTTGTAGATGTGGGTGAACAAATGATGTTTGAGATGGCTAAGATTCTCTGAATGTCTTCTTGTAGCGATTGATTGTGAAATCTGCACAATTTTCCTCCCATCGACTAAAGCAGGGCTTTCAGTCTGCAGGGGAATTTTGCACAAAATCAAACTGGGAAAGTTGTGCAAATTGAATGTGAGCACAAATCTGGCAATTTACGAACGTTTTTGGTGGGCGTGCATTCATGTCCAAGGCATCAAACAGGGCATGCTCATGTGTTTTGTGAGCAAAAATGAAGTTCTCAGACAAATATTTGGGAATTGGCAGTAATGGAAAAACTCACTGAACATCTTCAGGTCGAAAGAGGTGAAGTAGAAATTGACACTTTTTACGGAATATAGTATCCATTTATTGAGTTCACTAATATTGAGAAGCATACACAACGACCTCCTAAGACGCATAGAACTCTATGGTGTGATCTGTTAGGATGTTGAGTAATAACTTTATCAGATAATCTTGCTTGTACCAAATAGAGATCCTGAGTGATCAGAAAGAATGTAGACAAATTGACTCTCATGTGGTGTATTTAGATTTGTTACTGTTAATTGTTCCTTTGAAAAATTCAATAAAACAGAATAAAATTAAAAAACAAAACAAAATTCTCATGCATCCCTTCTGGTTAGCAGCCTCTTGATTTCCATTGCAGCAGTGTCACAATCTGAATGGGCCAGTTCTCATCTTATTAAGAATATGACCCCTCCAGTGGATACAGTTTTAGTGGCGTTAACACCACCGTGTCCCCTGCTTCTCAGATGAAATTATATTCCAACCCAAAGAGAATATTCATCATTGCAATGTTTGCCCGAAGCTCTGTTGTTGTCATTTGGGTATAGCAGGGATGGGGTTGACTTCAGCCTTGCATGGTGACATAAGAAGAGCTGTGCTCGATCACACGAAAGGCCTATCTAGTCTGGCCTTCTGTTCCCACAGTGGCCAAACAGATTTCTATAGAAAGCCTGCAAGCAGGACATGAGTGCAATGATTGCCCTGGAGAGCAGAAGGGAAGCACGATTTGGCTTCTGCCATCAGCCAGGGGCCAGCTGGGGCCAGCAGGAGACTGCACCCCCTGTTTTCTAGGAGTAACATCAAGCCACGGGGGAGACCCACCTGGCCAGTCCATTGGCCAGTGAAAGTCCAGTTGAGGGGAGCTTGCTTCCTGCCACCCCCCCCCCCAGCCAAGAAGAACATGCCTCCAACCAACAATTGCCCTGGGACTACAGAAGGAAGGAGAAAGTACATTTTGCCCCCATCCATCCACCGAAGGAACAAGAGCCACCAATTGCTATTCAAGCAAAAATACCAGCAATGGAAAATCGGCCCACAGCGCATTTGAATGCTTGCTTGTAGCTCACCAGCTTCTTCTGGCCTTGAAAAACTGATCTCCCTCCTCTTCCTTTTCCCTCCACTCCCCTTCTCTGGTGCATCTTCTTTTTAGTTTGTAATCCTGATAGCAGGGCCTCCTTCTCCTTCTCCCTCCCCCGCTCCCTCTCTCCCTCTCATTGATGTGAGCTGTTTTGGGAGACAGTAATTGTCTGAAACTGAAGTGAAACTGCAGTAAATAGGTAAATAAATAATAGCGCCCTCCCACTTGTGACCCCCAGCAATGTGTATTGAGAGGCATACTGCCTCCGATACTGGAGGTAAAAGATAGTGACTAGTATCTCTTGACAGCCTTGTCCTCCATGAATTTGCCTAATCCCCTTTTAAAGCCATAAATGTGACTTCTGCTGCAAGCCAAATGGCTCAACAAGATATGAGAAGTATTAAATGCCAAAGGCACAGATTGGTTGACTTTAAAAAGGGTCTTTCCCCTGTGTTGTAGCACCACTACATTTATGATAAGATACCATCACGGAAAGATGGGATGGAAAAGTTCTTCAAGGGCTCAACCCTCTTGGGTTGACACCCACTAGATGGAAGTGTCCAATCTCAGAGGCTTCTGAGTGTCCTATTCTCAGCAGGGTGGGAGGACCGATGGAGGGATTTTTTACCTCTCCGTCCCCATTTTTAATTTGTCCCTCTCTATGTGGGCCTTTGAGCTCATCTAGAAGCGGCACTCTGGTAGGGGCTGGGCCAGAGCTCTTGAGGTGATAGAATTCTTTGTATCCTGACTTCTCTCCCCTGCCCACCCGAATACCCCCTTTTTGACCTCTACGAGGTCCTCTGAGGATGCTTTTGCAACTTCGGATACCAGATGCTGAGATTTTCTCCGTGGCTGCTGCGAGGGGATGGGGCCGGGGCCAGGGTAGGGGTAGGGATCAGATGATGCAGTCCTCCTCCTGAAGTTGTAGCAGTGTCTATGGCTTCGGGAGGGGGAATCTGAGAAATTCTGCAGTCCCTGGGATGCTCTCCAGGGACTGTGTATTGCTCTGTCCATAAACAAGGAATTCCAGAGAATTCCCTACAGTAACCATGTTGGGGTCATTCATGGGCCACCGTGTTTCTAGCTAGTGAAGTGTAAGCTTCACCCACCAAAGGTGCTAACCCCTGCTGATCATGAAAGAGGTGAGGAAGGAGTCCTGATCTTGGCAAACAGTGCTTGTGTGCTCTCCTTCAGCTCACTTGAGCTGCAGTCCTGTATGCTGACTTACCTGTTGGTAAGACCCATTGAAATCGGAGATATCAAGGGAACGTTTTATGTAAAGACGGGCATGATAAAGGACAAAGAAGGCAGGGACCTAACAGAAGCAGATGAGATTAAGAAGAGGTGGCAAGAATACACAGAAGAACTATACAGGAAAGATTAGGGATGTACAAAAGTCCCTTACCTTTGACGAAAGTTGGTTCACGGTGGGGGGGAGGCACTCCGTCCCTCCCCCTGAAATTCTGGCCGGGGGGGAGGCGCCCCGTTCCTCCCGCCGCGAATCTTGTCCTGCCGGGACTGCAAATGGCGGCGGCCATAGCCGCCGCCGTTTGCGTCCCTGCAGTCAGCCGTGATAGGCTACGTAAACATTTACGCAGCCTATCATGGTATTTTTGTAAAATCTAGCCGTGATAGGCTATGGAAATCCTTACATAGCCTATCATTTTTTTTTGTTTTTGTTTTTACTTGGAAATGGCAGTGGCAGCAGCCGGTCGGAAGACCGGCAGCCACTGCCGAACCGCCGCCGCCAGGGACATTCGCACAAGGTAAGTCCTGTCGTGGGGGGCGGGCGGGGGGCAGACCGTTTTGCCACCGATTTCGGGGGGCCGAATGCGCTGGCATTCGGCCTCCCCGAGATTCGTGGCAAAATTCTCTGACATCCCTAAGAAAGGTCTTAATTCCCTCATAGCCATGATAGTGCGGTCACTGAACTTGAGCCGGACATCCTAGAGTCAAGTGGGCCTTAGGAAGCATTACTAACAACAAAGTTAGCGGAGATGACAGTATTACAGCTGAGCTAGTTAAGATCCTAAAAGATGATGCTGTTAAAGTGCTGCACTCAATATGCCAACAAATTTGGAACACTCAGCAATGGCCACAAGACTGGAAAAGGTCAGTTTACATTCCAATTCCAAAGAAGGGCAATGCCAAAGACTATTGAAACTACCATACAATTGCGCTCATTTCACATGCCAGCAAGGTTATGCTCAAAATCCTACTTGCTAGGCTTCAGCAGTATGCGAACCGAGAACTACCAGAAGTACAAGCTGGGTTTTGAAGAGGCAGAGGAACTAGAGATCAAATCGCCAACATTCGCTGGATCTTGGAGAAAGCAAGAGAATTCGAGAAAAACGTCTATTTCTGCTTCATTGACTATGCTAAAGCCTTTGATTGTGTGGATCACAACAAACTCTGGCAAATTCTGAAAGAGATGGGAGTACCAGACCACCTTACTTGTCTCCTGAGAAACCTGTACGAGGGTCAAGAAGCAACAGTAAGAACTGGACATGGAACAACCGATTGGTTCCAAATTGGGAATGGAGTATGACAAGGCTGTATATTGTCACCCTACTTATTTAACTTATATGCAGGGTACATCATGAGAAACGCCGGGTTGGATGAATCACAGGTCGGAATTAAGATTGCCGGGAGAATTATCAACAACCTCCGATATGCAGACGATACCACCCTAATGGCAGAAAGCAAAGAGGATCTCAAGAGCCTCTTGTTGAGGGTGAAAGAGGAGAGTGCAAAAGCTGGTTTGAAACTCAACATTAAAAAAACGAAGATCATGGCATCTGGCCCCATCACTTCCTGGCATATAGAAGGGGAACAAATGGAAGCAGTGACAGATGTTATTTTCTTGGGCTCCAAGATCACCGCAGACGGTGACTGTAGCCATGAAATTAAAAGACGCTTGCTCCTTGGGAGGAAAGCTATGGCAAACCGAGACAGCATAGTAAGAAGCAGAGACATCACCTTGCCGACAAAGGTTCGTATAATCAAAGCTATGGTTTTCCCAGTAGCAACATATGGCTGTGAGAACTGGACTATAAGGAAGGCTGAGTGCCGAAGAATTGATGCTTTCGAATTGTGCTGCTGGAGAAGACTCTTACGAGTCCCCTGGTCTGCAAGGAGGTCAAATCAGTCCATCCTAAAGGAAAACAACCCCGAGTGCTCATTGGTTTCTGTTGGTGCTGAAAACTGTGAGTTTAAAGGAGTTGTTTAGTGTGTTGGGAATCAGCCTTATATTAAGTCTTTGGGGCAAGTTACATGTCCTTTGCTATGGCTCTCATGGCAGCCATTTTATGGTGGTGCCCAAGACAGTTTCTCAAATTCTCAAATGCATCCATGGACCCAAAACATTTGACCCCCCCTGGCAAGACAGACGGTATTCAGCAAACATAGGACAGCTTCCTATGTTCCTCTGAGTCAGGGGTATTGAACCTTAAGCCCCTGTGTCAGGAATGAATCTGAGCGTGTGGAGATGCCTGGAAGCTCAGATTCAGAATCAGAATGGGAACAGCAAGAACAAAGGGAGGCACCCTCCCTAGTGAGTGCAGATACAGTGAGACTTTCTTCCCAAGGCCTTGACACACAGATGGCCCAGCCTGAACGGCTCCCCCATTCTTCCACCATGAGAACTCAGAGTTCGGAGGAGGAGGGCGAGGGGCGTGACTTGAGGGACACCATGGTCCATCACAGAGCGAAGCAGGAAAAGTTAGGGGCAGCGCTCGGGCACTCCACCAGGTTGGCCACTCATGGAAGCCAACGTAGGAGGGAGCTACCTAAGGGAGGGGCATCCCTGCGAAGCAAGTCTGGCTCTGAAGTTCTTGCCCAGACTGCTGGCAACTTCTCCAACTTCCATTTCATCTCCTCTATTGATATTCGTAGATGTGTGGAGTAGCTTGTTCTTTGCAGTCTGAGAGTTTCCTAGAATCTGCATTTATAAAGAAACTAGTTGTTGACTAATAAAGTAGTGTAGCCTGAAGCCTTATTTCCTGGAGTGTGTTGATTGCAAAGGGAGAGGACGAAGGAATGTGACACTGTGGGCCAAATCAGGCCTGTGTGGGGGCCCCAATCGAGTCTTCTGCCCCTCCCAGATAGCCATACCCCCTTCCCTGGCCCCACCCCATTCCCCCAACTCCAGATAGTTTGATAGTTTTCTGGACTTTGTGTGCCCCCCCCCCCCGCCCAGTTCTAAATGGTTCAGAGACCTCTCCTAAGGTTTAGTTACTGGCCGTAAGAGCTTTATGCTAAGCTATGCTGGTATTTTGGTCTTTGGCCCCACCCCTGTCACCTCTGGCCCCACCCCTTTTGCCTTTGGCCCTGCCCACCATTGGAATGTGGCTCCCAAGAGCTTCTTCACAATTGAATCTGGCCCTCCAGCTGAAAGAGGTTCCCCACTCCTGCTTTAAGTCATGCTACAAATTGACTGTATTCTGATGGTAGTTCATGTTTTCTTGCACAGGTTTTTCCCACAGCTATTGCAGGGGCTATAGAGCCAAGGTAGGGAATCTTAGGACTGGGGGGCAAATATGGCCCTCCTGGGGTCCCAATCCATCCCTATTGGATTTTCCAGTTGGCCCCTTTCCCTGGCTCCTTTCCCCCAACTGCCACGCATTTGGTAGTTTCTAGGTTTTTGTGCAGGTTTTTCCCCATTCTAAAGGTTGAAATGCCTCTCCTAAGGCTTAGTTACTGGCAGTACAAGCTTTATGCTGAAATATGCTGGTTGTGTTTTGTATTTTTGACTCCACTCCTTTTCCATTTCACCCTGCCTCCTTTGCTTTTGGCCTTGCCCACCAATGGAATGCAGCTCTCAAAAGCTTCTTTGCATTTGAATGGACACACCTGCTTTAGAGGGAAATGCACCATTACATCTCTGAGGTAGTAATTTCATGATTTGCCCATCTTGCTATGTAAGCAGTATCATCTTTTTTGCCAATTCACTTCTTCCACAGTGACTTGAATTGGCCAAATATTAAAAGGTCACTGTAAAGAGTTCTTGCACAATGTCTTAAATTTGCATCAGTTTTATTGTGTAATTACATGTCAGTAGTTTACAGAAGAACCACCAAGGAGTTGATTTGGAGCTATTGAAGCAATAATTTTTCTGGAAAACCACTCGTGGATAAATCTAAGATGACTGCAAAGAGATAAAGGGGTTTGGAGGAAGTAAAGAGGAGAAAGTTTGCAGTAGGCAACATCAGGGTCGGGGAGGGATCCTACAGTTATCAAATGAAAGGTGGTGTCAGGTTTTGAATGTACTGGACTTGGCTATACTTCTGAAAAGTGTTTCAAGTTCTATGTGGAATGGCTAGCCACAATCCAATTGGTTGTAAAGAAATATCCAAGCCTTTAGAGCAGACAGATCAGAGGTGATGCTTTGTAAGCAATATCATCAAAGGATGTGGCATTGACCGCATGACACCAGCAAATTGTGTAGGTCACGGGGTAGTATCCAATGTTAGTCCTACTTAGAGTGGACCCATTGAAATGAATGGGACTTAGGTTAGTCATGAGTAGGAGTAATGTTGGATAGTAACCCCTGAGTAGGACTAACTTTGCATAGCAACCTCTGAGTAGGTTTAACTTTGGATACTGCTCATGGAGCTGGGTGAAAAATAATGCAAAGTAAGCTGGAGAGCAACCTTCCCCAACCTGGCACCCTCCAGATGTGTCAGACTACAACTCCCATCAACCCCAATGGGAGTTGCAGTCTAACACATCTGGAGGGTGCCCTGTTGGGGAAGGCCCCTGCTGTGATAGCATCTACTGGTACCTTCCTCAGTGTGGAGAATGTGCCCATTTTACTGATAGTTTCTTGTATAGCTGCTCCCACGGTGGTTACTCCTTTGAGACTTTTGCTAGGAATGATATATTTTTGAATATTGAAATTATTACTTCAACAGCTCCAGATCAGCACCTTGGTGGTTCTTGTGTAAATCACTGTCATGTAATCTACCAATAAAACCATTGGCAGAGACCACCTTCTCTGTAAGGAACCTGCCTGCAGCTTAAGATCAGATTCAGGAGTCCTGTTCTGTGCCCCATCACTGTTGGCAAGGCCTTTTCATGTGGTGGCACCATACACTGTGGAGCATCAGCTAACCCAGTTGAGGCAGTGGAGGTGCTTAATCAGTCTAGTGACCCTCATCCAGCCCATTACCATGTCAGGCCAGTGACTCCAGTTCTGGAGGGGTGGCAATTCCATTCTGGGTTTTAGTTACCACCAGCTCAAACTCTAAGGGTACTATCCAAGGTGCTGAAATGTATCCCCCAAATGGGTTCAGCACCTTGGATAGCATTTTTAGAGTTTGGGCTGGTTGTAATGAAACCCTGAATGGAATCGCCACCTCTCCAGAACTGGAGCCACCAGCTGCCACTGGTCCAGGCACTGATCAAGCTCCACCAAACCATCACAGAGCAATGCTTCTCTCCTCCCCCACCACCCGCCATTAACTAGGGAAGTCTCTTCATAAGGCTACCATGGCTGATTATATCAAAATCCAGTGAGAGGGCTGGGAGAATCAACAGTGCTGCATCCCCCCTGTCTCGCAAAGCTTATCCCACAGGGAACGACCGAGGTAGTTTCAGTGCCCAAACCAGGCCTAAACCCCAGCTGAAATGGATCTAGGGGACTGGTTTCATCCAAGAGCGCCTTGAATTGGCCAGAAAGCTCCTGCATATAAATGAAATCTGGTATTCCCTGTACTCTAGCAAAAGATGCGGGAGGTGGGAGGCAGATGTGTCCACCCTTCTGCTTCTGAGCATTAAAAAACACCCCCCCATTGTTCCATTTAAACAAAGTGAACATCTGTTAGTCTGTTTTAAAAGGAGACTGATATTACCAGTGTGTGTGTACGTGTGTGGGGAGACCCTGATGCAAGGCATTTCCAATCCCCATCTCATGGTTTAAAAAGCACACACACGTTGACATGAAAGCGCCTCTTTGATCAAATCTGTGGCGAGTCCCGTAAGTGGACGTAGGTTAGCCTTTCGGAAGTGAAAAAACTCTCCGGTGTTCTGCGTTTGGAGAGAGATTGAATGCCTTTTTAAACAAACAACTAGATAAAGGATAATCCTTGCTTTAAAAAACAGCCTTGGGTTTACTTTGGCAAAATGCTACAGAGGTTCTGGTGATTAATTTTGAAATGCATTGAGGTTACCTGGTGTACAAAAATGCGTTCTCTTTCTCTTTCTCTCTTTGCTCCTTATGCTAGAAGGGCAAAACAAAAGCATATCTTTGTATGGGAAAAGGGCTGGGGACAGATGAAAGATTCATTCTCATTACTGCAATAATGATGCCTTTGCTTAATTTACTGAAATTTGTTGTGCTGTTACACAAAGGAGCACAATCCAGTGCTTCCCACCATGTCTCTCTAGCCAGGGAGTTTGTAATAGTCTGTTCATCAGTTGTTATGGCAGCATAATTTTGGTAAACATGACCTGTAAGTATATCGTTGCAGTTTCTCTGTGGGCATTCTCTCATTGTAGTAAACAATCCCTGTTTTTAATCCGGGTTATGTAGCAAGAAAGCGCTTTCTTCCCCAACCCCCACTTCCGCCGCTTTTTATTTTATTTTGCTGTTTCGATCACCCAGGTTGGGTCCACAGAATTAATCTCATCCTAGACAGCACTAAGACAGCTCATCTAGAATATAATTAGATTATCATGATGGCAGGCAGACTTAAACACAGTGTGAATAAGCAGTGCTGTCTGGTGCTGTGGGATAAATGGGGACTTGTCATGCAGGTGAATCGTATTTTATTAGGGATGGGTGGTGTTTTTTGTTTTTTTTAGAAATGGCTCTTTGAACATTCAAAATGATGAAATTCATTTGGGGCAGGAAGTGGCAAAGCAGGGATTCTGCTTATCCTAGGCTACTTATGAAGCTGCCCCCTAAAGAGATGTCGGCAGCAGTTGCTATGATAGTTTATCCTTGGCTGTTCTGTCCGGCCTTGCGTGCGTCTTGGCAAAACGTCTTCTGACAGTTTTTGGCCCCATCACTTCCTGGCATCTAGAAGGGGAAGAAATGGAAGCAGAGACAGATTTTACTTTCTTGGGCTCCAAGATCACCGCAGACGGTGACTGTAGCCATGAAATTAAAAGACACTTGCTCCTGGGGAAGAAAGCTATGGCAAACCTAGACAGCATAGTAAGAAGCAGAGACATCACCTTGCCGACAGAGGTTCGTATAATCAAAGCTATGGTTTTCCCAGCAGTAACGTATGGCTGTGAGAGCTGGACTATAAGGAAGGCTGAGCGCCGAAGAATTGATGCTTTCGAACTGTGGTGCTGGAGAAGACTCTTATGAGTCCCCTGGACTGCAAGAAGGTCAGATCAGTCAATCCTAAAGGAAATCAACCCTGACTACTCATTGGAAGGACAGATACCAAAGCTGAAGCTCAAATATTTTGGCCACCTAATGTGAAGAGAAAAGACCCTGATGCTGGGAAAGATGAAGGGAAAAGGAGAAGGGGACGGCAGAAGATGAGATGGCTAGATGGCATCACCGATGCAATGAACATGAACTTGAGCATACTCCGGGAGAGAGCGGAGGACAGGAAGGCCTGGCATGCTATGGTCCATGGGGTCACAAAGAGTCGGACATGACTTAACGACTGAACAACAAGAAGAAGCAAACACTGGGAAATCTCACCACAAGATGACAAATCCAGCATGGTTGGCTTGTTCTTATAAATCAGGGATACGGAACAACTTTGGGAGGGGATGACCCCCCACAGCCCTTCATGTGCCAAATGATGTGGCGGGGGCATGTGGAAATGTGGCCACACCTGCACCCCTGATGTCATTTGGTTCTCAGCTAAAGCACTGGCCCCTGCTAATACTCGGGCCTGGGACCTGGCATCGTTGTGCACCAGCTTTTCCCGGCTGGGGAAGGCCCCTGGACAACAACCCTGCCCTGGTGCTGAGTGGATACTCCACCCAGTGCTTTGGCCAAGGCACTTAGCCTGCCCTGCACCTTCTTCCATCGGAGAGCATGTGGGGCAGGTGAAACCAGCCGGTTCAGTCCCTTTCGCTCCTTCTCTCCAGCGTGGGGATTTCACAGAGTTCTGTTAAGTCATTATATGCTTGCCCTCACTGGCGCCGAACAGGCAATGCCCTTTGGCCACTGCCCAAGACCAGCACCTTGGGCTTCTGCAGCTAAGTATCCTCTTGCTGGGCTACACCCCTTGGAGGTGCAGGTGGAAAGGACTCTGCTTGCGAACTGACTGAGAAGCAGCAGGCAGACAGACCAATGGGCCAGATAGGTGCTCACCAGATGCTGCAGGTGGTTGCCAGAGCCCCTCTCTGAGTTCTGCTAAATCATCAAGTGGGGCTGTCCATCACTGGGAAATCCTTTTTTTTTTTTTTGGCTCAGTGGAGTTCCGTGGTGTGTATAACTCGCTTTGCATCTGTGAGCCAAGCTATGGGCTGTTTCCCGAACTCTGGGAATTTTTTGTGCATTGGGGGGGGTGGGGGGTGGGGAAGGTTCTGCAAATTGCACAAATTCAGAGAAATTTGTGCAAATTCAGCCATAATTCCTGCAAATTCGGCTGTATTTTGCAGTTCGCAGAAACTTCCCCCAAATGTGCAAAATTCCCAGAACATTCACGAACTTGCCCGACTCGCTGCAGTTTGAGTCTGACACCACAGCGTACACTGAAACAAAGTCTGGGGGTGGGGGCTGAACCTAGGAAAACTCTTTGAACTCCACCCCCCAACCATATTTTTTCCAGCATCCCTATCATCAAGGCACTGGTGATGGAACTTGGCTGCATTTTCACAAATGGAAGCATATTCCTTTAGAGCAGGAGTGCAAACCTTTTTCAGCCCAAGAGCTGAATTCCATTTTAGAGAAGCTCTTGGGGGCTGCATTCCAATAGTGGGCAGGGCAGAAGGCAAAAGTGGCAGGGCCTATAGCATAGAATCATAGAATAGTAGGGTTGGAAGGGGCCTACAAGGCCATCGACACCAACCCCCTGCTTAGTGCAGGAATCCAAGTCAGAGCATCCCTGACAGATGGCTGTCCAGCCTCGTCTTGAAGGCCTCCAGTGTGGGAGAGCCCACTACCTCCCTAGGTAATTGTCGTATTGCTCTAACAGTCAGGAGGTTTTTCCTGATGATCAGCCAGAATCTGGCTTCCTGTAACTTGAGCCCCTTATTCCGTGTCCTGCACTCTGGGATGATCGAGAAGAGATCCTGGCCTTCCTGTCTGTGACAACCTTTCAAGTACTTGAAGAACGCTACCATATCTCCCCTCAGTCTTCTCTTCTCAAGGCTAAACATGCCCAGTTTTTTCAGTCTCTCCTCATAGGGCTTTGTTTCCAGTCCCCTGATCATTTTTGTTGCCCTCCTCTGAACCCTCTCCAGTTTGTCTGCATCCTTCTTAAAGTGTGGTGCCCAGAACTGGACTCAGTACTCCAGATGAGGCCTAACCAGTGCTGAGTAGAGGGGAACTAGTACTTCCTGGGATTTGGAAGCGATGCTTTTATTAATGCAGCCCAAAATAACATTTGCCTATTTTGCCGCCACATCACATTGTTGGCTCATATTCAGCTTGTGATCGACAACAATTCCAAGATCCTTCTTGCTTGTAGTGTTGTTGAGCCACATATCCCCCATCTTGTAACTGTGCATTTTGTTTTTTTTCCCCGAGGTGCAGAACTTGGCATTTATCCCTATTAAATGTCATTCTGTTGTTTTCTGCCCAGCGCTCCAGTCTATCCAGATCACTTTGAATTCTGTTTCTGTCTTCCAAAGTATTAGCTATCCTGCCCAATTTTGTGTCATCTGCAAATTTGATCAGCATTCCCTGCACCTCCTCCTCCAAGTCATTAATGAAAATGTTGAAGAGCACTGGGCCCAGGACTGAGCCCTGCAGTACACCAGTTGTTACCTCTCCCCAGTTTGAGAAGATCCCGTTGATAAGCACTCTCTGAGTCCAATTCTGTTGCCAACTGTGGATCCACCGGATCATTGTTTCATCTAGCCCACTTTGAGCTAGTTTGCTCATCAGGATATCATGGGGCACTTTGTCAAAAACTTTGCTGAAGTCGAGGTATATGATGTCTACAGCATTCCCACAGTCCACAAGGGAGGTGACTTGATCAAAAAATGAGATCAGATTCGTCTGGCAGGATTTGTTCTTGACAAATCCATGTTGGCTTCGAGTAATCACTGCATTGTTTTCAAGGTGCTTCCAGATGGATTGCTTTATCATCTGCTCCAGAAATTTCCCAGGGATTGATGTCAGACTGACTGGTCTATAGTTCCCAGGTTCCTCCTTTTTACCCTTTTTGAAGATAGGGACAACATTAGCCCTCCTCCAGTCATCTGGCACTTCCCCCATCTGCCATGATTTCTCAAAGAGAATAGACAGCGGTTCTGAGAGTTCTTCTGCCAGTTCCTTTATTACTCTAGGATGCAGTTCATCTGGCCCTGGAGATTTGAACTCATTCAAAGTAATTAGGTGTTCCTTGACCATTTGCCTATCGATCTCAAGCTGCAATCCTGCCCCTTCAGCCTGTACTTCACCTTTGCCAGGGGGGTCATAGACCCTTTTTTGGGAGAAGACTGAGCCGAAGTAGGAATTGAGCACCTCTGCCTTTTCTTTGTCATCTGTTATTGTTTTGCCATCCTTATTTAATAGCTGAACCACCATTTCTTTCCTCTGCCTTTTACTATGCACGTAGCTGAAGAAAGCCTTTTTGTTGCTTTTAGCATCCCTCGCTAACCTCAGCTCGTTCTCGGCTTTAGCCTTCCTGACGCCATCCCTGCAATTCTGTGCCACCTGCTTGTACTCTTCCTTTGTTACTTGGCCTTCTTTCCACTTCCTATATGTGTCCTTTTTTGTTTTCAGGTCATCTCTAAGCTTTTGGTGAAGCCACATTGGCTTCTTCTGTTGTCTTCCACCTTTTCTTCTTGTTGGAATTGTTTGTAATTGTGCCTTGAGAATTTCCTTTTTTAAAAGTTCCCACCTATCCTGGACTCCTTTTCTCATTAGCGTCCCTTGCCATGGGACCTTACTGATTGTTCTGAGTTTATTAAAATCAGCTTTCCTAAAATCCAGGGTACCCGTTTGACTACACTCGGCTTTTGCTTCCCTTAGAACCAAGAACTCAAGTACAACATGGTCGCTTTCCCCCAGAGTTCCTGTAAGTGCTACTTTATCCACTAAGTCGTCCCTGTTGGTTAGGATCAAGTCAAGGATAGCCAATCCTCTAGTTCCTTCCTCTACTTTCTGTAGGAGGAAGTTATCCGCCACACAAGTCAGGAACTTCCTGGAGGGGCCATGTTTTGCAGAATTTGTCTCCCAACAAATATTGGGGAAATTGAAGTCCCCCATTACTACTACATCATGCTTCCTTAAAACACTGGCTATGTGCTTTTCAAAAGTTTCATCCTCGTCTTCTCCTTGATTGGGTGGCTGGTAGTAGACTCCAACCATCAGGTTCCTTTTATTCTTTGCTCCATTTATTTTGCATCCAGATACATATTTTAGTTTAAAACATTTACTGCCGGTAATGAATCCGTAGGAGAGGCATTTCAACCTTTTAGAATGGGATAAAAACTGCCCCAAAGCCAGGAAACTACCAAATGATAGGTGGTTGGGGGAAAAGGGGGACCAAGGGAAGGGTGAGGAACCAACTGGGGAAACCAGGAGGGTCAGATATGCCCGCCAGGCCTGAAATTCTGCTCCTCAGCAGGGTCTTTATAGGAAGATTGGCTTGGCCATCCATCAAATAGGGAATGGATTTGCCTTCTGATTTGCGGTTTGTCCATCCTCATGCTTTGCAATGACCCCAGGTATTTTGAGGCCTTGAAGGCTCAGGTGGGCTGCACTCTGTTATTTATTGCCGCTGAATAAATTTGTTCTGGGCCATGTTTTGCCAGTGAGTCAGTAATATGCACATAGAGACATGATAAAAAATAATTTTACTGCAGATCAGGGCCATAAATTTAAGAGCTTTCCACTGTGTTTCGGTTGTAAGTCTCTCTCCCTCTGGCTGGATAGGTACAATATTTGACTTTATTTTGTCAATGTAATGTCAGGTGGAGTATTGAAGATGAATCTCACCCGAAAGTGGCAATGTTCTGCTTCCTGCCGTGTTGTACCTGTATAACGTCTTCATTTTTTTCTTTTTATGTCCTCTTCTTCTTTAATATGGTGCGACAACATGAAAAGTGAGTTATTGATGGCAGCTGAAGTCAAGGCCATTATAACTGTAATCAATAACATGCCTGCCGGAATAATAACCACTACCAGGAATGCATTTTTTTGGTATTGATTTCAGAATTCATGCTTCCTCTTGCTGCTGTCTATCCACTGCCCCCCCACTTCGCTTTACTTTTGATTAATACAATGAAATTATTTACTTTGGAGAGAATGTCGCTCATCTTAAACATTGAGGAAAAATGATGACTCCTCAAGATGCAAACTGTGCTATTGTGAGAATATGTCTGCTGTCTAGAACAGTTGCCCATGCTTCTGGATTCTGACTTAGAATTGAGGTTGCTTTGGTGCCAAAGTTCTAGGTCTTGTAAGTGAAAACCTAAGCTCCACTCTCCCAAGGACTGTGTGTGGAACAGCTAGTTAGGGGAGAGTGTTGTGTTCTCTGGCCTTGATCCCACTCTCTGGCTCTGAAATGGAGGAGACATAATCCAGTGAGCCATCCTCTGTTATCCCGAGATCTTCCAGGTTAGAAGACATGGCTTCACCAGACACTTTGGGCACCCCCTTTAATGTAGTCCTCAACAACTCCATCCCAGAGGTGTCATCAGCTGCAGAATCAGGTAATGGCTTTTAAAGAGCCAGATAGCTCCTCAGAGAGGGTGGGGTTAAGTGCGAGCCCAGATCAGCTAGCCTTCATAAAGCCTCAGAAGACTTCTGCATGTTGCTGAGACAACAGCTCTTCTCGAGGGAGTGCTAGCCAGCATAGAGCTGTCTGGCATGCTGACAGACCCTGCCTGGTCTGGCCTTGCCATAGCCAAACTTGCTTCTGCTTTATTGGATTTGATTCTACCTTGCCATTCTAATAAGTGCAGCGGCTTCAGATTGGCTCTGCTGGGAAACCCAAGTTGAGCTGGACAGGGTAGGGGGATCTTTCAGAACGGCAGCTATCAACGGAATACATTTTTGGAGCCATTATATTGTTATTTATCTTACATATTCCCCACTTCTTCAGATGCTGAGGAGTTCCACGGCAGGACTGCCCAGTCTAGTTTTCTTTTGGATGAGAGAGAGAGAGAGAGAGAGAGTGTGCTGGATATTTTTTTTCTTTTTTCCCCATTTTATCTCTACATTATTCATATACATATATCACCTTTTTCCCTCCAAGAAACCCAAGGCAGCATACACAATCCTCCTCCTCTCCATTTTTTCCTCACAACAACCCTGTGAGGTGGCTTGGGCTGAGAGTCTGTGACTGGCCCAAAGTCACCCAGTGAGCTTCATGACCAAGTGGGGACTAGAACCCGGATCTCCCAAGTCCCAAACTGACACTCTAACTACAGTGGAACTCTGGCTCACACTGGAGGCAAAACTTCAAGGTGCCTTTGCCTTCACTTACGCTCATAGATCTTGTACATAAAGCAAATATTCCAAACAGGCAAGAAGTGTTGTGGCAGAGCATCCCATCAACTGGGGTAACATTCCCAGGCTTCACCAGCAGTTTCAACTCGACCTTGAAACTTTCAGCCTCTCCTGTCAGCAGTTGGTTCAGCCCTATCCGTTTTAGGCTGAGATAGTGACTGACCCGAGGTGACCCAGTGAGAGTCACAGCTGGGCAGCATTTGCACGTAATGCTATCCCCTCACGCCTTTTGTTTCTGTTGTTCAGGCTGTGAGTGCTGTTGCTCATGTAGCCCGAAATGGCACCATCGGCGCACCTTACATGTGTCATTACAGTGTTGTGATGGGAAGAGATGGGTCCGGTTAAATTCTGCCATGCAGGGTGGGAGAAGCTGGGTCTGGTTAAATTCTGTCTCTTAAAGCAACTTGCGACCCTCCAGATATCGTTGGACTGCAGTTTCCAGCAGTCCTAGCTACCATAGACAATGGTGAAGGATTATGGGAATTGCAGGGCTATATGTTCCTTTCTCCATCCTAAGGGATAACCCCCAAACCCAGGCATGCCTCAATATCCATTTCTGAGCTGGAGAACGTAAACCTTGGGTTCTTGGGTTTTCATCTGTATTTTTAATGTTTTTAATGATAAAACTATTTGTGTTTTAATCTGCTTGGTGAACCGTTGTACCCCTTCCCCCCAGAACTGGGGTATCTACAGCTTTTCATATGTGTAAATGAAACTGCAAGATAAAAAGAGGGATGGCTACTAGAAGAGTGGAAGCATTTCTTAAAATGAAAGGGATTTGTGGGGATCAAACTTCTATGGCAAGTAGCCAGTACAGTGCAGAATTTCACGTTTTGCCAGCCAAACATTGAAAATCTACTCACTAGTGACTGGTTTTATGATTTCCCCAGTAAATGCTGACATTTTTTCTTGGTTTATTGGGAATTTTCTATGTTGGATTTTATTGGATTTTTAAAGACTGCTGTATGAAGTTGTTTTTAGTGTGTGTGTGAGTGTGTGTGGGATGTCTGGTAAGCTGCTGTGACAAGTGATGTGGAAAGATGGGACTTGAGCATTTTAAATAAAATGTCCTATAATCTCCATTTTCTGACATTCTTGGTAATGTTGATGTCCCAGAAAATATTTCCTGGCCCTGTTAGCTCTGCTGTAATTCCCTCGAACTGGCATATTCCCTTAGAAGGTAAATCTAATTCTTTGCCCGTACCTGGATGCTCTCTGTATGAAGTATATGGGAGTTCATTTACTGGAATCTCCCACTTGCAGGGGCTAACCTACCTGGTCAAGGAAGCACAGTCATGCTTCCTGGTTGAAATAGCCCTGCTCTGAAGCACAGACAGACCCCTCATCATTGGAAGCATGATTCCCAAGTGTAGCTTATTGTCTAAAAGACAAAATTGAATTTTGCGGGTTAATGACGCTGAACATGGAAGCATCTGCATAAACAGATCTTACAAAGGGAATGTTTAGAAGTCTGGTGGAGGAGAGTCTAGTTAGAAACTGTTAACAGGGGATGGCTCAGGGTGTCTGATAGGTACCATCTCTAAAGTACATGCCGGCCCAGGTGGGTGGGGCCAGAGCCAAAAGCAGGGATATGGGAGAAATTTGTTTGGTTTACATTCAGTGCAAATTTATTTAATTCACAGTGCCTGAGCCAATACATGAACTGAAATGCAGTTATTCTTCAATATTCACACTTTGGCAAATGTTGGGATGGAGTTCTCTAACAAAATTGCATACAAAAATGGGGAAAGTGTGTACCAAAATGCATATATTAGTGAAAATAATGTACAAAACCATATTATATTAGGGGAAATTGCTTGCAAATATTGCCTTATTATCAAAAGATGCATACAAAAATGTGTATATTAAGAGAGATACGCACAAAAATGTGTGCAATTTTTGTGTGTGGGTGTAAAAAAATATATTGCAAACTGATGCCAAAATGGGATGAAATGAGTGTAAGGTTGGAAAAATGATAAGCTGGGGAAACCCAGAACTGCAAACCCCAAATTGAGAAATTCATTTTCCCCTAGTTTCAAAAGTGGTTTAGTCAAAAGTTGTTTTCTGTTTAATAGATTGTCAGGTTAGCTTTAAGAATACTGAATGTCCCAGGAAAAAAATGCTATGCAAAGGCTTTTTTTTTTTTTTTTTTTACTATTCCTTTCTTTTTGTCCTTGAAGCCTTCCTTTTGTTGATGTCAAATTAGTTCTGCAACCTCAATAATGTATGTGAAGTGAACTGAGGCTAAATGGGACAGTGATACAGACAAATACTTTTTTTGTTTTATTTTTCTCATGCTTTTTTGCATCTCTGTGTCCAATTTCTCAAAATGAAAGACTGCTTCCTTTTTCTGGGTAGGGGGCATGTGGCCATAAACTGCAAGTAATCAACCAATGAGGAAGTTTTATAAATGATGGAATGTTTTTATATTAATATAACTTCCATGATTAAATCTAACCTCAAGTAGCAATGATCCAGAACATGTCCCCCCCACCCCCCCCAAATGACTCCTGATCCTTTACCAAACTGGTCTTGGGACTACAACGCCCTCTTTGATGATTGCGCTCAGTTTCAGCTCTGGAATACCCATGTTACTTTGCAGCTCTCTGATATGAATATGTTTCCACGGTGGCCCCTGCATCTGAATTGACTTTCAAAGATGTTGTTCCAGCAGTCCTCCCCTTCAGTTTCCCGAGGCATAGATTCTATTTCCCCTTAGTTGAAACTTGGGTTTTTCCTCTGTAACCAAGTGTATTCTTCTTTATCCTCTTAGCTCAGATTGTTTTTTAAAAAAAGAAATCAGGTCTGTGTACTCCGGACTTCAGAAAGGCAACTGTTTCAACTGAAATAATAATAATAATAATAATAATAATAATAATAATAATATAAAAATTGAAGGAGAAGTGTTAGAATATTCTACAGCTTCTGAATGGCAGAGGCGCAAAGCCACCAGCCATTCTAAGAACCAAAGAAAAACCAATGATTGAAAGCATTTGAATCCAACTGAACAAGACACCGAAAGGGGATATACTTAATGCAATCTTGTAAAGAAAATTACAATTCTTATAAGTCCACATAAATGATCTAGTATAGGGGTGGGGAGCTTGTGGTCCTCCAGATGTTGCTGGACTCCAACTCCCATCAGCCCCAGACAACACGACCAAGGGCTGGGGTGATGGGAGTTGTAGTCCAGCAACAGCTGGAGGGCACAAGTGCCTCACCCCCTGAACTAGCAGTAGTAGACTAAGACCTCACTCTTGTGATCCCTGGGTTCAAAGGACATACCCGCTGAAAGAAATCCGTTGCATGTTCTTTGTTCACTCTTATGTGTATAGAGAAGTCTTGGGAATCCTGTTGAAGAGTGGGCTATAAATACCCTAAATAATGAACAGCTATTGGTAGCCAACTCAAAACTTGTAATTTTCAAGTCCCTCCTCCACGGGGGTGGGCTCTTTTTTCTGACTTTGCGGTGCATTGGTCTCCTGGCTTCCTGGTTGGCTACCGTTCCCTTATTGTAGTACTGGTTGTGTTTTATGGTGCGTTGTCTGTCATTTAATGATATTTATGTTGTTATGAGGCTGTGTTTTGTAAGTCTCCTTGAGTTGACTGGTGAAAAAGGGTAGGTTAGAAGGTTTTTAAAAAAATAAATAATGCACGTTCTGCAGGGCTGGCCCTACTGTTAGGCAGCGTGAGGAAGCTGATTTTGGGTTTTATAGAAGGTCAGCAAATTAGTTGTTGTTGTTGTTATTGTTGTTGTTGTTGTCAAGAAAAAGGGAGATGCTTGGGGGGTCTGCCAGAATAAATTGACTAGCCTTGGTTACAGTGTACCCTGACCTGGGGCGTAGGGCACCATTTGCTTCTCTGCTTCAGACAGCAAAATGTCTTGAGCTAACACAGCCTTTCCCATCCTGGTGTCCTCCATAAGTGTTGGACTACAGCTCCAGCTGGCCATGCTGGTTGGAGGATGCTGGCAGTTGTAGCCCAACACATCTGGAGGGCGCTGGTTGGGGGAGGCTGGGCTAGCACTAGTCCTGGGCAGTCCTCAGTTCGGTTCCCATATCCAAGTTTGGAACTGGAGAGGGGCAGCGATAGTCCCTGTAGTTCTGCTGGGCTTCTGAGGCCACTGCACAACTCTGGGGACAATCCCTGTTTTGCTTCTTCCCTGAAGAGGAAGGCTGGGGCTTGACGCACAGTGGAAGAATGAGCACCAGAGAGAACGTCTGGTGCCTGTTGAACTGCTCCTGCACCTCTGAGATGCTCCAAGCATCATGAAAGGTTAGCAGCCAACAGTGCCCTCCTGACCTTCCCCCAACCTTGGGACTGGGATCGTTCCCACAGTTGCACCTGCAGGGGCAACCCCCACCTGCTTCTGCTCCAAAGTTGGGAGGAGGGATCGGGCTTGTCACGCTCGCCAGATGGTGGTGCCATGCTTGCCATGGCAAGTGTGGAAAGTGAGATTGTGGACCCCTGCATTAGCCATTTGATGTCCGTTCTGACATTTGATGAAGCAGAGAAGTAATGAGGAGACAGGATTGGAATCTCTAGACAGTAACCTAAAATCCAGCTTCTTTCTCAGTGTTCAAATTATGGAGGAAATGTATGCGGGCTCCTAAGGAACCCCATTAGGCAATTATGGTGGCTCTTAAAGAACTTCCGTATTCCCACCCTCTGACTCCCTCCTCAATTTTAGCCAAAACAAGTATTCCCCCCACACCCCGCTGCCATAGCTTTCCAAAAGAAAATAATCTCATCCCCTGCAATTAAATCCAAGATGTACTGCCCATCAGTGGTATAGCGGAGCCAGGACACACAGGACACATCATCTGCCAACCTTGCTCAGACTTCCCTGTTCCCTCTGAGCTTAGCTGCAATACTCACAATAGCTGGGGGAATGGATTTTCCCAGCAATGGCATATTGTTCGATGTTATAATACAACGTATTTTGGGGTGGCTTGGTTTTGAATGGGCAATGAAGACCCATTCACTTTATAAAGAACCTGTTCCTGATGGAAATGAAAACTGCTAGATCTGGTTAGCTGCTATGGATCAACAAAAATGCCCGCAGTTTTAGCCTCTCCTTGGGGCATGGGTAGGTGGACTGTCATGATTATTGCAGTGGGCTTGCACTTCGAAATTTATCACTACATCGCTGCTGACCATGATACTCAGTGGGGCATTTTGAAGGTATCACACCAGCTGTTTATTGTGGTTGCTGCATAGCCTCTGGCTTCCATCTGCTTCCATCACCTTTGTAGAACATCCTTTGGGAACCCCATTCTTAGACCCCCAAATTTGGCTCAGTAAAGAGGATTTCGTGGTCTAGCATTGTTCATCCTTTTTTTGCCAAAGTAAGCCTGTTCCTCTCTGCTTCTTTGACATGGCTATCTCTTGAAACCCTGTATCTTTCATTTTTTTCCTTTGGTAGACATTCCAGTACTTAGACATTTCTTCTTAGATGTTCTGTGTTGGGTTTTAAAAGGTACTGCTTCATACCTCAGCTAGAACAATTTTATCTTTTTGGAGTCAATTTTTCAGTAGGATGCTGCCACAATTTCAGTTTAACCCCCCCCCCCCATAATTTAAGTGGCTTCTGCAGAGACTCAAAATGGTGTTGATTTCAGAACTCTAAGTATAATAATTGTCCAAATCTCCTCTTTTGACAGAGTAATTCAGTTCATGTCAACAAGAGGAGAATATACGTGTAATGTATGGTCTCCTCGGGAGGCTTTTGACATTTCTTTGCTTGTTAGTTTTGTCCTTCTTGGAGCAAATGTCACTTGAGACCCATTAACAATGGGCCAAAAAAAGAGGAAAAGTTGTATTTATTTTTGATTGCTCATATCATTTCAGGTGACATCAAGTGACTGACTCAAAATGTCAAAATGTCATGTTCATGGAGGTTTGCTTCTTCCCTTTTTATTAGAACGGTCACCTCGTTCATGCAAGGAACCTTTTGAGCCCGAGATGATAACTTGGGTTGCTTAAAAATGGTTGCATTAATAGAAAGAGAAAGAAAGACATGCCAGATGGACAGTATGATCTACCCTGATGCTCTGTGCTAAGTCTCTGCAGAAATGCCCCCAGTGGGAGTTTTGCAAGAGTTCTTGAATGCAGCAAACTGTTGCATTGTATGTTCACCACCTAACAGGGGTGGTCCTGTTCACAGTACCTATTAGCCAGTAATGCCCTCTTTATGAAGCTGTAAGGAACTAAATCAGGACATTTCACCATCACCACCACCACCCTAGTTTTCCATTAGTCTCTTATTTATTTATTTCATTTATATCCCCCCTTTCTTCCACTGTGGAACTCAAATGGTCTGTTCTCCAAGCACTGACCAGACCCAGATGTGCTTAGCTTCAGCAAGTTGGCTCTTTCGTGTGCCTTCAGACCATATCCTGGGACCAAGATTCTCTTCCAACTGACACAGCATTCCGTGACTACTGACCACTCTCACTCCTCAGTGGGCTGGGTTTTCTTTGGTGGCATTTAATTTTTTTTTTGGCCTATTAGAAGCCCCCCCCCCAATAGTACATCTGCAAACCTCAACGTTTCCCCTTTCTTTAACTGCCATTTAGTGTGATGTCTGACAGGGTTAGATTCCCACCCTCTGCAAAGTGCCCTGACTTCCCATCTGCCATTACCTACTGGTGGCGGCTGTGTCTGGGAAGCCATTGGCCATTTTAAGTTCCCACAATGCTCCACAGTGCTGGTACATTGGCTGCTCCGAGGCAAATTCAAAACGGTATGCAGTTTCTAGTGGTTGCTGCTAGATGACCCTATAGGCGATCCTTTCATATAGCTGGAGGATGAGATAGGTGCATGAGCGAAGCATCAACACCGGTGCTGGCGCGCTTGGGCCCTAGCAGGTGTCCAAAGATGCACAATGCTTCCACCTGCCCTGTTGTCTAAACTGAGCTATTGTCATAGGGTCTAGGACTGCTTTCCCCAATCTGCCGCCCTCCAGATGTGTTTGGACTTACAACTCCCGCAAACAACACCACCTGTTTGGCTCAGAAAGCCAGCAGCACCCCGTCCACTTCCTCCCTACAGCTCAGCTGATTCTCCCATCAGTTTCTTCCCCAAGCCACATCCTCTCTCCAGTGGAGGCTGGTGATTTCAATGTCAGCGGGACAGTTAATCCGCTCTGTGTTTCAGTCAGAACTCTAAAGGAGCTATCCAAGGTGCGGAAGCAGGGAAAAGCTCTTCTCTCTAATGAGCAGCTGATTGGAGGAAAGAGGTTTTCCCTACTGGAGAGAGGTGGTGTGGCCTGGGAAGAAGCTGCTGAGTGGCTCACTTGCTGAGTGATTTAGCCAGCTGAGGATTGTGTGAGTTGTAGTTCAGCACCTCTGGAGGGTGCCAGGTGAGCGGTTTTAGAGGTGGTGCTCCTATTCTCTCCAAGCCTGACTGATTTGAATTTTCCAAATGCATCAATCTAGGCCGTGGTTCTTATCCTCATTTGAGATCTGTAGCAAGGAGCTACCTACCAAGCAAGTGTTGATTAGATACGTAGTTGCCACGACAAACAGAGCTTGTAATCAAGTCACCGGGTCCCATCCTAATGGAAAGTTGTGCTCTTGTCAGCCTGCTTTGCTGCTTTGTGCCAGAGCCCAAATTCCCCGTGTTATGTCATTGCTAATGCTCTTAAAACAGACCTTTTACCCTGGGGTGTGGTTGGAGGGGGGGGGGAAACAGTGACATGGAAAACCTTCTGAATATCTTAAAGCTCATTAAGCAAATTCTCATTGCTGTTCAAAGAATGTAACGCATTACTGTATAATAAATGCTGCGCTAGACATTCGTTAGGGCTTGTGATGGTCGATTAGATTAAGTGCTTCCCCTCCACCATTAATGATGTTAAGCTCTCTTAGCTGTATGTATGGCAAGTTAAAATTACAGCTCCCTTTAATGCTACTGCACGTAGTTTCTTAGTTGTAGCACTCTGCAGGCCCCTTGGGAGTTGATATTTGGCAGGCAAGACCAGGTTATAAAATACGAAAGACCGTGGCTACTTTGCCCATGCCATTAGCATTTCCTTTTTCCTTGAGAGAAAATCCTGATGTAATGCTTTGCGGTGATTGGAAGTATTTGCGCAAGCATGTGAAAGCAGGTTTTGTCATCATCCATGCAACATGTTTACAGCCCTAGTGCAGTAGTAAAGCACGTGTTTTATGTGCCTGCGTGTGCTAATTTATATCTATATATGCAAATTTAGAAATAATTCCTCGGATTTATGTGACTTTCACAGGAGCAAAGCCAGCCAATTAATTTCTCTTCCAGATCATCTCAAATAAAATAAATTCTTCAACTAATTTGCACCCTGACCCAGATCATCCCAAACCAATGGAAAAAGGTCCCCCCCGCAAGCTTCATTGCCATGCAGGGGAAGATTTATATGGAGGTGAGGGCTGTTGCAGCATGTGGGATGGGGAATGTTAACTCTTTCCTACCTGGTTCTAATCCGCCTTGAAAATTGTCCCCTGCATGGCAATTAAGCGGAGAGGAAAAAAATAGCCATTGATACCAATAGACATGTGGGGGTCTGTAGAATAAACGTGGGTTCTGGGAAACAGATTCAGGGCAAGACTCCTGGTCCTTGGCCTAATTTCAAAAGCCATCTGCAAAGGATCAGTCCAGACCCCTGGCAGGACCAATATATCCCTCCTGCTGAACCACGCTGGGTGGGGAGGAGGAGGAGGAGAGAAATGTGTGTGAGGAGGTGGCCAAGAGGCAAGACATTTTGTCCAAGACATTTTGCTGCCTGGGATGAAGAACAACATAGGAACATGGGAAGCTGCCTTATACTGAGTCAGCCCATTGGTCCATCTAGCCCAGTATTGTTGACACTGACTGGCAGCAGCTCCCCAGGGTGTCAGGCAGGATTCTTTCCTTGCCCTGCCTGGAGAAGCCGGGGGTCGAACCTGGGGCCTTCTGCATGCCAAGCAGGGGCTCTGTCACACTGAGCCATGGCCCCTCCCTCCCCACAGATGGTGCTTCCTCCATTCCATCTCCAAGAATCAACCTGACTTGCAGATGAACTTCAGTACTGGTGACTGGACAACATCCCCTGCTGTACCAGAGGGCAGCAGGCGAGCTTAGGAAGTGCAGAACAGGGCTCACGGTACACAAAGCTCTAACACCTCACTGCTGCCCCCCCCCCAGCATCTGCCGCCTGAGGCATCCACCTCACTCTGCCCGATGGTAGGGCCAGCCCTACAGAGAGGGAAGAAGGGGTAGCCTCACTCACTACTGGCTTCAGCCTCACCCACGGCCGTCAGGTGCTCTCCGACAGACTACCCCTGATGGAATGTGCCCCTCGGCAGAAGAAGTGTTCCCCCACCCTGTATTAAAGTAAATGAATGCTGTGGCTGCCATGTTTTTAACTTCCAACTTCTAACCTGGCTAACTGTGGACAATCTAGCCATTTACTGCACCAATGGGACAAAACAAGTAGGACATCTAGTGTCAGGGTTGCCCCTGAGCGCAGCGATAGGCAGAATAGCTCGGAGTCTGAAGAAGAACCGCAATATGTGCGGGATGAAATTTCCCAGGCCTGGACAGAGATGGACAGGCCTCCTCCTCAAGCTTCAAAGGCACAGCTGGATGGACGGGGCCCCTCTTCTCCCATCCCTGTGAGAGATAGCGAATAGGGAGAAGGGGGGTTGGCAGAGCCTGAATTCTTATATGCTAGACGCAGAGACAAGAGAGAAATGGCAGGGGCAGAGCTTAGGCTATCTGCCCCATTGGCCCGGAGGGAACAACTGCGCTAAGAGTCCTCACGAGACAGAGACCGATCCCCCCGCTTAAGTTAGGACAGCAAGCTCACCTGTTCCTCAGATGGTGAGCAACTTTCGTAGTTTTCCTTTGAACTCCGTGAAGGTATTTCCTTTGTAGACTGTGGGTCACTGACAATTAGCATCTCAATGACCCACTGAATTAAGTGGATTAAAAGCCTTGGACTTGAAGTCTCTTGTCTGTGTTTTGATCTGGCTTTTGAAGTTTTACAGCAGGGGCAAAGGGAATTGTGACATCTAGGGTGCAATCCTATCTGGATAGGTGGCCGCCTCCAAACTTGGAGGTGACCGCTTATCCAAAGCAAGGCAGGGGAAGCATGGAAGGGATCATTCCCTCCACACCTCTCCTGCCCTGCTTTTTCTGCTAGACAGCCGTTTTCGGCTGTCTAGCTGCGGGGGGTGGGGTGGGGCAAGCGGGAGAGGAGGCTGCTGTATGACACATAGGATGTGTTGTACAGGCAGATCTGCTCTCCCTGCATGGCTGGCTGGGGCATGCTGGGAGTTGTAGAACTTTTTTTTCTGTCTAAACATGCATAGGATTGCACCCTAAATGTCATGATCCTACATAGGTATTCTATTTTTCAGAGTGCTTATGGGTAGAAAACTGCACTAATATGAAATTTAGCGCTGCAAAACAGTGTGCTCTTCCTCGTTAAAGCATACGTTCTCTCAGTGCTGGCTTCAAGTTTTTATGGGGCCTTTGGCAAGACACCCTCAATGGGCCCCCTTCCGCAGTGAGTCTACCTTCTCACCACCATTGTCACCAGCTGCAGTTGCTCTTCATCCTCGTTCTCATCGTTGCGAACACTCGCTTACTTGACGGGCAGAGAGCCGATGAACAAGAAAGCAGTGGCATCTGCTCCTCCTGCTTCTCACCACCACCTCTGTTGCCTGGGCCGGAGCAAGAGGCAGGTGAACGAGCAGGTTGCAGAGGTGAAGAGGAGGAGCAACTCCAGGGGTCTCCTGTCAGTGGGCCCTTGCTGGGGTGTGGGCCCTCACCAGATGCCCAACCAGGCCTGCTTCTGACATCAGCTTTGCTTTCTCCTGCTATTGCCAGTTCCAGACTCTCTATTTCCTCCTCCAAATATACACGTTTGCAGCGGAAGGCAAGACCGGTTGATTTATCTGTGGACACATAATCCTGTCTTCACAAAAAAAATACAGAGAAGCGCTGGGCAATGCTCTGCGCAAACATGGACAATAGATAAAGTATTGCGGATTGGAAGCAACCCTAGTTCCAATGTAATGGTTTCACAGAATGCGTATGCAGGTACTGTTCCAAGGAGAACAGCTCTTGTATAGAGAATGTTAGATAGAAGCTGACCTTTTGTGCTGGACAGCTGACATTAACAAGTGCGATAATTAACATGCTACTGACTTTAATATCCTTTGGCAACTTCAGCACTGGAGGGTTAATTCTGATGTAACCTATTTTTGTCCATGGAGTGCTACTCCGTTTTTTTAGGTTACACCAGAATAGAAGCCATACGGATTTTGCAAGAAAAGTCCATTCGGAAGAGCAGATTCCAATCTACCCTCTTCCCTGTGGGTCCTTCCTGAAAAATCAGCATGGTTTCTGCATGCCAACTCCTCGTTGTGTCCCATAGCAATGAGGGAGAAAGGCAGGCAAAGGGGCGGAGGCATGAGATGCTACGGCTTAAACCATCTCATTTACCAAGAACTGTTAAAACTAAAGACGCAGTCCCCGCTTGTTCCAGGGACGTTGATGCATGAATTGGAGGTACTGATTTGTCCTAGACAATTAGAGAGCAATCCTATGGTCACTAGATAGTGTCTAGAGGGCCATAGGATTTTTCAGTTTCTGGGACCTGAGCTTGGACCCAGAAACCACACTCCCCTCCCCCTCCCTGCACCTTGTAGTCGGTGTGGTTCTCGCCGGTCTCCGCACTCAGAAATGGAGCATAGAGAGGGCGAAAAGGGGGGATTCCTAGGGGCAGGGACCGGAGGAGTCCGTGGAAGCCTCTTTACGAGGCTATGCGACTTGCAGTGTTCCTGCCCTGCATGGGATTCCCTCTGTGCTCCAGCTGCCCTGCATTGGATAGACATCAGCCTCCGAGTTCAGAGGCTGATGTTTATCTCCATATGATTGCACCCTTAATTGCTGTATGCCAACCTCCAGTCAAAGGTTGGCATACTTGGGCAGCTGCTCAGGGCCACACCCCAGCAGGGGCCCATTGACAAAAGCCCCCTGGAGTTGCTCCTCCTCTTCCCCGTTGCAACCTGCGTGTTCCCCTGCCTTTCGCTTTCGCCCATATCTCCCCTCAGTCTTCTCTTCTCAAGGCTAAACATGCCCAGTTCTTTCAGTCTCTCCTCATAGGGCTTTGTTTCCAGTCCCCTGATCATCTTCGTTGCCCTCCTCTGAACCCTCTCCAGCTTGTCTGCATCCTTCTTGAAGTGTGGTGCCCAGAAATGGACACAGTACTCCAAATGAGGCCTAACCAGTGCTGAGTAGAGGGGAACTAGTATGTCACATGATTTGGAAGCTATACTTCTATTAATGCAGCCCCAAATAGCATTTGCCTCATTGGTCCTGGTCCAACCCTGTGTATTACCCCATGCTGCAGCTCTGTTCCTGATTTTGCCCTGTGTGTGCTCGAGATGAAACTGCTTCTGCCTAGGGGTGAACTAATCTATCTGTCTTTCTTTTCTATAACAATCATATTTTTTTCAAGCACAAGTTTGCTCCATCCCATTTCTGAGTCAGTTTGCAAATGTATTTTTTCTAACGTCTGCATGGAAACACACATGCATTTTGGTATGTATTTACGCGTGCATTAAAATGTGTTTGTATTTTTGTAGGCAGTTCTTTCTAATGTAGACAATTTCCCCTAATGTATGCCCGTTTTTTTAAATCACAGAACTGAATCACAAAATTTAGAGAATTGTGGGAACTGAGGAATAAATGTTTTCCAGTTCTCCTATTAGTTCAGGACGTGCAAATTAGATCAGCTCGTATTTAAATGAGAACCAAATGAATATTGTCCCCATACCTACTCCCGCCTTACCAAACTAAGCTGAGGTACTATATGTTCCCTGGCTCAATAAATTGTGGACTTCCTCAGGAATGACTGTATTTATGATTAGGTTCTCCCATTCCTGCTTCTGACAAAATGGAAGACAAAATATTACCATTACAAGCTCTTGTGGTATGAGAGTCCTCATTAACATTGTCTCTCGTAAAGCAATCATGTTCCAACATATATGCTCAATTTTAGAGTCGTTTAAACTATTGATTTTTCTCCCTCCCCCTCTGCTTCTCTGTGAAGTAGACTGATTCCCCCCCACCCTTTCAGTTCTTCCCTCTTCCATTTTCTCTGACTGAATTGCCTGTCTTTTTCTCATTAGGTCTTAACTGTATTCAGAAGCAAGATTCTCCCAGGTTATGCCATCTCTTTAGTACAGGGCAGGCCTCTTGTGGATTGTCTGTGGTTTTTCAGACAAGTATTGTAATCACTCCGCTCAAGACTTGAAGAGTCGTACTGAGTCCCTTTTTCGCATTCTCTCTCTCTCCCACCCCCTCGAAAATAGCTTTTCTGATCACCAGGCAGACTGGTATAGATGAAAATACACTACATTTACTCATACCCTTTGAATAGATTGAAGGCTGAAAGTAACCCATGTTCTGGCAGAAAATAGCAAGTGAGTTAATTGCAAACGAGACCTCTTTGCAGGGCTGGCTGGCTCAGCGCAACCTTTAAAAGGCACACGCTGACCGGTTGATCAGATCGCACACCCTCCATGGATGATGGTGTGATGTGGTCTTCCTTACCTAGCTGGCCTAGAACATGTGGAGGTGGGCAGCGGGGGGTGTAGAGATCGAGGTGAGTGTGCACTTCCTTTTGGAGGGTGTGTGCGGTTGGTTGGCCTTCATTTGTGTGTTTAGGATATTTTTGTACATCGCTCATCATCAGAAAGCTCTTGAAGAGCCAGTGTGGTGTAGTGTTTATTTATTTATTTATTATTACATTTATTAATCGCCCATCTGGCTGGTCACCCAGCCACTCTGGGCAATGTACAGCGTACAATAAAACAGTTTAAAACAATAAAATTCTACAGTAAGAACATTTTCGAAAATACCCTAACCCACCCCAAATGCCTGCCTGAACAACCACGTTTTTAATGCACGACGGAAGCTCATTAAAGAGGGGGCATGGCAGAGTTCCCTAGGGAGGGAGTTCCACAGAGTGGGGGCCACCACAGAAAAGGCCCTCTCCCTCGTCCCCACCAGTCTAGCTGTCCTGGCTGATGGGACAGAGAGAAGGCCATCCGAGACTGATCTTGTTAAACGGCCTGTCTGGTGTTGCTGGAGGCGCTCCTTAAGATTGTGTTGGGCCAGTCACTGACTCTCAGCCTGACCAACTTCACAGGGTTGTTGTGATGATAAAATGGAGAAGAGGGGAGTCATGTATGCTGCCTCGGGCACCTTGGATTTACCCTTAAAGGTGGCCTAAAAATAATTTTAAATAAATAAATTTGGGGAGCAATTCTATGGGCATGAGACGCTGTCTAGAGGGCCATAGGATTTTTCACTTTCTAGGAACTGAGGTCAAAGCCCTGGCTCCAAGCTTGGTTCCCAGAAACCACGCTCCCCTCTCCCTTCCCACCCCCTCAGAGCCAGTGCGGTTCTCTCCATGCCAGCTACTTCTCTGCGCTTGGAAATGGAGTGTGGAGAGGACAAAAAGGGGTGGTCCTGGGGGCAGGGAGGGTAGGAGACCACGGAAGCCGCTTTACGAGGCTCCCTATGCACCACATGGCCTCCCCACTCCTGCTCTGAAGTCCCTGGCTAGACGTACAAAATTGCAGGGTGGCTGGAGCACAGAACCAAGGATTACCTCTGTGCTCCGGCTGCCCTGCATTGGATGGGCGTCAGACTCCGAGTTCGGAGGCTGACATCTATCTCCATAGTATTGAGCCCTTAATCAAATAAATGAATGAATAACTAAATTGGAGGAAAAGGCAGGATCTAAATGTAATGAACAAATAAATAAGAAAGTGGCTTTATATGGTGAAAAAGGGCAACAAGTAAATATTTTCTTAAGCATCTGTCAGGCCTTGGTCAAGCTCTGAAACTGGCTGCAGCTGAGGGCCCAATCCTGGCTCAATAAAACAAGCATGAAAAGGGCCAGATGCTGAACATATGGTGGAAGAGGGGCTGGGGATGTCAAGGATCCAGATGTAGCGGGCCAGGCAACGGAATAGGTGTGGCTGCGATGTGTTGGGATGGATCACTGAGGACCTGACGTGGTTATTAGGGTTTTATAAGGCCTGGTGTGTTCCAAATGGCTTGTGGGGTCAGCCGACTGTATTCAGGCTGGAACTGCAGCCTAGAGGGTATCCTTGATCCACAAAGCCTGCTTGGTTTGTTGGGGGGCTAGAATGCTGGTTGTGCAGGAGGTCAGGAACCAGAGACTGACTGCTGAAGGCTGTGATTGAAGATACCTTTCCCCCTTTCCCCGGCTGCCATGCAACCATTGTAATTCTAAAATGTCCACCATGCCTTCATCTGCACTCTTCCTTGAGTGCTGAAGTCCTCACCAGACATTTAACAGCGGTGGCTCCTTGCTTTTGGTACTCTCAGTGGAGGAGGCTGCTGGAGGCGTCAACCCAGGCAAACAGCAGGACGTGTTGGCCCCGTCAGGGTTTACCGCCACCTCCACCAGGTTGCTGCTGATGCCAGTGGCTGCCAGTGCAACTCTGGCTGCTTCATCCAGCCTCCTGCCCGCCCGTGACAGAAGCCACTGGGGACTCCGAGTATGAGCTCCAAAATTCATTGTCGCTGCTGTCATAGTTATGCTGTTTTGCCCCTGATGTATGCCTCTTGGGGGCTGTGAAGTTTTGAGGCATACAGAAGAAGCAAAGGGGAAAAAAGGTCAGGCCTAGAGGCGTGTTTTTTTTTGTTGGGAGAGAGTATCCCAGAGAGGAGTAGTTTCATTTCCTCAGTTAAGTTTCATTTTCATTTCCCCAGTTAAGTTTCATTTCTTCAGGTTTGAAGCAGTACTTTTGGTTCTGTGGGAGGAGGATCTATAAAGAGAGCGAGTGAGCCAGTAAGAGCAGAGTCGGGGAGACCAGAGCCTGAAGAGGGAGCAAGAAGCAGCAGCATGGCGATGCCTAAATACAGCTAGCATAAAGGAACTGGTGTTTTGCAACATTTATTTGCTCTTAATGCCTGGGTCTAGAGTGTCAATCACCCCACACCTATAGCCTAAACCCCATGTTATTAGAAAGGGGAAGGTAAAAGAAGGAAGGTGGGACTCTTAAGGAGGCAAGAGATCCTTAAGGAGTTGCTCAGGGGATCCAGGACATAAGGGGAACCCTGAAAGAGGCGGAATAATTAAGCAAGTGGTGACAGGATGTTCAGGCACGTCGGCTGGAGCTCTCCTTAGCACTGCCACTATGGGTGGTCTGGCAGTGTCCTGCCAGCTCCAGAGCACTCCTCTTTGGAAGATGACCTGGAGCTGCTGGAGCCAAACATCACAGAGGAGCTGCCTGTTTCTAGGGAACTCGAAGCCGTTCAGGGGGACCTTGCGGGGAGACAACCCTACTCCTCATGACAGAGTTAGGCCTCTCTCAAGCTTGGAGGCAGATGCTGAGCCGGCCACCTAGTCCCAGGGAGCGCAGGTGCCTAAAGATTCAGGGTCAGCCAGCTGCCAGACGCATCAGTGCCCACCTGAGGAAGGAGTGAAAGTATACTCATGAACAGTGGAGGCTGGTGGCTCCAATTTCGGGGGCTGTGATTCCTTGCTGGGTTTCAGTCAGAACCAGGCAGACCTCTAAAGGAGCTGTCCAAGGTGCTGAACGCTATCCCCCAAATGGGTCCAGCACCTTGGATAGCCCCTTTAGAATTCTGGTTGGTTCTGACTGAAACCCAGAGTAGAATCACAGCCCCACTGAAATTGCAGCCGCCACTCTCCACTGCTCACGAAGAAGGGTCTGGCCAGGAGTAGACTATTCCAGAGGTGCCACTGATGGGTGGAACCCTGATGGCTTAGGCCTTAAAAGCCACCAGTTGTCGGCACGGAGTGCTGGAGCAGCATCTGTGCACACGCTCCAAGATGCCTGCCTTGCATTTCTTTGATGACCTTCTTTGAGGCCTAACCAGTGCTGAGTAGAGGGGAACTAGTACGTCACATGATTTGGAAGCTATGCTTCTATTAATGCAGCCCAAAATAGCATTTGCCTTTTTTGCAGCCACATCACATTGTTGGCTCATATTCAGCTTGTGATCGACAACAATTCCAAGATCCTTCTTGTTTGTAGTGTTGTTGAGCCACGTATCCCCCATCTCGTAACTGTGCATTTGGTTTCTTTTTCCTAGGTTCAGAACTCGGCATTTATCCCTATTAAATGTCATTCTGTTGTTTTCTGCCCAGTGCTCCAGTCTATCCAGATCACTTTGAATTTTGTTTCTGTCTTCCAAAGTATTAGCTATCCTGCCCAATTTTGTGTCATCTGCAAATTTGATCAGCATTCCCTGCACCTCCTCCTCCAAGTCATTAATGAAAATGTTGAAGAGCACTGGGCCCAGGACTGAGCCCTGCGGTATCCCGCTCATTACCTCTCCCCATTTTGAGAAGGTCCCATTGATAAGCACTCCTTGAGTCCGATTCTGTAGCCAACTGTGGATCCACCGGATCATTGTTTCATCTAGCCCACTTTGAGCTAGTTTGCTCATCAGGATATCATGGGGCACTTTGTCAAAAACTTTGCTGAAGTCAAGGTATATGATGTCTACAGCATACAGTCCACAAGGGAGGTGACTTGATCAAAAAATGAGATCAGATTTGTCTGGCAGGATTTGTTCTTGACAAATCCATGTTGGCTTCGAGTAATCACTGCATTGTTTTCAAGGTGCTTCCAGATGGATTGCTTTATCATCTGCTCCAGAATTTTCCCAGGGATTGATGTCAGACTGACTGGTCTGTAGTTCCCAGGTTCCTCCTTTTTACCCTTTTTGAAGATAGGGACAACATTAGCCCTCCTCCAGTCATCTGACACTTCACCCATCCTCCATGATTTCTCAAAGAGAATAGACAGCGGTTCTGAGAGTTCTTCTGCCAGTTCCTTTATTACTCTAGGATGCCGTTCATCTGGCCCTGGAGATTTGAACTCATTCAAAGTAATTAGGTGTTCCTTGACCATATGCCTATCGATCTCAAGCTGCAATCCTGCCCCTTCAGCCTGTATTTCACCTTTGCCAGGGGGGTCATAGACCCTCTTTTGGGAGAAGACTGAGCCGAAGTAGGAACTGAGCACCTCTGCCTTTTCTTTGTCATCTGTTATCATTTTGCCATCCTTATTTAATAGCTGAATGACCATTTCTTTCCTCTGCCTTTTACTATGCACGTAGCTGAAGAAAGCCTTTTTGTTGCTTTTAGCATCCCTCGCTAACCTCAGCTCGTTCTCAGCTTTAGCCTTCTTGACGCCATCCCTGCAATTCTGTGCCACCTGCTTGTACTCTTCCTTTGTTACTTGGCCTTCTTTCCACTTCCTATATGTGTCCTTTTTTTGTTTTCAGGGCATCTCTAAGCTTTTGGTGAAGCCATATTGGCTTCTTCTGTTGTCTTCCAACAAATGATCAGCAGTGCTCCAACCTTGTTATGATGTAGCATCATTCCTACTGGAGCATTTTGTACCAGGGGATGCCATCCCACTAGCTTGCTGGCGGCAGTTCTGGGGCTGCTCTATTTTTGGCTGCCCACCTGAAAACAATGCAACATTTTGGTGTGCCTCTTTTTTTTCTTTTTTGGCCTAGCCTCCCTGAATCAGAGAATAATTCCGGGCCAAATATTTTGGGCAAATGTTAGTTTCAACATGCTATGCCTGAGAAAACTGTGAAATTAAGACCTGGCTAGGTAGCAGTCAATTGAATTAGGTAGTAAGCCTGTGTGAGAATTAGCCCCAGTTGTGTTATGGTCAGTAGTTTGTTCTTTTTCTTCCATGGGAGCTTTCCCCCGCTAGAGCCAGGAACGTAGGAAGTTGCCTTTGAGTCAGACCAGTCGTCCATCTAGCGTAGTATTGTCGACACTGAGTGACAGCAGCTCTCCTTGGTTTCAGGGAGGAATATTTCTTAGTTTACTTCGGGAAGCATGTGAAAGCAGGTTTTTACAAACTGGTCCAACTCACTGCAGATCGAGTTGGGCACTGCAGTGGGAACTGAAACCAAGTCCAAGGGCATGAACTCCACCCCCCCAATGGATTTCTCCAACTTCCCTGTTCCTGTCATCTCCAGGGTGCTGGGAGAGAACCATCCTGGAGAGTTGCTGTCAGTCAGTGTAGACGATATGGAGCTAGATTGGGTACGTACAACCTGCAGCCTGCCCCCACCAAAGGTCTTTACTGTGGCCCCCTATGGGTAGCTTGCTCGACCCATCACTACCCCTGATTTCTCCACTGCCTGTACAGACTGAGTCAGTCCATCTAGCCCCGTATTGTCAACACTGGCAGCGGCTCTCCAGGTTTTCAGGCAGGATTCTGTACTGACCCTACCTGGAGATGTTGGGGATTGAAGCTGGGACCTTCTGCATGCAAAGCAGATGCTTTACTGCTGATTTGTGCCCCCTCCTGCTAATGGTAGTGAGAGGGTAGGGCTAGTCTCATTCGGATCACAGCCTGGGTGGGAAGGCTTAAACTTCCCAATGAAAATCCTCCCCCTAGCATTTGCTATTTTATTTTTTAAAAAGCAAAAACCTAAGATGCTTTCAAGTGACATGTTTTGCATCACATCTACCCGAGTATTATAATCCATGCTTGCAGTTTTTTGGTTTAGTCCCTTGCTCCCTTTGGACAGAAGGAGTTGGGTGGATGTACTTATTTTTAGAAAATGAGTTAATAAGGAACAAGTGGATCTAAAGCAATGCCAAGATCTTGGCTCTTTGACATTTAAAGCATTGAATTGCTCAACAGGTAAAAATCAGAATTGCTAGTAGAAATTAAACTAGGGTGGGGTGGATGCTCTTGGACCAAGGCTGGATTTGTGTAGAAGTGGCTTATAACTGTTGTTCTCTCCATTCTGCATCAGCTCCTGTTGTTCTCTCCATTCTGAATCAGCGACCCTCTTGAATTAAGCGACCTTTTCTAAAATTGTTATTTGCTAACAGGATTTCCGTGTATGTGCCTCTCTTGCCGGTATGTTTTTCCATTGTGATGAAATTTCCCGTCTTCTCCTCCTATTGTTACCACAGTGTCACACAAACAAAGCATCCTGTATTTTTTAATTTCATTATGCTTTGTAAACTATCATTGTCAAGTGGCTTCCTTCAGTTACTGGAACAAAGTAAGAACACAAAAAGTCCCGTGCTGGATTAGACCAAGGGTCCATCTAGTCCAGCACTCTGTTTACACAGTGGCCAACCAGCTGTTGATGGGGACTCAGAAGCAGGACATGAGTGCAACAGCACTCTCCCACCCATGTTCCCCAGCAACTGGTGTACATAGATTTACTCTGTCTGGTACTGGAGGTAGCACATAGTCATCAGGACTAGCAGCCATTGATAGAATTCTCCTCCAGGAATTTGTCTAACCCCCTTTTAAAGTCATCCAACTTGGTGACCACTGCTATGTTTTGTGGTAGAGAATTCCATAGTTTGACTATACACTGTTTGAAGAAGTACTTGTTGCTCTGTTAAGGCAACTGCGTTGTTTTCAACTGACTGCCAGGACTGGCCCTAGGCGTTTTCCTGCCTGAGGCAAAGGACAAGATGGCATCCCCTTCTGTTCCATGTACAGAAGCCAATTGGACTGGCAGTTGAAACTTATTTTAACAATGGCAACAGTATACGGTCCTCCATCACTCCTGAGGACATCAGGCTGGCACGCACGGCTTTGTTCTCCAAGAGAGTGGAATGGCTGAGGTGCTCCGGAGGAATAGCTGGGGGACTACCGCTGCTGCCCCCCAGCATATGCCGCCTGAGGTGGTTGCCTCACTCTGCTTAATGGTTGGGCCAGCCCTGCCCACTGCAATGGTTAATTGCCAAACAATAGACTTGCTGGAGCTATGTTGGTGTTGCATAGTGGCTAAATGAGTCAATCCCAAGGATGTATGAGAAATTAGTTTCAGTTCATTTTAGATCAGGATTTACTCAGTTCACACTTTCTGGACCAAACACGGACTCAGACACAATCTGGGGTCGAAGTCCGTACATTTCCATGCTTGCAATGTGATTCGTGGACCCCCCCAAATGTGTTCATTTGAAAAATGCACATAAAAATGCACACCTCTGAAAAATGCGCACAGATATGCTTTAATCAATGGGGGAAGAATGCGTACATTTCAAAGATGTGCACAATTGATGCATACATTTGGATAAAATACGCATGGATTTTCAAGTGAGAAGAAGAAAAACAAAGCTCGCAATCTGATATAGACTCCAGTTAGAATGAGATTCAAGACGGAATTCGGAGAACTTTGATAAGCTGGGTGACCAGCCAGATGGGCAATTAATAAATTTAATAAAATAAATAAATAAATAAATAAATAAATAAATAAGTTTGGGTTTTGCTGATTTGTACATCCGTAGTCAATCCGCAGTTCATATCTCCTTTCTGTTGCAAATTCCTGTGGTGGCTGTGAGCTGTCAGGGGGAGATGTGCCCCCGTGGGTCTTCTGGCCTGTGCTATCAGATTGCTAAAGAGATTGCCGCGCACACATGTACACTAATTTCTGTTGTAAGTGGTGTTTGCAACCACTTAAGTACTGGGCAGGAGCTTTATGGAACAAAGGTCTAGTTCACATGTAACAGTAAATTATGGTTTAGCATTTCATGCACGAGCCTCAGGACTTGCGTGCTCTGTCCTCCCCTCTTCTCTAGTGTGGCTGAACAGAGATATGGGATGCCTTTGCCTCCATTTTCAGCTAACCACTTGCTCCCACCTGCAGTCAAAAGTGGTACAGGCCATTGCTCATTCTACTGCATGTGCAGGCTGAGCATGAGAGACTGCCTCTGCAAGGCATTTACCAACGGAGAGACAATACAGGAGCTTTGCCCAAATCCTTCTAGCCCCACTAAGTTAGTGTTCTAGCTACCGAGCAATGTAGTCTTCAAACGGCAAAGCACAACCTCTCCTTAGAGGGCCTGGCATGGCTCCTGCATCATTGATCCCCTTCTTCTGGCCCTGGGGTGCAGAACAGACTTTGTGACAAGGAGATAAGATGAGGGTTATCACCCATCCTAGTTCTCCAAATTCTGGTGGCCTCATTAGCCTAATATGCAAATCACTGTTAATTATAAAAACAAAGAATGTAAAATTTGTGCATTTTCTACCAGTCGCTTTGGCTGTCCTGCTCCTGGCAAGTTCTGCAAGTAGTTGGGGAAACATCTTACTTGAACCATTTAAGCAATGAGAAGAAACCTGATGAATCAGACCAAGGGCCCATCTAAGACATCATTCCCCAACCTGGTGGTTCTCTCCAGATGTGTTGGACTACAACTGCCATCAGTTCCATGCTGGCCAAGGATGAAGAGAGTTGTAGTCCAACACATCTAAAGAACACCAGGTTGGGGAAGGTTGATCTATGATGTTTGGCTTGGAATTTGGGGGGAGGGGTGTTCTGCTGCCAATATTCTAATTGTCTAACAGAGATTCCCCATCTGGCTGGTGGAGGCTTGGCCCCTCCCCCTCCCCAAGTCCTGCCCACCTGGCCTGGAGGCTACCAGGGTCTTGGGGAGGAGACAGGGAAAGGAGTGCCCTTGTTATCTCTGATATATGATCCCAATAGGTGCTGCTTGCAGGCATTTTTTTTTTTTTAACTTGATTTATTTATTTTATTTCATAGAATTTCTGTACTGGTTTTCATTAAAATAAATAAATAAATCCCAAAGTGGTTTGCAAGATTAAATCATGGTAAAATACAATAAACCCAATCATTAAAGCAATACAACAGTGACAAAACAATAATATTAAAATAACTAGGGGTAGCCGACAATGCCAGCGCTCGGGGAAATGCCTGGACAAACAAGTGTCCTTTCAGTTGTTGGTGGAAGCTCTCCCCACTAGGAGCCCTCCTGATCTCAATGGGGAGGTCATTCCATATGGTGGGCCCGGGGGATGTATGAGAATTTTGTTTCTGTTCGCAAATCACTCAAAAATGCCCCATTTGCAGTCCCGAACGCGAACATGACCAGGAGTGCATGTTCTCTGAAAATGTTTGCAAATTCCTGAACTTGTGTTTGCAAAGCGTGTACTTGAAAAATGCACAACTTTCTCAAACAATGCAAATGTTAAAAAAATGCACAACTTTTGCCAAATACGCAGTTTGAAAAATGTGCAACTTTCTCAAAATGCTCAATTTTTCCCATTCAAACAAACAAAAACAGGCTGTAAGCCAGAATGAGAGTGAGCAGAACTGAACTCTGAAAGACAGTTTGGAGAATTTTAAGCTCAGACATCCCTGGATCTCCCATCCCTAGTGGGCACCACAACTGAGAAGGCCCTCTTCCACACCATGGCCAAAAGAACCTCGGTAGGCTGCAGTATGTTCAGCAAGGCCTCCCCTTCAGAACGTAGAGACTGGGGCGGCATATACGGGACAAGGCGGTCTCTCAGATAACCTGGTCCTGAGTTGTTTAGGTCCTTATAAACCAGCAATGACACCATTGGCAGCCAGTGCAACTTGGGGGAGGGAGCAATAAAAGGCAGCACATTCCCCCCGCCCCAGCCTGAAGTGGCACAGTCCATTTTTACCTCAGCATCCTCCTGCCTTGTTCTGCTGTGTGTAGAGATTAGACTTCATTTTGCTCTGCCCCTTTCTCTCAGGCGCTCACGGGGCTTCTCGTGTGGTCAGACCTTTGGTATCGGTGGGACCCAGGCCCTAATTAGTTTCAGCTGCTTCAAGTGCCTCAGGCTGTCACCAGAGAGAATTTCACTGTGTTTATATTATTATTATTTTTACCTTTCATCCTGTGTTATCCGCCCTCACGCAAGTGTGCGTTTACCACCTCTGAAAGCTGTGTGTGTTTGTTTTTTCTTCTCTACACACAATGCTTGATGTTACCCAGACCGCATGAAATACTCCAAAACGGTTGGTGCGGTTTTCAGGGATGTTGTTAAACAGGCCTGGCTCCATATTTTTTATAGGCCTCAGGCTAGCATCCCGCAGTGAGGGTCCCCCCAGGCACACTTGTACCCAGTGTGGCGGCTGAGCCAGCTGGCTAGCTGACAGTTTGCTTCTCTCCTGAGTGGAGAGGCCCAAAATATTTTGCTGCTTGAGGTGCTCTCTCCCTCCACTCCAGTATAGCCATTCAGACACCAGCTCCTGCTTCATCGGTTCTCTCCGCCACCCCTTCATCGTGCCACCTGAGTCCTAGGGTGGCAAGGTGTCCTACATTATAGAGGACAGTCCTCTATTTTGGAGAGCTGGCAAAGGACAGTTCTCTATTTGAAGATATCCTCTACTTGATGGGCTGTCTGGTTCAAGTCTGGTTTATAAATTATAAATAAAGAAACCTAAGAAGGGAGAGCAGGGGACTTGAGCTTGGTCTTCCAACAGCCAGCACCTGCACAACAGACTGAGCATGACACAAAGGTCACCTAGTAAGTCTTCTCCGCCAGACTGAGCGTGACACAAAGGTCACCTAGTAAGTCTTCTCCGCTATGGTGAGATGTATTTCTGTTTAACTTGTAGTTGTTATTTCTAAATTTGCACCGATACATATAAATTTGCATATGTAAGTGCTATACAAATTTATTAATTTATTAAAAGTATTTTTATCCCATTCCTCAGCCAAAAAGGCTCCCAGAGCGGTTTACATATAGGCAGTAAAACAAGACATTAGGGATGTATGGACTGTGTAAAATCCGCTCCGTCTGTGTTTCATGCATTGTCAGGTGCTTTTTGTTCCGTTGTCTGCCCACAGACAGATGCAAATATTTTTTTTTCATCGTGCAGAAAAATATGCAATTACGTAAGTATTTATGTAAGTATTTACATAATTTACCTCAGTATGCAATATTTAGCGTATTGTCCCCCATTCCATTCAATGTTTCCTCAGCAGAAACTTACATATTTTCCTACAAATTAATATGCATAAATTTCAGGAAAGTAAAAAAATCATTCAGAAGTCCACAGACTCTGCACGGCCTGAGGGGGTCGCTCTGCAGCAGATTCCACATGTTGGAATTTTAGAAATCTGAGCTCATTTTAGTCCATCTCGAATTTCTCCAGTATCCCTACAAGACAGTCCCTGCCCGCAGGCTTACAATCTAAGAACACATGACACAGAAAGGAAAAGGAATGGAGAGCTAAGAGGGGGAAAAAACCAAGTGTTTCAGCAGGTCTGGTGGAATTGTCCTGCTTCCCCCTCTCATCTCCCTCAGCACAGCCTGCTAGAAGAGCTACTGGTAGGGACAGTTCTCTCTTGGTGTCCTCTTTTTTGATGATACTGTTCCTCTTCTTTGGCAATGTGTAAGTGACCACCCTATGCCTGAAGGAGGTCACTTCACCCCTGGTGCCTGGCAGAGGCAGGCCTGTCTTTCCGTCATGGTGTCATTGGCAGCTCCTCGTCGTCGTTGCCACAGCCATTGCTGCTTAACCCTCTGCTTGCTTCCTCCTCAGACCTAATTTGGCAGCGACAAGGAAGGAGCGGCGGTGGCGGCTACCGTTTTTCACTCATGCTTCCATCCTTTCCCTCTGGGCCCAATGGGGAAGAGAAGAAGCAGACTGCCATGCCACCACCTAGCGAGTGAAGGTGGGGTTTTCAAGGTGGAGCCCATGGGCACCAATGTGTCCACAGACACCTCTCTTGGTGCCCACCAGGCTCCCTGCCCTTCCTGGTTTTTTTTTTTTTTTAATTTCTTGATTTTTAAGAAAGTATTATTTTTTATTGGGAGGCTGGCACGCTGCAAAGTGAAGTTCTGCCCTCCAGCACTATCTTCATTTGGGTTCAAAAGAGTGGTTTTGTGTCTTACAGCTCAGACTGTACTCTCTGCCTTATACTTTGGTTCTTGGGCAAGATACTTCTCTTCTAGTCTCACCAGCTTGCCTTCTGGGAAATGAGTATTTTATGACCAGCCATGCCCACCATGGCAGCCATTTTACAAACAGGCAAGTCCCCCCATGGCAGCCATTTTGTAAGAGCACCCACAACATTCTCTCAAAATACCAAATGTGCCCACAGATCCAAAATGAGTATTTTGTGCCCGGCCATGCCCACCATTTTACTATGGCAGCCATTTTACAAACAGGCTAGTCCCCCTGTGGCAGCCATTTTGTAAGAGCACCCACAATGTTCTCTCAAAATGCCAAATGTGCCCACAGATCCAAAATGAGTATTTTGTGCTCGGCCATGCCCACCATTTTACTATGGCAGCCATTTTACAAACAGGCAAGTCCCCCCATGGCAGCCATTTTGTAAGAGCACCCACAACATTCTCTCAAAATACCAAATGTGCCCACAGTTCCAAAATGAGTATTTTGTGCCCGGCCATGCCCACCATTTTACTATGGCAGCCATTTTACAAACAGGCTAGTCCCCCTGTGGCAGCCATTTTGTAAGAGCACCCACACCATTCTCTCAAAATGGCAAATGTGCCCACATATCCAAAATGAGTATTTTGCGCCCAGCCATGCCCACCATGGCAGCCATTTTACAAACAGGCAAGTCCCCCTGTGGCAGCCATTTTGTAAGAGCACCCACACCATTCTCTCAAAATGGCAAATGTGCCCACATATCCAAAATGAGTATTTTGCGCCCAGCCATGCCCACCATGGCAGCCATTTTACAAACAGGCTAGTCCCCCTGTGGCAGCCATTTTGTAAGAGCACCCACACCATTCTCTCAAAATGGCAAATGTGCCCACATATCCAAAATGAGTATTTTGCGCCCAGCCATGCCCACCATGGCAGCCATTTTACAAACAGGCTAGTCCCCCTGTGGCAGCCATTTTGTAAGAGCACCCACACCATTCTCTCAAAATGGCAAATGTGCCCACATATCCAAAATGAGTATTTTGCGCCCAGCCATGCCCACCATGGCAGCCATTTTACAAACAGGCAAGTCCCCCTGTGGCAGCCATTTTGTAAGAGTACCCACACCATTCAAAATGCCAAATGTGCCTACAGATCCAAAACACTTGGGGACCCCTGCCTTAAACGTTGTTGGCAGTGGTGGCTGACCCTCCTGATGACCATTGCCAAATGGGAATGAAGAGGCCAGGAGAGAGAGAAGGTGATGGAGGAGGAACCACCATTACCCACCAACAATTTGAGGAGGAAATCCAGTAAGTCATTCTTTCCCAACCCAACACGGTCCCCCCCATTTGAATGTGGTGGATTATAACCCTTATCATCCCCAGCCAGCACAGCCAATGGTCATCCTGGATGGAGATGATAGGATTTGTAGTCCAGTGCATCTGTAGGGCTCCAGTTTGGGGAAGGTTGTAATAGGTGGCGCGTGTGTTGAGTAGGCTGGAGCAGATGTCCAGTGATGTTAATCCCTGATGCTCAAAACTCACTGCCAGGGCCGGCCTTACCATTAGGCAGAGTGAGACAGTTGCTTCAGGCAGCAGATGCTGGGAGGGGGCAGCAAGATGTTGGAGGAGAGAGCTGAGTGCTGAGTGCCCTGCCCTATGCTCCCCAAGCTAACCTGCTGCCTTCAGGGGTAGTGAAAGACGCTGTTCCATTGTCAGTGTTGAAGAAACAGTCTTTTGTACTTGGCTTTTGTACATGGGACAGGAGAGGGCGCCATCCTGTTCTTTGCCTCAGGCAACAAAATGTTTTGGGCCAGCCCTGCTCACCACACCACTGAAAAGAGGAAGTGATGAACTCCTCTTGGGGGTGGCAGGCTACCTTTTTTTCCTCCTTAGTGTGACTTGGTTTACATTCTGCTCCTACTCTCATCACCTGGAAATAGGATCCAGTCTACCTGACCTAAGATGTTTTCAGTGTGGCGTTTCTTGTTTGCTTAGGGCTTCAACTTGACTTTTGGTACTTTTATCCCATATCTTTTTCAGGGATGCTTCTGGGTTCATCAGGTTTGCATTTCTAGCAACAGACATGTATCAGCTGGCCAACCGTGGTAAGAGTCATTATTCTTTATCCAGAGAAGGGAGCTTCTTCTTCCAGGGTTGGGGGTGGGGGTAGAGATGGCTGTTGTAAAATTCTGCATGGTTAGAAGTTTCTGACCTTCCTGTCCTTCACTGTTCCCAGACCTCTTAAAAATCCTGCTCCTTTTGGCCAGAAGTCTTTCAATGGAAGACCTTAAGTTCAGCTTCTGGAAATTACTTTTAGTGACCTCTTTTTGTTCACATAATGAGACGGTTGAGATGGATAAGGTTGCAGGCTTGAAGTTGTGCATCGGCTTGCTAGGGTGTAATCAAGGACTGTGGATAAAGGAAATTTCTGGCTCACGAAACTGGTGCTTGAGATCTTGGAAACCTGTTGCAAGTTCTAATAGACAGTCCTGGGGGTCAGTTGACTTCAGTCTTCCATAGTCTGCTTTGCTTTTTAAAATGAGAACCTCAGTGGTGCACCTAGGATTTTGTAAATTAAAATGCTAGGTTGCACTCTCAGGATTTTTAAGGATCTTGGGAGGGACTATGGCTTGGTGACAGAGCAGATGATGTGCACACAGGAGATTCCAAGTTCAGTCTGTGGCATTTCCAAGTAGGGCTGGGAAAGATCCCCAGCTTAAACCCTGCAGAGAATTGCCAGTCATTGTAGACCAGGGCGGGGCAACTTCAGAGGATCCAGGGGGCATTTTCCCACTAGGGGCTACAAGTACACACACACACACACACACACACCACCACCACCACCAAAATTGCTACCGGGAATTCAGCAGCTGCAAAAAGCTTCATTTTCACTTTAAAACAAGGCGTGCAGGGAGCATGCATCTTGTTTGAATGCATAATCGGGGGTCCCAGAAACTCCACGGGAACATGAATTTGCAATGAAATGAGGCTCGCCCTCCCAACATGCTTTGTTTTAAAGTGAAAATGCAGCTTTTTTGCAGCCGCACTGCTGAAATTCAGCAATTCGGCAGTGGTCACTTGGGAGGAGGTTGCCGCCAAAAGGACTGGGTGGTGGTGCATGTTTGTTGTGCTCCCCTGGTGTGGACAATACTGAGCTAGGTGGATCAGTGGTCCAACTTATTCATGGCATGGAGAAAGTGGGTAGGGGGACATTTTTGTTCCGTCGTCTGCTTACAGACAGATGCAATTTTTTTTTCTCACCATGCAGAAAAATATGCAAATAATTACGTAAGGTACTTAATTATTTACATTACATAATAATATAAATTATGTAAATTTACATGATTTACCCTAGTACGTAACATGGAGCATATTGTTCCCCCATCCCATTCAACTTTTCCTCAGCAGAAACTTGCGGATTTTCCGACGAGTAAATATGTGCAAATTTCCAGAAAGTAAAAAAAAAAAAGCCAACAGACTCTGTGCGGCCTGAGGGAGTCACTCCACAGTGGATTCCACGGGTTGGATTCTTAGAAATCCGAGCCCATTTTAGTCCATCTAAAATTTCTCCAGCATCCCTAAGTATAGCTCAGTGCTAGAGCACATGCTTTGCATGTAGATGGTCCTATGTTCAGTTTTTCTCCCTCTCCCATAATACTAGAACCCAGTGGGGTCATCCCATGAAGCTGATTGGTCAGACAGCACATACTTAAACTATGGAATTCACTACCACAAGATGTAGTGATGGCCACCACTTTGGATGGCTTTAAAAGGGGGTTAGACAAACTCACGGAGGAGAAGGCTATCAATGGCTACTAGGCATGATGGCTATATGCTGTATCAGAGGCAGTATGCTTATGTACACCAGTTGCTGGGTAACATGAGTGGGGTGGGTGGGTGATGTTGGACCCATGTCCTACTTGTGGGTTTCCTACAGGCAACTGGTTGGCCATTGTGTGAATAGAGTGCTGGATGAGATTGAGCTTGGTCTGATCCAGCATGGCTCTTATGTTCTTAGACCACATGCTTTGCATGCAAAATGTCTGAGGTTCAGTTCCTTGGATCTCCAGGTAGAGATGGGAAACCTTGCCTGAAAAGCTGGAAAGCCACTACCAGTCAACGTAGAGTGCCCACTGAACCAAAAAGGTTGGGGTTCCATGGTGTAGAAAATACTGGTCTTGATGGACCAATAATCTGATTCATTATAAGGCAGCATCCTTTGTAAGACCTCAGTAAACTCCATCATGTGATCCGTGGAATCTCATAATGCAGATTATGTGATTCTATGGATCACATAATACAGATTTGTGCACGGAAGCTGAAGAACCTAAGAAATTCCTCAGTGGAGGGACAATGCTAGACCAGGATTGTTTTGCAAGAATCTCAGTCACCAGCAGTCACTAGGTAGTCCACCAGGAATTGGTCAGTGGTCCACCAGGATAGCATAATCTACTTTCTTCCAACCCATGGCCCAATACAGAGAGTTGGAGATGAATGTGTGTCTGTGTATTCCACTCTGTTTAGCTTTGAGACTTGGGCTGTGTTTTGATTGATAAAAGCATTATGTTGGCTGGCATTTGGGGAGTGGGAGGATGCAGGGCAGAAGAAATGTCTACATGTATGTGAGAGAGATGGATATGTGGGATGATGGATGGATGGCCGGTGGGAGTGGATGAATGGATGTGTATGGTATGTGTGCACATGGTTCGTGTGTAGCTGGAGGTGTACAGACTGTGTAAAATCTGCTCTGTCTGCATTTTGCTGATGGTCAGGCGCCTTTTGTTCTGTCGTCCGCTTACAGACGGGCGCAATTTTTTTTCTCGTCATGTGGAAAAATATGCAAATAATTGCATAAGGTACTTAATTATTTACATTACATAATAATGTAAATTATGTAAATTTACCCTAGTACATAACATTGAGCGTACTGTCCGCTATCCCATTCAACTTTTCTTCAGCAGAAATGTGCGTATTTTCCTATGAATAAGTATGTGTAAATTTCTGGAAAGTAAAAAAATAAAATAAAATCCAAAAGCCCACGGACTCTTTGTGGCCTGAGGGGATTGCTCCGCAGTGGATTCCGCAGGTTGGATTTTTAGACATCCGAGCCCATTTTATTCCATCTCAGTGTTCTCCAGCATCCCCAAGTGTAGCTCAGTGCTAGAGCACATGCTTTTCATGCAGATGGTCCTGTGTTCAGTCCCTGTCATCCTCAGGTTGGGCTGGAAAAAATCCTGCCTGAAACCTTGGACAGCCCTTGCTGCCAGTCAGTGTTGACAATATTGCACTAGGTGGTCCAAGGGTCGGTATAAAGCAGCTTCCTATGTCCCTATGGCGTACATGTATGTGTGCATGAGAATGGATGTGTATGAGAGGGTGCGTGTGCGTGAAGGAGAGCGAGTGTGGTGCAGCTCCCTCACACTTCAGCATAAGCCCCTGCCTGCTGCTGGCTTGCAGCCCCCAGAAGGGTAGTCATAAAACATTCCCCACCCCATTATAAAATGCCTGCTGAAATAAAACTCTTACGAGCCCATTTAAAAGCAGGCAAAGAAGTGGTTGGACAAACCTCTCTTTGGAGGCAACTCCCGTAATTTATGTACTACAACTGAAACCAAAGGGAAGACCAACCTGGCCCCTTTCACTGTCCAGAGAAGAAGCAGCTGCTCCAGTGCCTGCTTTCCTCTTCCCTCCCCATTTGTTTTTCCTTTTGTGCCATGTCTTTTAGATTGTGAGCATTAAATAACAATAGTTTCCGAGAGGCCCTCCTGGCTGTCCCTTCACCCATGGAAGTGTGGCTGGTGAGGTCAAGGGAAAGGGCCTTTTTCCTGGGAGGCAAGGAATACAGCCTCCTAGTGGTTGTCTGAGCACTGGACTTGCGCAGGTTCATACTGGGGTGGTGGGGAGAGGATTCTTGCGACATGCTGGTTGACAGGCGGTTTAGGGCTTTAAAGGGCAAAGCCAGAACCTTGAATTGATCCTGGCAACAAATTGGCACCCACTGAATTTGGGATGGAATCGGTCTAAAGTGACCTGTCCTGCTGACCCCAGGCACAAGTCTGGCTGCAGCATTCTGAACCAGTTGGGGCTTCTGGACTTCCATCAAGGGCAGCCCCATGTAGAGTGGATTATAATAAACATGGGCATGCTGTGCAAATCTGTACATTTCTGCTCAGATGCCAGCCCCACAGGCTTCGATGGGATTTACTTCCAGATAACTGCGTGTGGGATTGCAGCCTAAAGCATTATTTTAGCACCCCTACTATGACACGAGCTATCTCCTTGTAAGGCACGATGTGTGGTTTCTCACAGTATGAGATGCAGCTCCTCTTCTCTTTCTGTTCATCAATTGCTCTTACAAGAAGAGTGCTGTCAACACTGGTTACAGCCCAAGCTTTTGACCCAAGCTGGTCTCAGGAGCAGAAATCAGCATTGTAGTGTTGCCATTATCTTGCCGTCAGCTGGAACTCTCAACATTAAGTGGAAGAAGGTTGTGTTATCTATATTGTGCATTTAGAATACAACTCCATACAGTATAGTGCTGATGGAGTATGAACAAAAGGGAGAAAATAGCTCTGCCCACCCCTGGAAAAAGTCAGGACAGCAAATAAATAAACTCTAAATGCTTCTGCCATGTTGTTGTCTTGGCAACTCTCTCTCTCCCCCCCTCTCTCCCCCCCTCTCTGTAATAAAAAAAATCCTGGATAAGCAGGGGCTATCTTTGACATGGGCAATTGTGGGGTGGATATGAGGAAAGAAGGCTAATGGTTAGAAGTATTTCAGTCCTCTGACAAATCCTATAGGAAGCAGCAAAAACGGTGAATCTTAAAGATGACCAGAATTATTATGGCATGAGCTTTTCTGGACTGGATGCTACTTTGTCAGATATTCCACGAAAGCTCATCATTCCCTCTGTATCCCAAGATCAAAGGCGAGGGCCACTGTGTCTATAGCCAAAACAGCACTCTGCACACACAAGAGGATATGACTAGCACAAAGCCCCCAGGTTTGCAGAAGTACAAGAAGTCTTTATTGAAAAACCCCCTAAGCAGAAAGGAACTCCAAAGCAGCCCAATGGCTGAGTGTGTTTAGGGGTGATAGGTTCTGTTGTCTTCTCCCTTCACAATCATGCCAGGAAACAAAGCTTCAGGCCAACACTACTTTATTAGTCAACAACTAGCTTCTTTACAAGTGCAGATTCTAGGAAACTCTCAGACTGCATAGAACCAGCTAATCCACACATCTATCAATATCAACAGAGGAGATGAAGCAGAAGTTAGAGAAGTTGCCAGCAGTCTGGGCATGAATTTCATGGCCAGACTTGCTTCGCAGGTATGCCCCTCCCTTGGGGTGGCCCCCTCCTACGTTGGCTTCCAGGAGTGGCCAACATGGCAGAGCATCTGAACCCTGCCACTAACCTTTCCCGCTTCACTCTATGACAGACTCCAGCATCCCTCAAGTCCCTCTCTCTCCTCCTCCTTTCCCTCCGAAACTTGAGTTCTCATGGTGGAGGAGTGGTGGAGCCATTCAGGCTGTGCGTCAAGGTCTTGGGAAGAAAGTCTCACTGTATGTGCACTCACTAGGGAGGGTGCCTCCCTCTGTTCTTGCTGTTCCCATTCTGATTCTGAATCTGAACTGCCAGACATTTCCACACACTCAGATTTATTCCTGACAATAGGATGCTGGCTGACTGTTGGGGTCACTGGAAAACCAGGTGGAGAATGGAGTGTCTTGGAGATGGACATGGCTGGCAGACTGAAATGGTGAACGTTGTGCTGCAGGTTCCACTTGTACCATTATGAAACTGTCAGCCTATGAAGTGCCATGGGATTTGCTGTTGTATTTGCTCCAACAGACCAACACAGCCACCCCTCTGGAAATTATAGGAAGCAGGAACTTCTGAATTTGTCTATCCTTGAAGCGTCTGTCTTGGAGGAACATAACACACTATCATGTTCTTCACCTGATAATTGCAACTGTTTGTGTGAACAGCTGTCTTGGTTCAGCTCTCACCAGCCTTTGAGCTAAGGCTTTGGAAGATCTTTTGTCCTATTGTTGTTGAGTTCAGTAGCCATATTTAATTTTTCATGTAAAAAAATGGGTGTTTGATTTTAGAAGTAGTACCTGCTAATACGTGAACACTGCCCTCCTCAAAATGGGACCAGTCATATCATGAAAGAGATGTTGGTGTAACTGTCACCTGGACCTGTTGTGTAGTAGCTGTTAACATCAACGATGATATACTGTTCTCCCTCCCTCCCAGATTTACATAGATTTGGAATTGCTTCCGAAAGGTTTGTGTTTGATAAAGGGTGAGTGCTTACATAAGTTTTTTAAAAAGGAAAACAAATATTGACAGGCTACTTCATCTGCCCTTCTCTTTCATGAATGTTTTTTCTCTCTTTGTCTCTCTTGAATATTTTTGAAGTATCTGCACTCCCTCCAGCATTGCAGCTTGCATCCCTTCTGTTTGTTTGTTTTGTTTAAAAGGAAGCAAGTAGGCAAAGTCAGCCCTACCCTAAGAGGGTTCTGCCCTCCTCATTAGGTTGTACAAATCATCACTTTATTCTTGTTAGTGTTAGAGTTTAATACTGCCTTCCCCCAACATGGTGCCCTCCAGATGTTTGGACTTCAACTCCCATCAGCTTTAGCCAGCATGGCTGATGGTCATGAATGCTAACACTTGTCCAAAACATCTGGAGGGCACCAGGGCTGGCATTATTATTAATATTATTAATATGTAATATGTAATATTTGTGTCATACCTTTACATATTCAAAGCACTTCAAATGCATCTCTAGTGGTAATCCACCCATTCAAACTCCTTACCCACACTGCATAACCGATATTACAAGTTCCAAATGAGGGGGAAAAAATGCTTTTACAGCCTTACAATTTCAGCCTTACAGTTACTATGAACTCTGCTATAATCTCAGGTCCTTACCATCAGATTCCTTACCAACAAAGAGTCTGTCCATGTGGGGGCAATGTGCCTGAAGACCTCCCTCATTATCTACTTGTTTGCCCAATTTATGAGGACATAATTAAGAACAGCTTTGTTTAGAGATGTAGACCTGTCATCCGGCAGGTCTGTTGGGTATTTCATTAATTTTCTTACTGGGGGACAGGCCCCCTCCTGTTTCTGAAAAGGTAGCCTGCTTTGCTTTTAAAGCAGCAATGTCAAGGGGGGAAGTTTGTGATAAGTCAAACTGTCTTGATGAGCAATCCTTTATTTCTTAGAATGCTAGGTTTTATTATTATTTTAACCGAACAATGTTTTTTTTTTTTTTACTCTGTTCTTTGTCTTTGATGTGTTCTGTTTTTGCAATGGCTCCTGCCACACAAAATAAACTATATTTGATTTAGTTGTAATCCTTACAACAACTTTGTATGGTAAGACAGTATTATTATCCCCCATATTGCAGATGGGGAGATTGAGGTTGACTTTTCCAAGGCTACAAAGTGAGTTCAGCCTGGAGAACTGGGGACGACGTTATTTGCCATTCAGTCTCTTAGGGCACACTCCTATGCATGTTTAGAAAGGAAAAAAGTCCTGCAACTCTCAGGGTTCCCCAGCCACCATTCTCTGGCCAACTACTGTTCTACACCAGAGCTATGAATTTAGTGGGAAGCTCTCCCTATATCCTTAAATGATTGCTCACACAAACTCTGAGGTAAAAATGAGCGCCACTTCTTGTTGACCAATCCCATTTTAGTCTGCAATTCGATGTTTAAAAAGAAATTTAACAGTACAGTGCTACTTATGTATACTCAAAACTAAGTCCTTGTCAGGGATGAGTCCTAGCCTTTGCAGATGTCTGACAGCTCTGATTCTGAGTCAAAGTTAGAGCTGCTAGATCAAAGCATGGTGGAGCGACCCTCTCTAGAGTGCCTCGAAGCTGGGAGAGATTCTTCCAAAGGCCTTGACAAACAGATCGCCCAAGCTCAGTCCCTGCCCCCTCCCTCCACCGTAAGAACTAAAGTTACTGAGGAGGAGGAGGAAGAAGAGGGGCATGACTTGAGAGATGCTAGGGCACATTGCAAAGCTAAGCGGGAAAAGTTAGGGGCAGGGCTCAGACCGGATAGCCACTCTTGGACGCCAACATAAGAGGGAGCCACCCTAAGGGAGGGGCATCACTGTGAAGCAATCTGGGCAATGTGTTCATACCCAAACTGCTGGCAACTTCTCTACCCCCTGGTTTCATCTCCTCTGCTTAGAGATTGTTGATTAGTTGTTAGGGCCTGGGGCAGTCTGAGAGTTTCCTTGAATCTGAATTTGTACAGAGGCTAGCCTCTAGCAAAATAAAGTTGTATTAGCCTGAAGCTTTGTGTGTTGTGGTGTTGATCGTGGGAAAGGACGATTCATTTCTGACAGTCCCATTGAGTAGGGTTTATTCCATGGTATGTGGGTACAGGATTGTTGTCTAAGATGGATTTCTTTTTTCTCCTTCAAGCAGAACCTAAGTCCACCACTTATAAGCAATACAAGAGGGCGTACTTGCTTTTTGAGCTGTATAGTGGTTGTAGCCAAGATGCTGTTTACCAAACTGGATAATTGTTCTCTCCAAAAGAAAAGTTATTGAATACTATTGGGACCTGAGAAGCAAGACCAGGAGTTCAGCTGTTAGCATCTAAATTATAGGCTGTGGAAGTGTGTGTCATAAGACATCCTGTTATTGCTTAGCAATGGTATCTCTAGTAAAAGACTTTAATACACTGAAAAAAGGGCAGTAACATTAGGATTATTACAAAGGGCTTTCTTCTTCTTCTTCTTCTTCTTCTTCTTCTTCTTCTTCTTCTTCTTCTTCTTCTTCTTCCTGTCCAGATAGATTGTGACTGGGGCTGTGATTTGCTTATTTCATGACTTAGATGTGCTCTGTCCCTTTTTGCGAAATATGTGTCAGCTTTAATTAAGGGAGCAGTATGTTTCCTGAATGATGGTGCTTTCAAACTTCATTGCTTAGTGGTCTCTGGTGGGCTGATGGCTTGTTCTTTCCCCCCCAAATTTGGATCTGTTCGTACTTGATTCTGAAAGTAGCTTTTGGCTTGTTTTGATTCATTGCTGCATTTGGGTTGGTGATGTTAAAAGATCCATGTTGCATTTCCCACAGGAGACATGGATGGTTCTATTGTGGTTTTTTTTGTGTGTGTGTATGCTTCTATAGGAGCAGGTGGTAGAATTTCCATTGCATTCAATTGGGAGTAGCTGCAAGCACAGCAAATGTACAGATTAACCTTTCTATTTCTCAATAATATAATTAACAGTGCAATCTTGTGTATGTTTACTTGGAAGTAAATCCCACTGTGGTCAGTGGGATTTACTCCCAGGTAAATGTGTATAGGATTACAGCCATAAGATCTTAAAGTAGACCAGGGCCCTCCAACTGTTTTGGGTCAGTAGGCGCATTTAAAAGTTTCAGAGAGTATTGTTGGTGCTCCCACAAAATGGTTGCCATGTGGACTTTCCACTATTGGTCTGGCTAGTCACAAAACACCAATTTCATGCTCAAAATCCTACAAGCTAGGCTTCAGCAGTATGTGAACTGAGAACTACCGGAAGTACAAGCTGGGTTTCGAAGAGGCAGAGGAACTAGAGATCAAATCGCCAACATTCGCTGTATCATAGAGAAAGCAAGAGAATTCCAGAAAAATGTCTATTTCTGCTTCATTGACTACGCTAAAGCCTTTGATTGTGTGGATCACAACAAACTGTGGCAAATTCTTAAAGAAATGGGAGTACCAGACCACCTTACCTGTCTCCTGAGAAACCTGTACGAGGGTCAAGAAGCAACAGTAAGAACCAGACATGGAACAACCGATTGGTTCAAAATTGGGAAAGGAGTACGACAAGGCTGCATATTGTCGCCCTTCTTATTTAACTTATATGCAGAGTACATCATGAGAAACGCCAGGTTGGATGAATCAAAGGTCGGAATTAAGATTGCCGGGAGAATTATCAGCAACCTCAGATACACAGATGATACCACCCTAATGGCAGAAAGCGAAGAGGATCTCAAGAGCCTCTTGTTGAGGGTGAAAGAGGAGAGTGCAAAAGCTGGTTTGAAACGCAACATTAAAAAAACTAAGATCATGGCATCTGGCCCCATCCCTTCCTGGCATATAGAAGGGGAAGAAATGGAAGCAGTGACAGATGTTATTTTCTTGGGCTCCAAGATCACCGCAGACGGTGACTGTAGCCATGAAATTCAAAGACGCTTGCTCCTTGGGAGGAAACCTATGGCAAACCTAGACAGCATAGTAAGAAGCAGAGACATCACCTTGCCGACAAAGGTCCGCATTATCAAAGCTATGGTTTTCCAAGTAGTAACGTATGGCTGTGAGAGCTGGACTATAAGGAAGGCTGAGTGCCGAAGAATCGATGCCTTCGAACTGTGGTGCTGGAGAAGACTCTTATGAGTCCCCTGGACTGCAAGGAGGTCAAACCAGTCCATCCTAAAGGAAATCAACCCTGAGTGCTCATTGGAAGGACAGATACTGAAGCTGAAGCTCAAATATTTTGGCCACCTAATGTGAAGAGAAAACTCCCTGGAAAAGACCCTGATGCTGGGAAAGACTGAAGGCAAAAGGAGAAGGGGATGGCAGAGGATGAGGCGAGATAGCATCACTGATGCAATGAATATGAACTTGAGCACACTCTGGGAGAGAGCGGAGGACAGGAAGGCCTGGCATGCTATGGTCCATGGGGTCATGAAGAGTCGGACATGACGTAACGACTGAACAACAACAAACTGGTGAGGCTAAAAGAAAAGGGACTTGTGCAAGAACCTAAGTACAAGACAGAGGTGGGATCAAAACCACTCTTTTGAACCAACAGTTCTCTGCACCAACATGCAGTTCACAGAAGGCAAACTGACGAGGCTCAGAGGTAAGTAACTTGGTTGAGGAACTGCATCCAAGGCAGAGGTGGAGTCTGATCCCCAAATGCCAAATCACACATTTACATCTACAAAACACAACAAAATAACAAGTTCACAGAAGTTAAACTGGTGATAATTTCTAAAAATGTCCCTGCTTCTGCCTCAGAGGCATTCTTGGAAATAAAGTTGGCACTGGAAGCTGGTGCTTTCTTTTCCAGCATGCCCGACTCCCAGTTTTTCTTTTTTTTAAGAGAAAAGATCTTTAAAAATAGAATAAACTTTAGGAGGGTCCTGGCAGGCACCAAGAGGTCAAACCAGGGCCCACAGGCACCATGTTGAAGACCCCAGAAATAGACTGTGCTGTGTGTGTTTTGTTGCCTCGCTGTGCCAAGGTTGGTCACCGAATGAGGAATCCATTTGGGGGGCAGGGGGAGAGGGAGGGAAAAACTTTCTGCCTGTTTGCCCCCAGTTCACTAACTCTCTTGCAGTCCTCCAGTTGTTGCTATGTTGCTAGAAACATAAACAGATGAGGTCCCCAATTTTCAATGTGATCTTTGAGTAGTCCAATTTATAACATTGAACTTGGTTTGGCCCAGTGTAGAGTAATATTCCATATTTGGTTTCCAAGGTTGGGGCAGTCTGGGAGGGTGGCCTGGGCTTGCATGCTCTCATCTCCCCTCTTTTTGCAAAGCTGACCATAGTGCATCTGAGATACTTACACAGATGTGTTAACGCTAGCCATAGTTAGCTTCAAACAGGATTTGCGAAACTCAGCCTAGCTACAATATTAATGGTAAGCATTAACATGGATTCAGACTTAATGTTGCACTGTGTTTATCTCCATTAATGGGAAAGTAGGGGAATTTGTACTTGAGAGGGGAATAGGACGTGCATGAGCCCATAGCATGCATGCTCCTGATCTAATGCTGTATTAGAGAGCATTTATTAGAATGTTATAAAACACACACACACACACACACCACATACTCCCTTGGGGTTGCAGACTTAGCTGCTGTATTGACACACATTCCCTCCGTCGCATCTATATTCTGGTTGAAACCCTAATTTCCTACCCGGTCATTTAAAAACCAAAACCAAAGAAAAAACAGAACTCTGCTTCTCAGAGATTTCCTCTGTTATGCAGTGTTTTGAGGAAGTATCTGGAACGATTGGTTAAATGGTAGTTGATCTTTAACTAGGACCCGTACATTTATTAAAAACATACACAGTAGCTTCTGGTTTGCTCTGCAAATATGCAAAAATCTTTCTCTATGAGGTTGCTTTGTGTTGGAGGCAGAGACCTATGGACAAGACAGTTTGTAACTATGTTTATTTTTTTTTAAGAAGTTAATTTTGTCCCATGTTTTTTTCTTCGAAGGGTTTTATTTTTTTTTGCAGAGTTGGTGAGGCGGGGGGAGATTTTCCCCTGGTAAAAGTATTCTCTGTGCTTTTTCTTGGAGATACTGAGTGCTGTTGCCCAATTTAAATCTCAGTTGATTACTTTTATTTGTTGATTAATCTATTAATTAATTGATGTGCAGAGCAGTCCTATACATGTCTACTCAGAAATAAACCTCCTTGAATTCTATGGGCCGTACACCCAGGTGTGTATAAGATTATAGCCTAAATTTGTAGATGAGGGGGACAGTTCTGAAGCAAAACTGCTTTTAGATGGTGCACATGTGTGTCATATCAGGCATGATTTCAGAAGTCATTGTCAGGGTGGAAACTGAGCCCATAGAGCCCCAGAGCAGTTCTGATTCTGAGGAGGAACAGCAATCCGTGGGAGAGGAGCTCGCTCATCTCTCACAAGCACAGCAGCTGGCAGAGATTCCTCCTGCCAGCATTCCTGGGAGAGTTAGTGACCCTGGCAGCGAGAGAGCGCTGGAGGGGGGCTTGCTGGACGTTCAGCACAGATGCAGGGAGTGGCGACAGATGGAGGGTGCCGAAAGGAGGCACTCCGCTCGTTTGGCACTAAAACAATGGTCGCGTCCCGAGGACCCACGGGAAAGAGGGAGGATCTCTCCCTAGCCCATAAGTTCAGAGTCTTCCTGCAGTTCTCCTTCAAACAGGGACCAACTGCCTTACCTGGAGCTTAGGCTACTCTGCTATCTATCCCCAGTGCAGTTCCTTGTTTAGTCGCTAGTGATTAGTATCTGTAAGTAATAAAGGAATAAAGCCTTGGAAAGAATCCTCGTCGTCTGTGTCCTGAGTTGGCTATTGGAGGGGACTGCAAGAGGCAACTAGGGCGCTCCTGACACTCGTTCTCTGTAGTGTGAGAGAAGAGGGAAGACCTCAACCCCCCCATTGCAGTCCTTACTCAGAAGTAAGTCCCACTATGTTCATTGCAGCTTACTCCCATAGGATTGTAGCCTTACTCTGCTGCTTGCCATCTGTGGTTTTGCAAGGACCTTTATTAATCTGCTCTCTTCTTAATTACAGGCACTTTTCTTTGGTCAATCAAAAGTTTTTTAAAAGGGTTAATTCAACCAATTGATTTAATTGATTTAATTTAATAAATCCATTACTTGATTTAAAGCAGGGCTGGAAAATGTGTAACCCTTCAGATACTGGTGGACTGCAAGTCCTATCATCCTTTGCCATTGGCTGTGCTGGCTGGCCTAGCTAGGATTGGGCCCCAGGGGAAGTGGTCAGTCAATCGGGCGCTTGAACAGGCTCTGGCAGAAGTCGACTACAAGTGGTAAGTCAAGGGGTCATGTTTAGTCGGCAGTTATGCTGGGTAAACAAGAGCACAGCAAGGCAGGGACCAGCAGCACCTTGGACAGCGCTATGCAGGAGTTCCTCATGTCGCTGCTCCAGCAAGGGGCTAGCTGCAACTGAGGGCTTACCTAGCCCTAGATAAGCTCCACCTTCCACTGGGGACTAACTGCAGCCTTAAAGGGCCCATGCTCATTTCCTCAGCCTTAAGTGCCTGTGTCTCTGAGGGACCTGAAAGACTTTGGGAGAGCTGTTCTTGGAGGCTGAGGTAGATGAGAGAGCTGAGTCCTTGGGTCTGGAGGATTCATCTGAGCTTCCCAAAGGTCGTCCCTGGAGTGGGGAGACCAGCACCTTGCTGGTCTCAGAGTCCTCTTTGGGGTGACACTGAATCTTAACCAGGACCATGACAGCTGGCTAGGGCTGATGGGAGTTGCAGTCCAACAACATCTGGAGGGCCATGTGTTCCCCACCTCTGATGTAAAAGTTGCACAAGAAAACGGTGAAAATGCACACAGTTAATGGTGGCCAGGAGAGATTTATCGATTGTGACTTGTGGAGAAAGCTAGAGGGACATGCCACAAAATGTTGCAGTGTAGAATTCTCCTGTTGTATGGGTGCTAACCAGCCATGTCTTCTTTCAGGATATCCCAGTCTATTCTTCCCCCACCCCCAATTTTCCTGTCTCTTCCCAATAATCAGACATTATTCTGTGCCCAATGAGCATGCTTAGTTATCATTGGGATAACTTGGGTTTTTTTGTCCTCCCTCGGGGTTTTGGCTAAATAAGGATCCACACTTGGAGAACTGAGTTCACTGTTACGATATAGGATGATGCCAGATCCTCCCTCTCCAAATACTTTCTGTAACCTCCAGCATTCAGCAGCTTTTTCGCAAGGTGTGTTTTGTACATTGCAAATGCTCGTGGCCTATCACAAGGGAACATGGAAATGGAGGAAGGAGCGATGAATGAAAAGTCTTATAAAGCATTCACTTTGGCTTACTTTCCACTGGCAGAAATATTTGCCAATATTTCTCTTTATCGCTGTAAAAGGAAAGAGCTGTGTGCAGGAGGAAAGCACAATGGATGATTAATTCAGGGCTGGCTCTACCATTAGGCAGAGTGAGGCAACTGCCTCTGGCAGCAGGTGCTGTGGGGGGCAGAGGCAGCAGCAGCAGCCCCTCAATTCTGAGCTCACCCCCCCCCCCCAGCACATTCCATTTTCTTGGAGGAAAGACCTTTGTGTGCTACACAGCTTGAACTGCACCTCTGAAATTAACCAGCTGCTCTCGGTGTGGTAGCATATGCTATCCTGTTGCCAGGGTTAATATAAGATTCAACTGAGCCAGTGTGGTGTAGTGGTTAGGGTGTTGGACTGGGACCTGGGAGATCCAAGTTCTAGTCCCCACTGAAGCTGACTGGGTGACTTTGAGCCAGTCACTGACTCTCAGCCTAACCTACCTCATAGGGCTGTTGGAGAGGGATTGGTTTGGGGCAGGTTAATTTCAGGGGGTAAGCTGAAATTAACCTGCTCAGAAATCAGCTGGCTGATTGCATAGTCAGGTACCACAGCTGACTCCATCCTAGGGTGTGTCCTTGAAGAATGCTGCTCAGTCAGTAAGGCTTCTGGAAGAAACATGGCCTTGGTGGAATAAGAGCTACACAGTGTAGACTGTGTCACCTCTGTACATGAATATCAATAGCAGAATTCATTAAGAACTGCTGGGCTGGATGCACCTTCAGGCTACTGGTAATGGTAGAGCTTTTTCTTAATGGCACAGAGCAGGGCCAGCCTGATCCAGTAAGAAATCCCTGTAGTTGCTTGGCTCAGCAGTATTTTTAGGGGTGCCAGTGAAACCCATGTACAGTCAAATTCTAAGAGATATGCCCCAAGGTCCCTTGTAGTTTTGCAAAGGATGCTGAGAGGCACCCCTCAGATCATACTCAGCTGAGCGTGGGCAGAGTGCTGTGCCCTGGCATTCATGCAGTACTGGTGCTGGACCTCTTCGGATCACATAGGAACAGTGGAAGCTGCCTTATTCCGAGTCAGACTGTTGGTTCATCTAGCTCAATATTGCCAGCGGTGGCTCTCCAGGATTTCAGACAGGAGACTTTCTCAGCTGCTCCTGGAGGTGGAATGAACTGGGGATCTTTTCCATGCAAACCGTGTGCTCTACAGACAGTGGAGGATGCTGGTTCTGATTTTGGTGGGGCGGTAAATCCATTCTGGGTGTCAGTCAGAATCAGCCGGAACTCTAAAGTAGCTATCCAAAGCACTGAAACGATTTTGGGGATGGGGCTCAGCACCTTGGATAGCTCCTTTAGAGTTCTGGCTGGTCCTGACTGAAACCCAGAATGGATTCACAGCCCCACTGAAATCGGAGCCACCCGCCTCCACTGGCTATGCCCCTTCCCAGCTGTTCAGGAATCCAGTACCGGCTTTAGATTGGGGGTAGGGGTGGGCTTGGGCATGGGCATGACTTTCTCAATGGGGCCTCCCTCCTTTAACAGCCCACCACCTACCCTCTGTCACTTCCTGCTCCCTTTCCCTCTCCCTCTGCGTCTACTCCACACTGCTGGCCAGAGGGAGGGGGCAGGTGAGCGGAGATGTCTGCTGCTCCTTTCGTTGCTGCTTGCCCAGAGAAGGAAGGAAGTAACTGCAAGGATAGCAGCAGCAGCAGCTCCCCCTGGGGGCTCAAAGGCTGCCACCAGTCCCTTTGCTGGAGTATGGGCCTTGACAGGTGCCTGACAACGTTGATCCCTGATGCCGGCCCTGGGGAACCTCAAGTTGTGTTGGGCCAGCCCTGAAGAAGTACACGCTGCGGTCAACACCGTTCAGATACTGGTACACTTAACCGGGGCCTTTTAAAAACAACCGGCCGGTGTTCTATGACTCCTTGCTGTGTTTTTTGTTTCCGGTGATCTGGGACAGCTGGTCCAATGTTCTTGAAGCATTTCCCAAAAATATTAGTGTTATGAGCTTACCTGTAGCTCTCCCTGATTTCAGGTGGGTTTCTCCAATGGAAAGGCTGACTTCATTAAGAATCGAGTCTCCAGGACTTCTCTCCAGGGCACTGGGCTTCAAGCTGATTCCACAACGTTGTTTTAGGCTGTTGCCATCTCCATCGGTATCACTCAATTATTCATTCTCCAGGAATGCATTATTAATTGGCTTGAGTAGCACTAGGGAGCCAGATCTGAGGCTTGCTGTAAATATTCCGGGGTACCTCATTAAAGCCTGCCCAATGTCGTAAGGCTGATTGCAGTCCTTGCAGGAGGGTTCATCCATCTTCGATAAAAACAAAGTCTAGTTTTCCCAAAGCACTGCAGGCGTGTCCTTCCTCCTCTGTTGTCATTTTGTATGTGTAAACAGTCCACTAGGGGGTGATGTTGGTTTCATGCACACAACGCTCTTGTAGGCAGTAGAGACGTTGCAGTAGGGGGTGGAGTCCAGCGGACATCCCCCTGCTTGGCTCCCCAAACTCCAGTCCACGGACCACTGCACTTGCCCAACTTGGCATGTGCGGAGTCGGGCAAGCACAAGGATTCTCGATCCCCTACTGAGCTACGATTTTGTGTAAAAATGGAGGCTTGGCCTTTGTCGTAAATGCCCATGTGAGCAAATGGCGGCTGTATAGTGGCCATTTACGCAAAATTACAGGCATAAATGGACCGTTTACACCTGTAATTTATCGTAAATGGCCACTTTATGGCTGCCATTTGTAGAAATGAGTCTATATGAAAAAGGCTAAGCCACCATTTTTGCACAAAATGGCAGCTTGGCAAGGGATTGGGTGGCCATGCACTGCTCGCTGGGGTGCCCGCGGACCACTCGGCAGCTCAGGGTGTGTGGTGAGCAGAGGCAGCTGGTCTGGCGAGTGGCGCACGACTTGGACCAGGGTGAGTTTGCCCATCCCTAGTATGCAGTGAGTAAAAGGAACTGCTTGTCACAGCATAGGAATGCTGGGAGCTGTAGTCCAACATCTGGAGAGTCCCAGGTTGGGGAAGACTTGGCTTAGAGAGTCAGTGTTTCAGAGTACGTTTTCTGAAGATCCAGCCTTCAGAGAATGCCAGTTTAACCCCTTACGTGATGACCTAATGGTGTGTGGACGGCATTAAAAAATTGGGAGCTGAAGTGAATAATCTCATTTTGGGTTAGTGCCCTTATCTGAGGGAAGCATGTCCCCTCCTCCACACCATGGACCTTGATAGCTGTGAGTAAGAAGGACCCTATTAAGGTCCTCAGTGTGTATCCAGTATGAAGTAGAAGCTGGCAGCTGGCAGCCTCTGGGCAAAATCTGGGTTTCTAAAGAAACATTGGCTGCGCTAGTGGGAATGACGGCTGGCGCAATGGGAAATTAGTTCAACTGGAAACTACCTGGAGCTACTGCTTCTGGAATGGGACAAATCACTGCAACTTGTGGAAAGGAGCTCCTCTGACTTGTCCTATTCCGGAGGTGGCGGTTTTGCACAGTTTCTTCAGTTGTACTAGGAAGCATGACTTTCACGTTGCACGACTGGTCATTCCTGCTAGCACAGGGGTAGGCAACATGGTGTCTGGGGGCACCAATGTGCACCTGGACACCTTTCTTAGCACCCACCATGTGTCCTACCCCTCCCACTTAAAAAACAACAACACATTTTCTTACTGGCAGCTGGGATAACTTCTAGGAAAAGTGAGGATCTCTAGCTGCTTCCATCTTCATTTCCCATGAATGCCTCTGGGATCCCACTTCTGCCTTGTACACAGTCACTTGGGCAGGCTACTTGTCCTTTGTGGCTAACTAAACCTTCCATGGTAGCCATGTTGTGGTCGTGCCCACAGCAGTTTTTCAATTTGCCAGTTGTGTCCATGGGCCCAAAAAAGTTGCCTGCCCTTGCACTAACACAGTGTGCATATGGCTGGTGGATTGCCAGCATCGGATACTGCCCTTTACCTACAAGTTCCCAACCTACCTTGTTCAGGGGGAAATTGACTCGGGCTGGTAACTTGTAGGCAGAGATGTACAGATTTGTTCCAAATCTCTTCCATCTGCATTTTGTAGATTGTCAGGTACCTTTCGTTCCGTTGTCCATTTATTGGTGGAATTGGATTTTTTCCAGTTTCCCAAATTTGTGCTAATTCACATTTGCGCTAATTCGCATTGGTGCAAGTTCACACTTGTGAAAATGTGCAAATCCTTCCAAAATGTGCAAACCCCCCATGTGCATTTTCATGCTTTAGTCTCTGGGGGAAATGCACATTTTCTGCTGGTATTTTTCTATTTTATGTACTTTTCTATGACTAAATTTGAGTAGAATTCTGGAAAGCAAAAAACCCGTCCACAGAATTCATGCAACTCAGGAAAAGCTGATCTGATGCAGAATCCACAGGTTGGATTCATAGAAATCTGAACTCATTTGATTCTGTTGGGATTTCTCTGACAACCCTACTTGTAGGTGAGCACTCTTGCACAGGGAGGGAGAGAAGCATAAGGTGTCACACAAGAGAGGGTGTATCATAGAATCATAGAATAGGAGGGTTGGAAGGGGCCTATAAGACCATCGCGTCCAACCCCCTGCTCAATGCTGGAATCCGAGTCAAAGCATCCCTGACAGATGGCTGTCCAGCTTCATCTTGAATGCCTCCAGTGTGGGACAGCCCACCACCTCCCTAGGTAATCGGTTCCATTGTTGTATTGCTCTAACATCAGGAAGTTTTTCCTGATGTTCAGCCGGAATCTGGCTTCCTGCAATTTGAGCCCATTGTTCCATGTCCTGCACTCTGGGATGATCGAGAAGAGCTCCTGGCCTTCCTCTCGGTGACAACCTTTCAAGTACTTGAAGAGCGCTATCCTATCTCCCCTCAGTCTTCTCTTTTCAAGGCTAAACATGCCCAGTTCTTTCAGTCTCAAAGGAGAGAGAGAAGGATGCAAAAACTAAAACTGAGGAAGAGCCTGCCTCAGATATAAACGCGGCCCCAGTAGGGTGATTGCCACAAAATTATAACATCTGCCCTTGTCTTAAAATGTAGAGTGGAATCTCAGTAAAGATAATAGAAATGTAGTAGATTTATTTCTTGTTAATGTGCACAAAGGTATTTCCTTTATGGTTGGTAATAAAGAAAGACAACAGCAACACCTCTAAGTTAATTACAGCATTGTTTCAAAAGGTTCAGCGCTTTAATCAGTAAATTGTTAGGGAGAGTCAGGTTAAACCAGTTTGCCATTAATCCTTATTCTGCCCCATGGTAAGTAGCTCTATTGTCTTTGATTTAGAAGAGGTGAGAAGCTTTAAATAGGATCCCTGTATGTAAAGCCCATATAAAGTAATATTGCAGAATTAACAGCTATTGACATGTTTTCACTCATTCCCATCTTGGAATGAACAAGCCTGGCTATGATTAGAGTAGGCCTGTATCTAAGGGCCAAACACAGGTAGCATGGGAAATTTGTGATTGGATTTCCCTCTGTCTTTTTCCACACACACACACACATATATATATATATACACACACACACACACACACACACACACACACACACACCACACACACATACATATATACACACATGCAGACAGCTGTAGTCTCCTGATATGGAAAGGGGAGGCAGAGGAGGGTTAACCCTTCCTCTCCTGCACCAATTCCCTGGTGCAGGGAATGAACACACCTAAGAAGTGAACAAAGACACTAATCAATGGCTGTGTCTGGACTTAATGCTAGCCACAGTGTAGTAGTATGTAAACAAAACTGGGTGAGCCTTGGGTTTATGCGCTCCCCTTTCTGCTCCTCTGGCATGGCCTAGGGAACAGATTGGATGCTTTCAGCTCCTTTGCATTAACTTCACTTACCCATTTTGTCTGAACCAAGAACTGTGGTTAGTGCTAGCTCTGGTTTAGGTCAGGGGTGCAAAAACCTCGGCTCTCAGGCTTAATCCGGCCCCCCAATCTGCCCCATGGAGCCTCCTTTGGGGGCAATTCACGGGTGGGGCAATTCAGCCCCTTACCTCATATTAGTTCTGCAACCAGGATTATGCATCATGGTTTGAAGATAGCTTGTTTCCCTAGATCATAATTAAGATTAGCCACAGTGTGCCAGGTTTGGCTATAATGACTAATTGCAGTTGGTTGGAGATGGAAGTGAAAGATCATCTCCTCATGGCTGCATGAAAAGGGGGAATGCATGAGCCCTGGGCCTCGTGCCAGTAATAAACCATAATTTCATGTTATGTGTGAACTGAGATGTAAAAGATGGCAAGAACTTATGTGGAGGGAGAATGGCACATCCTTGTGTATGGTGCTAAAGAATGCAAAATGGTGGTAAGGCAGGGACAGCTGGAGAAGAAATGTGGAAGCAAAAAATGACAGCTGTAATGCAGAGAGGTACGACTTAGTGATCAAATTTATTTTTCGCCCGTTTCAGTCAGTTGGATTCTAGTTTGCTTTACAAGGTTCAACTGCTGTGCCACAATAAGTAAGGCTCACGGTGGGGTAGAGGGTAGTAATTAACTCACAGCAGGGCTGTGCAACATTTTGGGGAAGGAAACGGCGAGTGCGTGCCAACTGGAAACTGCGGTGAGAAAGCAATTTATCCGGAGTGGAATTTAGAAAACAATCCTTCTCTGGCAGTAGATGCTATTGGGATTGTTGATGCTTACAAATGGTCATGAACTTTAATACAGAGACACTGGCAACCCAGGGCTTGTGGCATACAGCACCTTGCAGTGCTTACTCCTGGGGTTAATTAGTTTCACCTAGAGCTGTAGTTAATTGGTAGATAAATCAACTAAGGCTTTCATGGTTTAATTTTGTGGTGGCTAATTTTAATCAGTGTTAAGGTGGGCTCGATTCTAGGTTGTTAAGATAACGGAATGAAAAATACATGTTAGGTTTTAGTTTCTTAAATTGTAAATAATCTTGCATTTCTTTCAGTCTATCGGTAAGGCACCTGTATTGAGGTTTTGGTAATATGCCCATTTATATAGCTATATTTAATCAGTGTGGCATACTGTCCTGAACTTTGGAGATCCTGCTTGGCTATCATGACTAATGAAATCATTGACTATATACCAATGTTGGGGGGCCACACAGCTGGAATGGGCTGTTGCTTTCATGCAGTGCTTGTGGTCTTCTCATCTGGATCTGGTCTGATCCATCATGGTTTGTTTTATGTTCTCAGTTGTGGCACCCACCCTCTGGAGCGCCCTACTCCATGGGGTTTGGGAGGCAGAAAATGTGGTGAGTTTTAAGCGCCTCCTGAAAACGTGCCTGTTCATGCGAGCTTTCCCTGCCTTGTAATTTATGATCCTGATGCTGCTCCCTTTGGTTCTTTTCTATTCTCAAAATTGCTTTAATTGTTTCTGTTCGTTTATTCATTTGTTCTTGTACTTGCAATTGTTTGTGGAGTGTTTTAATAGTGATTTTTAAAAATATTTTAGCATGTGAACCATTTAGAGATTTTGTTACATCAAGTGGTGTAAAAGTATTATTAATAAAATAAATAGATGATGTTCACTGGACATATCTAATTTTACTCCAGATCATTATAATCTGACCCCCACCCCCACCCTCTTCCTAGGGCTGCAGGTAGGAACATCTCCATGACAGTTCCTAAAAGCAATAGTGTCTTGGTCTATGCAGGCTGTCCTTGACCCCAAAGGACTATAGAAGCTTCCAGGTCAGGCTGGGAATTTGCCTGGGTAGCAGCAAAGTCAACTGTGGCTGGCTCTATAAGAACAGAAGAAGACCCATGCTGGATCAGACCAAGGATCTAGTTCAGCATTCTGTTCACACAGGGGCCAACCAGCTACCCTCAAGAAACCCACAAGCAGCACATGAGTGCAACAGCATCCTCACTCCCATGTTCCCCAGAAATTGGTGTACACAGGTATACTGTCTCTGATATTATTTATTTATTGCATTTATATCCCGCCTTTTTTCTTCTTGCAAGGAACCCAAGGCAGCGTTCATAATCCTCCTCTCCATTTTATCCTCACAACAACACCCCTGTGAGGTAGGCTGAGCTGAGAGTCTGTGACTGGCCCAGAGTCACCCAGTGAGTTTCCATGGCCAAGTGGGGACTAGAACCTGGATCTCCTGACTCCCTGTCCAACACGCTAGCCACTACACCACACTGGCTCTCTGATACAGTATATAGCCATCAGGAATAGTAGTCATTGATAGCCTTCCCCTCCATGAGTTTGTCTAACCCTCTTTTAAAGCCATCAAAGTGGTGGCCATCACTCCGTCTTGTGGTAGCAAATTCGATAGTCTAATATGCGCTGTGTGAAGCAGCCCTTCCTTTTCTCTTTCCTGAATCTCCCACCCATCAGCTTCATTGGAGGACCCCACTGGGTTGTAGTATTATGAGAGAGGGAGACAAAGGTCTCCCTATCCATCCTCTCCACTCCATGGCTTGAGATTCGTGCCTCTTGTCTGCAGCGGCCTATGGCCTTGCACTATTAACTCCACATATCCATTAAGGCAAAGCAAAATTTATGACTAGATAGTAGGGTGTGCATGGACCCCCCCCCCGAATCTGGCTTGGAAGCCGCTTCATGGCTTCTGAGGGGGGCCCCAACCCGACTCAGCCCCGAACTCAAAGCAGGAGTCAGATGGACGAATCCTGCTTCCCCCCCTGATGCTCCTGTGCAAAGCCCCAGCTCATTCCTGGGCTTCTGCTGCCACCTCCTTTGCTGCCTCCTCCTCTCCCGCCACTGTTGCTGCCTCCTCCTCCAGTGCCGCCACCTCCTCCGCTGTTGCCACTGCCACTATTGCCACCGCCAGCCCCTGAGCCCTGGACGCACGCTGGCTCTTGCTGCAGGGAGTCACCATTTTGGTTTTTTTTAAATGGCAACTGTCTGCAAGAAAAGCTGCATGCTCCCAGGGCTCAGGAGCTGGTGTTGGTGATGGTGGAGGCAGCAATGGAGGTGGCGGTGGCAGCAACGACGACAGCGATGGGCGGCTGAGGTAAGGAGCTGGAGGTGCCGGCATGGCTGGGCTGCCAAAGCTCCAAAGCACACTGAAGCACTTCGGGGAGCCCCCGACCCACTTCGGGTTGCTTCGTGCCCCCCCCGCTTTGCCTCGGAAGTGGCCCAAAGAGGCCCGCTTTGACTTGGGCTTCGGGCCTCGAGCTGAAGTGGTGCACAGTCCTACTAGACAGTCAGATGTCTGGGTACCAGAATGTGTTTCCCTCTAAGCCAGGGGTAGGCAACATTTTGGGGCCTGTGGGCATATTTAGCAATTTGAGAAACTGTCATGGGCGCTACCACAAAATGGCTGCCATGGGAGGTGGGTGCACTGCAGAGGAAAGCATTGGCCTGCCACCACATGCCATCTTCATTTACTGAGAATGTCTCTGAGTCCCACGTGTGACCCAGAGGCATTCATAGGAAAGGAAGAGAGCATGGAGTGTGGGTCCTCAGTTTGCTTTGAGCGATCTTAGTGGCTGGTAAGAAAATTTGTTCATTAAAAAGTGGGAGGAGTCGGGCACCTCGGTGGGCACCAAAAAAGCTGTCTGGGGACACACTACTACTTGTGGACACCACATTACCTACCTCTGGTCTAAGCCATCTCCGCCCTTCCAGTATGCTTCAGTGTGGTCTTGGCCAGACTTCAGCTGGGATTGGAATAGTTTGCAATGTGGCATGGGTAACTGCCAAGAGCTAAACATGTAGAAGCCTCTTGAGTTTTTTGGGCACCCGGCAAAGAGCTAGAGTCCTGGTTCTGCTTGCTGAAGCCAACGGGACTACTCTAGTGTAAGTGGTTTGCAGATGGGAGGTCTGGCCACATTGATAGGAACTTCTAATTTATAGGAGCATGAGAAGATTTATTCTTTCCATTGTGTTCTCCACTTAAATGGAAGAAAGGTCATCCAAGGAAAGTAATGTTTAGTGAGAATGGGCTAGCAAACTGCTCGCTTCCCTCGTGTGCGTCCTTTCTTCCTGGACAACAGTGTGCTCAGATTAATCCTTGCATTTAAGTCCCAACACTAATCAAAACTTCTTATGTAAAAACTTGTGATTTCTGCATATTAGGCATTTCTTTGGTGCTTAGAAGGGGAAAAAAGGTGTTTCAAAAGAACAGTCATGGTGGGGTTGCCCCTCCCCTTTAAACTGCTTTCTCAAGCAAGTTATCCTTGATGTAATGAATTTAAGGTTTGGGTAGATCAGAAGAATCTGATAAAATGTGATAATGAAATATGATTGCGGCTTTTAGAACCTGCAAATAAATTTTATTTCTTTTAAAAAAGTGTTTCAGTGTGATTTATTTTAAAAGGCATTTTAAGCTTTAAAGGTACACTGCAATTATTTTTACCTCGGTTCACTGAAGTTGAAAGTTAATTGGAATTTGTTTCTTTAAAAAAAAACACCCGGGAGGCCAGCTATATGCACAATAGATTTTCCCCACCCCCACTTTACATGTTTGCAGCTCTGGGTGTGTTTGTAACTCTTGGCTGCTTCAAATTGGTTTGTTTCAACTACTAGAATGAGGTAGATGCAGGGTTATCTTCATTAGTCTGGAATAATAGAATTTCATTTGGTCGCCCTTTGGCCTGTGCATGCAGCAGAATTAAGTGGAAGAATGACTGTGCCCCTTCCATCTACAGGTAGGGGAGCATTCAAACTGGAATCCCTCATGTTAAAAAATGGTTCTTTATAGAAGAGCTGCATAGCAAGACAAAGCTGTGGGTGTCATGAAAGGGCAGCAACTTTTTACCTATTATTACCATACCATATGAGCCTGCCTGGGGTTTCTGATCAGCTATGAAGGCGCTGCTCTTTGGCCTGTGGATAAGAGAGGTCTCCAACCATTTTGGGTCAGTGGGCACATTCAGAATTTTTGACAGTGTTGTGGATGCTCTCAGAAAATGGCTGCCATGGTGGGCGTGGCCAGGCACAGAATTTCCCAGAAGGCAAACTGGTGAGACTAAAAGGAAAGAAACTTGCCCAAGAACAAGGCAGAGGTGGGGTCTGAGCTCCAAAATACAAAACCACTCTTTTGAACCCACAGGTTTTCTGCTCCAACATCCATTTCACAGTGGTCAGACTGATGAGGCTCAGAGATAAGTAACTTGGCCAAAGAGCTATGTGCAAGGCACAGCTGGGGTGTGATCCCCAAATGCCAAATCACGTATTTGCCCACAGAAAGCACAACAAAATACCAATTTCACAGTAGATAAACTGATATGCTCAGAGACACTCCCCCCCCACACACACAGGCAAAGCACCATGCCAAAACAGCCATCCACCATTTTTTTATTTTCTAAGAATGTTTCTGGGGCTCAGAGGCTTTCTTGGAAATAAACATCACACTTGAGGCTGATGTCTTGTTTTGCAGCATGCCATCCTCCTACATAATTAAAAAAAGAAAAGAAAAGTATAACAATAACAACATTAAAATGGCTACTTAAAAACGATAGAATAATCTTAGTACAAATCCAAGGCAAACCATTCAACATCACAGTAATTCAAGTCTATGCCCCAACCACTGAGGCCGAAGAAGCTGAGGTTGATCGGTTCTATGAAGACCTACAACACCTTCTAGAACTAACACCAAAAAAAGATGTCCTCTTCATCATAGGGGATTGGAATGCTAAAGTAGGGAGTCAAGAAATCACTGGGATAACAGGCAGGCATGGCCTTGGTGTACAAAATGAAGCAGGACAAAAGCTAATAGAGTTTTGCCAAGAGAACACACTGATCATAGCAAACACTCTTTTCCAACAGCACAAGAGGCGACTCTACACATGGACATCACCAGATGGTCAATATCGAAATCAGAGTGATTATGTCCTTTACAACCAAAGATGGAGAAGCTCTATACAGTCAGTAAAAACAAGACCTGGAGCTGACTGTGGCTCAGATCATGAGCTGCTTCTTGCAAAATTTCGGCTGAAATTGAAGAACGTAGGGAAAACCACTAAACCATTCAGGTATGACCTAAATCATATCCCTTATGAATATACAGTGGAGGTGAGGAATAGATTTCAGGGATTAGACCTGATAGACAGAGTGCCTGAGGAACTATGTACGGAGGTCCGTAACATTGTTCAGGAGGCAGCAACTAAATTCATCCCAAAGAAAAAGAAATGCAAGAAAGCCAAGTGGCTGTCTGATGAAGCTTTACAAGTAGCTGAGGAAAGAAGGGAAGCAAAAAGGAAGGGAGAAAGGGGAAGATATATCCAACTGAATGCAGATTTCCAGAGAATAGCAAGGAGAGACAAGAAGGCCTTCTTAAACGAACAGTGCAAAGAAATCGAGGAAAATAATAGAATGGGAAAGACTAGAGATCTCTTCAAGAAAATCGGAGATCTCAAGGGAACGTTTTGTGCAAAGATGGGCATGATAAAGGACAAAGAAGGCAGGGACCTAACAGAAGCAGATGAGATTAAGAAGAGGTGGAAAGAATACACAGAAGAACTATAGAGGAAAGATCTGAATGTCCCTGATAGCCATGATAGTGTGGTCACGGAACTTGAGCCGGACATCCTCGAGAGTGAAGTCAAGTGGGCCTTAGGAAGTATTAGTAACAACAAAGCTAGTGGAGATGACAGTCTTCCAGCTGAGCTATTTAAAATCCTAAAAGATGATGCTGTTAAAGTGCTGCACTCAATATGCCAACAAATTGGGAACACTCAACAGTGGCCACAAGACTGGAAAAGGTCAGTTTACATTCCAATTCCAAAGAAGGGCAATGCCAAAGAGTGTTCAAACTACCGTACAATTGCGCTCATTTCACATGCCAGCAAGGTGATGCTCAAAATCCTACAAGCTAGGCTTCAGCAGTATGCGAACTGAGAACTACCAGAAGTACAAACTGGGTTTTGAAGAGGCAGAGGAACTAGAGATCAAATCGCCAACTTTCGCTGGATCATGTAGAAAGCAAGAGAATTCCAGAAAAACGTCTATTTCTGCTTCATTGACTACGCTAAAGCCTTTGATTGTGTGGATCACAACAAACTGTGGCAAATTCTGAAAGAGATGGGGGTACCAGACCACCTTACCTGTCTCCTGAGAAACCTGTACGAGGGTCAAGAAGCAACAGTAAGAACCAGACATGGAACAACCGAGTGGTTAAAAATTGGGAAAGGAGTACGACAAGGCTGCATATTGTCTCCCTGCTTATTTAACTTATATGCAGAGTACGTCATGAGATACGCCGGGTTGGATGAATCACAGGTCAGAATTAAGACTGCTGGGAGAATTATCAACAGCCTCAGATATGCAGACGATACCACCCTAATGGCAGAAAGCAAAGAGGATCTAAAGAGCCTCTTGTTGAGGGTGAAAGAGGAGAGTGCAAAAGCTGGTTTGAAACTCAACATTAAAAAAATGAAGATTATGGCATCTGGCCCCATCACTTCCTGGCATATGGAAGGGGAAGAAATGGAAGCAGTGACAGATGTTATTTTCTTGGGCTCCAAGATCACCGCAGATGGTGACTGTAGCCATGAAATTCAAAGACGCTTGCTCCTTGGGAGGAAAGCTATGGCAAACCTAGACAGCATAGTAAGAAGCAGAGACATCACCTTGCCGACAAAGGTCTGTCTAATCAAAGCTATGGTTTTCCCAGTAGTAACGTATGGCTGTGAGAGCTGGACTATCAGGAAGGCTGAGTGCTTAAGAATTGATGCTTTCGAACTGTGGTGCTGGAGAAGACTCTTACGAGTCCCCTGGACTGCAAGGAGGTCAAACCAGTCAATCCTAAATGAAATCAACCCTGAGTGCTCATTGGAAGGACAGATACTGAAGCTGAAGCTCAAATATTTTGGCCACCTAATGTGAAGAGAAAACTCTCTGGAAAAGAACCTGATGCTGGGAAAGACTGAAGGTAAAAGGAGAAGGGGACGGCAGAGGATGAGATGGCTAGATAGCATCACTGATGCAATGAATATGGACTTGAGCATGCTCCGGGAGAGAGCGCAGGACAGGAAGGCCTGGCGTGCTATGGTCCTTGGGGTCACGAAGAGTCGGACACGACTGAATGACTGAACAACAACAACAACATTAAAAAAACAGAATAAAAACTAGGAGAGACCTGATGAGTGCCAAGAGAGATGTCAGGGTTGCGTCTGACCATATAGAGTGCCAGAGCAGTTCAGATTCTGAGGAAGAGCTGCAACATGTTGGGGAGGAACTTTCACAGGCTTCAGAGGCACAGCTGGATGGAGAGGTCCTCCCTTCACACTTCCCTGTGAGTGATAGCGAACGGGGAGAGGTGAAGGAAGGACAACCTGAACTCTTAGATGCAAGGCACAGACGCAGACAGAAGTGGGGAATCGTAGGGGCTGAACTTAGGCACTCTGCCCAATTCACTCAGCGTCAACAGCTTCACCTAGAGGTGTCACAGGAGAGGGAGAGACTTTCCCCTCCCACCCCTTAAGTTAAGAGAGTTTGCCACCTTTTCCCAAATGGAGACCAACTTTCGTAGCTCCCCTTTGAATTCCTTGAAGGCTTTTCCTTTGTAGTCTGTGAGCCTCTACCAATTTGCATCTGTATGCCTCATTAGGGTAAATTAAATTAAAGCCTTGGAAATGCAGCCTCTTGTCTGAGTGTTGGTTTTGGCTATTGGAGTTTTCACCAGGGCAGAAGGGGAATCCTGACAAGAGGTGTCTCTGGACACATCGGTGCCCACTAATGCCCAGGCCAGTGTTAAGGGTAGGCATGGTTGGGTACCTGCCAAGGGCCACAGCCCCTGGAGTTGCTCGTCCCCTTCACTATTGCAACCTGCTTCTTCCCCTGCTTCTCACTGTGGCCCAGACAACTGTGGTGGTCAGTATGAGGAGCAGTAGATGCTGCTGCCGACTTGTTCCCTGTCTCTCTCTGCCTGGCAAGTAAGCAATTGGTCGCAATGAGGAGAAAGAGAAAGGAGCAAGAGCAGCTGGCGACAATGGCAGTGAGAAGGTAGACTAATTGAAGGAGGGGCCCATTGGGGGTGTCTTTCCCCATGGGCCCTCAAAAACCTGGAGCCAGCACTCACGGATGCCACTCTGGAGACCCCAGGAGCAGCTGGCTGTGGAGCAGGGGCTTCTCTTGTCAATGGCAAGCATGGAAACATGGGTACTAGCCTCTGTGCAGGCTATTCTTTAATTTTTTATTTTATTTTGCAGGCTAGTGAGTTTTCTGGGCTTACTTAGAAAGTTGGATTTATCATCGTTACATCTGGGTAGGCAGTCTAATAGGCATTTGTATGGGATTTCTCTCAAGTCGTTTGCAAGGTGGAATCAATTCCCTTTCAGTTTTTCTGTCTTCCCACACCCCAACTTTAAAACAACAGAGATGGCGACCACAGCAAAATGGGGTGATTCACGGTGGCCTTGCAATAGAGAGCAAAATACAGGTTATCTTGGGGATCGATTGGTTTATATTATTTGTGTGAATTTGCAGCATGGCTAATCTTAAAGATGTGGAGCAACATTATTGATTAAAAGGGCAAATATAAAATATCCTATTAAGGTTCACTTGAAGCCCATGTAGGTTATAAAGAAAATGGAACAGATGCAGCTTTAATTCTATCATAGGCAGGATGAGTCGGCCTGTGTCAAATGATGGATTTTGGGGTACTGTTGAAGGGTACCCAAATCATCTATTACAGTGGTAATCCTAAATTGACTTACTAGGAAGTAAGCCCTATTCAACTCAGTGCATTTTCTTCAAAAGTAAATCACATGGGATTGAGCTGCAAGTCTATAATCATATTTTTACCACCATAAAGTGTGAGTAGGGAGGACACTTGGATTATCTGCCTCAGGGATGAAAAAGTCTTGCTAAAACCCCAGAATACTGTTTGCACATTACACTAAACCATGGTTTATGTTAACCATGGTCATTCGCTTTAGCTGTGAATTGTCTTTCAGACAAACAAACTGCAGTTTGTTTTCTCTAGTTCTGGTTTGTTTCTCTCCTGCCCGTTTTGATACCAACCTTCAGAGCCTTTTCGTTTTCAGGCTGCTTTTACTGTGCATCTCTGTTTCAGGATGGACAGCAGCACAAACAAGCCAGGGATAAGCCGTGTTTCTGGGTTCAGGCCTCATGGCAAGCCATGGTTTAAACAAGCCAGACTTTGTAAGTCCACAAGAGACTATGGGTTCTATTTCTGTTTTATAGCTGGTGAACAAACCATGGTTTGTTCGTGGTGGGATGGGTTTGGGCACAATGACAAGCAAGATTTCAACAAACCACACCATGGCTTACTGTTATATGTGAGTCTAGCTTAAACCTAAGAACGTCACACTAGAAACGTTTTCCACCATGGCAATTAGAGCGATCCTGGGATGATCACTTTAATAGAACTTGAAAGCTTGCCTGCCATCCATGCCTATACTGCCGGCAAAAGTTTAATTTGCATATATTTGCATGTATTTGCGTGAATTGGCACAAGCAAATGGAAGGACCCATATTTCCTTTTGGAGCTCTTACCATGTACAATATGCTTGTGACAACACATATTTTCAGAATGCCGTATTTGTCATTCACTCCCTTAGCGGTTATGGAAGTTTGGGTTAGCAATGAGGAATGGAATTCAGAATGCAATTTAATCATCTGTTTTCTTCTTATTATCATATAGTAAGATGTGTTTAAAAACAAATCAAAAAGAACCTGCTATTAATCTTTATCCTCATGAATATCACAGCAATGGGGAAATGCTGATGGTCTCCTGTGACTTAGTTTACTCCCTGTCTCCACTTCTGTAAGATTAAAAGAATTCTCCCCATGCCAATCACTGTATATGTCACATTGTATGTGTGTGTGTTTTCTTTTCTTCCCAAGCTGACAACAACAACAACAACAACAACAACAATAATAATAATTATTATTAATAAAGTAATAATTTTAAAAATTGCAGTATGTGTGGCAACTACGATTTTGATGGTCTGAGCAGGGAATGACGGGCTTAAATATGTGCCCCTCCCCCCAGTATTGTGTGGGAAATGAATTTTACTATCTGGGGATGAGTTGTTCTTCAGATTCAAATGTGGTAGAAATATTTCATATTTGTGCAATAGAGGCACATCATGCTTAGGTTGCACCTTTCTCTTGGATGCTGTCCAGGTGATAGAGAGGAACATGAGAGTGAATAGGCAGACCCAGCCCTGCCATTAGGCAGAGTGAGGCTGCCACCCCAGGCAGATGGCTTGGGTATCTTGAAAGGGCAACAAATAGCTAGTTACTTAATTTATTATTGTTGTATTTTTTTGTGGCAAAGCAGTGAGAGGAGCACTTCTGGGATTTTCTGCCTCATGTGTTAAAATAACTTGGTTGCTCTTGGGTTTGATGTAATTTAACTATTATTTCCCCGTGTCTTTCTCAGCTGCCCTGCCCTCCACAGTGGCCCAGTTCCAATGCACCACTGTTCCAACGATCTGTGTTTTGCTGGAGCATAAGCAAGTAGTGACTTGGTGTGCTCTCTCTCCTCTTCCCCCATCCTCTCATGGTCCTGGGTCCCACAGGATGTGGTGATACCTGCTAGCTTCAATGGCTTTTAAAGGGGATTAGACAAATGGACCTTATCAGTGGTTACTTGTCACAATGGCGATATGCAGCCTCCAGTTTTCAGAAGCAATATGCCTCTTGCTACCAGATGCTAGGGAGCAATAATGGGCGAGGGCTATGCCTTCATGTGTTGTTTGTGGGTTTCCCAGGGGCATCTGGTAAGCACAGGAGGAAACGGAGTACTGAAATACATGCAACTTTTATTTGAACCAACAGGGTTCTTCTTAAGTTCCCATGGAGACTTCCTGGTTTGTTAACCGACAGTTCGCTATGATGTCTGAACCAAGAAACTGTGGTTTAGGTATTTCCTACAGTACTGATTTGCAAACCAGAATCAAACGGTGGTTTGCAATCCCGGTTTGTAGACAATGTTTCAACCCCAGATTTCCCAGTTCAGATGTCACAAGAAACAGTGGTTTAACAATTCAGGAAGTTTTCTCCCAAGCCAGGTGTGTGTTGGAGAGAGGAGAAGGATGGGGCAGCACTGAAGCTTCTTGTTCATTTCAGCTCCAATAAACACAGTTTGTAGGAATAGCAGTGCTACGTCTGATCTGGGCTAGTGGGTCAGTTCAGATGTAACTTCAAATGATGGTTTGGTGTTGCATGAATGAGCCCTGTGCTTGTGCGTTTCCTCCCTCTCCCTTCTTCCACTTGCACCCTTTCATCCAGTTTCCCCCAACTTGGGGCCTTCCAGATGTGTTGGACTACAACTCCCAGAATCTCCCAGCCAGCATAGCTGGGTAGAGTATTCTGGGAGTGGTAGTCCAATGTATATGGAGGGCACCAGGTTGGGGAAGTCTGCTTTAACCAGTTACATCTGTTTTTGTGAAAAACTCCCTTTGCCATTGCCTCTGAACTAGGAAACTGGTTTCTGTGAAAGCAGAATTCACTGATTAAACCAGACTGTGAAGAGGCATGAGTGTGTGGGAGTATGCAAGCACAGGGCTTGTTGATGTAAAGCTGAGGCATTTTGTCTGAATACCCTTGCAGGTCCCTTAAAGGAAAGGTGTGAATTTGGTGTTAGAGTAGGCAAATCTTTCCCCAAGAAAATCTCAGTTGGACTAATTTCTGCATGTCCCAGTAAAAATAATGGCAACTCTAGATAAGAGGGTAAGTGACAAGCATTCCTCCCTGCCCGCTCCACTGATACTGCCATTGTTTCTGCCACTGCTGCCAAATCTAGCATGGATTGGTGCTAGGGATGCCCATTGTTTGCAAATCCTGCCCTGTTTGGGCCTGACGGACCTCCGCTGCCTGCACAGCTTGGCTTGCATTCAACCATGGTTTTTTTCCCAGAATCTGGGAACTTTTTTTGGTCCCCCTTGTAAATAGACATTTGCACAAATTGCAGCTGCAATTTGTGTAATTCACAGAGATTTCGGATGTAATTCATGTGATGTGCACAAATTATGGCTGAAATTTGTGCAAATTGTGGCTGAAATTTGTGCAAATTTGTACTTACGGGGGGACTCCCCCGAAAAGCCATGAGCTGGCCTGACTTGATGAAGAAACATTTGGGCCAGCTCGCGGGGAAGCAGGCTGAAGTCCAGGAGTCTGAGCTGCTGAAAGCCTGGCGAATTCCACCCCCAGAATAGATTCCCCCAACATCCTGAGTTGGTGCAACTTCTGAACAGAGATTTTTCAGCAACCTGTATAACCTCTCTCCCAAGATGTCAAGAGAAGAGAGCTCTGTAGGCCATGTTGACTAGGGGTTCAGGTAGTGTTGCCCATTCTTTAGCAACTGTGAGTTCCATTGTCAGTGGAGCATCTAGGTAATGTTGGATCCTGAACATAATGCTCTTATGGGGTGGGTGGGGTGGGGGCTTTAGACTACCAGGTGTATTACTTTAGTTCTGAATAGGGATGTTGGAGAAATCCACAATGGAACCAAATGAGTTCAGATTTCATGCATCCGTCCAGCAGATTCCACAGCAGACTGGCTTCCCCCTTGTTGGGTAGATTCTGCAGACTTGTGGACCGGTTTTCTAACTTTCCTGAATTTTGTGCAAATTTAGTCATGGAAAAAAACACAAAATTAAAAAAAAACCCAGCCAGAAATGTGCATTTCCCCCATAGGCCAAAGTGTGAAAATGCACACTTTGGGGGAAATTGTGCATTTTCACATGTGACCTTTTGTGCAAATGCTCATTTGCGCAAGTTCAGAAAAATCCAAGTCCATTGATGGGTAGACAACGGAATGAAAGGCACCTGACAACCCATGAAACACAGTGTCAGGGTGGACACTGAGCCCCTAGAATCCCAGAGTAGTTCTGATTCTGAGGAAGAGCAGTCGCTCATGGGAGGGGAGCGCGCTCCTCTTTCCCAGGGCCAACAGCTGACGGAGATTCCTCCCACCAACATTCCTAGCTTAGATAGCAGTCCAGGGAGTAACAGAGCGCAGATAGCAGACTTGGTGGACGCGTGACGCAGACGCAGAGAGCGGCGCCAGGTGGAGGGCGCAGAAAGGAGGCGTAGTGCCCGGTTGGCGCACAAACAACGGCTGCGCCCAGAGGATCCAAGGGAAAAGGGGAGGGACTCTCCCTAGTCCTTAAGTTCAGGGGTCTGCCAGTAATTCCCTTTCAAATGGGGACCAACTGTTCCAACTTAGGGCATAGGTACTGTGCTGCTCAGATCTAGTTGCAAACGGTATGGTTGTTAAGTTGTAAAAGAAGAATAAAGCTTTGAAAGGAATCCCTTTGTCTGTGTCTGGACTTGGCTACTGGATTAGACTGAGAGAGGCCTCCAAGGAGCCCTTGACACACAGACAGAATGGATTTTACACAGTCCATCCATCCCTAATTGTGAACCACACAACTAACAGTTCTCTACCAGTCCAACCACCATTCCATGCATTACAACTGCTTCTACATTCCTCATATGTTACAACAACAATAACAACAACATTGTTTGCCAACCCTGATTTTACACCCCCCATCCAACTCTGAGCACAAGCAGTTTTGCATTTTAAACTCACTTAAATCATAGCTCCATTGTGAGTGCAGGCATAAAATGGGGTTTGCATCTGCTGACCTCGTAACCTGCCACTCTCTGTGTGGTCATTTGGGAGGGCCCTGGGCTTTGTCCCCAAATTCCACTGTCTGTTGCTGCCATATGAACAGTTGCTCAGGTCTCTTGATTCTGGTTTGAGGGGGGGGGGCTTGTCTTCAAAAATGGCGTGCTCAGGGCCACTTCATGCAATGGGCCTGAGCATCAGTCCTGCCATGCAAATGTCACACATACTTTGAAACCTTTGGAGGTAGGATCTTGCCCTAGGAGGGAATCACAGAAGTTGGCACAGAAGAATTTTGGAACCCCCCTGCGGCTGCCTAAGGAGAGGCCGGCAATCCCATCCTGCCATGTACACAGAGTCAACATTGTGTGCTTTTGCTGTTAAACCGATCAAACTCGGGAGTGGCAGAGGGGTTGCATGTGTGAGTCATGCCAAGTGTCTGCTGTTGAACTGCTGCTTTTCAAAATATTTTTGCATACCTCTGATGGTATAATTATGGTATTCATTCTGTTTTGAATGTAATTGCTGCACTTTGAGTCTCTCTGTCTCCCCCCCACCCTTTTGAGTAATAAGGCTGAGCAGAAAATTTGGTCTTAACTGGTGCAGTCTTTTGCTTTGTGGAACCGTTTGCTTTTGTTTTCCCCCCTCACTGCAGAGCAGGGCCCCAAATGTTGCTAGGCCCCAAATCTGTTCCCCAGAACCTTGAGTGTCCATTGGTACCAACAGAAGCCCCCCCCCCCCAGCTTTATTGCCATGCAGGCAGTGGAGGTTGGTGGCTCTAATTTCGGTGGAGTGGTGAATCCATTTTTGGTTTTAGTCAGAACCAGGGAGAACTCACAAGAAGCTATCCAAGGTGCTCACCCTATCCCACAAAATAGATTCAGCACCTTGGGAGTTGTGGGTTGATTCTGGGTTCCAGAACGCAGAATCACTCAGTTCTGCGTGATTCAGAATTTTAGAGTGGTGGCTTGAGGAAAGGAACTGGATATGTTTAGCTTGGAGAAGAGAAAACTGAGCGAGAGGGGACACGATAGCCTTCTTCGAATAACCAAAGAGCTGTTAACATAGAAGAGGGTGCAGCTGTGGAGGCTGGTGGCTCTGATTTTGGTGGGGCTCTGAATCCATTCTGGGTTTCAGTCAGAACCAGACAGAACTCTAAAGGAGCTACCCAAGGTGCTGAACCCTATCCTCAAAATAGGTTCAGTATCTTCGATAGCTCCTTTAGAGTTCTGGCTGATTCTGACTGAAGCCCAGAGTGGATTTACAGCCCCACTGAAATCAGAGCCACCAGCCTTCACTGCATGCAGGGGATAATTTTCAAGGAGAATTGCAGCTAAGGAGGGAAGGGTTAATTTCCCCTCATATATTCTGCAACAGTGCCTGAAAAAAAATCTCTCTGCATGGCAATTAAACTTAGGGGGGTGAGGTGAGGGAAGCTTTTTCCATTGGTTTAAGATGAGCTGGGTCAGGGTGCAGATTAATTGAAGAATTTATTTTATTTGAGATGATCTGGAAGAGAAATTAATTGGCTGGCTGTGGTTCCTGTGAAACTTCCATCCTAATAATTATTTTTTAATTTGCATAGATAGATATAAATTAACATATGTAGATTTAATGTTGATTTTATGTCCTATGGGTCTGGCCCCCAAATCTTTTCAGTGCCTAGCTGCAGAGTTCGCTTCCCTTCAAAGAATAGTAACTGCCTTATCTCATAAGCCGCCTTGTAAGCAAACCTGTTCAAGGCCTTGGGCAGTGGGTCTTGGCACCCTGAAGAGGGACGATTGGCCCAATAATTTCCAATCAACTGTTCCAATTATTTCCAGTCATTTGCAGCATTTATTATATTCTGAGCCATTTAAGACTGGCTAGACTCTCATTCAACAGTATTGTCTTCAAGATCCTGGCTTATGGGATCGATTGCAGAGGGGACATGGAGGAGGCAATAGCAAATGGTCTTCAGTGCTCTTGAAGCCCTAAATGTAACTTTTCTGCTTGGGTACATGCTTGCTTCATTGCAACTAATGTGGAGCTTAGGATCGGGCCACATGATGAAGTCAGTAAGGCCCACCCTGGATTAAACTGCCGCTTTAAAAGAGGCAGTAATTAGACCACTCCTGAAAAAGCCTAACCTGGACCCAGAGGATGTTAACAATTATAGGCCAGTGGCCAACATCCCCTTCCTGGGCAAGGTGCTTGAGCGGGTGGTTGTAGGACAGCTCCAGGCACTGTTTAATAAAACGGATTATCTAGATCCATTTCAATCGGGCTTCAGGCCTGGTTTTGGAACGGAAACTGCCTTGGTCGCCCTGTGGGATGACCTCTGCTGGGAGAGGGACAGGGGGAGTGTGATCCTGTTGATTCTCCTGGACCTCTCAGCGGCTTTCGATACCATCGACCATGGTATCCTTCTGGATAGGTTGTCTGGGTTGGGAGTAGGAGGCACTGCACTACAGTGCTTCCGCTCCTACTTGGATGGCCGATTCCAGAAGGTGGTGCTGGGGGATTACTGCTCTGTGCCATGGCAATTGTGCCATGGGGTTCCACAGGGCTCTATTTTATCCCCCATGCTGTTTAACATCTACATGAAACCACTGGGGGAGGTTATCCGGAGGTGTGGGCTGAGGTGCCATCAATATGCAGATGACACCCAGCTCTACCTCTCTTTCTCATCAAAACCAGGTGAGGCAGTGGCTGTTCTGAATCAGTGCCTGGGCACGGTAATGGACTGGATGAGGGCTAATAAACTGAAACTCAATCCAGACAAGACGGAGGTACTGTTAGTGGGTGGTTCGTCTGCCCGGCTAGGTGATATTCAACCTGTTCTGGAGGGGGTTGCACTCCCCCTAAAGGATCAGGTTCGTAGTTTGGGGGTGCTCTTGGATCCAGAACTGTCACTTGAGGCACAGGTGAACTCAGTGGCACGGAGCACTTTTTATCAGCTTAGGCTGGTATACCAACTACGCCCTTATCTGGACAGAGATAGCCTTGCTACAGTTATCCGTGCTCTGATAACTTCTCGTCTGGATTACTGCAATGCGTTATACATGGGGCTGCCTTTGAAAACGGTCCGGAAACTTCAGCTGGTCCAAAATAGGGCAGCAAGATTGTTAACAGGGACTGGCCTGCGAGCTCATATTACGCCAGTACTTTTCCAGCTGCACTGGCTGCCAGTCCATTTCCGGGCCCGATTCAAAGTGCTGGTGTTAACATTCAAAGCCCTTAACGGCTTGGGGCCAGGTTACCTGAAGGATCGCCTCCTCCCATATGTGCCTGCCCGGACCTTAAGATCATCATCAGCGGCCCTTCTCCGTGAGCCCCTGCCAAAGGAAGTGAGGCGGGTGGCTACTAGGAGGAGGGCTTTTTCTGCTGTGGCACCCCGGCTCTGGAATGAGCTCCCTAGTGAGGTTCGCCTGGCGCCTACATTGTATTCCTTTCGGCGCCAGGTAAAGACCTTTTTATTTTCCCAGGCATTTTAGCATTTTAGCTTTCTAAATTTTTATCTTTGCTGTTTTAAATCTGTATTTTAAACTCCTGCACTGCTGCTAGGTTTTATTGTGGTTGTATTGTTATATTGTGGTTTTAATGTTCTGTATATTTTAAATTGTTTTATTGTGTGTTGCTTGGATTTAATTTTTGTGAACCGCCCAGAGAGCTTCGGCTATTGGGCGGTATAGAAATGAAATAAACAAACAAACAAATAAACTGTGCAACCTATCCGACCTATCAAAATGAACCCAGGCCATAATTGGCCCAAATGTCCATCTAGGATTCCTGATTGGTTGGTGGGCATAAACCATCGATGTTCGTTGTTCCAGTTCTCCAGCTGACATGACTTTTCCTGGAAAGGCTGTTGCAGCATCCCGAGTTCGGGGAGGCAGGGTTCAAATTGGGTACCAGAGGATGTGAAGCTGGGTCCAAGCTGCCTGGAGGTGTAGAGATCTGGACATGGAGCATTCTCCATTTCAGCCTCAGTTATTTGCATTGAGGATTGCACAAGGGTACCATCAGGCTATTGCAATCATGCAAATGTGCATATAGGGCCCCATGCTGAGGTATCAGTTCATGCAATTGGTGCCACCCCATAATACTGCTGGGTCTCATTACCCCCAGCACATTTTGCTTCTCTTGGAGTTCTGGTAAAATGCAATAACATTTTCCAGGGATTTTGTTTATAATTACATTTATATCCTTTCTTTTTCCTCTTGCAAGGAACCCAAGACAGCTGACATGGTCCTCCTCCTCTCCATTCTATCCTCACAACAACCCTGTGAGGTAGGTTAGGCTGAGAGTCAGTGACTGGCCCAAAGTCACCCAGTGAGCTTCCTGGCTGAGTGGGGGCTAGAACCCAGGTCACCAGAGTCCCAGTCCAACACTTGAACCACTGCACCAATATTTTTGCACATCTTCTAGTTCTTACTGTGTTGGGACTTGGTCCAGGTCTGTGGCTTTGGACACCTTGCCAGTTGGTCCCTGCATGGGCTCCACATTTTACCACTCTGTCCGCAATTCATTTTAAAAAAGTGAAGGGCCATTTGGAAGGCATGCAGCCCCACTGGATGTTAGACATAAAGCACATAGAAGCTTTAGAGATCTTTGAGTGGCGTTGAGTGAAATACTGCTGAATGGATCTCCTTGACCTCATCCATTTTCCATAACCTTTTCCCTGTTCTTCCCCCACTTCGCCTCCTCTGACAAGGAACTTAGGATGCTTTGGTGCCTCCCTGCTGTCTCCTGGGTCCCCTGCAGTGCTGAAGAGGCTTGTTTTTGATGCTGAGGAGAAGGCACCCTCCTGTGCTCCCTGCTCTGCAGTGGCACACCAGCTGCACGCAGACCGAGGGAAAGCAGTGCAGACAGATACTGGACCCCAAGGCATCTGTGCCACGCTGTCATTTCTCCTTGTGCTTCTCTCTGTTGACAAGGAGGCCAAGGGGAATTGGGTAGTGCGCATGCAGGGGACAGGGGGCTGGACATGTGGCTTTGGGTGTGTGTGTGTGTGTGTTGCTTTGTTTCCTGCAGTATCCATGAGACGTGCCTGGGTGCTGGGGGGCGGGGGGAATGATCTCCCACCATCGGCAGCCTTGATTAAATGGTGAACCATCCTAGGAGCACTAGAGTCTAATTTGGTAGCAATGTCTTCAAGAGCCTCGCTCCTCGACTTGATTGCAGAGGAGAAAAGCGGGACAGTTTCGGTAAATGAGTTTTTGGATGTGCTGCCAAAGCTCTAAACGAGACCTTCCTCCTTTGGATGTGTGTCAGGTTACGGTAGCTTAATTCAGTGTTACGGTTTATGAAATCCCCCCCCCATTAAATCTACTAGACCCTACCCCAAAATTTAATTAGGTCAATCATCCTGGCTCCTGCACCCTTCTGTGCAGTTCCTCCCCCTGTTTGAACCCTTACACACATTTATCAATTGGATTTGCAAACATTCCCTTCCTGCTTGTTCCCCCCCACCCTTTGGGGGCGACCCCAGTTTTTGAGACAGTGCACTGTCTAGTAATCAGCACATCTTTCTGTGTAGATCTTTGCATCTCCTTCTTCTGCTTTTCTTAAGCAAGCCAGCAAGCGCACCACTCCCCACTCAATTTGCCCTGTTACCGTTTCCTCCTCCTCTGGAGATGACTGGGAAGCGTATCTTGTTATTGCTTAGCAACTTCATTACAGCTTTCTGCCACACACAAGATCCAGCATAGATTGTCCTCAGATGAACAAAGGGAAATCGTGTTAAGATAAGAACGTCCATGTGTGTTGGGTGGGATGGGAGTGGAATTCAGGGATATATGCCCTGATTCTTTATTGTTGCACTTTGTTTCCCATTATATTCAGTGAAAGTTGCATCTCAAGTACTCCTTCCAGTGGTGCTGTTAGAGAAGGACTTCAGCGCTGAAGTCAATGGCCCTGCTACAGGAGAAAGGGCATTATCGATGATGATGATGATGATGATGATGATATGTCATAAGCATGGCCAACCCAAGACATTTTGCTGCACATGACATGGGAGGTCATGTCATGTGCAAGAGCTGACAGGACTGGCAGTTGAAGCTTTCTTGAATACTGGCAATAGGACGACATCTTGCACGTCCTCTGTGTGGCGCATAGCTCTCTCTTCCAACACCTTGCTGCCATCTCCCAGCATCTGTCACCTGAGGCAACTGCCTCACTCTGTCTAATGGTAGGGCCAGCCTCGGCCTTAGGTATGTATGGCACTTTACAGAGTACAAAAAGACAGGAGCATATAATTCAAAATGTAACACAGGGGACAAAATAGAGGAAGGGGAGGAAAGTGGAGGCAGGGATGAACAGGGAAAGCATTTGGGATTATTCTCATTTGTATATATTTAGGCTTAGTTACAGGCTGAGTTACATTAGGGCATGGGGACAAGGGATGGGTGAATGAGCGATGTTTGACATTGCCAGGATACTCCGGCCTCACCACTCGTCTTGTGCCTGATTCCCATTTGTGTTTGAGATCACCGCTTGCTCTGCAAGGAAACTTGCACAAATTGAGCAGTGATTGAATGGGAGATTTGTGCAAGCTCCCTGTAATTTGAGCACATTCCCTTATTTGCAGAGCTTTCCTCCATAGACTAAAGAAGGGCTGATTTAATCTATGGAGGAAATTTGCACAAATTGAACTGGGAATCAGGAACAATATGATTGTGAGCCTGTGTTTGACAATTTACAAATATTTTTTACAGACATGTGCTTGCGCTCATGTTTGGAACTTCAAATGGGATGTGTTTTCATGTTTTGCAAGCAAAACAAAATTCTCATGGATCTCTAATCCCCAGGCTCAGCAGCACTGTGAAGAGGACTTGGGAATCCGGTGAACAGCTCGTTGCCCCAGAACCCTCAGCACCCCCTCAGGTACCTACCAGGCGTGAAGATGTAGTCTTCCCTCCAAACTGGGTTGGCTCCCCAACAGCTTCTCGTGCCTCTCAGCCACACAGGAGAGTGAGGCTACAGAAATAACTGTGAGCCTTTTAAGGGCTACAGCTAGCATACCGTGGGAGTGGAGCTTCTGAAAGCTCTGGGCCTGCCAGCCTTCTTAAGGCCTCAGTTGCCTGCAGACTCTTGCTGCTGGGTTGGTAGCCATTCAGTCTGGTGGTGTAGATTGCAAGAACAACCTTGTCAATGAAATACGGGCCTTATGCTCAGAATAGCATTTAATGGGCATACGGGTCGGCTTGTGTTGGGTACCAACTCACGTTGGCATCACAGGGAATGAAATGGCGGATTGTACAGCACAGCAGGCCATATACAGGACCTTTATTAATGTTCAGGTACCTTTATCTCGTAGTGAAATTACGAGCTGTCTGCTACAGGAGCGTATTCAAAGATGGCAAAACAGTTGGGAAGAGCGCAGTACTGGTTGCACGGTTTTCTCCCTTTTCCCTAATTTGCGAGACTTTAAAATGTTTAATCAGCCTGGTTGAGCTTGGCAAGTTTGTATCTTTTGAGTATTTGCTGGACACTGTGCAGTTCAAAGCAATCTATTCAGTACTGGGCAGGTGGATTTATATATTTGTGCAACCTGTGGAGTATCAGAGACAATTGATCATATTCTGTGGGATTGTATAAAATATCTGAGAGAACAGGAGCCCTTTCTCCATATGTTGAGGAATAGGGGAGCTCCTGTTGGGAATTTGGGTGCTTTCCTTAGGATTTGTGAGATTGCCAGGATACAGGGATCTTTCTGTGATCCCTGCCTTCTGGCGGTTTATGCTTGATAATAACTTAGCCAGCAGTTTGTGAGTTAACGTCCTGAGCTAATTTGACATCAGGAGGTGGTGGTAATAGGGCCTTCAGGCCTTGCTTCACCTTAAAACCTCCAGAAGAAGAAGAAGAAGACCTTTGCTGAGACAACAGCTCTCCCTGTGAGAAAACACTCCGGTGAGTGTCCCCTGCAGTATGCTGTGCACGGACCTGACAGTTCTTTACCTTGTGGTGACTGGATGTGTTCTTGTTTATAGGACATGACTCTGCTTTTCTGGACCTGACCTGTGGTGTACTGGAGCCAGGGCTCACAGGGACACAGTGCTGGCACTTTTTGTATTAGCAGGGATGGGTTGCTAATACAAAAGATTATATCTTTTGTATTACCTGCCACCCTCCTCAGACTTCCCTGTTCCCTCTGAGTTTAGCAGCAATCCTCAAAGCAGCTGTGAGGGGTGGAGGGATGAATTTTCCTAGCAAAAATATATTGTTCCTGCTTGCAATGCAAAGCATTTGGTGGTGGCTTGGCCTTGAATGGGCAACTAAGCCCCACTAGCTTTACAAAAGACCTGCTCATGGCAGAGATAAAATGGCTATAACCAGTTTATTGATATGGATCAATACAGCTGCCTGGATTTTTGGACTCTCTTTGGTAGCATGGTTGTGGAGACTGTTATGATGAGTGGGTTCCCAGTCAACAGCTGGTTGTGTGAACAGAATGCTGGACTAGATGGACCCTTGGTCTGATTCAGCAGGGCTCTTCTTATGTTTTTATGTTCTTACGTTCTTAGTGGCTGCACTTCAAAATTTACCACTACACCACTCAACTTGGCCCCTCTCTACCTGACAATGAACCATCTACGAGTGCATGTTCTATAGGGTTCTCCCCCTGGGCATCAAAGCAAACCTGGACAGTATCAGAGTCCCCATGGAAAAGGTGTGTCTTGAGGATGGATTTGAAGGAAGCAAGAGAGGGGATGTGCAGGTGTTCTGGGAGGCAGTTCCAAGCCTGTGGGGCAGCAAGGGAGAAAGAAGACCTTTGGATCATGGAGGGTGGTGGAACTGGAGGAGTAAAGATCATGGGCAGGGATGTGTTGGGATATAGGAGTGGGGAGAGATAGAGGCGGCGGGGGGGAAGACTACAGAGAGCTTTGAAAAGAGCTTCTCCTGGATCGAGGACTAGGCAGAAAACCTTTGTAGGGCTTTAAGGAGATGTGAGAGGAGATCAGAGTGACAAGAGATCTGAATAATTTTGGCAGTAGAGTGCTGGGTAGACAGGAGGGGAACAAAGTGAGACAATGGAAGACCAGAGAGGAGAAAGTTGCAGAGGTGTAGGTGAGAGATAACTAGGGCTGGACCATAGTTCTTTTTAAAAATCTGTTGGTACCAAACGTGTTGAATTCCCCCCTGTGTTGTGTTTGCTACTCTCCTGCATTATTATCTTTTAGGCACCTGGCACAGTACTTCCTGTTTGCCTGAGCTTTTAATCACAACTGATTGCTTTTATGGTCTGTTTTCCTCCTGAATTAGTATCTTGGCTGTTATTACTTTGTATTTTTTCTGCTGTTCTTAGTTGGTTGTAATATTGTAGAGTTATTAGAATCATCATCACCAACTGCCTTGGGGCACTGGCAGTAAGGCAGCATAGAAATAAAACAAAATCCATAGATAAAGTGGAGATACTTAGATTTATAAAAATACAGTATGAAGTAGCCTGGAAGAATGACCTGTTGTTGTCATCAGGGGAGGTGGACATGTCACGGACTTTGAGCACTCTGACATTACATCGATTTTTCAGTTGGGGAGAGATGCCTTCCTCTGGAAGAGCCAGTGAGCCCTAAAAGGTGTGTAACTTTGGCTGGATTGTTGCCATATTGTCCTTTCAGGACTGGCATTCGTGTTACATGCTGCCTTCCAACTTACGAGTGAATTGGGTTCACAGTAGAGGGCAAAGATGGAAGAGCTTAACGCAAATGCTACAATCGTAATGCTATAATCCATGGGCTTTCTTCAGAGCACGTATGCATCCAATCCTGCTATACGCATGTCATGAAATTGTCTTGGGTTTTTATTTTTTTGGAAATGTTTGAATTGTTAGTATATTGCTTAGTTATCAATTAAATGTAGAGCATTGTAATAACAATGTGTTGTAATAGCATCATAAGTTTGGTACAACACCAGGGAGCATTCCAGAGTTATGAAGTACTTAATGTAAGAAAATCCAGAAATACACCTTTGGAAGACAGAGGGCTGGCATTTATCTCAGATATAATAGTCCTTACGCCCTTTAACATTCTGTGGGAAGTCCTTTAACTGCCAGGTAGAGTGCTTCAAATTATGAGGCTGGGCTTTGAAGAGAACGGCTTTACCTTTTGTCTTTGATGTATTCTATAAGTCTTGCAATGTTCGTAAGGATGCCACAGAGAATTGGATAGGAAATTAATAGTGCTTTTAAGAGAACCCCTTACCTGGCCAGCCCGAATCTTGTTTCAGTTGATCAATGATTGCCTTTTCCAGGGACGATTTGGATCTCGTGCTTATGCTCAAGTGGATAATTTTTAAAGTACCAGTTCTGACATCAGTACATGGCAACCTTAGATAACTACTGGAACCCCAGCACTCAGGTGCAGCCCACTGCCAATTCCTCTCTGGATCCCCTAAAAAAAAAAATGCAGCTGGAACTCTGGGAGTCAGCAATTTCCCACAATGCCCTAGAGCGACTCTACATCCAGGGCATTATAGAGAATTAAAATGGTGTTTCCCAGTCACTGGGTGCTGTTCCTTATTGCCACCACCGCTAGATACATTTGTTAGGGCATGCTGAAGTCAAAGGGGACCAGCTATAGGGCACTTTGGCTGAGGGCCTATTTAAACCCAGAGCTGTCTGTCTGTACTATGGAATTGGGGTGCAGAACCTCTTTCAGCCTGATGCCCAAATTCAGTTTTGGAGAAGCTCTTGGGGGGCAAATTCCAGTGGTGGGGCCAAAGACAATGGGGCGAGGGCCAATTTTAGACTATTTTAGCTTGAAGCCCTTCCTGCCAGTAACTAAGCCTTAGGAGAGGCATTTCGACCTTTTGGAATGAGGGAAAAATGGCACAAATGCTGGGAAACCCCTGAACAATGGGTGGCTGGGGGAAAGGCAAGGGTCCTTGGCCTTCTGGGGAACTACAGAGGGCTGGATTTGACCCCTGGGCTTGGGATTCTGCACCCCTGTTGTAGAAGACACTATTGCTTGATTTTGGTTGGTTTGAGACTTGGACTGGGGAGATCTGAGTTCGGATCCCTACTGCAGTCGTGATGATTGACCTCGGGACAGCCAACTGGCTTCCCAGTGCAGCTCTGAGGATAGAAGTGTAAGCTGGAAGAGCTTTTTTTTACCTCTTTCCTCCCCACTGCCTTTTCCTTCTGTGTTGTGTCTTTTTTAGATTGTAAGCATGAGGGCAGGGACTGTCTTCTTTGCTCATTAATTGTAAGCCACTCCAGGAGCCTTTTTTGGCTGAGGAGCAGGATAAAAATACTATAGATAGATAGATAGATAGATAGATAGATAGATAGATAGCAGAGGGAAAACAGGTGAGCAGGGCTCCTTTGCAATTCTGTCTTACCTTTATAGCCCTGGCTAGCTTCTTCCCACTGCTGCTCCAGCCAATTGGGTTAGAATGCCTTGTTGTTTTTTTAAAAAAACCAAACACAAGGGTTTTGTGGCTGTTGGAATCCTTGCAAAGTATGCTAGACTAAGGGTGCAATCCTGTGCTTCTTTAGACAGAAAACATGCATAGGATTGCAGCCTTTGTATAGCATCCTTTGCTGGGGCATGTTGGGAGCTGTCGGACTTTTTTGTCTGCCTAAACATGTATAGGATGGCCCTCTAAGTGGATCTTGCCCTGATCCGGCAAGGCTGTTCTTATGATCTGAAGCATGAGTGTATGCTCAGAGCTTTTCTCCCCCTCTCCTAATACTAGAACTGTGATGCAGCCAGCGAAGCTGAACAGTGGGAGATTCAGGACAGGAAAAAAGGGAGTTCTTCGCAGATGTTCAGCTGTTGCATTCGCTAGCTCAGGATGTAGTGATGGCTGCCAACTTGCACAGCTTTCGGAGTGGATTAGACTGATGCATGGAGGAGAAAGCTATCGATGGCTACTAGTCATTGTTACCTCCAGGGTCACAGCCAGTATGCCTCTCAATACCAATTATGGATGAACATGACCGAGAGAGTGCTGGGGCGCTCATGTCCTGCTTGTGGGCTTCCCATAGGCACCTGGTTGGCCACGGTTGGAACAGAATGCTGGACTTGTCAAGGGCTCCTTGGAGGCCTCTCTCAGTCTAATCCAGTAGCCAAGTCCAGACGCAGACAAATGGATTCTTTTCAAAGCTTTATTCCTCTTTTACAACTTAAGAACTCTACTGTTAGCAACTTGATATGAGCAGCACAGTACCTATGCCCTAAGTTGGAACAGTTGGTCCCCATTTGAAAGGGAATTACTGGCAGACCCCTGAACTTAAGGACTAGGGAGAGTCCCTCCCCTTTTCCCTTGGATCCTCTGGGCGCAGCCGTTGTTTGCGCGCCAACCGGGCACTACGCCTCCTTTCTGCGCCCTCCATTTGGCGCCGCACTCTGTGTCGGCGTCGCACGTCCATCAAGTCTGCTTCCTATGCTCTGTCACTCCCAGGCCTGCTATCTAAGCTAGGAATGCTGGTGGGAGGAATCTCCGTCAGCTGTTGGCCCTGGGGAAGAGGAGCGCACTCATTTCCCAGGAGCGACTCCTCTTCCTCAGAATCAGAACTACTCTGGGATTCTATGGGCTCAGTGTCCACCCTGACAGGACTAGACCCAGCGTGGCCCTTCCATTCTTAACACTGATTAACCATGCCGCAAATGTTAATAGAGCCTGAGAATGCATTTTTGCTTTACAGATGCAAAACACTCTGATGGATAGCAATTCTAGTGGAATGCCCTCCCCTTGGAGGCCTAATTGGCGCAGACATGGGTCTCGTTTCAGCGCCAAGTAAAAACGTGGCTTTTTACCAAAGCCTTTGAGGGCTGAATGCATTCCCTAGCACATTGTTTGAACTGTTTTATTGTTTTAGATTTTAAGTGGTATTAGCTTGTTTAATAGTTTTATATGTTTTTAGGTGTTTATTTATTGTTTTATACTGTTTAAATTGATTTTATCTGTACGCCATCCTGAGATCTTAATGATATAGGGCGGGATAGAAATGTTTTGTTGTTGTTGTTCAGTCGTTCAGTCGTGTCTGACTCTTTGTGACCCGATGGACCATAGCACGCCAGGTCTTCCTGGCCTGCGTTCTCTCCCGGAGTGTGCTCAAGTTCATATTCATTGCATCGGTGATACTATCTAGCCATCTCATCCTTTGCCGTCCCCTTCTCCTTTTGCCTTCAGTCTTTCCCAGCATCAGGGTCTTTCCCGAGAGTTTTCTCTTTGCATTAGGTGGCCAAAATATTTGAGCTTCAGTATCTGTCCTTCCAATGAGCAGTCAGGGTTGATTTCCTTTAGGATTGACTGATATGACCTCCTTGCAGTCCAGGGGACTCGTAAGAGTCTTCTCCAGCACCACAGTTCGAAAGCATCAATTCTTCGGCGCTCAGCCTTCCTTATAGTCCAGCTGTCACAGCCATACATTACTACTGGGAAAACCATAGCTTTGATTAGACGGACCTTTGTCGGCAAGGTGATGTCTCTGCTTCTTACTATGCTGTCTAGGTTTGCCATAGCTTTCCTCCCAAGGAGCAAGCGTCTTTTAATTTCATGGCTACAGTCACCATCTGTGGTGATCTTGGAGCCCAAGAAAGTAAAATCTGTCACTGGTTCCATTTCTTCCCCTTCTATATGCCAGGAAGTGATGGGGCCAGATGCCATGATCTTAGTTTTTTTTAAATGTTGAGTCTCAAACCAGCTTTTGCACTCTCCTCTTTCACCCTCAACAAGAGCTCTTTAGATCCGCTTTCTGCCACTAGGGTGGTATTGTCTGCATATCGGAGGTTGTTGATAATTCTCCCAGCAATCTTAATTCCGACCTGTGATTCATCCAACCCGGCGTTTCTCATGATGTACTCTGCATATAAGTTAAATAAGCAGGGTGACAATATGCAGCCTTGTCGTACTCCTTTCCCAATTTTTAACCACTCGGTTGTTCCATGTCTGGTTCTTACTGTTGCTTCTTGACCCTCGTACAGGTTTCTCAGGAGACAGGTAAGGTGGTCTGGTACTCCCATCATTTTAAGAATTTGCCACAGTTTGTTGTGATCCACACAATCAAAGGCTTTAGTGTAGTCAATGAAGCAGAAATAGACGTTTTTCTGGAATTCTCTTGCTTTCTCCATGATCCAGCGGAAGTTGGCGATTTGATCTCTAGTTCCTCTACCTCTTCGAAACCCTGCTTGTATTTCTGGTAGTTCTCGGTTCGCATACTGCTGAAGCCTAGCTTGTAGGATTTTGAGCATCACCTTGCTGGCATGTGAAATGAGCGCAATTGTGCGGTAGTTTGAACACTCTTTGGCGTTGCCCTTCTTTGGAACTGGAATGTAAACTGACCTTTTCCAGTCTTGCAGCCATTGTTGAGTGTTCCAAATTTGTTGGCATACTGAATGCAGCACTTTAACAGCATCATCTTTTAGGATTTTAAATAGCTCAGCTGAAATACTGTCATCTCCACTAGCTTTGTTGTTAGTAATGCTTCCTAAGGCCCACTTGACTTCACTCTCTAGGATGTCCGGCTCAAGTTCAGTGACTGCACTATCATGGCTATCAGGGACTTTCAGATCTTTCCGGTATAGTTCTTCTGTGTATTCTTTCCACCTCTTCTTAATCTCATCTGCTTCTGTTAGGTCCCTGCCTTCTTTGTCCTTTATCATGCCCGTCTTTGCACAAAACGTTCCCTTGAGATCTCCAATTTTCTTGAAGAGATCTCTAGTCTTTCCCATTCTGTTGTTTTCCTCTATTTCTTTGCATTGTTCATTTAAGAAGGCCTTCTTGTCTCTCCTTGTTATTCTTTGGAACTCTGCATTCAGTTGGATATATCTTCCCCTTTCTCCCTTGCTTTTCACTTCCCTTCTTTCATCAGCTACTTGTAAAGCTTCATCAGACAGCCACTTGGCTTTCTTGCACTTCTTTTTCTTTGGGATGGATTTCGTTGCTGCCTCCTGAACAATGTTATGGACCTCCGTACATAGTTCCTCAGGCACTCTGTCTATCAGGTCTAATTCCTGAAATCTATTCCTCACCTCCACTGTATATTCATAAGGGATATGATTTAGGTCATACCTGAATGGTTTAGTGGTTTCCCCTACGTTCTTCAATTTCAGCCGAAATTTTGCAAGAAGCAGCTCATGATCTGAGCCACAGTCAGCTCCAGGTCTTGTTTTGACTGACTGTATGGAGCTTCTCCATCTTTGGTTGCAAAGGACATAATCAATCTGGTTTCGATATTGACCATCTGGTGATGTCCACGTGTAGAGTCGCCTCTGGTGCTGTTGGAAAAGAGTGTTTGCTGTGATCAGCGTGTTCTCTTGGCAAAACTCTATTAGCTTTTGTCCTGCTTCATTTTGTACACCAAGGCCATGCCTGCCTGTTATCCCAGTGATTTCTTGACTTCTTACTTTAGCATTCCAATCCCCTATGATGAAGAGGACATTTTTTTTGGTGTTAGTTCTAGAAGGTGTTGTAGGTCTTCATAGAACCGATCAACCTCAGCTTCTTCGGCCTCAGTGGTTGGGGCATAGACTTGAATTACTGTGATGTTGAATGGTTTGCCTTGGATTTGTACTGAGATCATTCTATCGTTTTTAAGATTGTACCCCAGTACTGCTTTCCCCACCCTTTTGTTGACTATGAGTGCTACTCCATTTCTTCTAAGGGATTCTTGCCCACAGTAGTAGATACGATGGTCACCTGAATTGAATTTGCCCATGCCTGTCCATTTTAGTTCGCTGATTCCCAAGATGTCAATTTTCAATCTTGCCATCTCATGTTTGACCACCTCCAGCTTACCTTGATTCATTGATCTGACATTCCAGGTTCCTAAACAATATTGTTCTTTACAGCATCGGATTTTCTTTTCACCACCAGACACATCCACAGCTGAGTGTCCTTTCGGCTTTGGCCCAGCCGCTTCACTCTTTCTGGCGCTACTTGGAAATACCCTCTGCTCTTCCCCAGTAGTATATTGGACACCTTCCGACCTGAGGGGCTCATCTTCCGGCGTCATCTCTTTTAGCCTTGTGATACGTTCCATGGGGTTTTCTTGGCAAGAATACTGGAGTGGGCTGCCATTTCCTTCTCCAATGGACCACATTTTGTCAGAACTCTCTGCCATGACCTGTCCGTCTTGGGTGGCCCTGCACGGCATAGCTTATGGCTTCACTGAGTTACGCAAGCCCCTTCGCCACAACAAGGCAGTGATCCATGAAGGGGAGAAATGTTTTAAATAAATACAAAAAATAAAAACAAATGGTGTGTTTTTTGTTTTTTTTTAAGATTACACATGACTGAAGTCAGGCCACCCTTTCCCCTCAAAACATGTGTGGCCTCCTCCCAACCATGCCTTCCGTTGTTTTTGCCTCTTGTCCTAGAGAGCTGGAAAGCAGACAGCAGCAGTACTTGCAAGCAATCGAGAAAGCCTGACCCTGACATAGACACACCCCACTGAACATCCTGCTCCTGCCCAGGGGTGTCAGAAACTACCCGTGCCACCTGTGTTGTAGTTCGGTCTTAGCAATAAGCTTGTTGATTCACTCAGCATTTGCTATTGGCCTGGTCTCTCTTTGAGAACAGCTGGATAATTTGCTGTGCCATCCACAACATTCCTGCTAGTCTCATGAGGACTAGTAGTTATTGGCTGGTCTTCTGGCATAGTTGCTGAGTGACCTGCAAAGATCAGGTGTGCTGATGCAGCACACGTGGTCAGTCTTAGAAGTTTACTAAATGAAGTCAGCCAAAAGAAATTATCCTTATGGTAATGCAGACTCACCTACTTAATAAATTAAAACAAAATCAGACAAAACCCACACACAAAACTGCTAGTGCTGCAAGGGCGCCTGTGAAGCTACAGCACACACAGCTGGGAGCCAGGAAGGCAGAAGGAGAGAATCAAACCTCGGGACCTTGTTAACTGCAGTTTCCTGATTGCTACTATTGAGCTACCAATCACCCGCTGTCGCTGTAGACTGCTTGGTAGGAAATGAAAGTCAAGAGGACGCACATACAGTCATTCCTGTCCAACACAGTACAGGATCGTGAAAACCTGAATTCTCTGAATTTCAGTCAGAATGGTACCTTCTTCATGATGTGACAGAAGGAAATAGATCTGGCCTCAGAGTATGAGCACCATAAGGCAGGTCTTATCAGGGTTGGATCTCAGCCTCTGTTCCAAATTGGAAGGGAGGCTGAGTGGAATGGAGGAGAACAGATTGCCCTGGGTCCATTCTGCTATGGTTCCATGAGTTTGATCTGCCTTCTCTGATTTAACATGAAGAGCTTAATTCCGGGACTGGCGTATGCACAGTTTCTATAGCTGTCATTTCTTTCCATTTCTTTCCTCATCTCTTTTTCCTGTGCCTTTCCAGTGCACATGAGAGATCATTAAACAAGAATGGCATGTCTGAGCAGACAAGCTCAGGATTTTATAAATGTGCATAAGCTTTTGTGCACATTAGTACAATGGAATGGAAAACAAGATGGAAACAAAGGAAGGAAATTAAAGCTGCAACACATTGCGCATGTGCAGTGGTCTCTCTGAGATCCAGTTGTCAAAATGGCCTAATGGTATATTTCTGTCCTGTCCTGTCACAACTCTCGTGTCACAGCTGAAGTTGGCTGCAGTAGAGGCTCTTACTGGTATGGCAGCGTCATGTCAAGTGCAGCTGGGTTCCATTTGATAAGGCAAAGTCATGTCAGGTATGGCAGTCACATTCAGTTGGGCCAAGCTATGTTCAGGCACAGCAGAGCGTGTCAGAACCCTGGACAGAGCATGGTGGAAGGTGTTGGCTGGAACATTCTCAACCACAAAATGGAGAGCTGTTGTCTCAGCAAGGTATGGAGACCTTCTGAAGCCTGGCTGGTCTGGTCCTAGAAATGTGAAGGGCTGGGAAAAAAACAGACATTTAGAGATACACCAGGTCACACTCAGTTTCCCAACATGTGACTAGAGTCACCATATCATAATATGTCAAGAAAATGTACATTCTTTGGGTTTTGTTCTATAGGGTTCTCTATTTCTCAGCTTATTCTGGTTAGATGGTGTAGGGGTCTAAAAACCACATGTGAGAGAAATGATATAGGTTATCCTACCACATGTAAGGTATCCTGTGTTTCTTTTTTTAAAAAACCCAACAACTCATTGCTACCATTTTTTAATAAACTTCCTAATTAGGCCTCACCTTTAAGGGAATGCACAGCTTCAACTGACAGTTCCCTGGGACTGCAGACTGTGGCCTTCATTCATTGGCCAGAGAAGCAAGGACCACAAGGATGCTGCAGCCCCTGCCTCACAGGAGGAACATCATGGCAAGGGGGAGACCCCCTAGCTTCATCCACTGGCCAGAGAAGGAACAGCTGCAGGGAGCTTGTTTCACCCTACCCTGCTGGAAAGAATACCCATGAAACTAAGAATTGGTGTCAGAGTTTCCTTTTTTGTCTCCTCCCTCTGAATCCTTTTCCTTTTGTGGCATATCTTTTAGATGATAAGCTTGAAGGTAGGGATGTTGGAGGAATCTGTTTGGGGGTGGAGTTTGACAATCTTTTATTGGCTCATCCCCCCCCCCCCCCGATTTAAGTTAATCTTCCACCAGCTGGCCCAACTTGGTTTGCAGCAAATTGGGCCAGCTAGTGGATTTCCCATTTTTTATTTTATTTGCAGAAATAGATATAGCCACAATTTGCACAAATGTCTATTTTGCAAATGCAAGCTGAATCAGACACACTGCAGAAGTCCGGAGAGGCCAAAAAGGGCCAGATTTCCCAACGATGGACATCTCTACGTGAGGGCAGGAACTGTCTTAATATTAATCTTTGCAATGCTGCCCTGGGAGCCTTTTTCAACAGAACAGTGGGATAAAAATGCTGTAAATAAATAAGTAAATACATAAGTAAGTAAATAAATAAATGCTATGTACATCAAACCTAAAGTGTATTGCTTTAGCACTTAGGAATGGGCATGAAATAGGGCACTATTTCAAACTGTTCAAGATGTACCAGAACACTTTATAGTAATTTGCAAAGTTGGTTGTGGTGGTGAAAGAAAAGGTAAACAAGCGTTTTAATCCTGAAATCCATGAAAAGGACCCATTAGGCATGTCAGTTTTGTATATGTAGATTTGCTTTGCTCTTGAACTGGTAAATGAGGGTTGCTTTGGTACAGAGCCAAATAATATATTGAGGCAATTTCATGCCTCATGAATTATAGAAGAGAATGCTTGGTACGTGGAGCTTGCATCTTCGCCTGGCTGGCTTGCCCACCCCCACTCCCCCTTTTGGTTTAATCCCTTTGGGAATCTTGGTTTGAGCCATCTTCCAGAGGCTGCATGATGTCTCTGAAAGCCTGCAGACTCCTTCAGCAGAATGGAAGGAATTCTAAATATGAGCCCCTTTCCCCCCTTGACTGGAGCCTTTTCCCACCTTCTTCATTTTGCTAACTCCCAGAGGGTAGCAAAAATGCTTTGATCTTATCATAATGGTCAGCCCTGGTTACAAAGGAAAACACTTTTCTGAACTTGGGGCTCTTCGGCACAATGTGTTTTGAAATCCCTTCTGTCTTCTTGGCTCTTTGGGAATCAAGAGTTGCTAGCTTTAAAGAAAGAAAGAAAGAAAGAAAGAAAGAAAGAAAGAAAGAAAGAAGCGGGTATGTTTTTAGGGAGGAAGGCTCAACCATATTGATTGCTTTGTTTACTTAGAATCTCTCACACAACCGAAAATCTTCTGTTTCAGGGGCAAGGAATTTGTTCAGCTCTGAGGGTGACAGCAGGAATAGATTGTGAACCCAAGGGCTGTCTCTAATTTGCATGTTTTAGTTGCAAGTCATTAACTGAATCCGTATATTGTTTTTGTAGACTTGGCCAAACACTGGTTGGTGGACAAGTCACGTGCATTTTATAAATTCCAGAGGGGTTGTCGCATTAAGCCTGTTAAAGGCAGAAAAAGCTGTGGCACTGTACAGCAGGCTTCCCCAGCCTGGTGCCCTCTAGAGGGACTACAGCTCCCATCATTCCCCAGCCAGGACCTCTAGAGGGCACCAAGTTGGGGAATGGTGCCATATAGATTAACCACATTATTGTGTCCAGTTTAATAGATCAATTGACCTGAAAGAAAAAGTCAAGCTGACATACCTATCTTTACATGTGGGATTATTCAGGATTGGATGTGGGATTGTCCTAATGTATGTGTATTTCCTTAAGCCATCCTGTGAGTGTGTGTATCAAAACTTGATTGAAGTAGTGTGTCCAGGCCCCATGGAGCCAGAGGCAATCAACAAGGTTGGAGACAGGGAGTCATGTTCCAGAGTGTGGAGAGAAGGATTCAAAGCAGGGAGAGGGGACCTATGCCCCTCCAGATGTTCTTGGACTCCAATTCCCATCAGCACCAGACTGGCCAGTGGTAAGGGATCCTGGGAGTTGTAGTTCCCAATCTGGAGGGTCACCAGTTCCCCTTCTCTGGTCTAGAGGCTGAAGATGTGGTCTGAGATGGGTCGTATTCCACAGCAGGCAGATGAAGAGAGGAGGGGTGCGAATCTGTTCAGCAGCTTCGCTCAAGGCCGAGTTGCTTAGACTGAGGAAGCCAGCCCAGAGCAGCAGTTAAATAGACCATCCAGGCCCCTGTTGCTTCCTCATATCACCTGGCCAGGGTGGGCCAACGGGCTGCAGTAACCTCTTTGGCCATTATGTGGGTAGCACTGCAGTCCTCAGTCATTGTATACAGTGACACTGGGTGTGTGGGTGTTATCAGTGCCGGCTCCAGCTTTTGGAGGGTCTTTGGGCAAGACCCTCTCCATGGGCCCTACTTCCTCACTGAGTCTGTCTTCTCACACCATTGTCAGGTGAATATACATGTCTGTCTGTCTGTCTGTCTGTCTGTCTCTCTTTATGTCTATATCTATCAATTTATATCGCACACTGGTTTGTCATTGTAAAAGTTTGTTTTCCAAATCTTGCTTCCAGTCCCCTGACTACCTTTCCTGGCACATTTTCAGATGCATCTCTTTTTTCTCTGCAGGCTTAGAGCATGCTCGTTGTTTAAAAATGCAAGTTTAGATTCTCACAATTCTAAGGAGAGCCTCTGCTCGAAGCACAGAAGTACCTTGGGTGGGAGTGACAAGATGTCCCTCTTCTGTTTTTCTTGTAAAAAGGATAGAAAGCAATTGGACTGACCTGAACTCCCCCACCCCTGGTGAATAGGATTTTAATTGCACTCATGATGGGACTAATTAAGGCACAGAGGGCTGGTGTACATGCTAAGAGTATAGCAAGGAAATCCATGGCTCAGCTCTGACTCCAGCTGTGAACTCACTAGGGCAGCCTTTCCCTCCAGATGTGTTGGACTACAACTCCCATAATTCACAGGCAGGAATTATGGGAGTTGCAGTGCAACACTTCTGGATAACACCTGGCTGGGAAAGGCTACACTCGGTGGACTTAGGCAAGGCTCTCTCCTCCCCCTACCCTTATGTATTGGCCCCAGGCCTGTAACCAAGTCACCTGTAGTTCTAGAGGGGCTTAGAGATCCATAATGCTTGCTTGGGTTCATTATTGATGCAATTCCCTTGCTAGTGGGCCTCTGAGCATGTGAGTTGAGTCAAAGGTCGATAGTAGTGGCCTCAGTGCATTCCATACTAATGAGCTAGAGGGCCTTATCAAGGTGTGCCTGGGAAGTGAGGCTTGTTTGCCTTAAAGTTGCAGGTGTCTGTAGTTCTGGGAAAGCTCTGACTGTTTCCCTTCTGACCAAGCACTGCTAGTCTATGCTGGAAATGAATGCCGATTAACACTTGCTGTTGTCATGCTGCCTCATTGCTAAAACATGTATAGTATAAAACCCATTTTACCCCATGGCTCTGGGTTCAGAGAAGCTGTCTTATCCAACCATTGGGTACACCTGCGTGCTGACTGTACTCAATAAAGTATATCTTTGTAAATAAAATCAGCGGATCTGATTTATCTCTATCGTGGCACCTCTAAATTGAGAGTTCGAAGCCTACTGCAGGGACAATACACCTTAATCTGCAATAATCATAACAGCCTACCTTCCTGGGCTGTTTCAGGAGTTATTGAAATAATTGCTTCTGTTCTCTTTTTATTGTTTGCTGCTGGAGTCCACTGTAAATTGTTTTATTGTGTGTGTGTATTTGCAATGGCCTTTTTTTAACTACATGGCTAGCCATCTTGGATACCTGAAAGGTGGGATACAAATGTATTTAATTTTAAAAAAAGAAAAAGTGTACATGACACCAGTTAAGATGCACTGTATAACTGCGAAGCTATCATTATTCTCTGTTTGAGGCTGACCATGTTTTTAAAATTGTTATTCCAGAGTTATCCTCCCTCATGTCGCATGGAGCGAGCTTCAAGTTAGAAATCTGGTAAGGTAAGAACATTTAGCATGTTGTGTTGATAAAGAAAAGACAATGGGTTGGATCCAAATCAGCCTTTGGGATGGACAATGGACATTTGTATGCAAGAGGTTGCAGGTTCATTCCCTGCCATCTCCAATTAAAGAACGATCAGAAAACAGGTGATAGGAAAGACCCTTTTCTGCCTGAGACTCTGTAGAGCTGCTGCCAGTCAGATCAGTCAATACTAGGCTAGTTGCACAGTCTAACCAAGTAGAAAGCCTCCTACTTAGAGCAGGCCCATTGACATAAATGTGACTTAAGTTAGTCATTACTATCTTAAGTCCCATTCATTTCAATGGGTCTACTCTAAGTAGGAGTTATGTCGGATTTTACCTTATGTTTCTGTGAATGGAGAAGTCTAGGCAGTTATGGGACACTACATAGAACTGTAGTGACTGCCAGTAAGCTACCAGGCCAAGTTCAAGGTTTAGGGATGGGCGGACGAGCAATGTTTGAGATTGCTAGGATTCTCCGAACATCGCCTCACCAGTCTTCTCATGCCCAATTCCTGTTTGTGTTTATGATTGCTGCTTACTCTGTGGGAATGGGAAAATTGCGCAAATTGAGCGGCGATCGAACATGAAATTCACGCAGATTTCCTCAAATTTCCTCCATAAACTAAAGCATGACTGATTCAGACTACAGGGAAATTTGTGCAAAATCAAACTGGGAAATTTGCACAAATTGACCACAAGCGCGTGTCCAGCGATTTGCGAACATTTTTGGTGGGCTCACAATCGCATTTGGGGCTTCGAACAGGGCACGGTCGCATGTTTTGCAAGCAAAACTGAAATTCTCATACATTCCTAGTTTTGTCATCAACATATAAAGCCTTAAACAATTCGGGACCAGGTTGCCTTGGGCATCACCTTGCCTCTTATGTCCTTTCCCCAACTTTGTCATCCTCAGAAGATGTGCTTCTGATGGTGCCACGTGTGTGCAACAGGGCATTTAGTGTTGTAGCACTTGCCCTTTGGAATGCACTCCCTAATAGCACCAGGCAAACATCTACAGTTTTGGCTTTCAGCTGCCTGCTTAAGACCTATCTCTTTAAGCAAGCTTTCCCTGAGGTGTGACTCAGCCAGTTATAACTATAGTTTTACTGTGCAACAGTGATTCTTTTATTATTTATATTATTATTATGTTAAACACTTTGATAGTTTTATTGGAAAGTGGTATACAAAATGTATAATGATGGTGGTGGTGGTGGTGGTGGTAACAACAACAACAACAAATGAGTTGCATGCAGAAGGTCCCTAGTTCAACCCCTGGGATCCCAATTAAAAAGGGCAGGTAGGAGGTAATATGGAAGACTTCTGCCTAAGTCTGCCAGTCAGGATAGACAATATGGGGCTAAGTGGACCAATGGGCTGATTTGGTATATTGCATTCCACATATAGAAGGTGCCTTCCGCATGCGAAGGTGACTTCCAAATGGCCTACACTAGAGTTTTATGTGAGAAAAGTTAAACCAAACCTGACAAAGTTTTTCCACTTGTGCACCAGTTTGCACAAGAGGATGCACAAGAACTGCTATTGTACTTCCCTATTTTAAAACTCTTGTGCAAGCCCTGGAACAAGAGTTTGCAGAAGAGCAGCAGCAGCAATTTTCCTTCTGTTCGTGGTTCTTTGGATCCAGCCCGTTATCTTCAGAGATGGTAAAGAATGATGCACTCCGCTTTTTCCAGGCTCGTTGGTGCAAACGCATTATGTCTCGTTAATGGTGGTATAAGCCGTAGCTTTTTGTATCTGCTGTTTATGTCAAAAGGTTGCTATGTGGGTATTTGTGTGTGTGTGTGTGTGTCTGTATTTTTAGTAAGTGTAGCTGGCTGAACTAAATATGTGGTGTATCAATGGAATAAACTGTGTGTCATGTAAAACAAGCGTCTGAACATGACCTGGAAGTGAATGCAAATGATGAAGGTGCCCACAATGCCCAGTGGTGCTCCCCTCCCATGTAGCTTTGCTTGTTTCATGAGGGACCTCACACTGTTTTGTATGTCTGCCCCTGCCCCTCCCACCTCACAAGTGTACGTGGATCCTGAGGACATCTCTCAATCATCGGCTTGTTTTCTTGAATTGCCACAAAGCACTTGCCCACCCCTGCATATGCGATGGTTGATGTGGGAAAGTGTGTTTGTTTCTGCGTCCTTTTTCTCCCTTTCCTTTTCAGTCCAGGCAGGCTGGTGGATCAATATTTATCTTCTGTGTGGGCTGCACACACTCAGTGTGCCAGAGTTGCTTTCTGCTTTTGATGCAAATGAAAAGCAGTGACAGGCGATGCTGCATCCTTTGATTCATTTGAGATGGGCCAGGGTTGAAACACTTCTGCTCCTTAAGGAGGACCTTTAAAATGTCTGTAGGGACTTTGTACGAGGAAGCTTGGGAGGGTTTTGGAGAAGAGGCGGCAGGAGTCTAGACAGAGCAGAGGAGGTGATTTAAGAATGCTGTTTGTGTGGAAACATAGGCTTCCTTTTCACTGAGGCCAACTTCTGAATTGACTGAATGCACCTCTGTACATTAAAAAAATCCCTGCATGCAGAGAGCTAGCATGTTGGAGAGGTAGCTAAGCTAGAATCCCTGCACGTAGAGAAATAGCATGCTGGTGGGGGGGCAGTTGGACTAGAACTGGATCATCCCCCCAACACTTGTAATTTTAATTGCCCCAACGTGATCCATTTATTTTTACTTGATCACCTTTTTGCAATTAAAAATAAGTTAAAGCAAAAAGTTAGAGCCCCCCTACTCCCGATGTGAGGGTCCCAATCCGGATTGGGCCTCCTGTGCTTACTTTAGCGAAAGAAAGACATGGCTGCTAACTATACCTTCAAACAATTGTGTAGCTTGGCCATCAGAAGCCCTTTTCGTAGGTAAGTTTGAGTGTAATGAATGCTAGGGGGTGGGTTGGAGGCAGCAAGACCTGACCTATGCAGTTTTGTTCATGGTCTGAGCAGGTCCTACAGGCATACAAGTGTATGAACATAGGGACTCTGTGAGTTAGGAAACCTGATTTTTCAGGGTGTACTTGTATGCACGTTAGGCCAGTGTCCTGTAAATTTGTTTCATGTTTGTCTGGCTTACTTTTGTTGGAAAGACTGGTGTGACTTACAGCAGAATTGCTTTATATAGAGAAAGCAAGGCAACACAGCATTTAGTACTGGAGGTAATAAATGCAGACTACAGCCAGTTTAAAACAAGTTCAAATCAACTTTATTAGTGCTTTTATACACATCATCAGAGAAGGCTATCTAACACTGTATACTTACAAACACCCACTAATGCTAGGTGTGTGAATTTAAGTGAGCAAGGCATGATATATGGTTCTGTAGAATGCTGCATGGTGCTTGCTTTTGTTGAGGCAGAGGAGGAAGGAAGAAGAAGGGGAGGGAGCAGGAAATAGGAACTGATCAAGCTATAGGACATTCTGTATTGCCCCCTAGCATGCGGAATTGTTTGTATTATCCAACAACTTTATTCTTTCTGTCATTTTTGTTATTTTCATCACAATAGCATGTTGTGTATTTTTAGTTTTCCATTCCAAGCTAGATGGTATTGTCACAACTCTCCAATACTGACAGTGCAATCGTGTACATCAGAGGTGGGCAACATGTGGCCCACGGGCCAAATGTGGTTTCACTGCTGCACCACCAAAAATAGCTTGTTTTAGCTTGAAAACCCAGCTAAATCTGACCTTTTTACCTCTCTGTAGCAGTTTGCCACCAAAATTCAGTGGCAAAGCATGGATTTTCTCTTGCTTCTGCTGTTGGTGCTGAATTCAGTGGCATGGTAGCAGCAGGAGTACGGCTTGCAGGGGCAAAAGTGGCCCGTGGATCCTCTGAATTTGCCCACCCCTGCTATACATGTCTAGTCAGAAGTAAGTCCCACTGAGTTCAGTGGGACTTACTCACTGGTAAGTAAGAATAGGAGTGCAGCTTTAACATAGGTACTTCTTGCTTTCAAATTCTAAATGTTTCTGCCAAACAGATACAGCGGGGTACAATGTTCCTGATGATCTTACAAGACTGTCAGTTACCTTTTTATGAATTTAATTCTTTTTCTCATTCTTAATTCTTCAGTGGAGGTAATAATACACATCATGAACTGTAGGTTTTGCAATATTATTTCTTTTTCCGTCTTGGCTGCATCAAGCTGCCTGAGCGCTAAAGGTCCATTCCAGCTAAGTGGGGACTGATGCAGCCTTTGGTCTGTTTGGCAAACATACAAAATGGAGGCCCTCTGCTACCACATTAATATTGCAAAACCATGGTCAGCCAATTGGCTTTAACAGAAGCAATCCTTCATCTGGGAGGGTTGAGTGGTTGTCTGCATGTCTCCTTGTGATGACCCATCAGGAGAATTAAATCACTTTTATTGCTTTCATTGTATTATCTCGGGCCGGTATATGTCTTACTAGCATTTATTGCCCTTAAAGTATAGCAGCTTCAAGGTATTTAGGTTAGGAGTCAGTCTGCTGCTTTGTAGCTAGGCACAGTTGAAGAGGTTCCATCTTAAGTGGTGGCGATGGATTGTGAATTATGATTCATGGAGCAGGCTGTGACTTTATAGCTTTTAACCTTGGAGCTCTTCCATTTTTGATGGATTTGTTTTGGGCCTTTCCTGTCCCTGGTGTCATCTCTGCTTGTCACATGTCCTTTTTTACCTAGGCTCATTCCCTTGGCTCATGAATTCCTTTTGCCTTCTAGTTTATTCACAGAGCTTCCTTCACTTCTCCTTTTCTCTCAGATCTAATTTCCTCGCACTTCCCCTTCCTCCACTTCCTTTATTTTTTCCTCTAGGAGAGACACAATTAAATAGGCAACATACTTAAAAAGGTACCAGCTGTTCTGTAAAATTAACTCAAAATCTTGTGTAGTCTTACACTAATTCAGTTTAATGAGACAATGCTACCAAAACAAAAAACATGGCTGGAGACAGGGATCAGATTTATTTATTTATCTATTATTATTTGTTTATTTAAATTTATTTTTAGGCTGCCTTTAAAGGTTGGTTCTTCAGGTGCCAGCCTTGTATTTGTTTGTTTGTTTGTTTGTTTATTTATTTATTACATTTATATCCCGCCTTTCCCCCCTCATTTAAGGAGCCCAAGCTGGCATACATAACCCTCCTCCTCTCCATTTTATCTTCACAACAACCCTGTGAGGTGGGTTGGGCTGAGAGTCTGTGACTGGCCCAAAGTCACCCAGTGAGTTTCCATGGCTGAATGGGGACTAGAACCCAGATCTCCCAACTCCCAGTCCAATACTCTAGCCACTACACCACACTGGCTCTCAACACTCTAGCCACTACACCACACTGGGTTGAAGATTCTGATTCTCAGGCACCAACCTCATTTTTCTGTTAGGGTGATGTAAAATTTGGACTAACAGCAATTTAGGCATGCAGGGTCCTGGGATTAAGGCTCCTTTGAGCTTGGCAATTTAGCCAGCAAGGGGAAGAGCTGTAGCTTTAGCAGTTGTTGAGTGTGTCTGCAGTCAAACAAAGAAGTTGATTTCTTTGTAAATAGCTTTTATTATGTGAATCAGCCAGATCAACAGTGCTTCAGGTTACAGATTTTCTCAGCCACCAGCAACCTAGTTCTAAGATCTCTAATTAGTTGCACAATACTACATAGACTATAGGCCGCAGTGGCTTAGTGGTTAAGACACTGAACTGCAGACTGGAAGGTCGGCAGGTCAGCCGTTCGAGACCCGAGTGCTGCGTAACGGAGTGAGCTCCCGTCTTCAGTCCCAGCTTCTGCCAACCTAGCAGTTCGAAAGCAAGAAATTGCAAGTAGGTAAATGGGTACCGCCTCGGCGGGAAAGGTAACAGCGTTCCGTGCACCTCGGTGTTCAGTCATGCCGGCCACATGACCACGGAAGCGTCTTCGGACAGCGCTGGCTCTTCGGCTTAGAAACAGGGATGAGCACCGCACCCTAGAGTCGGACACGACTGGTTGGGGACACCTTTACCTTTTTTTTTTACATAGACTACCTGAAGATCCCTTTGACAGATGTGCTATTGCTATGAAAGTTGCAACGAAACTGGCAGTACAAAACCTGAGTGGCTTTTCTAGTCCCACCCTCAGGGAGGGTCTTCCCATAGGGACCTCTTTCGATGGGCCAACCTTGCAGAATTCCTTCCTTCCCAAAGTTGCTCCTCCCTCTTGACCTGATGTCTGATTCTGGTGTCCATCACTCCCAACTCCTTCCTCCCTGTCAGATCTTGGATTCCTACAGTTTCCGTTTGGCCTTGATCCAACTGATTAACTGGCCTCTGGACAGAGTCCTCTCTTCCCCTGTCTCCCTGCTCTATCTCCTGAAACCTTAGTAACTCCCCCACCGCTTCGCCCTCTTCCTCATCGGACTCTGAGTCCATTCCCACACCCTCTCAAAATGCTTTTGCAGATGTGCTGGGCCCAATCCTTACAGAGGTCAAGCACATGCATTGCATGCAAAAGTTCCCACGTTTGATCCCTGGCTTCTCTTGATAGGGTTAGGAAAGACTCCTGCCTGAAACCCTGGAGAGCTGCGATCAGTCAGTGTCGACAACGTACCATCTGGGGTGGGGAGACAGCGAGGGCAAAGGGGAATGGAACAGAGTAGCCTGGAAAAGTGCATGGCTGGATGGCTGGATGGACTTCTAAACAGGAGCAATCCATGCTGCAAAATTTTGTTGCAGGACCCCTTGTACAATTTATGAACCATCTATTTCTTGTACTGCGTGTAACCACAGCTTTCATAAGAACAGAAGAAAAGCCATACTGGATCAGACCAAGGGTCCATCTACTCCAGCATTTTGTTCACACAGTGGCCAACCAGCTGTCAACCAGGAACCCACAAGCAGGACACAAGTACAACAGTACCCTCCTGCCCATGTTCCCCAGCAACTGGTGTACAGAGGCTCACTGCCTCTGGTACTGGAGGTAGCACATAGCCATCAAGACTAGTAGCCATTGATAGCCTTTTCCTCCAGGAGCTTGTCTAACCCCCTTTTAAACCCATTCAAATTGGTGGCCAACACTGCATCTTGTGGTATCCACATTCTCCACACCATGCATAATTTTGTACACCTCTATCATGTCTCCCCTTTCCCTCCTCTTCTCCCCACAAACCTCATATGGTTAAGGAACAGAGTTTCTAGATTTCAAGGGGGGTGACTTCTAGGGCAGTCTTTGAGCCCAGCATATCTTCCTTTACGGATCGAGCCGTGACTCCTTTGTTGCTATTCTGGTGGAATTTTTCAAAACTGCCAGTCCTTTTGTAAACAAAGTAGTTGCAAGCTGCCTAGCTGAAGCCCGGATGTATCAGAGTAATGTTCCGTTAAGCCAGCCAGAAACTGATTGCTTGGAGGAGTCAAGCAGCTGCCTATTAATGCAATCCCCTTCTCTGTAAAAACATGCACTGCTCCGATTGCTTTCATGAGCATTGTACCCAACCCCCCTTTTGCGGTGCCAGTCGAGCGAGTCTTCACCCTTCCTCTCAATTGCACCCCATGTTCTAGGCCATTGGGCATGTCCTGTTGTGGCCCAGTGCCTGCTTTCTGCACCAAAAAAGTAAAGAGGAGAGCTGACATGTTCAGTCAGTTTAAATTAGCAACCTTAAGGCACAATCCTATGCATGTTTAAACAGAAAAAAGGCTTACAACTCCCAGCTGTGCTGGTTGGGGCATGCTGGGAGTTGTAGGCTTTTTCCCATCTAAGCATGCATAGGATTGCACCCTTAATCCATTTAAAATGCTTTTTTATGATTATTAATTAATTAATTTAAAATATTTATTGGCTGCCTTTCAGGGTAGCAGTACAGCAGTAAAACACATGCAACCAGTCTGAGCAATAAAAACACACTAAAGCAGTAAGCACAATAAAAGCAACCCTAAAAACAACCTTTAAAAAAGTTCCCTGATTATAGGGGGTCTTAAGTTTTTTTTCTAAATAATTATTTTTAATACACCTGTATTATATAATATTACATTATAGAAACACATGTAATACATAAACATAGACTACTTTAAGAAAAGCTGCAGATGGAAAGCAGTTTCAGAATTCCCTCCTGTGTGAAAGGGAAAAAAGAATGCCTCTTCCAAGTTGGCACCGGGTGTGACACATGCATGCATGCATACCAACCTGCTCCGGTCACTGAGGTCATCGGGGGGCATGCTCCTGGTGGTTTCACATGGACCTATGGGCCATTTGGAGTCCACCAGGCAAAGAGCCTTCAGCGTGGTGGCCCGCTTTCTTCAGAACTCCCTGCCCCTGGAGGTCAGGCAGGCACCAACACCGCTGTTTCTGGCGCCTCCTGAAAACAAGCACTGTTCCAGGAGGCATTCCTTAACTGACCAGTCACAGTTTTTATTGGTATTCCGTTTTTTAAAAATAGCATAATTTTAATCTGGTGTTTTAATCTTTTTAACCTTTTACTGTTTTATCTCTTGTGTTCACCGCTCCGAAATCTGTTGTAGATATGGAGCAGTATGCGAACGTTGTAAATAAAATAAAATAATAAATCAATCAATCTGGTGAAGAACATGATAGTGTGTTATGTTCTTCTGAGACAGAAGCTTCAAGGATGGACACACTCAGAAGTTCCTGCTTCCTATAATTTCCAGAGGAGTGGCTGTATTGGTCTGTGCTGGTTTGTTCTAGATTTGGAGCAGTATATAAATATTGTTTGTTAATTAATTAATTAATTAATATAAATGCATGGGAGCTCAAATTCCTGGGATCCCAGAGGAGTCCTGGCCACCTTAGTTTTTATATTGACTCTCATGTTTTATGCTGGGGTGCAGAACCTCCAGTCTGAGGACCAAATCAGGCCCCCCGGGTTCCTAAGAAAGGCCTTTGGGGTTCCCAATAGAGCCCTTTGGGGGCCCCCTATGGCCGCACCACTTTCTCCTGGCCCCACCCCTTCCCCCCAACACAGACAGGTGGTTTCCCGGTCTTTGTACAGTTTTTCCGAAAGTTGACATGCCTCTCCTAAGGCGTAGCTACTGGCAGGTAACAGGTTTAAGCTAAAATATGACGGGTGTGTGTGTTGGGTGTGGGGGAGGTTGCCTTTGGCCCAGCTTCTTTTCCCTTTGACCCTGCCTCTTATGCATTGGCCCCACCCTTTTGCATTCAGCCCCACCTACCACTGGAATGCACCCCCCCCCGAGCTTCTCTGACATGGAATTTGGCCCTCTGGCCGAAACAGGTTCAACATCCTGTTTATACTGTAAGCCTCCTTTGGAAGAGTGCAGTCTTGAAAGGCAGCTAAGAGATGCATGAAAAAAATCGATTTTAGTTGGTTAAAAGCCCCTGCTTTCTTTCAGTTCTGAGTCTGGGTATTCTCCTTGATCCTGACTCCTGTTTAGTCCTCTGGTTTTGACTTGTTTTTTTGGCTCTGACTGCTGGCTTACTTTTTGAACCTGTCTCCTTGTGTGCCCTGTGGTTCTGACAGACTCTTCAGTCCTGGCTGTTCCTACAGTTCCCGTTTGCTAATTCTTGGCTCAACCTGGAACATCCTTCACCAACCTCATTCCCTTCAAGAGTTTTGGGCTTCAACTCTCATTAGCCCTGGCCTGCACAGCCAATGGCAGGGCAACCACTTATGAATCGCCGAAAAATTGGAAAGGCATCACGGAAAAAGACAACAAAAGAGGAAACCAATTTGCATAACATTTGCATATTTATTTATTTATTTCATTTCATTTCTATACCGCCCAATAGCCAAAGCTCTCTGGCAGCATAGGCTGATTTGCGTGTATAACTGTAAATAGTCACCAGTCACAGTTTTATTTATTTATTATTTATTTATTAAATTTATTAATCGCCCATCTGGCTGGTCACCCAGGCTGTTTTTATTAGTTTTCTGTTTTTTAAAATAGCATAATTTTAATCTGGTGTTTTCATCTTTTTATCCTTTTACTGTTTTGTCTCTTACATTCACCACTCCGAAATCTGTTCTAGAGATGAAGCGGTATATAAATATTTTAAATAATAAATAAACAAATAAATAAATAGAAATAATCACTCTAATTTAAACAGAGATATAGTAAATCTTACCATAATGCAGGTGTGACTGTGACTAAGCAGCCTGTGTGGCCTGCCTGTTCAGTTTGCTGTCCAGGTATTAACTGGTGATAGGACACAGGGTTTTTTGTTCTTAATCTTTAAACCAGAATTGAACAAGAAAGCCTTTCAAATAGAGGACTGTCCTCTGTAAAAGGCAACATATGGCCACCCTAGTCAATCGTCAGGTATGCTGGAAGTTGTGGTCCAAAATATTTGGAGAGCACTAGATGGGAAAGCCTAACTGTCAGGGCTCAGCTGCAGTGCTACAGTGGGCGTTGTAGGTTATATAGGCAGGATTTGATTAGAAGTAGCCTGGGCCTGTTCAGCCTTGGGAATGTCAGAATCTGTGTGAGCTTATCCATGTCAGTGTGTCAGCAAGCAGAGCCAGGGGGAGCCACCCAACTCCCTGTCCACCTGCTGGTCTGGCCTTGGCAGGCAGGGAGGCTAGAAGCTGTCCGCGAGAACCTGACAGAGGTGGGGTGGGGTTTGCAGAAGCGTCGCTCAGGTTGAAGTGTCGCTGCTGGAGGGCTGAGCAGTGGTGCCCTGTTGAGACAAGGGCCTTGCTGAAAGGCCAAAGGCCCTTGTCTGTCAAGGGATCTGGAGGGATTGTCTTAGAGTCACGCCTTCCCCATTTAAGCTGATGCAAAGGTGAAGAGCCTTTGCTAGGAACATCTCATCTTCTTTGCCCAAAGCCTTCTCTGTTTGGATCCATCATCGTCTGGGCTTTTGGAGGCACTCTGCACATGGACTCTCCCTTAACTGGAACTTTGGATTGCTAAAGACTTGCCATGAAAAGTACTGTGAGGCTTTTTATAGACTTGAACTTTTCTTGCTGTGGATGGTGTGTGCCTCTGTTTGTCATCTGCTCAGCGTACTGGTAGGCTGGGTTTGATCTATGACTCTAACCTAGACAGGTGCCCATGGCCTAGCCCTGGCATCAGTACACCATCAAAATCACTGCTCTATTCCTAGTGCCCAACACCATGTAGACACAGTCAAAACCACTGCCCGGCTAGATAGGAGTCCTGGAGAGGGAGATGGAATCCCTAATGGCCGCAGCTATTTCCCTTCCATGATCCTGAAGCCTGTGTGTGTTCATGCATTCAGAACCCATAGTTCACAATTATCTGCTTGCCAAATTCTAGTTTTGTCCTAGTTTTGCTTTGGGGGAAAGTCGAACAACCCATACTGTCCTGTGGCCTGTACACTTACCATTCGGAATAATCACCACAGGCTCAAAAAATCCATGTTCCCAAGGCAGACTTTTCACTCAGAGTAATTTAGCACGACAGGACCAGTCCTTCCTTCACCTCCACCACCCGTATACCTTCTCTTAATTTGCAAAAGAGGCACATATATCAAGCTTTATATAGTACTCTGTGGTTCTTTTGCTAGCTTTGGTTATTTGGGAAAGTGCCTGGGGTTTTTATCTTTTAATTGGGTAACCACTGAATATTAAAACAGGCCTATTATGCAGCGTACTAAATTCTGAGATGCTCTGAAATGTAAAATCATTAAATGGACATTAAGAAAGGATGGGACTGAGGTCAGTCCCTCCCTCTCCTTTGACAAGGACAGAGATTTAAGTGGGCTTCTCTAAACGTTCTGCTCGTAAAAGATTACGGTTATTTCCTCTACTAAAAAACTTGGGCGGTTGAGTGCCTATCATTTCAAAAGTGAAATGAGGAGACCCCAAAATAACTTGTAGCTTCTACATACTTGGGGCGCATCATGGATATAGAGAAGTACATACATTTGTGAATTAAAATGCATAAAAAGCCATTAATTCATTAAGCCAGCTCTGAAGAGAGAAATGCGAAACCACAGTACAAGAAGGGTGAATTCGAAGTCCAAACGAAACCACATTTTGTGCATTATGTCTTTGCTGGGTTTTTTTTTTTTCATGCTCCTCTCAAACATGTTAGTATTGGTTCGTGGCTGTTATTTTTGTGCCTGTTTTCCTTCTTTGCCCTCATTGTCATCAACCTCATTTTCCCACATTGAGATTTAATCATGTTCATTCTAACCGCCCATGTCGATGATGTGATGTCTTATGTGATGTAATGAATGCTCATAAAGAAAGTGGCGTAGATCACCACAGCTAATAGGATTAAAATTAGGAATAGGAGTGTGGAAGAGGAAAATGGGACTGAAAAGAAGCCGCTGCCGCCAGAGGAACGGGGGAGCATCAAACAGCATTGAAACAATGCACATGGTTAGCACAGAGACTACATTTTCGGTAATAATGTGCTATTTCCAATGCGAACATCAAAATTAATACCATAGTGGATTCCAGAAATCAGTTAAATACGGGAATGTACATGTGCTAAGTTTATCACATCCTCTTTTGCTTCCTATTATCAGGTAATGTGTTAACTTGGGTTTGCCACCTGGCTAATGTCAAGTTAGCTGAACTTTTTATTTTTCCATACCATCTGGCTTGCTCATCCCCCCCCCCCACCATTTTGGCTCAGTGTTAATCAATAAACAAGTATGAAATTTCCATACACTGAAAGGAATTAAAATATACAAATATTACATAACTGGCTTCTTCTATGGAAAGGCATTAATTAGTGATCCTGCTGAATTTGGTAATTAGTCAGCTTCTGGGTCAAAACTAGGGATGCTGGAGAAATCCACAACAGAATCAAATGAGTTCAGATTTCTGTGAATCCAACTGGCAGCTTCCACAGTGGACCGGCTTTTCCCAAGTTGCACGGATTCTGTGGACTTGCGGACCAGTTTTTTTACTTGCCAGAATTTTATGAAAAGTAAAATTTAGTGGTAGAAAAGTACATAATTTAGTCGTAGAAAAATACATTTTAAAAAAAACACCGGATGAAAATGTGCATTTCCCCCATAGGCTAAAGCATGAAAACCCATTCGGGGGTGTGAGTGTGCATTTTTGCCAGTGCAAATTTGTGCAAATTCAGCTACTTGGGAAAAGCCCAGTTCCATCAACGAGTGGCAGATGGACCAAAGGCACCTGACAATCTGTGAAATGCAGACAGAATAGATTTTACAAAATCCATACATCCCTAGTCAAAACACATCCATTCATAATGATAACCTTTACAGCAAGCCTGGATCAATGTATCTGGAATTTGCTATTAACTTTGGGATGGCTTGCAAGCTTTAGAGCATGCATAGTGCATGCGCTGAGTTGCTTGGTTTAACCTGTGAATGATCTGGTGCGTCCACCACTGCTTCCCTTGTCTTTGTTGCGGCCGCAGCTCTGGCTTCACAAGGAGGAGGAGGACTTTGCTGGTCCATCTTCTTCCCTCTTCCATATACCAGTGATTACTGAGTAAACATCAGATAATGAAGGCAGGCCATGTGAAAACAACTCATCGGGAAGGGAGCACATAACGTGGTGACGCATGACATCATGCCATGTTACATGATTCCAAACTACAGCTCCCAAGACGCACTGTGATATTTCACATGCACAAAAACTCATATACATGGGATGAGTTCATGTATTAAAGGAGAACTCTTGTCTGAACTCACATGGACAAATTTATTATTTTCCGAGTAAATAACAAACTCACTCGTCAGTTCTCCCATCACTAGTATTAAAACCATGTTCATACGACTTGAATTCTCTGAGATGGTCCACTGGTAGTAAGAACCAGCCCCTGCCCAAGGTGTCTCACCACCTGAAGTGAGAACATGTGCCTCCTCCTCCTCCTCCTCATGCCCCTTCCCTCCTCTGCTGCCACTGCACAACCCTTCCCTGCCCCTGCCTCATGCTCCTTCCTCATTGTGGGGCTCTCACAAGAGCTCAGCCGAGTTTTGCAAGATCTTGGCAGGCCAGAGCCCCACAGCAGCAAAGCTAAGGGGAGGGGGGCACGTGATGTGAGGGGAACAGGGCGGGTGGTGGCTACTGCTCCAGAGAGCCCCGCCAGCTGCTCTTTCACTGGGGCAAATGCCATGGCGGGTGAGCGGCTTGCGGGGCTCTCTAGGGCACCTGCTGGAGGCTGTGGTGAGCCCTCCTGGAGAGATGTGGAGCTGTCAGGAGCACCCTAGCGGCCTCTTTCAGTACACTCTAATAGCCAACTGAACACAGAGACGAAAGGATTCTTTTCAAGGCTTTAATCCTTTTACAGCTTAATGACTCTTTCAAATGCTAATCACCAGCGACTAAGCAATGAACAGCAGAGTAGCCTATGATCTGGGTAGGCAGTTGGTCCCTGTTTGAAGGAGAATTACTTGAAGACCCTGAACTTATGGGCTAGGGAGAGATCTTCCCTCTTTCCCTTGGGTCCACAGGACGCGGCTGTTGCTTGCGCGCCAAATGGGCACTACGCCTCCTTTCCGCGCCCTCCATCGCTTGTCGCTCCCTGCGTTTGCGTCGAGCGTCTAGCAAGCCCCCCACCTGCACTTGCTCACTGCCAGGGTCACTATCTATCTCAGGAATGCTGGCAGGAGGAATCTCTGCCAGCTGCTGTGCCTGTGAGGGATGAGCGGGCTTCTCTCCCACGGATTGCTGATCCTCCTCAGAATCAGAACTACTCTGGGGTTCTATCGGCTCAGTTTCTACCCTGACAGGAGCAGTGTAATTTGTCATTCCCCCTGATCCACCACCTCATTTTGCCTCATGATAGGACTAGTCCTGGCAAGAGCCATTTCATAGACTTAGGCTCTTGTGTAGTAATAGTTAACACATGAAAGAGGTGGTCACATGAATCCCCCACCAGCCCCATTTGTCCATTGTATAGCAGAGTGATGAGTTCAGACCAGAAACCAGAGCACAGTGGTTAGGTTAGGCTCAGTTTGGAGCTAGCAGGTGTGGTATGGTTGTGTTCCTGGATCTATCCATGCTAGGGCTGTACACCACTTTGTCCCGAACCCCGAATCCCAAAGCAGATTGGGGTGATTCAGGCTGAAGCGGTCTGATTCTGGAGTGGGTTGGGAGTGGCCCAAAGTGGGTTGGACCACTCCCAAAGCACTTTGGGCTGCTTTGGCACAATCTGGGCAGCCACCTGCCCAGCCATGCGAGCCCCTTGCTCTTTACCTAGGCCTGTGGGGAGCGCCCACAGTCATTGCCATCTTGGAGAGAGTCTTCTTCTGGCAAGTTAATGGTGCATAGATTGTGGCCATAAAGGGGCCATCTACACAATATTGCAGGTGTAAATGGGCCAGTTACACCTGTAGTATTGTGTAGATGGCCCATTTAGGGCTGCAATCTACACACCATTTACTTAATGGAAGAAGAAGAGTTGCCATGGTGATCCTCTCCAAGATGGGGGTGGCTGTGGGTGCTCCCCATGGGTCCAGGTAAGGAGGAGAAGGGGGCTTACAGGGCTGGGAGGGTGTGGGTGTGGGTGTGGGGCTCACGTGGTTGGGCGGGGGGGGCTTTTCAGTTGTCCGGATCATGCTTTGGATCCAGTGGCTGAAGCAGGTTGACCTGGCTCTGGATAACCTCCAAGGCTGGGCGGGGCTGATCCGGAAGCTCCAAATTGGCCTCTGGAGTGGGTTAGGGGGCCTACACAGCCCTAATTCACATGATTGCTAAAGTGGGCATATTAAATGCACTCTGAGGCAGCCAGATCATGTGCCATGACTTCCTGCTGCATCTGTGTGAAGCTAATGCGTAATGCAGACATGCAGCTGATCTATGTAGTCATCACAACTTTAAAAAATTGGGCCATACATAGGAATGCACATGCCCACACCTTATTTACACAATATCCTGCCACCCAACTTTACCATATGTGCAATTTGCAATGGAGTGAATGGTGCTGTGTGTTTGCTCCATATATAGTTTTGGTTCCATTTGTAGGCAAGGGCCCTTGCCTTTAATTACACTTATCTTGAAATGGAGCAGCTATTCTGTATTAGCTCTTTTGGAATTTTTGCAGTGAAAATAGTGTACTTGTTGATTATTCAAGCCATTTAAAGCAAGCTGGATTGGAAGGAAAAAAAAGTACATTTCCCCAAACATTTATCCAAGTCCGAAAGCAAGAACATAAGACCTGAAGTTGAAATGTGAAGATTTGTTTCTGTCATTTAGCATCACTAAGAATGCAGCTAAAGTATTCCTTGTTTACCAGGCCTGTAACTATGGCAATGAGATTCAGAAACCCATAACAAATATGGTAAGTGTCTTTTCATCCAGCCTTTGACATGCAAATAGTTAGAACAGGAAAGATGATGATGTATCTGTTGAAAAAGACTCTCGTCCATAAAACCTTATGCCTTCATAAATTTGTTGGTCTTTAAGGTGCCACAAGACTCTGTTGTTTTGGGAGAAATAAAAATAGTTCTGCCTGGCACCTAAAAGGTACCTGGCCAAGCAAAATTCCAGCGGCAGGGGTGGGTGGGTAGGGAGAGAGAGTTTCAACAAGCAGTTCCACAACCGAAAAGGTCGTCTTCCCTCATGGCCATGGTAGAGGCACCCAAAGGAGGGCTTCTGAGGAAGATGGTGGTGTAGATGCTGAATACTAATTGCTGAGGATCAACAGCAGGGGAAGGATAATGCCTTCATGTCCTGCTTGTGGGCTTCCTGAAGCCATAGGTTTGACCCTAAAGAATATAGGATGCAGCACTAAATGTGTCAAGGGCTCCCTGGAGGCCTCTCTCCATCTAATCCAGTAGCCAAGTCCAGACACAGACAAAGGGATTCTTTTCAAAGCTTTATTCCTCTTTTACAACTTAATAACTCTACAGTTAGCAACTAGATATGAGCAACAGAGTGCCTATGCTCTAAGTTGGAACAGTTGGTCCCCGTTTGAAAGGGAATCACTGGCAGACCCTGAACTTATGGGCTAGGGAGAGTCCCTCCCCTTTTCCCTTGGATCCTCTGGGCACAACCGTTGTTTGAGCGCCAACTGGGCACTACGCCTCCTTTCTGCGCCCTCCATTTGGCGCTGCTCCCTGCGCCGGCGTTGCGCGTCCAGCAAGTCTGCTTCCTGCACTCTGTCACTCTCAGGACTGCCATCTATGCTAGGAATGCCAGTGGGAGGAATCCCCATCAGCTGTTGGCCCTGGGAAAGAGGAGTGCACCCCTCTCCCCGGAGAGACCCCTCTTCCTCAGAATCAGAACTACTCTGGGATTCTATGGGCTCAGTGTCCACCCTGACAAAATGAACCTTCGGTCTGATCCAGCAAAGCTCTACTTATGTTTGTATAAGTCAGGACTTTGCCCAGTCTGGCTTGCTATCTGAATACCTCCCTGTTCCTCTAAATGCCTACTCCTAGTTCACCTGTCTTGCTATATTGGCTTACTCTTCCTCTGTACCATGGCCAACCCAAGGCATTCTACTGAGGCAAAGGACAAGATGGCTCACCCCACCCCACTTCCCCACACAGAGGTCAACTGAACCAAACTGGAAGTGGGATCTTACTTCAACACTGGTGACAGGACAAAATCCTCCACTGCACCTAAGCACAGCAGGCTAGCTTACAGGATGCAAGCCAGGCTGCATGGCACACACATCTGCCCTCCTAAATAGATAAGTGTCCTACTTTACAGAGGACAGTCCTCTATTTGAAGGTGTCCTCTCTTTGAAGGGCTGTCTGTCCCAGTCAAAGAATCATAAAGAGAGAGAGAGCAACAAGGGCATGGTCTGAAGGCACATGAGGCAGCCACCGTGCTGAAGCTAAGCAGGTCTGGGTCTGGTCAGTGCTTGGAGGGGAGATCGCCTGGGAACCACACTTGGCCACCTTGAGTTCCATGATGGAACTTAGGTGGGATATAAATGTAATAAATAAATAAATAACAAGGGCCTTCAAGTTGTCCATAAACAGCTAACACCTGGGCAGCAGACTGCACAGGCACATAAGTCACCTGGTTAATGTCCTCCACTATGGTGAGATGTCTTTCTATTTGCATTATAGTTATTATTTATCTATACATAAACATTTCCATATACAAATGTTATGCGAAGTGTGTCCTTTGTTGCCCTCTGTTTTGGCCACCCTATGCTAAGACCTCACCGCCACTCCCCACCCATCACGATCTGCTTCCTGAGGCAGCTACCTCAGTCTGCCTAGTGGTAGGGCAGGTTGTGTCCAACCTCGTCTACCCTATGGATTGGTTCTCCTTCTTAAACACATTCCCACCTGCTAGCCAGGCTCTTAAGATGAGACCCTAATCCCATTTACCAGCAAAACATGATTTTTGCAGATCGCTATCAGGCTTTACTCTCATGCTCTGCTGAACTTATATACTTCTGGCACTTCAGATGTTTATGAAAATTGCACCATGTGACACTGAGCATATTCAAAAGGACAAGGCTCCTTCTTGGACATCCCCTTTCTATGTCAGTTACAGGAGATAATGAGCTGTGCCCAAGGGGAAAAAAACAGGCAAGGAAGAGGTAAGGTTTTACTGCAAGATTAATCAAAACAGATTACTGGGAGTAGGATCCCTCAAGTGGGGGCGGAGGGGATGACATTTTAATTGCAATTTTAATTTCCAACCAGTAGGAGGCTAGAGGGGAGGAATCCCCACCTGGGAAAATATTTTCTGCAATGCCCTCCCCCCAGGACTAAGCAGTTTTTTTTTAAAATGCAAAAAGTGAGATAAATTAACTAATGAGGACCCAAGCCTAAGCTGGAGTGCTTGGAAGGAACATACCCCGAGGAGATGGGGATGGAGTTTGCAATGGCCAGCAATAAAGTGAGCAGTGTCGTAAAACAATACCGACATGAAAGTTGACGATTTATGCTTCTCTCATAATCCAGTCATTACTCCAGATTATTTCATGGGGGGTGGGGTCATAAAACTAATAAGCACCTCTTCCAAACTGACAGCCCAAAATATTCGTAGCAGAGGGAGCTGCCTAATTTTCCTATTATCTGCAAGATAAATGCTGTTTAGCCTTCAAAGCAGCAAATAGGGTTAGCTGGGTTTTAGGATCTGGTTTCACAGCACCTGAAAACTGCAGGAGGATTTAACAGATTTTGGGTGTAATGCACAGCTGCAACTGAAAGGGGCTTCCAGCAGCTTTTCTACCAAATAGAAGCACCAAAACAGGAAGCTGGAAAGGTCAAGGGTTGAAACTGGGACAGTTTCAAGTGTGGTGTAGAGGTTGTGTGCTGGACTGGGACTTGGGAGTGCGTAGAGTGTTGAACTGGGATTCAGGAGGCCTGGGTTCTAGTCCCTACTTGGTCATAAAGCTCACTGAGTGCCTTTGGGCCAGTCAGTCACTGACTCTTAGCCTAACCTACCTCACAGGGTTGCTGTGAGGCTGGAATGGAGAGGGGGAGGATCATATACACTGCCTTGAGCTCCTTGGAAAAAGGTGGGATAGATATAAACGTTAACAAATAAATAAAATAAATAAATGTGTCTAATCCTCCTTTAAGGCTGTATTATATTCTTTATCATTTATGTATTTAATTTTTTATGTCATTCATGAGTTGCCTTATAGCTCGGGGTGGCAACTTGTGGCCCTCCAAATGTTTTGGCCTACAGTTCCCATCAGCTTTAGCCAGCCTAACCAATGGTGAAGGATGGTTGGAGTTGTAGGCCAAAACATCTGGAGGGCTACAGGTTGCCACCCTTGTTATAGTTGAAGCTCTTGGGATGACATACATAATAAAGACAAGCACAATCAAACCAATAATAAATGCTGATAACATCACATAAAAACTAAAAAAAATTAAAAGCAACAGCAGCAACAACATTTTCAAAGTAGAAGATAAATATCAAGGTGGCATGGGGGAGGACAATTTTAAAATGCAGCTTTAACACACATAATTAGGAGTAAAGCAAATAGCAAGCTAACCAAATTAAAAGGCATGAGAGAATAAAAAGGGTTTCGCCTGGTGCCAGAAATTCAACTAAATTGGTACCAGGGCAGACCTCCCGGGCGAGGGCATTTCATGGTTGGAATGGGTTTTCTAAAATAACATGTGGCCATGAATTCCATAAGAATTGCATATTTTGTCAAAAAGTATTTTCTTTTATGTTCTGAATCTACTGCCAGTAGAATTCTAGTGTTAGGGAGAGGCAGAATAATTTCACTCTCTACTCTCGATAATCAAAAATTTCTTGTATCCTTGACTTCTTGGATTGTTGGCAAAGTGAGAATTGCTACCAGCATTCCTACAGGGATCAGGGTTTTTCTAAATTTGTAGAAATTCCTTCCCCAACCTAGCACCTTCCCAATGTGTTGGACTACAACTCTCATCATCCCCTGCTAGCATGACTGGAGATGGTGAGGGTTGTAGTCCCAACATCTTGAGGATGCCAGGTTGGGGAAGTTATAGATGCTGTCTGACACTTGAAATATTAAGAATATTATTGCAGAACTTTCTTCGGCCCCCTGAGACTTTTATTTTTCAGGACCAAGAAAAGGGCCTCTTCTTAAATCAAAATGTGTGGAGATAAAAATGTCTTCCATGAGGAAAATGGAACTGTTCTTTGTCTTGCTAGGACACAAGAGCTCTATACAGAGCTCTATCTGTATTATCTAGATTTACAGATCTTTTCTTGTTGTGACCTCCTAAAAAATAATAATAAAAAATTGGCTTGTTTGTCTTGGCTGATGATTTTCTAACCTTGTTATGAAGGTCACACTGGAAGTTGGCAGGAAGGTCTTCCTGTGGTATTTAAGTTATGGCTTCAATATTTATTATATTACATGGGTTTGATGCATGACAGTATGATTGTCCAGTGAGCTCACAGAGTGATTCATGAGACCAAATTTTATAGTGCTTGTGCTGTTACCAAAGGCAGCATTATGGTCTTGGCATTATATGTTATGACTGTACCTTAGAACACAATTCATTCTCATCTGAAACATCATCAGGGTATCCCCTTATTTAAACTTGTGAGAAGCCATGCATGGGTGGAAATTCGGCTAGCCTGACTACTCCACCTGAAAATGATTTTGCCATTCCCGAGAGAGCTGGGAGCTGGCAGTCATATGCTGCTAATGAACCCAAGCCACAAATATAAAAATATAATGTGACCAAAGACAGAAGGAAGTGATGGAGCATGGAGGAAAAGACAAGACGTCCTGTGTGAGGCTGTACAACAGACAGGAAAGTTTTGTTTTGAAAAACTATAGGAAAGGGATGTATGGATTTTGTAAAATCTGTTCTGTCTGCATGCCACGGATTGTTAGGTGCCTTTCATTTCACCATCCTCTTTGATGGAGTTGGATTTTTTCCAATTTCCTGAATTTGTGCAGATTCACATTTGCGCAAATTCGCAGTTGCAAAAGTGCACAATCCCCCCCCCCCAACGCACAAATCTCTCCCAAATGCACACTTTCATGCTTTAGCCTCTGGGGAAAATGTGCATTTTCAGCTGGTGTTCTTGTATTTTATGTATTTTTCTACAACTAAATTTGTGTAAAACTCCAGAAAATAAAAAGCTTCAAACCTCTGCAGAATCTGTACAACTCAGGAAAAGGCTGTCCGCTGTGGAATCCATGGGTGGGATTCATAGAAATCCAAACCCATTTGATTCTGTTGCAGATTTCTCTGACATCCCTACTATAGGAGGTAATCAGAATTACAGATAGGCTAATGGACCCTGGGACTATACATTAACAAAGTGTCAGCCTGCATGATGTGCCAGCCATCTCTTATTTCAGGCCATGCTGAAAAATATTTCGCTTTCTTAAAGAGTTTAGAGAGACTAAACTAACGCTGAGAGGCATTGTCTTTAATAGCTCATCACAAAACTATATAAGAAAAATTCTTGGCTTGGCTTTATGACAGCACCAAGATTCAGCCTTCACTCTTAAGGCAGAGAGGGAAAAAGAAAGGTAAGAGTCTTCCAGACTGTCATGACCTAGGATTCTAATTCTTCTTCCTCGGGAGGGGAAGCCTCTGATATAGACCTCAGACCCAGAAGAGGATGTGGCCCTGAAAGCACCCATCAACATCCCTCTCACCACATGGTCCCCAGCTTCAGAAGACCCCCTGATACCAGTTCCCATCCTCAGATTCTGTGGACTCCAGTTCTAAAGCTGCCATCACACCCCAGTTGCCTCCATGCTGTCGAAACCAAAACTTCAAGAGCAAGCCTGGTCCCTTTAAGGGAGAAGGCCCCATGCACTATGTCAGAGGAGCTAGCAGCCTCTAGGAAGTTCAAGCCCTATTTAAGGCTCTGTCTAATTCTGCTAGTTGTTGGAGCAACATACATAGAAGCTTGTTTGGCTTCCTGCCCCACTTGGAGCTGTCCATGGTGCTGTCCTATTCCTGATCCTGGCTCCTTGAGAAACCTGACTTACTCAAAACCCTGGTAAAGACCTAATCCGTTGGGCACTGGGCAATACATATCTCGGGAATGTAGAGTTAACTGTAACTGTGGAAGATCTGCCCTTCCAAACCTACTTCTTTAGAACCAAACTACATGTAGCTGAACTACATGATCAGCTAGTCATGTGGCATGGCTCTTGCTGGACTTGTACTGCTTCTGACTGCAGGCAGGGCACCTCTGGGGTGTGTGTGCGTGTGTGTTTTCTGCATGAAGAATGCCCTTCAACATCTATACCAAAATTGTTTCTGTAATATAAAATTATTGCAAAGTTCTCTATAGGAGAATGAGCTACATAATTGGGTAAGCTTCATACACTCCAACTGACCCTATTTACTCTGGACAGTCCCTATTTCCTGGTCTCTGTCCCTTATAATTCCCTATTTCCTCCTTTTTGTGGGATGGCTTGGAAATGTTTTCTTAGCATGAGTCACTAACATTGCCATACTTCAGGCATTCTTCCTCCTCATGGTCTTTAGAAGTTGTATCTCTGAGTGGCTGAATAGGTGAGTGACTGAGTAACTGGATTAATCTTGTCTCCAGTGCACGCAGGTAGGGAAATGCACGTGTTGCACATAAGCGCTTAAGATACTGCGCAATGCAACAGCCCGGTATTTCTCATCCTGATGCTGCTGAGGTATATTTTGAAGTTCATTGAAGTACAATTTTTAACCAGCCTTGCATTTAAGGACTAGCCTGGTAGTGGTAGCCATATGTGAGAAGGAATACTGAGTGCACTGAATTCTGTGCAAGGGAATGAGCATGCTGGCAGAGGAGAATGGATGAAGTGCTCTGTCCCTCCTCTGAGCTCAGCATAGAAACCAAATGGACTGAAAAAGGAGGGAAGCTTAGCATAGCAATGCAGTGGGCTGCTGGAGGAAGGATGGAGCTCTCTGTCCCTGCTTTACTAGGTCCCAGGAGACAGACACACACACACACTTGGCGGGCTAGTAAATTATGTGGGCTTATTTTACAAGGCTGTTTCTAACCAAATGAACGGACACTGTCTTGCCTCTTAAATCAATGGAGAACAGGACTGTTGCAGAGTAAACAAATACAGCAGGTGACAAAGAGTATGCAGAATAGTGCAGGGATGGGCAGGGGCTCAATCAGCAATCCTTGATATGCAGTTTACAGTGCAATCCTATGCATGGTTAATCAGACATGAGCTCCACTGCATTCAATGGTGCTTACTCCCTTGTAAGTGTGTTTGGAATTGCAAGCTTAAAGTCTTAGACCTTAAAGTCTTAGACTTAGCATGTCAGTATTTCGCCCATGGCATGCTGGAGGGTATGAAACTGTTTTCATGAGGTCTATATGCATAACCTGCCAAACGTTTTAAAAATAAAGTATTAGCTTCAAAATGTGCATTTTCTCACGACAAAGGAAAGGGAAATCCTTGGTAGACCCTGTGAGCCAAGTCACCATAATTTGGAACTCTTCCACTGCAGACATAGCCTGTGTGCAAGAGGGATGAATGTGTTTACATGAGGGCCCCAGAGTATAGTTTGCATGGTTCTTTGGATCTTTTAATGTGGTCTTGGCTTGCATGCATTTGTAATATTTTTTTGAAATTAAAAGCAGTTCCTGGTTGCCGCTATAAATGGTTAAATTGAACACATGGATTTATTAAAAACTATGTACCTCACCCTTATGGTTCAAAATGTGGATTTAATTTGGAGTTTTGTTTGATTGTAGCACATCTTAATCTGTGAAAACATGTAGAAGACAGGAGTTGCTGAGACATCAGCATCAGGTTCTGTTTGCTTTTCTAATACAAATAAGTCTGGCATCTATTTAAGATCTAATCCGTATCCTGCTATTACTGGATGAAATCCAGACCAGGAATTCCTCTATAATCCCATTTACTTTACTGCCACGTGCCATCCCGTACATATATGTAAAAAATGGCCTAATTAAATGATACCATTGTCTCACACTGCAAATTTATGCGCTTAGCCTGGTGGTCATAATTTATGTATCATGTTTTGAGATGAGAAGCCTCCAGAAAGGGGGGGGGGACAAGAAAAAAGAGCACTTAACTTCTAAGTTTAAGATTTACATATAGTTTCATGAACAAGCCGGGAGGAGGAGAGAAAAACCAAAGGAGGAAATTGTGTGTTCTTGCAACTTAAAAAAATGAAACTGGAATTGTGATGATTCCGTGATCTGATAAGTGTTCTGATTTTATGAACATCGTCATATTCTGAAAGATGCAGTGGAGGCTGGTGGCTGCACTGTCAGTGGGGTGGTGAGTCCACTCCGGTTTTCAGTCAGAACCAGTCAGAACTCTAAAGGAGCTTCACACCTTGACTACCTTCTCTAGAGAACAATCTTATGCCCCCTAGACAGCATCTGGGGGCCATAGGATTGTTTGGTTTCCTTGCTCTGAGGTCAGGAACAGGGCTTTGACCTCAGAGACAGAAAACTGAACTGCCCTCCCCTCCCTTCGTAGGTGGCGCAGAGAGAACCATGCCAGCTGCCTATCCACGCTCGGAAAATGGAGTGCAGAGATGAGGAAAAGGAGGAGTTCCAGGGGCTGGGACAGGAGAATTCTGGAGTAGCTGCTGTATGCCATTTCCTATGGCTGCCCCAGCCTCCTTCCCTCCCCCTCTGAGGCACTGCTGCTAGACAGGCGAAATCGCCTGTCTAGCAGAAATGCAGGGTGGCTGGAGCACGGAGGCGAAGATCCCCTCCGTTGTTCTCTCACCCTGCATTGGATACCCAGCAGCCTCTGAATTCAGAGGCTGCAGACTATCTACATAGGATAGCGCCCTTAGAGTTCTGAGTGGTTCTGACTGAAACCCGGAGAAGATTCACTGCCCCGCTGACATTGGAGCCACCACCTTCCACTGGAAAGAAGTGCATAGTTAGGAATGTTCCCCTGACCTTTTACTGACTCTAACCGGTGTTGCCATCAGGGCAGGACTTGGGGCAGAATTCCAGGATCTCACTTGGCAGAATGGATGGGAGGGTTCCCAAATGCAGCTGTGCTGGCTTACCACATTTTGACGTAAGTGAAACAATGCCCATTACCATCGAAGGCTCAAATGACCATTAAGTCCAGAGTCTAAATTACCTAAGTGCACTGCTGATTCTAACATGGGGCTCAGTGTGATGGAATCCCGTCCAGCATTTCTAGAGGTCTTCTGGGGAGCAAAAAAAAAAAGTTTAAAAAAAGTGTGTGTGTGTGTGTGGAGGTGGGGAAGTGTGTTTATGATTCCAGAAAGCAACTTGTCCTAGTGGCCAGGAGTTGTTTCTTTTCCTTTTTTGCTTAGCTGGGCAGAATTCTTAATGATGCCCTAACAGGCACAAGTACACCACAGGAATTTGCACCCCCACCCCCCAAAAAACCCCTCAGCCAATTTCCCTTGGAAGCTTGGTTTTGAAAAATGCAGTGAGGGAGTAGAGAGATTGGTGGAGGTTAGATGACTTAGCTTCCAAAGAAAAACAGCAGAGATCAGCAAAAGCTTTGAATATAGTCCTCAGGAAATATGCAGAAGACTTTGGTGGGAGGAATTGGTGGCCTTTTTCAAGAGGTTTCTGCTGTATCCTTTCCTTGTTGCCTTATGATTTACTTAATTTTATTTATTAATGAATTTCTAAATTGCCTTTTAAGACTCAGAGCCCTCGCAAGGTGCTACACAATCAGTAAATAAAACATAATAATATAGTAACATCAGAATCTTAAACACCTCTAAAATGAACAGTGCTAAAATCATGTTCCTGCCCAATTGCTAAGATTGTCTTTGGAAGCCTTTCTCTGGGTTCTGCCACTCACAATGGCTTGATGGGTAGCTACCTGGGATAAAGCCTTCTCTGTAGAGGCCCCATGTCTGTGGAATGCCCTTCACAGGTAGATCTGCCTGACATCTTCACTATATACATTTATATACCAGGTTAAGGCTTTCCTCTTTAAGCAGGCATTTAACCTTTAATCTGTTGCTTTATTGATTTTACTGCTAGCTCCTCCATGGTTTTAATATTTGTTAATGTGTTCAGTGTTTAATAATGTATTATTTTGATACTTTTATTGTATTGTTTTAATTTGTTTATTTTGGGTTATTTTGTTGTTGATGTTCTTGTTGTTTGGTTTTATGATTGTAAAGCAAATCCTGAGGGCATTTGCTAGTTGGGTGGTATACAAATCTAATAAATAAATAAATAAATAAATAAATTATAAGTAGAGTATTTACTAAAATGCAGATTGAAATAAAAAGTATTCATGGTTAAAACACACACAACCTAATAGTGATGGAGCTGCAGGAATCTCAGGGTTGTAATTATGAAGATAACTCCCCAGTGCATCATCCATTGCTGAAAGAACCTGCAATGGTAGTTCTGAGTGGTGTGAGATGCCCCTGTTTACATTAGTTTAGTTATTAAAACATTTGTATACAAGTTTTCCATCAGTCAACCCCAAGAGTGGCTAACAATATTGCCAGTTATTAAAAATGCATAGTAATAAAGCAAGTTAAATGGTAATCAGATGTAGCCAATGCTTGAACAAAGCCAAACACATTGATAGGAACAGATCACAGTGAATGGTGTAACAGATGGCTTCCTGAAAATCTGTATTTTTGCTGCTCATTGGAACACGAGCAGCAGAGTGGACAAGCTGCCCTCTTTAGTTAGGATGTTCCATAGTCTAGTGCCATGGCTGAAAAAAGACCTGGCTTGTACTCCCACCCATCGTATGCCAAAGGGCAGCAGAGATAATCAAGGGATTCCAATGCAGAATGGAGTGAATGGGTAGCTTCATATGAAAGGAGGCATAAGGACATAAGAAGAGCTGTGCTGGATCAGACAAAGAGTCCATCTAGTACAGTATTCTGTTCACACAGTGGCCAACCTGCTGCCTGTGGGAAATCCACAAGCAGGGCATGAGTACAATAGCACCCTCCTGCTTACCTTCCCTACCAACTGGTATACATAGACATTCCACCTCTGATACTGAAAGTAGCATATAGCCATCAGGACTAGTAGCTATTGATAGCCTTCTCCATGAATTTGTCTAATCCCCCTTTAAAGATATCCACATTGGTGGCTATCGCTATGTCTTGTGGTGGTGAATTCCATAGTTTAACTACCATTGAGATAACCTCCTCCCATGAGATAACCTCTCCCAGACTTTTTGGGGCAGATCAAAGATCTGTAAATTGTAGCTGCAATCTACAACAGCCACGGGCAAACGTCAAGCTTGCTTTATCGAATTTGATTTTTGTCCAGGACCACAAGATGCAGGAATTTGAGCCAAGTGCAAAATAATGGCTGGAGGGAGGTGGAGCCAGATGTAAAATGGTGGCTCAGGAGGCAGAGCCAGTTACCAACTGCACTCCCTCCATGTGCTGTACATGACCTGGTAATACCAGTACAAATGTACGTCTAACTTATTTCTGATAAAGACTTTTAATAGCCCAATTTAAGCAGATGAGGAAGCCTATTTGTTGTTGTTGGTGTTAAACAGTTGGTGGCCGGTGGTTACTTGGAACCTAACCCTGTGAACTGACATGAGTTGAATAAATACAAAACTTTGTATTTACATTAGGAGTCTTAAGTGCACCTTTTATACATACTAGCGAATCTGGAGTTTTTTAAAGAGTGAGCAATGGGAGTGGAGAGTTATAACTCCCCCCCCCCCCGGATCGTAATTCTGAAACACTCAATAAAACAGAATGTACTTTAAAAAGCAAGTAAAAGGCTAATGTTAATGCAGCAGTGGCCAGGCAGGTCAGTGTTTTCAATTTTACAACTGAAGATGAGTTGTTTGCACTGTGTTGATTCAGCTGGTCAGTGGAAAATGGAGTAGATGACCTTTTCCAGGTGCTTTCTAAATCTGAGCATAGCACTCAGGCAGTTGCCTGGGTCACCTGTCTTAATTCTGGCCCTGCCATTGGTTACATGAATAGTGGGACAAACACATTTTCAAGAATTCTTACCAATCAACCTAAAGGAATTCTAAGTCATATCTATTTGTATTTGATTGATAGCTTGAGCTTTTACATAGAACATAAGTTAGATAGGCTGTGTGTTCAGATGTCACAATAAACCATGACTTATCATGATGGGACTGAGCCTAGCCTCTCCCCAGGCTTGCATGCTGACCCCCTCTTCTTTGGCACAGCTGTGAGTAGTTCAGAAACATACACTTCCATTTTTAATTAACTATGGCTTGTTGTGTCATCTGAACCTGAGAAACTGTAGTTAATTTTAATTATGGTTTGTTCAAAAGAAGCCAGCTTCAAGCCATGGATTATGAAACTAGCTCGTTTCAACAACCGTTAACCTTAACCACAGTTTAGAGTCAGATAACATGCTAAACTACAGTTAATCCAAAACAAAAGCAAAAGTTTCTGGTCTCCTCCTTGTAGTCCTATCCGAGAACTGGTTGTGAGGGGGAAGCTCAGAAGCTGGGGCAGGGGAGGGGAGCTCATTCCTATCATGTTAATCCATCTTTTATCATGATATCAAAACAGGGCCATTGATTTCTCTTATTTGCAGAGAAAGAGAAGCTACATAAAGAGTTACATAAAAAGGCTTACCAAGTAACATCTTGACTTCAGTTTTTGTTCATTTTCTCAGAAAATTTTTACCAAGAGTTGCGAACCTTATTTTCACTGTCATCTAAACTGAGTGGGGTTTTTAAGAAATATTTTTCTTAAAAGTATGTTTCTTTTGCTCATTGGATTAGGGGAATTAAACAGCACAGTTGCATTTTGCTTCTGTTACACTCCTGAAGCACCACTGTCCTTAGTTGCTTCTACCAGGAAAATTATCTTCAGCTGACAGCAGAGTTCAAGTTTGGTTTTGGCAAGAGCGCCCTTGCTGCCTTCTGAAATCCTCAAGTAGCCAGAATCAACACACAGATGATAGGGCTCTTTTCCAAGCCTTTATTTCCATTCAACCTAATGACGCTTACAGATGCTAATTGCTAATGACGCTTACAGATGCTAATTGCCTGAGCCTAACGAGGGAAATGTAAGAGAGCTGCCTATCTGGGGTTTCTAGCCTTAGGGAATCAGTTGGTCTCCATTTTGGAAGGAAAAGGCGAGAAGCCTCTGAACTTAAGGGCTAGGAGGCAAAAGTCCACTCCTTTCCCCTGGGGCATCGGGGCGCAGCTGTTGACGTTGTGACAAGCGGGCTGAGCGCCTCCTCTCGGCGCCCTCCATCTCCTGCTTGTCCCCGCGCCAGCACCTAGCATCCCAAAGCTCCAGTTGTCCCTAGGGATGGCAGAGAATTTCTCCCCGAATCTTCGGGAGGCCGAGCGCAGAGGCATTCGGCCCCCCGAAAGTGTTCGGGAAATTCTCCGCCGCTGCCCCCCCCCCCGGGATGGGACTTACCTTCAGCGAATGTCCCTCTCGGCGGTGGGTCCCGGCGGCGTTTCGGCGGCGTTTCGGCGGGGGCGGGGGCGGCAGCCAGTCTCCCGACCGGCTACCGCCGCTGCCATTACAAAATAAAAAGTAAAAAACAAAACACCCCCCCCCCCCGTGATAGGCTACGTGACGATTTACGTAGCCTATCACGGCTAGATTTCCAAAGTCAGCCGTGATAGGCTACGTAAATCGTCACATAGCCTATCACGGGTGACTTTGGGGGAAAAAAAAAAGCGCGTACGCAAATGGCGGCGGCCTATGGGCGCCGCCATTTGCGTTCCTTAATTTGGCACGTCTAGTCTACGTAAAGATTTACGTAGACTACAGCGAAAATAAGGGCAATGCAAATAGTGTTCCCTTATTTTCGCCGTAGTCTACGTAAATCTTTACATAGACTAGACGTGCCAAAATAAGGAACGCAAATGGCGGCGCCCATGGGCCGCCGCCATTTGTGTACATGCTTTTTTTCCCCCCCAAAGTCACCCGTGATAGGCTACGTGACGATTAACGTAGCCTATCACGGGTTTTTATTTTTACTTTTTCTTTCGCGGCCGGGGAGACGGGGCGTTTCTCCTCGGCCTGAATTTCGGCCAGGCGAGGCGGGGCGCCTCCCCCCCCCCGGCCTGAATTTTGGCCGGGCAAGGTGGGATGCCTCCCCCCCCTCGCCTGAACTTCGGGGGGAGAAGCGAAGCGCCTCCCCCCCACCGCGAATCACCCCTGCGAAAAGGTAAGTGACTTTCGTACATCCCTAGTTGTCCCTCCCCCTGCCTGCCTGGGTTGTCGCCACTCTCAGAAATGTGATCAGGGAGGGGCTCTCCCTCCGGCAGCGCCTTTGAACAGCGCGCGGGTTCCTCTCCCACGGTTTCTATCTCTTCCTCAGAATCAGAACTGCTTTGGGGCTCTATGGGCTCTGATCCAACCCTGACAAGCTTCCACAATGGAGAAATTCTTAAAGCAAAATGCAGATAGCTAGGTTTTATGTGGAATGGATGAAATTAAGGTAGCAGAAGAAACATGCTGCAATGTACAAAGGAGGAATAAAGGTTGGGGTAGTTAACTAGCAGCTATTCCTTTCTTTCTTTATCTGCCAGCTAACTTGCTAGATTTGTAAACTGCCTTTCAGTCAAAGCAATCAAAGTGGTATACAGTTTAAAATAATGGGTTGCAATCTAACAAGAGGCATGAGATAAAAGGTAAAAGGAACCAGGCTGCTTGCAGTTTAGGGCACATAGTTTTGGGGGAAGGACCATAGCTTGTCAGTTGAACGCATGCTTTGCATGCAGAAGGTCCAAGTTTCAGACCCTTACAGCTCAGGTTAAAAGGATCGGGGAGCATTTCCTGGGGTTTAGGATGGGTATTGGCACTGAAAATGCTTGGTGTCCCCAACGCATGGACTATCCCTCAAAAGAGACAGGGGCAATGCAGTCTTGTTACTTCTCCTGCACCTCAGTGGCTTGCAGTACTGTTGATCCTTTTACTCTTTTGGAAAGATGGTCTGAACTGGGGGGCGGTCAGGATGGCTTTACAGCATTTCTGCTCGGATTTGGATAATTGTTTTCAGAAGATGGTGCTTAGATATTTCTGTTTGACTCCTTGGCATCTATACTTTTGGGGTCCTGCACATTTCCACCTTATCCCTTGTGCTAATTTAAACCACTCAGTGAGGTCGTATAGAGTGAAGTGTCATCAATATATCTATTTCTTTTTCCCATCAGAGCCAGGTGAAGGGTTTAATTGGTGCCTAGCTACAGTAATGAACTGGATGAGGGGCAGTAAACTGAAACTCAGTCCAGGTAAGACTGAGACGCAGTTAGCGGGCAGTTAATCTTTCTGGGGTAGTGGTTTTCAACCAGTTCTGGAAGAAGCGGCACTCCCTGTGAAACGGAGGTGGGCAACTTGTGGCCCTTCAGATGGCCCTTCAGATGGGCAACTTGTGGCCCCTCAGCCTTAGCCAGCATAGCCAGTGGTGAGGGATGATGGGAATTGTAGGCCAAAACTTTTGGAGGGCCATAGGTTGCCATGTTATGTTATTTTGACCTCTCCCTTCGCAATCAACACATTCTAAAAAACAAAGCTTCAAGCCAACATTACTTTATTAGTAAATGACTAGCTTCTTTACAAATGCAGATTCTAAAAAACTCCCAGACTGCATAAAACCAGCTAATTTACACATCTACGAATATCAGTAGAGGATACGAAGTGGAAGTTAAAGAAGTTGCCAGCAGTCTGGGCATGAACTTTATGGTTAGATTTGCTACACAGGGATGCCCCTCCCTTAGGGTGGCTCCCTCCTACGTCAACTTCCATGAATGGCCAACCTGGCAGAGCATATGAACTCTGCCCCTCACTTTTCCTGCTTCGCTCTGCAATGGACCCTAGCATCCCACAAGTCATGCCCTTCACCCTCCTTCTCCTCTTCCTCCAAAACTTGAGTTCTCATGGTGGAAGAATGGGGGAGCCATTCAGGCTGGGCCATCTGTGTGTCAAGGTCTTGGGAAGAAAGTCTCGCTGTATCTGGGCTCACTGGGGAAGGTGCCTTCCTCTGTTCTTGCTGTTCCCATTCTGATTCTGAGCTACCAGACATTTCCACATGCTCAGATTCATTCTTGACAGCCCACCCCTGCCCTGAATGATCAAGTTCATAGCTTGGGTGTGCTTGTAGATCCATCTGTCACAAGAGGTCCAAATGCATGGATGCCTTGCATGAGAGTTGCTCTAGAGTTTGCACAACTTCTCACTCACACTTTTCTCATTGTCACTAGATGCTTTTGCTCCTCCCACTCTACTTTTCTTTTAAATTTATTTATTCATTTTTTAATCATTTTTTAAATTTTATTTATTTATTCCTTTGCTATTACAGAGGAAAGTCCCAGCTGATAAACAAAGGAAAACATTTAATCTTATTTTGACTCATAAATATAAATGACAACAAAGAGGAGTTATAAACATAATCATACCAGTTAAATTGAGCCTAACAGTAAATAAGGTTGTACTGAATCCTGAACTTTTATCATTCCAATATAAAATATAGAGACTCATTTTTTGAATAAAGAAATTATTTACTGATTGTCCCTCTTGGAGTCTAATTGTATTAGTTAATTTCACCATAGAGACCATATCCTAGACCCTCATATACCAATCATCAATTGTTGGATTAACGCTCTTCCATCTATAGTTTATTGCCAGAAAGCAAATAGCCATTTCCACATCATCAGTTGAAATGATACCTTTAACATATCCAAATAAAATTATCTATGGGTCCAAAGGGACCTCAACACCTACAATTTTCATCCTTTACCATCCTCCAAAAATTTACTATTTGGGGCTAGGACCAAAAAACAAGGTATATATTTGCTCCACAACTTCTGAACCAATCCAAACAGCTGTGAAAAACTTAAACACCTTATCTGTAGGATCCCCTCCTCCCATATGTGCCTGCCTGGGACCTAAGATCATCCTCAGGGGTCCTTCTTCATGAGCCTCTCTAAAGGAAGTGAGGCAGGTGGCTACCAGGAAGAGGGCCTTTGCTGCTGTGGCACCCCAGCTGTGGAATGAGCTCCCTAGAGAGGTTCACCTGGCACCTACGTTGTTCTCCTTCCAGTGCCAGGTGAAGCCCTTTTTATTCTCCCAGTATTTTAGCATTCTAACTGCCTAATCTTTTAGCTCTCGTGTCTTAAATCTGTATTTTAAATCTCTGCATTGCTGTTAGATTTTATTCTGATTGTGTTGTTATATTGTGGTTTTAAGCTTTCCTATTTTATATTGTTTTATGTTGAGCTTTGTGGTTTTAATTTTTGTGAACCGCCCAGAGAGCGTCAGCTTTTGGACAGTATAGAAATGAAATCAATTAATTAAACACGAAAAAAAATATATTGTGCCATAAACTTTCATGGTCCATAGCCTGCTTTGTCAGAGGCATCTTGGGTTGCAGCAAGTTTATTAGCCTTTAAGGTGCCATGAGGCTCAGAGAACAGGGATTAGAAATTATTCTTCCTGATTAGCATATTCCCGAGCAATGCAGATCCCATGTTGATCGAACCGTCCTTAAATGAACACGCAGTTCAAGGGTTGAGAAGCATCTTTCATAACAGTCCTAATTAGTAGCATTAGTAGCTATTGCTAAGTTCCATGGTTGCCTAAGAAATATCTGGGTTTTTCACCTGGTGGGTTCATTTCATCAACTGTCCAATAAAATAGTAGATTTGCAGGAAGAACTAGAATATTATCCTTTCAACAGACAGTCAGATCTTGTCAATGCAACCTCCAATTTGAGTAAACTTTGGTTATGACAGACAATAGCCTTGGTCTCTCAGCAGCATCTCCCAGCATCCCGTCAGCTTTTTCACCACACAAGGCTTGCAACCTCTCACTTTATGTTACATTGAAGTCGGGAGGTCACAGACCTTTAAAATCAAACATAACACAAATATATGGCAAAGGGATATAAATCCATATTCACCCTTTTACAGCTCATGAGCCAGAGGGATGCAAGCAAACAGAAGTGAAATGCTAAGGAGAATGAAAGGAGAATTCTGAAAAAGCTTTCAAAGGACAGGAGAAGAAGGCCAGGCATTTAGTGCAGCTACCACCTGCCTTCAAGAATGAGGTGTGTGACTGAGGTGTATAATAAGGAGAAGGGTCTGATGGAACATCTACATAAGAGGGCCCTGCTGGATCAGACCAAAGGTCCATCTAGTCCACCATTCTGTTCACACAGTGGCCAACCAGCTGTCAACCGGGAACCCACAAGAAGGGCATGAGCACAACAGCACCGTCCCACCCATGTTCCCCAGCAACTGGTGTACATAGAATCACTGCCTCTGGTACTGGAGGTAGCACATAGCCTTCAGGACTTGAAGCCACTGATAGCCTTTCTCTCCAGGAATTTGTCCAACCACCTTTTAAAGCCATCCAAATTGGTGGCCATCACTATATCCTGTGGTAGCGAGTTCCATTAACTATGCGCTGTCATTCTTTGTGGAGGGAAGGGGTCTATAAAAGAGCTGTTGATAGCAGTGGCAGGAAAAGAGGGATCTGTATGAGGACTGTTGGGGGAGGAGCTGGATGTCACATTCTTTAGTTCACTCCCTTCACAATCAACACACTCCAGGAAACAAGGCTTCGGGCTAACACTACTTTTTAAAGTTAACGACTAGCTTCTTTACAAATGCAGATTCTCGGAAGCTTTCAGACTGCCTAGAACCAGCTAATCCACACATCTATGAGTATCAATAGAGGAGCCTAAGTGGAAGTTAGAGAAGTTGCCAGCAGTCTGGGCATGAACTTGTCGGCCAGACTAGCTTCCCAGGGATGTCCCTCCCTTAGGATGGCTCCCTCCTATGTTGGCTTTCCTGAGTGGCCAACCTGGCGGAGTGTCTGGACCCTGCCTCTAACTTTTCCCGCTTTGCTCTACGATAGACCCTAGCATCCCTCAATGCTAGCATCCTTTCACCCTCCTCCTCCTCTCAAGGTCTTGGGAAGGAAGTCTAGCTGTATCTGGGCTCACTAGGGAGGGTGCCTCCCTCTATTCTGGTTGTCCCCATTCTGATTCCAAATTTGAGCTGCCAGGCATTTCCACACGCTCAGATTCATTCCTGACAGTGGGAAGAAGAAGAGCGATCTACCTCAGGATCACTGGGTTGTGTGCACGCACACACCTGCATGTGCGTTGCCCCAAATCCTGAGTCAGTATTCAGGCTGAAAAGGTTGTGCACCAATGATTTAAAGCAGGGGGAGGCAACATGGCACTCGTCGACACTGCCAGGGTGCCCCCCCTTTTGTAATTACATTAATTTTGTTTACCACTCTGTGGAATCACTTCAAAGCAAAGTGAGGGCCTCCAGCTGCTGCTATCTTCATTTCCCATGGATGCCTCGGGCCACACATGGGGATCAGAGGCATTCTTAGGAAAAGGAGATGGTGGGCAGCTGCAGGCCGATGCTTTCCTCTGCAGCATGTTCAGTCACCAAGAAAAAGAAGGGGGACGGGGAGAAAAAGGGACTCCTGTCACTTCTGTCTGGTAAGCTACCCCACCCCTGGCAGCCATTTTGTGGAGGTGCCCAGGACAGTTTCTCAAATTGCCAGATGTGCTCATGGGCCCCAAAAGTTTGCCTACCCCTGTTTTAAGGTTCATGTAGCAGCTGATAAAAAAGACTTCTGCTGGAGAGCCATGGCCAGTCAGAATGGATGATACTGGGCTAATTGGACAAAGAAAGCGGCTTCCCGTGTAACATACAGGATGCCTGCTGGCTTGTGCTTTCCTGAAAAAAACTTTACAGAAATACTTTGGCCTAATGTATACACATCTCACCAGGGGTCAATTTATTTATTTATTTATTACAATATTTGTATACCGCTCCATATCTAAAACAGATTTCAGAGCAGTGAACAGAAAAGATAAAACAATAAAAAGATTAAAACACCATATTAAAATTATGCTTTTTCAAAGAACAGAATACCAATAGAAACCATGACTGGGCAATTAAGGAATGCCCCCTGGAACGGGGCTGTTTTCAGGAGGCACTGGAAACAGCACAATGTTGGTGACTGCCTGACCTCCAGGGACAGGGAGTTCCAAAGAAAGGGGGCCACCACACTGAAGGTTCTTCTCCTGGTGGACTCCAGTTGGGCCATAGGCCCATGTGGAACCATCAGGAGCAAGCCCTCTGATGACCTCAGTGACTGGGCAGGTTGGTAAGGGAGAAGACGCTCTCTCAGGTATCCTGGTCCCAAATTGTTTAGTACACTAGTACTAAAACCCTAAACCTGGCCCAGTAGTGAATAGGCAGCTCATTCCACAAACCTCACATGGAGGGAAATGTTAATTTTGGAGAACCAGTTCACTTCCTTTCTGTTCTGCCTCTTGAAGGGTTTTTGTACGACTCCTAGTCTTGTTGTATTCCTAAGCCAGCAAAAGTTGGTCCCCTGACAGGCATTGCCTCATCTATGCTGTGTATCCCTTTCACTGGGGAATGGCAACCTGGCAACAGCTGTCTGTACCAAAAACTGGCTCCTTTCCCTTCCCAAGGTATTAAAGGGCTTTTGATAAATCACATTTGCATGAACTGCTGGGCTTCATATAGCGCTGTAGCTATTAATAGTTTATATGCCATGAATAGGTAGAGAACAAAATATTATTACTAGAACAAAAATGTTTATCGTGTTTATCATTTTGGCTCGATAGCTGACAGCCAACATAAATCAGAATAATTAAATAACACTTGGAGAGAACAGTTGCGTATTGGTGCAGTACTGACATTTCCCTACTTACTTGATTTGTGCCTTGTTGTAAGGAAGTGTGATAAGGAGTTTCAAGCAGCTGCATAATAACCTTTCCGAAACTTTATCTTCGTCTGCTGATCCTGGGAAAAGTAAATCCATTGCTATTAGTGGATGGGAAGTGGAAAAATCAGATAGTAAAATTCAATAATATTTCGATGCATGGGTGGCCAGGCTTACAGTAAGAGCACTGCCGTTCCTCTCTTTGCTAGTTCGCAGATACGGGGAAGGATCCAACAGTATCCTGCTGTTAGCACTATTTAGATTACTCTAGTGGAAGCCGATGCTTGGACAACATTGCTAGTGTGACTTTTTCCCCAGGAATCCCAACATGTTAACAAGCATTATTGATGTTGCACAACTGTTCTTTTCTGCTAGAGCAACGTATATAGGCCTAGAGGCTGGACACCCCTGGATCCTTCCCAGTGTGATGTTAACTTTAGCTGTTGGGCGTTATAGAAATGGAATAAAATACACAAATAAACAGCCTGCTCTTCCAGGGTGTGGTTCTCTCCTGTATTTGCCACTCTGAGAGAGTGGTTATGCCTTCAGGTATGCCTGTGTACCTGACTACAAAATATTCATCCCCCCAACCCATCAAGGGCAAAGTGCTTGCGCGGATAGAATTAAGCATGTGTCTTTTAAAAAAATATTTTTTTTAACAAAGCTTTGAAAGGAATTTGATCCTCTTCTAGTGGATCTGTAAGAGAGAAACGCACCCAATCCTAAGCATGAGTGTGACCTTCACACTTGATCTATGGGATAGGGTACATATATTTTGTACTTCACACATACTTGGGCATTGAAAACTACTTTTCAGCAAGCAGTTCTTTTAGTTAATCCTCCTATGATTTGGTGTTTTGTTTTGTTTTTGTGCTTTAGTTCTGGTTGTTTTGGACTAATCCACATAGAGTACAATGATGCAACCTTGTGCATGAGGTATCAGATGGCACCAAAGAAACACTGGTCCTGCTCCAGCAATGTCAGTATTGTGGTTTAACATTTACCTGTAGTAAATTACAGTCGCTTCCAGGCAGCCAGGTCCATGACCACTACCAGAGGGATAGTTCCACTCATGAAGCCACCATAGCATTATTCAACACAAGGCTGTGCTCTGGTGGTTCAGCATGTGGCTTTTTCACTGGAGCAACTGCCTCAAAGATAGAAGGGGAGAATGAGTGTTTGTGAAGCTGTCTTAGCGCTGTCCCCTTTTAAGTCTGGCAGTGTGACAGATGCTGCATTCATGGCTGGTTTATGATGTGGCTGTTCAGGCAGGCATTTGGGGCGGGTTAGGGTATTTTAGAAATATGCTGTTTTAATGTGCAATTTTATTGTTTTAAACTGTTCTGTCATTGTACATCGCCCAGAGTGGTCGGGTGTGACCAGCCAGATGGGCGATTAAGAAATTTAATATCATAAATAAATAAGTGTGTGTGTGTGTGTGTGTGTGATTGTAGGGCCGGCCTTCTCATGAGGCAGGGTGAATCCACCACCTCAGGTGGCAGATCTGGAAGGGCGGTGGATGCTGTAGCAAGGAAGCAGCCGTTGTGGCTTTCCAGAGCAGCTGCTGCCCCCGCCCACTCTATCACTCACTCTAAATAAGGCATAGGCAGGTGGCCACTTTGAAGAGCTTCACCAGCTACTCACCTGCTGCAGCAAGGACCACAGCAAGACAGCCCCCAGTGCAGCTCCCTAGAGTACTGCCCACCCGATGCCTTGCTCTGAGGACCCCTTAGAGTGAAGCATCAGGTGGGTAGGCTTTCTGGGGAGCTCACCCAGCCCAACTGCCTTTCTCTGAGGGGTGCTTTGTGAGAGCGAGGTGTTGGCAGGGAGGTGGCCTTGGGGATCGCCTGTGCTGTCGCACCATGGGTGGTATCTAGGGCCACATGCACGCCCATGCCACGCCGTCACGAAAGACCCCTCCGCGCGCAATATTGAGGGGAATGCGGATGACAGTGGCTCGCAGGTGGGAAGGGGAAAGAGCGGCAACCATGGTTTGCACTCCTCTTATATTATTTATTTATTTACTGCATTTATACCCCGCCTTTTTTCCTCTTCCCCCACCCTGCATGACAGTGGTGGCTCATGCTCCTCTTCACCCTCCCCCCACCATGTGGCAGAGGTAGCTCACGCTCCCCCTGCTCCAAGTCTTGTCCTGGCTGTGTGTGTGTGTGTGTGTTTGTGTGTTTGTAAGTAACCACCACGTGAACAATGCAGATTAGATTATGTCCGTTGTGGGTGTGTGTCTGAGATACTTTTTTTTTTGCTTGCTCCCATTTATGTAAACATTTTACCTGCTAAAAGTGATATAAATTATTAAAACTGTTAAAGTCAATTGGGCTTGCTCGTGAGCGCGTGCTGAGATGAGGATTCCACAGAGAGGCACAGATGCTGGAACTGTTATGCTATCCTCCTTTGGAAAACACCTGTCCGAGTTAAATGCTTAAAAAATTAAATGAGAAAGAAAGATTTTCTTTCTTTCTTTCTTTTTTAAAGAAAAAGCTTCATATTCTTATTGGTTTTTAAAATACTCAGCCTTCAAGGCAATATGAGTGAAACATAAAAGTGAGGCATCTCATGATTATTAAAGCCCTTTTAGGGCAGGTACCACATCATGTGTGTGCATGTGCGTGCGCATACATATAGTGCCTTCAGAATCTAAAAATAGCTAGGGGGATTTTTAGATGAAAAGGGATCATGACAGTATCTACCTCCTGACAGATTAAAGCTATTTAAAACGGATGACAGTTTTACTTGCTCTCCCTTTGCATTGCAGAAATACAAAAGAAGGTCGAAGAAGTTTCATGAGTAACTGTGAATGCGGTTCTGGCATAGCATGAATATTAGCAACCTTCTCCATCCTCATTCTGGTTGATCAGGTTGATTTATGTTCCTGATACGGAGAACATTAGCAAGCTGCACTTGTACAGTGGATAGGGATCTTGGGATTGGGACCATCAGTCAACCTAAATGAGTGAGATGGAGTTCGCAAATACCCAATTATACTCATGAACCCCTATCAGATGTGCCAAATGCTGGAGAAAGGAGGAACCCCCCCCCCAACTCAAACTGCACACCCCCTTCTTTACAGGACTTCAGTTGCATATTTGCACAATCTAAGGCTTAGTTGTCACGTAGGTGGTACCTCTGTGTTTGGGGTGGACTGTTCGCATGATTGAATGCTCCTCCATACGAATAAATATATAAAGAACCCCCCCCTGCATATAGAAAACTAGAATGTCAGGGAGAATCTGAAGCTAGGACCCCTCTCATTGCCAATATGCTATTTTTCCAATGTGTTCACCTTGAATGTTGGTCCCTCTGGCATTGGATTTTTGTTTTTGTGTACAGAACAGTATGAATCCAGTGAGCGCTTATCTTGCTCAGATCTATACTGGAGTTCAGATATTTCCTCCCCTTTCTCCTTCCTCGCTTAGCAGCCAGTCAGCATTGGGAGAATCTTCACAGATACATTTCTCCCAGCATTATTTGGCTATCAGCAGGAGAGCCGGTGTGGTGTAGTGGTGGGATTGTTGGACTGGGAGCCGGGAGATGTGGGTTCTAGTCCTCACTCAGCCATGGAAGCTCACTGGGTGACTTTGGGCCAGTCACAGACTCTCAGCCCAACCCACCTCACAGGGTTGTTGTTGTGCGGATAAAATGGAGAGGAGGAGGAGGATAATGTAAGCCCCCTTGGGTTCCTTGCAAGAGGAAAAAAGGCAGATATAAATGCAATAAATAAATAAATAAACAAACAAACAAACAAGCAAGCAAGCAGGAACCATCCAAATCTAGATGGAGATTCATGGGAGGGTATGTTGGACAATTGCTACTGCAAGTTATCCTCCCCCCCCCCCGCCTACACACCCCGCAACACACTGTCACATAGATACACATCTGCAGAAATTGATTCCACAGTTGTCGGATATAGGTCAATGTATCTATCAAAGCTACAGAGCGTCTGGAGCCAGAGACTAATTTAGTTTACAATGAATAGCCATCTGTAGCAACATGGAATTATATGCTTCTGTGGACAACTTGAACTAGGCTTCATCTGGAGTACTGTGTTCAGTTTTGGGCACTGCACTTTAAGAAGAATGCAGACAAGCTGGAGAGGGTTCAGAGGAGGGCAAAAAAGGTGATCAGGGGACTGGAAACAAAGCCCTATGAAGAGAGACTGAAAGAAATGGGCATGTTTAGCCTTTAGATGAGAGGACTGAGGGGAGATAGGATAGTGCTCTTCAAGTACTTGAAAGGTTGTCACAGAGAGGAAGCCCAGGATCTCTTCTCAATCATCCCAGAATGCAGGACACGGAATAATGGGCTCAAGTTACAGGAAGCCAGATTCTGGCTGAACATCAGGAAAAACTTCCTGACTGTTAGAGCAATATGACGGTGGAACCCATTACCTAGGGAGGTAGTGGGCTCTCCCACACTGGAGGCGTTCAAGACGAGGCTGGACAGCCATCTGTCAGGGGTGCTCTGACTTGGATTCCGGCATTGAGCAGCGGGTTGGACTCAATGGTCTTGTAGGCCCCTTCCAACCCTACTATTCTATGATTCTACACCTATAGCCGCATATACAGTGCAACATATTGGAACAGTTTGCATGAAATGACAATCCACATTTTTTTAAAAAATGTGGGTTATTGTGAACCATGAGTTATTTCTCTGGCTTGTTAGGGGAGAGATAAAGCAGATAGCTATTTATAATCCGAGCATTCACCTGTTTTCTTTGTTTTTCTTTTAAGAAGTCAGTTTCTGGCCCTCAGATGTGACTTTGCAATGACAATGTGTGTCAAACCCTTAGTAGAAAGGAAGTAACAGGGAATTCCTTCCGTCTCTGGAGCCCCACCAATTGTAGTTCCATGTAGTAACTCATGGTCTTTTTAATGGAGAACCATGACAAGTTTTGAAGGCATAATTCCCATTTTCTAAGCAGTGGCAGATTTTTAAAAGAAATGGGAGCCACACAGGTACACTTTCCACACGGAGGAGCTATGCAGCTATTTTTTAAATTTGGCAAAGGCTCTTGGCTATAGCATGCCTAGCATTAGAGTTAATCTGCCCCTGCATGAGATGACAATGGGATGCATTGGGGCCAGGTTGTGGATTGCTCTGAAGGCTGCGGTTTCTTAACTCCTTGCAAAAATGGCTGATACGAGTGAAAATAACATGCTATAAATAGATCCTTATTTACTTCCTGGCAGCTGTGTTTGTTGTAAGCTCCTTTTGCTCTGCAGGTAAATGTAGGCTGCCTTTTCAGAGGGGGGAGTGGGGAGTGGGGTTGGGGAGTCAGCTGGCCTCTCTCTCGATTGCACCGTTTCACCACTGTACGTGACAGGATGTTCCAGCTTATTATTCATGCTCCCAGCTTAATGGCACCTTCAGTTAATGCTGCAAGACTGTTTTGACAGACTGCTCTGCCAAGTCAGCATCTTGGGTATATTTGACCAGTCATTATGGAATAGATTAACTCTCCGGAGGGTAGGCAGATTGAATATTAAACAGGTAAAGTGACAATTAAAACCAAGGCGCCCAAAGCGGGAAGGGTAGAAGGAGCTCATCTGTAAAAATCCTCCTTCAAGCTTGTTCAAATAACAGGAGTGTTGGCGCTCCCCTGACATTAACAACCCTGCCAGAGACATGTGGCAGAAGATCTCTGCAGAACATTTTGAATCAGTATGAACCTGAATCTCTTCCGTGTCTCCTTGACCTCTTTGGCTCCACTGTTCTTGCATCTCTCCACCATCCTGGCCTGTCTGGCCATCTTTTCCTCAGCTGTAAACATGACCTGTTGTCCTTAAGTCCCATGTGAGGTGGTTCAATAGTCTTATTTTTTCATGCCCTACCACCCAGTTCATGTCCTACCACCCTGGAACTGGATGAGAACTCAGAAGAGTATCAAGATCCTTTGACTGGCCTCAGTGTTTGTGGGGGTCAAGGGGAGTCAAAGGATACGGAGAGCTCTCCCAGGACCACCACCAGGAGGGATGCCCCTCTTGAAGGGTCCTTGTCATTGAAAGAACCAAAATCCTTGATTGGTCCCATGACCCCCCTGCAGACTTATTAGGATCACCCCCAGGAATAGAGGCGGTAACATGTTTAGATGGCTACTATGCACTGGAGCCACAGTGTCCATCTGGCAGCATATCAAATATTCCTGAGCCCTACTCATGAGGAAGAAGTATGGTCTGGATCAGGGCCCTAATGACAGGCAAGGAAGGGATGAGGCAGCAACATAAGAAGATAGTTGGAGTCTAGCTGTTGCTGAAACAACATTGCTCCTGCTTTGCTCCCTGCTGGACAGCTCCCCGCTGTGACATGTTCCCGCAACTCCTTTCTTTCTATGGAGTCAGTCCAGAACAGAGAACAACAAGCAGAGATCAGATTGGGTGGAGGCAGGCACATAATTAAGGTCAGGCAGATGATCAGGTTCCAATAGGCAATAAGACAAAGTATAGGAGTCTGTATGGTTGCTCTAGCAATGAGCTCCTCAGACTGGGGGACCAAGCCTAAAGCAACAGTTATATAAGGCCAGCCCATCTAGCATGGATTCCCCAGGTCCAGCTAGGCTGTTAAGCTGCAGTACCCCTATCTGGCCATTATCTGAGTGGCACTGCAGTGCAGTAAATATCAGGCCGATAGTTAGGGATGGCGGAGAATTTCTCCCCGAAACTTCGGGGGGCCGAGCGCCAACGTGTTCGGCCCCCCGAACAAGTTTCGGGGAGAAATTCTCTGCACCCCCTGCCCCCCGCACCCCCCCCGGGTCGGGACTTATCTTTGGCGAATGTCCCTCCCGGCGGCGGGTCCGGCCGGCGGTTCGTCGGGTCTTCGTCTGGGGCGGGAGCAGCAGCCGGTCTTTCGATCGGCTGCCGCCGACGCCATTCCAATAAAAGAAAAAAAAAAATGCCCCCGTGATAGGCTACGTGACGATTAACGTAGCCTATCACGGCTACATTTGCAAAGTCAGCCGTGATAGGCTACGTAAATCGTCACGTAGCCTATCACGGGTGACTTAAAAAAAAAAAAAAGCACGTACGGATAATGGAGGCCCCCATAGGGAGCCGCCATTCACGTTCCTTATTTGGTCGCTGTAGTCTACGTAAATCTTTACGTAGACTACGGCAAAAATAAGGGCAACGCTATTTGTGTTGCCCTTATTTTCGCCGTAGTCTACATAAAGATTTACATAGACTACAGCGACCAAATAAGGAACGCGAATAGGGAGCCGCCATTTGCGTACGCGCTTTTTTTTTTTTTTTAAAGTCACCCGTGATAGGCTACGTGACGATTTACGTAGCCTATCACGGCTGACTTTGCAAATCTAGCCGTGATAGGCTACGTTAATCGTCACGTAGCCTATCACGGGGGCGTTTTTTTTTAAACTTTTAATTTCGCGGCCAGGTGAGGCGAGGCGCCTCCTCCCCTGCCTGAATTTCAGCCGGGCGAGGTGGGAAGCCTCCCCCGCCGGCCTGAACTTCACGGGGAGAGCAGCGAAGCACCTCCCCCCTACCGCGAAAAGCTGCGAGACCAGGTAAGTGACTTTCGTGCACCCCTACCGATAGTCTGCCTGGTATCTGCCTATGAGCTGTCTTCATGGCACAGGGAGTAAGGTGTTAAAGAATCTTGGGGCCATTGTCTTCAGTGCTTTACATGTACATCTGTGGGGACCTTCCTGCTGAGAACACATGATGCTGCTCAAAAGCAGTTCCATCAACTCCTTCTAGGTCCGTTTGTCTTGCCACTAATCCATTGTGGCTGGATGTATAAAAGTCACTGAAATACTAGACTTCTGCACTGTTGTTATGATTTTTTTCTCTGGTGGAGAAAAACGAATCCCAACTAATAGTGGAACTGTGAAAGGATTGGGACAGTTCCTGGAAACTTATGAAGGCTAGCAGGTGTGCGAGAGAAAAGATGGACTAAGATCCTTGTGGAGAGAATGAGAATGGTAGTAAGTTTTCCATTTGATCCCTACAATCACCATTCCGATACAATTTGGATTCTAAGCCTTTAGTTCTGGTTTATTTTTGCATATTCTTGAGGATTTGTTTTGTCTTACTAATACAAATTGAGACTCAAATGTTTGCCCATAAGCTGCTAAATTGTGCATCAGAGATTGTTTTGTTCTGGTTGAGGACATGGCAGTGTCTAAGCCAATCATATTTTATTGAAACTGCTTTTATTTCAATATAATATACTTCTATTGTTTTTATGCTGTGAAAGCTGCCATGGGAAGGCTATGGTCTTGCAAAGGACTTAAGACATTGATTAAATAAATAAATAAGGCCCCATGGTCTTTAGTCTGCAAGACTTTATTCAGGTTTCTGATCCTCCCATGTGTTGGGCATTGTAACTGGTTGCAGCCAGGGCTGGCCCAAGGAATTTCTCTATCTGTGAGAAAGCAACAATAATTAATTAAATAACAATCTGACACCCCAGATCAGCTGCTTGTGGCAACCACCTCACACTGCCTAATGGTAGGGCTGGCCCTGGGAAGCCATGAGACACTGCCTAATGGTAGGGCTGGCCCTGGGAAGCCATGAGGACTAGAAGCACAATCAGCTTGGAACCTCAACAGGATGCTGGTTTGGAGAAAAGGGACTTTGTGGGCACCGTCATGCCTTCCCTGCTGAATAAGTATACTAATATTACTGTCAGGTATCACCAGGGCTAGATGTGGGAACATTCAACTCTGTGAAGCTCCCTGTGTGGTGAGCCATCAGAACCACAGTTTGGAGCATGTTCCTGGGCCGTGAAGTTATTCTCAGGTTCAGGACTGATTTTGAGTGTTGTAAAGGGATTCCTGTTTGCGTTGGAACTTGGCCCGGGCAACAGTCTGGTGCTCCCATCTCTGATGTTTTCCCATATGTTTTTCAGCTCTGATTCCTGGTTTGGTTCCTTGCCTCTCACTCTCTGGTACTATTCCTGGCTCCCCTCAGACTGCTGCCTATGGTTCATCCCTGACAGTTACATAACAGACTAGCAATACAAAAAATAAGAAGCAACAGATTTCTGAATGGGCTCGTTAAGGGTGGTGGCGATGGTTTGCCCTGTTCATATATTTTTGAATAAATCTCTTTTGCTTTGCTAGTAAAGCGCTATTAACAATGAAAGCCGGAAGCCTTAAATACGGCCCTAGCTTTGTCTGAGTAATAAGACGTATAAGTGAAGCCTAATAAAATGGAGTCTCCTTACAGCCATTACCACGGCAGGCATTCATTCTTGTGCCTCAGCGGATAATTTGCCTTTTAACTGGCTGCAAAATGTATTTGTAAAGATTGCAAAGCTATAGACCCTGATTATCTGACAAGTCTGTTGAGCAGAAAGGCGGATCTGGCCAGCAAAAAAGTTTGACGTATCTGGCTGAAATCATTCGCCTCTTATTTAATTGTGGAGCAGTAACCTACACAAGAAGTTGCATGTCAGAAATATGGTGGAGGCAGGGGGATGTTTTGAAAATGATCATTCACTAAGCTCTGCTGTCATATATGTGTGGTGAAAACTGACTCAATATTTTCTCCTCATATCAGTAAAATGTTTAGCGTCGAGTATCTAGAAAAACAGGAAAATTGCCATTTTTGGACAGCTCCACTCTAGAATTTTGTTTCCCTAAAAAAATAGGACTGTGGCTAAATATCCCGGTGGGAATGAAAGGGAGCTGATGTGCCCTGCTCACAAATAGTATGTGGTTTAGCCCTCTGGGAAGCAGCAGAATGTACAGTACCACTTCAGATTCCACTTGCAGCCTCAAATGGTACAGTCCACTCAGGATTCTACCTCCTCAGTCTGCTACATTTGTAGTAGACCAGACCACAGACTTCAGAATTCAAGTGACAGATCGTGTGTGTGTGTGTGTGTGTGTGTGTGTGTGAGAGAGAGAGAGAGAGAGAGACAGCTTCCTTGTGCATAGAAAATCACCTCCCCCCCTTAGGGAGGAACTTACTTCAGAAAAAGGAATTCAGCGAGCTCAATATCACCTTCCTTATCAGCAGCTTGTTCAACTGCAACACTGCAGTCTGTCTTGTAATCTGGTCCTCTGATGGAAATACACCCCCTACTGGTTAGCTGTTGTTGAAAGTGGTGATGAACAATAGTATTGTTATTATTAACAATAATTATTAATGTTATGAATAATATTTCTGTACTGCTTAATATAAGAAAATCTCTCAGCAGTTCACACTAAAATACAGGGCCTTTTACCATTAGGCAGGGTGAAGCAGTTGCCTCAGGCGACAGATGCTGGGAGGTGGCAGCAAGGAGGAGAGAGCTGTGGGCCGTGTGGCCAGTTCTGTGCCCCCTAAGCTAGCCTTCAGGGGCAGTGGAGGATACTGTTCCATTATCAGTGTGGAAGGCAGATTCATCTGCCAGTTGTACATGGAATGGAAGAGGGCTCCATTTTGTTCTTTGCCTCAGGCAGCAAAAGATCTTAGGCTGCCACTGGTAAAATGCATGTATAATACAATATTACAAATATAAAATAATAAATAATGTTAAGCATTACATTAAAGACAACAATAAAACAGCACAGTGTCAGGAAACGCCTGTGTAAACCAATAGGTTTTCAAGAGGTGTTTCAAACTGACCACATTTTCTGCCTCTCAAACCACACAAGGTTTGAGAGACAGAAACCACACCCTTGGCTGTTACAAGGATAGGGCTACTACTGAAGAGGTGCATATACATGCTATTACCTGGCAATTGCTCTTATGATCAAGGTCACTCAAGACCAATATCTGTTTCAATGCCATTTTTAAGAATTATTAGATGGCTTTACTTTTCAGAGGAGTAGATGTGTAAGTCTGTTGCAACACAAATACCCCCCTTATGTTTGCAGAGATAAATAGGCAAACACCATGGCAGTTTTATGTCAGAGGGGTCAAACACAGTTGGAAAGGACACCCAAATTTATTGTTGTTTTTCAAATCTCATAACGTCATACTAATTTCAAAATGTTCGAAGGAACTGATGGGCAGCCAGTCTCACCATAAAACAAAGATGTTACGTTACAGGTCACATTTGGAAGGACAGCTGGCTCTTCTACCCCAATCCTTATTTCTTATTTATTTTATTTATTATTACATTTATATCCCACCTTTTTTCCTCCTTAAGGAACCCAAGGCGGCTTACACAATGTTCCTCCTCCATTTTATCTTCACAACAACAACCCTGTGAGGTGGGCTGGGCTGAGAGTCTGTGACTGGCCCAAAGTCACCCGGTGAGCTTCCATGGCCGAGCAGGGACTAGAACCCGGATCTCCCAGCTCCCAGTCCAACACTTTCACCACTACACCATACTGGCTCTCAATTTCAGCCTTAAAACAACAACGACAAAACCTTCACTCCAGCATATGTGTGTATGCACAAAGGGCAGAGTTCTGATTTCTTGAAAACATATTTTATTTATATAGAACTTTATATTCTGCCACTGTACATGCCTTTGTACCACTCAGAGTGGCTCACAACAATTTAAAAGCACAATGCAATATAAAACAATGCATTCAGTAAAAGAAGTGCAACTTCAAATGCAGTCATGTACCCAAACTTATAACATATGGGACAGATTTGAATGTTGCCTCCTACCTATCCCAAGGTGTTGAAATAGGTGAAATTCTTCAAAGGCACCCAAATAGATACAGTATCTTTCAGTGGTGCAAGATTGATTTCGTGCCTGTCTTCAGCTGAACAGAATTTTACTTCTATACATTGGTGGATTAGAACTTCTAGCATTTAACATTCCCAATAACCATGTCTCCTCTCCTCTCTTCCACCAACCCCTTTATATATTAAATTATTCTACAATATTCCTAGCAAGAGTGCACATCCTTTTTCAGCCCAAGTACCACATTCCATTTCAGAGAAGCTCTCGGGGGCCACGTTGCATCAATGGGCAGGGCCTGGAGCATATTGCACCCTAAAGTTCTTCATAGGGATATTCAGATTTTGTCAAATCTGTTCTGTCTGTGTTTTACAGGTTGTCAGGTGCCTTTCATTCTATTGGCTACTCATTGATGGAATTGGATTTTTTTCCAATTTCCCGAATTTGCGCACATTCGCACTTGCAAACTGTGCAGATCTCCCCACAATACACACATCCCCCCAAATGTGAATTGTCATGCTTTAGCCTATGGAGGTCATGTGCATTTTTGGCTGTTTTTAATTTTTTTTATGTATTTTTCTCTGAGTAAATTTGTGTAAAATTCTGGAAAGTAAAAAAAAAAAAGAAAAAGTCCATGGAATCTGTGCAACTCAGGAAAAGCCAGTCCACTGCAGAATCTGTGGGTCAGATTCATAAAAATCAGAACTCATTTGATTCCATTGTGAATTTCTCTGACACCCCTAGTTCTTACTGCCAGGAACTACACTGTAGCATAGGCATTTCAACCTTTTAGAACCTTTTATTTCTTCACACAGCACATAGTTAAGCTATGGAGTTTGCCACCACAGGATGTAGTGATGGCTACCAATTTGGATGGCTTTAAAAGGGGGTTAGACAAATTCCTGGACGAGAAGGCTATCAATGGCTACTAGTCCTGATGGCTATGTGCTAACTCCAGTACCAGAAGCAGTGAGCCTATGTACACCAGTTGCTAGGGAACATGGGCGGGAGGGTGCTGTTGCACTCATGCCCTGCTTGTGGGTTCCTGGTTGACAGCTGGTGTCGCTGTGTGAACAGAATGCTGGACTGGATGCACGCTTGGTCTGATCCAGCAGGGCTCTTCTTATGTTCTTAATGGGGGAAAACAGCACAGAAGCTAGGAAACTGCCAAATGATGTATGGCTGGGGAAAGGGCTGGGGGAGGTGAAGGGGGCATGGCTATATGGAAAACCTGGAGGGTGGATTTGCCCACCCCCAGGCCTGGGGTCCGCATCCCTGCTGTCCTGTATCAACCTTCTCAAGGCAGCTTGCAACAGGAAAGGAAACAATTTAAAATTCAAGAACATCAAGAACAAAGAAGTAGAAATACAGCATAAAAACGCACTGTTGTTGTTGTTGTTGTTCAGTCGTTAAGTCGTGTCCAACTCTTCGTGACCCCATGAACCATAGAACGCCTGTCCTTCCTTTCCTCCGCTCTCTCCTGGAGAGTGCTCAAATTCATATTCATTGCATCAGTGATGCTATCTAGCCATCTCATCCTCTGCCGTCCCCTTCTCCTTTTGCCTTCAATCTTTCCCAGCATCAGGGTCTTTTCCAGAGAGTTTTCTCTTCGCATTAGGTGGCCAAAATATTTGAGCTTCAGTATCTGTCCTTCCAATGAGCAGTCAGGGTTGATTTCCTTTAGGATTGACTGATTTGACCTCCTTGCAGTCCAGGGGACTCATAAGAGTCTTCTCCAGCACCACAATTCGATAAAAACGCACTGGGTGCAAAGAAATGCTGGAAATGGCCGATAATCCATGATGCTCATGCAGAGAGAGGCATGCGTGATCCACTTAAGCAGATTGGACCAGCCCTCTCCCAACCTGTCACCTTCCAGAAGTGTTGGACTACAGCTTCTTCCATCCTCAGCCAGTAGTGCCATTAGCCATCCTATCTGGGGATGATGGGAAGTTGTACTACTACACATCTGGAGGACACCAGGTTGGGGAAGCTCAATTGGAATATCAGCCTCTGTGAGACAACATTTTTTATCATACCAAAAATAAACACTAGGCAGGTGGCTACTAAGGAGAGGGCCTCCTCAGTTGTGGCACCCCACTTATGGAATGCCATCTCCAAAGAGGGACATTGTTATCTTTTCGGCAGCAGGCAAAGACCTTTCTTTTCTCCCAGGCATTTTAGAGATCTAGTTCTAGAACTGTATGGCTGTTTTATCAATTCTTGTGCTGTTTATTGTATTGTATTATTTTAAGTATTTGCACTGTATTTTATATTTTAACTGTTTGTAAGACCCCCTAGTCTTTTAACTGTTTGTAATATGCCCAGAGAACATTGGTTATTGAGCAGATTAAAGAATGAATGAATGAATAAAACAAACAAACAAACAAACAAAGAAGCAGCTCTGGCACTGTATGACTTAAAACTGAGGGCAAATAACATATTTTCTGTCACCAAAACAGCAACTGTATGTTTTTTCTGTATGACCCCCCCCCTAAAAAAAGCAGGGGGAGGGGAAGAAGGAAATGTTAATTAGAAAAATGCACATTTCAAAGGAAGGTCTCATTCCAGAGCTCCCAGGTTCTTTTACTTCCCATTGATTTGTAATTAGCTTGGGCCAGATTCTTGGCTGTGCTAATCAGTGCTTCAGGAATTCTAAATTAGTTATTTCTTTTTCCCAGTTCAAAGTGAATCACAACTTCAGGTTCATTTTAACTGAGTTAGGGAACACCCAGCATTGGCTGAGCAACAAGGAGCCAGTTCTGTGATTGTCTGAACCTGCTTCTGCAGATCTAGAAATGTGCAGATCTCATGGAATTATGCCTGAAACAGGTGGGTGGGTGGGGTAGGACTTGATAGAACCAAAGTCTGAGTTTGTAAAATCATATCTCTCACTTCTTACAGATATGGGGTCAGAGATATGGCAGTCTCTCCTTAGGGATGTTGGAGAAATCCACAACAGAACCAAATGGGTTTGGATTGTTATGAGACCAACCCACATATTCCACAGCAGACCGGCTTTTCCCTTTTAGAGCACATTTTGTGGGCTTGTGGACTGTTTTTCTAACCATTGGGAATTTTCTGCAAATTTCGCTGTAGAAAAATATGCAAAAATTAAAAAGAAACCTGGTTGAAAATGTGCATATAGGCTAAAGCGTGAAAATACACATTTTGTGGGGATTTGCGTATTTTGTGGGGATTTGCACATTTTTGCATGTGCGAATTTGTACAAATTCAGAAACTAAAAAAATCAAATTCTGCTGATGGGCAGATGATGGAACAAATGGTGCCTGAAAAGCTATGAGACACAGACAGAACAGATTTTACACAATCCATACCTCCTCCTTCTCTCTCTCTCTCTCTCTCTCTTTCGCATGCACGCATACACACACACAGAATATTTGCAGGTTTATCACCAGCTACTGTATGAATTAATGATAGGTGAGCAGTTTGATGCTTGCCCTAGGGTGGCCATGTGTCCTCTTTTACAGAGGACGGTCTTTTATTTGAAGGGCTGCCAGAGGACTGTCCTCTATTTGGAACATATCCTCTATTTGAAGCACTGGCCAGTCCAAGTCCAGTTCAAAGATAAAGAACCATCAGAAGGAAGAGCTGGGCCTTGATGCTGCCCCTCAACAGTACCTGGACACTAGACTGAGCAAGGCACACCAGTGACTTGGTCACATAGGGTGGTATCCAATGTTAGTCCTTTGTAGAGTAGACCCCTTGAAATGAATGAGACTTAAGTTAGTCACAACTAACTAAATTCCCATTCATTTCAATGAGTCTGTTCCACGTAGGACTAACATTGGATACTGTCCATAGAGTGCCCAAGTGACCTGTCACATAGAGTCTTCCACTTTACGGTGAGATGTACTGTATTTCTATTTAGATTATAATAATATGCACATTTTATGCAAACCAGTGTCCTCTTTTGTCCTCTTTTTTGGTGATGCATGCCCTCTTTTTTTTTTTTTTGGCAATTCACAAGTGGCCAACCTAGCTTGTCCTGAAAATAAATTGGGCCCTTTGAACATCCTTCAGGGATTTTCTAACCATTCGGAAGGAATGCCTGAGGGACTTGATTCCCTCCACCACCTATTAGCCCATCCTTCCTCAAGTAAAAACTCCCTTGCCTTTTGGGAAGCGGGGTTGAAGTAGTAGGCAGCAGAGACTTCCATTGGGAATGGGATGGGCCCACTGGCAGATTCAAAATTACAAGCCCCACAGCACACGGCAGATAATGAACCTGGCAACATCTCTGCACTGGCAGCTTTCACTCTCTGTACTTATGTTTGGGAATGAAGATAGAGCTGTTTTGGACCACTTCAGCTTGTGGTGGGGCATTGCACTTCTCAGTGCCGCTCCACAGATAAAACACCAATTCCCTACAGGTGATGGAAAGCTGGCACATGAAAGAGAAAGATTATATCCCATCCCTTTGCCAGTTGTTCTCATTTTCTCTTTGTAGGAGTTTTTTTTTTTTTTAATGTAGGAGAGCATTAAAAAAGCATAATTGCCCACCTGCAGTCTGAAGAGCAACTGCTTTGTATGCAGAAGGCACCAGGTTCGATCCCTGGCATTTCCAGGTAGGACAAGAAAAATTCCGGCCTGAAACCCTGGAGAACCGCTGCCAATCGGTGTCGACAGTACTGGGTTACATAGACCAAGGGTCTGACTTAGTACGAGGCAGCTTCCTGTGTTCCTGAGTGGTCCAATTCATTCTACCACCTCACACTACGATGCCTCATTCTGCCAGATGTGTATGCCAGGCCGTTGTCTAGCAACGCGAAAGCAAATCCACCACTGTGTTTTGCATTTTCTTGATTTGCTTTTGACCCCTTCTTGTCTTCGAAAAAGAAAAGAACGAAAGTTTTTGTGTGTAGTTTTAAAAAAGCCATTTCCTCCAGCTGGGAACTTCAGGCAGCTTTTTGGAAGAGGAAAAGGCTTGGAAAAGCTATGCAAGGGTTACATGTCTAAATCACAGAGACATTCCTTAGATTCCATTGGTGTGGTGTCTTCTGTCCCATGCTAGAGATGGTTGTTTGCTTCTGCAGTGGGAAAAAGCACTTATTTTAAGGACGATTCATGGGGGTGGGAAGGAAATTGTGAAGCTGGGGGACCTACATTATTTACTGCTGCAATGTTATGCAACTAATAAGAATACCGGAAGAGCCATGCCGGATCAGACCAAAGGTCTTACTAGTCCAGTATTCTTTTTATGCAGTGGGCAACCAGGCACCTGTGGGAAGTCCACAAGAAGGATATATGAAGAGGGCTCCAGTCCATGAAAACTTAACCCGCAATGACAGTGCAATCCTGTGCATGTTTAAACAGAAAGAAAGTCCTACAACTCCCAGTATGGCTGGCTGGGGAATGCTGGGAATTGTAGAGCTTTTTTCTGTCTAAACATGCATAGTACTGCACCCTAAATCTGTTAGCCCTTATGGTACCACAAGACCTCCTGTTGTTTTTACTTGAAGTGGTGTGTGTGTGTGTGGGGGGGGGCATCACTAATGTACATTGCTTAATTGCTCCATTATTAACATTAAAGCTAAGCTTTAAAGCAAATATGGAAAAGCCAGCAGGGAGGAAAACTAGCTACGGAACTTGGTTCAGAAATTGGCCAGATGGCTACGCCAGCAGCGCTTTCACAAGCAATGGCTAACAAACTTGCCCTTCGTCTTCTGCATTTTTTGCAATTTATGCACTTGGTTACTGTGATTCATAACCTGATACTATTAATAATGTAAATGAATGTCACCGAGTCCAGGTTTTGGGTAAAGCTTGTTTTGGACAATATCTTTTTTTTTTTTTTTAACTTCCCCAGACAGGGCTGCCCTATTCATCTGTGGCTCAGAGCTTTAATTTGTCATGAGCCAGTGTGGTGTACTGGTGAGAGTGTTGGACTGGGAGCTGAGAGATCCAGGTTCTAGTCCCCACTTGGCCATGGAAGCTCACTGGGTGACTTTGGGCCAGTCATACACTCTCAGCCCAACTTACCTCACAGGGTTGTTGTGAGGATGAAATGAAGAGGAGGAGGATAATGGAAGCCGGCTTGGGTTCCTTGCAAGAGGAAAAAAGGTGGGATATAAATGCAATAAATAAACAAATAAATGAGATTTTCATCTTTGGATGTGGTGCTGGTGGGAGAGGTAATTTTTTCCCTTTTTTTCCAAAGGCAGGTTGCTGCAGTTTTCATTTTTTAGCTTTCCTCAGGGTAATTTTCCTGAACCAGCAGGTCACTGAATTTATACATAACTGGAGAGAAGATACTTTGGAAATGGCCTCAGGTAAAGTTTTGATTCTGACTGGGAAAATGGCTTTGTGTAGCCATTCTGCATAACTAGTTGTACATGATGTGCAGCTGAGAGATTTAAAATAATGGCCCTTAGGCCTGGGCCGCTTGAAATCTAGAGCTTTCAGCAATGATTAAAAAAAGCAAGGAAGTGTTCTGCAAAGCAAGACCTTTTCCCATGCACAGTGGTGCAGTGGTAAATTATAGAATAGTAGGGTTGGAAGGGGCCTATAAGACCAACCCCCTGCTTAATACAGGAATGCAAGTCAGAGCACCCCTGACAGATGGCTGTCCAGCCTCGTCTTGAACGCCTCCAGTGTGGGAGAGCCCACCACCTCCCTAGGTAATGGGTTCCATTGTCGTATTGCTCTAACAGTCAGAAAGTTTTTCCTGATGTTCAGCCGGAATCTGGCTTCCTGTAACTTGAGCCCATGATTCCGTGTCCTGCACTCTGGGATGATCGAGAAGAGATCCTGGCCTTCCTCTCTGTGAAAACGTTTCAGGTACTTGAAGAATTTTGAAGTGCAGGAGCTCATCAGGCAGTTTCCACAGTCTCCCCCCCCAGGAGAGTCCAAAAATTCAGGCTGTGGTTTTGATCCATAATCAGGAGTCAAAAATCCTTGTCAGCCTGCTTCAAATTACCCAGAGATTTACTCATAGGCCCTGACCTACCTTCTGTCTGCACCTGCCTTAAAGACTAGCAAATATATTATGTATGGCATAAACTTTCATAGACCAGAGTTCACTTTGTCAGATGCAGGAAGTGTTGTCCTAAATTGCCAGGCAGGGTAGCTTATAAGCAGTGAAATCAGAGGGAAATGAAATGCAAGAAAGCAGAGATGGTGACAGTTACATTAAAACTGAAATGTAAGCCATCATTTCCTTTGGAAACATATATCATATATATAAAAGCTAAGATTTCTTGGGATGCCTAGATACTGGAACTGAAGAGGAAACTATCAGCAATCACCTATACTTCAGTTCTCCTGATACACTGCCAAATGATGTGTCTGGACATAACCTCCCATTTATCTGATGGAAATCTATTCTGAGTTGATACTTGTTAAATGTATTTATTATTTTTTTATTCCACTGTCCGACTAAGGAGCTCAGAGTAGGGCATGGTAGGAAGCTGTCTTATACCAAGATAGGAAGCTGTCTTATACCAAGTTAGTCCATTGCTCCATCTAGCCCAGTACTGTCGACACTGACTGGCAGCGGCTCTCCAGGGTTTCAGGCAGGATTCTTTCTTAGCCCTACCTGGAGATGCTGGGGATCGAACCTGGCACCTTCTGCATGCAAAGCAGGGGCTCTACCGCTGAGCTATGGTCCCTTCCAAAACCCTGGGAGGTTGGCTAAAAGTAAGAGTGACTGGTTCAAATTCCCCCAGTGTGCTTCATGGCAGAGTGGGAATTTGGAACCAGGGCTACCAAGTCACTTTAACCCAGCCTTTCTCAAATTCAGATGGGATTTGTAGTCCAACACATCTGGAAGTTGCCAGGTTGTTTGTGTGTGTGCGTGTGTGTGCGTGTGTGTGTGTGGATGTTCTAACTAGTATACCACTCAGCTCTCCAGTGATTAGGAACATTCAAGCCATCTCAGACACACTTCCCAAATGTGGCTGGGTCACTGACATGTCTGAGCTTGCTGCTCTCATCCCTGGTTTTCACTCTTCACGTTCCAGTGACAGGTCCACCCCCCCCTTTCCCTAATGCTCCTTCTTTAAAATGTGATGCATTTTGGGTGCTGCTGTTCTGAACTGAGAAACCAAATTAAGTCTGATCATCTGCAAAACTGAACCGCACAGGAGCAGGCTCAGAGGAAAGAAAGTACAGCAAATTTGTTCTGCCAAAGACTAATTACCTCTGGATATCCTTGTGAATTTGAGATTATCCCCCCCCCCTTTTTTTAACTCTCTGTGTAACAATGGGGGGAAGGCTCTTTTTGGCCCTCTTGAACAGATGCTGCACTTAAATTCTGAAACAAGGATGGGAAGGCTGTATTTTTGTAACATCTGGATATGCTTTTATTATATTATATTTTAAATTGTATTTGTTTGTTAGATTTATACCTTGCTGTACCCCATGCACTCAGATAAGCTTACAACAGTCTCCCCCTCTCCAAACGTTAACATGTCTGTCCCTCAAAGGGCTCACAAACTAAGTCTTATATGGGAGAGCCAGTGTAGTGTAGTGGTGAGAGTGACGGACTGGGAGCCGGGAGATCCGGGTTCTAGTCCCCACTTGGCCATGGAAGCTCACTGGGTGACTTTGGGCCAGTCACAGACTCTCAGCCCAACCTACCTCACAGGGTTGTTGTTGTGAGGATACAATGGTGAGGAGGAGGATAATGTAAGCCGCCTTGAGTTCCTTGCGAGAGGGAGAAAGGCGGGGTATAAATGCAATAAATAAATAAATAAATAAGTCATCAAAATGTTCGGGAGAATAAAAGAGGATGGATTAAATAATTTTTTTTAATGAACATAGCATCTATTTTTTTAAAACAATCACCCCTCCCTCAAACTCACCAATATGATGCAAAACTCAGATTACTGGTGGGAGAGTGAGCTGACCTTTACCTGTTGTGATGGGACCATTAGCTACTGTGTTTAGAAGGCTGGGGTGGGGATGATTTCACTACATAATCAGTCCCGACAGCCATTAAACAAATGAGTACTTCCTGCAGATAAAATACAGTGAAAACATGATAACTACAGAATAAAAACAGCACCCAACCCAGCGGACCCACTTATTGTCCAAAGGCCTTCTTGAATTAAGTGGTCTTTGCCTGTCATCAGAAGGACAGCAGAGAGGGAGCGAACCTAGCCTCGCTTGGGCAGGAGTTCTACAGCCTGGGTGCAGCCATCAAAAAGGCCCTCTCTTGTGTCACCACCAAACGTGCCTCTGAAGGTGGCAGTCTTGAAAGAAGGGTCTCTCCAGAAGTTCTTAAGGATTGGGCAGGCTTGTATGGGAGAAGGCAGTCTTTCATGTAGCCTGGTCCCAAGCCTTATAAGGCTTTATAGGTCATAACCAGCACTTTGAATTCTGCCCAGAAACAGATTGGTAGCCAGTGACACTGATGGAACAAGAGAGTCACATGCTCCCTGTACAGTCTGGCCACAACATTCTGGACCAGCTAAAAGTTTCTGAACAGTTTTAAAAGTCAGCCCCACGTAGAGCACATTACAGTAGTTCAGACAGGATGTAACTAACAGAATGTAACTCGATGGCCTTATGCTCCCCAATCCCTTCAGTCAACCTTCCCCAACCTGGTGCCCTCCAGATTATTATTATTTATTGCATTTCTATACGACCCCATAGCTGAAGCTCTCTAGGTGGTTTAGAAAGATTAAAACCATTAAAACACAGTATACAAAGTTTAAACACCATTTATATAAAACACAGACAATCAGTATATATGGAGACGACATATATCTAAAAACAACTTTGAGCAATGTGTTGGACTACAACTCCCATCATCCCCAACCAGTAGTCCAACACATCTGGAAGACAACAACTTGAGGAAAGCCACTTTAGGTGGTCCATGTATTACTTTGCTTATTTCAAAATGTGGTAAGCTAAGCCCTGCTGCAGTTGAAGCCCCTCCTGTTGATTCTCCTGGGTGGGGCTCCAGATACCTGCCCCAAAGTCCTACCCTGATGGCACCAATGCCGGAGGCAGGAAAGTCTTCATCTCCTGGATCCTAGATTGTTTTAGGCAGGTTATCTCATTTGGAACCATAGGGAAATTATTTGCACAAATTCAGAAACAAAAACAAATTGAATTCCTTTGATGGGCAGACGACGGAACGAAAGGCACCTGACAACCTGCAAAACACAGACAGAATGGCTTTTTCACAATCCATACATCCCTAGTCCTAGCAAGAACATATTTGGTGTGGCTGTTGCTGGGCAGGCATCAGGGGTTGGCATTGTTGGGCACCTGCTGTGGCTCACGTCCCAACAGAATCCCCTAGCCGTGTTGCTGCCTGTTCACCTGCCCTCTGCACACGTGTGAGCAGTGAGGAGAAGAGAGAGAGCAGCAGCCTCCACTTCCCTTGCCCTAGAGAGGGACCAGAAAATGGACAGCAGTGATGGTGGTGGTGAGGAGTGGGACACGCTTGGAAGGGGACTCTTTGGGCAGCAGTGGCATCAGAAATTGGGGTGCACATGTCACAGATGGGGCAATGTGTATTTTTGGGTGGGCAACCTGTACTCCAAATGTTAAATTTCTTGGAAAAATTAATGGTATATTGCATGCTAATGCTGCCATCCTAAACATACACACACACACACACATGCGTGCGTGCGCGCGAAAGACGTCCAATTGGTTTTGACGAAGTTAATGTAGGTGACATAATTTCTGTTGTATGTAGCAAGTTTTAACCAACCAAATTCAAATTTCAATAAGGATCAATTAAGTCAAAAGGCTTCCAAACAAACTAGACTCCCTACTGCACAAACATCTCCTTGATGAAGAAATTAGGCTGACAGAATACTGATGCATCTCTTTAGGAAACACAATCTACATTTGAACTGGTGCAGGAAGAATCAGGAATGCAGGCTTTCTGTAAGTGAAAATTACAAGCAAACTGAGACAAGACATCCCCTGAGGAACCCTGTGAAATGCCCTTAGAGGGCATGGAGTAATTCCCCCCTCAGCCAATAGTCATGGGATGAATTTGAGATGAAGTGGAGCTCCAGGGAGGCAGAGATCCTTGCACAGTTAAAAGCATCCATATTCATAGGGAGAGGGGGCCGCCTTTCACAGCCTAGCACCCTGATGCCTCTCTCCTATAAGAAGCGAGCTTCAAAGAGTTAGAGAGTGGAGAGGACTGGGTTTTTGAACCACTACAGGAGGTGTTCAGCAAAATGGCTGTCCTGCTAGAGATTTTCATGGAAGTGGAAGGAAACAACCACAGTTGGATGGGTTCCTGGGTTCCTATGGGAGAAGGTGATCTTTCCAACAGCAGCAGCGGCAACAATCCATGCGATTGCACATTTTCTATCAAATGGACACTCCTGGCATTTTAATAAAAATGGAGCTGTCTGTAGCTCAGTGATAGAGGACAAGCTTTATTTGTTAAAGTTATCTTGTAGCAGGTGATGGGAACAACAGTCTGTCTGAGAATTGCCCTAGAAAGTTCCTGCCAGTCAGAGTAAGCAACACTGAGCTAGATGGACAAAGAATCAGACCCAGCATTAGGCAGCTTCCTGTTTTGCATTACAAGCATCAACGATATATGTCTGGTGTGTGATGAGACTGGTCTGGAATATGTTTATACAGAGGTCTGAATTAAGTGACATAGAAACATAGAAGGCTGCCATATACTAAATCAGTCCATCTAGCCCAGTACTGTGGATACTGACTGGCAGCAGCTCTCTAGGGTTTCAGCCTGGATTTTTCCAGCCCTACCTGGAGATGCCAGGGATTGAACTTGGGACCTTTTGCATGCAAAGCAGTTGCTATACTACTTAGCCAGGAAATTATGACATGGTGGTGGTGGGGTTAAAGAAAACTTTTAAAAAGTGTGTTGTACTTTAGCGACAGCCCATATGCCAATACAGATGGTTGCCAAGGAGGAGAAAGTAAGCAGTCTGGATCTTTTGGCCTTCATATTTTTGACAAGGAATAACACTGGGTTTTTTAGACTCCACAAGCCATTAATCTTGTGGCTGTACACTTTTTTTTTTTTGGAAACACAATCATTTTGAATCATGAATATGATTTCAACACTGTTCTGTTAAAAGATCATTACACAGTTTTGAAGCACATATAAACACAGTTCCTGGAGCCAAAAAATTAGTCTCTGTCAGAGTCTGCTGACAGACCCATTTTTCCCAACTGTTCAAACAAATAAATTTGTCTGAAAGAAGAGTATCATTCATACTCTTCTCTGAAGCCTTGATTGGACCCCTCTCCCAGTCTTGTAAATTATACAAAGGTTTGTCATCTAAGTCCTGTTCTCACAAGGGTGGCAATCCAATATCTGGGCTGTATCACTTTCACTTGCAGGTGGGAGTTTGCATGATGGAATGCTCCTCCACATAAAAATAAAAAAATCAATGCATGTAGAAAACTAGCATGTCGGGCAGAAGGCCAACCTAGAACCCTTCTCCATGACATGCTAGCTTTCTGTGTGCAAGGGATTCTGTTTTGATGGAGCAGTCAGTTAAGTGTGCCATCATTTGCAGTCTGAAGTGATATAGTCTAACATAGATTTTCTATCTTAGTAAGAACTTGGTTGTCACATGGCTGTTTCAGAATATCTGGGGTAGGTGATTTCTGCCTATCTGCATGATGCTGCCCCATGTATGAGCCACCAGGGATGCAAGATAGAGTATTCTCTCAGGGCTGACAATTGTTCCTACTCCACCCATTCAGGCAGGAAAGCTCCAGGTTTGAAGGGCTTTTGGTAAAGTGACCCCTTGGTGGGCCTTCTCCTTCATCATGGCCCCCCAACTGCCTGTTTAGATGGACTGCCATTTTAATTTACCACATATCATCTCTCTGGTTCACTGTGGATAGGGGTGTATGGATTTTGTAAAATCCATTCTCTCTGTGTTTTGTGGATTGTCAGAGACCTTTTGTTCCATTGTCGACCATCGCCAGCATGAGATTTTTTCCAGTTTCCCGGATTTGCACAAATTCACATTTGTGTAAATTCATACTTGTGAGAATGTGCAAATCCCCTCCTCCAAATGTGGGAATCCCCACCAAAATGTGCAAATCCCCCCAAATGTGCATTTTCATGCTTTAGCCTATGGGGGAAATTTGCATTTTCGACTGGTGTTTTTAAAATTTTACATATTTTTCTACGACTAAATTTGAGTGAAATTCTGGAAAGTTTTTTTTTTTAAAGGTCTGTACGTCAGCGGAATCTGTGCGACTCGGGAAAAGCCACTCCACTGCAGGATCCACACCTCAGATTCATAGAAATCTGAACTCATTTGATTCTGTTGCAGATTTCTCCAACATCCTTAACTGTGGGGCATTAAAATGCTGGACCTCAATGGAGGAGGGCTAGCCATTTCAATTTCCCACAATTCCCCAGGATGACAGCATGCTGGGGTATGGGGAATTTAAATGGTTGCCTGCTTCCAGGTAAGCCTATAGTCTGAGGGCAGGAGTCAGGGCATGTGGGCCCTGCCCAGAAGCTGAACTCCTCACGCTGTCAAGGCCCTTATCAGGCCAGGAAGCAACAGGACAGCAGAGCCAGCTATAAAGCTTCCTTGACCGCCATTTTTCTTGGTAGAAAGGCAGAGCACAAATCAAATAAGTAAATAAAGCAGCTCAGTTGGGGCCCCGCCAGTGCTGAATGGGGATAGGTTCAATTTCAGGACACACGTGCCTGATCTGCAACTCCCAAATGCACATTGGGGTGAGGGGTACCCTGAAATCTGCCCTACCCCTACTGGCAAAGCAAAGGTTGTCTTCCAGATTTTTTTCTTCAGCCACTGGAGGCGGTTTGAAAGCATGATGCCTCTCACGTGGCTTTAAAAGATGTTTAAAAATGTTCCAGGAAGTGGCTGCACGTCATAACATGCTGCCCTTACCTGGGTCATTACGATAATGGCTGAAAAACTAGGGCTGTCCCTGTGTAGTGATGGGAGGAGACATTTTCCCCTCCATACAATGTCCCTGGTAGCCTGCTGTCAAGGGCTCCTTGGCGGCCTCTTTCAGTCTAATCCAGTAGCCAAGTCCAGACACAGACAAAGGGATTCTTTTCAAAGCTTTATTCCTTCTTTACAACTTAACAACTCTACTATTAGCAACTAGCTATGAGCAGCAGAGTACCTATGCCCTCAGTTGGAACAGTTGGTCCCCGTTTGAAGGAGAATCACTGGCAGACCCTGAACTTATGGGCTAGGGAGAGTCCCTCCCCTTTTCCCTTAGATCCTCTGGGCGCAACCGTTGCTTGCACGCCAGTCTGGCACTACGTCTCCTTTCTGCGCCCTCCATTTGGTGCCGCTCCCTGCGTCCGCGTCGCGCATCCAGCAAGCCCTCTTCCCATTCTCTCTCACTCCTGGGACTGCTATCTATGTCAGGAATGCCGGTGGGAGGACTCTCTGCCAGCTGTGGGCCCTGGGAAGGATGAGCGCGCTCCTCTCCCAGGAGCGGCTGCTCCACCTCAGAATCAGAACTACTCTGGGATTCTATGGGCTCAGTGTCCACCCTGACACCTACCAGGGCAGTGCATGAGGAAAAGATGGCTGCTCCCCTTACAAGGGGGAAATGGTCACCCTCCTCACTACATGTTCATCCCTCCCTAGTGCTGAAGCAACACCTTATCCTGCTGTGGTTTATTTATTTATTACATTTATATACTGCCTCATAGCCAAAGCTATCTGGGTGGTTACTGTTGTAAAGCTGCCCTGCTTTCCAGAACATCTTGATCCTTGACCCTCTGGACAGCTGTTTGTCACCTCTGGTAAGGCAGAATTTTGAACCACTCATCAGGGATGGTAGGAGCAGAACAGCCAGGAACAGCGGTGTATAAGATGTTCAGGTCCTTTTCCCATGCAACCGCATCTTTATTATTTATCAATTACATTTATGAGACACCTTTCTCTAAAAAAACTCAAGTCATCTTATAGCAAGGGTTAAGAATATACACAAAGTTAAAACAATATGAGGGCACACTCCTAGGCATGTTTAGACAGAAAGAAGTCCTAAAATCCCCAGCATTCCCCAACCAGCTGGGGAATGCTGGGAATTGTAGGGCTTTTTTTCTGTCTAAACATGATCGGATTGCACCCTCAAACAGATAAAAACAATTAAAATGCCAAGACTCAGTAAAACAACTCAAGAAGTTCCATTATATGTTGTCAAATGCCTAGGAGTAGAGGAACTCTTACCTTGGCATCGTGATGATGACAATGTTGGTGTCAGGTGGATCTCATACTTAGTGATTTTATCAATAGACTCTTGGGTTCTATTTGTTTTCAAATCCCTGAGGAAGAGAGCTTCAATGCTAGCGAGTGGCCATCCGGAATATTTATCTGGATGTCCCCAGAGCTCAGATTTGGCACATGTGCGCCAGTTGTAAAGATTGCAATGGGTAAAAGCTCTACTGTCCTGTCATGTGCTAATCTGCTGTATTGAATAAGTTGTTGGGATTCTCAGTTACTTTTTATATACAAGTGGTGAAAGGAAATGAGGTAGCAGGCAGCATTTCAACCCAAGTGATTAGGCTTCCTTTAGGCTGAGCAGATTGGGTTGGCATCATATCACAATTAGAGTGGAAATCATCCTCCAGTTTGGGCTGGAACACAAACTCCAATCTCCACAACCTTTGCTCTCTCCAGGCTGTCAACAATTTGTAGCATTGGTTTCAGTCCCCTCACTAATCCTTTATCAGTGTATGAAGCTGTCATTAACATTCTTGCCCTGGAGCCAATTTTCCATGATGCGGTCCACCCATCTGAGATGGGGTTTGCTGGCTTGCAGCGGCCTGGGGAGGGGAAAAAGACCTTGGGAACTGACTATAAAATATACTTAAGATGATGTTATTACTGCTTAAGCTAATTGGTAGGAAACATACTCCAGAAGGGGTTATGAAATATATTTCCTGGACATAGCGCTGAAATGACCCTAATTGATCTGTGTTATTTGGAAGGCTTGTCACAGCAAAAACTGATCTGTGGGAGTCAATCTTTTTTTTTTAAAAGACACACACACACACACACACACACACACGCACACGCACACACGGGCTTGTGATTCACATGGCAGATTCATAGATGTTTATCTGCTGCTCAGGAATAATTCTTCCTATTTTATGACAGAACAAGATAGCCGGGCAAACTAAGTCACAGGACTTTGAATTCAGCACCAAAATTCTTTCACCTAATCTGAAGAATTTTGTGTGGAGAGGTGTGGAATGCTCTGTCCCAGGAAAATTGTTAGAGAAGCTTGACATAAAGCAGAAATTTTGCAGCACATCTTATAGAGCAGATGTGGACAGACATGAGACTTATTATGAAATGTATTTTGGTGTGGGTGAGTGTGCGTTTTATTAGATCCAAACCTTGCGATCCATTAACTGGAGCCAGATACAATGGTGGCTCAAGAGTAAGAGCAGACCAAAATGATGGCTTGGACGGCAGGGAGGGAGAATTAACTAGTTACCTACTATACCCATACACTAGGTAGGGTTGTCTGAGAAATCTGTCGTGGGGGGTGGAGTTTGATGGGTTTTCCTAAGTTCAGCCCCCTAGACTTTGTTTTGGTTCCCACTGGGGCGCCTGAGTCAATCTGCAGTGAGCTGGGCCAGTTCGTGGATTTCCTGGACATTTTGCACATTTTTTTTCCTGCAGGTTCTGTAATTCGTACAAATGTCTGAGCAATTTGTTCAGATCTAGTTGTCATTTGTGCAAATTCAGCCATAATTCATGAAAATTTGGCTGTAATTCGCAGAAATTGCTCAGAGGTTTTTGCAGGTTTGCACAAAAAAGTTCCCAGAGTTCAGGGAAAAGCCCACAGCTCAGCTCACAAACACAAATTGAGCCATGGAACTCCATCAAGTCAAAGAACTGGATTTCCCAGCAACGGACATCCCTAACACTTAGGGATGGACGAAAGGGACTTACCTTGTCCCGCAGCTTGCTTCGCGGTGGGGGGGAGGCGCTTCGCTTCTCCCCCCGAAGTTCAGGCGAGGGGGGGGAGGCGCCCTGCCTCGCCTGGCCGAAATTCAGGCCAGGGGGGGAGGCGCCTGACCTCGCCCGGCCGAAATTCAGACTGGGGAGAAGCGCCCCGTCTCCCCAGCCGCGAAAGAAAAAGTGAAAAAACAAACAAACCCCGTGATAGGCTATGTAACGATTTACGTAGCCTATCACAGCTAGATTTCCAAAGTCAGCCATGATAGGCTACGTAAATCATCACGTAGCCTATCACGGGTGACTTTGGGGAAAAAAAAGCGCGTACGCAAATTGCGGTGCCCATGGTGCGCCGCCATTTGCGTTCCTTAGTTTGGCACGTCTAGTCTACGTAAAGATTTACGTAGACTACAGCGAAAATAAGGGCAACGCAAATAGTGTGCCCTTATTTTCGCCGTAGTCTACGTAAATCTTTACGTAGACTAGACGTGCCAAACTAAGGAATGCAAATGGCGGCGCACCATGGGTGCCGCAATTTGAGTATGCGCTTTTTTTTTTTTTCCAAAGTCACCCGTGATAGGCTACGTGACGATTTACGTAGCCTATCATTGCTGACTTTGGAAATCTAGCCATGATAGGCTACGTAAATCGTTACGTAGCCTATCACGGGTGTGTGTGTGTTTTTTTTACTTTACTTTTTTATTTTGCAATGGCGGCGGCGGCAGCTGGTCAGAAGACCGGCCGCCCCCCCCGCCGAAATGCCGCTGAACCGCCGCCGGGACCCGCCGCCGAGAGGGACATTCGCACGAGGTAAGTCCCATCCCGGGGGGGGGGCAGGGGGCCGGCGGAGAATTTCACCACCAATTTCGGGGGGCCAAATGCGTTGGCATTCGGCCTCCCGGAGATTCGGGGAGAAATTCTCCGCCATCCCTACTAACACTAGAATAGCCTGCATAAACAAGTACAAAACTACATCTGAAGTACTATGGAGCAGGGATTCTTTTATTTATCTAAAGGTTTTTTTTAAAAAACCATTCTCCAATTATATTCCCAGGATGATTCACAAAAAGAATAAAACACTTAAACTGTAATTTAAAAAAATGTAATAAGCTGAAAATAACAAAAACAAAATAACAACACCAGCATAAAACATCCAACAGGATTAAAACTGTATCTCAAAGACTTGGGGGAAATTAAAAATAAAGTTTTTGCCTTGTCATGAAAGGACAGTAGAATAGGTGATAGGTAAAACTCTTTGGGGAAAACATTCCACAGCAGGTACACCATTACCGAGAAGGCTCTCTCACATGCAGAAGGTTGCAGGTTCAGTCCCTGGCCTCTCCAGGTAGGTTTAGGAAAGAATCCTGCCTGAAACAGTGGAGAGCTGCTGCCAGTCAGTGTAGCCAATATTGGGCTAGATAGAACGATGGTCTGACTCAGTATAAGGCAGCTTCCTCTGTTCCTATGACTTCTACTAGAAGGGATAGCTCCCCCCCCCCCGCCTGTTCAAGTGGAAGGCTATGTCCATGAAGGCTTGAATCCTTCCTCAAGTTTTTATTTCACCCAGCCCCTGAGTTCATAGTGTTACTTAATTTATCTTCCGCACCACATAGCTTCTAAGTTTCCTTGTTTCATTTAGGATACTCCTTTTAAATAGACCTAATAAGAGCTTCAATTCCCACGATTACCGCTTTGGAGATGCCACAGTATATCCCAGCTGTACAAGATGTTCAGCACAGCATTAATTATGCACTAAAAACCTAATGAGAGCTCTTGACATTTTTCCCAGATCCATATTGCACTGTCTTGTCATGTTTTCATTTGCATTGTCTCTTATCGATTGGGGGTTGCGCGGGGAGAGAAAAAATCTGGTCCAATAAATTCTAATTAAGGGTAGTTTGGGGGTAGTTTTCTTCTTCTCCTAGATGAGACCTGTTTTCACAGGCCTCTACGATAAAATTGTTCAGCATGGAGATCAAAACAACCCAAACCCAGTGTGTCTAATTATATATCTGATAATTACTTATTTTGCCACCCTATTGTCTTCCTCAGTCTGCAAGCTTGCAAATAGCACATTTTATACCATTTATGTTTGATTTCATTAATTATTGATTGCATCTGAGATGAGGGCAGTTCCCCACTTTCTTTTCTTATACCCCTACCTCAGCAAATGTGGACAAAGCATATTTTTGGTTTATAGTGTAATCGGGAGTGAAGAAATATTTTTCCTTTGGTTAATTTGGGGTGCCAAGACCAAACGGTGTCAGAGGCAATGGTGTGATCCTAACAGAGCAGGAAAGCCAGGATTCAAAGGGCCAGAGTTTGATGAAGTGGTTGAAAACAACCTGGTAGTCAGGTTGCTGAGAAGGCAAGTCTGGTCCGGTCCATTTAGAAAAGGGGTGTTGAACTTCTTTTGAACTCGCCAAAGGAAGTGAGGTGGGTGGTGTCAGGATTCCCTTTTTGCCCTGCTGAGAACTCCAATAGCCAAATCAGCACTCAGACCAGAGGCTGCATTTCCAAGGTTTTAATTCCATTTACCCTAGTAAGGCATACAGATGCGAGTTGCTAGAGACTCACAGACTACAAAAGAAACAGCCTTCAGGGAGTTCAAAGGGAAACTACGAGAGTTGGTCTCCGTTTGGGAAAAAGGTGGCAAGCTCTCTTAACTTAAGGGGTGGGAGGGGAAGATCTCCTCCTCTCCTGTGACACCTCTAGGCGCAGCTGTTGACGCCGAGCCAATCGGGCAGAGCACTGAAGTTCAGCCCCTGTGATTTCCCGCTTGTGCCTGCGTCTGCATCTTGCGTCTAAGAGTTCAGGTTGTTCTTCCCTCGCCTCCCCCTGTTCGCTATCACTCCCAGGGATGTGTGATGGGGGGGGGGGCTCTCAGTGCAGCTGTGCTTCTGAAGCCTGGGAAAGTTCCTCCCCCACATGTTGCAGCTCTTCCTTAGAATCTGAGGTACTCTGACACTGTATATGCTCAGAGGCAACCCTGACAGGTGGCTACCAAGGAGAAGGCCTTTTCAGTTGTGGCACCCTAGTTGTGGAATGAGCTCCTCAGAGAGGCTCACCTGGCACCTACGTTGTGCTCTTTCCTGTGCCATTCTTATTTTCTTATTTCTTCTTATTTTCCCAGGCATTTTAGTCTTTCAGTTTCTGTTGTTTTAAAACTGTACAATACATCCAAATTATAGCCAATATTGTTGGAAGGGACGTGGTCACATTGGTTCATATTTTCATTTTTGGTGGGAATGTTCTACAGCGTGGGAGTTTTGGAACATGGTTGCTTATTACTGTCAGGAATTTATTCATGTTAGACCACTGGTAACTCCTAAAGCAATGCTGCTTCATCTTGTTGAACCTAATGATCCTGGATTCCTGCATGAAGGCTTTCTTAAGGAATTGTATACAGCTTGAAAGTTGTGTATAACATGTAACTGGAAGTCCTCAAAGCAACCAACAAGAGCAGTGGGTTGATAACATTTGGGAGACTATGAGTATGTATAAACTTACCCAGCAAGTGCAGTGAGCAAGGAATCCTAACCTGAAGAATGATATTAGGGCACCATGGGGTCCATTCATTTTCCATGTTGAGGCACTTCACACTTTTGATAAAGTTTGAACCAAGTACAGTTGCCTGATTAATACACACAAACACACAAAATGACATACACTTACACACACTCCTTGTATATGTTGCAGAACATGTATTTTTACTTTCATTAGATATTGAGCCCCTACTTGGGTTGATTTATTGTAGATGTTCCATAAGCATATCTGTTATAGACTAAGGTTTATAATTAGTAAATTCCTTTGTTCTTCAGTGATTTTGATATATTATTATGTACATTCTTCTTCTTTTTGTTGCCTTTATTTTGTTAACCTTATTTCAAAATAAAGTAAAATTCTCACGAGAAAAAGAAATCTGTATTTTAAATCTTTGCATTGCTGCTAGGTTTTATTTTGGTTTTTACTTTTATTTTATACTATATTTTAGAACTTTTATATTGTGTCATTTTGTATCTTGTGGTTTTAATTGTTGCGAACCGCCCAGAAAACTTCAGCTATTGAGTGGTATAGAAATGTAGTAAATAAATATGTACATAAAATTCTTTCAGCTCAAGGGCTGAATCCCATTTTGGAGACGCTCTCAGGGGCCACATTCCAGTGGTGTGAAGGCAAAAGGGGTGGTACAAAAACACCAAAAAATAGCAGCATATTTTAGCTTAAAGTTCTTACTGCCAGTAACTAAACCTTAGGATCCAACCTTTAAGAGGGGTGGGGGCTGCAAAAGCCTGGAAACCACCAAAGATAAGTGGTCAGGGGGAAAGGGCTGGGGCCAGGGAAAGGAGGCATAGTCATCTGGGAAACTGGTGGCTGGATATGAGTCCTACGCAGGGTGCATTTGGCTCATGAGCCTAAGGTTCAACACCCCTAGTCTAGACCCTTCTGTAACTGACAAGTGTCTCAGGAGTGCTCTTATATAAGCCCAGCAGGGCCCCTATTGGCTCCTTAGGTCGTCTGATTCCTTTGGGATTGACTGGCTGCAGTTTCCCTTCCTGCCAGGGATTGCGGGTGGGGAAGACAGTTTTCAATTAACCAAGCTGGACTGCAAGGAGGTCAAATCAGTCCATCCTAAAGGAAATCAACCCTGGCTGCTCATTGGAAGGACAAATACTGAAGCTGAAGCTCCAATATTTTGGCCACCTAATGCGAAGAGAAAACTCCCTGGAAAAGACCCTGATGCTGGGAAAGACTGAAGGCAAAAGGAGAAGGGGACGGCAGAGGATGAGATGGCTAGATAGCATCACTGTTTCAATGAATATGAACTTGAGCACACTCCAGGAGAGAGCGCAGGACAGGAAGGCCTGGCGTGCTATGGTCCATGGGGTCACGAAGAGTCAGACACGACTGAACGACTGAACAACAACAACAACAACATGAGGTGAGTGGCCACTATCTGTCAGTTCCTCTGTCTGCATGTTCAGCTTGTGGAGAAAATGGATAGGGAGACATTTTTTCTCCCTGTCTCCTAATACCAGAACCTGGGGTCATCCAAGTTGAAAGGTGGAGGATTCAGGACAGAGAGAAGGAAGCACTTTCCACAGCACATAATTGAAACTGTGAAATTCACCGCCACGAAATGTAGTGATGGCTGCCAGCTTGGACAGCTTTAAAAGGGGATTAGACATTGTCAGGAATGAATCTGAGCACGTGGAGATGTCTGACAGCTCAGATTCAGAATCAGAATGAGAACAGCGAGAACAGAGGGAGGCACCCTCCCTAGTGAGCCCAGATACGGCGAGACTTTCTTCCCAAGACATTGACACACAGATGGCCCAGCCTGAACAGCTCCCCCATTCCTCCACCATAAGAACTCAAGTTTCAGAGGAGGAGGAGGGAGAGGGGTGTGACTTGAAGGATGCTAGGGTCCATCACAGAGTGAAGTGGGAAAAGTTAGGGGCAGGGCTCAGACGCTCCGCCAGGTTGTCCATTCATGGAAGCCAATGTAGGAGGGAGCCACCCCTAAAGGAGGGACATCCCTGCCAAGCAAGTCTAGATTTGAAGTTCATGCCCAGACTGCTGGCACCTTCTCTAACTTCTACTGATATTCATAGATGTGTGGAGTAGCTGGTTCTATGCAGTCTGAGAGTTTCTTAGAATCCGCATTTGTAAAGAAGCTCATTGTTGACTAATAAAGTAGTGTTGGCCTGAAAGTTTGTTTCCTGGAGCGTGTTGATTGCAGAGGGAGAGGACGAAGGAATGTGACGGACATATTCATGGAGGATCAGGCTGTCAATGGCTACTAGTCATCATGGCTATACAGATTGGCCCAAAAGTAGGTATACAGTTGTTTAGAATGTTGATGGGAGGGGGAGAGAATGTGTGAGTAGAAGATGTGTGGGTGGAGTCAGAATGACAGTTGGGAAGAGGGAGTGACAGTTAAATCAGTTAAGTTTAGAGAGTGAGGGGAGTGAGGCCCTTAAGTAGGTATACAGTTGTTTAGTTGTTTAGTTATTTTTTTTTAACTGATATTGTGAATGGTGGCAGCGAACTTCAGTCAAGAACAAAGAAAGTAGATTCTAAAGCAGTACTGGAAGACTGAAAATTCTCTCCCCCTCCCATCAACATTCTAAACCACTGTATACCTACTTTTGGGCCACCCTGTATATTACCTCCGGTATTGGAGGAGGCAATAAGGGGCTAATGCATAAGTAGTATAAGGAAGGTTCCTGTGTCCTCTACAAATGTCCCATTTCTCCCTCCAGTGTTTTATGCAGCAAACATGCTTACATGCTATACTCTTGTCTCTACCTCTGGCTTGTGCCTGCAATCCTGCCCACACTCATGGCCAGGTGAACCTTTGGTTTGGCTCCCTTGCCAGTGGAAGCACCACTGGAATCTATCTAGTAAGAGGCTAGTCATCTTACATTTCTGGACAAATATGTCCAGAATTTCAAACCACGGAAAACAGCATTTGCAAAGACTGGAGATTTAAAAAGAAAGACAAAAGTGTACAGAAGCACTAGTGAAATTAAGCTCTCCAAACCATTTATCAAAGTAGTTGCTATTTTTGTGTCAAGACAGATGGTACAACTATAAATAATGAGCCAAGGAAGTCAGTCTCCATCAAGTGCATTTTATTTAATAATGGACAAAATCTAACAGTTAAGTGCTGACCAAATGACTTTTTCTTCCCACAATATTTCAAGGGGTTGGGAACTGCTATGCACATCAGAAGTGTTGTTTGAAACGTACATTGTTGCACCATGGAATGGGAGCCAGAAAAATCCAGTTGATTCTTTTTGGGGCCTTCCTAGGAAGTGTAATGCCCCTGTGGGTCAAGGTGCTAGAAAATGTGTCTGGCAGAATTTCAAGGTGGTTTTTCTAACTTGCTTTGTAGAGCTACTTTAGTTTTAATGCCCCTTTTGACACTTGTAGAGTCCTTGTCCTCCAGACCTTAAAGATCACCTTTTGTCATATGTTCCATCACGATTTCTATTGCCAAGAGTTGCTGTCTGAGAGTGTCTACCAAGTCTAAATGAAATCACACAGGAAATCATTCTCACTCGCTAGAATCTTTGGAAACTTCCTTCTGTCAATTTTGTTCCAAGCCTTAAAAATCCCTTAGATGTGGAGAGATGTTATTCAGATGGGGCTCTAGTAGTGTTGATCCGAATGGGCTTTTTAAAATGTATACACCTGCTCTTTGCCTCTAAGGCTGCAGGGAGAATATTTCATAGATAGATAATCTGTTTTACAAATTTAACGGTGGCTTCAGACCACAGGGTCTCCTGCAAAGGAAGTGAGGACACCCTGAGGTGCAAAGGAAAATGCAAAATGGAAAGAAGAAAACTACAAACAGAAAATGAAATGGAAGGGAGAAGAAAAATAGTTCAGTACACCTGCTATCCTTAGCCATCACTATGTGGTAGGTGTCATGGTCCTGGACTGAAAACCTCCAGGGACTGATTTCTCCAGCAGCAACTGCAGCAGCAGCTCAGAAAAGGAGTCCCTGGTCCCTCCCAATTAGAATCCTCCGCCTTGTATCCTGCACCCTGTCTGCTCAATCTTGGGGAAGTGCCACTGCCCTCAGACTCTGAGGAGTGGACCTTGGATTCCACCCACAAGTAGGGAAGCCCTGGGCAACATTCTTCAACCAGGTCAATCACTACTCCAACTAGGGATGTCCGCAACAGAACCAAATGAGTTCAGATTTTCATGAATCTGACCCGTGGATTCTGCAGCCGACCGGTTCCCCCCTTCCTATTGGGTGGATTTGTGGACAAGTTTTTCTAACTTTTCCAAATTTTGCACAAATTTATTCGATGAAAAATATACAAAATAAAAAAACTCAGCCAAAAATGTGCATTTCCCCCATAGGCTAAAGCATGAAAATGTGCATTTGGGGGGAATTTGCACATTTTTGCACGTGCACATTTGCACAAATTTGGAAACAAAAAAATCTGATTCCATCCATGGACAGATAGCAGAACAAAAGGTGCCTGACAATCTGTGAAACACAGATGGAACAGATCTTACACAATCCGTACATCCCTAACTCCAGCCCTCAGTCCCTAGAAGGAACCAGCAACTCCAGAACAAGATTCTAGCCCTTTAAGTTAGCCAGATGCACCACTTGAGAGAGGTGGAGCTTCCAGAAGGACTCTCCTGCCCAGGGTATAAAACTCTGGCATTTACTCCTGATTGGTGCAGTCATAGCTGCCTCTTGCCTCAGCTGCAGGATTGCTGGCCATGGTCACGAGTTCAAGCCAAGGATATCTGGGTCAGGACTGGCTGTATTGTCCAGGGTCCTGTACTTGCCCACTCCAGATCAGTGCCAGCTAACTGCCTTACCTTGTGCCCTCATATGTGAGCCATCGCTTTGCCTCTCCGGGACATTGGAATCCCTGGTTAATTGTGATAGTAGGTTCAGAGGCAGGGCCCATGGACTACCTTTTCCCTGTTGCCAGTCAATGTGCCAGCTGGGAGCTTGGCCTAAGGATGGTGGAGAGATCTGCTGCAGAGTCAAATCAGGCCGGATTCTCATGAATCCAACCTGTGAAGTCCGCAGAGGACTGACCCCACCCACCTCTGCATCCGTCGGATTTTCTGCGGGGTGGCTCTCCAGTGCTGTTGGTGCCATCAAGGCCTTTCTCTCTGCACTGGCTGTCAAGGGCTTCCTTAACAGTGGGAGCGGAGAAGAAGGACCTCGGTGGCACCCCCAGTGCTCTCCCCCTGGCTTCTTCTTGAGGAGCCCAGCGGGAGAGCGCTGCGTTGCCACTGAGGCCCTTCTTCTCTGCGCCAGCTATCCAGGGCTTCCTTAACAGCCGGTGTGGGAAGACAAGTCCCAGCAAGCCATCCCGCAACATCTGACGGATGCGGCAAGGCTCCAGGGGAATCTGCAGGGCCACAAGCACCCCTGAGTTCCCTGCCGTGCCCCCACACCCCAGACTGGACGTAATGGGGTTCATACACCCCTAGCTGGTCCATGTTGTGCCTTTGTAGAGACCCTGCCAAACCCAGATTGCTGTGGACCAATGGGGCCATTAGCCGGTGCTGGCTGCTTGCCCTATGCCATGCAGACTTTTCCTCACTTGACGCTCAGTGGTGGTTGCAATACATGAGCTTTCTTCCCTTCCTTGGCTGCCATGTAGAGTTGGCGGCCAGGTAGAAAAGCACTCACAACCACTCGGGCTACTGTGAGCTCCAGGAAATATTTGTCTAATTAACATAAAAATATTTATACCCCACTATAAATCTTCCACTAGTGGAGGCCACTGCTGACATAGTTTAATATGATAACATCATGATTAAAAATGCAATGACTAAAACATGGATTAAAACAAACAATACAAATAATTGAAAGAGCAGTAAAATCCAATTTAAAACAGCGTCAAAACTAGATCCCATGAAAAGCTTGGAAGAACAGTAGTGTCTTCAACCAGTATCCGAACACCGTCAGAGAGGGCACTAGATGAACACACAGTGGGAGGAGTATCCATCGTTTAAGATAGTCATCAGAGGTCCTGCTCAGGATGCTCTCACCTTGTGAGAAGCAGTAGTTGGCTGCTACAGGCAGGGCCTTCTTGTTTGCTGCACCTCACTTGTGGATACTCCTCCCACTGGGAGGAGTATCCACAAGTGAGGTGCAGCAAACAAGAAGGCCCTGCCTGTAGCAGCCAACTACTGCTTCTCACAAGGTGAGAGCATCCTGAGCAGGACCTCTGATGACTATCTTAAACGATGGACACATTCCTATGGGATCCTATGGTCCTTCAGAAACCCTGCCCCAAATATACCTCCTGCACTTCTGCAACAAAATGATGGAAGCACAAACTTCATACAACCTCACTTAAGCAACATACTTTTATCCCGAAAGACCACGTGTGAACTTATGAAGCTGCCTTATACTAGGGATGTATGGACTGTGTAAAATCTGTTCCATCTGTGTTTTGTGGTTTGTCAAGAGCCTTTCTTTCCATCATCCACCCATCAATGGAATTGGGTTTTTTTTTTAAGTTTCAGAATTTGCACAAATTCCGACAAAATGTGCAAATTCCCTCCCCCCCTGCACATTTTCATGCTTTAGCCTATGGGGAAAATGCACATTTCTGGCCAGTTTTTACAAAAATCTTGCATAGTTTTCTACGATGAAATTTGTGCAAAATTCCCAAAGGTTAGAAAAACAGTCCATAAATCCATGAAATCTGCTCAATAGGGGAAAAGCCAGTCTGCTGCGGAATCGGTGGGTTGGATTCATGTGAATCCGAATTCATTTGGTTCTGTTGCAGATTTCTCTGACAACTCTACCTTATACCAAGTCATCATTTGATCAGTTAACATCCAGCCAGCTCAGGTTTGCCTACCCTACATCAACTAGCAGAGGTTCTCCTGTGTTTCAAGTGGGAATCTTTTCCAGATCTATCTGGAGATGCTAGGAATGGAACTTGGGGCCTTTGGCATGCAAAGCACGTGCTCTACCACTGAGTTACAGCTCCATCCCATTAAGTCTTATATACCCTGTTAAATTTGGAGCTCAACATGCAGGATGTTTATCTTTTTTTTAAAGATTAGATCAAACCCCTTTTTATAAAAGTTTCTTCTGTCTCGAGTTTCTTGATTTAAGCCTGGAAAGTTAGAGCTGTAAAATGATAAGCTACTTTAGAAAGATGTTTCCTTTTGTGAAAATTAATCCTTGTAGGGGCTTTATCTCATTTTTTATCTCTTATGGGTTTTTATTCTTCATGTTTTATCAAAGAGCTCAAAAGTAGGTAATAAGACTCTAAAATGTTTCAGCTTTTGCTGCCTAGCAATACACAGTTTAGGGGGCTAGCAATTGCCACAACAATCATGCCAGTTGTGAGAAAGGTGGCTGTGATTAGCTTAAATACCAGATGTATGCAGGTGAACCTAATGTTTTTGCACATTGCTCTGAACTTCCCTATCTCAAATACAATTCTTGCACTCCAGGTAGCCAGGAGCTGAAAGAGATAGAAACAGCATGGAGCCCATGAGATTGTTTGTCACTGAAACCATTTTCTGATTTGCTCAGCAGTACCCTTGGTTAGCTCCAGGGGAATAATATGGTCCTAATCCAGGATGGGGTAGGACTTTGCAACCAAGCCCAGTCTTCTTCAAGATAATAGTTTGCAACGTTTTTGAGTGATGGGACCAGTTGGGTGAAAGTAGTACATGCCATGGCCAGGAAGAGCGACTTTCCTCCAAGACCATGAGGGATTATAGGAGTTCAAACCAATGGAAGGATATGTTGATCAGAAGAGGGCACTGAATTATGGTTCCTCCCCTAAGAGAATGGGTCGGAGACCCAGAGCATAGGAGGGTGCCTTATACCAGGTCAGACCATTTATCCATCTAGCCCAGTATTGTCTAATTTGACTAGCAATGTCTCTCTGTGGGCTCAAGCAGAGGTCTTTCTCATCACCTGTTAGTTGATCTTTTGTTTAAAAAATGGGAAAAACCAAGTATTGAATATGGGACCTTCTGCCTGCAAAGGATGTGCTGTGCAACTCAGCTAAGGCAGTCTAAGCTCAGATGTGTATTGATTTTAATGGCAGGAACTTATTTTAGGATTTAGGGTGCAATCCTATCCATGTTTACACCGAAAAAAGCCAAACAAAACAGGGAATGTATCCCAGCCCTGAACTAAATACTGATAAAACAATTGGGATAGGCAAACTGGTGAAGATTAAAAAAAACCCAGAAATATCTGATAATATGATTTTAACTATGCCAGCTAAAAACATACATAAAAAGACAACAGAGAAAAATGCACTACCATTGTGCAGTAACATCCAACAATATCAGGAGTAACCAATACCAAGAAAAACCAAACACATTTCAACCTAAAGTCTTTGTTGGTGGTCTGGTACATAAAAATGGTCTAGTATGGACAAAGGTATAAAAGAAGAGAAAAAGGCTTATATATACACACACATGTCTATTTAGACAGAAAAAAGTCCTACAACTCCCAGCATGGCTAGCTGGGGAATGCTGGGAGTTGTAGGACTTTTTTCTGTCTAAACATGCATAGGATTGTGCCTTTAATTCTCTAGGTTTTTACGGTGGGTAGTTATTGTAAATAGAACAGTGATAACCAGCCAGCCAGCTTCTAGAGAATGGCAGTCAATATAGTTGAAAAACATAAAGTGTTGAGGAATGGTCAGCAAAATCCTTATATCTGAATCCCCTACATTTAACTGTTATTTTCAGAGGTGTAATTGTACAGAACCTAGCTTTTGGGGAACAAGGGCCAAGGAAACATGTATCCTAAACCCCAGTTTGGTACACGACCCAACATGGTGAAAAGATCTAGACCGTTTTTTCTGAAGTTAGGAATTAGGAGTTGTTAGGAATTGGTATACAGTAATACAAGGTGCAGCTGGACATCTAGTCTATGATCCTGATGCAATTCTGCTAGGCTACCTCAAAGAAGTAGTGAGATGGAGACATCACTAACCAAACTATATCTTGCCAGATTTCAGAATTCTCCTGCTATATCACAGTTAGAACAATGTCTTGAAAAATACAAAGCATCATGGAAAAATGGATGCATAGAAGTGGGACAAAATGTTGCAGCATGGAGAGCTGCAACATTCCAGCTAGGCAGCCAATTTTTTGTACTTCTGCAAACCTTATTGATTACATTTCTATCCCACCTTTCTTCCACTGTGGAACTCAAGGTGGCTACATGTGGTTCCCAGGTGGTCTCCCCTCCGAGCACTGACCAGACTCAGACCTGCTTAGCTTCAGTAAGGTGGCTGCCTCATGTGCAGAGACTACACTCTGGGACCCTGGTAGTCACTGGACCCCAAGCCAGTGATTACCTCCCTCTTGTATGTGGATGGTGCTGTTTTGGCTACATAAGGATTCACGCTTGGAGAATGAGTTGGCTATCAGTGTATAGGTTTAGAGGAGGTAGGTGGATATTCTGCACCTTTGTTGAATGATGGGCACAATTTCAAATATATAGACAATGAAATCGTGGAGACCAATGAACAGTATATAAAGTATTCAGTATGTTTTGAACAGAAAGAATGAAACAATCTTGGTTTTGTAACAGTCAGGGCTGTTGTGTTTAATGTATTAATCAATTAGATTAACCAATTAAAAAACAACCTTTAAATGACTAAAACTGTGCCCCAATTAATTGGGCAGAAGATTAAAAAAGAGCCGCACACACAATTAATTTCAATACACGCACTTATTAAAATGAAGATGACAAAGCACCATTGAAAAGAGGCATTCCTACTCCCCTCTCTCATAAAATGCAGTGTCTCTTCTTAAGAAATGTTTGCGATGATACAGACATAATTTAAAAACAAAGAATGGATGTGTTTTGCCTCACAAAGTTATGCATATGCAAATATAATCAATCAATCAACTAAACCCAATATGATTAATCAACTCAGGTTTTTCTGTTCAAGTGACAATCCTAGTAACAACATGTTCCTACTTTGGTAGTGAAAGTAATTCTGATTACCTTAATGTCTTCCATGACATAAGCTGGGTATCAAGTTTTTGGGTTGTAATATATATATTTAACCTTTCTGTCCCCAGTCCCATGGTCTTATTGAACATGTTCATATGGCATCAGGTTTAGATTTATAGATTCGTAAGCAATTTCTGCAGAATTGTTAAGAGGTACTGGTTGTTTTATTTTTGTCTTAATCTCATTTAAATTTCTTAATGAAAAATGTATTCTTGGTAGGCTGTTTTTGTATGGAATCAAGCATTAGGTTTTTGGAATATGAAGATCTGTGGAGTATTAATAAACTTGATACTAATAATTTTGTGGATAATTTTCACAAAACAGTAATTGAGTCTTTACTGTGAGCTGGTATCACTGGAGGTTTTCCTACAGTGCATTTTTTTTTAATATGCAGCCTTGCACAGTAGGTACAGTTTTGCTCTGGAAATTAGGTCATCCTTGCTAAGGCATATTTGACATACACCTGCGTATGCTGGATTGTCTGATTTTTCTGTACAGTGTATGTGTCACTTTTGTCCTATATTTGCCTGCTTAGATTGGATCTTTAGCCTGTGTGTACTTTGAATTTATTAAATAATTGGATATCGCCTTGTATATTGTCCAGCCTTACTTTTGAAATATGTGTGTTACACTTCAGTGCTTTGGTTCTTTTGGCCAGACATAAAACTGTGTTCTTGCTTAGAATATTCTCTCCTACCTTTGGCTTATGCTAGTACTCCAGAGATCTCTCTCAACTTTCATGATTTTTAGACCCATAACTCCCAAGGGGCAGAGTTTTCACATTGCACAGGCAATGATTTCAGAATAAAAAAGCCTGTAGAATATAAGGGCAGCTGTAATAATACAGGTCTGTGTTATGGATGTGAAAGGAGGCAGAGTAACTATCAATCTGTGAGTTTCAGGGAATGTATGAACCGTGTGTGCGTATTTGTGTGTGCATGTCGAACCAACATCATTGCAACAAAACAATAGGAAAATCCATAGATGAAACCCAGTTACATTGATTCTGTAATATTATTGATTATTTAACCCTAACCCGTGGAAACATGACATAGAATTGCATCTATGCAAATCTCTTGGCCCGTTCCTTGAGAGGTGGTATTTTGTGGATGATAAAAGCAGGTCTCTCTGCACAAAAGAATTCCTATCAACCCAGTTCCTTCTCAGATCTGATTTTCCTGTGGTTATACAGGTGCTCAGATTTCCACTCCCTTTTCAGTACCCTGTCATCATCATTGTCTTCCCTGCCCTGCCCTGCCCTGCCCTGCCCTTCCCTTCAGCATTCAACATCGGCCACCCGTTTTCCTCCCTCCACCCCCTTTCTGCTCTTCCATTCACGTTCCATTCCTGCTGTCTTCAGCTCCTTCACTAATTTCCCTAGCATGCCCTGGCTGGGCAAGTGCTAAAACCTGGTCCGCGGTCCTTTGTCTGGCTCATTTCCACCTGGCTTGAGAGGGCAGGGCCCTGACTGACCTCAGCGACAAAGGCTGCTCCTGCCGGTAAAGGTGCTTAGAGACCAGCAGAATTTAGGGGTTGTTGCCGGGGGCAACATTTAGTCTGGGGTAAGATGTATTACTTTTGCTGCTATTTGGATTAGATTTTTGTATTTCTATTGTTAGGCCCTACCTACTATCAGTTATTAGTGGGTTAACATAAGAACATAAAAAGAGCCATGCTGGATCACATCAAAGGTCCATCTAGTCCAGCATTTTGTTCACACAGTGGCCAATCAGCTGACCGTGGGAAATCCACAAGCAGGATGTGAGAGCAACAGCACCCTCCCGCCCATGTTCCCCAGCAACTTGTATACAGAGGCATACCACCTCTGACACTGGAGGTACCGTATAGCCATCAGGACTAGTAGCCACGGATAGCTGTATTCTCCACGAATCTGTCTAATCCCCTTTTAAAGACATCCAAATTTGTGGCCATCGGTGCATCTTGTGGTAGTGAATTCCATAGTTTAACTATGTGCTGTGCGAAGAAGTCTTTCCCTCGTCTGTCCTGAATCTCCCACTAATCAGCATCATGAGATGACCCCATTGGGTTCTAATATTATGAGAGACAGAGAGAAAGAGAGAGAGAGAGAGAGAGAGAGAGAGATTTATTACATTTATATACTGCCCAACAGCCAAGGCTCTTTGGGCAGTTCACAACAAATGTCTCCTTACCCAATTTCTCCACACCATGCATAATTTTGTACACCTTAATCTTAGTGTACATTTTAAATATTTTATTTTTGCTGTCATGTAATTGTTGGTGAATCATCTCTGAAATGTTATATATTATTATGAAAACTCCTCTGATGTTGTGAGCTGTTTCACGCACAGTTGACCATGGAAAGGTGGCATGCAAATAAACTGGTGATAAACACATATTTTATAGGCTTAGGCTAAGTGTGGGAAACGTGTGGCCCTCCAGAGCTTTTGGCCTACAACTCCCATCAGCCCTAGCCAACATAGCCAATGGTGAGGGATGGTGGGAGTTGTAGGCCAAAAACATCTAGAGGGCCAAAGGTTCCCTGCCAGTGGTCTAGGCATTCCACCACAGATATACACACTGTAGCTTGCCTTTTGCATTAGTGATGGGTGACTCCCTTCCCACCCTGATTCTCATTGGGTTGTGTCACCTGGCGTTGTGTCACTGGTTCACTGTGGTCCAAAGCAAGCAACGTTTTCAAGGACCAGCTGCTGGTGGTCAGGTTCTGGATTAGGCAGACAAGGATCCAAAGGCTCAGAGGCAGACAATGTAACCTAAGATGGGCTGGTGGTCAAGTTCCAGAGCAAATGGGCAAGGAGATGAGGCAAGTCCGTTCAGCAGCTTCTCCCAAGAATGCATTGCTCAAAATGAGGAACCAATCCTGGATCATACAGAGGTTATACAGAGGGGTTATACAGAGCCCCAAAGGCCCTCATTTGTTCCACAAATCAGGCTAGGCTGACAAGCAGCAGCACTACACCTGGGCATTACATAGGTGGTAGTGCAGTATAGCAAACTTGAGGCCAATAATTTTCTTGTTCTGAGAACTCCAGGAAGTAACACACCTGGGCCTTGCTGCTAAAGTTGCTGGTTCAAATCCCCTGGCACTTTCCAGATTGGCGGGGAATAAGCAAAGCTATTTCATCCCCAAATTGGAAAGAAGCATGGCTTATTCTGAGCCAATAGGAGTTAAATTGGGACCCACCAGAGCGTGCAGTGGAGTTTGATCCTTCCTTCAGTACTCTTTCCACTTACCCATTTGCTTTGAGGTGGCTGCCACTGTGGCTTCAGTAGCAGGATGTCTTCCGTATTCTCTCTTCTCCTGATTCTATTGCTGTTACTGCAGTAAGCTAGGAATGCTGGAAAATGCAGCCAGGGGAAGTGGGGGGGGGGAGAGAGAGAGAGAGTCTCCCATTGCTTCTGGAACAACACAAGCAGCAATGTTAACAAGCGGGGGGTGGAGACTTGTGGGTGGGTAGGGGGAGACAATTATAGGTAAGATTTGGCTAGGATGGCACATGCCTTAGTTATATCTAGTGATGGATGAATGTACCCCATAACATTACCTCGCTGTCAGGTTTCCCTTTTGTCCCCGCTGAACTCCAATAGCAAAATAAAAACACAGACAAGAGGCTTCTATCCACGACTCTTTAATCCTTTTACTTCAATGGGTCATACAGATGCTAATTGTCAGTAGCTCACAGTCTACAAAGGAAAAGCCTTTAGGGAGTTCAAAGGGTAACCAGGAAGATTGGAAGTTGCCTACCATTTGAGAAAAGGCAGGCATGCTTCCCTAACTTAAGGGGTGGGGATCTCCCTCTGCCTCGTGAGGTATCTACGCGTAGCTGTTCCCACCAGGCCAGTTGGGCAGATTGCCTAAGCTCTGCCCCCACCATCTCTCTCTTGGCCCTGCGTCTGCGCCTGGTGTCTAAGAATTCAGGCTGTCCAAGCCTCACCTCTCCCTGTTCACTATCTCTCACGGGGGTGTGTGAAGAGAGGCTCTCTCTGTCCAGCTGGACTATTGAAACCTGAGGAGTCTGTCCCTCCCTGTCTGGAAGAGGCTGGGAAAGTTTCTCCCCCATGTTTTGTGGTTCCTCCTCGGAGCTACTCTGCCACTGCCTATGCTCAGAGGCACCCCTGACACTCGCCATGTTACAAATCCATCCTTACAAGCTCAGATGAAAGTTCTCCATTAATTCAAGATAGCTATAAAAATGTGACTTCCTGTGCCTGTGTGTCATCAAAGTCCATTTTGGGAACATACCACACATGTTAGGGTGGTCCTTCCTAAACCTGTGCATTGTGACATCATGCAACACCATGTATTCCTTTTCTGGCTGTTTTCTTTCTTTCTTTCTTTCTTTCTTTCTTTCTTTCTTTCTTTCTCTCTCTCTCTCTCTCTCTCTCTCTCTCTCTCTCTCTCTCATATTTCTTGGCCGCCTTTCAGGGCAGAAGCCCTCCCAAGGTGGTTACAACAATAAAATACATAAAAACAGTTAAAATATTAAAAGTGTTAAAAACATAAAAACAATAAAAGCCAACAATTAAAACAACAATAAAACCAACAATAAAACCAACAATGCTATTAACATCAGCAACAGTAGCAGTCATATCAATAGAAGGTCAAGATAAAATAATATGTTTTCAAGGCCTTCTTAAAAGTCTGCAAGACGGAGCAAGGCGGACCTACAATGGCAGCTTGTTCCAAAGTTGTGGGGCCACTGCAGAGAAGGCCCTCTCATGTGTGTTCACCCACCTGACTGCTCTCAAGGGTGGGCAAATGAGAAGGGCCTCTCTTTCTGATCTTAAAGTGTATGTTGTGTTTGTTCACTGCAGTCCAGAGACATGGAACAAAACCACAAGTGAGAAAGAAACATCAAACAATTGGTGGGTACTAATCACCATGAATATTTCTTCATATATTGTGTGGTTTCAGATTCAAACTTTTAAACTGATTGGTTTTTGCAAGTTGATAAAAGATTAAAGCAAAATCCTTCCATGCACATGTGTATTACAAATGGGATGTTTAGATTTCCTTCAGAAAATAACGTGTATTACAAATGGGATGTTTAGAGGGTTATAACAGCCACCATTGAACTGTGCACAAAATGGCGGAATTTGGTTGCTCTGTCATCCAGACCATGCACAGAAAATATAAATTAACTCGTAATCAATTTCACTTTGAATTATGAAAACTTAATTATTCAATGGATCGAGGATTCGGCTCATTACACATTTAGGAATTACAAAACTAATAGATGCGACCTGCAAACCAACCTCCTGGCATATAGAAGGGGAAGAAATGGAAGCAGTGACATATTTTATTTTCTTGGGCTCCAAGATCACTGCAGATGGTGACTGTGGCCATGAAATTAAAAGTCGCTTGCTCCTTGGGAGGAAAGCTATGGCAAACCTAGACAGCATAGTAAGAAGCAGAGACATCACCTTGCTGACGAAGGTTCGTATAATCAAAGCTATGGTTTTCCCAGTAGCAATGTATGGCTGTGAGAGCTGGACTATAAGAAGGCTGAGCGCCGAAGCATCGATGCTTCGAACTGTGGTGCTGGAGAAGACTCTTACGAGTCCCCTGGACTGCAAGGAGGTCAAATCAGTCAATCCTAAAGGAAATCAACCCTGACTGCTCATTGGACAGATACTGAAGCTGAAGCTCAAATATTTTGGCCACCTAATGCGAAGAGAAAATTCCCTGGAAAAGACCGTGATGCTGGGAAAGATTGAAGGCAAAAGGAGAAGGGGACGGCAGAGGATGAGATGGCTAGATAGCATCACCGATGCAATGAATATGGACTTGAGCACACTCCGGGAGAGAGCGGAGGACGGGAAGGCCTGGCGTGCTATGGTCCATGGGGTCACGAAGAGTCGGACATGACTGAACGACTGAACAACAACAACAAACCAACCAATTATGAGTTTTGATGGCATCTCTAATTACATTTCATGTGGAGTACTGCGATGCGCTCTACATAATTGCCTTTGCAGAATGCTCAGAAACTACAGTTGGTCCAGAGTGCTGTGGTGAGGCTATTAATAGGGGCCACATAGAGGAAGCATGTGACTCAGTTGCTGAAAAAGCTACACTGGCTTCCAGTTTGCTTCAGGGCCCAGTTCGGACAGCCTGTGAAGTCTTTCATGATTTGTATCTGGGCTGCTTGAAGGGCCCCTGCTTTCTCCTATGTGAACCTGCTGTGGAGAGAATGATCAGGGGCTCTCCTATATTTCTCAGCATCCCCAGAAGTTGGCCTTGTTGGGACCAGGGAGAGGGCCTGTTTCAGTGGCTGTGCTCAGGCTCTGGAACTCCAAAGGAAGGCTCATCTCATCCCCTCTCTAAGGGCTTCCCATAAGATGGTCAAAACCTTCCTTTTTAGGAAGATGTTTGTGACATAAATGGCTACATTTATCTCCCGCCTTTTTTCCTCTTGGAAAGGTGGCTTACATGGTCCTCCTCCTCCTCTCCATTTTATCCTCACAATAAACTCTCAAGTTTTGCCCAGACCCCCACTTAACAGCTCACATTGAGCTACCTTGAGCTCCAGCTGCTTGTTCAGGACAGGAGCTGGACAAGCAGTCAGATCACATACTGTATAAGGCAGCTTCCTCCATTTCCTCCGCTCCCCATCCCTCTCTACTTGATATCTGGCAAAACGTTCCATCTTGGTAACTAACACATTTTGCTTCCTTGTAATCAGCTTGCTTACAGTGAGAATCTAGGGCCCTCTTGCTGAAGCCCAGCGTTTTCGTGTCGCTCTTGTAAGGAATCAATCTCCCGCGCTCAATAGGAAGCCAGAAATAGAAATAGTACACAGAGCCTCAGCAGCTCTGGACTTCTTTTTCTTCTTCCACGGAGATATGGTTTCCTTTAACCCTTGGCATTTCTTTATTGGTGAATAATGAAGAGCTGAATAGCAGGGTGTGTGTGTGTGTGTTTAATTTGTTTTCCTTTTATGCAAGGAGGTAGGCTTTTAATAAACAAAGGATGCAAGCTGCATAGGAACACACCTGTAATGTGTTTGGGTTCTGATTTGGGTTCCTGCTATTTTTCACAAATATCCTTGGCTATTCTTTATTTAGCAGCAGAGCCCAAAAGAACAAGGAAAGGAACATAAGTCTCTTCACTCGTGATTGGCAAACTTACCCGAGTGAATTTGTTCTTTACTCAGAAGTAATGTATTTGTCCATGTGTGCTTGGCTAAGCATTCTCCTTTAATATGAAATCTCCTTCTGTATATATGAGTTTTTGCGTATGCAGAATATCGAGGTCTACTTGGGAGCTGTAGTTTGGAATCACGTAGTGCAGCATGATGTCATGTATCATCATGTTATGGGGCCGCTTTCTGATTGGTTGTTTTCATGTGACCTGCTTGTGTGATGATGTCATGTGATGTTTACTCACTGTCACCGATTGCTGGTATGAAGATGGTCCTGCAGAGTTCTGCTCCTCATAGAATAACAGAATCATAGAATAGTAGCCTTGGAAGGGGCCTATAAGGGGCCTCGATGGAGTCCAACCCCCTGCTCAGTGCAGGCTCCCTTCTACTCTTTCTCCTTTTTGGAGCTACAGCTGCGGCAGCAGCAGTGATGAGGATGAGGGAAGCAGCTAATGATCTTGCTTCAAATATGTTTGTGGGTGGGGCATTGAGGTGGTAGGATGACTGAAAATTTAGGAGGGGGAAAATCTGTGTACTACTTTACTGTGCATGCTCTGAAGCTCACAATGAATTCCGAACTTAATCGCAAATTTGTAATACATCAATCCAGGCTCGCTACAAAGGTGGGCATTATGAACGAATGGGTTTTGACCAAAGAGCCAACTAATTACAAAATTCAGCAGCATCAGTACTCCTGATGATGCTTAATTAATTAATTTTATTTTATTTATTACATTTAGATCCCACCTTTCTTCCATCTTGGAACTCAAGGTGGCTACATGTGGTTCCCAGGTGGTCTTCCCTCCAAGCACTGACCATAGAACAGTAGGGTTGGAAGGGGTCTACAAGGCCATAGAGTCTGACCAGACCCAGACCTGCTTAGCTTCAGCATGGTGTTTGCCTCATGTGCCTTCAGACCATGCCCTGGGACTTAAAGGGTGTGTGTGTGTGTGTGTGTGTGTGATGCTGGATGGTTCTTGAATCAATGGTCAGGCTCTGCCCCCTAACCTCTTCCACCACCAGCACTCTCTTTCCACAGCAAACCTGCCACATTGAGCTCTGTATGTCGACAGTGCCCTCTAGGCTGTAGTACCAGCTGGCCAGAACACTCAGTCAGCTGACCTCCACCAAAGGCCAATCCCTGCCCACCAGGCTCTATAAAGGCTTAGCATCTCAGTCTGAGCAACTCATTGGCAAGGTGAGGGCACCCCCTAAGCTCCTGCTTCCTAGCTTTGGGAAACTTCTCCTTCTATACAAATATCTTCCTGAGCACTGAGGTTGATCCCTGAGACTCTGCCCCATGACCCTCTACCGTCAGGAGTATAGCAGGTGGGTACAAGGAATAAGGGCTTCTCGCTTGTGGTGTCGAGATAGTAGAACACCTGCAAGTGGAGGTCCCCTTGGGTTTTATTTCTGCTTGCCTTTCAGCAGGCAACCATGATGTCTCTTTTCTGGTAGGATTTTCGAGTTGCTGTTGCTTAAGCTTGGGTTTGGCTGTCCTAAGTTTCAATGTCTGGCTGACACCTTTGTTCACATTTCAGGGATTGAGAACCTCCGGCCCAGGGGACAAATCCAGCTCTCTTGGGGGCCCACTCCAGCTCTCTGGGGTTTCCCTGATGGCCGTGTCCCCTTCCTCTTTCCCTGACCACCAAGCCTTCAGTAATTTCTGACTTTTTTGCAGTTTTCCCCTATTCCAAAATGTTGTATTGCCTCTCCTAAGCCTTATTTACTGGCATTGAGAGCTTTAAGCTAAAATATGGAAGTATTCTTATCCTGACCCTTTCCCCCTTGGCTCTGCCAAGGGGATACGGCCCCCAAGAGCTTCTCTGAAATGGAATTCAGCCATTTCAGGCAAAAAGAGGTTCAACTCCCCTGGTTTTAAACCTGCTAGATATAAATTATTTTCTCCACCGTGTCATACGATTTTGCTTATTTTGTTTGCCATCTCGATTGTTTCAATAGCAAGGGAAGCTGCCTTCACCATTGCTCTAGCTAGGCCTGTGTTGTCTACGGTAATTGGAAAGAACTTTTCAGACAGGAGGGTTTCCCAGTCCTACCTGGAAATGCCAGACAACACAAGCTCTAGTTTCTTTGGAGGGGGGGGGGAGCTTTGGCCAAGGTGCCCCCTTTGCCCCCATCCTCCAAGGCACTGCTGCTTGCTCTTTCCCTCTGGGCTAAATCTGCGCAGAGAGACCACAAGAGAAGCTGAGGAAGCTGCTCCACTTTGTCACTTTTGTCATTGCTTGGAGAACATGAACAGGCAGTGATGGTGAGGAGGAGGAGGAGGAGAAGGAGCAGGACCAAGAGGCCCCAGGGAGTGGTAGAGGCCTCTCCTACAGGGGTGTGGGGTTTGGCAGAAGCTCAGTGATACCTCCCCTTGATGTCAGACCAGACTTCAGGGACTGAATCCAGCACCTTCTACGTGCAAAGCTTGTGCTCTACCTGAGAGCTACAGCCCCTTGGATATAAGTGTTTGGAACAAACATACAGACAAGCTCTCTTTCTGCTGAAAGCTTACAGCCTGGGGATATCTAGACACAGACATGGCGAAGGTGGATCAGTGTTCCCTAGGGACATTGCAGCAGTCCAAGAAAGGGGTGGAGTCCAACAGACTTCCCCCCGCTCAGCCTCTCGGACGTCGTTCACCAAGCTGCCGCCACTTACCAGACCTGCTAGCCAAGCGCCCGCATGATCCATGAGCACCTGGCGGCCACCCGTCCCCTTAACAAGCCCCCATTTTGCGTAAAAATGCAGCTTGGGGTTTTCTGGATAAGTGATGTTACATAAATGGCAGCCGTAAAGGGACCATTTAGGCAACATGAGAGGCGTGAATGGTCCATTTATGCCTGTAATGTTGCGTCAATGGCCCCTTTACAGCCGCCATTTACATAGCATTACATATCTGGAAAACCCCGGGCCACCATTTTTACGTGAAATGGCAGCTCACTAAGAGGACGGGTGGCCCTGCAGTGCTTGCCAGGCGCTCGTCAGGCACCCCAGCAGCATGGGTGGCGCCGGCCCAGCAAGTGCCTGGCGAAACTGGATGGAGGTGAGTCTGTTCATCGCTAGTGTTCCCCACCTCTCATTGCATAACCTCCACCCCCATGAGTACTTGACAGATGTCAGGTAAGGATATGTCTCTCTGTCACTTCTGCCTCCTGTATCCACACAAATGAATGAAAGCAGAGAGGCAGAATTCAAATGCAGCAGCATATTTAAAAAAAACAAACTCTTGTTTTGTGTGTGTGTGTTTGTGTGTTTAAATTTTCTCTTGTTTTGTGTGTGTGTGTTTGTGTGTACACACACACACACACACACACCATGATGGCACTGGTACCTTAAAAAAAAAATCTAATCAGGTTTTAATACTATTTCTTTCATCCATTCTTAAGTTGCACCCCAGGAAATGTCAGCCTGGGGTGTCAGAAGAGGATCTATAGGCATCCCTTCCCTGAATCTGTTTCTCAACATATCCTCACTATCCCCCAGCAGGAGTGGAGGGTTTCTGATGGCAGAGGCAAGCAGTTTGAGGCAGCAGGGGCTTCACTGTCATCGGCGAGAATTTCTTCCCTCTCCCTCTCTGAGTAATTCTTCCCTGTTCTCTGCTTTGAAATCCCGCTGGGTGCCAACTCAGCAGAGCTCTGACTCTTGAATATAGAAACCATCAGGTGTGGTGGGAACGGAATATTTTAAACCAAGCAGGAAAATACGAATTGAGCAAGCAACAGAGACAGACACACAGGGAGAGAAATGGTGGTGGTTGATGCGTTTATTACCTTATATGTAGACTTGCATTTTCAGGGTACAAAACCATTGTGATTTTTTTGTGCCACCCTGTAGCAGATTCTGTATCAAAACTGCTGAATTATGTCCCCTGTCAGCAGCCTGTTAAGGTCTCAGGGGTGCTGCCCTTCGGCTCCTCTGTCAGTTGCTGCCTTCCAGTTCCACCGATGCTAAGACATAAAGGGGTGGATGTGGCCATTATTCATTACTAGCGAACGGACCAGGCTTTGCACGGCTTCGAAAGGCCCTTAGTTTGATCCAGGAAAGCCTTCAAGAAAAGTTATGCAGCTGTCAGAGCGGGACACATCGTGTCCATCCTGTCTGAGCGAAGCCACAGCTGCTTGCAAGACGTAGGCATGGCCCCGTCATGGTGCACTCCTATAGCCCCCTGTCCACTCCATCTCCCTGAGGGGGAGGGCTGCCCCACAGCAGGGGGAGGGGCAACCATATAACTTCGCCCCTCAGAATACCCCTCCCCCCCAGCTTCAAACTGTATTGACTGCAAAGCTCTGCACTGCTTATGGAAGTCTTCCACCTAGTGACTGAAGATGGTACTGCAGACCTCAAACACACAGGCACATCTGAATTAATAAACATTAATTAATATGTTTTAGAATCCAAATGACCATGAGGTGCACACCCCTAGGGTTCCATTACTATGCAGGCCATGTTTCAGGTGTCTAGGTGTCATGGTCTCGGAGCAACGACGATGACAGACACACATCCTCTTGTATTACTATTTATTATATTCATATCCCATCTTTCCTCCAAGGAGCTCAAGGCAGTATATGGTTCCCTCCCCCTTTTGTCCTCATAAGAATCCTGTGAGGTAGGTTAGGCTGAGCAATAGGAACTGATGCAAAGCCACCCAATGAGCTTTGTATCTGAGCTGGGATTTGAAACTGGATCTTCTCGGTCCCAGTCCAATTCTCTAACCATGCTAGCTTTGCCATGATAACTAATGCACATTAGGCCATCTTGAGCATACCTCCCTCATGTTGCTGCCATGCACATTCCTCCTCTTTGTTCACACTTCAGGCAACAGGAAAGCCACATGACTCCTCCTCGGCCTCTTCCTCCCTTTGAATTTAGCATAGCAAGCCGCACAGACTTCCCTAAGTGGCCTATCTTCTGATCCACCTCTGGGAGATCACGCCAGTTCCATCACCTTGGCATCCAGTGGGGTCTAAGTGAGTTTTAAACAAAACGCCTGTGTCAGGAATGAACCTGAGTGTGTGGAGATGTCTGGCAGCTCAGATTCAGAATCCGAATGGGAACAGCAAGAACAGAGGGAGGCATGCTTCCCAGTGAGCCCGGATATGGCGAGTCTTTCTTCCCAAGAGCTTGATGCACAGATGGTCCAGCTTAAGCAGCTCCCCCATTCCTCTACCATGAGAACTCAAGCTTTGGAGGGAGAGGAGGAGGAGGGCGAGGGGCATGACTTGAGGGATGCTAGGGTCCATCACAGAGCAAAGCAGGAAAAGTGAGGGGCAGGACTCAAGACACTCCACCAGGTTGGTCACTTGTAGAAGCCAATGCAGGAGGGAGCCACCCTGTGGGAAGGGCATCCCTGTGAAGTTAGTCTGGCTGAGAAGTTCATGCCCAGGCTGTTGGCAACTTCTCTAACCTCCACTTCCTGTCTTCTATCGATATTTGTAGATGTGTGGATTAGCTGGTTCTATGCAGTCTGAGAATCTGCATTTGTAAAGAAGCCAGTTGTTTACTAATAAAGTAGAGTTAGCCTGAAGCCTTGTTTCCTGGAGTGTGTTGATTGTGAAAGGAGAGGACGAAAGAATGTGACAGCATGCTTAACTCCACCAGGGCATCAAAGGTAGTATGGTCAGGCATCTGCCAAGAGGTCATGTCCCAGCAGGGGCCCACTGACAAGGGTCCCTTGGACTTGCTCCTCCTCTTAACCATTGCAACCTGCTTGTTCACTTGCCTCTCGCTCTGGCCCAGACAACTGTGCTGGTGGTGAGAAGGAGGAGCCATAGATGCCATGCCTCCTTGCTCACTGTCTCTTTGCCCATCAAGCCAGCAAGCGGTAGCAATGATGAGAAAGAAGATGAGGAGCAATAGCGGCTGGTGACCATGGTGGTGCGAAGGCAGGCTCACTGAGGGAGGAGACCCACTGAGGTGTCTTGCCCAAGGTCCCTCAGAAACCTAGAGCTGGCATTGAACCCCGCCCCCAAATCTGCCTCCCTTTCCCCATTGTATTTCTTGGCATGGATTGTCCACTTGGCATGGATTGTCCACTTGGTATTTCTTGGCATGGATTGTTCACTGAGGGAGGAGACCCACTGAGGTATCTTGCCCAAGGTCCCTCAGAAACCTAGAGCTGGCATTGAACCCCGCCCCCAAATCTGCCTCCCTTTCCCCATTGTATTCCTTGGCATGGATTGTCCACTTCAACCCAATGCCTCTCTTCTTTGTTGTCTTTTCCTTGATTTTGTTTGTATAGAACTAATGTTTTATTTTTATTTTTTCAGACCTTTCCTATAAACAGTTGGTTGTGACTTTTTATTTCAATAAGCCCAATTGTTCCATGAACTCATCAATTACAGCGGCTTCTTTGTTTGTTCCTTTATGGTTAATACTTCAGATGCCAGAGCCCCGGTAATGAGCAGTGGTGTACTACAGTTGGCTGGTGTGACTAATCAGTGAGATAAAGAATTCAGACTGCAGAATAGCTCAGCCTTCATGCCTGATTGATGATAAAGGTAACCAAATGACTTATTGTCCTTACTGGTAGCATCCCCCACACTACTGGAGAGAAGAGATTTCCTGCATTGTACGATAGATCTGCCTTGCCGAGCGCAGCGCCGGCCCCTCCTCCCCTTATATAAAAATCAAAAGAGAAATGAGGTCAAATTGGATGGTTCCTTGCATTTATTCACAAAGGCACTGCCCGAGGGGTGTGGATGAAAGCTTGTTTTTGGCTTGTTTCTCTGCTCTTATCGCTGAATTTAGAAGTTAATCTCCTAATGACCTCGACCACAGAGTTCCGTTTTGATAAATCGGCTGGAATGGAACCGGAGTTATTAAATAGAGATGGTGGCAACTCTCCTATTTGTTCCAGACATCAGCAACATCTTCCATCTTTCAACTGAGGGTTGGAGTATAATGGATCCATTAAGGGCCTTCTCCTATGGGTGCAGAGTGCCATGGGAAAAAGTCGGGGAACTCTTATTAAAGCAGCTTCCGGAGGGCAGCATCAGGATTTGTGTGACCCAGAGGAACAGAAAGTGAAGACTCCTTCTCTGCTTGCATCTTCCATTGCCACTGCTTTGAAGCAGCCAAGGAGAGCCAGCGTGGTGTAGTGGTTAGAGCATTGGACTTGGGAGATCCGGGTTCTAGTCTCCACTTGGCCATGAAATTCACTGGGTGACTTTGGGCCAATCACTGACTCTCAGCCTAACCTACCCCGCATTGTTGTTTTGAGGGTAACATGGAGGAGGGCCATGTAAGCTGCCTTGGGTTCCTTCCAAGAGGAAAAAAGGGTGGATATAATGATTAATAAATAAAAAGTGATTCCCTAAAAAAAAAAAAACAGGCCTTGGACAGCCTGTTGCCAACAATGCTCTAAACACTGTAGTGAACCACCCAGAGAGCTTTGGGTATTGGGTAGTATAAACATGTAATAAATAAATAATAAATAGGTATGGACCCCCTACCTCCTCATACAATGACTGCATCAGGCAATAGTGCAGAATCCCAGGAACTTTCTTGTATGATAGTCTGCAATGGATCACAGCTAAGCTGTTATCAGGGCTAGACCATGAGCAGCAGTATATGATCAGCCAGGAGGCAAATTCCATTTCTGAGAAGCTCTTTGGGCCACATTCCAGCGATGGGCAGGGCCGAAGGCAAAGGGAGCTGGGCCATAGATGCTCAAAAGGCCAGTATATTTTAGGGTAACACTTTTCCTGCCAGGAACTTAAACCTTCGGAGAGGCATTTCAAGCTTTTGGGATGGGGAAAAATTGCACAAAAGCTGGGAAACTATGAAAGGATTGGTGGCTGGGGGAAGGGTATAGGCCCTGGGGAAGGGGCCTGGCTTTCTGGGGGCCCCTGGAGAGCCAGATTTGCCCCCCGGGCCCAGGGTTCTGCACCCCTGACCTACAGACAAGCCAGTAGTCAGGACTGAAAAGCAACCCAGGACCAAAGGGCAAGCCGGGTCCAAAGAGCAAGCCAGGATCAAGAAGTAAGCGAAGACCAAGGGACAATCCAGGATGCAGGACTGAATAGCAAACAGGGAGTCAAGACCTTTGTATTGCAGGTCTAATAACTGTGTTTGTTTTTTGCGGGGATCAGTGTTGATTGGGGAAAATGCACAGGGAAAAACGTTATTTATTTCATTTATATCCCACCCTTCCTCCAAAGAGCTTGGGATGACACACCTTGCCCTCCTCTCCAAAGAGCCCAGGATGGCACACCTTGCCCTCCCCTCCTCAATTTATTCTTGCAACAACCCTGCAAGGTAGGTTAGGCTGGCACATAAGTGATTCACCCAGTGAGCATTATGGCTGAGTGGGGGTTTGAACCCTGGTCCAACACTCTTCATTATTACAACACACCAGCTCTCTGCAATTATTCCCCCCTCCCACGGCATGACTCCCATGATAAAGGAAGGCACCAGCTGCAGCTGGTTTCAAGGAGGTGGGAAAAAACCAAGAGATCTAATCCCAGATCACCAGTATCACATCTGTTGTGGGTTTGCCTGTACACTTGCACATAAAAGAAACAGTTAAAAACAAACAAACACATCCCCCCAAGTTCATGATACAAGAGATTGCTAGTCCAACTCTATGTATAGTGTGTAGTGGGAAGGGAGCCATCCCCCATCCATCCTTCCTTCCTCTCTGGTTTCTAAGATCTAAATTATACTTCTCGAACTAGTGATGCTGGCATGTGTGTAGGAGAAGCGCAAGAAGTGTGCATGTAACTACTTGTGGATGAAGTGTGGCTGTGGAAGGATTGCAGCCCAGAGGCAATTTCTGCAGTGAGGGGAGGTTATAAACTCGCTTTCCCTGCAGAGGCAACATCTGGTCAGGAAGTTGAAAGCCACGAGAAGTGTTCTCTCTCTTTGTGTGTGTATGTGTGTGTGTGTGTCTGTGTTTGCATACATGCCTGTGCATACAAAATGTAGGACAGGTACCCCTGCAATATGCAGGAAATTCTTTTACTTTTACTTTTTTTTTTAAAAGAAAGCAATAAGACATAAAAGAAGTAGGACCTGCAACAAAAGGTTGCAGCATGGAGTGCTCCTGTTTCAGGTTCCAGCCAGCCATGTCCTTTTCTAGGATATTCCATTACATTCCCCTTCCACCAGGTTTCCATCCCCACCCCCAACAACAGTCAGTCAGCATTTCACAGCCACTAAACAGGTTCAGTCCTCATTGAGGTGTTTTTTGGTTCTTTATTTCCCGTCTTTAGTTCCTGCCACTCCCAAAGATTTTTGGTACTTCTGTAAACCATAATGTTCCCCCATGTCTGCTGATACCTCTCTATTGTGCATGGATGGTACAGTTTTGCTACATTTGGCTCAAGTGGTCTATAAATCGCTGGATTGATTGAATGAATGAATGAATGAATGAATGATAAAGGATCTGCACTAATCCCTGAGTTTTGGAAATAGAGGGAATGATGTTATGACTATGGGAAGCTGCCTTATACATATGGGGCGGTATCCAATGGTGTCATTCCATATACTTAAATAGTACCAGTGGAGCTCCGCTCAACTGCTCAAGCGGTTGCTCATTACAAGAGTTATCTACAATGCATTGCACAAGAGTGATGTACAACACATTGCACTGTGGGTTGCACAAGAGTTATGTGCAACAGGTTGCACAACAGGTTGCACAAGCATAATGCACAACCACTTACGTGCCAATGTAACTTTAGTTGGATTCTTCTCTTGCGCATGGTTCAGAGCCTACTTTCCACTAGCGCAACATCATTTGCGCTAATGGAATGGCACAGTTGGAAATTGCCCATGAGTTGGATTATTGCTCCTTTGGTACATTATTCTTTCTATTCTGACTGGCACCTGGCAGCATCAGAGGCAGTATCATGTGGTGGCTTTGCCTCCATGGATCAGATTTTTGGGATCCTATTTTTAAGCAGATTTCTGTTATTACTAAACAATTAGATCCCCAAACCCCAGTATTCGCACTACTTTCCCACTTTATAGGTACAAAATTATTACATAGGGAACTTACAGTTTTTCTTTTTAACAGCAGCTCAACTCACAATAGCAGGGTGGGTGGGTGGTGGAGATCTTCAGATTTTACTTTAGAGATTTGGTACAGTCATGTATGGAAGCTTGCCGTGATGGAAAAGCTAACTCACCACTTATGTATGGCAAAGGGGCATGCTAATTCTGAGGCATATGGTACCACTTGGTTTCCTTTTGTCACCCATGTATCTGAAATCTCTTAATAAATTAAAACAAAAAAGAGGCAGTACACCCATGTGCACTGGTTGCTGGGGAAGTGTGCTGTCGCACTTGTATCATACTTGTGGCTTACCCACAGCCACTGTGTGAACAGAATGCCAGACTAGGTGGACCTTGGTCTGATCCAGCATGGCTCTTCTTATGTTCTTCTTCTGTCTAGGGTCTGAGGTAGAATCTTTCTAAAACTGAAACTGCAGATGTCAGGGATTGAACCCAGGACCTTATGTATTCAAAGCTTGTTCTCTTCTGTCAGTCCTCTTTGACATGTGTTCCTAATCATGCGCACTACAGATGGGGAGAACATGATGTACAGGTAGATCTCTGGGTGATTTCTAATAGGTTGTTGAGAGATTCTGACACCCAGTGTTTTAACAACAGCAACAATAAAATGGTGGGGGACTCCTCCATAAATTAAGCTGCTGAAATGGAGGAGGCTCAGAGGGAAACCAGGAGTGGATATGGGTGTGAAAAGACTACAAGCTCAGTTCTGGTAATAAAACATATTCCTGGGCTGAACATGTGCTCAGAGGCATCCTGAACCTTAATATTAAGTGTATATCATGTGTGCACAAACAGAGCCACTATTTTGGACCTGGTGAACCAAACAAAAAGCACTAGATTTAGCAAGCTTGAATTCTGCACATCCCTGATGTAAACATGTCCTGAGACAGCTTCCTCCTCAATGGAAATAAACCGTGGCCAGCCCCCATATGAAGGGCTCTTAGAACCAAGCCACAAGAAGGGATTGAACAGAGATCTCGCCATCATGTAGGTGGAGTGTTGCACCATTTTGCTCAATAGAAGCAATTACAAGGTTTTGTTTTCTGCTTGCATGTTACAGTTTTGTAACTTAGGCATGTCTTGGAGATGGCGCCAAATGGCAAATTAGCTTAATCTGATGCTTCCATGATTGAGTTAGCATACTGGGGCTTATAGATCAAAACAATTGATACCTAGGCTGTTTAAAGTTCAAACACATCTGTGCTCTTGGCTTCAGTGAGCACTCTTTGGCTGCAGAATTCTGCACGAGTGGCAAATAACAGATCTGTAGTCCAGCTGCCAGGATTGGATAATCTCAACAGTTTGGCAAAGCACTTTGGGCTTTAGGCTAAGAGAGAGAGTTTTGAAGACAATATTAAGATGATGGATGTAGTAAAAAGAGGCTTCCCAAGGTCACAAGCTTTTAGGTAGATGGGCAGGAGAAACTTAAGTTGCAGGGATAACAAGTTAATAAGGGGAAAAAACCACCCTATGCGGCTGTTAACAATTCATTTTTATGTCAATAATTTATATGAGAATTGTAACTGCAGTGTGTTAGATGCTGCCTAGGTAGCAGTAACCGCCTTGTGCTACAGTAACAAGGGAGTGGGGAGCTAAACATTCAGCACTGCTGGTTGCATTAGAGATGAGAGGTTTCAGCTAACATGTACAGTATATTATAATTGGATGCAGACAACTTGGTTTGCAAGATCCTTCTGTGACCATGTGATCAATGGCAGGCCATGTGATGTCAGCTCTTAGTTGTTAAACCTGTGCAGTTTGTTATATTTAAATTGAACTCTACTTATCTGTCCTATTATTCCAATGAGCATCCCAGTTGTGTGCGACACTTTGCAGGACAGGGGTTCTGGAGAAGTACCTGCAAGCAGGTGTGAGTTAACTCGTTTATGGTTTAGGAGATCCTATCCAACAAAAACACAGTTGCTTTCGAACTGTGGTGCTGAAGAAGACTCTTACAAGTCCCCTGGACTGCAAGGAGGTCAAATCAGTCCATCCTAAAGGAAATCAATCCTGACTGCTCATTGGAAGGGCAGATACTGAAGCTGAAGCTCAAATATTCTGGCCACCTAATGCGAAAAGAAAACCCACTGGAAAAGACTGTGATGCTGGGAAAGATTGAAGGCAAAAGGAGAAGGGGACGGCAGAGGATGAGATGGCTAGATAGCATCACCGATGCAATGAATATGGACTTGAGCACACTCCGGGAGAGAGCGCAGGACGGGAAGGCCTGGCGTGCTCTGGTCTGTGGGGTCACGAAGAATCGGACACGACTGAACGACTGAACATCCAACAAAAGCACCATTCAGACCTCTTATAGAATACTGTTTCTTTAATGGCATCTGGAGAATGGAAGGTATAGCTTCCCTTCTGTTCCCACTGAACTAGTAGTAGAAATGTTCTTATTTTCAAGGTAATAATTGATGTTGCTATATTTGATTATTTCATATTGAATATGTATGCATTTACTATGTATGCATGTCTGTATGTTACATACAAGAGAAATGCCTGTAGAAGGGAGGAAAAGTGGGGTGTTGCCACACATTTTCATCTACAGGTGTATGGATGCATGCACACATACTCGATCGATATGTGTAAGGATCTTAAGTGTCTAGTCATGTTATCCTTTGGCAGGAACTGAGGTACTGAGATGAGGGAAAACTGGAGATCAGGGGTAGACAACCTGGTGCCCTCTAGATGTTTGCACAAATTACAGCAAATTTGCATAAATTACAGCCAAATTTGCACAAACTGCAGCTGAATTTATGTGAATTGCTCAGAAATGTGCGCAAATTGCTCAGAAAATTGCACAAATTATGACTGAATTTATGTGAATTGCTGAGAAATTTTCCCAAATTGCTGAGAAATTTTCCCAAATTGCAGAACCTAATGGGTGTGTGTGTGCATGTAAAAAAATGTCCCTGAGTACAGGGAACAGTCTGCAGTTTGCCTCGCAAACACAAAACAAGTCGTACATACCATGGAAATCTGTGAAGTACTAAAATCCAGATTCCCCAGCAATGGACATTCCTACTCTCATGGTCTGTACTAATTTGCTTTCTTGCTCTGGCTCTCTAAGCCTCTTCTTAAAAACTTTCTCAGACAAAACAGATTTCATGTCAGGCATGGTGCTAGTGAGATACTCGAAAATGGAAGTGAAGCTGAGCCTCTTGGTAACAGAGGGATCACCAGCAACTACATGTGATTCCCCTCTTCAACCCCTACTCTTTGCTCCACAGGCCACTCCATTTGGAAGGGTCCCCAAACTGTTGGAGGAGGCTTTTTGTGGCCTCGGGGAGGTGCTGGGGAGAGGAGAGGTTGGGAAAGTCACCTTCTGCCCATCCTGCAGGCATTTCTCTGAATTCAAATCACTATCTTGTGTGCATGTGTGTGTAATATAATATAATATAATATAATATAATATAATACAGAGAGTGTTTGTTCCATTTATATCCCTGTACTTGATGTACAAAGTTGTTAACCACCAGTAATAATGGTGGCTTAGTATTCTGGCCTTCATTGTCAAAGGATTGCAGAGTTATTTTTTATATTCTTAAAGTTGGCAAATGGGTTTTGGGGGGTCACTGAGTTCCACCTCGCACATAGGTTCCTTAAGTTTGAAGGCCTTCTTGGATATGGTGAATGGGAACAGGTTGCCAAGGGCACTGAAATGCCAGAGATTGGCCTATGGCCAAAGCTTCAGCTTTATGGCACATGTGGGGATGGTGAGGGCACCATTTGAGTCTTAACATTGGGCTGCTGTTCTTGGATGCCTGAAGGCTGTAAGAAAAGGATCCAGCAAAATGGAGTGACTTGGTCACAGATAGTAGCTCTGTCTAACATGCGTTGCAACCCCCAGATGAACTATTTTGCTAAATGTCTGCATCTGGTTAGTTTGAGAGGGGCTTGCAGGCTAGAATCTTTATTTTACTATTGCTGCCATCTCACGGATGCTTATCAGATGGTAAATCCCATTGAACTCGACCTGTTGCAGGAGGGTGAGCAGTGCACCAAGTGGAATCCCCCTGTTATCTTCTATCATTGATCAGAGATTTCAAGGGGATTCCCCTCCACCACCCCAAGCCTCTGGTAGGCTTGGGGAGAGGAATCCCATCTCCTATCAATGGTCAGAGATAACAGAGGGATTCCTGTCCCCTTCCCAAGCCCCAATAGTTTTCTGGGGGCAGGGCTTGGCCAGGAGGCGAGGCCCCCAGAAGGACCCGAAGCCTCTGCTGACCAGATGGGGAAAATCTGCAGGCCCTAGGTTCCCCTCTCTTGCCGTAGCCAGACTTTTTATGGCGATGGAGCAGGTTTGCACCGGTGGTGGTGCCACTGCAGCAAACACCTACGTAATGTATTGAATATGTTGAAATGTATTTAATTTATGAAATAGTTTTAATGCAGTACAATGGGCATGATCCGTTTTCGCCGCAGGAGCAACACCCATGGGTGGAGGATCCCAACAGGGCTTAATAGAGCCCTGTTGGTCTCTGCTGTGCATGTGCACAAGCAGTATCATTGGATGTTTGGGGAAATGTGTGTGCCCTTCCATGTCTCCATTCAGTCCTTCATTCTGCTTGGTGCATGTTACTGTCTCTTGGGATCCTCCATCCATGCATGGATGCTGTGCCTGCAGTGAGCTTGGATCATGTCTGCCAGTGAAAGAATTAAAACATGTGCTGGGTGCATGGAAATCATCCCAGCAACATCTGCACTGATTGGCCAGGACACTGGAAGGCGGAACAGATTTACTTCTTACTCAGCCATTGGGTAGGAGATGGCCTGCGTGTTTCCTTCCTTACATTGCTGTTCAATAGACAAAAACTCTTCCATTTTAACATGTTGTGTTAAGGGTTTTCCACATTCACTTAAGATCCAAAATGCCAGGAAGTTACACCTGTTAAGGGGCATGTCCTTAACAGACATGTTATTTGGGTAGTATGCTTATGGTATGGTATTCTATATTGTGGCTAGTTCCAACTTCCTCACTACCTTGGAGGTGTATGGCTGTCAGTGGCAGAGCTGTGGACCAAATGCCCAAATTTGTCTGTTTGCTAGTACTTGGGACTTCTGCATGCAAAGCAGAACTCTACCAATGAGTTACAGCCATGTCTCTGTTGGTAGCCATCATTATATCCTGTGGAAGTGGAGGACCGTCTCTTCCCTTAGGAAGAGTGAAGCAGTCGCTTCAGGCAGGGGATGCTGGGAGGTGGCAGCGAGATGTTGGAGAGAGCTGCAGACCCTTTGGCCTGCCTGGCACCCCCTCAACTCGCCTGCCACTTGCAGGTGTGGTGGAGGACACTGTCCCATTGCCAGTGTTGAAGAAAGATTCAACTGCCAGCCCTGTTGCTGGTTCTAGGTAGAATGGGAGAGAGCGCCATCTTGTTCCTTGCCTCAGGCAGCAAAATGTCTTGGGCCCTGTGGAAGTGAATTCCATAGTTTAAGTATGTGCTGTGTGAAGTGCTTTCTTTTATCAGTCCTGAATCTCCCACCAGTCAGCTTCACTGGTGATCTCAGGTTATAAATGGAGAGGAGGAAGTAATCTCCGTATCAGTTTCGTCCATACCACACACAATTGTATATACCTCCATCATACACCCCCTACTCACCTTTTCTCTAAGCTAAAAAGCCCTTAACACTGTAATCTTTCCTCATAGGAGAGTTGGTCCTGCCCCCTTCATCATTTCATTGCCCTTTTCTTCACCTTTCCTAGATTTACATTCTTCTTGGGGTGCAGTGACCAGAACTGTACACACAGTATTCTAAGTGTGGTCCCACCATAGATTTGTATAAAGACATGATGATACTGGCAGTTTTATTTTAGATTCCTTGTCTTCCCTGCATGTTAATTGTTCTGCCTGTAATTTTGATGCTTCCGTCCTTACATTTACTGGGTAGCTTAGTGGAGCATCTTTTAAGTTAAAGATATACAGGTTTTGCATTATGCAGTCATTTTTTCCATTCTCACCTGTTTCTCTTTGCTGTTAAGGCTGCTTGCACCATTGTATGAAAAGCTATGAAGCTTTTTAGATTGTCAGGTTGTGCCTGGGGTGATGTACAGAATTAGATAATGGAGAAGATTCCCTTGTCATGAAGATGAACCCTATGGAATGATTCCAGTGTTTAATTTTAAAATATTGGAAGCAAAGATACTCACCTAGTGTCTCCTATGTGCTCTTCTGGTGGAGATGCAGTTAGTTTTAAACACCTGCAGAGTCATCTAGCTTTCTTTGCTCATCCTATTTCTTGGCTTGAACTACAGATCTCTGGTTATATCCTCTCCTTATTGCAGAATTTGCATTCTGCCCTTCAGTATAAATATTTTCAGAGTGGTTGACAAAATAGTAAGAACAATATATCTATATCTATATCTATATCTATATCTATATCTATAGATATCTATAGATCTATAGATATAGATATAGAGAGAGGAAGGCCAAGATCTCTTCTCGATCATCCCAGAGTGCAGGACACAGAATAATGGGCTCATGTTACAGGAAGCCAGATTCTGGCTGAATATCAGGAGAAACTTCCTGACTGTTAGAACAATACGATAATGGAACCCATTACCTAGGGAGGTGGTGGGCTTTCCCATATTGGAGACATTCAAGAGGAAGCTGGACAGCCATCTGTCAGGGTTGCTTTGACTTGGATTCCTGCATTGAGCAGGGGCTTGGACTCAATGGTCGTATAGGCTCCTTCCAACCCTACTATTCTATGATTCTATGATATATATTTCTGCCTGCCCCTTGTCTGCTGTGTGGACTTGGGACCTTGTTGCCTGGAGTATTGAGACGTTGCCTTTGCCTGATCCCTGTTTGTGCTGACCACCTTGGGACTCTTGGACCCTTGAACCTGCAACAGCTAGCCTCAGACTCTGAAAACGTGACAGCTCTGATGGGGATGAAGCACAGCAACTTCCTTGAGGGTAGGGCAGTCAGTGCCTTATCCAGGGCCTCCTGGCTAGAGAACACAGCCCTGCCACCATCATTTGGCTCAGAGGATGAGTCTCCAGCAGAGCCACCTTCCCGCAGGTGTCTTTGATTACCAAATCAGGCAATGGCCTTTAACAGTCCAGTCAGCTTCTTTAGGAGGGGTGGGGCTGACCACACTACTATCTTGTCAGCCTAGATAAAGCATCAGTTGAGTTTAGCTTCCTGCTGAGACAACATCCTCCTATTGTCCTAGTAAGAGAGAGTTCCAGTTAGTAGGTCCCACTTGGTGCTATCCAAGGACTTATTTTCTGTTTGCTGTGATCTGACTATCATCTGATACCACCAGCTTCCTCTGCAAGCCTCAAGGAACCATATAATGGTTCACCTAGGGCAGATGACTGCTTGTTGTAATCTTCTTTCCAGCTCCTGCCCTCCAGACTCATTCAGCCCATTTGATGCAGCTCTTATGCAGGTAATGGTGGTGCCTCATTCGTTAGACTGAAACAAGGCCAGGAATTTACTATGACTCCAGTGAGATAGCTCACAGGGCTGTTGCCAAGAGCTGATGTACTTAATGGCCATCTGATCAGTCGGCTGTAAACAATTAGTGGCAACCAACACAAAACAACAACAACAAAAACCTTTTGGGATAAGCAGCAAAGGTTTTCACTCTGAGCTCGTCTCTGCATTAACTGGGCATCAGCAGGGCTGTTTGCCTTTTCTCTGTGTTGTATGAGGTCAATGGCTTGACAGGTACACTGATATTAATAACTAATTCTTAATTGCATGTTATATTGAATTGCTGAAGTGGGAGATAATAGCTCTTGACTGTGCCAATATTGCATACAGCATGGGTAGCTAGCTTTAGTGAACCACCAGGGATGAAATGCTAATCTATGTTGGCGGATGTTTTCATGGAGCCCTTCAGCCAAGGAACAGAGTTGATTTGTTCTTCTCCCCCCTGTTGTTATACTCTGCATTCAGTCCTGTTTAGACTGGTTGAGCCCCACACGACGAAACTTCATTAGGTATGTGGACAGAATGGCAGTGGTCGATAGTGGGAGCAGGTAGCTGAGAAAGCTGCAGGGAGAGCAGCTTAATGAGTAACTAGTTTATGGAATTTTTCAGTCGCAAGATGGAGAGATAGCTTCTGGCTTAAATGGCTTTAGAGGGAGATAAGAGAAATTCATGGAAGAAGCATCTATCAGTGGCTTACAGGTTGAGAGGCAGTAGGCTGCTAAATACCAGCTGGAGGGGAAAATAATGGGCAAAGGCCTTCATGCCCTGCTTGTCTGCTTCCTGAAGGAATTTGATTGGCTCCTCTAGGGGGAACAGGATGCTTTACTAGGTGGATCTTTGGTCTGAGCCTGCAGGACTCATGTTCTCATGGTAGCATGGGAAAAGAGACAGAGTTTCCTGTCGGATCCGCTAACGATTAGTCTTGTGGCACATAAAAGGTGCACACATTTACTGCGATCTACACTTTTGTGGACTAGTGTTCTCTTCATCAGATGCATGAAGTGTTAAACTCACTTGGTAGGAAGGTAACACAGATATGTACACACAAGTACGGAGCAAAAATAATATTCAGTAGTGGGCCCAAGGGACCTGAAATGTAAATTGTGCAGTGACATTTCCATGCGAAACTCAAATGCTGACAAAATAAGCATTGATTGACCATCGACAACAACAATGATTGGCAACAACACACTCTTCCAAGCTTTTCTATGCTAATCTAACACCTGCCATGGGAGAGAAAATCCTTGTCTTGATTGAGTCTTCAACAATTGGAATACAATTGGATACAGGTATCTGCTAGGCCTTGGACAGCTCCAAGGGGCAACAGGAGACTTCCATCAAGGAGTTACAAGGCACAACTGAAGGATTGTATCTGAGAATTGGGCTAAATGACTGTTTTAAGCCTCATCCCTTCAATTGAGAGTTAACAGGGACTAAAGGGAGTGGTGCTTTGGCCTGGAGGCAAACCCGCAGCTATGAATTGGCTGATGGTAGCAGCCATAGAAGTAGCCCTTAGAAAGATAGGAAACTGCCTTATACCGAGTCATACCATCTACTTTAGCATTGTTGACGCTGACTGGGAGTGGCCCTCCAGGTTTTCAGGGAACTGTTTTTCTAGCCCTACCTGAGCTCCCTAGAGAGGTTCACCTGGCACCTACATTGTATTCCTTCCGGCACCAGGTGAAGATCCTTGTATTTTAAATCTCTGCATTGCTGCTAGGTTTTATTCTGGTTGTATTGTTATATTGTGGTTTTAATGCTTTCATATTTTATATTGTTTTATCCTGCACTTTTTGGTTTAAATTTTTGTGAACCGCTCAGAGAGCTTTGGCTATTGGGTGGTATAGAAATAAATAAAAACAGATAAGCCAGGGATTGAACCTGGGACCTTCTGCTTGCATTGTCCCCTGCAACATTTTGATGTACCTGCAGCTTTCCCATTCAGCTTCAAACCCTTAAAAGAGCCAGTATTGCATGATGGTTAGAGTGTTGGACTGGGACTTGGGAGATTTGAGTTCTAGTCCCTACTTGGCCATAAAGCTCACTGGGTGACTTAGGGCTAGTCACTGACTCTCAGCCTAACCTACCTTGCAGGCTTGTTGTGAGGATAGAATGGAGAGGAGGAGGACCAGGTAAGCTGCTTTAGCTTCCTTGCTAGAGGAGGGGGGAAAGTAGGGTATACATGTAAAAGTTAATTAATTAAAAAGAGGGGCAGATGGTTCAGTGAGCAGGGAGAGAGAAACTGATTGGCAGGTGCTGCCCCAACAATGTCAAGGCTGCCCCCAGGTTTGAAGGAGCCCTTTGCAAGGTCTCCTCTGGTGGGCTGTATCCTGTACTAATGGGTCCCTATATTAGGCTTATCTGGCAGTGGTGGATGGCAGCAAACTCCAAACTTGGGTTGCCCCAAGCGAGGCTCTGGGACCTGCCGTTTCAATTTCCCACAATGCTCTGCAGTGACACCACATTAGGGGCATTGTGGGAAATTGAAATGGTGCTTCCCAGCACCCCCTCGCTGTCATTTTAATATTCCATAATGTCCTGGAATTATTCGGTGCCAGGTAATTGTGGGGAATGAAATGGCTGGATCCCAGAGCCAGCTGCCTTGCATTCATTGCTGCCTTGCAGCAGCAGGGGAAAATGTTTAAAGGGGAGAAAGAGAAGGCATCAGCTGTGTGTCTGAGCAGTGGTCTGGGCTGCTTCCCAAGAATGCTGTGTGCTGAAGCCAAGCTAGAATGCTGCGTCCTCGAAAGGGAGTTCACTGTATGGAGGGCTGGAAATAGTAGCAACAGCCACAGTGGAGCCAGTCATGTTAAGTATCAGTTTGTGGTCCAGATCAACTTTTGGTCCTGGACAATGGTTTGCAAATCATGTACTGCTTGTGACTTGAGCTCTGCCCAAGATACTGAGCTGTATTCTCTGTTTACTGAAGCACAGAAGACAGTTGGGCGATGAGTGAGTGACACAGTACAGTAATCCCCGTGATGCATCAAGGGGCACTTTTCAAATTACATTGTGGGCATTCAGTATTTTCCCCTTCCTTTTTAAACACCTGTGCTTCCTTTGTTTCATTAGCTTCCAAGGTATATCTCGTTGTTTCCCAAACTGGCAAGTGCCAGTTTGCTGGCCTGTATCCAAAACACATTAATTTAACTTGGTTGCAGGCAAGACAACCCAGCTCCTCCAAGTGTAAAATAGGGGATCCAACTGTTCTTGAATGGCATCGACTTCATACTGTAAATGGGCCTGCATGCATACATGGGGTGGGGTATTTTTGGCCTGTAGAAGGCATAGGAACAAGCTATAAAGATCTACCTGTAAGTTCTCATCAGAAAACCTTGGCCCTTCCTTCACTGGAGCGCTGCTAGAGAGTCAACAGAGACCTGAGGGGAGCTGGTAGAAGTACATAAAATAACGTTGACACCCAGATCATAACCTCCAACATTTCAGAGATGAACACAGCAACATACTTGTAACACCCCTCATACAAAGGGGTTTCGCATAAAAAGGTTTACTCGAACCCTTTCATTCATCATTCTCTCTCATACCGATCCCGGTGGCTCTGTGCTGACAGAAGTGAAGCCCAAACAGGGCCACTGAAAAACAAAGGGCATGTATTGGCATGTTTGGTATTAGCATATATTTCTGTCCCTCCATTGGGTAGACGGCCTTAACTCAATTATGCTGTAGCTGTAGTTGTAATGCAGAGCCTGCACTGAGCAGTGGGTAGGTCTAAATGATCTCCAAGCTCCTTTCCAACACTCTTGTTCTACAGCTGCCATCATCCCAGGCCATTGGCTATGCTGCCTAGGGCTGATGGGAGTTGTAGTTCAACAACATCTGGGGACCTGAGATTGGGAAAGGCATTGGTTACGCCAATTGGTTTTACTTGCCCGTTCAAGAGCAAGCCACCCTATGCTCAGCAACAGAGGCCTTCCTCTGAGTCCCTACTCAAAGAGAAGTTTGGAAGGTAACAACAAGGAAGAGGGCATTCTCAGTGTGCCCCCACCCCCATTATGGCATGCTCTCCCCACTGAGATCTGCCAGGTACCAACACTGTCATCTTGTTGGTGCCAGGTTAAGACTGTTCTTTACTCCCAGGCATTTCATGGCATTTGACGGCATATGATGGGGCATTGATCTCAGTTGTTTCTATCAGGACAAGTATCTTATTGCAAATGTTTTAGCCATTTACATTGTTTTACATTTTAGAGATTTTATATTATGCTTTTTATTATTTTGGGTTGGGTTGTGTATTTGCGAACTGCCCAGAGAGCTTTGGCTATTGGGTGGAATAGAAATGAAGTTGTTGTTGTTGTTGTTGTTGTTATTATTATTATCAGCAACAACAGCAGGGAACAATATATTCCCCCCCCCCCAGCTACTGTGATGATTGCAGCTAAGCTCAGAGGGAACAGGACATTCTGAGGGGGGTGGCAGATAATGTCAGCCTTGGCTTCACTACACCACTCTCTGTCTTTACTTATCATGCGGGGGCTTGTTTAAAAGAACCCACAAGCAAGGAAGAATTGCAGGGGTGTTTCATTCCATGATGAGGGAGTCCCTTCTTAAAAACAATATAAATAAATTGCTCCCCATGTTTGGCACGCTTTTCTCTTTAGCAGAAACAGAACTTAGTTGGTCCTACAATGTCTTTTCTTGCTCTCACCTTCCTTGGATGAAAATGTGTGTTATTATTTTTTGCTTAGTGTTTAAAGCTATGTTCTGTTACTCTGGTTAACAAGCTCTTCATGTCTTCCCTCTTTACCCCCTGGCTCTCCTGATTTTATAGAGATGGTTTCTAAGACCTGATTTATTTGTTTATACACAGGGAGGGAAATCTAATTTTAGGAGTGAATCAGATTATGTGGTTTTATTCGTTTCTTTTGGGTTGAGAATCATATGAGTACACATATAAATTAGAAAAGATATTTTATGCATGTGTGATGAGATGGCTGAGTTGCAAGATATTCGGGAAATGGGATATCTCCATTCTCATGTAGTCCTAAAAATGCTAATGAATTTTAGCATTGTACTGCAGCAAATTGAAAACACTGTGCGTGCATGTATATTTATCTGACAAAGCTAATCCAAAATTATGCAGTGTATAACTATTTTATTCAGATATAATCATAAAATGCAGGGGGATTGGCTGTTGCTTGTACTTCTTTGAGAATGGGCATATGGCATACGACATCAAAGATTAACCAGGCCTGACTGCCTGGGCTAATGTTTTCAGAGGATCCTTTAAAATATCAACCAATATCACATGTCTGTTTTTGTTTGGGAGGTGTAAGAAGCCATGATGGCTTATGCCAATTGGCATACATTCAACACCACCATTTATTAATTAAACGGTGAGCTTTAATGTACATTTTTTGCTGGTGCCTTTTCAGCTCCTGTTGCCATTTTATTTGTATTTGATGTTTAGCTTTCCAGTGTCACACTTTGAAAATAGATGTCAAAGTTCTTGGAAAGGCAATGTCACATCCCACCACCTTCGTGGTACTAGAGGAGCCTTCGGAGGAGAAGGATTCTGTCACTGGCCCTAGGGGCTGCGAGAGTCAGGAGGAGTCAGAGGGTGCTGAAACCCCTCCTGCTCAACCACCAGGAGTGATGCCCCACTAGAAGAAGCCTTGGCATTGGAAGAATCAAAACACCTGGACTGGTCTCATCCCCTTGCTCCAGGCCAACCAATGTCATGCCCAGGAATCCAGGAACAAAGGTGGTAACATGTCCTGACAGAAGCCCAGAGCTGGAGAAGCAGTGCCTATCTGGCAGCATGTGAAATATCCTTGAACCCTATTCATTAGGAAGAAGCATGCTTTGAATTGGGACCCTAATGAAAAGCCTGAAAAGGGTGAGGCAGCAACATCCCTATGATACTGCTCAGTTGGAAGTTAGCCCTTGCTGAACCAATACCTCTCTTACTGTGCTCTCTGCTGGACAGCTCCCCTGCTAGCCTGATCTTGATTGACAGGCAGGCAAAGATTCTCTCCTGTTGCAAATCAAGAAAGCGTAACCCAGGCTGTGGAAAGCAGAATAATTCTAGGGTGTGGGGGGCAGGAATCCTCGTTCTGCTCTTTTTCAGCCTCTTCTCCCATCCATTTGCCAGTGCCACTTATTCATTTATTAATTCCTCTACGTATTCACCAATTTATATACTGCCTTTCTGCCAGTGTGGTTCAAAGCAGGTTAAAATAATAAAATAAATAATAAAATTGCACACACATACAATGTTGTTCTATATGAACATCAAATGCACCATGTGTGTCCACAAAAGTACATTTTGTGGCACCTTAAAGACCAACAGATATATAGTTTATCATGGCCTAGAGTCCACTTTGTCAAATGTGTGCAGCGTTATCCTCAGTTGGAAGTGCAGTCTGTGTGACATTCTGTATGTGAAGCTGCAACAGACTAAGATGGAGTCCTCTGTGGAATTTGTCATCTGTGTGAAGCAGTCCTTAACTTTGATTTTTTACTACTACTACTACTACTACCACCACCACCACCACCACTTTAAGATATGAAAATGCCCATGCAGGAGTGATCTTGCTGTGGCCTGCATTCCAACAGTCATTTCATACCTGGGCAAAGAGCAGGCATATCTTCTAATGCCAATTGGCATCTTGCTAATGCTCCAAGCTTGGCCAAGTTCTTTGTCAGGCTCCCCTTTCCAACCCTCTACAGGCTGCTGTCAAAAAGCTAAGTGCTAAACAGTGATTTTATCTCCTCCTCCTCCTCCTTTCTTTTTGCAAGGAGGGTTGCTTTTAAACACCACTGCTTGTGGTACCCCAGATGAAGCCAATGTACCATCTCCAGTGACAGTGGAATGTCTCTTTTAAAAAATCACATCTATAGATAATCATTGACAACTTTGACCCATGTTACATTGGAATTCACATTTACACCTCTACCAGATCTTCACTTATAACCAGCATAGATCTTGCTCCTCAATGAGGTCCAGAAACTAAATTTTGTGGCTGCTGGAAACCCTTTATTTATTAATCAAACATACTAATAGCAAACTTACTCTCCAAGTGTAGCTCAGATGTCACCACCCACAGACAAGGCAGAAGTATCAGCAGGCTTGGGAGAACACCAAGGCTTGCAGAAGTACAAAAAAGCCCTTTAAGACTAAAACTCTAAGGGGGAATCCTCCACTCCAAAGAACAGCCCAGTGAGGACAGGGCATGCTCATTGGCCAAGGAATGCTGACTGATGGGTGAGAGTGAAGAAATGGAAATGGAGTATCTTGGAAAAGTATATGGCTGGCTGACTGGAACCCACAGCAATCCACACTGCAACATTCTGCAATTCTGTTGCCAAGGTACATTTACCTTCTGCCTTTCTTCCTTGGAGCTCAGCAGACATGATTTCTCTTCCATCTGTTTCATCCTCACAACCACCCTGTAAGGTCGAGAGAGAGTGTGACTGGCTCAAGGTCACCCAGTGAACTTTGTGGCTCCATCTTGCTGGGGATGATGGGAGTTATAGTCTAGCATATCTGGGGGGCAACCAGGTTGGGGAAGGCTGGCATAATTGATGGATGGAACTGATTGCCCTGAGGCGTGATGATGGGTTTTCCACAAGATCTAGTGATGGCTACCACTTTGGATGACTTTAAAAGGGGATTCGACAAATTCATGGAGGATAAGGCTATTAATGGCTACTAGACCTGATGGCCACATGCTACCTCCATTGTCAGAGGCAGTGTGCCTATGTACACCAATTGCTGGGGAATATGGGTGGCTGGGAGGGTGCCGTTGCACTCATGTCCTGTTTGTGGGTTTCCCATGGGCAGCTGGTTGGCCACCGTGTGAACAGAATGCTGGACTAGATGGGCCCTTGGTCTGATCCAGTGTGCCTCTTCTTATGTCCTTATAGGCAGATTAGACTAAAGATATGGAGGATGGATCTATTGATGGCTACTGGTCTTGATGTTTGTGCTGAAAACCTTCTCCAACCTGGTGCCTTCCAGATGTTTTGGATGATAACTCCCAGCATTCCTGACCATTGCCCAGGCTGGCTGGGGCTGATGGGAGATGAAATCCAAACCATCTAGAGGGTGCATGAGGTTGAGAAAGGCTGGTTTTAGGGGTTAAATGAAAATGGCAAAAGGACTGCAGCCCTCAATATTTGTTTGTGTAGCACTAGGCTAGCCCATTTGGCAAATGCTGTCCGTGCCACATCCTGGAGTATGTTTCTGTTTATTTTATAATTTGGCTCAGTAAAAACATGTGGCAGATTGCACTGAGGAGGCTTCCTAAAATAACTAAAACAAAACGACTTTTCTTGCTGTCAATAAAGAATGAAAGAGACCCCATGAAGGGATTACTTGCAAGGAGTGAGGTGTGGACAGTTGCCAATGGCAATATACGTCATTCCTTGACTCCCTCCTTCTATGCATTGTGTTTGGGCCAAGAATCATTACCAGCCCCTCCCACCCACCCACCTACCTATCTTGCGGTCAGTACCAGCCAGAAGTTCTATACTTCCCACTTCTTGTGTGGAGCGTAATTTTATTCTCATCTCCAAACACATTAAAGCATGGGTCCCCAGCTTTTTTGAACCCATGGGCACATTTGAGAACTTGAGAAACTGCTGATGGCACCACCACAGAATGGCTCCCATGGAGGATGTGGCTAGTCACAAAATGGCTGCTGTGGGGGTCTGGCTAGTCAAGAGGTGGTGCGGGGGAGAGAAAAATAGTGAGACTAGAGGCTGGGAGGGAGGAGGAAATGGAAAGAGGTCCTTCCTGGCCCGCCCAATCTTCTTGCCCACACAGACCTTTCCCTTTTCTTTCTCTCTCTCTCTCTCTCTCTCTCTCTCTCTCTCTCCACTCCCAGCCTCTAGCCACACTATTTATCTCCCCCAACCCCTTTCCTCTTTATTTCTCTTCCTTCATTGTTCCTAGCTTTCTTCTTTCTTTCCTTTTCTAGCCCCTAAACTTGCTTTTTCTCTCCTGTTTCTCCCTGTCACAGCCTCTGGCCTTGCTCTTTCTCTCCCCTCTAACCCTTTGCCTTGCTTTCTCTTCCTGCCTGCTAAACAGCTCATCAGACACAAGTTCAGGAACAGGAGTACCTGGCACTCTGATGTTTTTCCATTTTTAATTTTAAAAAAATTGCACCACCAGCTGCAAACAGGCAGCACCTGTCATTGCAGCTGTTTTTGCCACTTCTGTCTGCCCAAAGTAGAGTTGGGCAAATCTGACAATTTCAGTTTTGCTCAGTTTCTTGTTTTCCTGCCTATAAGATTGTTTCAGCCCATTTCCACATCACTTTGCGAATTCAGCAAAAAAGAAGTCTGTACATATTTTTTGTGCATTTTTCCAAATCTATGCATTTTTGTATGTAGCTTTCCTAGTGTGCACAGTTTCTGCAAATGAGTTTTCCTGCATATAATGCATTTTATGCACACTATCTCCTAATATACACATTTTTGTGTGCATGTTTCCTTAATAAATGGATTTTGGAGTGAATTCTTTGAGTTGTGAACTATAGCAACATTTGGATTTTGGTCCGGAAGCGCATTGTAGTATAGGTTCAGGTTGTATAAATGGGGTAGGTTTTTATGGACGTTCAGACCAAATGAATTACACCTCCATCCCTAGTCCTAAGGTTAGTTTTTGAGCTCTGGGGGCTGGGGACATGATGGAAGGGAAAGGACTGGGCAGAATTGAAGGAGGCAATCCTCCAGCCCTTATTTGTTCACCACTGCTGTAGTTGCACCTAGAGATGTCGGAGAAATTGGTTTTGGGGTAGAGTTTGGCAGGTTTTCCTAGGTTCAGCTCCCCGGACTTTGTTTTGGTTCCTCCTGAGGTGCCCGACTCAATGTGCCAGTTGAGCCAGTTTGGGGATTTCCCACAATTTTGGGGGAAGATTCTGCAGTTTGTTCAAATTTATGAGCAATTTCTGCAAATTTATGAGCAATTGGTGCAAATTACAATTGACTGTGAGCGAACTACAGCCAAATTTGTGTAATTTGTGCATAGGCCTTGTGTGCATGCAGCATCTAGGTCAGGTGACCTGCTTGGGACCAGGCTACCTGAATGACCACCTTCTCCATTATTATTATTATTATTATTATTATTATTATTATTATTATTATTATTATTAACATTTATATCCTGCCTTTTTTCCTCCTGAAGGAACCCAAGGCAGCGTACATAACCCTCCTCCTCCTCCTCCATTTTATCCTCACAACAACAACCCTGTGAGGTGGGTTGGGCTGAGAGTCTGTGACTGGCCCAAAGTCACCCAGTGAGCTTCCATGGCCCAGATCTCCCAACTCCCAGGATCTCCTGACTCCCAGTCCAACATATGAGCCTGCCCATGTTTTAAAGCCTTTGAGGGAGGACTTCTCTTGGTACCGTCACCTTCAGAGGTGTGTTTGGCGGCGATGCATGAGAGGGCTTGCTTCATGGCAGCTCTCAGGCTGTGGAGCTCCTCGCTGAAGGAGGCTAGGTTCTCTCTCTCTCTCTCTCTCTCTCTGTCGTCCTTCTACTGGTAGTCAAAGGCATTTTAATTCAAGCATTGGTCTGTTGGGTTGGGTGCTGTTTTTATTTTCTTGCTGTTGTTGTTTACAACTGTGTGTTTAGTATATTTGCTTTATCATTGCTTTAACCAAGTTTTTATTTTAAAATGTTGATTCCTATGATTGTTATCTGCCTTGAATGTCATTTTCCTGGTGGAAAGGTGGGGTGTGAATAAAACAAACAAACAAACAAACAAATAATAAATAGGTGTGCTGGCATAGTTGAGTGCTCCTGCTCCAAATTAATAGAATCTTAGCACTGAAAGGGACCTTGGAGATCATCTAATCTAACTCCCCTGCTCAGTGCAGGCTTTTGCTCTGTCTTTAGGTAGTAGGGCTTCTAAGAAGTGGGATGGATAGAGGGTAGCCTGACACACACACACACACACACACACACACACACACATAGAGTGCTCATGTGCAGGGGCGGTTTTTCCTACCATTTAACTCTACATAAGGGAAGCTTCACCTGTTGAATTTGTATGCATGTCAGGCGGTTGATTAAAGATGCAGTAGTAGGGCCAGGAAAAAAAGGAAGCAACCCTGTGCCCCTCTATCCATCTCACTACAGGAAGAGCATGCTGGAGAAGGAAGGAAACTGGCAGCCTTGGGAGAAGAAGAGAAAAGCAAATCTTAGCAGAACAGATGGTAGGGGGTTGCCCAGTGAAGAACTATTTTTATGCACTTTTTTAAAAACCCAAAAATATTCCTTTCAAGTTTCTTTTTAATCAGATTCATAAATGAGTTATACATAAATGCTTTCAGACTTGCAAACCTTGGATTCACCATCCCAGACAAAATGTGATGGATTTTAAAAATTGGTATTGAGTCCCTCACAGAAACTATCCATTTAACCCAGTTGTAAAGTCTGCACAAACTGGATCACCTTACAAGCCCAGCATCATGTGGCTTTACTCTTATTACTAAGGTTATTAAAAGCCCCCCACCCCCATCTTTTCTGTATTTTTTCCCACCTGGTAATTTACATAGAATATTCATTTTCTATTTTGTAGAAGAAAAATATTATTGACGGTGCTAACAAATGTGCCCTTATTGTATAAACAATCTCCATATTCTTGGATAGCAATATAACTTCTTCTGCCGCATGCAGTTTATGGAAAGTCCAATTAATTTTTGGAAGATGAATATTCATCATTTTTTTTTGTTCCTAATTCTAAAGCATTGTGGTTAGTCTGAATAAGTCTTACTGATGTTTTGAGTTTGTGCGGTCAAGTTCATGAGGCATGTTATGGCCCAGGGTAAAGTTGGTGCTTTTGAACACAAAAATGACAACTCAAGATTGTCATGGAAATAGGGCACATTTTGCATCCTGCTAGTTAATGAAGAGCATTCCCTGCCCCCTTCTTTTGAAAGTAAGACTCTTCATTTTAAAATCTATTTTTAAAAACTCCTGGGAGAACACACTGCTTTAAGCAACAGTGTCATTGCTGTGATTTCATTCAGCTTAAATTATACAAACTTGGCAGTTTTAATAAATTGCATGAATTATATTGGGTTGTTGTTGTTTTAAAAAAGAAACACTTTTTGAACATGGAAGTTTGCAGCTGAAATCTTAGGTGGTTGGAATGATTCTAGGTTTGCATAGCAGCCAAATTGGAATGGGATTTATAGACTGGAAATGTGGAACCTCTGAGAAGGGACTGTAGCTCACTGTCGGAACACCTGCCTTGCATGCAGAAGGTTCCAGGTTCAGTCACTGGCGTCTCTAGTTAAAGCAGGACAGGTAGCAGGTGATGGGGAAGAACTCTCTTTCCTTGAGACCATGGAGGTCCTAGTTTCAGTCCCTGACATCTCCAGGTAGGGCTGGGAAAGACCCCTGTGTGAAACCCTGAAGAGCTGCGGCCAGTTAGAGCAGGACATGCTATGCTAGGTGGACCAATAGTCTGATCTTGTATGCGTCAGCTTCCAATCTCCCATGGTTCTTAGATGAACCAGTAAAGACCTTCCTGCCCATCCAGCAGTCAAAGGTATGTCAGTCTGAAGTCTGAGACCACTTAGCATAGTCCATTCTGTAGGATTCCCACTTCAATAACTTGGGCTAAAGGAGGCAACCTTGTACCCTCTGGATGTTTTGGGCTACAACTCCCATAAGCCCCAGCCAGCATGGCCAGTGGTCAGGGATTATGGGAGTTGTAGTCCAAAACATCTGGAGTGTATCAGGTGTCCTACTCCTGGCCTAAAAGAATCCTTTGCTGATCGCCCAGACTTGGTTTCCTGCTGTCATTACTAAGATAATGTATGCAAAGTGCTTTGATCATTTGAAATGTAGTATAATCCAGGGCCTTCTCGGTGGTGGCTCTCAGTTGTTGGAACCCCATTCCAATAGGCCTAGGCTTTCCCCTTCTACTCTACCATTTTGGCAAGACTTGAAGACCCTTCAAGGCTGCCTTTGATTGATACAATGTTGGCAGAACAGCTTCACAGAGTGATCCTGGATTCTGATGCGATCCCCTTTAAATCGTACCTTCTCTCTCTCTGCTTTTATGTATGGCACTTTGGAAGGGCATAAGCATTCTATTCAAGCCAGGGCACACTGGAAAACATTTATACTCTAAGCTCTGGCTCCTTTGTGTGTAATGTTAGCACTCTTCCCTGGGTCATCAATTGTAGGTGTGCTGACATTACTGCCCACTATAAACTGCCTAGAGAGTTTCAGCTATTGGGTGGTATAGAAATGGAATAAATAAATGAAATAAAATGAAATATGTGTGAATGGCCCTGCTCATGCCATAAATTTATTTAAAAGCATAAGTGTGTAAGTTACACTTATACAGGTAAGACCCATGCCCATATTATCCAAATCCAGCCCCAATATGTAAGATTATTCCTTGTATGAGCTAGCTATTTTTATCAGAGCTTTCAGGGGTGGGGTCCTCCTATGCATGCCAAGCTTGGTTGTTTGTAAAGGAAGTGGGTTGATTGCCAGAGAGAAGCTGAGAGCAAATAGTTTTATTCTTATAGTACGTAGGGAGCACTTTAAGCTGCCTCACCTGCCTGCTCTCTTTGGGGAGCGATTAACATTTTTCGGGGTGGTGGAGGAGGACAGGCAAGTTTAAAATATAATTTACCATAATGATGGATGTTAAGTGCTGATTAGCTAATTTAGGGCCTGGGGGTGCTAAAGTTACACCACAGCTTTTGCAAGGGGGTTGTTAACCTTATTATGTATTGAGCTTACAGTAATGATATCCATTTGACTCTGTGTGTTTTATACTGGTAAAAGGAGCAATGAGTCAACTGTAGCTGTTTGCAAATCCTCAATTTTCTTTTTGTGTTTTTGCGGTCAGGAAGGAACTATTACCAGAAGATTTCTGGAAAGCGTTTATTTTTAGAGCTGCAATGTTTAGTCGATTAGGTAAATGAGTAAAAAAATATTTCAATGAATTAAAATGCCTCCAATTATTTTTTATAAATATTTTATTTATTAGATTAATACCCCCTCCCCATTTTATTCACACAACAACCCTTTGAGGTAGGCTAGGCAGAGAGAAAGTGAATGGCCCAATGTCACTGAATGAGCTTCCTGGCTGAGTGGGTGATTTGAACCTGGATTTTCCCAGTCCTAGTTGAATAGTAACCACTACAATACCAGAATGGATAACTCAATGAAAATGTTGACCCAGTGTGTGGTCGCTGTGACAAATGTGAAATCCATGTTGGGAAAAAGGATTAGAAAAGGAATTGGGAATAAAACTGCCAGTATCATACTGCCCTTGTACAAGTCTATGGTGCAACTACACTTGGACTACTGTGTACAGTTCTGGTCAACGCAACTTAGAAAAAGGGTGAGTACAGAGAGATGTGATACAGATGTACAAAATTATGCATTGTATGGGGAAAGCAGATAGGGAGTTTTTCTCCCTCCTCCAATACTAGAACCACATGGTGAGAGATCCGGGACAGATAAACAGAAGGACTTCTTTACACAGCACATAGCGAATGTCAGAGTTTAACTACCACATGGAATCCGCTACCACAAGACATAGTGATGGCCTTGTAGGCCCCTTCCAACCCTACTATTCTATGATTCTATGATGGCCACCAGCTTTGATGGTTTTAAAAGAGGATTAGACAAATTCATGGAGGAAGATAACGCTCTCAGTGGCTACTAGTCACAATGGCTATATGCTACCTCCAGTATCGTAGGCAGGGAAGATGACCAGAAGAGTGGTTTTGCAGTCACGTCCCACTTGTGGGACAGCTGGCTGGACATCGTGTGAACAGAATGCTGGACTAGATAGGTCTTGGGCCTGATTCATGGCTCTACTTACGTTCTCTTTTGTCCTCTCTTTTGGTGATGCATTTCCTCTTTTCTTTGAGATACATAGTCACTCTATTGCCTAGGGGACTTTATGATTCTATAACTTGTCCTTGAAGCTGCCTTCCTGAGATCTCATAATCCCTGTCAGCGAAGCTGTCTGTCTTTGTTTTGATTTTGCTCCACCATAAATCCTCAGCTTCCCTACCCCCCACCCCAAACCTTCACTTAGGTAAACTCACTCCAGCATATTTGAGAACTCCTGGTTCATGGGTCTGTCTAGCATCCAAACAGAAGGCCAAAGTGCCTTCTCCAAAGATTCCTAATCCTGGCATGGCTTTAGACTTTATTATCTTCTTCTTAGATGAGTTCTCGTAACAGCCGCCTGCGACAGCAATGCCCTCAGTGGGATAATCACTGCAGTGCAATGATTCAGGGCTTTTTATTGACACCGTTTCTGTTTTTAGCTCCAAATGTGCGTTGGCACCTTCTTGCCTTGCCAATTCTTGCTTGGCGCGGCAGCTCGTGTTGACAGAGTGAAAATGTGGGTCCCTTTAGGTATGTTTCCTTGGCAGCTTTTTCTTGTTGTTGCCTTCCGGCCTGCTTGCTGAATTCAGAGCCTGTGTGTTTTGAGATGCAAGGCCTTCTTGCATGCAGTGTGAGCTTGCCAGTGGCCAACATGTTGATATCTGCGGGGCCATGACAAAGTGAGGAAAACAGCCATTCCAGGCATGGGATGGCTGGAGCAGGGAAGTGGGAGTAAGGGGCCACTGGGATCGAACCAGGGGATCTGACAGCAGGGCCCAGCTGTCTTGCTCTTGGAAGTTGGAAAAAGTACAGAAAAGGGCAACTAAAATGATCAAGGGGCTGGAGCAACTCCCATATGAGGGAAGGCTACAACAGCTGGGATGGTGTAGCTTAGAAAAAAGGAGAGTAAGGGGAGACATAACAGAGGTGAACAAAATTAAGCATGGTGAGGAGAAAGTGGAGAGGGAGACATTTTTCTCCCTCTCATAATACTTGAACCCAGTGGGGTTATCCCATGAAGCTGAATGGTGGGAGATCCAGGACAGATACAAAGAAGGACTTCTTTGCACTGCACGTAGTTAAACTATGGAATTCACTTCCACAAGATGTAGTGATGGCCACCAAATTGGATGGCTTTAAAGGGCAATTGGACAAATTCAGGGAGGAGCAGGCTATCAATGGTTGCTACTTCTGATGGTTATATGCTACCTCCAGTATCAGAGATGGCATGCCTATGTGCAGCAGTTGCAGGGAACATGACCAGAAAGGTGCTGTTGCACTCATGTGCTACTTGTGCAATTCCCACAGGCAGCTGATTGGCCACTGTGTGAACAGAAGCCTGGACTAGATGGACCCTTGGTCTGATCCAGCAGGGCTCTTCTTATGTTCTTATGTTATGTTATGACAGTGTCCACAAAAGCATACAACAGAATAAATAAATGTGTTAGTCTTCAAGGTGCCCCAAGACTCTTTATTATTTTGGCTGCAACAGGCAAACCTCTCGGAAGTATTTTTGGGTGGCTTAGTCTTGAATGGGTAGCCAGCCACTGAGCTTATGGCTCCCTCCCTAGTGTAAGCCAACCTTCCCCAACCTGGTGTCCTCTAGAGGTATTGGACTACAACTCCCATCAGCAGCAGCCCGTATGACCACTAGATGATGGGAATTGTAATCCAACACCTCTGGAGAGCATCAGGTTGAGGAAGGCTGCTGTAAGCTGTAAGGAGCTCAAGCAGGGGATTTGAATCCATGCCCAGCACAAATTGACCACAAATCTTTTCAAATTTGCATTCCACGGCTATTGAACATGCTCCATCCTCATTGTATGTACAGTATGCCTATGTGCAGCAGTTGCAGGGGAACATGACCTGAAAGGTGCTGTTGCACTCATGCCCTACTTGTGCGTTTCCCACAGGCAGCTGGTTGGCCACTGTGTGAACAGAAGGCTGGACTAGATGGACCCTCGGTCTGATCCAGCAGGGCTCTTCTTAGGTTCTTACTCTCTCCACCACTGAGGTACCTTGCTGCTCCACAGTTGCACCCTGATAATGGCAAGAAGGTGTACTGCAGGTTGTTGCATGGATCCAATTGTGAATTGCAAAAAAGAGGGCATGTATCACCAAAAAGAGGGCACTGATTTGCATATAATTTCCACATGCATGGAATTGCTATGCTGGTTGCAGTGCTGAAGAGGAGGTGCAGCTCCAGGGGGCACATCTCAGTGGGCCTCTACTGGCTTGTGCCCCTCGGCAGATGCCCAACTATGCTTATCTTTGATGAACCTGTATTTACGTTGTGGCTGTTCTGCAATGACTTGACTTTCCACCCTGCCCTGTACAAAGGTTCTGCAGGCCTCGCTCACACACTGAAGAACTGAGAATAGGCAATAGGGATACAGCAGTGAGTACCAGCAATGCTCATCCCAGAATTAAACAGGCTTCAGAGCAAGCCAGGCTGCGTCACCAAGCCTCCCCAGCCTCTTTCAAGGTGAGAACCAAACTCACTTTCCCCTCCTCCTTGGTTATGACTTCCAGGTCAGGTGTATCATCCTCTGCCAGGCTGGACATTCCTTTATAATGTTTACAAAGGCCGCAAAGATTTCCTTGATGCTGCTTTTATGTCCACTCAACCTAAATAGCTCCGTTTAACCAAAGGGCTCCAGTTGGGAAAGCCGGAGCTCCAAAGAGAAAGTTGTCAATGCTGACTGCACAAGGTGGTCCTAGCCAGGGTGCTCCGCTATTGACATTGGTGCAGATTTCAGTCAAAATCTCACCCATGCAGCATGCCATGGAGTAGGCAACTTAAGAAATGCTTCAGCTATACAACTTCATTCCCTGGTGTCCCAGTTCCTACTGCTTATCTGCATATGGTACAGAGCATCCCGTGGCTTTGATCTTTCAATTAGCAATTAGGGATTCTGTTTTTGTTTTGGTGTTTAGAGGAAGCTGGCAACATGACAGATGGGCTGAATTCTATAGCTAATGACCTTCTCGACCTGGAAATCTGCTATGAAACCCCCCCACAGAGGCTCTCTGTACATTCTTTTTCTTCCCATATGTAATATAATTCTTCAGTCAATAACAGAGGATTGCAAGTGATCTCAGGTGTATTTTTCCCCCCATAATCCGGACATACTGCATGTGTTCAGTAATTAATTCGATTTTGTCACACTGTGGACAGCCTCTGTGCAGAGATGGGTTTATTGTTGTATGAGCAATAAGGAGTCAAAGCCAAACTTGGTTTTCAGATGAACGTGCCTGGCTGATACAAGTGTGAACGTGCCTGTCTGATACAAATGTGAATGGGCCTGGATGACACATGGGGGTGGGGTGGGGTAGTGCCCCTTGCTATCGCTCCCTTCAGTACAGACTCTTAATGGAATCCATATACTCCATCTCCTGATTCCACCCACTGTTAGCCCAAATCATGCCCATCCGACAAATCCAATAACCTTCAGAAAACAGTTGCTAAGGGAGGTTCCATAGAAAGTAAGGATGAAAGAAAGAAAGAACGAATGAATGAAAGAATGGAAGTGCATGGAATGTGAGCTACTTCTTCTCCTTATATCCAGTTTTGTTGTGAAAGTGCCTTCCTTCCTTCCTTCCCTCCCTCCGCCTTTCCAGGCAGTCTTCCATGCTGCGTTCCATTTCCTGTTGCACTCTTTACTTTCATATTTATTTATTTGGTTCATACCCCACCAAGGAATTGGTGCTGAAGCTGGCTAACAGTAATAGGAACTGAAATGAAAATAACAACTTAGCTAAAACAATAATAAAACATTAAACATACAATTTAAAAAAATACAACAATAAAATAATAAAAACAGCAGCCATACCAACAGATCCACTTCCTTACCAAAGGCCTGCTTGAATAGAAACTTATTTCCTGCCAGCAAAAGGACAGCTGAGGAGTGGTCAGCCTAGTCACCCTTGGCAGGGCGTTCCGGAGTCTGGGAGCAGCCACCGAGAAGGCCCTTTCTTGCGTCACCACCAAATATGCCTCTGACAGTGGTGGTACTGAGGGAAAGGCCTCCTGCGAAGATCTTTAAAACCCACGCAGGGTTGTATGTCATACTTATGAGTAGGCCTTTTTTGTGAGCAGCTGCCATATTTGAACCAGGGAGTCAGAGCTGACACACAAAGCCAGGAGCTGGGAAACTGCTGTGGCAAAGGCTTAGCCCAGCCCAGCCCAAACAGGAAAGCCTTTATAGCCATTTCTGCCCAGGAGGGCCCAATAGCCAGCCTGGATAGAACTAGTGAGAGTACTTCCATGTCAGGAAGGTGCTCATAGCAATAGCTCTGATAGTCTTTTTAGTGCATTAGCCATGCAACACAGAGAATCAGAGATTCCCAGTTCAAGCCCCAGCAGCTCCTGATACTTTATTTCTTTATTTGCAGCATTTTTACCCTGCTGCTCAGCCAAAAAAGGCTCCCAGAATGCCTTACACAGGTTAATGATAAGACAGTCCCTGTCTTCAGGGTTATAGTCTAAAAACCACAATACAGAAGGAATTGTTGTAGATCACAAGCTGAATATGAGCCAACAATGTGATGTGACTGCAAAAAAGGCAAATGCTATTTTGGGCTGCATTAATAGAAGCATAGCTTCCAAATTCTGGGAAGTACTAGTTCCCATCTACTCAGCCCTGGTTAAGCCTCATCTGGAGTACTGTGTCCACTTCTGGGCACCGCACTTTAAGAAGGATGCAGACAAGCTGGAGAGTGTTCAGAGGACGGCAACAAAGATGATCAGGGGATCATCTTCTATGAGGAGAGACTGAAAGAACTGGGCATGTTTAGCCTTGAGAAGAGAAGACTGAGGGGAGATAGGATAGCGCTCTTCAAGTACTTGAAAGGTTGTCACAGAGAGGAAGGCCAGGATCTCTTCTTGATCATCCCAGACTGCAGCACACGGAATAATGGGCTCAAGTTACAGGAAGCCAGATTCCGGCTGAACATCAGGAAAAACTTCCTGACTGTTAGAGCAATACGACAATGGAACCCATGACCTAGGGAGGTGGTGGGCTCTCCCACACTGGAGGCATTCAAGGTGAGGCTGGACAGCTGTCTGGGATGCTTTGACCTGGATTCCTGCATTGAGCAGGGGTTGGACTCGATGGTCTTATAGGCCCTTTCCAACCCTACTGTTCTGTGATTCTATGATTCTAAGGGATTGGGAGGAAGGAGGAAGAGAAAGCAAGAAGCAAAAAGCAAAATGTAGGCACCAGATTTTAGTTTCAAAGTTCGTACAGTTGCTGTTTCTGGCAGGGAAGGGTGAAACAAGCTCCCTACAGCTGTTCCTTCTATAGTAGGCTATCGTTTCTGTCCCAGTCCTGATTCCCCTAGCCCCACGCTTCTCCTCTCCCAGCTCAACTGCCAGAAATGTATGGCTGCACACTGCCTCCACGTCCAGGCTATTGTTTGCTCTGTGGTTCACCCGAGTTGGCTCCCACCTCCTTTGCCATTTCCCCCCATTTCTGTGTGGTCTCTGTGCAGCAGGGGTATTCTGCAGCCCCCTGAAACAGATGTTTGTAAATGTGTTGATTTGCATTCACGTGGTTACATTTTTAGGTGTACATCTTAGGTCTTACATGCGTGCGCAGACTCACAGACAACATACTTATTTATTCATGCAATTTTTATACCACATTTCAACAAATGTTTTTAATGCCATGTATCTAGACAGTAGTCAATAAAGCAGCTAAAACAACTTGAATTCCAAGTCTCAACAGTGCAACAAATAAAAAGCAGCAGAATTCACTTGAATTATCTCCCAAAGGCATAGTGGAACAGCAGCATTTTTTTTTACCTGTTTATATTGGTCACACACAAACCTGTAATGTGCAAAGTGGTCCTTATTGGGAACTGACCTGGTGTAGTGACAGACATCTTGGGTTTTAACGAGGGAAATGTAGATTTAGATTCCTTGTTAGCCATGAAGCCCCCTGGGTGGCCTTGGGCAAATCGCACTTTCTCAGTCTCGAAACCTACATCACAAGGATGTTAGGAGGATTAAAAATAACTCACCTAAGCCATCTTGAGCTCCTTGGGATAGGGAAGAATTGGGTGTCAATAAAGGGCTGACCATAACTGCCTCAAGTAGACACTACATCATCCGGAGCACAGATGTGATATTTAATGGCGATAAATATGTGTGTCAATGAAATATCACAGGCAAATGATTTATGCTTTGGACAAATGGGCACTTTAAATGCATTCCTTGAATAAAAGCTTGGGCCCTGTCCACCTCCTGGTGAAGTCAATGAGATCTCATTGATTTGTAATGAAAGCTGGATTGAACTGACTATTTTCCACCGGGCCAACAGCACTCAGCACCTTATCGCAGGTGCAGCTCCGAGTTAATCCTCATTAAAAATCCATAATTATTGGATTAATGAATGGGCCGTCTTAATTGATAAACTGGGTCTCTTAATTGATACCTGATTGTTACAGGTAACTCATTAGTAGCTATTTCTAACCTAAATATCTTCTTCTGACAAGCAAAGGGCTGGATGTGCCTGATCTTGTCTGATCTCGGAAGCTAAGCAGGGTCAGCCCTGGTTAGTACTTGGATGGGAGACCGCATGGGAATCAGGCTTCCTGCACTGAGCAGGGGGTTGGACTCGATGGTCTTGTAGGCCCCTTCCAACTAGGGATGGCGGAGAATTCCACCACAGACTCCAATGAGGCTGGATTCTAAAGAATCCGTGGCGGAACGGAAGACTTACCCCCGCCTCCGTACGGAATCCTCTTCAGCTGGATCCTGTGGCTCCAGATTGTCAGCGATACGGCCGCCATGCCGTATCGCTGGCTGAAGGGGACTGACTGTGGATGCAAATGGCATCCGGGACGCCATTTGTGGCCATAAAGGCCTTAGTTTAAGGTAAATGCAGCCCTTTACAGCTGCATTTACCTTAAACTAAGGCCTTTACGGCCACAAATGGCGTCCCGGACGCCATTTGCATCCGCAGTCAGTAGTCCCCTTCAGCCAGCGATACGGCATGGCGGCTGTATCGCTGGCACTTCGGAGCTGGCTGGTGGCTCCACAGAATCGCCGTGGAGTGGAACCGGCTGAAGAGGATTCCGGGGGGAGGAATGGATCGCCTCCCCCCCCTGCAGGCCCCTCCCCCCGGACTGGCAGGTAGGGGATTCGTACATCCCTACTTCCAATCCTATGATTTTATGAAATCCTTTTTTGGAGGGTGTGTGTGTGTATTAATATAGAAAAGTCATGTCTGATATCTTTCCCAAAGCTCCAGATTATTCTAGCAGTTCTGGACTCAGTAGCCAGTTGGCTGTTCCTGCCGGGGGACAGAATTATGACCCTTACCAAGGTAGCTGTTGACATCTCTTGTGCACCTGAAAAGTCAGGGCACATTGCATTCAGATAGTCTTGGGTTTCATGGCGACCACCATGGCTGTTCCTACACTTGCATGGCCATGCATGAGACCACTATAACACTGGTAGTTCAGCCTCTTGAACCACCACACTATGCCAGCAATCTTGGACCTTTCACCACAGACATTAGCACCCCATGTTATCATTTTACTAAGTCCTCCTCCTCCAGCTTTGCCAGTAAGGATTTCTAAATGTAGAGCAAACAGAAGTATAAATTATTAATTCTTTCTCACAGGTCTATCCAGTTAGCTTCCTCCCTTGTCTTCTTGCAGGTTACAGCTTGGGTGATGCTATTTATATCGTCTCTCGCTTTCTCTCTGCAGTGGTTCCCTCCCCCAGCCCCAAGTCAGATTGCTACAACCCCATCTTTAGTTCTCACCTTTTCTCTCAGAAAGCATTGTATTAAGCAATCTTAAACTATGCTAACGTAATGCTATTCTGCAGGTGTCTGAAATGCAGGGGTGGGTGGGAAATGCTCTTTGTCTTCCTTTTTGTTTGAACTTCACCTTTTGCTTTCAGATTGATATAGATAAATGTTCCTTTCTAGAACTGAGACTATTCAGGGAGAAAGAACTGACTATGAAAAGCATTTTCAGAGGTGTTTTCAGTATTGAATAAAGTGTTGGCCCATTCCTTTAGCTTTTTCACCTCTTTGTTTGAAATTGTGGTGGTGGTGGAAATCACTCCTTTCAATAGCAAACTCAGGTGGTGTGCGCCAACAGGGTTGGAGCCAAAATGAGGCTGCTGAGAAACAAGAGGGAGGTATCCTCTATAGAATTTTGTTCCCTGGGAATAACATGTGGTTCCATCTTTGTCCATTTTAAAGAGAAACCTAACCATTTTTAATTACAATCTGCTTTTTATTATTTTTTGTGATGGATTAATTGTGATTAATTAATGAAGGGATATAAAATGGTTTTAGCTTGATTTTTTGTATGTTATTTTTAATGGAATTTTGTACACTGCTTTGTGAGGGTGATACGGGTCCTGAAAGGTGGGTTATAAAGCATTTAGGCAGCAATCCTATGACCCCTATTCAGAGTCTGGGGGGCCATAGGGTAGTTCGGATTCCTGGATCCGAGGCTGGAGCCAGGAATCGGAGCTCCCCTGCCCCTCTCTCTGACAGCCAGCACAGAAAGAACCACGCCAGCTGCCTCTTTGAGGTCGCAAAGGTGACCTCGGAGAGGAGGGAAAGGGGCATGCCAGGGGGAGGAGACTGGGGAGGCTGGCTTATTCCGTCTCCCCAGGCCTCCCCAGCATCCTTCCCTCCTGCTCTGCAGAGCCCCAGCTAGGACTGCACCCTTAGTAAATAAATGAATCAGCATGCTGGCTGGGGGTGGAGGACCCTAAGGGGGAAGGATGCTGCCCAATGAGGATGGAGCACGTTCAATAGCTATGGAATGCTGAGTGTCAATTTGAAAAGATAGGTGGTCAATTTGAAAAGATTTGTGGTCAATTTGTGCTGGGCATGGATTCAAATCCCTTGCCTGAGCACATGCTTTGCATGCAGAAGGTCCTAGGTTCAATCCCCGGAATGGAGTATCTGGGAAGAGGACATGGCTGGCTGCCTGTAACCATGAACAGGAGCTCTCTGCATAGCAACATTTTGTTGGAGTTACTGGTTGTATTGGCTATATCAAGGACCAGTCTGTATGGTAGAGGGAGTATAAATAATAATCATTGTTTATTTATACTCAATAAAATTACTAATGAATAAATAATTATTGTTATAATAATAATAATAATAATAACAATAATAAAAACAGGAGTATGTTACTTAAATCATTATAAAATGGCACAGGTAGGGTGGAGCGAGGTGTATCCCTTCGTGTGCGCATTGTCTTGGGCACTTGCAAATGGTTACTTGACAACAGCATTTGGCCACAGAGGATGTACTTGCTGGGGAGCGGGGGGATTTGCTAGCTATGTGGGCAGCTCCTATTTCTGCTCCTGTTCCCCTGCTTTGCATGCAGAAGGTCCCAGGTTTGATCCCTGGCATCTCCAGGTAGGGCGAGAAAGATTCCTGCCTGAAACCCTGGAGAGTTGCTGCCAGTCAGTGTCGACACTATTGGGCTAGATGGACCAATGATCTGATTCAGTATAAGGCAGCTTGCTATGTTCCTATATTCAGAGGAAGGGCTGTATCTCAGAAGTAGAACACCTGCTTTGCATGCAGAAGGTCTCAGGTTTGATCCCTGGCATCTCCAGGTAGGGCGAGAAAGATTCCTGCTTGAAACCCTGGAAAGCTGCTGCCAGTCAGTGTTGACAATATTGGGCTAGATGGTACCAAGGGTCTGACTCTATGAAACACAGCTTCCTATGTTTCTATGTTGCTCTACTGGAGTGTTTGCTGAGTGAGCATCCTCTGGATCATGTGCAAAGAGATATGTTTCCAGAATCAGGTCTGGAAAGGACTTTACTCCTGTGGAATGGGTAGAGATCATTTCTTTTAATAAGGCCCTTGCCCAATGACTGCCGAAGTCTTATGCAGCAAGTCAGTTCCATGGAACAGGTTGTAGGCAGCTGATCAGGTACTGTGTGGGTTCAACAGCCTCCAGTTTCAGAGGCTCAGGAAGTGTTCTTTGGGCCTGATACTCTGCTGGACGGTCGAGGAAGGTTCCTACTCCTAATCCTGTGTATCCATCCAGACAGTTCTTTTGATGAAATGCTTTTAATTGCCTGCTTGTTCTGTGCTTCTTCAGTGTCCTTTGGGGGCACTCTGCTTTCTTTCACCAATGAAAAGTTTCCCCCCTTCTTCGATGTACATATGTTAGGGAAGAAGCGAAGCATTCAGCCCAGTTAAGTAGTAGCTACGTTTTTGCCTCTTTCTTGTTTTGCTTTGTTTTGTTTTTGGAGCTGAGCCTGTGCCAGCTTAATTGCTCAGTGAATGGATAGTGGGCACTGGCAGCTTACCATTGTCCTGTGTAATTAAAATTCGAGCAGAACATCCGCAAAGCACGGAATCGTTTGACAGCGTCAGCTGCGGAGTACTTCTGGTTATTGCAATTATAACCAAATTGTTACAGTATTGTTTGTGTGTTTTTATAGTGGCTAATCTGTGTGTTTGTAGGAATACAATCAAGAATGATTTGGGAATAGTGGGTTTCTTTGTAAATTTACAAAGTGTTGGCATTGATTTGCTTCTTGGAGGTTTTCTTTTTTTCTTTTTTAACTTCTGGTGTGTGTGTGGGGGGAAGGCAGATTGCTTTGAAGAGGCCCTGCATGCTTGTAGCACAGGGCAAGAGTTGGATCCCTTGCAAATGCCTTTTTTTTACAACAACAAAAGCATTGGAAAAAACCCCAGTTCATAATGGGGGGTTGCGAACAGCATTGCACACTTCCTTAAGAGAGGGCTTGCTGGCCTCAGTTGAAAGGGAAGTTATTTCAGAACTGGCTGTCCGCAGACATAAGATGTGACCTTCTGCCTTCCAGAGCATGGAGCGCTACTCAAGGCTATAGAGGTATCTGAGATGCCAGCCTCTCCGTATTCTCCCCTTGGTGCCTGTGAACTAAAAACAAACCAAATTTTTTGGAACGCATTGCAGCAACGATGCTTCCTTCAAGATATCTTCCCCCTTAGGGTCCTCCACCCCCAGCCAGCATGCTGATTCATTTATTTACTAAGGCAGCCTGTTCCAGCCTCTTTAGCAGTGCAGGGGAAAGCGGTACTGTTGGTGGGATCTAGGGATGTTGGAGGGATCCGTCCGGGTGGTGATGGTAGAGCTTGCTGAGCTTTCATCAGACCCCCCCCCCCCCGAGTTCAGTTCACTTCCCTGTGAGCTGGCCCAACTTGATCTGCATAGAGTCAGGCCAGCACATGGATATGCCGGGCTTTTTCGTAAATAGAAATTTGCACAAATGGTGCTTGCAACTTGCGTAATTTGCAGACGTTTCTGCTGTAATTTGTGCAAATTTTGCAAATATTTAATACCATAGGTTACAACAGCTGGGATTGTTTAGCTTGGAGAAAAGGTGAGTAAGGGGAGACATGATAGAGGTGTACAAAATTAGGCATGGTGTGGAGAAAGTGGATAGGGAGACATTCCTCTCCCTCTCTCATAATACGAGAACCCTACGGGGTAATCCTATGAAGCTGAGTAGTGGGAGATTCAGGACAGATACAAGGAAGGACTTCTTCACACAGCTCATTGCCAAACTATGAAATTTGCTACCACAAGACATAGTGATGGCCATCAATTTGGATGGCTTTAAAAGGGGATTAGACAAAATAATGGAGGATATGGGTATCAATGGCTGCTAGTCCTGATGGCTCTATGCTACCTCCAGTATCAGAGGCAGTGTGCCTATGTACACTAGTTGCTGGGGAACATGGGCGGGAAGGTGCTGTTGCACTCATATCCTGCTTACGGGTTTCCTGTCGACACCTGGTTGGCTACTATGTGAATAGGTTGCTGGACTTCGTGGACCATTGGGTCTGATCCAGCAGGGCTATTCTTGTGTTCTTACTTCATTTTTTCTTCTTCCCTCTCCATCCCTTTTTCCTTGTGTGTCATGTCTTTTTAGATGGTTACCCTGTGGGCTGGGACTGTCTTATTTACTGATTGTGTGTAAGCTGCTCAGTGAGCTTTGTTCACTGAGGAGCAGGAGACCAATATTTTAAATAAATGAAATAAATGTTTGTCTGGTGTTCAGTGTAGTGACAGTATAATCACAGGTGGGTGAGGTGATCATGCTTCCCCAAAATGAAATATTCCATGTCTCTGATTGCTGCCTAAAGAAGGAGGAAAGAATTAAGATCTTGGCTTGGAGCATAGTTAATGGACTGGGTAGTACAACCAGATCATTCATCACATAAAGGATATGAAACTCAATATTAGCATATAATGCAATAAACCCCTTAAAATTTGCATAAAAGGTGATCGCGCGTTGAATTTTAATTTAATTGGGTCTGATGAACCGTCAGGTGTATCAAGTTGTAAAAAAAATAAATCAAATTATGAAGTTCTGTGGTGGTTTCATTTCCAAATGAATTCCAAGGGGAGCCTCTGTTGTGGGTGCAGAAGAATTTTGGTTTTGTATGTAATTATTTCTACCTACTTATTAGCATGCCATTCCGTTCCATTAGCACAACGCAGGGAACACTTACTTTGTTTTTTGCTTCTAAATATCTTTTATTTGCAATCAGAAACTTTACAAAAGGTAATGATCTCAGCCTTTCTGCAGAACCTTCAAAGAAGGATTATGCTACATTAGCTTTAAACAGTTGGAAATGTATAATTCATGGCTGCTCAGAGGGTTTTGCAAATCTCCTGGTTGTGTACAGCTGTTAATCTGTAAGGTTCATTGGAAAACAAATTTTGGGTCTGCTGCCATTTGATACGCACTTCCAGGAATTATCTGTCGTGATGGCACAGCTTTTCCATCACTCTTCAGAAGAAATTCTTTAAGTCCGGCTAGTATCTGTCTTGGCTTTTCATAAATGCGAATTCGGTAACAAGGAGAAACTGCTGACTGCTGGTTCAGGATCCAGAAGTAATTGCAATTAATATTATTTCTGTTGAGATGAGCTAAACACAGGTGCCTCATGACTGCTGTGCTATAGTTTGATGAAGCTACCTTTAAAAGAAAATTGGGCAAATCCATGGAGGAGGAATAGGCCCACCATTGAATATAGGAATCTCCATGTTGAAAGTTGGAATGGAACAGTGAACACCATCTGTGTGTGTGGGGGGGGGCAACAAGGGTGGAGTAAAATGGCCACCTGCACATCTCTAAAAAAAAAGGAGGAAAGTCATCAACAACAACAAAAAGAGAGGAAAAAGAGGACACAGAGTTGCATCACATTTGCACTAGTGATGGAAGAACCAGGGATGTGAGAGTTCACCAAAATTCATAGAATCATAGAATCATAGAATAGTAGGGTTGGAAGGGGCCTACAAGGTCATCGAGTCCAACCCCCTGCTCAGTGAAGGAATCCAAGTCAGAGCATCCCTGTCAGATGGCTGTCCAGCCTCATCTTGAATGCCTCCAGTGTGGGAGAGCCCCCCACCTCCCTAGGTAATTGGTTCCATTGTCGTATTGCTCTAACACTCAGGAAGTTTTTCCTGATGTTCAGCTGGAATCTGGCTTCCTGTAACTTGAGCCCATTATTCCGTGTGCTGCAGTCTGGGATGATCGAGAAGAGATCCTGGCCTTCCTCTCTGTGACAACCTTTCAAGTACTTGAAGAGCACTATCCTATCTTCCCCCTTCATGGATCACTGCCTTGTTGTGGCGAAGGGGCTTGCGTAACTCAGTGAAGCCATACGCTGTGCCGTGCAGGGCCACCCAAGACGGACAGGTCATGGCAGAGAGTTCTGACAAAATGTGGTCCACTGGAGAAGGAAATGGCAACCCACTCCAGTATTCTTGCCAAGAAAACCCCATGGAACGTATCACAAGGCTAAAAGTTATGACGCCAGAAGATGAGCCCCTCAGGTCGGAAGGTGTCCAATATGCTACTGGGGAAGAGCAGAGGGTATTTCCAAGTAGCGCCAGAAAGAGTGAAGCGGCTGGGCCAAACCCGAAAGGACACTCAGCTGTGGATGTGTCTGGTGGTGAAAAGAAAATCCGATGCTGTAAAGAACAATATTGTTTAGGAACCTGGAATGTCAGATCAATGAATCAAGGTAAGCTGGAGGTGGTCAAACATGAGATGGCAAGATTGAACATCGACATCTTGGGAATCAGGGAACTAAAATGGACAGGCATGGGTGAATTTAATTCAGGTGACCATCATATCTACTATTGTGGGCAAGAATCCCTTAGAAGAAATGGAGTAGCACTCATAGTCAACAAAAGGGTGGGAAAAGCAGTACTGGGGTACAATCTTAAAAATGATAGAATGATCTCAGTACGAATCCAAGGCAAACCATTCAACATCACAGTAATTCAAGTCTATGCCCCAACCACTGATGCCGAAGAAGCAGAGTTTGATCGGTTCTATGAAGACCTACAACACCTTCTAGAACTAACACCAAAAAAAGATGTCCTCTTCATCATAGGGGATTGGAATGCTAAAGTAGGAAGTCAAGAAATCACTGGGATAACAGGCAGGCATGGCCTTGGTGTACAAAATGAAGCAGGACAAAAGCTAATAGAGTTTTGCCAAGAGAACACGCTGATCATAGCAAACACTCTTTTCCAACAGCACAAGAGGCGACTCTACACATGGACGTCACCAGATGGTCAATATCGAAATCAGATTGATTATGTCCTTTGCAGCCAAAGATGGAGAAGCTCCATACAGTCAGTAAAAACAAGACCTGGAGCTGACTGTGGCTCAGATCATGAGCTGCTTCTTGCAAAATTTCGGCTTAAATTGAAGAACGTCGGGAAAACCACTAAACCGTTCAGGTATGACCTAAATCATATCCCTGATGAATATACAGTGGAGGTGAGGAATAGATTTCAGGGATTAGACCTGATAGACAGAGTGCCTGAGGAACTATGGACGGAGGTCCGTAACATTGTTCAGGAGGCAGCAACTCAATCCATCCCAAAGAAAAAGAAATGCAAGAAAGCCAAGTGGCTGTCTGATGAGGCTTTACAAGTAGCTCACGAAAGAAGGGAAGCGAAAAGCAAGGGAGAAAGGGGAAGATATACCCAACTGAATGCAGAGTTCCAGAGAATAGCAAGGAGAGACAAGAAGGCCTTCTTAAATGAACAATGCAAAGAAATCGAGGAAAACAACAGAATGGGAAAGACTAGAGATCTCTTCAAGAAAATTGGAGATCTCAAGGGAACTTTTGTGCAAAGACGGGCATGATAAAGGACAAAGAAGGCAGGGACCTAACAGAAGCAGATGAGATTAAGAAGAGGTGGAAAGAATACACAGAAGAACTATACAGGAAAGATCAGAATGTCCCTGATAGCCATGATAGTGCGGTCACTGAACTTGAGCCGGACATCCTCGAGAGTGAAGTCAAGTGGGCCTTAGGAAGCATTAGTAACAACAAAGCTAGCGGAGATGACAGTCTTCCAGCTGAGCTATTTAAAATCCTAAAAGATGATGCTGTTAAAGTGCTGCATTCAATATGCCAACAAATCTGGAACACTCAACAGTGGCCACAAGACTGGAAAAGGTCAGTTTACATTCCAATTCCAAAGAAGGGCAACGCCAAAGAGTGTTCAAACTACCGCACCATTGCGCTCATTTCACATGCCAGCAAGGTGATGCTCAAAATCCTACAAGCTAGGCTTCAGCAGTATGCGAACCGAGAACTACCAGAAGTACAAGCTGGGTTTAGAAGAGGCAGAGGAACTAGAGATCAAATCGCCAACATTCGCTGCATCATGGAGAAAGCAAGAGAATTCGAGAAAAACGTCTATTTCTGCTTCATTGACTACGCTAAAGCCTTTGATTGTGTGGATCACAACAAACTGTGGCAAATTCTTAAAGTGATGGGAGTACCAGACCACCTTACCTGTCTCCTGAGAAACCTGTACGAGGGTCAAGAAGCAACAGTAAGAACCAGACATGGAACAACCGATTGGTTCAAAATTGGGAAAGGAGTACGACAAGGCTGCATATTGTCACCCTGCTTATTTAACTTATATGCAGAGTACATCATGAGAAATGCCGGGTTGGATGAATCAGAGGTCGGAATTAAGATTGCTGGGAGAATTATCAACAACCTCCGATATGCAGACGATACCACCCTAATGGCAGAAAGCGAAGAGGATCTCAAGAGCCTCTTGTTGAGGGTGAAAGAGGAGAGTGCAAAAGCTGGTTTGAAAGTCAACATTAAAAAAACGAAGATCATGGCATCTGGCCCCATCACTTCCTGGCATATAGAAAGGGAAGAAATGGAAGCAGTGACAGATTTTATTTTCTTGGGCTCCAAGATCACCGCAGACGGTGACTGTAGCCATGAAATTAAAAGACGCTTGCTCCTTGGGAGGAAAGCTATGGCCAACCTAGACAGCATAGTAAGAAGCAGAGACATCACCTTGCTGACAAAGGTCCGTCTAATCAAAGCTATGGTTTTCCCAGTAGTAATGTATGGCTGTGAGAGCTGGACTATAAGGAAGGCTGAGCGCCGAAGAATTGATGCTTTCGAACTGTGGTGCTGGAGAAGACTCTTACGAGTCCCCTGGACTGCAAGGAGGTCAAATCAGTCCATCCTAAAGGAAATCAACCCTGAGTGCTCATTGGAAGGACAGATAATGAAGCTGAAGCTCCAATATTTTGGCCACCTAATGCGAAGAGAAAACTCTCTGGAAAAGACCCTGATGCTGGGAAAGACTGAAGGCAAAAGGAGAAAGGGACGGCAGAGGATGAGATGGCTAGATAGCATCACGGATGCAATGAATATGAACTTGAGCACGCTCCGGGAGAGAGCGCAGGACAGGAAGGCCTGGCGTGCTCTGGTCCATGGGGTCACGAAGAGTCGGACACGACTGAACGACTGAACAACAACAACAACAACAACAATCCTATCTCCCCTCAGTCTTCTCTTCTCAAGGCTAAATATGCCCAGTTCTTTCAGTCTCTCTTCATAGGGCTTTGTTTCCAGTCCCCTGATCACCTTTGTTGCCCTCCTCTGAACCCTCTCCAGTTTGTCTGCATCCTTCTTAAAGTGTGGTGCCCTGAACTGGACACAGTACTCCAGATGAGGCCTAACCAGGGCTGAGTAGAGAGGAGCTAGTACTTCCCGGGATTTGGAAGTTATGCTTCGATTAATGCAGCCCAAAATAGCATTTGCCTTTTTTGCAGCCACATCACATTGTTGGCTCATATTCAGCTTGTGATCGACAACAATTCCAAGATCCTTCTTGCTTGTAGTGTTGTTGAACCACATATCCCCCATCTTGTAACTGTGCATTTGGTTTCTTTTTCCGAGGTGCAGACCTTGGCATTTATCCCTATTAAATGTCATTCTGTTGTTTTCTGCCCAGTGCTCCAGTCTATCCAGATCACTTTGAATTCTGTTTCTGTCTTCCAAAGTATTAGCTATCCCGCCCAATTTTGTGTCATCTGCAAATTTGATCAGCATTCCCTGCACCTCCTCCTCCAAGTCATTAATACAAATGTTGAAGAGCACTGGGCCCAGGACTGAGCCCTGCGGTACCCCACTCGTTACCTCTCCCCAGTTTGAGAAGGTCCCATTGATAAGCACTCTTTGAGTCTGATTCTGTAGCCAACTGTGGATCCTCTGGATCGTTGTTTCATCTAGCCCACTTTGAGCTAGTTTGCTCATCAGGAGATCATGGGGCACTTTGTCAAAAGCTTTGCTGAAATCGAGGTATATTATGTCTACAGCATTGCCACAGTCCACAAGGGAGGTGACTTGATCAAAAAATGAGATCAGATTTGTCTGGCAGGACTTGTTCTTCGAGTAATCACTGCATGGTTTTCAGGGTGCTTCCAGATGGATTGCTTTACCATCTGCTCCAGAATTTTCCCAGGGATTGATGTCAGACTGACTGGTCTGTAGTTCCCAGATTCCTCCTTTTTACCCTTTTTGAAGATAGGGACAACGTTAGCCCTCCTCCAGTCATCTGGCACTTCCCCCATCCTCCAAGATTGCTCAAAGAGAATAGACAGCGGTTCTGAGAGTTCTTCTGCCAGTTCCTTTATTACTCTAGGATGCCGTTCATCTGGCCCTGGAGATTTGAACTCATTCAAGGTAATGAGGTGTTCCTTGACCATATGCCTATCGATCTCAAGCTGCAATCCTGCCCCTTCAGCCTGTACTTCGCCTTTGCCAGGGGGGTCATAGACCCTCTTTTGGGAGAAGACTGAGCCAAAGTAGGAATTGAGCACCTCTGCGTTTTCTTTGTCATCTGTTATCATTTTGCTGTCCTTATTTAATAGCTGAATGACCATTTCTTTCCTCTGCCTTTTACTATGCATAGGGATGTACGAAAGTGACTTACCTTTCGCAGATTATGTTGATGGTGGGGGGAGAGGCGTTCCATCCCTCCCCCCGGAATCCTGGCTGGGGGGGAGGCACTCCGTTCTTCCCCCCGGAATCCTCAAACGTCCGGCTGTGCTCTGCGGCAGCTCCGCGGAGCTGCCGGCCAGGCCCGGTCCGGCCAGGCCAGAGCCGTCCGCAGCCGGATTTCCGGCTGTGGAGGGCTCAGGGTAAAAAACAAAAAACAAAAAAGAACCGCATACGCAAATGGCGGCGGCTATGGCCATTGCCATTTGCGTTCCTTCTTTTTGGCCATCTTAATCTATGTAAATATTTACGTAGACTATGACAGCGAAAATAAAGGGGAATGCAAATAGCATAGCGGGCGCTATTTGTGTCCCCTTTTGATTCCCCGTTTTAGCCTACGTAAATCTTTACATAGGCTAAAACGGTGAATCAAAAGGGGACGCAAATAGCTCCCGCTGCGCTATTTGCATTCCCCTTTATTTTTGCTGTCATAGTCTGCGTAAATATTTACGTAGATTAAGACGGTAAAAAGAAGGAACGCAAATGGCGGCGGCCGTAGCCACCGCTATTTGCGTATGCGGTTTTGTTTTTTTTAAAAACCCACCCAACCATGATAGGCTACGTAAATCTTTACGTAGCCTAGCACGTCTTTTTTTTGTTTTAACACAAGCCTGGAAATGGCGGCGGCGGCGGCAGCCGGTAAGAAGACCGGCCGCCGCTGGAGCTGCCGCCGCCCAGAAGATCCGCCCCAGGTGAGTCTCGTCCTGGGGGGGATGTGCAGGGGGGGTGGGGGGGGCGGCAGGCTGTTCCGCCACAGATTTCAGGGGGCCAAATGCACTGGCATTTGGCCTCACCAAGATCCGTGGCGGAATTCTCTGACATCCCTACCTATGCACGTAGCTGAAGAAAGCCTTTTTGTTGTTTTTGGGATCCCTCGCTAACCTCAGCTTGTTCTCATCTTTAGCCTTTCTGACGCCATCCCTGCAATTCTGTGCTACCTGCCTGTACTCTTCCTTTGTTTCTTGGCCTTCTTTCCACTTCCTATATGTGTCTTTTTTTGTTTTCAGGTCATCTCTAAGCTTTTGGTGAAGCCACATTGGCTTCTTCTGTTGTCTTCCACCTTTTCTTCTTGTTGGAATTGTTTGTAATTGTGCCTTGAGAATTTCCTTTTTTAAAAGCTCCCACCCATCCTGGACTCCTTTTCTCGTTAGCGTCGCTTGCCATGGGACCTTACTGATCATTGTTCTGAGTTTATTAAAATCAGCTTTCCTAAAATCCAGGGTACATGTTTGACTACACTCGGCTTTTGCTTCCCTTAGAACCAGGAACTCAAGTACAACATGGTCACTTTTCCCCAGAGTTCAAATTCTCTGAACTTCATTTTGAAGCTTGGTTTGGCTAACTCCTGGTTTCATTTTCAACATGTTTTTTGGTTCGTTTGAATGGGAAAATGTGCATTTTGAATGGGAAAAGTGTGTGTTTCTGTGCACATTTTTCAAAATTGCACACCTCCCCCCATTGACAAAAGAGTGAAAATGTGTACTTTGGGGCAAATGCACATTTCAAAGTGCACATTTATAAAAGAAATACTCATGTTTCAAATGCGGTCACAAGTTTGGGAACGTGCCAACATTTTTTGGGGAAAAATAAGTGTTCTCATTCATGTTCAGGGTTGCAAATGGGGCAAGTTCAGATGACTTGCAAACTGAAATGAAATTGTCATACATCTCTAATTTGCACATGCTAATTTTATCTGCATAGATGCACATTTAGAAATAACAGCTATAATTTAAATAGAAAGATGATACATCACACCACAGTGGGGAAGACTGTGACCAGGTGACCTGTGTGCCTCCTCCGTCTGCTGTCCAGGTGCTAAGAACATAAAAGCCATACTGGATCACAGCATCTCATCCAGCATTCTGTTCACACAGTGGCCAACCAGCTGCCCATGGGAAACCCACAAGCAGGACATGAGTGCAACAGCACCCTCCTGCCCATGTTCCCCAGCAACTAGTGTACAACTCTGATGGGCAACCCTGCTCTCTCTTCTTAGGGTTATTTAACTTTAAACTGGACTTGGACTAGGCAGCCCTTTAAAAAGAGGACTGTCCTCTGTAAAATAGGAGAGATATCCAACCTACAGGGGGAAGGATATTGCTTTCATGCACGGCTGCTTTTGTGCTTCTCAAAGGCATCTGATTGGCTGTGGGAATCAGGTGCTAGAACTCATAGACCTCTGCTTTGATCCAGCAGAACTGTTTTGATAGTCTAACAAAATTCGCCTGTTTTTGTCTCCCACCATGTGTTGAGTGCAGTCCCTCAGGAATGTGGCTGGTGGAAGGCCTGTTGACATGCATACAAGTTGTGTAATGCCATAGATCAAATTCAGTGGCTACTAGTCCTGATGGCTATATGCTACCTCCCGTATCAGAGGCAGTACGTCTATGTACATCTGTTCTTGGGGAACATGGGTGGGAAAGTGCTGTTGCGCTCATGTCCTGCCTGTGGGTCCCTGGTTGACAGCTGGTTGGCCACTGTGTGAACAGAATGCTGGACTAGATGGACCCTTGGTCTGATCCAGCAGGGCTCTTCTTATGTTCTTAATGGGGCTTGTGTGGGAGACCTTCTGGTTTTGCCGTTGTTGATCCGCTGCTGCAAAATTAGATGGGCTTAATTTCCCTGTGTTAATTTACAGCCTGTCCTCAATAAATGGTTTACACTGTTGCCATCCTGTAATGACTTGGATGACATTTTATAGTTCTCAGCGCATTTTGAAGCCCTGGTGTTTTTAAAAGCCACAGTTCTTGTTTATGGCATATGTGTACACCAGTGTGCTTTTTGTTTCTTTCTTTTGCAACATCTGTATATAATTTACTGGCAACTGGACACTGTCATCCTTCGTGTCTGTTTCTAAAGGAGTACCTATCTGTCTAGGAAGCTCCCGTAACTGATGAATGAACCACACTATTTGGCTTTCTGCTAATTTTCTAGGCATTTGCACTTACTGTATCTAATCATTGTGTATCCTTTTAATGAAAAAAATAAATAAAATAAAACCGTTTTAATTTGTGGCAGACTTTTTCATGATAGCATGGAAAATATGCATTATTCATTGCAAATATACATTTACAAGGGGGGTCAGTTTTGAAAATAGCACTTAATGTTTTGAAGTGATTAATTAGCCACAGATTTGGAATCTTGAGCAGTAATGCACTTCTTGATATTATGGCAGGGAGGTGCTGTCACTTGCTGGATGGAAGTCAGTGTGGCTACAGTGGTATTAAAGCTCTGAGAATGGATCCTTTTAAGGACAGTGGTCCCTGTTGACTTTTGAACCAGTCCCATTGGCATTATTGTTAGAGGTGAATTCACAATGGAGGTCTTCACAGTATGAGCTAGCCTACTTAAAAGCTCTCATCTTATTTAGAGAAGGGTCTGTCTCTGGCCACCAGCTGCCTGACCTTAGATGATGAGGGCACCTGCCAGAGAGTCTCCAAGAATTAAGGATATTAGAGAAGTCTAATTGGGGGTTGAAGTGCGACAGGTTTTCCTAGGCTCGCCCCCCCCCTTTTGGTTCCTGTTATGGTGCCTGACTCAATCTGCAGCAATTTGGGCCAGTTTGCAGATTTTCTGAGAATTTTGCAAAATGCAGTCAAATTTGTGTAATTTGCACAAATTTAACCATAATTTAAGGAGCCGCGGTGGCTTAGTGGTTAAGACGCTGAACTGCAGACCGGAAGGTCGGCAGGACAGCAGTTCGAGACCTGAGTGCTGCGTGACGGAGTGAGCTCCCGTCTTCAGTCCCAGCTCCTGCCAACCTAGCAGTTCGAAAGCAAGAAATTGCAAGTAGATAAATAGGTACCACTTTGGTGGGAAAGGTAACAGCGTTCCTTGCACCTCGGTGTTCAGTCATGCCGGCCACATGACCACGGAAGCGTCTTTGGACAGCGCTGGCTCTTCGGCTTGGAAATGGAGATGAGCACCACACCCTAGAGTCAGACACGACTGGTTGGGGACACCTTTACCTTTTTTTTTAACCATAATTTGTGCAAATTGCTCAGAAATGTGCACAAACTGCAGAACCTTCACAAAATGAAGCCTGCTCAAAAAGGTTCCCCGAGTTCAGGGAACATCCTGCAGCTTGGCTCGGAGGCACAAAGTAAGTTGAACACATCACGGAACTCTGTCAAACCAAAAAAGAACTGGATTTCCCAGAGACAGACAGCCCTGCCAAAGATAACTGGCATACATGGGTAGGCTGGTATAGGAGCAGGTGTTCCTTCAGGTACCTTGGTCTTAAGCCATATAGGGCTTTAAAGATAAGTACCAACACTTTGAATTATACTCAGAAATGGACCGGAAGCCAGTGAAGTTCTTTCAAGATTTGTTCCCATTGACCAGTCTCAGTCAACAGCTGACCAAAGTATTTTGAACTAACTGCAGGGTTCAAACAGACTTCAAAAACAGCTCCATGTGCAATGCATCATAGTAGTCAATCTGAGATAATATCAGAGCATAAATAATTGTAGCCAGATACTCCCTATTGAAAGATAGGGCAAGTGAGCAGAGTGTGGATGATAAAAATCTCTTTGCCTGGTAACAGCAAGGAAAACACTGTTGGTGCCTGTTGGGTCTTCCTGGGGAGGGAAATCTACTAATGGGACACCACCACTGAGAAGGTTCTGTCTCTGCTCCCATAAGCAAAGTTCTACAGTTAGCAATGGATTGTGTGGCAGACATTGCGTTCTGTGCAGGACTGATGCTGGTTTTGCTCATGCTGTTTGGCTGTTTGAGGAATTTTGATCCAGCCAAATTCTATTGTCTGAAAATATTTATTCACATTCGTTTCTAGAGACGTCACAAGGATGGCTTAATTGTGTCTCTCCTTTTCTTCCTTCAATACCAGAGGTGTTCTTCAGTTGAATGAGTGTTAAAACACAATCCCGAGCGCCCACAACAGCGTGACTGGGGTAATTAGTTACAAGTGACAGAGAACAAGCAATTAGAAAAGCCATTACAGTTTTTCCCCTCCACCTTTCTCATCCACAAGCTGTAAAATATTTGATTAAAATCCATGATAAAAGTATATCATTGGAAAGAGAACTGTGTTTCATAATGAAGTACAGCTTGCATTTTATTAAATGTTGGGCAGTCGGCTCCTCCTGGATGGATCATGTCATCAAAATGGATGGCTGCCAAAAGTGGAGAAAAGGAACCTGGGGACAGCATAATAAGCACCAGGCTGTCAAACTTTCTCTCCTCCTCCTCCTCCTCCTCCATACTTGCACATTGGTTTCCCTCACCCATAGAAGTGTGGCTATGAATGAAAAGTAGGTCTGACACACCTTTTGCAGGTGACTCTCAGTGGCATGGTGGGAAAGGACAAACTTGCTTGACCAAATTAGTGTACCGAGGCACAAAATGGATGCTAGGTTGGAGAGCTGCGATCACGTGGAGCTCCTGAACTGGATCAGGCAGTACTACTGGGGTGGGGGTGGAGGCAGATGTTTAACTCCCTTGCCAGTGTCATTTCCCTATTGAAATGGGCCTTCCACCCTGCTTCCCATCCAGCTGAAAGTTGCTGGTAGCCCCGTATATTAAAAAAAAGGACAGGCATAGTACAGGTAACTGTCTTTTCCTCATGTAGGGCTAAGAGAATCTTCTGGGAGGAGTTATCAGTTAGGAAAATGCAGTAGCGAAGAGGGTTAAACAGTGCCAGGGCCACTGCCATAATTCAGTACATATACACATCCTTTGAGTTCTAAAACTGGAGTGTAGAACCTCAGGTCTAGCAGCCCAAATTGGTCCTCTTGGGTTCCACAGAAGATCATGGTCCCTCCCCCTGTCCAAGACCTTCTGACTACCAATGGTTTGTTGGTTTCCTGGCTTTTGCGCAGCTGTTTTCCCTATTCTAAAAGGCTGAAAGCCTCTCCTAAGGCTTAGCGGCTGGCAGTAAGAGCTTCAAGCTCAATTAATACGCTGGTGTTTGTCGCCACCCACCAACAGAATGTAGCCACCAAGAGCTTCTCTGAAATGGAATCTGAGAGAGCTTCTGTACCCCTGTTCTAAAATTTGGGGAGCTAGAGCTGTGCACAACTGACCTCTTGAAATTCCCCCAGCCTATTTGTGGACAGAGAAATTGGGGGGGGGACAATTTTGTCAAATTTCTCCAGAGGGAAGGGAAATTCTCAATAGTTTCTCAAAGGTAGGGCTCAACATTGGCAGGGCTTGTACCACAGCGTTTTTCTTTTCTTTTGCACATGTGCTGCAATAGCATCAACTGTATTGTTGCTGTATTGCTGGCTGCCATTTTGCACCCACCACAATGCAGGTATGCAGGGGACAGCATTGTTTCCCGCTCCAGGAAAGAGGTGGAGATAGCACTGAGCCTCCAATTTCCTGAAAGTTTTCTTCCCACATGAAAGAGGTGCTTTTTTGCTTACGCAGTCATTGCAAGGTGGTTGAGGATGCTAGGTTTGTTTTCTTTCTATTAAACATCTCTCCATTGCTCTGCAGCCGCCCAGGCTGCCTGCACTTCCTGGTCTGAAAAAAGCCCTATGGGAGGAATTGCCTCATGATGTCTTCCCCTGGGCCTGAACTGAAGTGCAGGAAGCTGAGGAGGCTACGGGTTGCCAGAGAGATGATTGTGCAGTGAAAAACACTTGTGCTCACTCCTTGGCCACCTCCTAAGGAAGATAAGCACAAGAAAACCCAACCCAAGCCATGAGAATTTCTCCCTGATTTCTTCACCATTGAATTTCTTTTTGAAAGGATTTTTTTTTCTCTATCAGATTGAATGGGAATGGTAAAAAAAAAAAAAAGAAACAGTGAGAGAAATTTTTAGCACAACACTATATGGAACCCCAAGGTTCACCTGCCATCTACTCTGATGTGTATTCAGTGTCAGGCAAAGACCTTTTTATTTTCCCAGGACGTTTACCTCCCAGTGTAATTATTGCTGCTTTGTGCAGCTTCTATCTGGCTTTATCTTTAAGTCTCTTTGCAATGCATTCTATTCTGCCTTTTATGGCTTTCGATTTTGCACGTAGCTGTTTTATTTGTAACCTGCCCGGGAAAAAAATGTTTTATTGAAGGGATGGCTGAAATGAATTCTAGTTTAACTAATTCTTAAATTAATTCTAATTTAATTCAAGTTGAGAGATTCAGACACAGATTTTCAGTGGCATGTCTGATTTGGCATTGGAAGTTGTAGGTAGACTGAATGCAGACTCAGTTCTGGCAACAGTTGTGTGGCTGCTTTGGTGTGTCTACTGTGTTACAAGTTTATGCTCACTGTAAACACAATGCTACCCAGACCTGTTTGTCTCATCATCTATCCATGTCAATTTCATATTTATTTAATTTGGGTGGCATACCAGTTTGGTTATTAGAACTGGTGTGGTTAATTGAAGAATATGGCTTTTTATGGGAGGGCAAGGTGACAGTCTACTCAAGTTGTGGTTTAAGCATATGCCATCTCTGTTGGGTAGTACCAGTGTAGGTTGAAGAAGCATCATATTCACTCATCTCTATTCCTTCTGTCATTTCAGTGTCCCACCTTGGGCTGTAATGGCAGCAGCAGCAGCTACCGTTCTTTGGAGACCTTTTTTTGAACCGAATGACCTGTTTGCATGTAATGGCTAACTATGGATCATTTAACCTGTAGTTAGATGTGACCATGTGGTGGAGAGTCAGCATGCTGCCTCTTGCTTGCTCATTGCTTCCACTTCCTGAAAGTACCAGAAATGCCCTGTTCCTAGGCTGTTGTTGTGATGTGCGAACCCAGCACTCTGGGTTGTTTAGTGTTAAACAACCCAGAATTTTAACCCAATAACAAACCATGGATTAAAACTCTGGGTTGTTGAACCCTAAGCAACCCAGAGTGCTGGGTTCAGATATCACAACAACCCAGAAACAGGGTGTTCCTGGGTTGTTTTGGAAAGCAGAAGCTGGTGAGTGGGTTGGAACCATCATGCTCACTCACTCGGTCCTGCATTCTCACAAACAAGCATGTAGGTTTGTTAACCATGTTTTGTTTTGTGCGAATCAGGTCATTGATGTAACCGCACCAAAAGCTTTGCTGGACATAACCACAAAGAATGTTGTTTTAAACAGGAAAGGGATTGAGATAACATCCTCATGTTACAGATGCTGAATTCTCTATGAAACTTGGTGTTTATCCCATGATTTTTGGATGAACTGAACAGGCATAGACTGTTGGGACAAGGGCTATGAAGAGAATCTAAAGAAATGTTAAGTGAATCTGAAAGCTAATAGGATTTCTCTCCAAACTGATTCCAACATTAGAGGACTCCACTCTTTGCTGCGAGAGAGAATTATGCGGAGATGTTTCAGAGATGTTGCTAGGAGAGGAGACAGTTTTGATTGCTGGATATGTTCCCCAGCCTTGGCATCAAGATCATTTAGACCTTTTGTTGGCAATATGTGTCAATTATGCCTTCTCCTTAAATTATGAGAAACCTCTTCCCCACTTGTTATGTCTGTTACATCCCCTGGCGATGTGATGGGAAGCTAGACCAGTCCAGGGAGAAAGGTATACTCGGCTTTGCCTAGCGCAGCTCTTGTTACAGCTATATTAGTCATTTGCCCAGGGGTGTCCTGGGGTGTACGATTCTTCATTAAGGAAGGATTTCAGACTCCCCAACCAGAGTCAGCAGTACAACTATGGCAATGTGGATAGATTGGAATGAGCTTTTCTAACATGACAGTCTCATTTGCAAAAAGATAAGAAAAGTGTTCTTTTTCTTTAGTTAAGGAAAAGGCCTTCTGGAGCTTAGAAGGGCAAACTTGTAAGAGCCAGGGTTAAAGGTCTATTTGGAGAGAGGAATAGGAAATGGCAAAGAAACCCCACTCTTTTGATGTTGCTGCTCAAGCTGGGTTGTGGGCAGCAGCCTCAGGAACCAGAACCTGTGGATCAAGCCAGTAACCCAGTCCTGGTTTGTCCTTCAATTCTAAGGACAAAGCAGGAGGCAAGATCAAGGAGCAAGTCAGGACTGAAGGACAACCAAAGAATGTAGGGACATGCCAGACCTCAAGTTCTTGTTGCTCAGCTAGAACAGGAAGCCTTTCGTACTCCTTCCTGTTCAGGAGGACCCAACGAGCAGCCTGTGTGGGCAGAGTCAGTCCAGGGCTGGAGGGTACTTCCCTGTGAAGACCGTTGCTTGAAGTTCAATAGTTCACCACATGAGAGAGCCATACACAGATCCAGAAGCTTCTGACACAAGCCATTAGGGATATACAAAAATTCTGTTTCTGTTGGTAAATCATGCAGACATGTCCTGTTTGCAATCCCAAACATGAATACAAGCAGGATGGCTCCTCCTCCTCCTTCAAAGAAATGTTCACAAATTCTGGAATTTGTGATTGTGTTTGAAACACACAGTTTTGAGCACAGTTTTGAAAAATACACACAGAAATGCACTCTTTTCCCATTTGAAGGAGCTGAAAAATAGCTCAAAAATGAAAACAGGAGTGAGCTGAAATGAACTTCAGTGTGATTTTCAGAGAGTTTAGATGAGCTCAAAAATAATTGGTTCTCTCATCCCTACACTCAATACCCTGAGAGGTCATTACCTTGTGGTAGCAAAAGGGTCTTGTGACATGCCAAAGGGAAGGCACTGATTTTTTTGTGGCATAAGCTTTATGGACTAGCACCCACTTTATCAAGTGCATGAAATGTATTTGATTGTTTTGAAATGTTTACCCTGCCTTTTCACTTCAACGAAGGGTTCCTCTTTGAATTCGTTTAAGTCTACTTTGTTCTTTTGCTGGGGATGGGGCAAATAAATTGTTCACTGTCACTTTCGGTCTCATCTTGGTTATCTTTTAATGAATCTTTATTGTGAAATTTCAACAAAACAAAAAAAAGGAAAAGAAAAAATGTAGCTAAATAAATGTGAATATATCAATTTGTAAGTGTGTGTGTATGAAAATACGGCTTTCTAAGAATTATACATAAACTTCAACAAAAGGAAACTAAATATCCATATAAGTGTCCATTTGCAAGTGGCATCTATATACCACCCATTGAAATTGAGGTCCTCAATCCATTGCATTATAGGAGGTGAGTGTTTATCCTTCCAATGTTGTAATATCAGTATTTTAGCTGTCAAAAGGGCATGGAGAATCCATTTGCACTGACTGTGCATTAACTTCCAGGAAGCAGGTAGATAACTTAAGAGGGCATGTATATCGATAAATATTAAAGGGTATTCCAATACAACATTTATCTGTATAAAAACCTCCTCCCCCAAAGAGGCAAGTATCAGGCACTGCCAAAACGTATGTTTAAATGAAACATTAGCTGTGTTACACCTCCAGCAATTAGTTAGGATTCAGAACACGGACGACGAGAGAGATGATCCCTTTATGTTTCTGCACTTGGTATGATCTGATAAAGCAGAATGGTTGTTTTTGCAAAAGTTGTACTAAAAGCAGCAAAGGTTTTACTATGATCATTTCGCCCATTTTTGTAAACATATTTATTCCCTTTGTGTTTGTCGTATTATTGAATCTGTCTTTCTTTCCCTTGACAGTTTTCATCAAGCTAGGAACACCAAGGAGGTGGATTTTGCTTTCAAGCAACTGCAAGGAGAGGCCTACAAAAAAAGGTATTGAATGCCTGCACTTCTTCACATATTCTGTTCCTCTTGTGTGTTTCGTAGCTTTGATGTTAAATAAAGCATTTCTAATTCATGGGAATCCTTGCTGCTTCCAGTGTTCAGATTAAATCCTTTTTCTGTTGAAATTAATTTGATACCCACTTTATAACTAACATAAAGGGGGGATTGGATGGGAGGCAAGAGCAGAGACTAAGTCCTTTGAGGAGTAGGAGATCCTCAACGTTTTCAGAAGTACCCAAGGTTTTACACTGTGATTCCTAGGAGGTGGTGAAATGAGAGAACCAGAGCAAGGCAAAATTAACTTCCTGCTTCCAGTATGAATATTCTAAAGCATTCTACAAGCTATATGTTAATTATTCCATGCTATTCATGGTCTCCACCTGTGTTAATCACCATCTTTCACATTGGTAGGCAACCGATACTTGCATTTATTGTATGATTCATTGATTTTGTTCATTGTGCCTGATTTTCACCTCTGAAAGGTGAGGTGTCAGGCTCTCAAGCTTGCCTGTAAATTGAACCTTTGGCCTTGAAGTCCCTACCTCTGTTTCCAAGGGCTTGTGGGATTGATCTATTGTCCACTATAGGTGAAACAATACTCTGCAAGTCTTCAGAGATGCTTTAACCGTCATCAGTGATTGGAAATAAGTCAGGGAAATTGGTAGGCCAGATGGGGACATCCTGTGGGCCAGAGGTTTTTCATCCATGGGGTAGACACTACTGGGTTATATAGCCCAATGGTCTGAATTGGCAGAAGACAGCTTCATATCTTCATGTGAACAGCATGGATGTCACCACAACATGGCTGCTTCCTGTGCCATTCCAGTAATGTCTGAAAGAAAGCCATCACTCAGGCAGGTGGCGCAGTGTTGCCACTTCCATGTCAGGGTTGCCCTCTGAGTCAGAGATGCTCTGTCTCTGCCAATGCCAGCTCCTCTTAGAAGCTCAGGAACTGAGCTTAGAAGCAATCAAAGTTAAATTAGTTAGAGTTGAAACAGTTATGGATGTCTACGTGAAAACCCACATCCCTTCACTCGATGAACTCATTAAAGTAGGACCCTGGACATTACTCTTGGCTGCTGTGATTTCTTTTGGACAGCAAATGTGGTTTCTCTGTGGCTGAATAGTGACATTTTGGAGTTCCAGCAGTGTATCACTTATGAAACTTGTTTAGTTCTCACATATCCCCGAACAATGGTCTCACTCTGTGCACCATATTTTTGTGTCTCTGTGTGCAGGTGGATTTAGTCTTACCTTGGCAGCTTCCAGTATCTTATTTCTGATTTCCTGAAATGGTTCCTTTAGATCTTTAAACAACCCAAATCAAATTTTGCACCGCGTTACAGCTCCCTTCCTGTTGTTGTCATTGGATGTCTCCAATTTGGTGCCAAAATTGGCAGGCTATACACTCTACGCAGAGGTTTATTGTGAATTTGATTCAGCCATCTTTGGAATTCTGTCTCCTGAGATTCCTTCATGGTGCTTGCATTCCCTTCATCCAGCTTACCCTTCTTTCTACTTTTTGTATGCTTTATCCCTTTTCTTTTCTTAGATCCTTTTTTTGTTGTTGTTGGGTAATTCCAGTCTCATAATGGAAACATTTCCTGGTATTCTGCCACAATTCAGTAGGGACACTTGCCCTTTTGAGTGTTTCTAATTTGAAATGCTGAATGTTGCTTTGTTCTGCCCCTGGATGTGAAGGCAATTTCTTGCTTTTTGCAACATTTTGCAAAGCGTGGTGGAGACCGAGTTGGTTTAGCCATTAAGTGCTTTGATCCTGTTGTGCGCTTCTCTATTTGGCTTATGTAAACTTTTAAAAAGAGAGTTTATTATAGTTAAAAGCCATTCTGCTTTCAACATCCTAAGATTTTGGGTTTAAGAGTGGGGAGAGATTTATTATTAAATGTTTTATGAGGTTAGATAATAAAAAACTGACTGTAAAACTTTCTGTGTCTAACAACGAAGAGCAGCAGAGGAGTAGTGTGTGTGTGTGTTTTAACAATGATGGTTATGTACAAACCAGGCTTCCTAGACCAACTTCACAGTAGTTTTCTACTGGAAAAGCAGGTGCCGTCGCTACCATTTGCCAGGGTTATGTGTTCCAACTAGAGATGCCAGCAAACGTTTCCCAAACCAGGCTGAGAATAGAGCTTTGGGGGCTCTGTAAGCCCACCTGAATGGGATGGAACCCCTCTTACCTTTGTTATCGATTGTGAAGGACTCTCCAAACAAAGCCCATCTAGTGTATGGCAGACACAAAGAGCCAGTTATATTTTTGTCAACGATTGCTAGAACTGAAATAGCGAAGCAGTGGAAAACTTATGACTGGATAAACAATCCTGGGGATTTCGCAAGTAACTCTAGCAGAAAATGCACACACCACAGAAGGTTGGGAAGATGTGTCATTAAGCAAGATCATTTTCTCAAAACCTGGCTTCCATTCTTTACTCACATCAATAAAGGAACATCCCAGATTTGGGGGAACATCCCCCCACCCCTACTTATCTGTATGTAACTACAAAAATGTTACATACATTTAACATTGTTCATGTTCATGTTCATTTTTCATTTTACATTTGTTCATGTTCATTTTTTTAAAAAATGTGTATTGCTTCTATTATGTTGTTCTTTGCATACATACAATTGTCTGTGAAATCAGTCTTTAAAAAACAACAACAGAGAACATACATTATTGGGGGGATTAAAAAAATAACAAAGAAATAAGAAAGAAAATGAATAAGTCCCTGGATTTTTCCAAGTTGGAGAAAAATTTCCAGCTTTGCCCCTGCTGTGCTATGCAAGCTGAGGAAATGGCTTTGCTCCATTAAGGGCACAATCCTATGCATGTTTAGACAGAAAAAAGTCCTACAACTCCCAGCATGCCTCAGCCAGCCATGCTGGCTGGGGCATGCTGGGAGTTGTAGGACCTTTTTTCTGTCTAAACATGCATAGGATTGCACCCTAGCTTTCATAGAGGTGTGGGGATGCTGCGGGGCAAATTTGGAGGGTGGGACACTCCCCTACTGAGGACCAGGAAGGGGTGGACCCTTCCCCACCCCATCCCCTGATTTCATTCCTACAGGAGTCTTTCCTCCCCTGCCCCCACATGTAAATGGGGTAAAGTGGCTCCTTTAGATTATATAGGGATGGGAAAGAAGGATGGAAGAGAGAGGCTGGACAGGTTTTTTGAGCCTTTGGAGCAGTTCAGAAATATTTATTTATTTATTTATTGCATTTATACCCCGCCTTTTTTCCTCTTGCAAGGAACCTGAGGCGGCGTACATGATCCTCCTCCTCTCCATTTCATCCTCACAACAACAACCCTGTGAAGTAGGTTGGGCTGAGAGTCTGTGACTAGCCCAAAGTCACCCAGTGAGCTTCCCTGGCCGAGTGAGGACTAGAATCTGGATCTCCAGGCTCCCAGTCCAACACTCTGACCACTACACCACACGATAATACCTGAAATCTTCCAAGTGGTGATGGTGAGGGGCAAGGGGGGGGTAATTTCCAAGTTAATCTAAGGCCGGCTTCAGAGAGCTTGTCCATCTTTAGTTCCAGTGCTCCCCTTTATCAGGGGCACTTCCTCTGTTTGTTTATTTCTTTTATCTATTTATTTACAACATTTATACATTGCTTCACAACTGAACAGATTCTAGAGTGGTGAAAATAAAAGATAAAAAGAATAAAACACCATGTTAAAAACTTTGTTTTTAAAACCGAGTACCAATAAAAACCATGGCTGGTCAATCAATTAAGGCTTCTTGAAATAAAGATGTTTTCAGGAGGTGCCAAAAACCACACAGTGTTGGTGCCTGTCTGACCTCCAGAAGCAGGCAATTCCACAGGAAGGGGGCCACCACACTGAGGCTCTTCTCCGGGTGGACTCCAATGTGACTGTAGGCCCATGCGGAACCACCAGGAGCATGCCCTGTTATGACCACAGTGACCCGGCAGGTTGGTAAGGGAGAAGGCGCTCTCTCAGCAGGTATCCTGGTCCCAAGTTGTTTAGGGCTTTGTATGCTGGTACCCAAACCTTGAACCTGGCCCAGTAGCGAATAGGCAGTGAGTGCAGTTCCCTCAGCAACGGAGTTGCATGCTGAAAAGGGGCAGCTCCCAACAACAGCTGAGCTGCTGCGTTCTGCACTGGCTCCATCTTCCGGAGCAGTCTGAAAGGCAGCCCCACACAGAGCACATTGCAGCAATCCAGTCTCGAGGTTACGAGTGCCTGCACCACTAGGCCTCTTCAGTCTTTGGTCTAGCCCTAACCTGGGGCCCTCCAGGTGTTGGACTGCCAGCTCCCGTAATTCCCAGGCCTTGGCAATGCTGGCTGGGAATTATGGGAGCTGCAGCCCAACCTTTCTGGAGAGCAGCAGACTGGGGGTGGCTGCGTTAGTCCCATCTGCTGGGTTCATTGAAGTTGCATCCCCTGGCTGGCTAACGGATGCTGGGAGTTGTAGTTCAATGCAGCCTTCTGCAACCTGGAGGGCACCAGGTTGCAGAAGGCTGATCTTCATGCAGGTTTCACATTCACTTTTATATGTTGCATTGGTGCCTTCCAGATATGAACCGTGTCTCGTCTGAAGTGGATCTGAGAGGGTTGGGAAAGCAAGCCGGAGTCCTGTGGCCTGCGGAGGCTGGTGGCTCTGATGGGGTGGTGACTCTGCTCTGGGTTTCCACCAGAACCAGCCAGAACTCTAAAGGAGCTATCCAAGGTGCCAAACCCTATCCCCCAAATAGGCTCAGAACCTCAGATAGCTCCTTTGGAGTTCTGGCTGGTTCCAACTAAAACCCAGAGCAGAACCACAGCCCACTGACATCAGAGCCACCAGCCTACACTGCCTGTGGATATACATACTCCAAATTCTTGGGGAAGTTTCCTTCTTCCATCCATTCCCTTCAGAGTGCAGAGTGTGAGCATGAGAAGACTGGGTCTTCCGTTTGCATAGAGTCAGACTGTGGGCTGTTTATTTCTTTCTTGCATTGTCTACCAAGAGATCTGGTGGAAGAAACTCCTGCTGGATTTCCTTTTACTCTCTCCAGCGCTTTGGGATGGCAGGAAAAACATGGGGCTTGTCCTACTTGCTGAGTTGAGCATTTGTGTTGTGTGTGTGTGTGTGTGTGGGGGGGTGAGTTTCAGGGGAGGAATCCCTGCAGATGTTTTTCCTTCCCCATTTCCAGTTCATTATGAGCCTGCATCTTGGGACGGCTGCATATGAGATTCATAGATGTATAATCAGCAATGAGCCCTGGATGGGCTAAAGAGCTGCAGCTACTACAGAATTTGGCAGTTTGCCTCGCACTGAGATCTGCAGGGAACATGGTGTTACTGGCCTGCTGGCTGACCATCCCTTTGTCAGGCAGATTACTGGTTAATAGCCCAGAAGTGTGATCTCACCCATTCATCAGCAGTTAGGAAATGGTAGTCTCCTGATAGCTGGGGAAACTCTGCATTTTTGAAAGAGATACCCATAAGAGCTTAGAGGCAGGTTCAGATGTGGAGTGCTGGCTAGGGATGTCAGAGAAATCTGCAACAGAATCAAATGAATCCGAATATCTATGAATCTAATCTGTGGATTCTGCAACGGACTGGCTTTTCCAAAGTTGGATGGATTCCACAGGCTTGACCTTTTTTTTAAACTTTCCAGAACGTTATGTAAATTCAGTCACAGAAAAATATGTAAAAAAAACCCAAACAGCTGAAAATGTGCATCCCCCCCATAGGCTAAAGCATGAAAGTGGACATTTGGGGGGATTTGTGCATTTTTGGGGGATTTGTGCATTTTTACAAGTGTGAAATTGCACAAGTGCGAATTTGTGCAAATGCAGGAAATTGGAAAAAATCTGATTCTGTCAATCAGCAGATGATGGAACGAAAGGCACTTGATAATCCACAAAATGCAGAAGGAATGGCTTTTACAAAATCCATACATCACTAGTGTGGGAGTCTGTGGGGGTCCACGGGCAGGCACCTTTGGTGAGCCCCCCCCCCCCAATCTGGAAGCGGTAAGACATGCACAAACTAAGAATTCTCTTAGGCTGCATCTGATCCTGTGTGCAAAGTGGAAATGATAGTGTGCTGGACCCTTCTGCTGGTCTGGGGACTCTGGCAAATGCCCAGGCTTGCCACCCTCTGGAACCATCCCTGAAGGTAGCAAACAAGGGGCAAGGAGATGCTCGTTGGTTGGATGAGGAGAGCTTGGGAGGATTGGGAATTTCAGGCTAAGGCATGTGGGCAGGGCAGAAGGCAGAGACTTCTCGAATTTGTGTCGACAGCCAAAATGCCTAGGGCTCTCCCTTGTTGTCTCAAGATGCCTTCCAAGTTGAGCAGACTCCCTAAGATGCAGGTGTGCAGGAATTAGAATGATGGCTGCACAGAGCCTGAAATAAAGCTGGTTTATATGCGCAAGTCATATAAAACCATTCCTGGTTAAGCAAATGTCTGCGGTGTCACAGGATCCAGTGCGTAGGCTGCAAAGCTATTTGCATTTCTCTTGAGCACCTGCTGCATTTTGCTCTATGGCAGGTGTGTGGGGCATTTTCATAGCCTGGAATAGATTCATCATAGCCACTTGTCTCAGTTGGCCTGGTTGTCTGGTTGCAATTATCCTCTCTGAGCTCAGATCTGCAGCCCGACTTTAACCTGTGTGCTGCTCTAGCAGGGAGCAGAAAGTTGGCCCTGTCTTTTTAGAAGAGCATCTCCCGAGCTTTACCAGGGCCAGTTGGTATCTCACACCCCAGAGTTGAGAAGTTAATTGGCAGGGTTCACAGCACTGTTGTCGACTCTCAGTCAGGCCATGATGCTCTGAAGCACAGTGCAACAAAGACAGTTGTGTTTGGTTCTGATGTTTCCATGCCAGGATCCATCATGTCAGTTGACAGGACTCTGTGAGGCTGTCATTAGAATCTATCTGTTTTTCATGCCTCTGAATATGCATGAAGAGACTGATTATTCCCAACATCTAGTGACATTCAGTACATTTGCTTCTCACAGATATTGTTTATTAGTGCTCTGAGTCAGTTTGCCTTGTTGTTGTTTTTTAAATGCAACTCCAAAAACAGCCACATTATTCAGTAGAGGAATTTCCTTTGGAGTTGTTTTCTATTCCAAAGTGTAGAAGACTGATATTCGAGGTCTAAAATGGATGGATTTCTATCTATATGGAAGTGAACCTTCTTGGGGTTTGTGCAAACTCATTCCTTCTATTTCTGATGTTCCAGCTTTAGGTGCTGTTGCTTAAGTAGCCAAAACTGTACCACCCATGCACAAAAGGGGAGGTCTCAACAGGCTTGTGGAACTGAAGGCTTTCAGAAGCCAAAAAGGAAAAGAAATGAACCCAAAAGGGACCCCTGAAAACAGCCAACAGAAGACAGAGTGTGTTCAGTCGTCACAGAATGCCAGCTGACATTTTGGGGGGTGGGGTGGGGGATGGAAATGGGTGGAGTGGAGTCCTGAACAGGGAGCACTTCATACTAAAGGCCTCCAAGAGGCCATGTGGCCTGTAGGCCACTGGTTGCCCAGGGGAAATATGGGGGCAAGGTGTCCTGTGTTCCCCCCGGATGATATTGTTATATTTTATAACATATTTAGGGAGCAATCCTATGGCTCCTAGACAGAGTCTGGGGGACCATAGGATGGTTCGGATTCTCAGTGCTGAAGTTGTAGACAGCATTATGACCTCGAAACTGGGAATCAGAGCTCCCTGCCCCCTCCCCCTCACAGCCAGTTGCATCAATGGGCTCACAAACACGAGCTCATAGAGCGGGAAAGGGGGTGGTTGTGTGGGCGGGGAGGGAAGGAGACCAGGGAAGCTGGCTTACGATGAATCCTCCAGCCACACCAGCCTCCTGCCCTCCCCCACCACACAGCCCCAGCTAGATGGGCAAAATTGTCTGTCTAGCGAAAATGCAGGGCAAGAGGAGTTTGCTCCATTCACCCTGCATAGGATGATTGTAAGCCTCTGAGTATGGGAGCTTACGATAATTGACAGCCCATAGGATTGTGCCCTTAAATATTTTGAGGTATTAGGCTATCTGTGGTTGTACTTCTTGACAGACCTGAGCGGTTCAGAGAGGCAAAAGAGCTGCATAGGCAGAGAGCATCCCACAGGCTAAACCGCAGGTGCAAGCAACAGGGCAGCCACCCAGATGTAGAGCCATTTTCTGTTAGTTAAGATGAGCTGCGGATCAGGGAAGTAGAGCTCAGCCTCTTGGATGACAGAAAGTAGGGGAAAGTGGCTGGAATTAGGAATGGGCAAATGTGCGATGTTCCAGATTGCTAGGATTCTCCTGACATTGCCTTGCCACATGTTTCATGCGCGGGTCCTCTAAGCATTTGTGATCACTGCTCACTTTGCCCAAACTTGCTCACTTTGTGCAAACTTGTACAAAACAAACAGCGATCAGATGGGAGATTTCTGGAAATCTCCCCAAATTTGCACAAATATTCCCTAATCTCTTAATCTATTCAAATTTCTTCCATAGAATAAAACAGGGCTGATTCAGTCTACTGAGGAAATTTACACAAATTAGGAAATTTGTGCAAATCAAACTGGGAATTGGGACAAGTTGGACACGAGCATATGTTGGCAATTTGCGAATATTTTTTGGCAGACACATGCTTGCATTTGCATTTGGGGCTTCGAATGGGGTATGCTCACATGTTTTGCAAGCAAAAATGACATTCCTATACATCGCTAGCTAGAACTTGATACATGTGCACAGTAAGAACATAAGGGGTGCATTTCACTCTATACCACTCCAGATGTAAATGGAGAACATCAGATTGGGGAAGGTTGTTCTACGTTGTGAGAAATCATGAGCAAAAAGCTCGCTTTGAACTTTGTGGGACATTCTATTATTTTCTCTGAGCAGTAAGAATTTGTTCACCTTGGAGGGGCCAACCATCCAACCAATAATAAGAGTGCATGGCCGACATTTATTGTTTGATTCAGGGCTTATCCATTTGGCTTTGATGCATTTATTTGCTTTACTTCCCGAAGCAGCAATGGAAATTACCCTCACATATATATATATATATATATATATATATACATATATATATATATACACACACACACACACACACACACACACAACATTGCTCCTAGCAGGAGAAACATTTTTGGTGGTTACAGAAATGGAGCTACAGAGTTGTGTGCTTGCAAATGTGGATAAAAAAGAAAAGGAAATGAAAGCACAAGCTTTCCCCACTTCAGTCTCTAGACCTAATTAGCTCTATGCAGCACAATGCTTTCCCAAACATAAAAGCTGGGAAGTCTCCCAACAGCCTGCAATCAAATTATCTGACTGGGCTAATCTACTTGCAAAATAGCCAATCCCTCCAGTTCTTCTTCCTTGCCCCTCCAACGCCAGATCTTTCCCTTGGATTCAAATACACCTAAGTGATTAACAGCACAGTTAGACACTGCGTTTTAGACGGTGGAATTCAGTAGCGTTGTGTTCTTGGTGTGTCTGTGCAATACTATTTATAGAATCAATTAACTCCTCATCTTCGGAATATCTTGTTTGACACATCTGTTATGGAGCTCACACAGATTCTTGACGGTGTGCACTCTCTCCTGTGGTTTCATTCAGAGTGTAATTACAGCCAGGGCTCACCCATTCTTACCTTGGGATTGTTTTTTCCTCATGCCTCAGTCCTGGAATCTGAGAACAAATAATAAAATAAAATCATTGTCATCATTTTCTGACCTTGTAACTGGGCCTTCAGGGCAGGGCCTAGGCTGGTGTCAAGTGCCAATCCTCCGGTCATATTTGTAGCCACACACTGAAGACTCTCTCTTTGTTGTTCAGTCGTGTCCGACTCTTCGTGACCCCGTGGGCCATAGCACGCCAGGCCTTCCTGTCCTCCACTCTCTCCCGGAGTGTGCTCAAGTCCATATTCATTGCATCGGTGATACTATCTAGCCATCTCATCCTCTGCCGTCCCCTTCTTTTGTCTTCAATCTTTCCCAGCATCATGGTCTTTTCCAGGGAGTTTTCTCTTCGCATTAGGTGGCCAAAATATTTGAGCTTCAGCTTCAGTATCTGCCCTTCCAATGAGTAGTCAGGGTTGACTTCCTTTAGGATTGACTGATTTGACCTCCTTGCAGTCCAGGGGACTCGTAAGAAATAGCTTTTATTAGGAAAGCCAGAGCCAGAGCAGCTGCACTTCAGGTTACAAATGTAATCCACATATAGCAACACACAGTTAAGTCCTCTAGTCAGCTTTGCATGATCCTAATTAGACTACAAGAAGCTACCTTTGATGAATACGCTATGATAGGACGTTGTAACAGATTTTGTGCCAGCCGATGTTACAAAACCTGAGTAACTTCTCCAGTCCCGCCCTCAGGGAGGGTCTTCCCCTAGGGACCCCTTTTGAGCGATCAACCTTTTAGAACACCTCACATTATAAGAACATAAGAAGAGCCATGCTCGATCACACCAATGGTCCATCTACTATAACATTCTGTTCACACTGTGGCCAACCAGCTCCCCATGGGAAACCCACAAGCAGGATATGAGTGCAACAGCACCCTCCTGAAGTTGCTCCTCCGTCCTCACCCAACATTTGATTCTTGAGTCCATCACTCCCAACTCCTCCCCCACCATAAGATTTTGCTTTCCCATGGATGGAGAGGGCTCCGGCTGTCTTTGAACTGACTAATCAGCCGGCATCTGGAAAGACTCCTCTCTACTGCTGTTTCCCTGCCCAATCTTCTGCGGCCTTGGTAGCTCCACCACCCCTTCCCCCTCTTCCTCATCTGACTCTGAACCTGTTCCCATGCCTTTTTGGAGTGCTTCTGCAGAGAGGTTGGTCTCAACCCCTTACAACTGGTCCCCTTTGAAATTAATTCAGGAGCACCCCGTAAAACAGCTTGGGGTGATTTAGTCGATGATATGATTCAAAATTTAAATCTGGCCAACATGTGATTTGTTTGCACATTAGGGAAGGGGCCATATCACAGTGTAAGAGCACATGCTCATATTCAGAAGACCCTCCCAGGCACCTCCAAGTGAAAAGCTGAATTCATTCAGCTTCTCTGCAATCTCCTCCTCCTCCTTCAGTACTCCTTTAACTCCACTGTCATCCAATGGTCCAACTGCCTCCTTAGCTGGTTTTCTGCTTCTGTTATGTTTAAATAATTCTTTATTGTTGGCCTTGTCATTGTTAGCAATATGCTCTTCAAAATGCTTCTTTGCATCTCTTATTGTCTGCTTGCATCATCACTGTGCAAGCTTGTGCTCCCTTTTGTTTTCCTCACTTGGGCAAGACTTCCATTTTCTGAAAGAAGCTATCTTTTCTCTAATAGCTCCCTTACACTGCTTGTTAACCATGCCAGCAACCTCTTGGACTTGGTGCTAACTTTCCTAACCTGTGGTATACATTCTAGGTGGGTTTCTATTATTGTGGTTTTGAGTAATCTCCAAGCATTTTGAAGGGATTTAATACCTTTGACTCCCCCTTTTAGCTTCCATTTCACCAGTTCCCTCATTTTAGAGAAGTTTCCACTTTTGAAGTCAAATGTGACTGTGCTGGACTTCCTGGGTAATTTTCCACTTAAATATATGTTAAATCTGATAGCACCATGATCACTGTTTCCAATTGGTTCGACAACATTTACATTTCGTACTAGGTCCTGGGCGACACCACTTAGGATTATTTATTTATTTATTTATTTATTTATTTATTCATTCATTCTTTCATTTCATTTCTATACTGCCCAATAGCCAAAGTTCTCTGGGCAGTTCACAAAAACCTCCCTTCTGGTCGATTCTGTGACCAACTGTTCTAGGGCACAATCATTTAGGGCATCGAGAAATTTAACCTCTTTGTCATGGCTGGAACATGCATTTATACAATCAATGTGGGGGTACTTGAAGTCACCCATTATTACAAGACTTCCTTGTTTGGAGGCTGCCCTGATTTTATTTTCCATCTCAAGGTCACTCTAAGCATTCTGGTCTGGGAGACAATAGCATGTTCCTAGCACCAAATTAGTTTTGGATGTGCCCTTTTCCTACTTGGGGACAAAAAGAAAACTTTAATTTTACAAAACAACCATAGCAATTGTGAACAGGCAGTCAATATTTCAAAACAACTATATCAGTTATGCTAGTCAGTCTACGGAACCCCGGTGTGTTTCCGTTTTGAGTCTATAAAGTCTCCATCAGGTACTCCTGTAGATATAACATGTTCAGTAACAATTTACAGTAACTAAAAATGTTGAAAAATAATAATTTCACTTCCTGAGTGGACAAATTCTTTCAGTGGTATACTAGTCAATAAAGGCAAAATAGCCAACTTTATTTGTGGGTTTTGTATCTTCTAGGATCAGGCACCAAATTATCTTATCCTTCCTTCTTACATATTGTACTTTCTAAGATCAGTCTTCATCTTTCTTCAAGTATTGGCTTCTACATTTTTGTCACTTTAATCTTTGCTTTACAAGTAACCTATGAACAACCTTTGCTATGGGCAGGTACAGCAAACTCTTATTTTAAAATGATAAAAAGAGAGATCTTCCATTACTGCTTTGGCCCAGTAGGTCCCTGTGTAACTGGAGACCTTAACACAAGTACCATCTTAACACTGAAGCATTCTGCAGTCAAGGGTTGCAACCATGCTGTCATCCAGAAACATCCATTTCCCCCCTTATTTTCTTTTTAATCACATAACACCCAGATTGAGAGTTCTGTGTAACTCATGAGCTTACCTTCTTAATAGTTTAATTTAAATTGGTATGTTAATAAAAGCATGGTTTTATTGACCCTTAAAATAATGCTTTGAGATTAAAGTGTCAGAGTCCCAAATGACAGATGCATGATTATTCATTTCTGAATTAATTTCAGTTTGTTAGGGAAAAGGCGGGGCAGTGATGTTGGTGAAAGGGTCCATACAACAAAGAAAGAATTGGTGCAGTTTTCAAGGGAATAACAGGCCACTGAACAGTAATATTAATGATGATGAACAAACACCACTGAATAACCTTAATTACTTCTTTGAAAATTAGAATTACAAAATTAGGGAACAAAGGCTTTTCAGCAGATGTGGGGTGCATTTAATCTTTAGCGGAGCACGTGATACATTGTCTTGAATCTTATTTCAAAATAATAATAAAAAAATTACATTTGGATTAGATGAGAGCATCACCACCCTAACCGTGAGAGAGTGTGACTATGAAGAGCAGGATATTGGCACACTGACAGCTCTAAGCCGGTGGAGAGAGGATTGACAGGGAGCTGTCTTGCGTTTATACTTATTCCAAACCGCTCTGGATGGCTCAGAAATGGAGACAAGCAAACATTCATTAGTCCTTTTTGGATGGCTCAACAAAATTCTTGGGGGCGGAGGTGGCTCTAATTGGCAAGATATTGTAAACACAAAAAAAGGTAACAGTGAAGTTTATAAAATGGTTTGAGAGTATGGCCAAAGGGGGCGGAGGGGAGAATGAAATCCATTGTGGCAAAATGCAGTTTTAATGCAGCTTGGAATTCACCCTCAATGTTGACATGTGCTGGAGCTGCAGTAGCTTTGGGAGTATTGCCGGTGACAAACATAAGCATTGGAAGTGGATAGTGCATGCTCCAAGGCTTATCTGGGAGGTGGTGACGGAGGCAGTGGCAGCAGTGGGGAAGATACTGCTGTTTTCATGGAGTCCCCATTTTCTCTTCAAATCGTGAGAAATTAAGAGCATTTCAGTGCAATAATCTGCATTTTGCCCTCCAGAAATAAGTAAATGTTCAATTTATTTTATTTTATATATGTATTATATTTTCATACTGCTCAACAGCCAAAGCTTCAATGGAGCTCACTCTGTAGTAAATGGGAAGGCAGCTTCTGGGTTGTGGGAGCCATTTTGTTTTGTTCTTGTTTTGCTTTTTTCCCTCCTGCCCCCCCGAGAGCCACCAACTGAAGTCAGAAGAAGAAGAATCCTAGTGATCTCAAACATCGCTCGTTGACCCATCCCTATGTGAAAGGCCCCTAAAATGCCACCATGGCTAAGATCGTATTTCCAAGTAATTAAATTAGGGAAGGGCAATTTCCTTCCAGGAGTTGCTGCTGGTGATATTAACTTCCATCCATTCTGTTCCCATCAATTACCCATAGCAGATTATTCATTAAAAAGTGTTGGTTTATTCCTGCGTGGAGTTGGTGTGGCTACTCAACCCTTAATGGGTGTCATCCAGTGGTGGATGGAGGCTCCGATGTCAGTGGGGTGGTGAATCCACTCTGGGTTTCTGTCAGAACCAAGTCAGAACTCAAAAGGAGCTATCCCAGGTGCTTTGCACCTGGTTCTAACTGAAACCTGGAGCGGATTCACTGCCCCACTGACATCAGAGCCACCAGCTGCCACTGGTGACATCTCACAGATCTCATAGAATCATAGGGTTGGAAGGGGCCTACAAGACCACTGAGTCCAACCCCCTGCTCAATGCAGGAAGCCTGATTCCCAGGTGGTCTCCCATCCAAGTACTAACCAGGGCTGACCCTGCTTAGCTTCCAAGATCAGACAGATCAGATGGGTGCATCCACCCCTTTGCTAGTGATTGTATATGTGTTAGTGCTGAGTGACATGACTGTTCTAGCTATACTGTTTGATATGTGATAGCTCATTCATGCCTGCCAGACATCCCTTGTTGTTGCAGTCATCAAGTGACCAGCATGCTGTGCGTGTGAAGCAGTCCTTACTATGAGTGCATAAACTCCTGTGCATGCTGACTGGCAGACCGGCGGGGGGGGGGGGGGAGAGAATTATGCACAACATCTTATGCACAATTACTCCATGAACCTGCACCAAGATCGCAAAGAACAGTGTGGAAAACGTTACTTTTTCTCTCCATCTCTGCCTCATGAGAAACCTCTGAGTGAAATTGACAAATGTCTTGTCAGTTTCAGGTGCGTCTCCTAACTCAACTGGCTGCAGAGGGGTGCTAAGTAAGATTTACTGATTATGTACTGTTATTATTGATATGTTATTATTGTTATTGTATAGTATTTTTATTATATTCTTTGCTATTTTTGTTGTAACCAGTGGTTGCAACAATAAAATTTTATTCAGTTCAATTCAGGAAGGAAGTTCATCAGTTTCACCATTTTTTTTTGGCAAGCTTTGTGCTGGAGTAGATGATTTGCAATTAGCGCTGCAAATGTAAATTGCACTGCAAGCAACTGCCACTATTATGCACTTAAAATCCCACTGTCCATGTTATAAGGATAAAGGGAACCAATGAAGAGGCAGTTCTACAATCTTGTCAACAAAGAAGGGAACACAGGGTGAGCCAGGATTAAAAAGGTGTGAGTGCTGCAAACTGTCCGAGGCAGAAGGTGCTGACCCCAAGACAATCTGTAGCTTTTCTTTGGCCACCCCAAGAAAGAAGGTAGAACTGCGAAGTACTCAGTGGAAATAACAGGTGTACTTTTGCACAGCTCTGAATCACCAGTTTGTTTAGCAGATGTAACTTGTTTCATGAATTATCGCATTGCTATTTCATTCCTGTTAAGTGAGGTTTATTGTGGAAATCATTAATTTAAGAACACAATGGGATACCCTGTTTTCTTAGCATTGTGAATATTAAATTCTAGCTGACTGAATCACCAAGAGGTCTGTGGAAGCTGTCTAATTTCTAAATCAGCAGTTATAATCTTGTATTGAAATGCTAGTCTTTCCTCTCCCTTTTTTTCTTTTCTTTTCTGCTGAGGCACAATTTTCATTGACCTAGCCTTACAGCTGAAGCTTTAAATAACTCCAGAGTTCCTTCCTAAATGGGTGTCTAGTTAGGGAGTATTTCTTTTTCTTGATGGCATTTCCTCTGCTCTCATTCCTTCTTTAGCTGAACTCTTTGTTTCATGGATTGCTTTTGTGTGTGTGCAGAACAAAACCTCTAACCAACCCTTTTTTGTTTCTTCTGACACCAGCACACTATGTCTGCCTGTCTGTGCCTATATTGAAATCACTCTCTTTGTGCATTGCTTTTCATTGGAGTGGGATTGTTGATGATGGGCCAAATTGGGGGTCGGTCAACCAGAGCTACAGTAGCTGAATGGAGGAAGCATATTTGACTATTTCTCCTTTAAAGCACTGGAAAACGGCTAGCTTTGGAATCAAGTTTAATAGCAATTGCAATAATATAATCCGTAATAATTACTCCCTCTAACAGCGAACTCAGTGCCCCCGTGCCGACAGGATTGGAGCCAACTGGGGGCTATTGAGAAATAAGAGGGAGGTATCATCATGCTTAGGGGAATCCTGAGGTATGCAGAAATACAGCACAAAACAAAACCAAAGTGGGGAAGAAGGCAGAAAACGAGGGGAAGCAAGGCTAAGCTAGGCTTGGTGAGACTGTTTTCAGCAGTTTCTCCTTATGACGAGCTGTTTCTAGGGATGTATGGACTGTGTCAAATCCCTCCCACCTGTGTTTCATGGATTGTCAGGCGCCTTTCATTCTGTTGTCCACCCATCGTCAGAATCGGAATGTCTTTTAGTTTCTGAATTTGCGCTGATGCAGATTTGCACATGCGAATTTGCACATTTGCATGTGCAAAAATGTGCACATCCCCCCCAAATGCACAGATTCCCCCAAAATACACATTTTTTGCACTATAGCTTATGGGGGAAATGGGCATGTTGGGGCGTTTTTTTAATTTTTGCATATTTTTTCTGCGATGAATTTGCGCAAAATCCCCAAAGTTTAGAAAAATGGTCCTCTAGTCTGTGGAATACGCCCAACAGGAGAAAAGGTGATCCGCTGCAGAATCCATGGGTCAGATTCATAAAAATCTGGACTCATTTTGTTCTGTTGCAGATTTCTCCAACATCCCTAGTTGTTTCAGATGTTAGGTCTACATAGAAGATATGTGTTTTAAGAACAAAAGAAGAGCTATACGGGAGCAACCCAAAGGCCTGTCTAGTCCAGTATTCTGTTTTCACAGGGACTGACCAGATACCGATTGAAAGCCCACAAGCAGGACATGAGTGCAAGAGCACCCACCTGCTTCCTGTTCCCCAGCATCTGATACTGAGAGGCATACTGGTATTGTCTCTAATACTGGAGGTAATATGTAGCTGTCATGCTTAGTAGTCATGGCTAGCCTTCCCCATGAATTTGTCTAATTCCTTTTTAAAGTCATCTGGGTTGGTGGCCATAAAAGTTTAACCTGTAAAAAAGGTGGCAACGGGGTGCTTAAAAGAAATTGCAGCTCTCCTGATGCACCCTTGGGACGATCAGCTTACTTCTGCCTTCTCTCCTCCGTCTAACAAAACGATCTCATTCTATCTGCTGGAGATTGCAGCAGATGGGTTACACCTGTAGCCTCTTTGCTAATTGCGAGTTCCCTGTTTCCCTGCATATTTGATTTGGGCAGGGAAGAGCATAAGAACATAAGAAGAGCCCTGCTGGATCAGACCAGCATTGTGTTCACACAGTGGCCAACCAGCTGCCCACGGGAAACCCACAAGCTGGACATGAGTGCAACAGCACCCTCCCGCCCATGTTCCTCAGCAACTGGTATGCATTGACTCACTGCCTCTGGCACTGGAGGTAGCACCCAGCCATTAGGACTAGTAGCCATTGATAGCCTTCTCCTCAAGGAATTTTTCCAACCCCCTTTTAAAGCCATGCATATGGGTGGCCATCTCCACATCCTGTGGTGGCAAATTCCACCGTTAAGCTATGTGCTGTGTGAAGGAGTCCTTCCTTTTATCTGTCCTGAATCTCCCACCAATCAGCTTCATGGGATGACCCCTTTAGGTTCTGGTACTATGAGAGGGAGCTAAGCTTTCCTATCCATTCCTATGTTCCCCCTTCATCACCGTTTCTTTTAAGCTGAGAAGGTTTTGAGGTGGGATTTGAAGAAAGGGAGAGAGTTGGCATCTCATTCATGTTCACGAAAGGAGTTGCACACATAGGGGGAAAGCAAGAGGGAATAAGCAAATAATGTAAGAGAGCAGGTGACCTTCAGTTTTTTTGTTTATTAAATTTATGTACTGCCCAACTGCCAAATGCCCTCAGGGTAGTTTGCAAACAAAAGAAGCAAAGCAGTACAATTACAACCAAAACAATAAATGCAGCAATAAAAATATAAAAAATAAAAATATTAATGGTGCAATCTTATGCATGTTTGGACAGAAAAAGCCCTACACCTCCCAGTATCCATGCTGGCTGGGAATGCTGGGAGCTGTAGGACTTTCTTCTGTTTTAACATGCATAGGATTGCACTGTAAAACATTAAAATATTTAAAAATGTTAAAGAGCCAGCAATAAAGTTAATTAATAACCAGAGCAACAGATTAAAGATGAAATGCCTGCTGGAAAAGGAAGGTCTTAACCTTGCCTTCAGATATATATAGTGAAGTTACCAGGCAGTTGATTTATTTTATTAAATTACAATATTTATATACCACCCCACATTATTTATTTATTTATTTATTTCATTTCTATACCGCCCAATAGCCGAAGCTCTCTGGGCGGTTCACAAAAATTAAATCCAAACAACACACAATAAAACAATTTAAAATATACAGAACATTAAAACCACAATATAACAATACAACCACAATAAAACCTAGCAGCAGTGCAGGAGTTTAAAATACAGATTTAAAACAGCAAAGATAAAAATTTAGAAAGCTAAAATGCTAAAATGCCTGGGAAAATAAAAAGGTCTTCACCTGGCGCCGAAAGGAATACAATGTAGGCACCAAGTGAACCTCACTAGGGAGCTCATTCCAGAGCCAGGGTGCCACAACAGAAAAAGCCCTCCTCCTAGTAGCCACCCACCTCACTTCCTTTGGCAGGGGCTCACGGAGAAGGGCCACTGATGATGATCTTAAGGTCTGGGCAGGCACATATGGGAGGAGGCGATCCTTCAGGTAACCTGGCCCCAAGCCGTTAAGGGCTTTGAATGTTAACACCAACACTTTGAATCGTGCCCGGAAATGGACTGGCAGCCAGTGCAGCTGGAAAAGTACTGGCGTAATATGAGCTCGCAGGCCAGTCCCTGTTAACAATCTTGCTGCCCTATTTTGGACCAGCTGAAGTTTCCGGACCGTTTTCAAAGGCAGCCCCACGTATAACGCATTGCAGTAATCCAGACGAGAAGTTATCAGAGCACGGATAACTGTAGCAAGGCTATCTCTGTCCAGATAAGGGCGTAGTTGGTATACCAGCCTAAGCTGATAAAAAGTGCTCCGTGCCACTGAGTTCACCTGTGCCTCAAGTGACAGTTCTGGATCCAAGAGCACCCCCAAACTACGAACCTGATCCTTTAGGGGGAGTGCAACCCCCTCCAGAACAGGTTGAATATCACCTAGCCGGGCAGACGAACCACCCACTAACAGTACCTCCGTCTCGTCTGGATTGAGTTTCAGTTTATTAGCCCTCATCCAGTCCATTACCATGCCCAGGCACTGATTCAGAACAGTCACTGCCTCACCTGGTTTTGATGTAAAAGAGAGGTAGAGCTGGGTGTCGTCTGCATATTGATGGCACCTCAGCCCACACCTCCGGATAACCTCCCCCTGCGGTTTCATGTAGACATCAACATTTGGAGTGGTGAACCGTAAGATGAAAGAATAAAATCCCATAATTAAAACAACTAAAACATTTTAAAAGAACAGATTCTGAAAATAATAAACCATGGCTGGTCACTCAGGGAAAGCCTCTCGGAATAACAACATCCTCAGCAGGTGCCGAAAGCAACACAATGTTGGCGCCTGCCTGACCTCCAAAGGCAGGGAACTCCACAGGAAGGGGGCCATCACTCTGAAGGCTCTCTTCTGGTGGACTCCAACCAGGCCATAGGTCTATGTGAAACCACCAGGAGGAAGCCCTCCGATGACCTCGGTGACCGGGCAGGTTGGTAAAGAAGAAGGCGCTCTCTCAGGTTGGGGCTACTGCAGAGAAGGCTATTTCCGTTTTAGCCACCCATTGCACCATTGTGGCGGCAGCAGCCAGAGAAGAGCCTCTGAAGATTACCTTAGCAGTAGGCCAGGAATGTATGGGAGAAGGCACTCCTTAGGGATGTATGAAAATTTTGTTTCTGCCCGCAAAAAATGTGAGCATGCCCCGTATGAAGCCCCAAGTGCAATCATGAGCACATGCCTGCCGAAAATGTTTGCAAATTGCCAGGCATGTGGGCGTGTTTGATTTGCACAACTTTCCCAATTTTGTGCAGATCTGCCCTGCAGACTGAAAGCCCCTGCTTTAGTCTATAGGGGAAAGTTGCTCAACCTTTCGACTGCTGCTTGATTTGTGCAATTTCCTGTTCGCAGGGATTGAGCGGTGATCGCAAACATGAATTGGGCAAGAGACGAGTGGCGAGATGAAGTTCAGAGAATCCTTGCGATCTTGAGCATTGCTCATTTGCCCATCCCTAGCTCTTGTTCAGTTGGCTAAGGATGGTAGAGTTGGATGAGCGGAGGTCCCTGGTAGGAATATAATGAGAAATAAGGGCCAAGATATAGGGGGAGCATGGATAACCATCGATTCAAAATGAAGGACAAGGGTTGTTCAGTGGTAGAACAAATGCTGTGTATGCAGAAGGTTCCAGATACAACCCTGGCATCTCCGGTTTTTGCTTTTTTATTAAAAAACACTCCACACATGTGATGTGATGGGAAAAACCCTTTCTCTCCCTGAGACCCTAGAGAGCTGCTGCCAGTCAGAGTAGCAATCACTGGGCTAGATGGCCAAGGAGTCTAGTCTGATCTGTGGTAAGGCAGCTTCTGTTGTTCCCATAAGGCAGTTTGGGATACACCATGGGTGGTGCCTGCTGAGTGTTTTAGAAATTGAAAAGCCCTTTGGGATTTTCCTGGAAGAAGCATTTTGGAACCTGGCCGCTATCTGCCTAACAAGAAAGGAAAACATTTACTATGAATAGATCATCACTGGCTCTGCTTTTTTCCCTCTTCAAGGTGATGTAGCCACACTCTACACTCCACACTTTTACACACAAAAAAGTATTCCAGTTTTACATTTCCTTGCATTTATGTCCTGGAGAGGATGAGATTGGGGCAGTGAGGTATCTTTCATTTGGGTTTTCAGAGTGCGTTTCTAGTCCTCATTGTTGAAAGAAAACTCTTCTGTGTAGCAAAAATGACTTTTCAGTTATTAACACCTCAAGATCTAACTTTTCTTCTCTCCCCCACCCCCTCTTTTGTTGCAGCTGGTTCAGCTTGAGGCTGTCTATGGCTCTCATTTCCTCTAGGTTTTAATGTGTGATGTCCCAGCATCTTTAACCTAGAAACCTTCCTAACCTTCTTAGGTGTGTATTGTCTTGTTTTCAATGCACGCTTTCCAAAATTGCATGGGGAAACTGCATGACTTTGAATGCTGTTTGAGGATTGTGCCATCTTCAGGGAGAGGGAATGCAATAACAGCTTTGTCCAACCTGTTCCATAAACTATCATTTGGTTGCAAACGGGATCATGTCCTTGGCTCTTCCTCTTCAAGACTGCGTAGCAACACAATACACACCTGTACACACTGCAAACTGTTCTGATTCTACACTTCTTTGCTTTTGTACACAGCACAGAACTCCCCCCCCCCTTTAAAAAACACACCAAACCACTTGAGTTTGAATTCATGAAGACTCCAAGTTGCTTTTCAAAATACGTTTCTGGCCCTCATTGTTGACAGGAAGATGCTTTTGTAAAAGGTTCTGCTGCTGGAGACTCCCTGGAAGGTTGCATCCAGCAGTGAGGACATAAAGAATAAAATAGCAAAGGGTTATATATCAGAGCTGGCCCGTACACAAGCTTTCAGTGTTGCTATAATGGGTTTTATAGAGCAGCATAAGAAGTACTTGTTTTACCCAGCTACAACTGCCCCAGTGTTGTTTGGTGGGTGGGGTGCGGTGGAGCTGTTTCCAATCCATTTCAGTTTATGTGCAAACAGTGGCAAATTTGCAAATGGCAGTCTATATTTACTTTGTGAGTCAGTGCTACTACTACATAAATAGTTGGAGATTCAATCAACAGAGGCTGTGCAAAAAAGAATAGGGGCATGTTATCATCAGCAGCAGCATCGTTAATCATCCCACCCTTCCTCTAGTTTTCACAACAGCCCTACAAGGTAGGTCACACTGAGAGTGTGGGTGACTGGGCCAAGGTCACCCAGTAAGTTTCATGGCAGAGCGGGGATTTGAACCCAGCTCTGCCTGACATTGGGCCAATAATGCAACTACAATACGATACCATACTGGTTTTCATGACAGCCACTTGCTCCTTTAAGGATACTCTTACAGCAAGAGTAAAGCCAGCCTCCCTTTTCTGACTGTGTTCCGTCCAAGATGGTGGTCTCAGTCAGATGGCGGTTCTAGTTCAATCAGAAGATTCTAGGCAAGAATTCAGGATTTTTTCAAGGCAAGCAAAGCAAGGTAAAGTTCAGTTTCCAGCAAGGCAAGGTTCAGTTACCGGGAAGGTTCAGTTACCGGCAAGGCAAAGTTTCAAGGCAAATCAAAGTTCAAGGTAGCACCCTGCATAGCTCCATGTGTAGCTCAGGCTGGAGATTCATATGATCAAGCTCAAATGTTGCTCTTGGGGGAAATGGATGGGGCCAAGGGAGCGGTGTGTGGCAGTTGGGGGAATCTCGGTGGGCTGGATTTGGCCCACTGGCCTGTGGTTCAACACCCCTGATAGAGAGGATCAGTCCATCATGTGAAATGGGACAAACTTAGGCATGGATTTACCATCTCTGGTGAATGCTGGGTCTGGCTGTCCTGTTTCTCGCTGGCAGGGAACTTGCGGAGGGGAGGTACAATGCAGGAGTGTCATGAGGAATGGAACAGGGGGTGGTCATGAACGTGAGAACTTCTCTTCTACTCTTGGTGAGGAGTTGCAAGTTAACCAGAGCATCGCTATGAGCAGGCCATGAGCTTGTCTGCTCAACTTCCAAGTTGTGTGGCTGCCTCTGCTACCCTCTTCCCTTGCCCATCAGAGGCCCCAGTGACTTACCTGAGCTGGTGGAGAAGGCAGAAGAGGCAGTGGGCATTTATTTATTTATTGACAATATTTATATACTGCTCCTCATCAGAAGATTTCGGAGTGGTGACAACATGATAAAAGAATAAAACAATGGTTAAAAGAGTTAAAACGTTTTTTTTAAAAAAGACAAATCCCAAGTTCAGCAAACCACAGCTCGTCATGCAAGGAAGGCCTCTTGAAAGAACGTCTTCAGGAGGCTCCGGAAGGAACACAATGTTGGCGCCTGCCTGACCTCTAAAGGCAGGGAATTCCACAGGAAGGGGGCCGCCACACTGAAGGCTCTTCTCCTGATGGACTCCAACCGGGCCATAGGTCCATGTGGAACCACCAGGAACATGCATTGCAGCTCCCCTCCTGGGGAAAGGACTGGGATAACATGCCCAGGCACCCCTTGCAAGCAAACAATGCCATTCAGGTCAATTTCCACTGCAGCCAAGTCTCTGCAACAACAGAAGCTGGTCTGCCTACTGCATCTGCCTCCACTACCTCCACCTCCTGCCCCTGATAAAGTTTGTGGGGCCTTTGTGTATGTTTGCGTGTGGGGGGGGGGAGGTGCAGGCAAAGGGGAGTGCCAAAGGTTTGGATGCTTGCAATCATTTTGCACATGATTGCGTGGAGAACATGCAAAATATTGAGCATCTTTTGAAGTGAGTAGTGGGGTGCTTGTACATTGCTAAAGCAATTGTCTCTTCATGCAGAGCATGAAGAGATACAGTCCCCCCCGCCCCAGGGCTCTTTGCAGCATGCACACACACCCTCATTACACACACACACACACACACACACACACACCTTACCTGTTGTTAAGGTTGTGCATTTTTGCTAGTAGGAAATAAACACACCAGTTCTGCAATGGAATCCCATGACCCCTTTTTAGTATTGCACATTACTTTATTGTCTAAGCCAGAGATGTTTGTTTCTTTATTTGTTTACAATATTTAGATACCGCTCCACATCAAAAGATTTTGGAGCAGTGAACAGGAAAGATATAAAAAAAAATAAAACACCATGTTAAACAGTTAAAACACTTGAAAAGAAACAAGTTCAGATAGGACCAAATTTAATAAACTGCGGCTGGTCACTTGAGGAAGGCTTCCTGAAATAACAATGTCTTCAGGAGGCACCCGAAGGAACACAATGTTGGCGCCTGCCTGACCTCCAAAGGCAGGGAGTTCCACAGGAAGGGAGCCACCACACTGAAGGCTCTTTTCCTGGTGAACTCCAGCCGGGCCATAGGTCCATGTGGAACCACCAGGAACATGCCCTCTGATGACCTCAGTGACTGGGCAGGTTGGTAAGAAAGGCAGGCAATGTGGTACCCATGGGCACTTTTCTTGGTGCCCACCAAGGTGCATTACCCCTTCCCCCTTTTTAAAAACTAACACATTTTCTTACCAGCAGCTGGGATTGCTGTAAAATAGATTTCTGTTGGTGCTGACAATTGTGGGTTCAAGGGTGTTGGGGCTCAAACCCTACCTCTGCCTTGTACTCAGGGTAGGTTACTTGTCCTTTGCCATGCTTCTTATGGCAGCCATTTTGTGGTGGTGCCCAGGACTGTTTCTGGAATTGCTAAATATGCCCACAGCCGAGAAAGTTTGCCTACCCTTGATATGGGCATAGTAGCTTAATCTCTGCTTTTGAATCTCTGCTTATGATTCAGGCACTACAAAACACAAACATGCTCTCGCTCTCGCTCTCTCTCACACACGCACACGCACACACACACACAATTCATGCTCCTATTTTGTTTCTTGAAAATGGGAATTGTTAGAGTGCTTTTAATCGGTGCCTTTATAAGGAACCATCAGTGCTATTTGAAACAGGTCTCGATTGTTCCTGAATCTTTCATGAGCGGTTAAGAGGTCCTGGTTGGGGAAGGTGGCTATTTCTCCCCACCCCCACATGCCCCATTCCTTTTACAACTGGAAGCTGCCCCAGTATGTTTCATACACTCAAATGCACAAGGATAGTGGAGCTGGTGGGTTTAGCTTCCTGCTGGCCCTGGAAGAAGGCTAGGGGTTGGTGGCTGGGGGAGAGAAAGCATGCAGCTTCAGCCTTCTAAAAGAGTGACGGAGCAGAAAGTTCCCAGATTCCTCTTGGATAGCCAGCCATAACCCTGGTCTCGCCATGCCTCGTGGCTACAGAACTATGCAGGCTTAAAAAACACCATCAGAATGTATAAAGCAGCATCAAGGAACCTATTGTAAGATGTTGAAAAAGAAGAAGGGGAAAAAGGGTGATGGGAAGCCACACAAACCTATGTTGCTGGAGGGAGGGAGGGAGGGAGGGAGGGAGGGAGAGTGGCTGCCTTTACATTAAAGAAACCCCCCAGCAGTCCTCCAGTTGTGGAGCCTTTCCACATTTACAGCAGTGACCATGTGATTGCTGAGAGGGGAAGCTTTTAATTTTCAAGGTTCCATAGAACTCCATGAAACAACACCATCTAGTGGCTGTTTTAATAGCGCAACATCTTGACTTAAATAGATAGCTCATTATTCCCGGATCTTTTTGAAATGGAATAACTAGGAAATACCTCTGGGTGTGCCCTGGAGGTCTACAAGGTCATCTAAAGGACACGCAAACTTCCGTGAGTGAGCAATCTCAATAGCAGGATAAAAGCTCCATGTGAAGAAGCCCAGAGACAGAGCTGAGGCTTTTTCCTTCCTAGTAGACAGACAAAAGAGTTTCATATGGGCCGAAGGAAGCGAGGAAATAATTCCTCTCTCAAGACCTATTTTTACATATGGGAAATATCTGGAGCTGCTCCTTAAGAGCTTAGCATTTTGAACTTCAGAGCCTGGAAAGTCACTTATTTTTCCCTTTTGTGATGGAGCACAAAAGAAGGTTCAGGTGAAAAGCCTGAGCCGCTGAGTATCCTTTGACTCTGATGCCAGTGGCAAAAGCTGTAGAACAGCCTTACCCAGGCTGGCGCTGTCTGGATCTGCTGGACTCCAGCTCCCAGAACCCAACAGCAGCATAGGATTCTGGGAGTTGTAGTCCAACACATCTGGAGGCCACTAGGTTGGGGAAAGCTGCTCTAGAAAAATAGCCACCATAACAGCTGGTCAACCAGCATTGGGGCTCTGAAGGCAGATGAGAGTTCAGGGAAGTTGGAAGCAAAAGCAAAATGGGGGCTTGGATGCACGCCAGACCGTAGTTATGGCACAGATGACAGATATAGTTCCAGTGGGCCTCGGCCAGGGGTGTCGGCATGATTAAACACCACCATTCTAGTTTGCGATAGCCAAAGCAATCTGTGTCCCAGGGCTGCCAAAAATCCCCAGACGCTTGGTTGAAAATGTGATGCTGGCACCTAGGATATTGGAATACTCATTCAGCTCCATAACAGGTCTGGTGCCTAAGAAAAATTGATATTGGCTCTTCAGAATTGTAATGCCGCCAGCATTTAGTAATTTGAAAGTGTTTCCTGGCCCCTGTTGCATTTTATACAGCCACAGGGTTGCAGTGCAAATATAGAACCTTCCCTGGTGTGGGATATGAGCATTTGAGAATCCCTCCGCCTTGGGTTTTTTTTTTGGTGACGGATGCTTTGAAGTCTTTGCATGCTTTTCAGCTCATTCTGTAACCCCGTGTCACCATTTTGGGGAGTAAAAAAACACACAGACCATCAAAAACAAAGCACTGTTCTAAACTATTTGAAATAGTAAGGCTGAAATGCTATGCAAATTTCCCTCCATCTCTCCTGTGCTACCATTCCAGATCACCTTCCTCCCTATGGTTTCTGCCTTTGTTTTTAAAAGACACATGTGCAAATTATCCTTTTAATGTAACATGTAGTTTGACCCTAAATCTATCTGCAAATGCAAAACTTTTGTCCTTCATCCAGGCTGGGCGGGGGCAGGATGCAAATAAGAACAACTTGAGGTGTTCTTGCTGTTTTGTCTGGGTCCCCCCTACCCTGCACGCATAATTAGGGTTTTGTTGTCACTTTTGTTGGGGGTAAGAAGGGTAATGGGACGGTAAGTGTAGATTTGAGAAAGGAACCTCTAGCACACAGCTTTCATATATTCCTTCTGCAATAGCGGGGACTAGAAACTTAATTGCTGTTCAAAGGAGATGAACGCCAACCATTTGAAGGATGTGCCAGATTCTTTCCTTCAGAGACCCCTTCTAGACTTCTTGGACACGAAGCATCAATTGGTGCACAGAGCAGCATGACATACATGCTGCTGTGTAGGCCACAGCACAAACCCAGCCATACCTCCTGTGAGGTCTCAGCCGTTTCTGTCCTGCACGCTGACTGATGATTCAGTCTCGCTCTGCTGGTGCTCTGTCCGCACCTCGGGTGGCGCTCCCTATGCTTCTGTGTGGCTGTGAGCACCGTGGACTTCTGCCGCATGCACCTCACAATCCAGGAATGTGTGCTCAAGCAGCAGGATCCCCAGCACTGCCACTTTTATTTGCAGCTTCAGAGAAAAGAGGCCCAATTAAAAACTCCCAGGAATCTAGATTTGGTGGGCGCCGTTTCCCTTTGTACGTTTGCAAGGTCAATGCGAAGTTAATTTCCACATGGCTCATATCTGCTGGTGAGGATTATGCATTGCTCCCTTCTACAGTCTTGCTGACATCTCTTTTGAAGAGGGATCACAACAGTAAACCCTAGTCTGATTCATCGCCTTGTTCCAAACTATTTGGTGCTTGGCAGCCCCCATGACTTCCACGGAAAGGTGACGGCCACAGCATTTCCCGCTTGTCTGTGTTTAATAGCAAGCTGCTGCATGAACTGCCTACGACAACATGTGACATTCCTTACTGATTAGCTTGGGCATGCAAATGATCTGCTAATGAGATGTGTGGGAGCACACTGAAATGAAGCCCACCTAGAGTAAGCTTAACTTCTCCCTGTGCCCCATAGAGTCCTCTTTCATTTTAAGGAAACCCACAAGATAATTGCAACCAGAGTTTGGCTTACCCTGAAGCTGGATTCTGTGACATCTATAAAATATTCATACACTCGTTAATTTTGCAGAATGTATTCTGCTTGCGACACTGGTAGGACAGGATAAGGAGGCATAGACACTGGATCCCATCCTTCTGATAGTTGAAAATCTATTCATCCATCCTTCTGGCTTCTGAGATATTCAGCAGGTATTGCCCACAAGCGTTTGAGCATATTTTTCACGATCATAAGGGCTAGAAACTTGATTTTTTAAAAAAATATAAGCAACAGGAAGCCGAGATTCTCAGAAAGTTTTATTGTGTACCCAGTGCCAATTGCATCCAAATGCAAAATGACTAGGGATGTATGAGAAATTTCTTTCAGTTCGGTTTTGATCAGAATTTACTCAGTTTGCACTTTCCAGATGGAACACAGATTCAGACACAATCTGCAGTCAAAGTGTGTACACTTTGAAGCTTGCAGTGTGATTTGTGGAAACCGCCCCCCCCCATGCATTTGACAGCATGCATGCACTTGAAAAATGTGCATGAAAAATGCGTACTTTTGAAAAACGTGCAAAAATTCGCTTTAATCAATGGGAGAAAAATATGTAAATTTCAAAGACGTGCATGATTGCTACACACATCTGGAAAACTACATACAGAGTTTCATGCTAAAAGAAAAAAAAACTCAGCTTGCCATTTGATATGGACTGGCGTTGGAATGGGCTTCAAGATGGAATGTGGAGAACTTCAGCAAGCTCAGGTTTTGCTGAATTGCACATCTTTAAAAAAGACTTGCGCTCCTCATATTGGGGAAGGCAGCATCTTTTCTTGGGATGAGCTCTTTTGGCATAAGGATGCACACGCATAGAAGCATATTTAGCCTATTTACAAATGACCAATTTTCTTTATCACCTCTGGAGCTTTTTGCCGTGTACAGTGCGATGTGTGCCACTTTTGCACAATTTTTTCTCACATTAAGGCTAGTCAGTTTATGAGAGGTTTCTCATTATAACATGAAAATATACTGAAATGATAATGATAATGGTAGTGTTGGTGAGGACTGCTTCCCTGAAGGCAGCCTTTTCCAACCTGGTGCCCTTCAGATGTGTTGGGCTACAATCCCCATTACCCTCAGCCATGTTGGCTGCAGATGATAAGAGCTGTAGTCCAACACATTTGGAGGGCAGCAGATTGGAGAAGGCAGCTATAAGGTGCCCCTTAAAAGAAGGCCAAGGGGAATGGGAGAAGCAGGGGGAATTGATGCTGCAGAACAGGACTGCACAACTTTTGGCCCACCAAGCTGGATATGTGCGGCAGCCCAGCAGAATCTAATAGTTTTGGTCCCTGGGGATGGACAGACCTTGCCTTGTAATGCGGCAGAGTGGCCACATTATACAAGAATTTCACCTTTGCTCGTAAAACATGTGAGCATGCCCTATTTGAAGCTGCAAGCGTGAGCACATGTCCACCAAAAATATTAACAAATTGTTGAATACTTGCTTGCACGCATCCCAATTCCCAGTTGGATTTACGCAAATATCTTAATTTGCACAAATGTCCTCAGCAGGCTGAATCAGCCTCACTTTAGTCCATGGAGGAAATTTGTGCAAATCTGAGGAAATTTGTGCAAATCTGGGGAGATTTGTGCAAATCTCCCATTCAATCGCTGCCCGATTTGTGCAAATTTCCCATTTGCACTAGGCGAACAGTGATCATGAATGGGAATTGGGCTGAGACGAGAGGCAAGATGATGTTCAGAGAACTGCAGCAATCTGAAACATTGCTCATTCACCCATCCGTAGCGTGCTTTTTCTTTTTACTCTAAGGAGTGGACACAGCCCCTTTGAGCTGCAACCTCCTGGCATCCTACCCACACCTACACTGTTTTCTGTACAAGGACCTGGACTGATACAACGTCTGGAGCATCATGGGACACGCTAAATGAGAGCCACACTCCAAATTGCATCTTGCAAATTGCAAATTGCTCAGTGCTTGGGGGCTGCATGCAGATGGACATCAACTTGGAGGGCTCTGACATAGTGCAGTGTACTGGCACTGGGCTTGCTGCTTGGGGCTGCAAAATGGCGCTTCTTGAGAACTTGGCAGACCACAGCACATGGCTTGGTGGCTACAAGTGTGCAGGCCAAAATGTTCACAGCAGTGTTACTTATTTATTTATTTTTGCATTGGCATCAAACTGAGATTCTAGAAACATTTGATTCAGCCTTTCCCCCCCTCCACCTAATTTCTAAGAACTCTAGGTGCCTTACACAAAGGAATTCTAGGTGCCTTGGGGAACTTGCAGTCCTCCCAATGTTGTTGGACTCCAACCCCCATCAGCCCCAGCTAGTGGTCAGGGATGATGGGAGTTGTAGTCTGACAACATTTGGAGGGCCACAGGTTCCCCACCCCACCTTACACAATTAAAGAAAATTTAAAAACATCCCCCAAAGACCATCCCCCAAAGACTGCAATCTTTCAGTGTTTACCGTAACTAGAACTATGTGAAACCGAATTTAGTTTAAACTAAATCTCATTTAAACACATGCTTAAATAAACACATTGAACTTCATTCTTTTTTGCACACTAAGACGTTTCTTGGCACGGAGAAAGAATAACATGAAATAGCCCACATTTGTGAAGTGTATAATAGCAGAGCTGTCAGAACTGCTCTGCCTGCTCAGTTCCTCCTTGTGTGCTTCTGTGATGTCACAGCAAGTCTTGGGCAGTCTGGAAATTCCTCGTCTAAGCTAAATGAGGCAGCACTGCTAACAGGCCTCTCATGTAGAGCTTTTTCAGCTTTGAAAGAGTTAATTTTTATCCATCTGCACTATTAAAAGCAAAAGGCACCAGATATGAATAGAAAGCATAGAAATAATTGGTCTGCCAGTGGAAAAACGAAGAAAATGGAAAACTAATGTCTCCTTAAAAGTACATTATTGTTTGCATTGTGAAATTACTTTCATGAAACGTACAAAAATCTCTTGTCAGGTGGAAGCCTAAAAAAAAATCAGTTAGTGAGTTAAATCTAAATTCTGTTCAAGGTATGCATATTTCAAAGAAGAATTTGGTGCAATGCTATTCGAAGTCTGGAAATGACGTGTTTTCTAAACATTCGGAAAAACATGCTTGTTGCTGTAAATTAGGGGTGCAGAACCTCAGGCTTTGGGGAGACAAATCCAACTCTCTGCAGATCCCACTTTGGTCCTTCAGGGTTCCCCAGAAGACAATGCCCCTTTTCCTCCAACCACTAATAATTTGGTGGTGTCCTGGCTTTTGTGCGCTTTCCCCCCTATTCATAAAGATTGGGATTTTAAGGATAAGTTCGTTACTGGGAGTAAGAGCTTTAAGCTAAAACAGGCTGGTGTTTGGCCCTGCCCCTTTTGGTTTTGGCCACAGCCCCATTGTCTTCAGCTCCACCCACTAGTGGAATGTGGCCCCGAGAGCTTCTCCCAAATAGAATTTGGCCCTTGGGCTGAAAGAGGTTCCGCACCCCTGCCATAAGTGTTACGCAGCAGAGTAATTAATGCGTGCCATTCTTTATTTTATTCCTGACTTCTTCTGACCTGTGTCTCCTTTCCACCCTTTGTACCTAACCCTTGTCATTTGCCCGGATCAGTGAACAGGCAAGAACATTCGAGCCCCATCATGGATGACTATGACATCCGTTCCGCTGCCAGCATTTTGGCATCCGTTAAAGAGCAAGAGGCTCGTTTCGAGCGGCTCACCCGGGCCCTTGAAGAAGAGCGGCGCAATGTCTCCCTGCAACTCGAGCGCGCCAATCAGCCCTCGGATCGAGTGAGCATGTGCAACATTGGCAGCGGCCAGCCCCTGGCAACCGCCTGGCAGCAGCTTGTCCTGCAGGTAAACTGCCTGCTCCCCTTACTTGTCGCTCTGCATTGCACGTCGCCATACCCCCAGTTCCCATGCATATGAAAGCTGGGAATGTGATCGTCACATCTGTGTGCCATCCTTCCTTCACAGAGCTCTGGACAACATTCATGCCGCATCTCTCCCTCTCCTGCCATCTTTCAGGCCTGGCCTACACATGTCAGAGAGTGTGGTCATAGCGTGATGCTGAGGTGGCAGAATGGACAACACCTCTTCAGGCGGGCAGGGCCACAGGGGTAATGGATCCAGGCGAGTGCCTTGGGTGCTAGGCTTGAGGGGTGCTAGGCTAAGGATAAGTGGGTAGTGAGGGCATTCACTGGGGAACATGAGCGGGAGGTAGGGATGTATGAACCCCTCACTGTCTGGTCTGGGGGGGATCTGTGCAGGGGCAATTCGGGCCACTCGGGACCCCATGGAATCCTTTGGAGCCCAGCCGCATCCTCTGGAGTTCCCTATAAGACATGATACACTAATGGCAGCTGCCATTAGCCCATTGCAGGAAAAATACAGCCATAAATGGCATATTGTATGCCATTTGCAGCTGTAAAGCACTGACTTTGACCCAAATTGCAGCTGTTTATGGCTGTATTTAGGTCAAAGTTAGTTCTTTACAGCCACAAATGGCAAACAATGTGCCCCTGATGGCTGTAACATTCCTGCGCTAAGCTAATGGCAGCCCACATCAGCATATTGTGTCTTCTAGGGAGCCAGAGAGCTGCCCCGTGGGAACTCCTCCATACCCAGAGTGAGTGCAGCCACTCCGCCACATCTCAGGAGGTTGGATTCTTTGGAATCTGGCTTCATTTGAGTCTGTGGTGGAATTCTCCTCTAGCATGAGGTTGCTATTGCATTTGTGTCCTACATGTGGGCTTCCCCTTAGGCAGCTGGTCAGCCACTGTGTAAGCAGAATGCTGGACTAAATGGACCCTTGGCCTGATTCAGCTTGGCACTTTTATGTTCTTATGGCAGCTTTTCAAAGCTTGGGATCATAAAACTGCAGGAAAGACCTGCAAGAAAAAGTTGCAGTATGGAGTGTTCCTGTTCAGGGTTTCAGCCCGCCAGCTCTTTTCTGGGATACTCCATCCTGTTCCCCCCTCCCCCTGGATTTTTTGTGGCCAATGAGGATGCTCAGTGCTCATCGGACTGTGTTGGATCCCCTCCTTAAGTTTATCTCCCCCTGACACACATTTTTTTGTACTTCTGCAAAGCTTGGAGTTATCCAAAGCCTGTTGATACCTTCCTCCTCCTGTGTGTTGTTGGTGCCATTTTGGTTACATAAGGATCCACACAGAGATAATGAGTTTGCTATTTGTATATCGGATATCCACAACAACTGATAAGACACTGACATTACTTGCAATGTTGTCAATTTAAAAATGTTATCAGCTAATCTCAGAATCTCGCTGGCACTCCGTTTCAACGCAAAAGGGCAAAGGCGAGAAAAGTAACCCTTTGAACAAATGGACTAGGGTTAACATTCTAAGTTGTAACCTACTGTATTAAATACTGGGCCACCCAATAGAAAGCTAGCACAGCAGTGGAAAGGATGCTATGTCATAAGAAGCTGCCTTATCCTGAGTTAGACCATTGGTCCATCTAGCCCAGTATTGTCAACACTGACTAGCAGCAGCTATCTGAGGTTTCAGGCAGGAGTTTTTCCAGCCCTCCCTGGAGATGCTGGGAATTGAACTTGGGACCTTTTGCATGCAAAACAGGGGCTCCACAACTGAGCTATGGCCCTTCCTCTGAATACAGAAACATTGGAAGCTGAGTCAAACCATTGGTTCATCAAGCTCAATATTGCCTACACTGGCTGGCAGTGGCTTTCCAGGGTTTCAGACAGGTCTTGGCAACTGTACCTGGAGATGCTGCCTGTGACCTTCTGCCTGCAAAGTGTGCGTTCTGCCACTGAGCTACAGCTCTATGCCTGCTTTGCTCCACTGCTATTTGCAGAGCGTTTAGGTGCGCATTCAAATTTTATTTATTTATTTATTTATTTATTTATTTGATTTATTAGCCGCCAATCTGGCTGGCTACCTGGCAACTCAAATATGTGGTTGCACCCTAGCGGTCTGAAGTGATACAGTCCATTCTGCCATCTCATTGTGCCGCATTTGTGAGTCATGCCTTAGGGTACCCTGTTGGGTACTTTTCATCTGAGTTCCTTACCACAGCGCAGTGTGAAATGGGGCTTCTGGGTTCCTTCACGTTCTAGTTCCACACTCCAGACTGGATCTTGCATGCTGTGCTAATATGAGTTGGTGAGGATTGTGACCTCTTGGTCCTGAGATTTGTTTTTGCATGCATTCTGGTTCCTGAGAATATCATTTGAAAACATTGAACAAAAAGTGTAGGGGATGGTCTTGTGCAATCTTCTCTGAAGGTCCTGAATTTCTCATTGGGGACAAGCAATGCTTTCATATCTTAGCCTCCTTATCTGAGTGGGATTTATGTAGGGGAAGGATCGCCTCCTCCCATATGTGCCTGCCTGGACCTCAGCGGGCAGGCACATCCTCAGCAGTCCTTCTCCACGAGCCCTGCCAAAGGAAGTGAGGCAAGTGGCTACCAGGAAGTGGGCCTTTTCTGCCTTGGCCCCCCAGCTGTGGAATGAGCTCCCTAGAAAGGTTTGCTTGGCATCTACATTGTACTCCTTCCGGCACCAGGTGAAAACCTTTTTATTCTCCCAGTATTTTAGCATTTTAGCTTCTTAGTCTTTTAGCTCTGGTGTTTTAAATCTGTATTTTAAATCTCTGCATTGCTGCTAGGTTTTATTCTGGTTCTGCTCTTACATTGTGGTTTTCAGCTTTCATGTTTTATATTGTTTTATGCTGCACTTTGTGGTTTTAATTTTTGTCAACTGCCCAGAGAGCTTCAGCTATTGGGAGGTATAGAAATGAAATAAACAATTCCTAAATATGTATCTGGGTGCTAATCAAGGCCAGCCTTAGGGGTGGCGACCTGGGTGAGCTTGGTGACTGGGGGCTGAGGGGGGCACCAAGCTGAGCTGAGGGGGGTGCTGAGCTGAGCTCAGTGGCTGTGCTTTTTTAATGTCTGCAGTGAGCTAGGGTGGCCAAAAGTGAGTGTCTGTAACCTTTCTTTCAAGGTTCCACAGGTTGTTTGGGTACAAATTACAAAAATCATCTTCCTTCAATTCACTTTAATGTATGTTTCTTTTTCAGTTTCCACTGTGATGTCATTTGCGCTAGGTAAAAATCAGTAAAATCAGCTTTACTTTGAGCACTGAGCGCTTCAAATACTGTAAACACTTATAAGCACTATATAAATAATAATAAAATAAAGCTGTAAGAGGTCAGCTGGAGACGTCATTTATTTATAAATTTTCTTTATTAGTTTTAAAGGCAAATGCATCGCTATTCTAAAATAAAGAATGCTTACCAAAAGGTAGGGACCGCTACAAAATGAAAAAATGTCATACGTACAACCCGTGATAGTTCTGCTGTGTTGCATAGTGCACTGCCACTGCTCAGAATGTGTCTTTTAAAGCTGTGGCTTGTGCCACAGTGGCTGAGGGATCAAGGTTTTGAGCAATGTCATTTGCTGACACCAGCCCAAGGCCCCATAAATCCTCAGGGTGGCCCTGAAAAACTGACTGCTGATGGAGGAGGGCACCAAAGGCACTCCTTGCCCAGGGCACTATTTATCCTAGGGCTGGCCCTTTCAGTGCAGTACTCTTCTTACAGTACAGTCCTGGTCTTTGCCCAGATGAACATTTGAGAAGATTATGATCTTCAAGGTGAGTAGAATTGGAAGACAGCTGGATAGGGTTGGGGTGTTGGGCACAGAAGTTCATCAGGAATTAGTGCTGCCCTGAACATTTTGATTCTTCTATTTTTGGCATTTCATGGGGGAGGGGGATCAAAAACTCTGGCCAAAGAGCCTGGAGAGGTGAGCATTTCAAATAGCTTTCTATTTGGGGAAGAGGACAGGATTTCTGCTTACCTTTTTAAGTGTAGGGGGTGGTTGAGGATCTTCTTTCTATTTTTTTTACTTTAAAAACACCCCCCTTGCACTTGCAGCTGCCCAGAATGTTTTATAGAGAAGCCTCTCCAACCTGGCAGCTTTTCCTGAACTCCCATGAGACCACATGACCTCACCTCTCCCTTAGGCATTCAGGACGCGTTCCTGGGCTGCAGAAGCTTCTTTGCAAAGCAAGAGCAAATGGGGTGTTTAGAGCTTTAGAAAAACTCTGTTCTTCCTTGCAGCATCACAGAGCAAACAAGATACGCATTTTTCTAAAGCTCAGAAATTCCCATTTCTTCTTGTTTGCAGCATCCTGGGACTCTTTGCAAAGAGGCTACTACAGCCTGGGAGTTCTCAGCATCCTGAGACTCTTTGCAAAGAGGCTACCACAGCCTGGGAGTTCTCAGCATCCTGAGACTCTTTGCAAAGAGGCTACCACAGCCTGGGAGTTCTCAGCATCCTGAGACTCTTTGCAAAGAGGCTACTACAGCCTGGGAGTTCTCAGCATCCTGAGACTCTTTGCAAAGAGACTACTACAGCCTGGGAGTTCTTCCTGAATGCCTATAGGAGAGGGTGTGGTCACATTGGAGTTCAAGAAGTGCTGCCAGGCTGGAGAAGTCTCATGCTGGGGGTGTTTTTCAAGTAAAAACATTTCTAAAATAGAAGGAAGATCCTTCAGCCACCTCCCAAACTTAAAAAGGTATGTGGAAACCCTGTCCCCTTCCCCAAGGAGACAATCATTCAAAGTTCTCCCCCTCCCTGTGAAAGAGGCAAAAAGTAAAGAAGAAGTGTCTTTCTCAGGGACAGAACAAATTCCCCCGAATAGGGGGCAGCATTTGGCACAGCACTATCAGGGATAAGGGTTTGGAAAACCAAGTGAGACATGGAAAACGGCTGCCTGAAGACATATTTGTAGGGCCATCTATGTACGCGGAAACCAAATAAGAAGGCAAAATCCATTAGCCATGGTCAACCCAGTGAGAATAGCATTCCAGGTAAGTAGACTTGAGAATGATTGTACTGAGATGCCAAATGCTTGTCTAGAGGCACCAGAGGCTCTTGTTCAAGAGTATGAATCTTTACAGAGATGGGAGACTTCAGCACAAGCAGCTCTTGGATTGGTGACCCACAGATCGGTCCAAGCCACAGGGCAGTGTTCTGTCATATGAGCTGACCTTGGCAGAAAACTCGTTAGGATGCCATACAAGAAGAGCTTTAATGTTATGGGTAAATGAGATGGCAGGGAGCCCACTGGGACTGTGGTGTTTACTTTTTAGTGTTACTACAAGGTATTACCTTTAATTCTCATTGAGTTTACCTGGGTTAACCAATCAGTTGTGTTTACCTGAGTTAGTCGATCAGTATCGCTAACTTGGCATCAAAACTATGCCATCTATTGCCTGAACTCATGGAGGATGTTCATTGTCCGGCCATCATTTCTAGTGGCGGTTTGCTAGTGTTTTTATTTGTTTGTAGTTTGGGTATTTTCTGTTTGTGAGAGAACTGCAGCATCGGCTGTGCGGGGGCATTCCATTTCTGTTTCCTGCCTAATTAGGCTTATTTGTGCACTAATCCCCCCCCCCCCGGCATGGAATATTTGCATAGGTACCACCATCTATTTTTGTTGCATATAAGAATGGCACAAGGGTTTTGTATTGCATGTAGACAAATTGGGGACCTAGTCTATGTAGTAACTCCTGCACCTGTGTTCCTACCTGTGCCACCCTTTTGTTACCTTCTACAAGGAGCTATTGTCTGTTTATCAAGCTGCCCATGTCTTGAGGTCTTCAGGTCTTTTCCATGTTAGGAGAAGTACAGTATATGATGACAAGAGTGAGAGCCTTTTCTGTGGTGGCACTGCAATTGTGGAGTACCCTCTCCATAGAGGTTCTTCTGGTGCTGATCTTGCACACTTTTTCATGAGGTTAACACTTTTTTATTTGCCCGGGTGTTTCAAGTTGTGCTGTGTTAGTCTGATCCATTGTTTTGCTCTCTCTCTCAATCATTTTGTTACGAAGATTGTTTTGTTGTGTATTTTTATTCTGTATGACTTGCTTTGCTCATGCTCTTTGTACACAGTCCCTGGAATCTGCAGGGATGAAGAATCATCTATAAATATTTGCAGTAAATTAAATCAATCAGTCAAATACATGTACGCAGAAGAAACATAGGGGAGTCATTTTGTGTATAGCTTTTCTTTTTTGCATTTCTCAGTCAAGAAGATGAGGATTATATTGCTTGATGTGGCTGAAAGCTCATCTAGTTCAGCAATTCATTTCCAACATGCTGGCCAGGCAGAGTGATGCTCATGGAAAGCTAACAAGCAGAAGCTGGAATGGTGGGGAGCATTGGTTCTCCCCAACATTTGGTCAGGCTGGCATCAGGACTTGGCATCCTTGGACAGCTACAAGGTCCCCACTACTCCAGCTGGGCTCATCCTGGGGCCCTCTATTCTGGTCCTCCACTGAGCACTGTGGTATCTTGGACCTGTATTTCCCACAATGCCCCAGGGCAATGCTACATCAAGGGCACTCCGGTTCATTGCAGGAAATTTATATGGCAGCTCTAAGCCATCCAGGACTGATGGGACTCCCGCTATTGCTATCACCTCCTGCCAGGTAAGCCTGCCAGGGCTTGTACAGGGCACTATGTCAAGGGCTCCCTTAATCCTAGAGTCAGCTCTGCAACTGGTAATCTCAGCATACCGCTTCCGAGGATGGAGGTCCCCTTTTGAGCTCTCGTGATTGCTAGCCATTGATAGACCTAACCTCCAGGAATTAATTTAGAGAGCCCGTATGTTGTAGTGGTTAGAGTGTTGGACTGGGACTCAAGAGACCTGGGTTCAAATCCCTACTCAACCATGAAGCTCATTGGGTGACTTTGGGCCAGTCACTGACTCTCAGCCTAACCTACCTCACAGGGTTGTTTTGAGGATAAAATGGAGAGGAGGAAGACCCAGGTACACTGCCTTGTACTTGGGTTCCTTGGAGGAAAAGTCAGGATATAAATGTAATAAATAAACACATGCATACATAAAATAAGTACATTTAAACGTCTCCGAAAGCTATGTAACATTTGTGCTATGGCACAAATCTCCCAGTCAATAGCTGCTCAGTTTGCACACATTTCCCATGCAATTGCTGTACAATTTGCACAAGTTTCCTGTTTGATCGCTGCTCAATTTCTGCAAGTTTCTGGTTTGATCACTGCTCAATTTCTGTGAGTTTCCAGTTTAATCGCTGCTCAGTTTCTGCGAGTTTCCCCTTTGATTGCTGCTCAATTTGCACAAGTTGCAGGGTTGAATCAATGGTCTTATAGGCCCCTTCCAACCCTACTTACTGTTCTATGATTCCGTGATTCTATGATTCTGTGAAGTTTCCCGTTCATGAGGAGCAAGCAGTGATTGCAAACACGAACGGGAATTGGGCATGAGATGAGGATAAAATGGAGAGGAGGAAGACCCAGGTACACTGCCTTGTACTTGGGTTCCTTGGAGGAAAAGTCAGGATATAAATGTAATAAATAAACACATGCATACATAAAATAAGTACATTTAAATGTCTCCGAAAGCTATGTAACCCAGTGGCCACCAATCGCATCTTGTGGCTATTACATCCAATAAATGAATCATGCATCTCATTACGAAATAACCTCTTTTTACGTGAACTGACCCAGATGGTAGAAAGCATTCCATTTGATGATGTGATGTCAGGTCTGTCTGTGGTGTTCCTCCATCCTTTCCCTTCACAATCAACACACCCCAGGAATGAAAGCTTCAGGCTAACACTACTTTATTAGTTAATGATTAGCTACTTTACAAATGCAGATTCTAGGAAACTCTCAGACTGCAATGAAACAGCTAATCCACACATCTACAAATATCAATAGAGGAGACGAAGTGGAAGTCAGAGAAGTTGCCAGCAGTCTGGGCCTCCTATGTTGGCTTTCCGGAGTGACAGCTAAAGCAGGGACAGCTAAAGCAGGGATGCAAATGGCGTCCCCTACGCCATTTGCATTCCCATTTTAGCCGTGATAGGCTACGTAAATATTTACGTAGCCTATCACGGGCTACCACAGGGACGCAAATGGCATCCCCTACTCAGGATGCCATTTGCGTCCGCAGCAGCCCAGCAGCGGCTGGAGGCCCCGCTGTGGGTTGGCCCAGCCGACGGCTTCATGGCCTGGCTGTGGAGCAGAGCCGTCCGGGCAGGATTCCAGGGGGGAGGAACGGATCGCCTCCCCCCCGTCGAGGATTTCGGGGGGAGGGACGGAGCGCCTCCCCCCCACCATGGATGTCCCTGGACGAAACCAGATAAGTGTTTCGTACATCCCTAGGCCAACCTGGTGGAATGTCTGAGCCCTGCCCCTAACTTTTCCTGCTTCGCTCTGTGACAGACCCTAGCATCCCGCAAGTCATGACCCTTGCTCTCCTTTCCCTCCTCCTCTGAACTTTGAGTTCTCATGGTGGAGGAAGGAGGGAGCTGTTTAGGCTGGGCCATCTGTATGTCAAGGTCTTGAGAAGAAAGTCTTGCCATATCTCACTGGGGAGGGTGCCTCCCTGTTCTTGCTGTTCCCATTCTGATTCTGAATCTGAGCTGCCAGACACCTCCACACACTCAGATTCGTTCCTGACATCAAGTCTGTGAGGGCTCATTCACACATGCAAAAGAGTCGCTTGATGTTGCAATTATCAAGTGATGAACATGCATATGCCTACTCAGCTTTCATCTGAAAGTTCAGACTCAGAGACTGCATTTGGGAGCTGGGAAAGTATGTGAGATTGGTCCTGTGTATCAGGTTGTCTTGGAAGCTGAGGATGGGCAAAAGTAGTCTGGAGTGCTCTCTGGTGTGGGGATTACCCTGATATAGTTTTGGGTTTTAGAACTATACTTGCTGAATATTGCATCTGTACCATTCCTTCTCAGCTAGTTACAATTAATTGTGGTGGTGGTGGTTGTTTTTGCAAAGACACTCCTGCAAAAGAAGCTGACCTTGCAACTCTTTTCTGAATTTCTCATTGCTTTGGGGGAATGGGGACTTCAACAATACCTCTATTTCTGTTCCAGTGGCCAGTCTTTTCCCTAAGCAAACCAATGACCTGAATTTAAAAGTTGTGTTTGGTGGTTTCCTTAAGCAAAGCATACATTCTCAGTTTATCACACCTAGAAGGTCAGGGCTTGCTGAAGTTCAACCTGCTAATGTCTGCAAGCCGCTTTGGGCTTGTAGGTGTTGGCACTGGCACACTATAGCTACAAAGACTGATTTTCAAGCTGTCAACCTTTTGTACTGGAGATCACAATCTGCCAAAGACCCTGTTCTGATTCTTCTTATGATGAGTTCACATGCCAGATCAGAAGCATGTACACCAGGCAGAATGTTGGGTCATTGTTGGGTGTTTTTTTTGCTAGGCAAAGTAAATAATCTAAGGCAGCCTTCCCCAACCTGGTACCCAGCAGATGTGTTTGACTCCAACTCCCATCATTCCCAGTCAGCATGGCTTTGGTTGCCTCTCCTGTCCTAGTCACTCTCTCTTCCCCATTCAATGCAATGATCTACCTTTCACAGTTACAAAGGCAGTCAGAGCCAATGGCCATGCTGACCCAGAATGATGGGTTTTGTATTCTGATGCATCTGGAGGGCATCAGGTTGGGGGAGACTGATTTAAGACTGCAGTTGTCTGTACATTTACCTGGGAGAAAGCTCGTTGAACACAAAGAGGGCTAAATTAGATGCCACATTAAATATGTAGGATGCAGCTGATCCTCACCAATTTGTTTACCTTAGTGTAAGTTTGTGGGGCCCTGATCTTGATTGGGACCTCTGTGCATGGGTAGGGGAGGTTTAAACCTCCCCCCACCCCCACCCCAATCCTCCCTTTTGGGTACCAAAAAAAAAAGAGAGAGAAAAAATCCATTGGCAGTATACATATGTTTCCTCTGGTAGTGATGGGAACCATCAGTTTTGATCCATCTTTGCTAGATAGGGATAATCAAAAATTTCATTTCTGCTCAGAAAATATGCAAGCATGCCCTCTTTGCACCCCTGAACATGAGCACAAAGTGGAGAATGTGTCTGCCAAAAACATTTGCAAATTCTCGAACATGTACTCACCTTTGATTTGTGCAAATTTCTCCATTTGATTGTGTGCAAATTTCAAAGATGTGCAAATTTTTAAATTACCCACACTTTAGTCTATGGGGGAAATCTGTGCAACTTTGGAAATTTGCACAAATTTGGGGATTTTTTGCATAACTTCCACGTTCGATAGCTGTTTGTTTTGTGCAGTTTTCCCATTTGTGCAAAATGAACAGCATTCACAAATGTGAGTACAATTCAAGGAGAGACAAGCAGCAAGGTGATGTGTGGAGAATGATGGTGTGCTCAAACATCGCTTGCTTGCCCATTGCTGGACTGCTGGAAATTACAGAAGAGGTAACATTGAAAACCTTCTTCTCATTCTGCTACGTACCAAAGCAGATATATCCAATTGTGGCTTTATGGAACAGTTTACAGTAGGAACAGGATGGGCATGATATATTGAAAAAAAGACAGAGAAGATTTAGACAGGAAATCACAAGCAATGTCTAATGGAGCAACAATAGGTAAATGCTTTTTCAAGGATGTGGGAGAAACTCTTCATGATAGTTGAGTCAAGTTGTGGGGTGGAGAGCCAGACAATTTATGGAGCTTTTGGGAAACAATCCAACACTGGCAGGGGATAGAGCTTAGCTCTTCCACATTTTTCATCTTGAATTTCTGAAGGTTCTCTCCACTCGCTATCCTAGTGTGAAGAAAAACAGAAGCTGAAAAAATCATTGCCAGAGCTGGGAGGAGAAAGTACAGATAAAAAAATATATATAAGGGCAAGGCGGCTATCTCATAATGAAATGTGTTGCATGCTAGTTTTTAAATGTTCATTCATCAAAGGGGGGAACAGAGCCTACACCAAGACTGCTGTTCTTGCAATGCTCAGTCATTCAAAGCATGCCCACTCATCTTAGCAACCAGGACTACCCTCTTTCCTGGGACATAAGGACCGAACTTCTGTGATTTAAGCCTGAATGTTGGATTGCTGCAATGTGTGTGACCCAAGATTGCCTTTGAAGTAATGCTAGGCCAAAATTTTGGACCTATGAAGCTTTCAACCCAAATTTGGTGTTGTGAGTAGGGATGTTTGGATCGTATTTAATCCATTCCATGTGAGTTCCGTGGAATGGGGGGAGTTTTGAGGTCTATCTTTTGCAAACCCACAAACTTGGATTTTTTCCCCCTGCTCAGAAAATTACGTAAACAAATTCACAGCAAGTTACGGAAGTACAAAATTTACATAACAATTTACAGAATTTATATTCTACATAATTTTTAATAGCCTTAAAAGTTGTGTATGTATTATTGTAATATTTATGAATCGCAAAACATTCTTCATCTAACTTGCTGTTACGTCTACAAATTAATTCATGTAAATATTGGATATTTTTAAAGCCACATGTCCATGGAATCCACCTGACATACAGATCTTGTTCCGTCATGGAATCCATGGACCAGATTACAAGAAATCCAGCTCATTTCAGTCTGTTTTGGATTTCTCCAAGTTGTTAAGTCAGAAGAGGGGTCGAATCTTTTGCATTTTGGTTGCATATGTATGGGAGACCAAATTCCAGGAGTGAGTGTACTGGAATTTACTGGAGCTCTTGAAGTCCAGTCAGGCTTGTAGCCACCACTTCAGCTTTCTTTGAATAGCCCAGTATTATCTATGCTCGGGGCCACAGTGGCTTAGTGGTTAAGACACTGAATTGCAGTCCGGAAGGTCAGCAGGACAGCAGTTTGAAACCCGAGTGCTGCGTGACCAAGTGAGCTCCCGTCTTCAGTCCCAGCTTCTGCCAACCTAGCAGTTCGAAAGCAAGAAATTGCAAGTAGATAAATAGGTACTGCTTTGGCGGGAAAGGTAACAGCGTTCTGTGCACCTCGGTGTTTAGTCATGCCAGCCACATGACCACGGAAGCGTCTTCGGACAGCGCTGGCTCTTCAGCTTAGAAATGGAAATGAGCACCACACCCTAGAGTTGGACATGACTGGTTGGGGACACCTTTACCTTTTATCTATGCTAGCTGGCAGGATGCCCCAGAGTTTAAGAACATAAGAAGAGCTATTTTGAATCAGACCAAGGGTCCACCTAGTCCAGCATTCTGTTCACACAGTGGCCAACCAGCTGTTGACCAGGAACCCACAAGCAGGGCATGAGTTCAACAGCACCATCCCACTCATGTTCCCCAGCAACTGGTGTACTTAGGCTCATTGCCTCTCGTGCTGGAGGTCGCACATAGCCATCAAGTCTAGTAGCCATGCCTTTTCCTCCAGGAATTTGTCGAACCCCACTAATCCCACCAATCAGCTTCATAGGATGACCCTGGGTTCTAGTATTTTGAGAGAGGGAGAAAAATGTCTCCCTATCCAGCTTCTCCACACCATGCATCATTTTGTAGACCTCTATCATGTCTCTCCTTACCCTCCTTTTTTCCAAACTAAACAATCCCAGCTGTTGTAACCTCCTCTCATAGCGGAGATGCTCCAGTGCCTTGATCCTTTCAGTTGCCCTTTTCTGCATCTTTTCCAGCTCTACAATATCTTTTTTTAAGTGTTGTGACCAAAACTGGACACTGTATTCCAAGTGTGATCGCACCATAGATTTGTATGGGGCAGTATGATGTTGGCAGTTTTATTCTCAATCCCTTTTCTAATTATGCCTAACATGGAATTTGCCTTTTTTTCCTCTTTTTTTTTACAGAGGCTGCACACTGGGTTGACATCTTAATTGAGCTGTCCACCACAACCCCAAGATCTCTTTCCTGGTCAGTCACTGCTAGCTCAGATTCCATCAGGCTATACTTGAAGATGGGATTTTTTGCCCCAGTGTGCATCACTTTACGTTTGCTTACATTGAACTTCATTTGTCGTTTAGATGCCCGTTCTGCCAATTTGGAGAGATCCTCTTGGAGTTCTTCACAATCCCTTTTTGTTTGAACCACCCTAAACAATTTGGCATCATCTGCAGATTTGGCCACTTCACTGCTCACTCCTAATTCAAGATAATTTATGAACAGGTTGAAAAGCATTGGTCCTAATTCAGATACCCATGGGACCCCACTATTTGCTTCCCTCCATTGGGAGAATTTACCATTTATTCCTACTCTCTGCTTTCTGTTCTTTAACCAGTTACTGATCCATAAGAGGACCTGTTCTGTTATTCCATGACTGGTAAGTTTTCTCAGGAGACTTTGGTGAGGGACTTTGTCAAAAGCCTTTTGGAAGTCCAGGCAAACAATGTGTACCAGATCACCCCTGTCTACATGTTTATTGACACTCTCAAAGAACTCTAAAAGGTTAGTGAGCCAGGACTTACCTTTGTGGAAGCCGTGTTGATTCTCTTTCAGCAGGGCTTGTCCTTCTCCATACCAGGCATAATTTTGTACACCTCTATCATGTCTCCCTTTACTTGCCTTTTTTCCAAGCTAAACAGTCTCAGACGTTTTAACCTTTCCTCACAGGAGGGTTGCTCCAGGCCCTTGATCATTTTAAGTTGCCCTCTTCTGCGCTTTTTCCAATTCTACAGTATCTCTTTTTAGGTGTGGAGACCAGAACTGGACACGGTATTCTCCATGTTTCTCAATAGTCTCAATGCCAATAGTCTTAATGCCATTTCAGTAACTTGTTAAATACCTTCATTTCATCATTTCAGTAACTTGTTAAATACCTGTCAAAAGGACTGCAACAATAAACAAATAAATCTTTGTCAATGGGGCACCCCACAAACATGGGGCCACTACTGAAAAAGCCTTCTCCCTAGTGCTTGCTAGCCTAATTGTTGTTGCACGTTTGACATTGGAAGCATGGAAATGGCATGGTTTTATTCTAATACTTTATTATGATAAAGACATGGTGGTCTTTATTATGATATGTAGTTTTCTGGTAGTGGAATGCAACAGCCGAATGGCCCAGGTGCATCCCTTGCCTGTGTTTTATATAGGAAGCCAAGATTAATTGTCTTGAAAGCCTCTTTCTTCCCCCTGATGCCTATCATTTGATGGATGCAATTAGCATGTGACAGCCCCAAACAGTGGAAGCATTTCCTAGGAGAAACACAAGAGACACTGGAAACAGGAGGGGGTGGGAAAGGGAAGGATGAAAGAAGGGAGCTTGCTGTGTGAAAATTCCTTCTGTAATAATGAACGGCCATCTATGTGACCCGGCTTCCGGATTTGGCATTTTATGTCATTGACTACAGACTGCATATCCCTCTCTATTTTGGCAAGGACAGCTTGGGGCCCTTTTACACACTTGGCCAGTCTCTAGTTACCAGCAATATGTAGGTCACTGGCTGCTAGAACTGATATGATCTGTAACATTTGCATCCTGCCCTTCCTCCAAGGAGCTTGGGAGAGCATACATGAGGTTATTCCATTTTCTCCCAACAACTTCTCTGTGAAGAATGTTAGGCTGACTCATGACCAGAGCCCCCAGGGAATGCTGAGGCTGAACAGGGAGTTGGACTAAGGAGGCCCAGTTTGAAGTCCTGGCTTTCTGTTTGCCACAGAACACTAGCTGATGGTGCAATGAACATATTGCTCACTTGGAGCTGTGGTAGGAATGTATGAGAATTTCGTTTTTGTTCGCATAATATGTGAGTACGCCCCTTTCAAAGCCCTGAGCACGGGCATGTGTTCACTGAAAATATTTGCAAATTGCCCAACACATGCTCACGTTCATTTCATTCCCAAATCCCAGTTTGATTTATGCAAATTTCCTAATTTGCAAAAGTTTCTTCAGTAATCTGAATCAGCCCTGCTTTAGTCTATGGAAGAAAGTTGAGCAAATTTGGGGAGATTTATGTAGATTTGGGGAGATTGGCACAAATCTCCCAGTCAATAGCTGCTCAGTTTGCACACATTTCCCATGCAATTGCTGTACAATTTGCGCAAGTTTCCTGTTTGATCGCTGCTCAATTTCTGCAAGTTTCTGGTTTGATCACTGCTCAATTTCTGTGAGCTTCCAGTTTAATCGCTGCTCAGTTTCTGCGAGTTTCCCCTTTGATTGCTGCTCAATTTGCACAAGTTGCAGGGTTGACTCAATGGTCTTATAGGCCCCTTCCAACCCTACTTACTGTTCTATGATTCTGTGATTCTATGATTCTGTGAAGTTTCCCGTTCATGTGGAGCAAGCAGTGATTGCAAACACGAACGGGAATTGGGCATGAGATGAGGGGTGAAATGATGTTCAAAGAAGCCTGGCAATTTCAAGCATTGCTCATTCGCCCATCCCTAATCTGTGTACATATTGTAGCTGCCAATTAAGCACTGAATGGTGTGGTTTGATTGTATGCAGCAGCCTTTGCTGATGGCATTATTTCCAGTTGGGAAAGAAAACTTCCCTGTTGCCCCACCCTGTTGTGGGAGGGACTGTGACTCAGTAACGGAGCACCTGTTTTACATACAGACGGTCCCCAGTTCAGTCTTCAGAATCTCCACTTCATAGGATTAGAGAGGAAGTGCTGGGGAAGACCCTTCTTGCTGTAGACCCTGGGGAGCTGCTGCCAACTAAAGTGGTCAATATTGGGCTAGATGGACACAGAAACTGACAGGGGAATAAGGCAGCTTCCTATTTTCAACACTGTGACTTGCCATCTCATTCCAAAGCTGTCCAGGAGCTTCCATCAGGACAGCAAAAGTTGTGATTACAGTAATGCCTTGTGCATGGTGAAGCGGCCTCTGAAAAGTTTCTGGAAACGACAATTGCTTCAAAGTCCAAAGGCCAGATAGTTAATCCAGTGCCATTAAGAGGCCTTCTATTCATGGAAGACTCCATCTGTCACCAAAAGGGAACCTTTGGATCCAACTCATAGTGTGTTGAAAGTCTTAGTTCAGTTTATTGCTCCATAGTCAACCAGACTTTTACATATGCATCAAACTAAAAACACAAAGCAAAAAAGATGCAGTGTCAACATACAAAATAGTAAGGCTAGATATAATAATAGGACAATAAGTAATAGTTCAAGAAACTGCCCACAACTGATTGTATACTGACAAATATTAAATTAGCTAAAATACCGGGGCATGACTGTACAAGTCTTTACAAATGTGTGTGTTTCTTGTAGTGTGTGAACCTTTGTTGTGAAACAATCTGGACTAAATATCTCTGCCTTTTGATAGAATGTAAACAAGCCCATGAGTCAGGACTTGCAAAGAGAGAAGCATCTGTCTGTCTATCATCTATGTCATCTCTACCTTGGAATCTCAATGGGCATTTATTTCATAAGATTTTTTTAATCCCCTCTTTCCCACCCACCCCGGAGCTTCGGGTGGCATATGTGGTTCTCTCCCCCTGCCCATTTTATTCTCACATCATCCCTATGAGGTGGGCTAGACCAGAGAGAAAGTGATTGGCCAAAGGTCAGCCAGTGAGTTTAATGGCTGTGGACTTGACTCTCGGTCCAACACTACCCTCTACACCACATTGGTTCTGTGTTCTGGAGCTGATAATGCTGCCCATGTTGTTTTAAAGGCCGCTTCCAGTGCCTAATCCTATGAGGGCAAAGTCCCTGTTATTTACTAGGGTGGGAATGGAAGGTTAGGACATACTCAAAGTCAGAGTCAGTGGGGAATGTATGTTCTGGTAAATATCTTGCTGAAAATAGCAGCTGTATGTAGAGTGCTTCCTTCCATACATATAGTATGTTTGGATCCAGCCCATATAGTACAATTTATTCCATGCTTCCAAGCAGTGAAATCCAACACTGCTCCGCTTTGGAGTTTCACTCCCCACCAAATCTCTAAATCTAACAGCACCCATAATTTGCTATTGCATTTATTAAGCCCTTACCTTGCTCCTTCTCGAACAATCTCAGGGTAGTGTCCATGGTTCTGTGCCCCCGTGCCACCCCAGTTTATCCCAATAACAACACTGTGAAGTAGGTTAGCCAGAGAGAGAGAGAGGAGAGGAGAGGAGAGGAGAGGAGAGGAGAGAGGAGAGAGAGAGAGAGAGAGAGAATGAGAGTGTCTCAGTGAGTGGGGATTTCAACCTGGTTCTCCCTAGTTCTAATCTGCTACTCTCACAACTACACCAAACTGCCTCTCTGTATGAACTGGGAGAATATTGAACTTTCAGCAAACAAATCTGAGTTAGAAGAATTTGTACGAGATTTGAATTTTCCCAGAAAGGGGTAAATCAGTACTTCTGCCCTACGCACTTGAGCGGCTTTGTCCATTTATTAGTTTTCTTACAAATCATTTCTGGGGTGTGTGTGTGCAGGGGGTGCATGTGCTGCATAGGACATCACATGCCCAAATTGCACGCATGCTATATTTTCCCTCCCATTCATGCAACACAATAGTGGAGTGTGCCCTTCACGGGTGGTGACTTCGTACATGCCTTGAACAGGCTATTCCTTACCCAGGTAAAACAACTGACGTGTGCAACGCAGCTTTCAGTGTAATGTGAAAATCCCTGGAAGAGGCTACCAAGCATCAATTTGGAGAGATCACAGAGAGGGCAGGTGTGTAGAGCACCTGTCCCGGTTATTACATCAGTTGCTTCGTCCGCCTTTCCAAGGGGCATTTCTCCAGTGCTGCGAAGAACAAGAAAATCCTCCCATCTCTGGCTTGTTGTTGATGGTGTCAGTGGGGTGTGCCGTGCTTGCTGAGCGCGCCGCTCTGGAGCTGCTGGCTGGCTGGGTGTGGCTAGAAGCTGCTGTAGTGTGGAGCTTCCAGCTGTGACTGTCAGTTTCCGCTTCCCCCCTCCCCACTCCCTGGCAAACTGGGAGAGTTTGCACAAGATAGATCCTCCTTGGGAAAGATCAGCACTACTCCCCCCTCCCCAAAACAGCAGCAGCCGAAGAGATCAGTTTGGGTTTCTCCCTCCTCCCTCAGGAATGAAGAAGGGTGGGGAGGGGAGTGAAATAAAAAGCATGTGAAGAAGAGTCCCCTCCTCCCTTTCTTTCAGAGCAGCTTGGATTGGGGGGCTGGCCTTTTTCTCCTCCCCGGATTGGCTCTGGCGCTGTCTGGATCAATTCAGATGGTCTCTCCAAACACAGGGAGGAAGGAGGGAAAGCTGAAGGCACACCAGACTGTCAGAGCAGAGAGTCAGCACCCCCTAAACCACCCTGCCTGGAAACTGGATTGATTTGGGACTTAATTTTTTTTAATATATTTTTTGCCCAGCAGGGACAGCAAAACTGGCACTTTGCATAAATGCCTGCAGAACTCAAACAGGTTAGTAGATTAACTTGGTGCTTGCTTTCCCCTTTGCCGGCCTTTTTCATGTCAGGCGGGGAGTGTGTGTGGGGGGGAGAAGGTATTTGGTCTGGATGGTGTTTAATGAATGTGTGTGCATTTGGTGTTTTTATTAGCATTTTTAATGTGTCGTGAAGCAAGGAGAGCTGGTTTTTCTTCTTCTCCAGAGAAACAAGGAGAGCAATTCAGCTCGTTCAACTAAACCAGGGTTTTAGAATGTTGGGAGAACTGCTTTTTGTCTTTTGCAGTGTTAACAGTTGAAACGGGGGAGAAGCAGGCTATTGTTTCCTTTGACCTTCCAGCACTGCTTAATAAATCCAGGGAACTCTTAGAACTGTGAATGGCCAGAAATAGCTGCTGGAAATAGGGATCTTACTGATGGTGGGAAGATCTGTTGGGTTTTGCTGCGGCTGGGTCTGCTTTTGCCATGCAGTATTTTGTTAGTGTCTATAGAAAAAAGAGAATGTTGATGGAACCCCAAAGCAAAGTTGTTTTTAGGTCAGATGAGTGACACCTTCTCTGTGTTGGCTTGTTTGTGTGAGTGTGTGAGACAGTATTAGTCAATAATATTACATAGGGACTACGGAAATGCTTAAACAGATTTCTCCGTTACCTGGCCTTGCATTGCAGGGCTGATTTTAAAGAAATAAATGTTTGCAAAATTATACACTTTTCTTCGATGAGCTTTTGCTTGCTTACTTTGAGACAGCATCTTATGAAGGAACTCTAAAGAGAGAAGGAAAAGAACCCCAGTGGACTATGAAATGTGATGTTTTAAATGGGGCTATTTTGCTTTCAATCTTAATTCTGCCACCTTGTACACAGAAAATGGTACATTCCAGTGGGCATGGAAAGTAAAAGTTAGTTGCTGATGTTTTGAGTCTTGTATATATCTTGGCTATCGGGAGAAGAAAACCGCTTATCCTGCTTTGGTCTTTAGAGCTTCAGGTTGAAAGAGGTTTGAAATCAGGGTTAAATCAATGTGGTTTAAAAGATGTGTGTCTGCTGTCCTTTTGAATTTGTGCCTCCCTATCTGTACTAGATTATAGGTGGGCTGATATGTTAGGCATGTATGTTTATGTATGATGGTCCTGTCTCAGGGCTCGAGGTCTGATAGGGTGACCTTCAGCTCTGTGGCAAACCCTGTAGCTCCAAGTATTAGGAATGTACATATATGGGGTTTGTCTTTTGTGGGGATGTTGAGTTCACATTCTCCTGATGGACTAGTAGAGTTTTTTAAAAGCATATATGACCCGGGCATCTATTGTTTTTAAATTTTTCAAACGCCATTCCTCTTTGAAAGCTCGCTCATTTGTATTCCTTGTGGTGGAATACAAATGTGGACACCTGTGGACGTTGCAAGAAGTGAAAAGTATTTCTCATTGTCTTTTTGTGCCGCCTGACCTGAAACTATTTCAGCTGTCTCTTTGCATGCAATCAGCTGTTAATGTACACAAAGTTAACAACAGAAATCTGTCTCTTTGGATATTTTTCTACTGGGAAGGGGGGGGGGAGGTGGAGAGACAAAAGCATAGAGATAAGGAGTAGAATGTTAAAAAGACTGTCTAGGATTAATGTAACATCCACATATATATTTGGGCGGGAGGGAGAGAGTCAGTGACAGAAGACTGCATATATTGGGGAATTATTATTGTCTTAACTGTGTCGGATGTACTTTTCCCATGCCACTCTTATTTTTCAGGGTCAAACTAAGAAAGATTGGTGTTGTGGCTTCAATTTTAAATGGACTGTCAGGCATTTAGGAGAAGATAGATGTCTGTTTTGCTTCCTGTGCTCTTTTTGGATGGCACAGGAGACTAGATTAATTGAGGCGGTTTTTAAAGCCTGAATTCCTCACATGTTTAGAACTGCAGATGAGTGTAAGAGGGTCCTTCCTCATAAGGACATTAGTGGCTCCTGAACCCAATGCTGTCAAATAAATTTATTGTCCAACAGCAGAGGTTTCACAGGCTGGGGATGAGCAGTTATAAATCCCCCTCCTCCAAACCACATACAGTGGCTGATAACATAAATCAGCCAGTGTAGGGGAAGAGAGTGAGAGCTCATTTGAAACGTGTTTTGTGTGTACACCCCAAAATATAAAACCTGGAGGCCAAAATTGATGTGACGTGGGAATCCATGATCCAAGCTCCTGGACGGAATGTTTAACCCTTTTTTCCTACACCATTTTCCTGTTTGAGACCCCCACCCCAAGTTTCTACCAGCCTCTTTGAGGGGGGAAAAGACACATGATGCAGTCTTAACAGCAACTTCAAGGTGTGTGTGTGTGTGTGTGTGTGTAATTTTGAACAGGAAAATAGTTCTGGGGGAGGGGTAACCTCTCTTCCATGGCTGCTGCTCTGATCAAACTTGGAATTTCCCCACAGCTACTTTTTGAGTTACAAAAATAAAATGTCAGGGGAGATGATCATGTATCGCCTATGTGATGTCTGTAATGAATTTTAGGGTTTGCAATGTTAGGTGCATATCTATTATTACATTTATATCCTGCTTTTTTCCTCTTGCAAGGAACCCAAGGTGGCTTGTGTGGTCCTCCCCCCACTCCATTTTATCCTCACAACAAACCTGCAAGGTAGGTTAGGTTGAGAGTCAGGGACTGCCCCAAAGCCACCCCCAGTGAATTTGATGGCTGAGTGGGGACTAGATTAATGTAGCAAGGTTGCAAATTGCTTAGTTAAAAGCCTTAAAGCATTATGTGGGGCTGCCCTTAAGGCTGTTCTGAAGCTGGAACTAGTGTAGAATGCAGCAACTCGGCCCCTTTCAGTGTGCAGCTCCTTTGCTGAGGGAACTGCACTGGCTGCCTATTCGCTACCGGGCCAGGTTTAAGGTTTTGTCATTGGTGAGTAAAGCCCTAAACAACTTGGGACCAGGATATCGAAGATAGCATCTTCTTCCTTACCAACCTGCCCAGTCACTGAGGTCATTGGAGGACATGCTCCTGGTGGTTCCACATGGACCTATGGCCTGACTGGAGTCCACCCAGAAAAAAGCCCAGTGTGGTGGCTCCCATCCTATGTAACTCCCTGCCTCTGGAGGTCCAGCAGGTACCAACCCTTGTTTTTGGCACTTCCTGAAAACAGCTCTTTTGGAAGCCTTCCTTGGTTAACCAGCCTTGTTTTTTTTTGTTTTTGTTTTTAAGAATAAATTTAATATAATGCTTCATTCTTTTTATCTTTTGTTCATTTTATCTCTCGTTCTGGAATCTGTTAAGATGTGGAGCCATATACAAATGTAGTAGAATCATAGAATAGTAGGGTTGGAAGGGGCCTACAAGGCCATCGAGTCCAACCCCCTGCTCAATGCAGGAATCCAAGTCAGAGCATCCCTGACAGATGGCTGTCCAGCAGCTCCAACCTCATCTTGAATGCTTCCAGTCTGGGAGAGCCCACCACCTCCCTAGGTAATTGGTTCCATTATCGTATCGCTCTAACAGTCAGGAAGTTTTTCCTGATGTTCAGCCATAATCTGGCTTCCTGCAACTTGAGCCCGTTATTCCATGTGCTGCAGTCTGGGATGATGGAGAAGAGATCCTGGCCTTCCTCTCTGTGACAGACTTTCAACTTCAAACTTGAAGAGCGCTATCCTATCTCCCCTCAGTCTTCTCTTCTCAAGGCTAAACATGCCCAGTTCTTTCAGTCTCTCTTCATAGGGCTTTGTTTCCAGTCCCCTGATCATCTTTGTTGCCCTCCTCTGAACCCTCTCCAGCTTGTCTGCATCCTTCTTAAAATGTGGTGCCCAGAACTGGACACAGTACTCCAGATGAGGCCTAACCAGTGCTGAGTAAATAAATAAATAATAAGTAAAGCATTAAAAGATCTTAACGACACCTAAGGGCCACCAATGTTGGTGCCTCATGAACCTGTTGGGGGTGTGTGTTTCCATAAAAGGGGGCACCACCAGTGAAAAGGCCCTCTCTCTACTTGACACCTGCCCAAACTGAGAGATCCTCAAGGTCAGGCAAATTCATATGGATAAAGGGGTCCTTCAGATCCTAGTCTGACGTCATGGGTGATTACCTAAACATATGCTTGAAGAGGCCCTTATTCTCCCATGTGATGTCACTTTTGCCCCTGAAGGAGCTACTCAAGGCTGACTGGAAATCTCAACACGTTGGTGCCTGTCCAGAGGGCTTGCTGTACCTGGAGTTGGCACCCACTTTATGCTGGTGACAGCAACACCCAAAAAGCAACTTTCGTTGAGATAGAATAAACAGCCTTTATGCCAGAATCGGGTGGTACTGGCCAGCATGGCAGGGAGCTAAGCTCCTTTTAGGTCCAAACTCCAAATCAAAGAGAGCAGAAAAATGCTAAGGAAGGCAACCGCTAAAGAGGACTGGTTGTAGCTAACCCATCTCTGCTCGAGAAGGAGGGGGAAACCCACACCTTAGCAACTCATATGCTTCTCATCAAATTATACCCAACTTGCTTGGTTGACGTTTCTTGTTCCGAAAGAAGAAAGACAGCTCTATAGAGCAAGCATGAAATTAGAGTTGTTTTGCTTAAAAGGGTAAGAAAAGGGGCACCCACATAGCTAAGCTGTTTATAGGCAAGCCACCTGGATCAAAGGAAAGTGCTGTTTGCTCCCCATGGGCTTTTGTGAAACTCAATCTGTATAGTAGGTGTTGTAACTCAATATACTGGGAAGTACAGATTAGCGTCAGCATGCCCATCACAATTTTGTGTATGCCTCCTTCCAAATATCTAATATCACTGCTCTTTATTGGGTGTCTGAATTGTGTAGTTCTGTTTCGTTTTGGATTCGTAAAACAATTTGTCAAATGGGGCTGGTTCTTACCAATTTATTGTTGTTGTTGATGATCTAAGTACATGAAAAGAACTCCATACGATCAGTGTCTCTAAAAGCAAGAAGGCCTTTACACCACAAAAGCGAAGTCCTTCAGTATATCAAGAATGTCAGAAGAGTCCTGATGGATTAGACCAAGGGTCCATCCAAGTTACCATTATGTTCCCTGCATTGGCTAGTCAGATGCTTCTGGAAAGCCCACAAGCAGGGCATGAAGGCCTCAGCCCTGCTTTTTATTCCCCGGAAACTGAGATTCAATGGTATAGTCAGGACCTGCAACAAAATGTTGCAGTGTATCCTCACCTAGCAGGAGTGCTCCTGTTCAGGGTTCCAGCTGGTCATTCCGTCCAAGCAGGGAATGCACGCTTCTCTATTTCTCCCAACATGCTCGGCCCTCACTGGGCTGTTTTGGTTATTTGTTGCCTTCTTTTTTGTTTCTACTTATATACTTCTGCAAACTGTGGGGTTCCCCTGAGCATGCTGATCATTCTTTCATTTCATTTCATTTATTATATTTATATACCGCCCAATAGCCAAAGCTCTTTGGGCAATTTACAAAGATTTAAACCATTAAAAATACATTATACAAAGCATAAACACCATTTATATCGTAACATATAGACAAGACAACAGACACACAAACAGTACTGTGCAAAAGTCTTAGGCCACCATTAGATTTGTTGTTTTAGCAATGGTATAATGACCATATATAATTATTTCTCAGTCTCTTCATTAGAATACAACCAGAAAATACAGGAAATTTGTATGCAGTGTTCAACAATAGAAAAAAAAATCAGAAAAAACAGCTTCCATAGGCTAAAGTGGCAAGTATTTAGTGTGACCTCCCCTTACACTAGAGTAACAGCAGGCGCCTGGCCAGGAATGGTCTTCTTGGAAGGGTAGCAGCCAAGAAACCACTTTTGTGGAAAGGGAACAGGGTGAAATGGCTAAGATATGCTAAAGCTCACAAAGATTGGAATGAGGATCGGTGGAAAAGAGTATTATGGAGTGATGAATCCAAGTTTGAAATTTTGGGGTCCAATTGTCGACAATATGAATGAGTGCTTGCAGCCTTCAGTGAAATATGGTGGAGGGTCTGTCCTGGTTTGGGGCTGCATTTCTGCCAGTGGTGTTGGCGATCTTGTCCGTATTGATGGGATCATGAATGCTGAAAAGTAGAGACAGGTTTTAATTCATCATGCCATTCCTTCTGGAAAGCGCCTGATTGGGAATGGTGTCATTTTTCAGCATGATAACAATCCCAAGCACACCACTAATGCAGTGAAATCATATTTAGCGAGGAAAACAGCTGATAAAACACCGACAGTCATGGACTGGCCTCCACAGAGTCCAGACCTGAATATTATAGAGGCAGTATGGGATCACCTGGACAGAGAAAGAAATAAAAAACAATCTACATCTAAAGAAGAACTCTGGGAAGTGCTGAAAGAAGCCTGGTATAATATACCAGAAGATTACTACAGAAAACTTCAGGACAGTCTCCCCAAAAGAGTTCAAGATGTGCTTAGAGCCAAGGGAGGTCACACTAAATACTGACTTTTGCCTGTACATATTTCCTGTATTTTCTGTTTGTATCTTAATACAGAGACTGAAAAATAATCATGGATGGTCATTAAAACTTTGCTAAAACAACAAAGCTGGTGGTGGCCTAAGACTTTTGCACAGTACTGTATATCTAAAGCAATTTTAAACAATCAACAATAAGAAAAGTCTAGGATCTGATTAAAACCTCATCACATGCTGCCAAACATCTGAGAGAAGGGTCTTAACCCAGTGCCAAAAAGATAACAATGTTGGTGCCAGGTGGGCCTCATCGGGGAGATGGTTCCATAAGTGGGGCACCACCCCCAAGAAGGCCTCTCCTTTGTTGCTGCCTACCACACCTCCCTCGGAGGAGGTACCTGGAGGAGGGCTTTAGATGCTGAGCATAGTGATGGATATTTCATGCCAGGAGAGGTGCTCCATGAGGTATTGTGGCCTTGACACATGTAAGGCTTTATAGATTAAAACCAGCACCTTGAATTAAGCTCGGAAACATATAAGCAGCCAGCCCAAGCGGGCCAGAATTGGTACTATATGTTCGGGACTTCTTGTTCCTGTGATCAGTCTGGCCCCCGTGTTTTGCATGGGCCTCAGGTTCTGAGCTGTCTTCGAAGTAGCGCCACGTAGAGTGCATTGCAGTAATCTAACTTGGAGGTTACCAGTAACCCCATTTTGGCTCTAATCCAATCACCACATCAATTCACTATCAGAGAGGCTTTTGCTGCCTTTAAACGTTTAGTTCTTGTGACTAATAGCCACGAATAGACCTTTCTTCCATGGATTTGCCTAATTGCCTTTAGAGCCATCTGTGCCAATGGCCATCTCACAAGGAATTCCATAGGTGATTTATTTGTTTGTTTGTTCAAGTTATATCCTGCCTTTCCACCAAAAATGGTGCTCAAGGCAACTACCATTCATAAAATACAGATTAAAACAAGAACTGAACTAAAATGTAACATAAAAACAGATCACTTAAAACACAATAAAAGAAACAAACTGCACCCAAGCAGACATCTGCTTTGAGGAGTAAAGCTCTGGTTTATAAACAGGCTAAAAGAAACTATCCATTTGTAGGGTTTTAGCACGCAGTCCGTCTAGATAGCTCAAGTAACATTGCAACTATTTAACAGCCAAATAAGAGCAACCAAGTCATAAAACATTCTCATAAAAGCCAAATTCCAGATGAATTGAAGCCCAGCATCCCAATCCCTTCTGACCGGGAACCACCGTCATGACAACATTGGCCCCAACTATTACTTAGAGTTCTTCTGGAAACACATCATAGCTCATGGCTTTGCCCCCAATTCCAAGGACTACAAACTTACAGCTTGATGGGGTTGCCTATGGGGAAGAAACACCCCCAAGAGATCTAAAAGTGGCAATCAAGGAGCTGCAGGGTGTGTCAGGATAGTTCTTCATGGTAGCCTTCTGGTTGCCCCATTTCCAAAAGAGATAACATAAAGCTGGGAAAGGTGCATATAAGGTTGGCCAAAATGATCAAGGGGTTGGCACAGCTTCCCTCTGAAGAAAAGATTAAAACAAGGGTGGCGAAACCTTCTCCCCACTCCCAAAGTCTCATTCTCTCAGGTGTAACCTTCTGGGAGCCACGTTCTGTCATGGGTGGGACCAGAGCCAAAACTGGGACTATAGCCTCCTCTTTCTCACGCACACGCACACCCCCCCATTCATCAATCCATCTTCCTTTTCTCTCTCCCTTTCCCTCCCAGTTGCCATCCTTTCCTTAGCCTCCCCCCCCGCCCCATGGCAATTAAGTTTAGAAAAGAGCTTCAATTCATGGGGGGGATTTGGACGGGGGTTGCAGCTTGTGGGGAGGGAAAGGTAGCCTTTCCTTTCCCACCTGAAAATTCACACACATACATACACACACACACACACACACACACACGTGAAAGGTTTTTGTTCCCCATCCTTGATGTACAGTATTTGGGGCTTTTTAGAAAAAAAGATGATTAAGGGAGCGATCCTATGGGGATAGGTGGCCGCCTCCAAACTCGTGGGCAGCCATCTACCCAATGCACAGGGGATCGTCTCCTCCATGCTCCAGCTGCCCTGGATTCTCAGCTTGATGGCTGATTTCGGCTGTCTAGCCGTGGGAGATTGGAACGTTGGGGTGAGGAGGCTGGATGACACATAGGAAGTGTTGTACCAGCACTTCCACACTCCCCGCCCTGGGAATGCCCCCTTTTGCCCCGCTCCACACTGCTCTTATGAGCACAGAGCACAGAGATGATCCACGCTGCCTACAAGGAGGCGTGAGGGGGATGGGGAGGCGGTTCTCCAGGAACTGACCCATCCTATGGCCATCTAGCTGCTGTCTAGCAGCCATGCGCCCTAAGGTGGTAAGTAGAAGAGGTTCATAAAACTATGCCCAGGGTGGAGAAAACAGATAGAGAAGTAACTTTTCTTACTCTCTAATAAGACCAGAACTTGTCAATCAATTTCATTGTGTGACCTCAATAGATTCAGAGCTGGGGATGTATGAGAATTTCATTTTTGGTCACCAGACATGTGAGTAAGTCCTGTTCGAAGCTCCACGTGCAAGCGTGTGTCCGCTGGCAAGATTTGTAAATTGTTGAACATGTGCTCACGTTCATCTCATTCCCGATTTCCAGTTTGATTTGCACAAAGTTCCTCAGTAGACTGAATCAGCCCTGCTTTAGCCTGTGGAGAAAAGTTGCACAAATTAGGAAATTTGTACAAATTTTGGTTAAGTTGCACAAATCTCCCATTTGCTCCGATTCCCAGTTTGATTTGCACCAAGTTCCTCAGTAGCCTGAATCAGCCCTGCTTTAGCCTGTGGAGGAAAGTTGCACAAATTAGGAAATTTGCACAAATTTTGGTTAAGTTGCGCAAATCTCCCATTTGCTGCTCGATTCGCACAAGTTTCCTGTTCGCACAGAGTGAGAAGCAATCACAGACGGGAATCGAACATGAGGCAAGTGGCGAAACAGTGTTCGGAGACTCTTGTTTGCCCCTCCCTATTCATGGCACACAAAAGAAGGGTCTTGACTAGAGATGTACAATTTCCAGAAATGTTGAAGCCATGGGGGAAAAAAATTGTGTTGTTTTTTTTTTTTAAATTGAGAGTTTGGAAAGATTGAAAAATAAGCAATATTTATTTTTGGCGCTCTTAACAGATCTAAAGTCACCTTGTTGCTTTAAGACAGCCTACCTCAACGTGGTGCCCTCCAGATATTTTGGACTTCAGCTCCCATCAGCCTCAGGCAGCATGGCTAATGGTCAGGAATGCTGGGCACTGTAGTCCAAAACATCCAGGGAGCACCAGGTTGGGGAGGGCTGCTTTAGGAACATAAAGCAGCTTTTCTATTCCTAGAGTTATTTCATCTATTAGTTTGCTCATGAAATTTATCATTATATTTTAAAACGTTTAAAAGTAAACTCAGTTAGTAAATTTGTAATCATTGCCTGAATAGATTAAAACTACTTTAAAAACTACAGCATCAGAAACACGGGATTCTATAGAACAAAACCCAAGCTGTCAAGAATGCACATTTACTGCCAAGAATGCACAATGATGACTCTACTCACACGTTGGGAAACAACCTAAATGTCTATCAGTAAAATATACTTTAGATCAATAATTTTAATAAGGAATGAAAAAACTAATTATGGCCGGAATCTTACAGAGAGGATTAAAAATATATACTTTTCCCCATGGCTTCATTATTTCCAGACATTTTACATCTCTAGTCTTTCTATAAAACTGTTTTTATTACATAGTTTTTTTAGAAATCATTTAGAGGGGACTAAAGGCTGGGTAACAATATATAAATATTTTGTCTTAAATTCTAAAAGAAAATATTTCATAAGCCAAAGCTGTTCAATTTTTCTAGTTTTGGGGGAAAAAACAAAAATGGTCCTTGGGAAAAAAATGGGGGGAAATTCCCCCTCCCAAAAAATATTTTTCCATTTTTTCTACAGGCCTTCACATCTCTAGTCTTCACACAACACATAATCCATACTTGGGATTCATTGCCACACGAGTGGAATACAACAGAGCTATAAGCACTACATGGAAGGGCCTGATTTGGCACAGGGGTTCCTAGCCTCCTAACCTTGTACTGGATTTTGGGGAGGAGAGTGCTGGAGATTCTCTCTGTCTCTCTCTTTTAAGACCCTACAAGAAAGAAATTATGGACTTGAGCACGCTCCGGGAGAGAGCGCAGGACAGGAAGGCCTGGCGTGCTATGGTCCATGGGGTCACGAAGAGTCGGACACGACTGAACAACAACAACAAAAGAAAGAAATTGCAGTATTGAATAACAATAAACGACAAACGATAGGACTTATTTTCTGCGCTTCTCACTGTTGGGATAACCTTTGCTTGTTTAAATCAGGTGGGCAATAGGGGTGAAGCCCTGTTCTTCAAAGATTTGCAATCAATAACCTTCTCTCCTCCCTAAGAAGCACTGATTCTTGCCAAGGATAACCAAAACAGAGGCACACTGGAATTACTAAGCAAAGCAGATGACCCAAGCAAATGACTGAATGCTTTGGGAAGGGAGGAGTTGATGAAAAGCAGGTGCATTCAGCGTAATTCTTCTAAAACCTGTCTGCAGTGAAATCTAAATAAACTTTTTAATCTGAAAAGTAGCAGGAGAAACATCAGGAAAATGTCTGTCTTGGTAATGACAGATAATGGTAAAAAACAAAACAAAGCTAGAATGAAAGTTTAGGCCCCAACCTAACAAGGGAAAGATTAGGCACTCTCTACAATTGAACCCATTTGTCATTCTCACAATGTATTCTAGCTGCAATCTTAAACACACTTAACTGGAAGTAGGCTCCATTGAACTCAATGGGACTTGCTTCTGAGTAGGTATGCATAGGATTGCACTGTCAGAATGTGTGTGCATATTACTATAATGCTCTACATGGGATTGCTTTTGGCTACCCATTTGTTTCTCAGATCAATTCCATATTTTCACCTTTAAATCCCTGAACAGTCTGGGATCATAGCATCCGAGAACCACCTGCACTCATATGAAGATGCCTGACCCTTAAGATAATTTGCTGAGGCCCTGCTTTATGTCCTGCTGCTCCGGATTTTTGACAGGAGGCTTGAGGCTTTTTCAGTGGTGGCACCAAGATGGTGGAAAACCCTGCCAAAGGACCTTTGTTTGGCCCTGTAGCTGCTCATCATTCACCGGGCAGCTAAAACCTTTCTCACTTTTAGATGCAGCATTTTGAAATGTGTGTTTTGTTTTTGCTGTTATTTTATTTTGTTTGGAATTGTGCTTTAATTTTAGTTTTATTGCATTTGGTTTATTTTATGTTTTATTATTATTTTTTGAAAGATGTTTAAACTGCCCCTCATCACAAGTGATTCCAAGGGAGTTTGCAAATGTGATTAATGTGGTCGGTATTGTTTTCGATCGTGTTACAGTTGCTAGCTCTCTTGAGTATATTTTTTAACATAGAAAGAAGGGTAAAAAGTATTGCACAAAGATTTTAGCATGACCAAGAAACAGAACCCAGGGCAGAGTGATGCAGTTAAGAACATGCTTGATTCTCATTGGCAGGGGTCTTTACACCAGAGGTGTTACTAAATGCTTTCATGTCCTCTCATATAACTGAATGGTTGCCAGTCACTCCAAGGTGTGTGTGAACCTTTGGACTTGAGGATGCTGTGGCAGCGAGGGTACTACCCCCCTGTCAATGGGGAGCATGACCCTCAATGACAGTGACCTGCAGTGGGAATTCTCCTCACTGCTCACTCCAGCCATCATTTATTTAAGGACCAATCCTATCTTGCTATTTGTTGTGACCAAGAAGCAGAAGTCAGGTGGCTACATGTGGTTCCCAGGTGGTCTCCCCTCCAAGCACTGACTAGACCCAGACCTGCTTAGCTTCCGCAAGTTGGCTGCCTCATGCGCCTTCAGGCCATGCCCTGGGCAGTGTTAAGTTTCGTTCCTACCCCCAGTGGTGTCCCCTGCTTTCTTCTATACAAGTGAACAGTTTTATAGCTGAAGAACAGTAAACAGGCCTCACGTTAAAATCCCTGGTGGCCAGAGAAACATCTTGGAATTGCTCAAGACTTGGATGTGGAAATATTTCAGATCTTCTGTGTAGCGACCTGCTGAACTTTCTGAACTTTCTGTTTCTTTCAAGAATAGGCCTTAAAAAAAAAAACTTATGTAGTTTGACTCTGTCCAGGCAGAGGAGGCTTGGATACAATGGCAGCGTTTGTTTCCCAGGCATGTTTTCTTAATTGTTCTGTAGTTGGCTTTTGTTTATTTGTTTTTAAAACTTCAGTTAAAGATTGTGGCCCAGTTTATATATTCAGTAGAATCAAGTGGTAAAGCTTTTTCTGGACTGCATCTCTTAATGACATATATACATGTTTCGAATGGCCCCCATGAACAAAGATTCCATGAATGAATGAATGAATGAATGAATATATATAAAATAAATAAAAAAACCCTAACATGTTGGGGAGATAGTCTATTTTTCTGCATGTGGAGAGTCATTCCCACATTTAACCTCTCTCTCTCCACCCCCCCCCCCATATTTTACTTGCCAATCTCATGAACATCCTGGTTACTTCTTTTTCATGTATTACATAGCTGCAAACTCAGGTTTGCCACTAGCACTGAATATTTGTATTTATTTGTTACATTTATATCCTGCCTTTCCTCCAAGGAGCCCAAGACATGATCCTCCTCCTCCTCTCCATTTTATCTTCAAAACAACCCTGTGAGGTAGGCTAGGCTGAGAGTCAGTGACTGGCCCAAAGTCACCCAGTGAGCTTCATGGCCAAGCAGGGATTAGAACCCAGGTCTCCCAAGTCCCAGTCCAACACTTTAACCGCTACACCACACTGGTTGTCAGTGGGAAGTCACAGCCAGTTTTGGCTATTGTACAGAGTGCCTCTTTTGCCTTGACTTATGAGTGGGAGGTGTGGTTAGGACCTTCAAAGGGCAGTGTTTCTGGGACTCTGACCGCCATCGCTAGTAAGGGGGAGGAGTTCGGAATTCTTTATTACTTACCCAGTGTTACTGCGCCACAAAATACTGTCAAGGTTCACTGTGGGTTCTTACTCGAACACCAAAAGGACTAGTGCTCTATATTAGGGATGGAGAACCAAGGATAGTCGAGCGCACTGTCATTCTCTGAACAGCTTGATTTGGCTCACTCCCATTCTCATATGCAGCCTGTTTTCCAATTTGTTCTAACAGGAAGAGCTTTTGAAAAAGTTGCGCATTTTTCAAGTTGTGCATTTTGCAAACACGAGCACATGTTCAGGAATTTGCAAACATTTTCAGAGAACGTGAGCTCCATTCATGTTTGGGGTTGCAAATGGGGTTATTTTCAAGGGATTTGTGGACTGAAATTAAATTTCATACATCCCTGCTCTATATGCCAGGGTGTTAAGGAAAGTAATGGAAGTTTTTGATATGTGAGGAGAGCAGCTGTTTGGCTGCTACTTTCTGCAAAACCTTCGTTGCTTATAATGTAAGCTTTCTGTGCACTTTATATTGTTCCGAATTTTTTGATTCACTCAGCAACTCTGAAAATTCTCATCGCAGACTTTCAGCAAGGGCCACCTGAGTGACCTTCCCCTGCTTTCTGAATCTTTACGAACAATGATTTGATTATCTCCAGACTTCCTTATTATATCAACCCTTTTACAGATGAATATGCTTGCTATGCAAGGATAATTTTTAATAAGGGGGAAATAGCAAATATTTGTTGGTCTTGCCTTTTCTAGGGACCTAAATATTTCAGCCAAGAGCTGATTTTTTTTTTTTTAAATAGAGCTCTTTTTTTTTTTTTAAGAGCTGGCATATACCATGTTAGACCATGGACTATCGAGTCTAGTATTGTCTACTCTAGCCTCCCCAACATGGACACCTTCCTCCAGATGTTTTGGACTTCAGCTTCCATCAGCATGAGCGAGCATGGCCAATGGTCAAGAATCCAGGGAGTTGGGAGGGCACCATGTTGGGGAAGGCTGATTTACACTGACTGCCAGCAGTTTTTCAGGGTGTCAGACAGGAGTCCCTTAGCCCTGCTAACTGCAGGGGTGGACAACTTGGCTTATATTTCCCATTATCTCTCACCATTGCCTATGCTGGTTAGGGCTGATGGTACTTATAGCCCTGAACATCTGGAGGGCCAGAAGTTGTCCACACCTGGGCTAAGGTTTGAACTGGCTCTACCAGTCATTTCTCAGAATTTCCTTCTAGAATTTATATCCTGCCTTTCTGCAAAATAACATAGGTGGCTAAAAATCATAATTAAACAACATTGCATGATATCGGTTTTAATTGAACTAAAAAAACAACACAGTAGACATCAACACCAGCAGTAGAGAGTCGAAAACAGATGCAAAATCTGATTTCAAGATATGTCTTTAAAAAACCCCACACACACTTGGACTATTTTTATTTATTTTATTTATGTTGATATTTATAGGCAACTCACAAAGTATTAAAACATACAATTCATTTATAGCATAATTACAAGCATGATTTGACCTTGTGTGTTGCCTTTCAGCCATTGCTGCTTTAGACCTTTTGAGGCTACCAGCATTAAGTCAATTCCTGTATTTCATAATTCCTTGATAAAAAGGCCATGTGTGGGGGTTGGGGGTGGGGTTTACTTTTGAAGAATGAATCGCCTCTGTTCCGTGTTGATTGGTTTGTGTGTTATCATGACTTGGCTGTTTCCTTTCGACTTGATAATATTCAACAATACTGACATTCAGCCAAAGAAATTCAGTGCCCGAGACTGGCTTATCACCTTTTTATTCTTTTATTGCTGCTTGTTTTTATACAGCACCATTGTAAATCACTCTTTGTAAAAACAAAAAAGAAAAGAAAAGGGAGGGGGATCTGTATCCCACAAGAACTCTGTAGAGTCCAGAACATTAATGAAAGGGAGACATTTGGACTTAATGAGTAATACAGTCTCACTCCTCATTGTATATTATCCTCACAACAATCCGGTGAAGTGGATTAGACCAAGTAAGAGTAATTGTGCATGGTGTAGAGAAAGTGGATAGGGAGAACCAAGGTCATCCAAAGAAGCTGAATGGTGGGAAATCTCAAACCTGCAGTGTATGGACTTTTCAAACTTTTTATCTAAAAGTTGAGTCATGCTTCGAGTTGACATAGGTAAGCCATTGGCTATGAGATAGAAGGAATGGTGTTCCTCCCTTCTCTTCCTGTTGTATCCAGTAACCGACTGAAGTAGACGAAACAGACAAGCTATACAAGAGTGATTTTCTGGTCTGATTTTGAAAACTAATGTAACAAAACTGAATGTTTTGGGGTTATAGTTATGGTGGGAGATTCGGGATGTATACGAGGAAGTACTTCTTTACTCAATGTATAGTCAAACTGTGGAATTAGCTTTCAGTTTGGATGTCTTTAAGAGGTAATTAGGCAAATTCATGGGTGCTAAGGCTGTCAATGGCTGTTCATCCTGACGACTATATATTACTTCCAGTTTTGGAGGCAGTATGCCTCCGAATATCAGTTTCTGGGGAACATGAGCAGGAGGGTTCCATTCCTACTTCACACTGGGGCATTTGGCTGTCCACTGTGGGATCAGAATGCTGGTCTAGATAGCCCTTTGGTCTGATCCAGCAGTCCTCTTCTTATGTTCTTGTGATTGGTTCAGTGTTATAGTGTTATAGGGACTATTGCACTGCCAGAGGCATTAACAGAGGCAACTAAAAGGATCAAGGGGCTGGAGTAACTCCCCTATAAGGAAAGGTTACAACAGCTGGGATTGTTTAGCCTGGAGAAAAGGCAAGTAAGGGAGACATGATAGAGGTGTACAAAATTATGCATGGTGAGGAGAAAGTGGATAGGGAGACATTTTTCTCCCTCTCTCCTAATACCAGAACCCAATGGGGTCATCCCATGAAGATGATTGGTGGGAGATTCAGGACAGATAAAAGGAAGGACTTCTTTACACGGCAGAGTTAAACTATGGAATTTGCTACCACAAGATGTAGTGATGGCCATCAAATTGGATAGCTTTAAAAGGGGGTTAGGCAAATTCATGGAGGAGAAGGCTATCAATGGCTAGTAGTCCTGATGGCTGTATGCGGGATCAGAGGCAGTATGCCTGTGTATCCCAATTGCTGGGGAAGAGAGGGCGCTGTTGCACTCATGTCCTGCTTGGTTGGCCAATTGTGAACAGAACGCTGGACTAGATGGACCCTGGTCTGATCCAGCAGGGCTCTTCTTATGTTCTTAAAAGTTTGCATCTGAATGAAGATCAGCGCTAATTATGAGACTGTGATACAGACATTTCAGGACTTTTGCACCCCAATGTAAATTAAAACTTGTTCAGTTTTGCATGAGACCATTAGAAGAAGGGGGAAACTGTTGAATCTCTTATTATAGATCATGCAATACAGTGCTATGCATGTTTACTCAGAAGTAAGTAAGTAAGTATAGGATTGTAAGTAAGTAAGTATAGGATTGCATTGGGGCAGCACAATCTTATGCATATTTACTTGGATGTAAGTCCCACGGTGTTCAGTGGGGCTTACTTCCTAGTTAGCATGTTTTCGATTTCAGCCATAAACTGATAAGCCAGACATGCAGTTTTGTAAGAATTGCAGATTCACTCTTCAGAGCTAGAACTGTAATTAGTACCAGGGATTTAGGCCTTAAGAAAGAATACGGACACCAATTTAAACTTGGAAAAGGCAATTAGAATCACCCAAGCTGCAGAGCTGAACCCGGACAGACTGGAAGCTTTGGAGGGGCTGAAAACAAAGCCCTGTGAGGAGAGACTGAAAGAACTGGGCATGTTTAGCCTTGAGAAGAGAAGACTGAGGGGAGATATGGTACCGCTCTTCAAGTACTTGAAAGGTTGTCACCAAGAGGAAGGCCAGGATCTCTTCTCCATCATCCCAGAGTGCAGGACACGGAATCATGGGCTCAAGTTACAGGAAGCCAGATTCCGGCTGAGCATCAGGAAAAACTTCCTGACTGTTAGAGCAATACAACAATGGAACTGATTCCCTAGGGAGGTGGTGGGCTCTCCCACACTGGAGGCATTCAAGATGAAGCTGGACAGCCACTAGTCAGAGATGCTTTGACTTGGATTCGTGCATTGAGCACGGGGTTGGACTCGATGGTTTTATAGGCCCCTTCCAACCCTTCTATTCTATGATTCTATGATGAAGGAAATGCCAGCAGCACACTGGATCAGAGAGTCTCAGAAACAAATGAGCATTCAAAATCAACAGCTTGGATGTCTTCAATTTGAACAACACAAGAGACAGTTGGACTGAATCTGCAGAAGCCTACATAGACGATTGCCTGTGCTGTGGAAGCAGCAAAGATTATGGTAGTGGCTTACCTTTGGACAGACTTGCCATATCCGCAAATCAACTTTGCAAGAAGTTTGCAGGCATGTATGGACTGGCCTTAGAAAGCGACTAAAGGTTCTGCATGGTGGAGAAAACACCAACTATCTGTTCACGGAGAAGACTACAGCACCAGCACAAGAGAGTGGTTTTCCTGGGAAGTTTGTATGTTTGTAATCAGCATCAAGTGACCGCACAATTACTTTAAACATGAATGGAACTGTATTTGTTGTAAGGATATTTGGACCTGAAAAATATCAAGCAGTAATTCTTATTAAGATGTCGTACAGTCTGGAAGGACTGGGACATGTTGATGTTCAGGATCTAATTTGAGATTTCTTTATTGGTGTTGGAAAGCTCAGAGCAGAATATCACAGAGAATGGGCTGGATCCTCTTGTCCTATGCACTTAGAAATGTCCCTCAGGCTCTTAGAGAAAAGCTAAACAAAGAACTGGATAGATTGATGGAGCTCGACATCACAGTGAAATTCATGGAAACCACAGAACAAGGGTACTTTGAAGTTATACATGTTACAACATCCTCTCCTTTAGCTACCTCAGAGTTTTGGTCAGGTGGTAGGTAATACTCAACAGAGAGACAAAGTATTTTAAATATAGTAAATGCCTGTGCTGCAGAACAGTTAATCATGGTGTTGGCTAGAGAAAAGGTAGTTGTTACTTAACTATGAATGATTTCTCAGGATCTGGTGAATGACTTAGTTAACTGACCTGCTTGGGAACAGGGAGCAGACTACTCTCAAATCTATATATCATAGAATAGTAGAATCATAGAATAGTAGGGTTGGAAGGGGCCTACAAGGCCATCGAGTCCAAATATGCAAGTGAAAAGTTGCCATCATGTTCAACATGGTCAATTTAAATTCGCATTCGCAGTCACCCTTCATGCATGGGCTTTGCCATTTCATAGCTGGCAGTTGGAACCCCATGCATGGCTAAATTGCAGCCATCACGGGGTGATGCAAATCTGGGGTGGGCAATAATTATTAATTTGGGTGCTAGTTCTCAAGAGCCAGAAAGAGAGAATGAAAAGGAGAGGAAGAATTTACTTGGTCCATATGTTGCCCTCCTGCTGTCTCCGACAAAGTATTTTTTTGAAGGAGTAAGCTGTGACTTCAAAATATATTAAGATTTTTTGCTTGATGCTTTCTAGCGGGCACCATATTGATTTACAAACTTAAATATAGTAGGCATTTCCTGGATGCATTTCAAAAGAGATCATGCAAGCATATGTAAAACTTTCCTGGGTTAGAAGCTTTTTCTTGCTTTCTTCTTTTGAAAAATTCAACACTCTTGACAGGTACCTTGGTGGATATTTAATAACAAGCAGCACTGCATATTAATGCATACTGTTAATCTTATTTAGTGTCTTCCTGAGCTTCAGCGGTAGATGCACACAATTCACTGTATAGTGTTACAGGAATGTGAAGACAATCTCAGACGAAAAGGTTGAAGAAATTCAACCTCCATGGCTTAAGGTGCATTTTCACAACCACTGAAGTGTGCGTGAACATGCAACCCGTGTTGTCACTTCAGCCCATGTTGAGCTGATGGTGTGCATCGGTACATGGAATTCAACGGAGGACAAAGCATTGCGGCCCCACATTCATGGTAGTTTTGGAATGGTGTGCCAAAAATTGAAATTTGGCATACGGGAGAAACTACGTGCAACCAGTCTGGCAACAGTTGGAGCAGCAGGGTGTTAGCACTGTTTTGGCTCTTCTGTGACTGCCACAAGCTGAAATGGTTGTGTGGACATGCACTTATAGGGCTTCAGGATGTTAAGTGGGAACATTCTTTGTTTGCTCGGTCTAGGGACTGTGTAAAATCCGCGCGGTCTGCCTTTCACAGATTGTCAGGCGCTTTTTGTTCCATTGCCTGCTCACAGACAGATGCATTTTCTTTTTTTTTTGGCCATGTGGAAAAATGCGCAAATAATTACATAAGGGGTTTCATCATAATTTACATAGTTTACCTTAGTATGTAACATTTAGCATACTGTCCCCCTCTCCATTCAACTTTTCTTCACCAGAAACTTGCATATTCTCCTATGAATAAATATGCCTACATTTTGGGAAAGTAAAAAAAGAAAAAAGGAAAAAAAAAAAGATCTGAAAGTCCACAGGCTCCATGTGGCCTGAGGGGGGCACTCCGCAGCAGATTCTGCAGGTTGGATTCTTAGAAATCTGAGCTCTTTAGAGTCCATCTCGAATTTCTCCAGCATCCCTAGCTCAGTCCACATCTTTGGGGTTTGTAAAAATGGGGGGGGCATACTATCTCAGCCATATTTGTTGAGTCCTAGCCACTGCACTGAGAAGCAGGTCTGGTGGTTGGACGTTGGTTTCAGGCACCTGCCAAGGTCTACGCTCCAGCTCCTACAGCGCCATCACTTCTGATCCCCATAACCTCTTGGCCCTGCTGATGCTCTTCTTTGCTGTCATTTCCCAGTCACCTTCCCTCTCTAATCATGCAAACAGTGAAAAGAGGAAGGAAAGGCAGCAGCACTCCCCACGTACCTTGTGTTCTTCTTCTAGGCAGTCATGCAGATTGGGCCCAGAGGGAGAAGTTGAATGAACAGCAGTGGCTCTCGCCTCCTAGGGATGTCCGTTGCTGGGAAATCCAGTTCTGCTTTGGTTCGATGGAGTTCCACAGCATGTTTGATTCACTTTGTATCTGCGAGCCAAGGTGCTGGCTTTCCCCAAAACTCTGGGAACCCTTTTGCACATGTTTGCTTTTTCACAAATTTCTGAGCAATTTGCAGAAAGTGCAGCAGGCTTTGCTCAAGTCACAGCTGAATTTGCGGAAGGTATGCAAAGCCTCCTGCAATTTGTGCAAATTCTGCCATAATTTCCATGACTTGCTCAGAAATTCCTGCAAATTGCAGACACCCCCCCGGCACAACATTCCCTCCCCCAAATCCACAAACTGGCCTGACTCACTGCAGATTGAGTCGGGCGCCCTATCAGGAACCAAAACTAAGTCCAGAGGGCTAAGCCTAGGAAAACTAATCAAACTCCCCCCCCCCCATTTCTCTGACATCGCTACCACCTCCTCATCTTGCCTCATCTTGCACAATTCAGAATCACAGGAGGCCCTTCTGGCTTTGTGTATTGGGTGACATCACAACACTCCATGGGTCAGGTTTGATAGAAACAGAGATAGAGTTATAGGCCAGTAGTACTTAGGCTGCAAGTCTTTCTTTTTTGTTTTGGTGGCAGGGGGTGGTGGTGGGAACTGGCTGAAATCTACTTGCAAGGCATGGTTGGCCACTCCTTATTTATGTCATACTTTTCAGTTCACAAAGTAGTGTATTTTTTCTCTTTGCCTTCACAAACAATGCAGTAGGGCATTGTCATGCTTGTGTAGCTGGGCTGAGGGTGAACTGGTGTCTTGCTCTAGGTGACACAGTTTCAGATGTAATACTTGACATTGGTTTAGTGTTACGTGTATGAGAGTTGGGCTTGTATACTATCTTTCCCCTCTCTTCTGGTGAAGCCAAAAAGAACAGATTGGAAACTTTCATTTCCTTTTGCAGGAGGAGATTGGAAGCTTCTGTTTTCAGTTAACCATGGTTTATCATTTATGTCCACACCCAGACAAACTGGTTAATCTTAACTATGGTTTAGGAAAACAACAAGCCAGGGTTATAATCCATGGTTTGACATTGGTCTGTTTCCCTAAATTATAGTTAAGGCTAACTACTCTTTGTTGGGTTTGTACATAACAATAAACTGTGGCTAATTAAAAGTGGAGGTGAAAGCTTCTTATCTCCTTGTGGTTGTGGCAGAGGAGGAGAGGGGAAGGGGGAGCTAACAACCCTGGAGCTCATTCACATAATGCTAAATCACTGTTAGCATTATGAGAATGAGCCCTGGGGTCGTCAGCAACCCCTTCCAATCTCCTCCTCTGCCTCAACCACAAGGAGATCAGAAGTTTTCACCTCCACTACATCTGAACAAGGCCAGCAAGTTTATAATATAGGGCAGAGGCAGATCTTGAAGGCTGATCAGATATTTCAACGGGATGAAATATTAGTCTTACAACAGAGCAAGAGATGAAGAGACTCTTATATCTCCTGAGGTGTCATGACTCCCACCATTGTGCATGTAGGATAACAGTTGTCCCAGTGGACATGGTACCGACAATCTGTGCCGCAACTACTCTATTACATCATGGGCACATGTTGTTCATTTCTGCAGCAATATGCAAACACAGGGCATCAGGGAATGACTCAAATGTCTCTAGCTTTTCTTGGGTGTTGTCTAATGTGCTTACCACACATATATACCTGAGGAGCTTGATTGGATTTAATATTTGTCCTTAACAATGTGATCGTATCACAGCTACCCCAGTTCTGTGGCTCCCCTGCATGTACGATACATCTCAGTCAAGCCAAAGTAGTTATCTTGTGCTTTATGATGTGATCTTATCAGGCTACTGTCTCTGCGCTCGTTTCTGTTCAACATTTCATCCGTCAATGTCAGTCCAGACATCGGCCAACGGCACAGTAATGTCAAGGCTGTGTATTAAGTGGGACTTCTAGTCGTCCCCCCCCCAAAAATACACCTTTTTCCCCAGGTTACTACATTATTTTCGATGGGTTATTTATTTCTGGAGGGGGAAACATTTGAAATTACAGCAAAAATACTAGGCATCCTCCACGCTTTCCTCCCCGCCCTTTACAACAAAGGGGAGATGTGGCTCAAAAGAGGTGAGCAGACAGTACAGATGAAGAAAATAAGAGATGACATTTTAAAGTCTTCCTCTCTTTATTATTAGATTAAAAGGAGGCAGAAGGCGATGCAGTTTCTGTTATTTATTAAGTGTCAGAAATGACCTTCATATCTGGAGTTGCAGCATCCATGGCTTAGAATCCCATTATTTTAATAGCCATAAACATTATTTAGTGTGTTTCATCACCTTGCTAAAAACAGGAGGAGGATGTCTTACATCTGTGCACATCATTTCCTACCTAAAGAGACTGCAATGCTTTTAGGCAGTGACAGAAGTCAAATTTATTTTTGCTCCCTCCACCACCCCTTTGGTCAATTTTGTTGTACTCAGAAGAGCTAGATTCTCAGAAGAGTTTAGCTTTTGGCATTTTTGAGTTACCCTCCTGCCTTTTAAAATATGTGTATTCCATTTGGCTGTTATCCACCATGCAAGTGCAGAATTTGACACTCCTGATGATTTCCTCTTTCATAAGGGTTCTAGCCCTTTTTCTTGAAGTAAATGTAAACCACCCAAACATTTACATTTTAAAAAAGAAAGAATAATCTCAGTTTCAGATGGAGAAAAGGACTGGGAAAAGTTTTGCCCACATATCCTCTGCCAATCTCCCCACCCCAAATGTTCTAGCCATTATATAGTAGAGAAAATATTTGTAATATGCTGCAGGGCAAGGATAACTGAAGGTTCAAGGCAAAGACATTTCAATGGCCAGAGGGATGGGAAGAGAAAAAGGAAGGCAGTCATGTGTTTGCAGGGCCAGCATCAAGGGTAGGTATGGTTGGGCACCTGCCGAGGGCCCACACCCTAGCCAGGGGCCCACCGACAAGGGCCTCATAAAGTTGCTCCTCCTTTTCAGCATTGCAGCCTGTTTGTTCACCTTCCTCTTGCTCTGGCCCAGACAACAGTGGTGGTGAGGAGGAGGAGATGCCATGCCTACCTGCTCACTGGCTTTCTGCCTGTCAAGCAAGCAAGTGGTACCAATGATGAGAAAACGGATGAGGAACAATAACAGCTGGTGAAAAAGGTGGTGAGAAGGTGGATTCACTGAGGGAGGTTGCCTTGCGCAAGGCCTACCAACACCTGAGGCTGGCAGTGTTTGTTCGCAAGTCACAATTAGAGAATGGACATTCTGTCATACTTCCCCTGCTTCTTCTTGTTGCTTGGACCAATGACCACAGGACAGCCAAAGTAGCTGTCCCTCTCTTTCTTTTTCTTAGTCTGTACCAGAAACCTAGCAAATACCCCATGCCCCTGCAAGCATGGCTGGTGTCCAAAGCCCTTCCATAAAACGAAACACTGATAAAATCACCGTCTGCCTTGTACAGCAAGATAGCTGAAGAAAGACTTGTTCCGACAGTGGCTTGAATTTTGAGTCTGCATATAATAAACGTTGTATTTTAAACTGTGGGTGCATTTCCACAATTATAGCTCTCTCTGTCTTTGCTGTTCAAGAATCTTGGTCAAAAACTGTGTATTTACTGCAGGTTCAGCAGGACAGGGTTAAAAAGCAGTCTAGCACCTCCAACTTTTGTGTAACCGCATGCACATATTCTGTTGGTTTGTGGGCATTCTCAGTTTCTTTGTGTAATATCAAATTCTTTTGTCCTGGATAATCTGTCTTATCTGAGAGACATGCAGCCAAACATTTGGCAGAGTACTTGGCATTAGGGGTGTATGAAACCCCACTTACCTTGCTCCGCTGGGGTCCGCGGGGGGGGAGGCGATCCGTTCCTCCCCCTCAGAATCCTCCCTGGCTGGCTCCACTCTGCGGTGTGTCCGCGGAGCTGCCAGCAGGGCTGATCCGCAGCTGGGCTGCTGCGGACGCAAATGGTGTCCTGCGTAGGGGATGCCATTTGCATCGCTGCTGTAGCCGTGATAGGCTACGTAAATATTTACGTAGCCTATCGCAGCTAAAGCGGGGATGCAAATGGTGTAGGGGATGCCATTTGCACCGCTGCTTTAGCCGTGATAGGCTATGTGAATATTTACATAGCCTATCATGGCTACAGCAGTGATGCAAATGGCGTCCCCCATGCAGGACACCATTCGCGGCCGCACATCAGAGCAGCAGCCAGCAGCGGCCGGATCCAGACTGCTGGAGGCAGGTAGGATCCGGTCCGCAGGGACTTCGCGGGGTGGTGGGGGGATTGCTCCATTCCGCCACGGACTCCGGGGGGGGGCGGATTCTTTAGAATCCGGCCTCACTGCAGTCCATGGCGGAATTCTCCGCCATCCCTACTTGGCATTCATACATGATATCTTAGTCTGACATTTCTTCTGCAGAGGCTGATCCATGGGAGGGTTAGGACTGGGGGGTGAATCATCTCACCTTTAGGCAGGAGGTTAGACTAGGTGATCTTTGGTCACTTCTATCACTATAATTCTGTGCTCTGCAAAGTCTTGGCTGCTTTAGAAATCCAGTCCCAAGCCACTTCAAATGTGCTACTCCATGCCTTTGATCTACCAGGGTTGGATTGGAGGATCTGAACCTCCCTAGCCAACATAGCATTACTTATATTTTTCTTTTCTCCTGTGGCTTCACTTTTTCTTCCTTTGTAATTTCCCCCCTTGTTTAACCTAGCTGAATTTAGAAAACACACCAAGTTAAAAGCCAACAAAAAATGAAATCCAAATAAAATTTAAGCCCCTCTCTTTCTTTTTCTTAGTCTGTACCAGAAGCCTAGCAAATACCCCATGCCCCTGCAAGCATGGCTGGTGTCCAAAGCCCTTCCATAAAACGAAACACTGATAAAATCAACGTCTGCCTTGTACAGCAAGATAGCTGAAGAAAGACTTGTTCCGACAGTGGCTTGAATTTTGAGTCTGCATATAATAAACGTTGTATTTTAAACTGTGGGTGCATTTCCACAATTATAGCTCTCTCTGTCTTTGCTGTTCAAGAATCTTGGTCAAAGCACATTATGCGGAGAGTATAATGTACTCTGGCTTTGCACAGCAAAAGATTCCTGCAAATAAAAATATAACTCTTCTCTCTCCTTCCTGTTTTGAAAAGAGAATATTTAAAGGAGTTTTTCCTCAAAGCATGAGAGCCAAGGTTTTTGTTGCTGTTCTAAGGAAATAGACTTGGAATTAAGTTTCCAGTGGACATAAACAATGTATAATTTCAGATCAGAACATTCTTCCTTGCTAATATATATTTTGGGACAAATGGGATAATAAGACTTGCCTGTTGCTCTGTATTTGTACCTCAGTGGTATCCAAGGTTCATGTTTAATCTTCAGGACAGGTCCAGCTTTTGGTGTGTTTTTTTGGAGCATCTTGGCCTAAAGGGGCCCTTTACGTGTCTGTGGACAGGAATAAAGACAGACCCAGAGAGGGAGGGATGAAAACAAGGGGGATAAGTGAGCTGAGGAAGTGGTTTGGGGCTCAATATGTTTGATCCAGGGCCTATAAGGATTGGAGATGATGTTGGACCCAGTGCTAAGAGAGAGACAAAATGGCTGTACTGAATCTCTGTTGGTGGGGCCCTTAATGGGTCTAGGTTTGGCAACTACCCAATTGTATCAGCCTCTGATGCCAGACATGTTTTGTCTCATTGAGGAATGGCACGAGATTTTTTAGGGATGTGAGCCAGGGACAAACCTGTGTGCAATTGAACCCCAGTCGTTAGCTTAAGGGTCAATGTATATTTTACATGGCAGTAGGGTTTCTGCAAATGGATAAACAAAATAGGCACAGTGCTTGTTTTGGTGAATATGGCAAGTGGGCAGGGACTGGCGTGGATCTCCAAATACTGGCAATACATGCTGGATATGTATTAGAGGATTTCTGTTGGCTATGGCTCCTAGGCACATGCCCACTGCACATTTACAGGCAGTCTTCACAGAGCAAATATCAAGGAACACACAGCAAATACAATGTAAGTTGACTTGATAAATTTCATTGATTGATTGATTGCATTTCTATACTGCCCAATAGCCGAAGCTGTCTGGGCGGTTCACAGCAATTAAAATTAAAATTACAAAATACATAATAAAATACAATATAAAACATAACAGTTTAAAACTACAGTATAAAAGTACAAACCAAAATAAAACCTAGCAGCAATGCAGGTATTTAAAATACAGTAACAAATTTAAAAGAACAGCATGAAAACACTTTTATCTGGGAAAATAAAGAAGTCTTCACCTGCTTCACCTGGCGCTGGAAATAGGGCAAAGTAGGCACCAGGCAAACCTCCCCGGGAAGCTCATTCCACAACTGGGGTGCCATAGCATAAAAGGCCCTTTTTGTGGTAGCCACTGACCTCACTTCCTTTGGCAGGGGCTCCTGGAGGAGGATCACTAAAGATGATCTTAGGGTCCAGGCAGGTACATATGGGAGGAGACATTCCTTCAGATAACCTGGCATGCATGTCTGTCTTGAGGAAATTCAAATTCTGTGGTTGGAATGAGATATGAAATGTTATTTGTTATATCATGCCTTACTCTGCCATATTTAGGTTTGTGCATGAGGGTTATGGCAAAGGAACACAAGGCTTGATGACAAGGGCATTTAAGCCCAAACGCCCAATTCTTAAGAGTTGCTTGAGGGCCTTTACGTTGCTTCTGAAGGTTACCCTTTTTTAAAAACTCTAAAATTCTGAGGAAGCCAGAATCAGCACCATCCGCATATACAAGAGAGGTACATCAGCAAGTTTGCAGAAGTACTAATACCTTAATACCAGAATTACCTTAATATAAATACCAGAAGTACCATACGTAACCACTAGTATTTATTTTTGTTGTAGCTATAACTGTTTATTAATTGAGTAATTTAATAGCGATTTTTTATACTTTGCCATGAAATCCAGGTAGAGATTTTGAAATATCAAGTGGTATACAAGCATAATAAATACATGCATATCATTAGAAAAACACCCTAAAAGGGGGACCCCAAAACAGCCCAGTGAGGACTGAGCATGCTCAGTGGCTACAGAACTCTGGCTGATTGTTGGAGGGTGGAATGGAAAATGGTAGGGGGTGGGGAAAGAAGCAGGCATGGCTAGCTGGAACCCTGAACAGGGGCACTCCACACTGCAATATTTTGTTGACGGTCCCACTTGTATCTTTGAATGCCAGATGCTGGGGACAAAAAACAGGGAAAAGCCATTCTTCCTGTGTCCTGCTTATGAACTTTCAACATGCATGTGTTGTTGTTGTTGTTATTTAAATCTCCACTGAAATAGATGAACATTTTTGCTGTGCAGTACGCGGATTCCAATCCTCTCTCCCGAGCTTTTTTCCTGGAAAAAACCACTCATCTTAACTAGATGTGAACAAATTCTGTACAGTAAATCCACAGCCTGCCTTTGGGCTTCCAGAAGCATTAGTTGGATTGTTTCTATTGGGGGCACAGTGGCAGCTATTCCATTCAGCACCAATGTGTTCATCCTCATAGGCCTTTGTTACAAGAGTTGGAAGGCTGCAGCATTTGCTGATTGAAAGTGCAAAAACAGCTGTTTTTTAGCAGAGCACTAAGCTCGAGCTACTGTTTGTAAACCTCGGCAGACAATGGGAATGCATGCTTGGCTCTCTGGCTGTGCATAATGCAAGCTTCTGACCTCCATTGCTTACTGCTTAGAATCTGAAAGCACTGACATAGAAGACTGGGCCTAGGGATGGGTGAACAAGCGATATTTGAGTTTGCCAAGATTCTCTGAATATCAGCCCACTGCTCGTCTCTCCTTGATTTGCACTCACATTTCTGATCATTGTTTGTTTTGCATAAATGGGAAAACTGTGCAAAGTGAACAGCTTTCGAGCATGAAAGTTGCACAAAAAATCCCAAAGTTGTGCCAATTTCCACCCATAGACTAAAGCATGAATTTTGTTCTATTTGTGCTAATTTGCAGTTGCGCTAATGTGGATTAGCACATTGTGCACATTTGTGCTAATGCACATTAACTAATATGGATTAGCACATTTTTGAAATTTGTGCAAAATCAAACAAGTACATTTGCACAAATTGAATGTGAGCACCTATTTGAGAATTTGCAAATGTTTTCAGTGCACATTTTCTCCTGCTCACAGTTGGGTTCGGGGTTGCAAACGGGGCATGGTCACATGTTTTCCTAGCAGAAATGGTATTCTTGTACATCCCTACTTGGGCCTATGCAAGTTTAATTACATTGAGTGGATGTGGATGGGTGGGAACTAACCAAATGCTTCAATGGAGATGTTTTCAGACATCCATCACAAAAGCTGTGACATCCTAAATCACATTGCTCCAGCCTATGACTTTGCATTATGAGCAGAGAAGGGGAAACAACAGGCGAGGTGTTTTCACCAAGTTCCCCCAGTGTGCCAGTCTTGGAGCTTGTCCATCTAGGGCCTACTTGGGTTACTTGCGTTTATGGCAACATGCGCATCAGTATGCACTTTCCTAAGCTTATTACTACTGCATTCATTACAATGGGAAACCTTCTGAGGCCACCCTGCAATCATCTCAACATGGCATTTCTCCAGTTGCTGGACAGATTTTCTGTCCAGCAAGACTGGGGAAAGCCTGTGGAGTGCAACTATTAGGGTATTTTTTTACACATGTCCACCCTGAACAAAGACTTTTAAAAGTCTCTCCTTTCAGATAGGCACAACCTCCTTAGCACAGAAAGAAAAATGAATATGATTTTTGGATTCTGGGAGGTACATAATTTTTGATCTTGATCTGCCCACCCGCCTGCCTGCCCGCCTATCTATCTATCTATCTATCTATGGACAAAGAAATATCCTTAAAATTTTGTTACTTTTCTTAGTTTTCATACAGGAATATCACTTTCTGAGATAGCTATGTGACATGACTTGTCCGCTAAGTGATTTTCTTCCACTTAGTGACATCCAAGCAACCCATAGGAATTTAGTGCTCTGCAGGCTGTAGTGATGGGCATTTAGCTTTTTGTATTGCAATGGAGTTATTTTGATATTTATGAAGAAGGGAGGCCAAAGACAATTCTCTCATTGTATGGTTGCCAAATCACTCTTGGGATAGGGGGAAGACGTAATGATATTAACGCTTATTGAAGATTCTTGGTTATTCCAGTCCCTTGGCAGCAGTGTGGCTTGTTTTGGCTACACATATAATAATGGTACCATACAGCTTGGTGAGAGATAGCTCAGAAGTGGGGTGGATTAAGAAGGACAGGAGGGATTGCTGTGTTCCATTGTCTGTACAACAACGTTCATATGACTGCGTCTTGGACTCTAAGGCTGTGATCATGAAGGCTGCAATTCTGTGCCCACTTACTTGGGAGTAATCCCCATCAAACTCACTGGGACTTACTTCTGCGTAGACATGTATTGGATTTCACTGTTAACCATTTACTGCATAGCTAGCTTATTTTATTGCATTTTTAATCATCTCTGTACTAGTACTGTGATTTCTCTTGCCAGTTTTCAACACATCCCTTTTCTTCAAATGTAACGGAAATTCAGAACTAAGTTGCCATAGAGGGCAACCCTATGGCCTCTAGACAGTGTTTTTGGGGGTGGGTGGGGCATAGGATTTTTTGCATTCCTGGATCTGAGGCCGGAGACAGTGCTCCAACTTGGGGCCCAGGACTCCAAGCTCCCCTCCCCCCTCTCCCTTGCAGCTGGAACAGAGAGAACTGCGTTGGCTGCCTCTATGAGCTTGCAAATGTGAGCTTGGACAGGAGGGAAAGAGGGCAGGTCTGTGAGCGGGGAGGGGAGGAGACTGGGGCAGCCGGCTTACAAAGAATCCTCCAGACACCCAGCCTCCTTTCCTCCTGCTCTGCAGAGCCCCAGCTAGATGGGCAAAATCATCCATCTAGCAAAAATGCAGAGTGAGAGGAGCATGGAGGCAACGATCGCTTCTGTGCTTCTTCCACCCTGCGTAGGATGCCTGTTAGCCTCTCATTCAGAGGCTGAGAGGCATCTGAATAGGATTATGCCCAGAGTGGGGGCGGGAAGTGAGTAAGAATAGTCCAATATATTTTTAAAGGGTCCTGTATGTATTATTTTTATGATTAGTTTTTTTCCCCCCTTAGAAAAATGGATCATACACATTTTATTTTTCTCCTAGACAAGTATTTTTAATGTGCATTCTCATAATTTCTAGTTCAAAGATGCTCAGCTCTGCAGTTTGGTTTTTTTTTCTTCTTTAGTCAAATGCTTTGCTTATGTGCAATGAGTTGCTTTCCCACTCATTGGTGGGAAGGTATGGGTGGAAAAGGAGTTTGAGGGTTGATTTTGAGGGGAAAAACAGATGGGAGAGGGTTATCACCCCTCCCTGACCTTTCTCCTCTCTATTTCACAGGCTCCCGTGACTGCTGTTGTTGTTGTTGACTTTCACATGGTGAGAGACCATTATATACTTCTTACCATGTAATGTCTAGTTTCGCCCCAAAGTGAGACACTTGGGAGTGCAAAAACTCCACTGTCCCTGTCATTTTTCGGTTGCAGAATGCAGTTTGTTTTTATTTTATTTTAAATTTTTAGTATACTACCAACAACAACAACAACAACACACCAAAAGGACATCATCAGATGGACAATGTAAAGGTTACCAAACCATACACACAAAATACTTCCAGGGAATAAACAGCCTTCCCTGTATAAAGCTCACGCCCTTATTCTTCTCATCCTTCTGTGAAAAAGTTATTTATAAATGGAGATCATTGTTAATACACCAGGTCTTTTCATAAATCTACATGAGATGCTGGTATACTAACTTCACTGGTATGCCTACTAACATGAGAAATAAACTGATCCCAGATTGCATAAAAGTCTTCCTCGTGTTCTTCAACTTTCCCTAAGGGATGTACATATAACATGAGTTTTTCCTTAAGTGCAATTGACCATAGTTTGTCCCTCCATTCTGAAATAGACAAAATATTTTGATTTCTCCAGTTTTGTGCAATAGTTAATCTTGCTGCTAAACAACAAGAACAAATCAGATCTTTATGTAATAACGATTTGTTAGCATCTGTAAATAGGGAGAAGAGACCCAAAGAGGCAGATAATGCTAATGATTGGTTAGTAATTATCTCTATTTCAGTGAACACTTTTTGCCGAAACTCAAACTCTCAAGGGCAATGCCACCACATATGACTATCGGAGCCTCTACCTTCCTCACAGCACCAACATTTATCTGGGACATTCCTACTTGATGTCGCTTAATTTAACAGGGGTTAAATACCAACAATTCACAAGTTTAAGATTGTGCTGCAGAGTGCACTTCGTAACACCACTCTTCTGAACTTGAAGAGAAACTTCAGATGACTCTTCTCTCTAGATTCTCTCAGCAGGTATTTGCATATGTCCTCTGTGCGGAAGCTAAAACAAATGCCTTGAACATCATAAAATTAAATAATTTGGATAGCGAGATTCATTGTAAGCAAGGGGCCAGTGGATAAGGAATAAACAAGCAGGTCTTTTTTAAAGACATCTGCCTTCTTAGTTTGTCATTTCCCCCCATTAAATGCTTTTGATTACCAGCTATGTATGTGTTACACCAGACAGCAAATAGTTAACATATTCTGGACATATTGTACAATCTGTCTTAGAACTGAGATATTGACAACTAGAGACTTAAGCTTCTTCCCTTCTCTGCCTGGAGACAGGATCTTGAGACCACTGTTTATGGGCCAGAGTTGTCAAAGTCCACTTGGCTGGCTATAAATAAGGGAGGTTGAGGCAGAACAAGCTGTTCAGTTACTAGGTGATGATCTGCTGCTGGCTAAATTAGGGAAATCATTCTAGGTTTAGATTTAAGAGAGATCAGTGTAACTAGATGAAGTCTTTTCCCGCCATTGCTTAGGCTAGTATTCACAGCCTATAATGCCTGATGCAGTGGCTTATTCATAAATTGGAATTTGCTATGCACTGTTCTTCATGGTTCTATTTTAATGAAACATTATTAAAAGTTCTCTCTGGCTGGAATGGGTGAGCAGTGACAAATATGCCACCTTACCTTAACTGGTATGGGGGGAGGAACAGACTACCCTGGAAAAAAAAAAGCATAATCTGTATGTGACCCCCTTTTCAGATTCAGACTCATGCACTAAATAGCCTTCTGTCTCAGTCAGGCTTGGATCTTCAATCTTTGAAGGTTAGGGTCTGGATATTTTCTCCACAGGGTGGTACCTTTCTTACCTCAGATGGCATCCCATTCATGTTATAAGCTACCCAGCTCCCTGCTGGAAAGAACTAATGCACTTAGGTTCTTTGAAGTGGAAGGCTACATGTTCACCCAATTTGGTTGTTTCGGGCAGCCAATTAAAATTAATCCAGGCAGGGGGAGTAATAAGCTAGCATCACTGAAGTGGGCTTGTTAAAAAAATAAATAAACGTCAGAGTGAGGGATGCTTCAGATTTTTACCTCAGACTTTGTGCTGCCTAAGATTCCCCCCTGCCTCAGATTAAGGGCGTTTGCAACATTTCACCTCAGTTTGTAGCAGGGCTGCCCGGAGAGTTTATGGGGTCTATTGCAAGTGTGGGTCTGTGTGTATGTGTGTGTGTGGGGGGCTTTGGGGTACCATGTGTATGTTGGGGCTCTAAGGAGGCAATTTGGCAGGGCTGGGGAAGAGTCCAATGGTATACACAGGAGCTAAGGCGGTGGGGGCTTGCTTTGTGGGATCCTGGGGCAAATTGCCTCAGTTGCTCCCCTCTGGGCAGCCTGGGCTTGTAGTGGGGTAATTAGCTACCTTCCTCTGTTCTCAGTGTTAAGGAGCAAGAGAAAAGCCTCTCAGAGCAATATGTCAGAGGCGAAATGAGAGATGATGAAAACCCCTTGGGGGGAAAGGGTTCAATTTTACACTGCTACTCCAGGGCAGACACTAGTGTAAAAGGAAAAAGGTAGGGATGGGGGTGAATGAGCGATATGTCAGATTGCTAGGATTCTCCGAACATTGTTTCACCACTTGTCTCATACCCAATTTCTGTTTGTGCTTTCAATCACCGATCGTTCTTCGTGAACAGGGAAATTGCAAATATAGTAGTGATCAAATGTGAAATTCTCACAAATTTCCTCTATAGACTGAAGTGGGCCTGATTCGGTTTGCAGGAGATATGTGCGCAAATTAAGAAATTTACGCAAAACAGAACTGGGAAGTTGCGCAAATTGAACGCGAGCACGTGTGTGGCAATTTGCGAATGTTTTTGGTGGATGTGTGCTCATGTTTGCATTCAGGGCTTCGAACAGGGCATGCTCACATGTCTTGCGAGCAAAAATAAAGATCTCATGCATCTTCAGAAAAAGCCAATGAAGAAACAGCGTAAGAAAGCTGTACATGGATTACTTTTGGTGGCACAATTTGCCTTTCAACAGATACAAAAACTGAAGAGGAGAAAAGCTGAAAAATAAGAATTACCACAAGCACACGGTAGAGCACGGGATGATAATACTGAGGAATCTAACTGACTCCAATGCTGCCTCTGTGAAATGATTAGAAGGAACAGGCCAAGGACTTGAAATAATAGAATTCTTGTTTAGAGGAGGCATTTTAATTGTACAAAGGCAAGGCTGAGATCTGTTTTAAAATGGACAGCTCTGAATAGAAAGGTAAAACATGAGATGTGCAAAAACAACAAGCACACTACCCCTCAGTCAACAATTAGAGACAAAGACTGAGGTAAAAGAAAAAAGAAGGAAGTCCAGGACTGCCCATTTTCAAACACTTTGTCATTGGATGGAGTTATTTATGTGACAACCTGCAGAACTGAGAAAGTGGTAGTAGCTCTAGTGATTACAAAAACCACAATACTGTGGAACTTTGTGGGAGGGGTGACACTAGCCATGAGGTTGTTCACCTGTGAAGCCCCTTCAGCCTGACTCCTAACTCGAGGCCCCAACAGTGGCATCCCAAACTCCCACTCTCCTGTCCTTCACTTCTTCAGTCAGCTACCTAAGTGCCAATTTCTTTTATTGCTTATCTGACAAAGGATAGTTGCTGTCTAGACCCAGAGTCTATGAAAGAATATGTAGGGGTTCTCTCATTTTTTCTAATATACTGGTGGGATTCACCTACGGAGTTGTTGTTGTTTATTCGGTCAGTCACTTCCGACTCTTCGTGACTTCATGGACCAGCCCACGCCAGAGCTTCCTGTTGGCCGTCGCCTCCCCCAGCTCCCCCAAGGTCGAGTCCGTCACCTCCAGAATATCATCCATCCATCTTGCCCTTGGTCGGCCCCTCTTCCTTTTGCCTTCCACTTTCCTTAGCATCACCCACGGAGACACTAAATTAATTGTGTGACCATTTCTTCAAAATCAGACTGTGGGGGACTGGTGAGCATATCGGGACCAGAGAAACCCCAACATATAGGGCCTTCTTGGATCTCCTGGCAGGACTCAAAAGGAAAGAGTTGGTTAAGCTTCTTGGCTGTGTGAAGGAGAAGAGATAAGAGATACGAATTTTGTAAAACTTGCACAGAGTTAGTACCTGGAATGCCCAACCATGTTCAACCCCCGTAATATCCTGGTTAGTTTTTTCCTGCGATTATCAGCATGTTAGTATCCAAGAAGACGATCAGTCCCTTTAAAGCTCTTTCCAGGCATATACATGTCATCCATTGTAGCACAGTATACAATTAGTTCATCAGTCTTTAACAAAACAGCCTCTGGAGTGACTCTGAGGCTGCTGAGAGTTGCTGAGTCATCAGTGAGTATTATCACCATGATTGAGAAATTGTGGCCATACAGAGCAAGAGAGAAGTGTGTGTAATCTGGAGGTTCAGATCTTTTCTGGGTGTGGTTTGCTGATACAGGCACAGTTTTCTCACTCCAGATTTTCCTGTGCCTTACGCTGGACTGGATCTCCTGTTTTTAATAGACAACGTACCTTGGGTACAACAGTTTCTGCCATTTTGTGCTGCTGAATATACATCCCAGTCTCCTAATTTTGTGATTCCCTCCCTGTTCTCGTTTGCTTCTCAGGGCTCATGGGAAGCAGCAATGTGTGTCTCTTTTGACAGTGCCAACAGCTGCCTACACAACTGTGTCATAAATCTTGTAATCTTCATACTCTTTAATGATAGAATAATAACATTTTCTTGTTGATAATATGCATCTCTTTCTCTTTGGTAACCAAAGCAACATCCTTAGTGCTATTTTACCAAAAGAAAGAAAAAAGCAAAAAAGCACACCACCCTGCTTTAATGGTAGAGAATAATCATTCTCATCTTTAAAACACTTTAGAAACCATTTTACAACCCTTTCCCACATTAGCATCAGGCTTATTTAAGATTTAGCCCAGGCTTTTTGATATTTCATATATAAATCTCAATTGCTTTCTGACAGTCTTTCAGTAGATTAGCTCTTATTACAGAGGTATATTCTCAATTAATAACTATGGGACAGCTGTGGCAACACTCATTTATATTGTGTTTACTCACTGAAGTGTAGAACGCTTTAGTCAAGCCTAGATTTGTACATTTTCTTGTAACTTTCTCATATCAGTTGAGGCCCTCTGTGCCTTTTGGAATGGCTTGGGTCTGTATGTAACAGAGGGAGCAATCCCGTGGCCGCTAGTCAGCGGCTAGATGGCCATAGGAGATGTGGTTTTCCGGGAACCGACCTCGGAGCCTGCAGTCCAAGGTTGGTTCCTGGGGCACCGACCTCCCCCCCCCCCCCCGCGCTGCCTCAAAGGCAGCATGGAACAGCTCTGCGCTCTGAAGAGGAGCACGGAATGGCCAAAATGGGGCGTTCCAGGGGGCGTTCTGGGGCGAGGGAGACGGAAATGCTGGCATGACACATCCTAAGTGTTGTCTGGAAGCCTCCTCCTCCACTCCACCTTCCCATGGCTGGACAACCAAAATTGGCTGTCTAGCTGCAAATGCAGGGCAGGAGAAGCACGGAGGGAACAGTCTCCTCCATGCTTCTCCTGCCCTGCATTAGATAGGCGGTCGCCTCCAAGTTCGGAGGCGGCCGCCTGTCCCCATAGGATTGCGCTCTAAGTGTCTTTGGCAAGGAAAGCAACCTGTGTTTGGTGATGTCAGAATACATTTAGTCCATCCCCGAGGAGGGAGTATTTGGGGTGTCCTTATTTTTCAGAATTCAACTACACCGTGGAAATCACCCCATAAAGCTTTGCATTCACACAATAATACCCTGGAAGAAGATGGCCAGGGTCATTGCTCTCAAATTCCCAGTATTTTTTTTTCTTTGCATTCTCTCTGATGCCCTACAAAGTTGAAGCTGTGACACACCCATGAGCACCCCCTTGGAGCAAAGCACTCAGCCTTGAGTAGCTGCTGACCCTGGCTTGTGGCAGCACAGGTTGAAGAGGACCATAGAGAGATCAGTTTCAGAAAGGGTCTACTTGCTGCCAGACTGAGATCTTGTAGAAGTCTTCCATCAAAATAGTGCTTCAGTTTTTTCACAAGGTTGTCCAGAAATAGTTTTCCTTTCACTTTGTGTAGAGGTTACTGTAGAGGCAGACAGTGTCCTAATTGAAGTTCAAATGATCTTCCCCTTATTTCAACTGATCTTCCTCTCACTTTGCTGTGCAGGACTCAGCTTTGTTCTGGGCATCGCCATTCGTTTTACTCTTCCTTTGAACTGCATCCTCTGAGTCATCCAGCTGCCCTGGGGCTAGCTAATAGCAACTCTGCAGGCCTAAATCCCAAACCCAGATCCATCATTCCTCTTCACCATCAGCAAGTTGGTGACAGTTTTGTAATCCCAAGAAAACAGAAGAAGGTGAGCATCCAAAGTAAATCACAAGGAAGAGAAAGAAGATGCCAGTTCAGTGGGGATTACAACTGGCCAGTAGATTGACACAGGAGACAATCTTTTGCAAAAAACAAAAACACCGGAGCCTTTTTTCTCTACCCCCTGCAGAAGGCCTAAAAATAAGAAAAAGGCCGAAATGCATTGGGCTTCCTACAGGTTGTTGTTTTGTTTTGTTTTTTGCATCCTGAGAACCTGTTTCTTTTCTTTGAGTTTTGTAATCCCCACTGAACTGGCATCTTTCCACCAGACTGTACCTGTAAATGGCTTCCTCTGTCATTATGGGTGTTCCTCTCTATCTATTACAGAAGTAGTTAGTTGGTATAGGGGTACAACTTGCTGTGTGAACACAAGCAGGCTGTGTTTTTCAGTTCTATTTATTCAGCCATCATTGAGCATAACAAATACAAAAGGACTTCAAAGGAATAAACACAAATCACAGCACTAAAATGAACAGTACAAAAAATTAGCAATTGTTCATGACAGAGAGCGTTGGATATCAAGCATCCAACTTAAAATCAACAATGTGGCCATCACAATATTTTGGCCTACATGCTACCACTGTTCAAGTGATCTGTTTATTGTTATGAGCAGGCATAAAGTCTTAATGTGTATTGATTTGAATAATGATTATATTCCATTGCTAACAAGAGAAGGAACCTATTCATAATGCATAGATGGGACAACAGAACGTATAGTTTGGAATATCTTCCATTACTTCCTCTCTGCAAGTATAATGTGTTAAGTTAAAGGGATGCTATGGCAATACCTGTCTAATACAGTTTAAGGCGTTTGCTGAAATTTCAACAATGCAAAGGCTTTTCTCAGTGAAAAACTAGACAAATCAATTGAATAATTTTCCATGTCATGGAGAAATTGAAAATATTTGCCATGGAGCTGTATCAGTATTGTCCACTGAAGATAATGCTGCTTTTAAAGGTGTCTCTGATTTGAAATTCCAATTTGCCACCCGACATTTCAGACTTGAAGAAATACATTTGTGGGAGAAACTATGTGTATACTTCAGCTGGGCTATTTTCAGACACTAGGTATGCAGTCCAGGAGATAACTATTTGCAGCTCACAACATTCATGAAATACAGCACTTTAAAAATCACACTGTAAAGCCTTGTTGTTGTTGTTCAGTCATGTCTGACTCTTCGTGACCCCATGGACCATAACACGCCAGGCCTTCCTGTCCTGCGCTCTCTCCTGGAGTGTGCTCAAGTCCATATTCATTGCATCGGTAATGCTATCTAGCCATCTCATCCTCTGCCGTCCCCTTCTCCTTTTGCCTTCAGTCTTTCCCAGCATCAGGGTCTTTTCCAGAGAGTTTTCTCTTCGCATTAGGTGGCCAAAATATTTGAGCTTCAGCTTCAGGATCTGTCCTTCCAATGAGCACTCAGGGTTGATTTCCTTTAGGATGGACTGATTTGACCTCCTTGCAGTCCAGGGGACTCGTAAGAGTCTTCTCCAGCACCACAGTTCGAAAGCATTAATTCTTTGGCGCTCAGCCTTCCTTATAGTCCAGCTCTCACAGCCATACATTACTACTGGGAAAACCATAACTTTGATTAGACGGACCTTTGTCAGCAAGGTGATATCTCTGCTTCTTACTATGCGGTCTAGGTTTGCCATAGCTTTCCTCCCAAGGAGCAAGCGTCTTTTAATTTCATGGCTACAGTCACCGTCTGTGGTGATCTTGGAGCCCAAGAAAGTAAAATCTGTCACTGCTTCCATTTCTTCCGCTTCTATATGCCAGGAAGTGATGGGGCCAGATGCCATGATCTTCGTTTTTTTAATGTTGAGTTTCAAACCAGCTTTTGCACTCTCCTCTTTCACCCTCAACAAGAGGCTCTTGAGATCCTCTTCGCTTTCTGCCATTAGGGTTGTATCGTCTGCATATCGGAGGTTGTTGATAATTCTCCCAGCAATCTTAATTCCGAGCTGTGATTCATCCAACCCGGCGTTTCTCATGATGTACTCTGCATATAAGTTAAATAAGCAGGGTGACAATATGCAGCCTTGTCGTACTCCTTTCCCAATTTTGAACCAATCGGTTGTTCCATGTCTGGTTCTTACTGTTGCTTCTTGACCCTCGTACAGGTTTCTGAGGAGACAGGTAAGGTGGTCTGGTACTCCCATCACTTTAAGAATTTGCCACAGTTTGTTGTGATCTACACAATCAAAGGCTTTAGCGTAGTCAATGAAGCAGAAATAGACGTTTTTCTGGAATTCTCTTGCTTTCTCCATGATGCAGCGAATGTTGGCGATTTGATCTCTAGTTCCTCTGCCTCTTCTAAACCCCGCTTGTACTTCCGGTAATTCTCGGTTCGCATACTGCTGAAGCCTAGCTTGTATGATTTTGAGCATCACCTTGCTGGCATGTGAAATGAGCGCAATTGTGAGGTAGTTTGAACACTCTTTGGCATTGCCCTTCTTTGGAATTGGAATGTAAACTGATCTTTTCCAGTCTTGCGGCCATTATTGAGTGTTCCAAATTTGTTGGCATATTGAGAGCAGCACTTTAACAGCATCACCTTTTAGGATTTTTAATAGCTCAGCTGGAATACTGTCATCTCCGCTAGCTTTGTTTTTACTAATGCTTCCTAAGGCCCACTTGACTTCACTCTCGAGGATGTCCGGCTCAAGTTCAGTGAGCGCACTATCATGGCTATCAGGGACATTAAGATCTTTCCTGTATAGTTCTTCTGTGTATTCTTGCCACCTCTTCTTAATCTCATCTGCTTCTGTTGGGTCCCTGCCTTCTTTGTCCTTTATCATGCCCGTCTTTGCACAAAACGTTCCCTTGAGATCTCCAGTTTTCTTGAAGAGATCTCTAGTCTTTCCCATTCTGTTGTTTTCCTCGATTTCTTTGCATTGTTCATTTAAGAAGGCCTTCTTGTCTCTCCTTGCTATTCTCTGGAACTCTGCATTCAGTTGGATATATCTTCCCCTTTCTCCATTGCTTTTCGCATCCCTTCTTTCCTCAGCTTCTTGTAAAGCTGCATCAGAAAGCCACTTGGCTTTCTTGCATTTCTTTTTCTTTGGGATGGATTTCGTTGCTGCCTCCTGAACAATGTTACGGATCTCCGTCCATAGTTCCTCAGGCACTCTGTCTATCAGGTCTAATCCCTTAAATCTATTCCTCACCTCCACTGTATATTCATAAGGGATATGATTTAGGTCATACCTGAATGGTTTAGTGGTTTTCCCTACGTTCTTCAATTTAAGCTGAAATTTTGCAACAAGAAGCTCATGATCTGAGCCACAGTCAGCTCCAGGTCTTGTTTTTACTGACTGTATGGAGCTTCTCCATCTTTGGCTGCAAAGGACATAATCAATCTGATTTCAATATTGACAATCTGGTGATGTCCATGTGTAGAGTCGCCTCTTGTGCTGTTGGAAAAGAGTGTTTGCTATGATCAGCGTGTTCTCTTGGCAAAACTCTATTAGCTTTTGTCCTGCTTCATTTTGTACACCAAGGCCATGCCTGCCTTTTATCCTGGTGATTTCTTGATTTCCTACTTTAGCATTCCAATCCCCTATGATGAAGAGGACATCTTTTTTTGGTGTTAGTTCTAGAAGGTGTTGTAGGTCTTCATAGAACCCATCAACGTCCACTTCTTCGGCATCAGTGGTTGGGGCATAGACTTGAATTACTGTGATGTTGAATGGTTTGCCTTGGATTCGTACTGAGATCATTCTATCATTTTTAAGATTGTACCCCAGTACTGCTTTTCCCACCCTTTTGTTGACTATGAGTGCTACTCCATTTCTTCTAAGGGATTCTTGCCCACAGTAGTAGATATGATGGTCACCTGAATTAAATTCGCCCATGCCTGTCCATTTTAGTTCGCTGATTCCCAAGATGTCGATGTTCAATCTTGCCATCTCATGTTTGACCACCTCTAGCTTACCTTGATTCATTGATCTGACATTCCAGGTTCCTAAACAATATTGTTCTTTACAGCATCGGATTTTCTTTTCACCACCAGACACATCCACAGCTGAGTGTCCTTTTGGCTTTGGCCCAGCCGTTTCACTCTTTCTGACACTACTTATGTAACATGTAAAGCCTTACATGTTACATAAAAAATAAAAATAAAAGAAATGGATCCATGAGGAAAGGTACTGGGTGAGAGAAGAGAAGAACAGGTTGAAAACCAAACAACAACAAACTCTCCCATGCATGGAAATATGAAGATCTTATGAACATGGTGGAGGGAGAAATAGAAGGAGTGACTCTAACCCGATCCTCACGCAGCTATGTGATGGTGTCTTTGCTTTCTCTGCTAGTTCTTTCTCTAATAGGGGAATTGGACTTACATCATGGTTGCTGTGGTGGGGGAGGGGACAGGTGATCCAGAAAAAGGTGTGTGATGGTGTCTTCACCTGCCCTCCTCTCTCTGTTGGGGTTCTTTCACACAGGCAGGTGGTCGTTCATGGTTGCCATGATGAGGCCAGGGACAATTGAACTGGGAACATGTGTGAGATGGTCTCTTGCTTCATGGTTCTCATTCACAGGGTACCGTTATCATGATGGTGTTGGGGAGAAGATAATCTAGCTGAACTAGGAGCAAACATGTGATGATATGTGCCTCCTTCCTTTCCATTTGTTCCCTCAGAAACCCTAACTTCTGACACACTTTTAGGCAGTAATTAAATAAATAGTAATGTACTCACAGTTCAACAGGGAACATTCCCACTTCATGACTGAATACTCAGGGGGTACCCAAGATAGAATTTAAAATTTTGCAGTGAAATGACTCCAGATTAGCAAAAGTGTAGGGGAGAAAAATCATTACGGACTTCCCTTAATTGCCCCATGACATCCTTTTTACTTTCATTCTTGATTAATGAAAACATCTTTGGCAGATGCTTTCACTTTCGGTCATCTCAGTCTTTGTAAACCATCTAGATAGCTTTGGCTGTTGGGCAGCATAGAAATGTAATACATGAAACGAAATGAACAATTGTACCGCTATTATTACTGACAACTTTTGTGTCCCTTTCTTTTCCCAGTGAGTATAGGGGGATGCGGATAAATGTGGGTTACTACACTTTATCCTGTGTGAATAGTTGTTGTTGTTGTTCAGTCGTTAAGTCATGTCCGACTCTTTGTGACCCCATGGACCATAGCACGCCAGGCGTTCCTGTCCTCTACTCTCTCTCGGAGTCTGCTCAGATTCATATCCTGTGTGATAGGTTAGCATTAAGTAAGTGGCCAAAGATCATCATGTAAACATCATGGCTGAGAAGGGATTTGAGCCAAGTTCTCTCTGCCAGAATCCAACTTTTTCGCCATTACACCACATCGGTTGTATTGCCAGAATGCAAATACCAGAATGCTGCTACTTCTAATCATGATCAGAAAACCAACCATTATTGCGAGATGGAGTATTCAGGTAAATGGCCTGATTTGAACCTGCTAATTATTTCAAGGTGATAGTTTTGGATCCGCTGAACACTCAGTAGAAAGTATCAAGGGAGCACAGAGGGGCAGCATCTAGGACAGGAGGAAGTTTGCCTCATGATGGATGGCTCTGTGGCTGCTTTCAAACCTAAAATCCTCTCAGTTCAGGAAGAAACACCTTGAAATGAATGAAACACCTCTCAAATGTCTCCCCTCCCTGGTGACATAACTCATTTCCTCAGCCTTGCAAAACTATGTCTCTGTTTCCTCAGATTTCTGACTGGGTGCGGAGGCATGATCAAATTCTCCTCACCACTTGGCAAGATGTTACCGGCAACCAGCTTACAAAGGACACAGTGTGTGAAATGGCTGCTGGTATTCACCCAGTGCTTTAGAGATATTGTCATGATTTATCGATGGCCTTGCCTCTGAATTGGAAATGGACTGCTATGAGAGGAAAACTGTCCTTAGAGTGGACTGTTGTGGACAAAGACCGAGGCTTTCTCAGTAGTTGCACCCTCTTTTTGCAATTTCCTCCTCAGGTGAGGCCACCAGCCTAGCTCTCTGTTCACCTTCCAGAAATTGGTTAAGACCTTCCTTTTTTTTTTTTTTAAATTCCAGCAGACCATTGGAGGGAGACCAGGTGCTGATTTAAGTTGGCCTGGTATTTTGTTTCTCTCCACTGTGGTATTTTTTATTTGTTTTACAATTATAATATTCGCATTTTTAATGAGATGATACATTTTTATGAACATAAGAAAGGCCATACCAGATCAGACCAAGGCCTATCTAGTCCAGCATTCTGTTCACACAGTGGCCAACCCGCTACCTGCGGGAAGCCCATAAGCAAAACATGAATGCAACAGCACTGTCCCGCCCATGTTCCCCAGCAACTGATGTACACAGGCATACTGCCTCTGATCCTGGAGGCAGCACATAGCCATCAGGACTAGTAGGCACTGATAGCCTTTTCCTCCAGGAATTTGTCTACATCCCTTTTAAAGCTATCCAAATTGGTGGCCATCACTACATTTTGTGGTAGCAAATTCTATAGTTCAACTCTGTGCCGTGTGAAGAAGTCCTTCCTTGTATCTGTTGTTCCTTGTATCTGTCCTGAATCTCCCACCTCTCAGCTTCATGGGATGATCCCATTGGGTTCCAGTATTACGAGAGAGGGAGAAAAATGTCTCCCTATCCACTTTCTCCATACCATGCATAATTTTGTATACCTCTGTCATGTCTCCTCTTAACTTGCCTTTTCTCCAAGCTAAACGGTTTTTGTGGTGGTAAGCTGCCCTATGGGCTTTTTGAGAATGTAAAACCTCTGAGCCCCACAGCTATTTCCATCCATCTGAACTCGCGTACCAGGAGCAATGCTCCCTTGTTGTAGGCCTGGGTTGGCTTTCTGTCTCACCTCATTGTTTTGTCACAATGTGTCAGAGCCAGTGATGATAGTATAGGCCCCTGACTGGACAAGCAGGCAGAGAAGCAGCAAGCGCAGGCCACACTCAGGTGAGCAAGTGAGTGAGCTGTGGCAAGGTCTTGGAGGATTGCGGTGTATGTGTCACATGACCTGCATTGTGTCCTCTAAGCTTTCAGGTGTGGTGGCGGATGCTGCCCCATTACCGGTGTTTTCATAAAATCCAACAGCCAGTCTTATCGCCTAGTATATGTGGAAGTGGCATGTGTGGGCTTCTTCACAGGGAGCTTTTACCCTGCTATTGAGATTTCTCACTCACGGAAGATTGCGGGTCCTTTTCATGATGTCATCACCCTCCAGGGCACAACCAGAGGTATTTCCCAGTTATTCCATGTTAAACAGACCCAGAGAACATGAGGTATATATAAAAAAAACTCGGATTGTTGGGCTATTAAAACAGCTACTAGGTGGCACTGTTTCATTGAGTTCTATGGAACCTTGAAAACTTCCCCTCTCGGCAATCACGTGGTCGCCGTCTGGGAGCCCGCTGTAAACGCGGAAAGGCTCCAGAATAGAAGTACTGCAGGTTTTTCCTTTAATGTAAAGGCAGCCTGTGTGTGTGTGGACATAATTGTGTGCACCTCAGGCAGCAAAATGTCTTGGGCAGGCCCTGAGTGTTTAACCTTTGCTCTGCTCACTGGTTCTTTCCTGCAAATGCCTCCTCTGGCTGTTTTTCTTTGCTGGCCTCTAAGACCAGCTTAACCTAGCATGGGTGCAGGGGTAGCACTTTTGAGGAGAATGGGATTCATTGTAACTTAGCAAACACTGGTTTTGCAACAGACATTAGAGTTAACATGTAGTTCCTACCCTGATTATTTCAGAAGTCTAGCTGAATTGTGTGCTTGTTTATTTCTGTATGTTTTATTTTAAACAATGCTTTACATAACACAACTTAAAAGCAATGTGGGTGATGATTGATGCCTTTTTAATGCCATTTGCAAGTCATTGAGTAGTATGGGAGGATGAATTTTGAAGAAGGTAGTGTTTTGTTTTCTCCCTGGGGTCGTTCTTAAATTGAATAGCCTTGGAAGAATGTTTGTGTATTATCTGTAGCCTATTGTTTGGGAATACCATAGGTAATGTAATGCGAAAAACACAATTTGCCTGAACATTTTCTTATGACCAGCAAAGCTATGAAGATGAACAGCGTTCCAAATCGCTCAGTATGGCTGTTCTTTCAAAAAGATAAAGGAAAACAACATCAGACAGGGGTAATTCATATGGTCATTCTGATGTTGCTGCGGCTACTACTATCTATAGAGATAAATGGTGCCCTCAACAAAATGTTGCAGTGTGGAGTGATCCTGTTCAGGGTTCCAGCCAGCAAGCCATGCCCTTTTCAAGGATATGCCATATCTCACTCACACAGAGCAGTTTTCTACCCCATGCCCCAACAGTCATCAGAGCTTCGGCTATTGGGTGGTATAGAAATGAAATAAATGAAATACATTATGTGGTCAGTGAACATGTTCAATCCTTATTAGTCTCTCTCTCTCTCTCTTGCCTCCGGAGTGTTTTTCCATAAAGATTTTTTGTACCTCTGAAAATATAAATGAATGTTGGAGAAATCTGCAGTGAGTTGAGCCAATCTGGGGATTTTGCGCATTGGGGAGGTCTGCAATTTGCACAAATTTCTGAGCGATTTGCACAAATTATGGCTGAATTTGCGCAAAGTACAGCTGAATTTGCGCAAATTATGGCCACATTTGTGTCTTATTACGCAATTCAGCCATAATTTGCACAGGTTGCTCAGAAATTTATGCAAATTGCAGAAGTTCCCCCTCAAAGTGCGCAAAAAAGTTCCTTGACTTCGGGGAATAGCCTGCAGCTCAGCTCGCAGGTGCAAAGTGACCAGAACCTTCCACAGAACTCATCAAGCAAAAAACCCCCTGAATTTCCCAGTGACAAACATCCCTACTGAAACCTTGGGGTTTCTCTGTGCATGCTGAGCATCTGTATGGATCCTGCTGTTTTGGCTACATAAGGATTGGCACTTGAAGAATGACTTCTGTGTCAGTATATAGGATATTAAGGTACCCTAGGTGTAGTACCCTAGTTGTGTTAGGCCAGCTGGTCCTCAAACTAGCATGAAGAGTTCCCTCTTCCTCGAAGGGGGCCATCACAAAAGGTAATGGGGTTGCCCCCCCTCTAGTTCAAGCACTGCTTTGAGGTTTTTACCAGTCTTGCTTGGATTCCTGGGAATACAAGCAAGACTGATAAAATCCTAAAAGTAGTACTTGAACTGGGCCGGGGTGGGTGGTGGGTGGGGAGAACCCTGTTACCTTTTGTGATGGTCCAATAACCAAAGTTTATTAGCAGAGGAGAAGTTAAAGTGAAGCTAGGATGACTCAGGAAAGACTTCACTGAGTAAAGTTGCTCTTGAATTATTGTTTTCCTTTGTATTTAGCGACTTAGTCACATTTTAACTGTTGTCCATTGTGTGTTTACCTCAGTCCTCTCATTTGTTGATATTGTTCTGTTGTCTACCATAGATATACAATAGAGCAGACCACCAAATTTCCAGTAAAATGAACTGAACTGGTGTTCTGGAAGGGCTTGACAAAGAACTATTAGATGGGGCGAGAATGTCTACTTCAAGGAACAGATTTCATTAAAAGACAGCCAATAGTTAGTTATTTCACTTGCTATAATATTTTTCTTTTTCTAGGTAGGTGCAATTTGGATTTTCTGCTGCAGGCACTAAATATCTTGGACAGTTTCTAAGCAGCAGGTGTGACATTTGTGGAATCATCACTGGTTGCTCCCCTTTCTCTTTGTTTGGCATGGTGACTGGTCATATGAGTCTCCTGCTATGTATCAAAATGGCCTCTCACTGTTTCCTGGCTAAATCCATGCTTTCATAATTTCCCAGTACTTGTGGTAAGCTGTGACCTGAATACAGTCAGGGCCGGAAATATTGGAACAAGGATAACTGTTTTGGCAGTTGGCCTCTGTACACCACCACACTGAAGTTGAAAGGAAACACACCCAGTGAAGTCAGGACTTTCAGCTGTAATTTAAGGGGGTTGACAAAAGTGGGGCACTAACCATTCAGGAAGGTTACTTCATTCCATTACTTATGTTGTTGTTGTTCAGTCGTTCAGTCGTGTCCGATTCTTCGTGACCCCATGGACCATAGGCCAGGCCTTCCTGTCCTGCGCTCTCTCCCGGAGTGTGCTCAAGTTCATATTCATTGCATCCGTGATGCTATCTAGCCATCTCATCCTCTGTCGTCCCCTTCTCCTTTTGCCTTCATTCTTTCCCAGCATCAGGGTCTTTTCCAGAGAGTTTTCTCTTCGCATTAGGTGGCCAAAATATTTGAGCTTCAGCTTCAGGATCTGTCCTTCCAATGAGCACTCAGGGTTGATTTCCTTTAGGATGGACTGATTTGACCTCCTTGCAGTCCAGGGGACTCGTAAGAGTCTTCTCCAGCACCACAGTTCGAAAGCATCAATTCTTTGGCGCTCAGCCTTCCTTATAGTCCAGCTCTCACAGCCATACATTACTACTGGGAAAACTATAGCTTTGATTAGTCGGACCTTTGTCGGCAAGGTGATGTCTCTGCTTCTTACTATGCTGTCTAGGTTTGCCATAGCTTTCCTCCCAAGGAGCAAGCGTCTTTTAATTTCATGGCTACAGTCACCATCTGCGGTGATCTTGGAGCCCAAGAGAGTAAAAACTGTCACTGCTTCCATTTCTTCCGCTTCTATATGCCAGGAAGTGATGGGGCCAGATGCCATGATCTTCGTTTTTTTAATGTTGAGTTTCAAACCAGCTTTTGCACTCTCCTCTTTCACCCTCAACAAGAGGCTCTTGAGATCCTCTTCGCTTTCTGCCATTAGGGTGGTATCGTCTGCATATCGGAGGTTGTTGATAATTCTCCCAGCAATCTTAATTCCGAGCTGTGATTCATCCAACCCGGCGTTTCTCATGATGTACTCTGCATATAAGTTAAATAAGCAGGGTGACAATATGCAGCCTTGTCGTACTCCTTTCCCAATTTGGAACCAATCAGTTGTTCCATGTCTGGTTCTTACTGTTGCTTCTTGACCCTCGTACAGGTTTCTCAGGAGACAGGTCAGGTGGTCTGGTACTCCCATCACTTTCAGAATTTGCCACAGTTTGTTGTGATCCACACAATCAAAGGCTTTAGTGTAGTCAATGAAGCAGAAATAGACGTTTTTCTGGAATTCTCTTGCTTTCTCCATGATCCAGCGAACGTTGGCGATTTGATCTCTAGTTCCTCTGCCTCTTCGAAACCCAGCTTGTACTTCCGGTAGTTCTTGGTTCGCATACTGCTGAAGCCTAGCTTGTATGATTTTGAGCATCACCTTGCTGGCATGTGAAATGAGCGCAATTGTGAGGTAGTTTGAACACTCTTTGGCATTGCCCTTCTTTGGAATTGGAATGTAAACTGACCTTTTCCAGTCTTGTGGCCACTGTTGAGTGTTCCAGATTTGTTGGCATATTGAGTGCAGCACTTTAACAGCATCATCTTTTAGGATTTTAAATAGCTCAGCTGGAATGCTGTCATCTCCGCTAGCTTTGTTGTTACTAATGCTTCCTAAGGCCCACTTGACTTCACTCTCGAGGATGTCCGGCTCAAGTTCAGTGAGCGCACTATCATGGCTATCAGGGACATTAAGATCTTTCCTGTATAGTTCTTCTGTGTATTCTTGCCACCTCTTCTTAATCTCATCTGCTTCTGTTAGGTCCCTGCCTTCTTTGTCCTTTATCATGCCCGTCTTTGCACAAAACGTTCCCTTGAGATCTCCAATTTTCTTGAAGAGATCTCTAGTCTTTCCCGTTCTATTGTTTTCCTCTATTTCTTTACATTGTTCATTTAAGAAGGCCTTCTTGTCTCTCCTTGCTATTCTCTGGAACTCTGCATTCAGTTGGATATATCTTCCCCTTTCTCCCTTGCTTTTCGCTTCCCTTCTTTCTTCATCTACTTGTAAAGCCTCATCAGACAGCCACTTGGCTTTCTAGCATTTCTTTTTCTTTGGGATGGATTTCGTTGCTGCCTCCTGAACAATGTTACGGACCTCCGTACATAGTTCCTCAGGCACTTTGTCTATCAGGTCTAATCCCTTAAATCTATTCCTCACCTCCACTGTATATTCATAAGGGATATGATTTAGGTCATACCTGAATGGTTTAGTGGTTTTCCCTACGTTCTTCAATTTAAGCTGAAATTTTGCAACAAGAAGCTCATGATCTGAGCCACAGTCAGCTCCAGGTCTTGTTTTTACTGACTGTATGGAGCTTCTCCATCTTTGGCTGCAAAGGACATAATCAATCTGATTTCAATATTGACCATCTGGTGATGTCCATGTGTAGAGTCGTCTCTTGTGCTGTTGGAAAAGAGTGTTTGCTATGATCAGCGTGTTCTCTTGGCAAAACTCTATTAGCTTTTGTCCTGCTTCATTTTGTACACCCAGGCCATGCCTGCCTGTTATCCTGGTGATTTCTTGATTTCCTACTTTAGCATTCCAATCCCCTATGATGAAGAGGACATCTTTTTTTGGTGTTAGTTCTAGAAGGTGTTGTAGGTCTTCATAGAACCCATCAACCCCAGCTTCTTCGGCCTCAGTGGTTGGGGCATAGACTTGAATTACTGTGATGTTGAATGGTTTGCCTTGGATTCATACTGAGATCATTCTATCGTTTTTAAGATTGTACCCCAGTACTGCTTTTCCCACCCTTTTGTTGACTATGAGTGCTACTCCATTTCTTCTAAGGGATTCTTGCCCACAGTAGTAGATATGATGGTCACCTGAATTAAATTTGCCCATGCCTGTCCATTTTAGTTCGCTGATTCTCAAGATGTCGATGTTCAATCTTGCCATCTCATGTTTGACCACCTCCAGCTTACCTTGATTCATTGATCTGACATTCCAGGTTCCTAAACAATATTGTTCTTTACAGCATTGGATTTTCTTTTCACCACCAGACACATCCACAGCTGAGTGTCCTTTCGGCTTTGGCCCAGCCGCTTCACTCTTTCTGGCGCTACTTGGAAATACCCTCTGCTCTTCCCCAGTAGTATATTGGACACCTTCCGACCTGAGGGGCTCATCTTCCGGTGTCATCTCTTTTAGCCTTGTGATACGTTCCATGGGGTTTTCTTGGCAAGAATACTGGAGTGGGTTGCCATTTCCTTCTCCAGTGGACCACATTTTGTCAGAACTCTCTGCCATGACCTGTCCGTCTTGGGTGGCCCTGCATGGCATAGCTTATGGCTTCACTGAGTTACGCAAGCCCCTTCGCCACAACAAGGCAGTGATCCATGAAGGGGTCCATTACTTATGAGCCACCAATAATGGGCGTGTGTGTATGCCACTGGCTGTCCTTCCTGAATGGTTAGTGCCCCACTTTTGTCAAACCCCTTGAATTACAGCTCAAAGTCCTGACTTCGCTCCCATCTGGGTGTGTTTCCTTTCAACTTCAATGTGGTGGTGTACAGAGGCCAACTGCCAAAACAGTTATCCTTGTTCCAATATTTCTGGCCCTGACTGTATATGAATATTATAAATACATTTCTATACTCCCTCCCTTCCTGGAGGACAGGATAACCTATCAATGGTTATTAGCCATTGCTAAATGGAACTTCCAGGTGTAGATGCAGTCTACCTCTGAATACCAGTTGCTAGGGAGAAACCTGGAGGGCAGCAGAGAGATGCTGCGATTGCCTTCATGCCTTGCTTTGGACTTCCAGAAATCATCTGGCTAGCCACTGTGGAAATAGGACTAGATGGACCCTTGATCTGATCCACCAGGGTTCTTCTGGTGTTCTTGTGTTTAATGAAAGCTTGCAACAGCTTATTACTTATTGGAACAACAAACTGCACAGGTATTAATAATGTATTTACTATAAGGTTTTGTGGTACATATGGCGATAAAGGAGATCTCTGTAGGTTTGTAATTTTATATAAATGCTTCATTTAGAACACCTTGAGGCGATCAAATAGGCTTTTCTCATCTGCTGATACAGCAACGTCTCTGAAAAAGGTCTTTAATCTTACCCTCTTGAACAGTGATGAGGAAACAAATGCAATTAAAATCGCTTTTCAAGGTGCCTTTTGGCCCTGTGCCGAGCACCACACCCATGCTGATTAGATCTCATCAGTTCCTGAAAGTGCAGTGAGATGCCCTAATAACTTTTGACACAAATCTATGCATTATCTTAGGGCAGAAAAGATGGAAGATATATTTAGCATCTTTCTTCTCTTGTGTACCCTACTTCTAAATTTGTGTGCATGGTCTTTATGAGAACAGGCTTGTAAATAAGGTTGTTTTTATTGGCACGGAGAAAATAACTTTGAAGGCAAGGGAAGGAACCCTTAGAGGCTGGTGGGAGGGAGGTTGTTGGGTAGATTTCCTACTTCTGACCCCAACTTACTTCTCCTGTTTTGGAATATGTTTGCACTTCCTACCTCTCAGAGGGACCTTTTGAAGCAGCACCAAAGACATGCAAAACGGTTATTTTTCAGGGCTGAACTTGGAAGGAGGAAATGCTTTAAGAGGGAGTTTGCTTTCTAGGGTTTCTGGGTTTACAACAGTATTAGTAACTCATTCAACATAAACTAAGATGGAGTATTTTCAAAATTTGCCATGAGCCTGAGGTCAGCCCTTTGTACCCTGTTCTAGGCAGGACTGGGCTTTTGGCAGTGAAGGAAAGCTTCTGGTAACCCTTGCAGAAGGTGAGGACAGATGTGAAAGTTTTGGAACAGATGAGGTGTGAGAACTGAGAGAGAAGTCTACAAGGGTGTGCAGGAAATGCAAAGCATACCAATTCAGGACAAGCAGAAGGGCAGGCAATTTGGTAGAGGAAAGAAACAGACTAGATTGCCTGTGAGGAGCCCAGGGAGGTCAGTGGTTTATCCTAGCTTGATGTTGCTCCAGCTGGAGAAAATTGTAGCACGTACTGGACGTTATATAAGTGGAAGTAAAGTGTGATGGGCTCCCCACAGTAACCTGACCTGTCTTCTCAAGAGGTGGTTTTCTGATAGGTGGCCTGAAATATGAAATACCCACAGTTCCTATTTGTGACCAGCTGTCCTGGTGGTGCAATGAAAAGGGAATTGGTGTGGTTCCTGGTTTGAGATCTGAGGTCTGTGCTTTAAAATATCACTTCAGTGAACCTGGTGGACATGCTGCCCTTATTTTACAATATTCCTATTCTAGGATTTATAGCCCACAAAGTTGAAAAACGTGCATCATTTTAATATGTGGACCTGAAGAACATAGCAAACTCAGGGTGCTTCTTTCCAGTTTTCTGAACAGTTAACATTTTTTTGCGGTCAGGTTTCCCTAAGCTACATTTATAGCTAAGAGAGCATGAAACTTACTTTAAAAAGAAAAAGAAAATGGCAGCTGGATTTCAGGATTTAGCAAAAGCTTTGCAGGCCTCACAAATACCTCTCCACCAAGGACTGTGTGCTGATTATCCTTGTTTTAAAAGAGGAGCATAATTCTTTAAAAAGTAGGAATTTCGCCAGTGCAGTTTTAGAGGGTCAAGCAGCAACAGCAAGAACCGGACATGGAACAACCGATTGGTTCCAAATTGGGAAAGGAGTATGACAAGGCTGTATATTGTCGCCCTGCTTATTTAACTTATATGCAGAGTACATCATGAGAAACGCCGGGCTGGATGAATCAGAGGTCAGAATTAAGATTGCCTGGAGAATTATCAACAACCTCTGATATGCAGACGATACCACCCTAATGGCAGAAAGCGAAGAGCCTCTTGTTGAGGGTGAAAGTAGAGAGTGCAAAAGCTGGTTTGAAACTCAACATTCAAAAACGAAGATCATGGCATCTGGCCCCATCACTTCCTGGCATATGGAAGGGGAAGAAATGGAAGCAGTGACAGATTTTATTTTCTTGGGCTCCAAGATCACCGCAGACGGTGACTGTAGCCATGAAATTAAAAGACGCTTGCTCCTTGGGAGGAAAGCTTTGGCAAACCTAGACAGCATAGTAAGAAGCAGAGACATCACCTTGCTGACAAAGGTTCGTATAATCAAAGCTATGGTTTTCCCAGTAGCAACATACGGCTGTGAGAGCTGGACCATAAGGAAGGCTGAGCGCCGAAGAATTGATGCCTTTGAACTGTGGTGTTGTAGAAGACTCTTATGAGTCCCCTGGACTGCAAAGAGGTCAAATCAGTCCATCCTAAAGGAAATCAACCCTGAGTGCTCATTGGAAGGACAGATCCTGAAGCTGAAGCTCAAATATTTTGGCCACCTAATGCGAAGAGAAAACTCTCTGGAAAAGACCCTGATGCTGGGAAAGATTGAAGGCAAAAGGAGAAGCGGACGGCAGAGGATGAGATGGCTAGATTGCATCACCAATGCGATGAATATGAACTTGAGCACGCTCCGGGAGAGAGTGGAGGACAGGAAGGCCTGGCATGCTCTGGTCCATGGGGTCACGAAGAGTTGAACATGACTTAACGACTGAACAACAACAACAAGTTTTAGAGGACTGGACCACAGCTTGAAGTACAGGGAAGACAGCATGAGATAATAAATTGTGGATGCTAGACCACAGCGTTTGAAGTTGTTATTGCCAAACAGGTTTTTTTATTTGTTCTGGCTTTCTCACTATTTCCCTTTCATATTTGGACTGGGTCAGAAATCTTGACTATATATTTATAGTTGTTGTTGTTCAGTCGTGTCCGACTCTTCGTGACCCCATGGACCACAGCACGCCAGGCCCTCCTGTCCTCCACTCTCTCCCGGAGCGTGCTCAAGTCCATATTCATTGCATCGGTGATGCTATCTAGCCATCTCATCCTCTGCCATCCTCTTCTCCTTTTGCCTTCAATCTTTCTCAGCATCAGGGTCTTTTCCAGGGAGTTTTCTCTTTGCATTAGGTGGCCAAAATATTTGAGCTTCAGCTTCAGTATCTGTCCTTCCAATGAGCACTCAGGGTTGATTTCCTTTAGGATGAACTGATTGGACCTCCTTGCAGTCCAGGGGACTCGTAAGAGTAGTGCAGCTTTCTCCTTTCTTTCCCCCACTCCATTTTTGTCCTTAAAACAGCCCCGTGAGGTAGGTTAGGCTGCGTGAGTTAGCAAGACCGGCCCAAAGCCACCCAGTGAGAGCTTCATGGCCAACTGGGGATTCGAACCCTGGGGTCATTCCAGAGGGAGGGTGCGTAGTGCTAGTGCAACTATCCTGTCTCTTCTTTCTTAACTGATTTTCTGCAGAGAAAAGACAGAAGGGGCAGTGGAAAAAGAAAGGAGGGCGTCTGAGTTGAAGATGATGACGTCTGGACCCCCCTGTAAAATTCTGCGAATTTCATGGCAATGGCACTCTAAACGCCTCATCTGGAAGCACTACAGGTCTCCTTGGACCTAGTGCAGCACTTTAACCACTAGACCATACTGTCTTGTGAACTCCATGGAACCTGAGCTCATCATCCATGAATCAGTGGTGGAAAGCACAAGCATCTTAAAGATCTGAGTAAATTCTGAAGCTGAATGAAATGTGCTGAACGAAATGAAATCAGGTTTCCTTTTGTGTAAAAGCTTTTCTGAGCCCCTCTTTGCACCGACAATACCCAAAGCACTCGGGCATGGAAAACACTTAATGGGACTACCAGTATCCTCTTTGTGCCTTTCTAGTGAGGCAGTGGCTGGTGGAGGCTTTGTTAGGGTTGCTTGATAACCTTGTTGATATTATTCTTGTCACTAGTGCAGATGGGGTTCTGGAGCTGTTAGCAAAATATCTGAAAAATTCCTTTCCAGAGAGAACCACAAAAAGAAGCATGGAAATCAAACCTTGCTTGGAGGTCTGGGGAAAGTACGGTTCTCTCTCTCTCTTACTCTCATTGTGCGTAGTAAAAAATACGCCCTAAATTACTCACAGAATTCTGTTTCTGTGGTGGCTTGAGTAGAGCAAGAATAATATATGGATGTGAGAGATTTTACATTCTATCTATGTAATATATTTCTTTTGCTTTTGTGTGTGCATGCAGCAGAATTGGGGTAGGAAGCTAGCTTGCGATGTGTACTTTGACAGTTAACTGCTGCAATCAAGAGCTGAGGAGAGATGAGTGATCCCCCCCCCCCCCAGCGCATTTCATGTACCTTGCTCATTGGGTTATTTTTCATGATTCCTCTTTTTATATTGCATTTCTAATGTGTGCTGTGCTTTATCATCATTTACATGGTTTTCATAGTTCTAATGACTCAGTGTTAAGAACAGAGCACTTAACAATAGTTAAGAGCAGAGACATCACACTGACAACAAAGGTCCGCATAGTTAAAGCAATGGTATTCCCCTTAGTAACCTATGGCTGCGAGGGCTGGACCATAAGGAAGACTGAGCAAAGGAAGATAGATGCTTTTGAACTGTGGTGCTGGAGGAAAATTCTGAGAGTGCCTTGGACTGCAAGAAGATCAAACCAGTCCATACTCCAGGAAATAAAGCCAGACTGCTCACTTGAGGGAAGGATCTTAAAGGCAAAACTGAAGTACTTTGGCCACATCATGAGAAGACAGGAGACCCTGGAGAAGATGCTGATGCTAGGGAAAGTGGAAGGTGAAAGGAGGAGGGGCCGACCAAAGGCAAGATGGATGGATGGTATTCTGGAGGTGACGGACTCAACCTTGGGGGAGCTGGGGGTGGCGACGGCCGACAGGAAGCTCTGGCTTGGGCTGGTCCATGAAGTCACGAAGAGTCTGAAGCGACTGACCGAATAAACAACAACAAACAATTTTGTTTGTTTATAAACAACAAACAAACAATGAGAGCTCTACCTCTCATTCAAATCTTCACCAAGGTTGGCCGTAGAATCCCTGTCCAAATGTCTGGAGACGGTGAGTGGCTGGATGGGGAGGAATAAGCTGAAGCTCAACCCTGACAAGACCGAGGTACTTTTGGTGGGAGACAAGAGGAGGCTGGGGGATGTTGACCTGGTGTTGAATGGGGTACGGCTACCCTTGAAAGACCAGGTCCTCAGCCTGGGGGTCATTTTGGACTCCCAGCTGTCCATGGAGGCTCAGGTGTCAGCTGTGAGCCGGACAGCGCTGTATCACCTCCATCTGATACGGCGGCTGTGCCCCTTCCTTCCCGACCATCTGCTCCCATTGGTAGTACATGCCCTGGTCTCCTCTCGTTTAGACTACTGTAATGCGCTCTACGTGGGGTTACCCTTGAAGACGGTTCGGAAGCTGCAGCTGGTACAGAACGCGGCGGCTCGCCTGATTAAAGGCAGCCGCCGGCGAGATCACATCACTCCAGTGCTGAAGGAGTTGCACTGGTTACCAGTTGTTTTCTGGGCCAAATTCAAGGTGTTGGTTTTGACCTTTAAAACCCTATATGGTTCTGGCCCAGCCTATCTTAAGGAGCGCCTCCAGCAGCACCAGACAGGCCGCTTAACAAGATCAGCCTCGGATGGCCTTCTCTCTGTCCCATCAGCCAGGACAGCTAGATTGGTGGGGATGAGGGAGAGGGCCTTTTCTGTGGTGGCCCCCACTCTGTGGAACTCCCTCCCTAGGGAACTCCGTCATGCCCCCTCTTTAATGAGCTTCCGTCGTGCATTAAAAACGTGGTTGTTCAGGCAGGCATTTGGGGTGGGTTAGGGTATTTAAAAAAAAGTTATGGTAGAATTTTATTGTTTTAAATTGTTTTATGATGTGTTGTACATCGCCCAGAGTGGCTGGGTGACCAGCCAGATGGGCGATTAATAAATTTAATAAATAAATAAATAAATAAATAAACAATGACTCAGTGATAGCTCATCATAATTACTCTTACAGAACTGGGGGCTTTGGATGTTCACCTGAAGTTGCGATGGAGACAGTATGAGTGATTCTGGGTTCCTGTGTGCATGCTCTGTCCATACCATGGAGAATATGCATCCTGGTGCACGGGATATATGTGTTCCCCTCTCCGCCATTTTGCACAGGATCTAAAAGCCATGATAGAAAAAGAGTGAGTCACTCAGCTTTTTCTGTTGCCACATTGGGTGACTGTCTGAATCCATCCTGAAGCATACTGAGAAACAGAGTTGGAAAAATCTGAGCAATGTGATCATTTTGAGTGCCTAAAAATTAGATTCTGGTGCCTGATATCTTCCCACGCACCTCCCCTGGTGAGCTGTAGATTCTCCAGTTGATTGAAAATAGATTTGAACACAGGACTGTGTCCAAATCTATCTATTGAGCCTCTCTGGCCAGGTGCTTAATTGGCACGATTTTGGAGCTTGTACAAAGAGTGGGCTTTTTGTGTCCTGGTGTGTCTCTTCCTGGAGAAGAGGCTACTGTTTAATGCATAGTTCTTTCCTTGAAGAGAATAAATTAAAACAGGGCCAGCTTTCAAAGGGGAAAAAGTGTAACAAGATTTCTTGAGAGATGAAAGCAAGGATGCAGGAAGAGCTGAGTTCTGAAGTAGCTGAAATTGGAGGAAGGGATTACTTTGTATTTCATACAAACAGGAATCACAGTAGGTGTGGGTGTGTTTACAGATATTTCGACATGTTTCTTACTGGGTTGATTGAGGAAATGCACTTCAGAGCTGTGATCTCTTTGCAGTGCTAACAAATATATGTTAATCAAGACATCACAATGCTAGATGAAGGTCAACACCTTAGTCTGCAAAGAGAAAAGGAAATGATATGTCCTTGGTATTCAGTAACAAAGACGCCTCAGTTGAGGGTTTTAAACAGTGGCTGAGGGCCAAACTACATGTGATGTGGGAGATCCGTGATTGGATCTCCCAGGGTCTTTTTTTTTTTTTAAGCAGCTAGGGGGTGGCGGGGGGGGGGGAATCATGGCAGGGCCATGCCGGAAGTGCTTATATGAGCCTAATTTACCCACCTGCACTGTTTTAAAAGGGGCCGCGGTGGCTTAGTGGTTAAGACGCTGAACTGCAGACTGGAAGGTCGGCAGGTCAGCAGTTCGAGACCCGAGTGCCGCGTGACGGAGCGAGCTCCCGTCTTCAGTCCCAGCTCCTGCCAACCTAGCAGTTCAAAAGCAAGAAATTGCAAGTAGATAAATAGGCACCGCCTCGGCGGGAAAGGTAACAGCGTTCCGTGCACCTCAGTGTTCAGTCATGCCGGCCATGTGGCCACAGAAGCATCTTCGGACAGCGCTGGCTCTTCGGCTTAGAAACGGGGATGAGCACCACACCCTAGAGTCGGACACAACTGGTTTGAGACACCTTTACCTTTTACTGTTTTTTAAAAAAATCAAAATAGCCCCCTCCTCTCACAAGCTGCTGCTGCATTTATTTATTTATTTGTTTGTTTGTTTGTTTTATTTATTTATTATTTACTTGGTGCCTTTCAGTGCAGGAGGCCTCTCAAAGCGGCATACAATAATAAAGCACATAATAAAAACTGATACAGTCTTCAATAAGAACAGCAAAAACAGTAGTAAAAACAGCAACATGGTGAACATACCAGGAGAAGGCAAAAGTAAAATGGCATGTTTTCAGAGCCTTCTTAAAAGCCTGCAATGATGGAGCCTGGCAGACCCCCAGTGGAAGCTTATTCCAAAGGTGTGGGGCCACTGCAGAAAAGGCCCTTTCATGTGTGATGACCCACCTAACTGCTTTATCTCACAGGTGGGCAAATGAGAAGGGCCTCTCTTGCTGATCTTAAAGTGTGGGCAGGCTGATATGGGTGAAGGCGGTCCTTCAAGTAATTTTGTCCCAAACCATTTAAGGCTTTAAAGGTCAAAACCAGTGTCAAGGGCTCCTTGGAGGCCTCTCTCAGTCTAATCCAGTAGCCAAGTCCAGACACAGACAAAGGGATTCTTTTCAAAGCTTTATTCCTCTTTTACAACTTAGCAACTCTACTGTAAGCAACTAGATATGAGCAGCAGAGCACCTATGCCCTAAGTTTGAACAGTTGGTCCCCGTTTGAAAGGGAATCACTGGCAGACCCTGAACTTAAGGGCTAGGGAGAGTCTCTCCCCTTTTCCCTTGGATCCTCTGGGCACAACCGTTGTTTGCGCGCCAACCGGGCACCACGCCTCCTTTCTGTGCCCTCCATTTGGCGCCGCTCTCTGCGTCGGCGTCGCACATCCACCAAGTCTGCTTCCCGCGCTCTCTCACTCCCTGGACTGCTATCTAAGCTAGGAATGCCGGTGGGAGGAATCTCCATCAGCTGTTGGCCCTGGGAAAGAGGAGCGCGCTCCTCTCCCAGGAACGACTCCTCTTCCTCAGAATCAGAACTACTCTGGGATTCCATGGGCTCAGTGTCCACCCTGACAACCAGCACTTTAAATTGGGCTCAGAAACACACCAGTAACTAGTGCAACTGGTGCACTATAGGTGTTATACTATCAAATTGCAACCCCCACCCCCCAACACTCAGGAGGCCACATTCTGCACCAGCTGAACCATCTTCAAAGGCAGCCCTGTGTACAGCATATTGCAGTAATTGTTAGCCTTGCTGGCAAATGGAGGGGGCAGGTAAGAGAGTTGTACATGCCATTTGCCCTGCTAAGGCTAATAGCAGCATCAGGGGGCGCTTTTAGGAGGGAAAAGCTTAACCCTTCACCCCTTCCCAGCACACACTACTGACCAGATTAGCAGCCTTCTGTAGGTTCTCTGAAATTAAGAAAAAAAAACTTTGGGGGGTGGGGATGGGGGGAATCTGATTACACATATCTGACGTGTCTAGTATATAGATCCTCAGCCAGTTACTACAGAGAGCTCGCAGACTGATAGGTATTGGCTAATCTGTGTTCTGTGTTCATCCGAGCTTTTGGGGAAAGCATTACCTTCAACAAGTCTACATATTTGTGCTTTAATTTCTCGTTTAATTTATTTATATTTAATCTATTTCTTATCTACCTTTCTAGACCATAGCCTTCTGAAGGTGACTTACAGCATGAAAACAATTCAACCAACATATTAATAAAATCATATAAATGTAAACAATTTTAAATAAAACCAATTAAAATAAAATACAATTTCAAAATATTCAACAGGAGTGGATACCATAAGAAAATTCACTAAAAAGCCAGAGAGAAATCCTCACAAAAACAGCCACAGATGGGGTCAGCCATATGTTTCTTTCGAGGGGATTCCTTAGAGTAGGGGCCACAACTGAAAAGGCCCTATCTACTGCCCACCACTGATCTTGGTGGCGGGCCTATAATCATGGCTAAGTGACTCATGGTGATGGTGAAGTGCCCAGAAACAGAGAGTTCAGAACTAGTTTAGATGTCCTCTTTTTACACAATGTTTCTCCCTTAAGCACACGTGCACACCCAGGTCTCCATTAAGTGGCATCAGAATTACCTCTTGAGCTCAGCGTGATTTACTTCTGTAACATTTTCAAGTATTAGTTGCTCCTGCTGCTCTTCATTGATTATCGTTTCCCTGACTAGCCTAGTTACTGTTTTCCAGTCGAAGAGTTTTTGTTCTTGGTCAGAAACATGCATTCTGACTTAATCAGTACTGAGATGGTAGCTAGGTTACCGTTGCATGTTTCTTTTTGTACACTCATAGATTAATTTTTGAATTTCCTGTAACAATGGATAGGAATTCTGCTTGAGTTCGTCGGTTTGAAAATCCCACTCCCATTAGAGCATTTGGGTTTCTTGAAACCATTTTGGGAAGCTGATTTGATAGAAAGGAAGAAAAGCAACAGATATATGAAAAGGAAGTGTGTGTAAGTGGGGGGGGGGATATCTCTGGAGGCCAGGAGAAGCTATTACAGAATTGGGGGAATGCAGGTGGTATATTTTTCTGGTTATGAGTTTTATGGGTGTGTGAAATTGCTTTCTAGTCCAGCAGAGGAAGAAATGGACACTAATAGTCTCAAAACAGCAGGTTTTTATGCTGCCTGGAAACAAGTGTGAATGAATGCAAATGAAATATGTGGACCTTGTGCTATATACTTCCTTCTTTACCTAGAGAGGCAAGCAAAATAGGTCCAATGCTTGATAAGGATTCTGCTTTGCTGCTTATTCCCTAGCACAATCACTTTAATTCTTTCTCTCCTCCCCTCTCCATTTTTTTCTCGAGCCCAAACCACTCACTGTGTTTCACCAAAAAATGGCTTCCTTTTTTCTCCACGCTCCCTGTGCTGGCTTTTTGTCAACATTGCCCACTCTAGCTCTCTCAGTTGACTTCATTTGCCCTCAGTGGTATCATGAATCACAACACAGAGAAGTCTGATTGGCTGGGTAGCATAGCCCCATCATGCTGTTCGAGTTTCCAGTGTGACTACTGCAGGAAGCATTGGGCCTTGTTTGCCCATAGTATTATCTTCATGGAACCAATTCTGATTGGCTATGTACTATCGCAACATAATCCTGCTCACCATTTTATTTATTTATTCTTATACTGTAGGTAAAATATATACTGCTTTTCTATAAAATATATCCAAAGCAGTTCTCAGTGATTTCAAAGATCAGCCTGGCTAATCTAGGCAAAAGGAAGCAGCACCCAGGGAAATAATTGTGTGATAGCCAAAGCCTCCAGGAAAATGCTGCTGCTGAATAAGATAGAAAAAAGGTGAATTCTCACACACGTTCCCCCCTGCCTCCCCCAGAAATGGCTCTACTCCACCAAAACTTTTAATGCAGCCCCCTTCTCTCCAAAAAATGAAATATTTTGAGCATGGCTTTGGGGAACGTAGGGGGAGAAATTTTTAACTCCTTGAGCTATTGATGTTTGAAATCCCTCAAAGCTACTTGCTGTAAAAAAATTCAGCTAAGTTTATAATGCTGGGACATAAGCATTGTATGTAGGATCCTTGGTTTTATTGGCACTATTTTTTAAATAATAATTTTAATATCATGTTTCATTTTTTTTATCTTTTGTTCATTTTATCCCGTTCACTGCTCTGGAATCTGTTTAGATGTGGAGGGGTGTACAAATGTTGTAAATAAATAAACAATCCTGTCAAAATCTTTCAAAAATAATACCATCTTAGGTAACCAAGAGTTTGTGTGTTTGGGTGCTTGGATAGGAGGGCTTTGCTGCAGGTAAACATAAGCAGGTAATAAAGTAATGGTACATAAAGCACATTTTTCCTTCTGCTGTGCACTGGGAACCAGGAGAGAAAGGGATAAGAGCTGGTTCATATGGTGCCACCAAACCATGGTTTGACTGTCCTTGGGCTTACAAACAGCCTCTATGCTCTGATTCTCTCCTTGACTTCCTTGTTTGGGCAAGCCATAGTTCATTATTATATCTGAGCTAGCACCCTTTGACTTCGGCTCCAACCACCGCTGGAAACTGCTGTCTGTTGGTTTGGAAGTAAGTGCAAAGCAGTGTCTGCTGATTTGAATATAAGAGCAAGCTATGGCTTTTCTCAAACTAGAAGACGGGCAGTGCCAGCTGAAAACATTTTGCTGCCTGAAGCAGATCCCAACCAATGCGCGTGTGCGCACACACACACACACACCTTGCTAGGATCAATGCTTCAGTTTTAAAAGTCTTGCTATACCATTCAGACACCAGTTCCTGCCTAAAGGTAGGTCCCTATCTAAGGAACCACCTGCCTTGCTATGAACCGATCTAGGTATGCAGATCTGCAGGAGAGGCTCTTTTGCAGGCACCACCGTCAGGAATATGAGAAAGGGCTTTCTCCTGTATTGTTCCAAACTATGGAATGTACTCCCTCAAGAAATACAATTTGCCCCTAGCCTCTTGGCTTTTAGAAAAGGTGTAAAAACACATCGTTTCAATTTAGCCTTTTAAAATGTGTAGTTTTAATGTTTTAATGTTTTTACCATTTTTACTGTTCCTGTTTTTATTGTCGTATGGTTTTATTGTTTTAAATTGTTGTACGCTGCCTTGATGGCTTTTCAGTAGACAGGGCAGTATATAGACGCTAATAAATAAATGAATGAATACATAAATAAATTCAGAATGTATACAGCATGCTTCCAGATGACACATAAGAACCATCAATGGGGTAAGCCAACAGTTACTCAAATACAGGTTGTTGGGTTCGTATTCTGTTTCGATTTCTTGTAGCCTCTTTTACTGCCTAAGTTATCCTTCATTTCACAGACCATCAACTCGGAGGCTTTAACAGCCTCTCTTGAGCTATTATGTCCTATTGGGTCAGGGTGGATTCTTTAGATAGTAAGGTCAGTCGGAGTTCAGCCTTGAACTCCTTTACAGACCCTTAATTTGCCCTGAATTGTGGAGCTCTTTCCATCTTAATTCAATTTGAAATTCACAGCACCGAATTACCAAGAGCTGGGATTGAGTCAGAACTGAAATGGATCGTCTAGAAAGAATATGTTCTTTACTCTTGTTGTGGTGCTATTCTTCTTTAAAATCAGTGATAGCCAAAGCTAGCCACCCACTGGCCACCTCTGGCCACCAGTGGCCCTACTAATTTTTAATTGGGTTACAGTAAACAATTCTCACACAGTTTCCCTTGGTAGAAAAAGAAGCAGTGAATCTCCATGTGTATGTCACATACATACTATATTTTTCCTATCTTGTGCATATTCAGGAAATGCAAAGGGGAACTATTAATCTGCATTGTGAGGGGAGAGCATTTATTCCTCACACACATGCCTCAAATATCAATTACCTCATGCTAGCAAAGCACATATGCTCCAAATTTATGATGTTCTTACCACTTGGTGATGCCAATGTTATTACAGAATCTGATGATCAAGAAGGCCTAACTCTGACTCTCCCAATATGAACCTTCCTGTACACTACGATTGTTACCTGAAGTTCTCCTGCGGGTGCCTCTTCCGATGGAGGTTTGGAAGATGACAAGGGAGAGGACCTTTTTGGTGGTAGCCCCCCAATTGGAACACTCTCCCCAGGGAGGTCCATCTGGCACCAACATAGTCATCCTTTCAGCGTCAGGTTAAGGCTTTCCTCTACTCCCAGGCATTTGTCAGCATATGATAAGGTTTTCACCACTCCTGGGATTTTTATTGTTGATTGTTTTAAATCGTTTTGTATATAAGTGGTTTTTATATTATGTTTTAGATGGTATTTTTAGATTTTAATCTTCTGTAAACTGCCCAGAGAGCTTTCGTTATTGGTAATGTATAAATGTAATAAATATATAAATAATAAAATAACTCTAGGCTACTGCTAGCAGACTAGAACAGTGCTCCACAGAACTTGGCCCTCTGATTTGAATGGACAGCAGTTTGACACACACCTTTCAAGTCACTGAAAGTGATCTAATATGCAGCTTGTAAGTTACAAGGGAAATGTAAGTATTTATAGTTGCATCCTTTTCCATGGTAATTGCAGCCCATTGGACTATTAAGAGTGTATTTTAATTTCTAGCAATTAGCAGGCCATGATTTTTACTATCTTTGCATCCTCAGCAATTTTACATCACCCACTTCCTGAAATAGCCCTGAATGGGTTATTTGACTCTCAGGAGTTTGCTGTTGCAAAGGAGCATTCAATGTGCTTGTTAAATATGCAGGTTTGCCAATTAAGTTCTGTGACCGGGGCTGTACTGAGTAAGACCTGATATGGAAAAACCTCTTGAAACAAGCACTTGAATTAAACCAATGGTTCAACTAAACCAAACTTTGTTTTATTAAAATGAGGATCTGACACCAAAAGTCTAAAGGTTATGTATATGGACAGCTCTTATCAGGAATGGAGTTCCTTGAAAAATAGCAAATTGTACCACAGGAGCAAAAACAATATACTAGACGGATGCCTGTGAATAGGTTTACACTATTTAGAGTGAGCTTTGAGGCAGTTTGCACATAACCAGAGCTTAATTGGAAATGGGACTCCATAAATAAAACCTCCAGTCTATCATTCAGTGACAGCTAGAGAGTTTCTAAGAGTTAAGACAGACAAATATTATAAGGGTGGACAAAGGTTTATTTTTAAACCTACAGACCTGGTTCAAACGTAATGACAACACAGAGTATGGCTTGTTGCCTTACTCAGAGTTTACCTATGATTTGACTGCCAGATGATTGTGTGAAGTGCAGGTTGTTGTCTCAATCCCTGGGATGTTGGTTTTCCTACTCCTTCAGCAGCTCCCTCCCTATATCCCAAATGCCTTTGCACTGCTGTAGTACTGGGATGTAGAGCAGCCATATTTTATACCACTTGCCTGCCACCTCTGTAGCCTGGTGAGACAACCTATGGTTCTAGTTCACACATGATGACAACCCATAGTAATGACAACCCAGAGTTCACAACCCAACCCATGGGTTCTTTTCCTGAGTTGTTCATCATGAACAATGCATAGTTTAGAGTTCTCACATAACAACGACCCAGGATTCAATAACCCATACTCAACCCATACTCAAGGTTGTCATTACTTGTGAAATAGGTCACATTCTCTGCCCTGAAAACAAATACTTTGGCTAGGGATGCTTGAGGAATTTATTTTTGTGACTTCTGATATGAACTATCCTGATCCATATCTCTGGCATTAATGTGTGGATCAGAATGTAGTTATCCTCTGGATTTCTCACTTCTCCGAATTCTGTGAACGAATACTCACATGTTAATATGTATTTATGTATTCTGAGATAGAGTGAAACTCAACATTAAAAAAAACTTAAGATCATGGCATCTGGCCACATTACTTCCTGGCATATAGAAGGGGAAGAAATGGAAGCAGTGACAGATTTTATTTTCTTGGGCTCCAAGATCACCGCAGACGGTGACTGTAGCCATTAAATTAAAAGACACTTGCTCCTTGGGAGGAAAGCTATGGCACACCTAGACAGCATAGTAAGAAGCAGAGACATCACCTTGCCGACAAAGGTCCGTCTAATCAAAGCTATGGTTTTCCAAGTAGTAACGTACGGCTGTGAGAGCTGGACTATAAGGAAGGCTGAGTGCCGAAGAATCGATGCTTTCGAACTGTGGTGCTGGAGAAGACTCTTACGAGTCCCCTGGACTGCAAAGAGGTCAAATCAGTCAATCCTAAAGGAAATCATGAATTGGCCCTGAATTACTTTGTTTTTGTTAACCCTCTTGTGTGTGTTTTTTCCTGATTAATGGAATGACAAACGTTGCTCGTATGTAGAGAACCTCTGGAGCCTTTGTGCATGTAGGCCTTAGATCTTTTATGATAAGCTGAAGAGCTCCCTCTGACATGAGTGGGAGACTTAAATTTATTTGTAATGTGCAAAATCAACGCTGAGTGCTGTGTAATCTTGTTCCAGAGGGGTCTTTAATGCAGCTAGTGAAAGTGTTCCAACAATCCTAGCTATGCCAGTGGGTGAATGTGAAAGGGAGAAAAGAAAAGAAGGCTTGAAAGATGTTTTAGAGAGGGAGTGGCTCTGTGGTAATTGCAGAACAAAGACTTTTGGGTAGTTCATGAGTGCAACTGAGCACTTGCCAGCATTTGAATTGTGGTGGGCTGACCCTGCCAATGTTTCCCAGATGCTCTTGGCCTGGCCAGAAGAATTGGCCAAATTGAGGAGGATCATTGTTGGAGGGGTGTGTGTGTGTGGAGAACGGCCCTTTCCCTTCTCGTTTTCTGAAATTTAAAGGAGCTCTCTGAGCCTGAGGCCTGTACATGTGAAACGTGCTGGCGAAATGGTTGTTGCTGTTCTTGTGGGCCACAGGAGCCTCTCATAGTACTGCATCTGGAACAATCTCTACTTTGTGTTACACAAAGTCTTGTGCACCTTCTATTTATACCATACAATAGAATCACAGAATCATAGAATAGTAGGGTTGGAAGGGGCCTACAAGGCCATTGAGTTCAACCCCCTGCTACCTACACTTCTGCATTTGGTAACCTATTTGTATTGTTGCTCTGGGAATATAATTGAAGTTAGCGTTACAGTCTCGTTGTCATTTTATATTCCTCCTCTGGGAATTCAGATCTCAACAGAGTCCTCTGAAGTTGTATGCAGGCAACTGTATGCAGTTGTATGCAGGCGATTGTATGCAGTTGTATGCAGGCGATCTCCTTTGACGAGCAATAGGAGCAGAAGGTTTGGCTTCCAAGCAGTGTAAGCTCTGTCGGCTTAGGGATCAACTGTTGTAAAAAGATTGATCGTATGTACGCAGACACACAGTAGCCTGATGATCTGTCCATAAGTCCAGTGCCCTGTTAAATGTGAACTACTGATGCGGATGCTTCCCCCCTTAAATATAGTTTTTTTAATAGTTAAAAAGTTCCTTATCAGCACCATTACTTTGGCCAAGATTCAAAGGCCAGGGTTCAAAGAGCCCTGCATGTGTTGTCCAAGCATGTCCATATCAACAGTTGTCCAATTTCTTGTGCCAATGGCTTTCTTGGAAGCTGCTCATGATGGCCTTCTGATTTTTGTGATCAGCATCGGCAGAGCCTTCGGTGGCTGGGATGGTGGTGGCAGAAGAGTTTTGTTATGGAGAAGGACCTTTAAAGCCATGGTGCTGGCCCACTTGCACTCCTTTGGTTCCCAGCCTGTATGAAGAGAATGTACCTTCTGACCTTTTACAGAAATAGAATAGAAGTTGGATTTTGCTAGCCAGATCAGGAGGAGGATGGGATTGTTCCGTAAGGGACTGGAAAAATCTCTGTTTATCCTCTTTGCAAAGAACACTACTTAGCAGTTTTGATATGTCATCTTCTGTCAGCAATGCCCTTTGCTGTCTAGATGGAACAAGCAGGTCAGTGTCTATACAAAGGAATAAATAGACACAAATCTGACATAAAAAATGGCAACATTCAGAAACCAGCGTGAGAACATTTCAGTCTCTTAGGACGTTCTGTACCAGACATTAAAGTCATCATAGTTCAACCAAAGGACTTCAAAGGAAGATTCCAGTGTATAATTGCTGAATTAGAATTCATCAACAAATCTGATTCTGTTCATGCTGTATTTAATCAGAACTCTGTTTATTTCCCACTAGAAGTGTTCAATCAGCCTAGCAGAAAGATAGTATAATTGTGACTGAAAAACTGTGAACTGGGTACTCTGTTTTATGTTGTATGCATTTGGGTGCTGCATCAAAATGTCACAGGCCTACTGCTACTCTTTGAAATTCACAGCTTTTTGGCCTCACTAGTTACATTTTTCCCCACTTGGTACCCATGTGTGTGATTTGCCAGCTGAGCATAAAACTTCATGGATCTCATAAAGTGGGCTCTAGTCCATGAAAATGTATGCCACCATAAATCCATTAGTCTTGCAGGTGCCCTAAGACACTTGGTTGATTTTGCTGCAAGTAATGTGGCTACAATGGCAAGAGATGGGAAAGCCAAGCTGGAAGTGACTCATGGTTGAACTTCTCCAACATTCTTCTTCCCTCTACGCTCTTGTGTGGATTAGGATGCAAGGTGGATTCTTTTTAGTGGAGTTCAATTAGGGGTTTTCACTGACTGAGCTCTCATTCTCTCCTTTACAGTGAAAGAGACAGAGAGTAATTCTTTCAGTCCCTGTTAGTGAAACCAAGGGGCACCTGAACCGAGAACATTTCTTTGCCGTGATGGAAGGGAATGAGTACATAATGGCTCATCGTAACAGAAGATCAAATGCTTGGGAAAGCAAGCCTCTGTGGGCAGAGTAAATGGCATGTCCAAGGAGCTTGGCTTCAGGTCTGAAGAACTGTCAGCTTTTCCACAGCTGTTCCCAAGCTGCCTGTGGCATCTGATGCCCACAACATGCTAGGAAAGATGTGGGCAGTAAAAATCCAATGACCCATCAAGCTAAACTAAAGCAGGCTTGATGCAGTAAGTGAAGCTCGCCCACAGGCCTCAGCTGTTGATGGACATAGAAGCAGACCTGTGCTCTGGAAAGCAGGGCCTCTGCGTCCAAAAAAGATGGTGCCGTGTCCAAGAAACTTTGGCACTGCCAAACGGAGACTTCTTGTATGTTTGAAGCAACAAGAAGTCAAAGTTCCTTCCTGCTCCAGACTGAAATGTTTGGTTGATGTTATTTTTTTCTTTTTTCTTTTTTTTTAGAATACTTTTTATTTATTTTTGTCTTTATAAATGAAATAAACAATACCAACAACCTGATCAATAACTACAATTTCCTAACAGTACAATATTGTTAGGAGGACACAACAATACCAAAAAGAAGAAAAAATAAAAGAAGAGAGGAAAAAGAAAATCCCCCCTTCTTTTTTAAAGGGTTAAATTTAAACTCCAATACACACGGGCTTCAGATCCCATTCTAATTTAGAAACTATACCTATAACATTAGCAATATTACAATTTAATAATCAACTTTATATTTCAATATCATATCATCAGTCAGACTGATGATATGATATTTTCTTTTCTTTTATAAAAAGAGGTTAGAGATAAGGTTACATTAGATATTTGTGGATGATCATTTTCTGCGTTCTGAGTTAAAAAAAGGTTCTAAAAATATTTTCCAACAACCCCACCCCAATTTGTGCTTTTACAAATCATACCTGTTCATTGCCACTTTCAGCAGTTGCTTAACCTTGTATATTAAAGAGGGTAATTCGTCTTGCTGGGTATGTGATCCAGCCAATGAGGCAGCACTTAGACAGCATGCCAACATCAGAACATCATGTTGCCAATTGGATTTGATTACATGACAATTCCAATGCTTTCCGTCCTTACTCTGAATAGATGGGTTTGGGATTATGACTCTTTTCTTTGGTGCTGCTTCATGTTGCTTTGTGGGAAATCCAGCCTCTGAATTTAGAAGGATTCACAGTATTCCCTATCCCCACTCCAGTTTTTGCAGTGCTAAGCTAGCAGCAAACACAGGAGTTTATCTGACGGGCCACTATACCTTGTTTGAGGGTGTATCAGGCTTGATGTGCCACAGATTGCTCAGACCTGGTACAGGTGTTTGCTGTTGACACACTATGACCTGCAAGGATGAATCTTAACAAGAGGAATACTAGGATTGAAACGCTGATTTGGAAGCCCTCGGAATGTTGGAGGAATCCATTTTGCAGGGTGAAGCTCAATAAATTTCCCTTGGTTTCCGCCCCCTCCCGGACTTTGGTCCACTTTCCACTGTGGAACCCAACTCGATCTGTATCAAGTCGGGCCAGTTCGCACATTTTCCGTTTTTTAAAAAAAAATTAAAAGTTTTTTAAGTTAGCACATTTTCCAGTTTTTAAAGTTTTTTAAGGCTGCAAATTGTATCTGCAATTTGCACAAATCACACAAATTACAGGTGCAATTTGCACAAATCTCCATTTGCACAAATTATAGCTTGCTACCAAAAAAGTGGTGGCTTAGTGGTTAAGACGCTGAACTGCAGACTGGAAGGTCAGCAGGACAGCAGTTTGAGACCCGAGTGCTGCATGACGGAGTGAGCTCCCGTCTTCAGTCCCAGCTTCTGCCAACCTAGCAGTTCGAAAGCAAGAAATTGCAAGTAGATAAATAGGTACCGCCTCGGCGGGAAAGGTAACAGCATTCCGTGCACCTCGGTGTTCAGTCATGCCGGCCACATGACCATGGAAGCGTCTTCGGACAGCACTGGCTCTTCGGCTTAGAAACGGGGATGAGCACCGCACCCTAGAGTCGGACACGACTGGTTGGGGACACCTTTACCTTTTTTACCAAAAAAAAACACAGAAAGTTTCCAAAGTTTGGGAAAAACATGCAAATGCAAACTGAGTCAGGCATGCTGCAGAACTCCATTGAACAGAAAGAGATTTCCCAGTGATGGACATCTCTAGGAAGCCCTCATTTCAGAAGAGCCATCCTTTGGGGGTGGGGGGAAACCTAAAGTTCAGTCTAGTCTGTCATTCTGCTTCCCTCAATGGCCACCAAAATGCCACCAGGATGCCTACAACCAGGACATAATGGCAATAGCTTTTTTCTGCTGTTGCCCCTACAATTCAGTGCCACCGTGCATCCGAAGATGGAGGATCCATGTAGCCATTATGGTTAATAGTCACTGGGAGAGCTATCCTCAAATTCTTCTAATCTCCTTTTAAAGCCATCTAAACCAAAAGCTATCACCATACCTTGTGCCAGCAAATTCCATTCTAGTGTGTGAAATTGCATTGTATTTTGCCTGTGCGGAATCTACTGCTAAGCATATTCTTTAGATGACCATGAGGTCTAGTATTATGAGAGTCCTTTAACTTCACACGTTCTGGAACTGAGCCCTAGTGTTGGAATTGGGTGCTGGGGCTGTGCCCTAGTGAAGCTGGCAGCATTGTGAATGACCCAAGAGAGTGAGCAATGCCCTCTCTGTGTGTCTCTGTCTGTCTGTCCCTCTGTTTGTCTCTGTGTGTGTATGTGTGGTGATGGTGGTTGAAACACACAAACTACCATATTTTCCGGCGTATAAGACGACTGGGCGTATAAGACGACCCCCAACTTTTCCATTTAAAATATCATGGCGAGCAATGTACCTTACTGGCGATTGGCTGGTTGTTGTATACAAAGCCTGCTTGGATTGGTCAGCTCTCCCTGCCTACCCAGCCCTCCCTGTCTCCAAGACTATCCGAGCAGTAGCGCAAACACGCCTCTTTTTTCCATACCCCGGGCGTCCCGGATGCCTGCAGCTTGCTCCGCCCTTCACTTACACCTTCCCGGTGAGGCGCCCCCTCACCTCATCATCGGGACCGCGTTAAGTCACTTCTTTCCACGAATCCTAGTGAGTGGATTTTCTTCTACCATACTTGTACAGCGCCGCCCTTGCTGCTTTCATACGGTCGCCGCATACGGCGGGGATGCGGCCGCGGCCGTTTTTGAGCTCCCCCCACCATATGCGGTGACCGCAGATTCTCCAGTCTGGTTTGGAAGTTTCAGCACCCGCCCTATATGACAACACCCGGCGTATAAGACGACCCCCGACTTTTGAGAAGATTTTCCTGGGTTAAAAAGTCGTCTTATACGCTGGAAAATACGGTATTTCCCAAGCAGACATGGGTTTATGGGTCAGGATAGCAAGCCACAGTTACCAGTCTTTGAAGCACTTCAGGTAACAAGCTGTTATGAGATCATCTTAGTAGAAAGAAAAATCCAGGTATTATCTTTCATTGTGTATTTTGAGAAATGCTTTCTTTTTAAAGGTGCTGGCCTTGTGAAGTGCGCTAGTTTTTGTATGTGTGAGAAATGTCTCACTGGCCCTGATGCTAGGTATCTGGAGGTGTGCATAATAGAACTTTGTTCTGTCAGGACCATTCTCACGCATTATCAACAGGATTACAAATACATTGCTCCGTCTCTCACATCTCTAGTGTTTGCCTTGAAGCATGCAGCTTGGCACTTCAGTGTAACTTTGTAGACTAGGCACTTTCTTTCTTTTCGCAAGACTCGCAGTTCATTTACATGAAGATACACTTAAAGCCACTGTTTTTCTGTAAGGTTTATGGATCTTGGCAACCTGCACTCCTTTCAGTTGCTGTTAGCCCAGCTCAGTCATTCATTGTCACACTGTCAAGGCTAAGCCTTTGGCAGCTGTCACAGGTGAACTGGGATTCAGGAGTTGAACCAGGGAGTCAGAGCTTAGGACTACACAGAAGCACACCAGAGCTGGGGAGGCTGTTGTTACTCAGGCAAATGTCCAGCCCAAGCAGGAAGCCATTTATAGCTCTTCCTGTCTAGGAATGCTCAGCGGCCAGCCTGGGTGGGTGAGGCTAGTTCAGAGTGTGGGAATTGCCATTAGCCACTTCGAACTCATTTTGGAAAAGCAGCATGTACGCTTTTAATGTAAGTAAATAAATAGAAATCCAGCCTTGCATTCTGGCCTAAAGTAGTCCCTGCTTTCCTTCCAGCTTTCTCTTTGCAGCCATTGGCAATGATGTCTTCAGAATGTACAGACTCATTAGCCCTTGCAGTAGATTTAGTGTTTATAGCAACTGGTCCAAACCCTGGGTACAAACAGGAGCTGGAATTCAGTAACATTTGACTAGTGTGTATTGTATCTTTTTGTGTATTCAGGAAGGGGAGGGGTATGCAAAGATTGAGACTTATTGGCATGTTTGAGTCCTGGTATCTTAGGCTCATGACATGCTAACAATGGATAAAATTCAACCTAAGTTCTACTTAGAATACACCCACTGAAATGAACAGGACTTAAATTAGCTCTAAGACTTAAGTTGGATTTTATGCAATGAAATTATATTTTCATATAATTAAATATGTAACATCAGAATAATCAGAACAGTGAAGAGAGAGAGAGAGAGAAAGCAGGGGATGTTAACACAAAAGCAAGTCACCTTAGTGACGAAGACCATAAAATCACAGATTTGGATCATCAGTCCAACAAGAGCAAAAATAAAGTAAAAATAAGCGTCACCCAAGATCGGTTGTACATTAGCCAGTATTGGTGCAAGAGTAACCATATATCTAGAGTGGCTATGTTATGTTAAAACAGAAGTCTCGCAAGCTCTACCGATTTCCAGCATCTTTGTTTCTGCTTGGTGCATTTGTACTGCTTCCTGTCAATTTCATGCCCAGCCGTTGGCATGAAGCAGATAAGCCCGATGGACGAGGATTGAATTCTTGGCTGAAAATCTGGTAGAAGTTGATTTGTTATCCATCAGTGCAACTGGGAAAGTTCCCATCAACCAGCCTGTCTGTGGAAAATGGAAAACATTGCTTACAAGTGCTTTCTTTCCTTGTAAGCATCTCATCTCTAATATGTTTTTGAATGCCAGGTACCTTTTTCTCCCAACCCCAAACTTTCGCATGGGAGCCAGAGCCTAATTTCCTGAGGCCTGATTATTGTGTCTTTGCGTCCACCTAATAAACTTCCTTGATTGTCTGAAATTGATTAGCCGTGGGTGCCATTCCTGTATAATAGAATGTTGGCTTAATACATATTCTAACGCTCTTGGCTGGGGCTGAATGGGAGTTACTCAGCTGTGAACTTCCCAATGACACACAGGATTGAGACTTGGCATTGTGCGTCTTGTTTGTTAGAGAAAAAAAAGGGGATTTACTGGAATATGGCAAAAAGACAAACCTTCCTGGCAGAGAAAGCTTTGATTATTTCTCTCTCTTCCCCCTCCCCTTACCTCTCCCTCTTTCACCCTCTCTCATTCTCACACGCTATGTTTTATTAATAGGAAACACCATTTTCCCATTAATACAAACCTAGGTAATCATTTTCAACTGCAGAGTTTGTGCTTCATTCTTATGATGGTCCGACTAATTCAATTATCTAAAAACACAAAACAAAAACACCACTACGGTTGTTGTAGTATATATTGTTACCTCTGATGTGCAGCACAAGCCAGAAGATGGCATTTTAGGAACATGGGCATTATACGAAGACTGAGCTTTGATCCATCTCAGCATGTCTACACTGTCCAGGTGCTATTCTCCAGGAGTTCAAACAGGAGTCTTTCCCAACCCTATCTGGAGATGCCAGGGATTGGACCTGAGACCTTCTGTATATGAACATAAGAACATAAAAAGAGCCCTGCTAGATCAGACCAAGGGTCTATCTAGACCAGCATTCTGTTCACACAGTGGCCAACCAGCTGCCCACGGGAAACCCACAAGCAGGACATGAGTGCAACAGCACCCTCCCACCCATATTCCCCAGCAGCTGGCATACACTGCCTTTGATACTGGAGGTAACATATAGCCATCAGGACTAGTAGCCATTGATAGCTTCCTCCTCCATGAAGTCGTCTAAGACTCTTTTAAAGCCACCCAAATTGGTTGCCATTACTACATCCAATGACCTCGGGACAGCAGACATGTAAGAACATTGGAGCCAGTGTGGTGTAGTGGCTAGAGTGTTGGACTGGGAGCTGGGAGATCTGGGTTCTAGTCCCCACTTGGCCATGGAAGCTCACTGGGTGACTTTGGGCCAGTCACAGACTCTCAGCCCAACCTACCTCACAGAGTTGTTGTTGTGAGGATAAAATGGAGAGGAGGAGGATTATGTATGCCACCTTGGGTTCCTTGCAAGAGGAAAAAAGGTGGGATATAAATGTAATAAATAAATAAATAAATAAATAATAAACATAAGAGCCCTGCTGGATCAGACCAAGGGTTCACCTAGTCCAGCATTGTGTTCACCCAGTGGCCAACCAGCTGCCCACAGGGAACCCACAAGCAGGACATGAGTGCAACAGCGCCCTCCCGCCCATATTCCCCAGCAGCTGGCGTACACTGCCTTTGATACTGGAGGTAACATATAGCCATCAGGACTAGTAGCCATTGATAGCTTCCTCCTCCATGAAGTCATCTAAGCCCCTTTTTAAAGCCGCCCAAATTGGTTGCCATTACTACATCCAGTGACCTTGGGACAGCAGACACGTAAGAACATTGGAGCCAGTGTGCTGTAGTGGCTAGAGTGTTGGACTGGGAGCTGGGAGATCCGGGTTCTAGTCCCCACTTGGCCATGGAAGCAGGGCATGAGTGCAACAGCATCCTCTACCACTGTCCTCTACCACACATCACAGTCCTCTACCATTTTTAATCTACCCAATCGCAAAGTATCAGAGCTGGTAGCAGTTCAGCTCAGAAAAGTCTAATGTGTATGAAATAACAAATTGGTATCAGTGGAGATTTTCCAGTGTAAACCTCCTGCCACCCAGAACTTGTATTACCAAAATATGTTTGGACTTTGCCAAAGTTGTAAGGCACTCAGATAATTATATTGTACGTTGTTGTTGTTACATTTATATAGGCTGCCCATAACATTGTTCTCTAGGTGGCTCACAAACATACAATAATAAAATACAAAAGATAAAGCAATAAATGGCAGCGTAAGGATTTGCAGAACCTGGCACACAGATGGTAGCATTAACAGTGTGCTTTTGGTTGATCCAAGAAACTTGCTGAAGGTCTATTTAGGTAAGTCTGGGGCCAGATTCCACTGGGCCCTTGGCATAGTGCTGCCAAAGGCCCCCGCCACCCCACCTGCCAGTGCCAGAGCCCCCACCTGCCTACTACAGCCCCTTGTCTACCTGCCCACTGCCAGCACCTGTCTGCCTGCTGCCACCCTGGAACACCCACCTGCCGCAGCCCCTCATCTGCAGCCAAGACTAGGGATGTGTGAGCACATGCCAGCTCGGGTTCTCCGGGCACCCACTGAAGCACACCCCCGCTCGCCCCCCCCCCGGACCTGCACTTGCACCCACCCGCACCCTCCCTGGACTCACCGTGCCCCCGTTCAGTGAGCGCCCACCATTTTGCCACCTTTTTTTCTGCGTAAAAGAGGGAGTTTTGAAATTGTGCATATTTGAATGTGTGCATTTGGGGGGCCGGGAAAGCTTAATAGGCACAATATTAGAGGCATCATGCCTTAAGTGTCTTTGGTTTCACAAGATGCTGGACATTTCAGTAGACGTTTTGCAGATACCTCAATTTTAGACCACAGGACAATCTGCAATGGGTAGCTTATACATTGTAATTCAAGTTATTAGCCCGGCAATAATAATATAAATGTAACAAATATTAAAAATACAAAATGATTCCCCATCCCATTGCAATTCTGCTATATGCAAATATCAGTTCAGTTTACCTTATGCAAGATGATATGAGCCCTTAATCATAAATGAGTTCCCTAGACAGCTTCCCAGCAGAATAAGCTGACTCTTTTTCTTGTTTCTTCTCTTAGCCCTCCCTCTGAGTGAGGATCCCATCCCTAAGGGACTAACCCCCCCCCCCCAGTCTATAGGGGTTACACAAGCCAAATCAAAATTCTCATACACTCCACTGGGGCTCTCCAGATGTTGTTGAACTCCCAACTGGCATCATCGCTGACCATTGGCTAGGATGTCTGGATGTCATGGAAGCTGGGGTGCAACAGTGTCTGGAGAGCTGCCCGTTCTCTATCTGTGGTGTAGACAATCCTGCGCTAGATAGAGCAATAGTATAAGACGGCTTGCTGTGTGTGGAAGAGGCAAGTCTGTGGCAGGGAGAAGTAATCACACTCCCATCCTTGGTCAGACCATGGTGCAATCCTAACCAGGAAGCTTTTTATAAGTGGTCCAAACTTACTACATGACCCCATCTCCTCTGGCCTTTAGTTGTTCAAGAGGCTTCTGTGCTTTTTTGCCCTCAGTAGTTCCCTCCTTTGGCCAGAGCTTGCCAGTATTATTATTAGTAGTAGTAGTACTAATATTAGTATTTATTACATTACTATGCTGCCCCATAGCTGAAGCTCTCTGGGCAGTTTACAAAGGTTAGGAAAGTACAATATGCAAAATTAAAAATATTAAAAACACACAAACAGACAGTGTACACAAAGACAACAATGGTGGTGTATCCTTGCTTCCTATCTGTTGATATACTGCATCCTTTCTTCATATCTCTTGGTCCACCAGTTCAGGATTTGATGGTGAAGGTTCAGCTCCTGACACTGCATTACACTAGCAGCTTATTTGGCTTGAAGGTGATCTTTTCTGATTGACTATTCACTGGCTTTAAGCAATTAGACTGCTGTAGATCTTGTACCAAATCAGCCTTGGAAGATCATTCAGCCAGTTTATTTAATTATTGAAGGATGTTCACCATTGTGACAATGGTGTCCTTGTTCTGCTAACACCTCAACACATTTCCAAAATAAAGTAAGAAAATAGGCCAAAGTGTCCCTCTCCCTCTGCTTATTATTACTACTATTTATGGCTGGAAAAGACCCCAAATGCAGTATGCACAAGATAACCTGCTGTTCCAAGACTCTGATTAATACCAATGTAAATTAAGGACAGGTTTCTGACCTTAGTGTGGATTACTTGGGCTTTGATGTGTTTTAGTCTGATACTTCATTTTTCTTCTCCCCTTAATGTTATTTTTCTTGTGTGGTTTAATTAGATTAATTTCCCAGCTCCTTGACATGCTGATTTATGCCTTTCCCTTCCCCCATTCCTCCTCCATGGTAGCTCTGCTTGCTGAGAGTTGGTATGAATGAGATCAGAGATCCCCTGCAGTTACTTGGAATGATGCCAGCAAGAATTCTTTCTCTTGAGGTGGACTTTCCTCCATTTACTTGGACACTGAGGACTTCATAGAGCTATTCACATGCTGCTACCTCTTTTCTTTGTAATGGATAATTACTAAGAATCTTATCCTGCCCAGCAATTACTAGAGCAATGATGCAACTTTTATCATGAATTGAAAAGAGATGCACAGGCACTACTGAATTCGTTGATGGTTATCCCAAGGAAGTGATAAAGACGTTGTTTAACTCCAGGTACCTATAAAAATCCCTAGTAAGTAATAGCTAGATGTCATTACACGAGTCCCCTGGACTGCAAGGAGGTCCAGTCAGTCCATCCTAAAGGAAATCAACCCTGAGTGCTCATTGGATGGACAGATACTGAAGCTGAAGCTCAAATATTTTGGCCACCTAATGCGAAGAGAAAACTCTCTGGAAAAGACCCTGATGCTGGGAAAGACTGAAGGCAAAAGGAGAAGGGGGCGGCAGAGGATGAGATGGCTAGATAGCATCACCGATACAATGAATACGAACTTGAGCACACTCCGGGAGAGAGCGCAGGACAGGAAGGCCTGGCGTGGTATGGTCCATGGGGTCACGAAGAGTCGGACACGACTGAACAACTGAACAAGATGTCATTGTCATTACAATACCTATTCAATAATAGGCAGAGGTCATTGGGACTCTAGGAATATCACTGCAGCTTGCTGCTTGCATATAAAGGTGGTCCTACATTCCTGCAAGTTTAGGTGGTTTTAAATAAACATTCTGTTCATTCCTTTTGGCTTTCTCCCAGAGCGTGGTCCTAGTGCTCTTGAAACAAGGGTGGTTGTTCAGTGAATAATTCAAGTGTTTGCCTGAAGTAGTAGCAGACAGAGGACAAACCATTTAGGAAATCAACCAAAGTAAGAAAGCTCTGTGGTTTATGAAAACGTTCAGCTAACCTTTCTGTGAACTTGCCGACTTCAATTTTGTTGTTGCAGTTATTTGCATATTTCCCCATTTTCCTGCCCTTCCCCTAGCTCAACAAATAATCCTCTGCCTTGTTTCTACATAATCGCCCACAGCTCCTGTTAAAAAACACACACCCCTCCTTCTAGGGAACACTGGATACATTTGTCTACTGGAGGGGGTGGGATGTGCAGTGAGAGTCTCCGTTCTGACCCATTTCCCCATGGCCTTTGTGAGCACCAAGTAAAAATAAAATAAAATGGCAAAGATCTTTGTACATTAAACATGCTGTCTGCAATAGAAGCAGGATTGAGGAGGGGGAAGTTACGGTAAGAACTGCTCTTACTGCTGTATTGGTGAAAGCACTGTGAGGCGGGAAGCTGAGTTTTTAGGAGAGGCATTGCACATGCCTTCTGATGCCCAGTTAAGCTAGACCTGGGAAAGCTGAAGACAAGGATGTTCTGAAAGTGTTTCAAGAGACAACAGCTGTGGTGCTGAAATGGCAATTTGTTTAACGTTGAAGATTTCAGGAAAGAGATCAAGCTATAACCCAGACAGCGTTCACCTGCAGGAAAAGGATAGAGTGTGAGGAAAACTATGAAAACAAACTAACCCTGGGCAGGACTATCCTGCCGATAAACCAAGGGAAAACTTCAGAAAGGAGGATAGGGCCACAAGAGGTGCCCTTGGAGCACACCGATGTGCAGGAGAAGAGCTGATGGAACAGTTGCCCTGTGAGGAGGCTGGATTTTTCCATTCCTCTGCAAAGGAAATTGTGGCTAGTGCTAATCAATTTTGCATGTAAATCCTTGCACATCTAATCCCTCTGATACGAGAAAGCTGAGCAAAAATTTTGCATTTCAACAAAAGTCGTCTAAAGTGATATGCAACATCTGTGTTCAGCATTTTTTAAAACGCTTGCAAATGAGTTCCAGCAAGAAGCTGTTCTAATTCTTCCCTCCTTCCATGTTCTGGGGTGTTCTTTATTAAAAACAAAGCAAAAAACAAAACAAAAAGCAAAACCTGGCAATCCCCCTCCTCCAGGCAATTCTTCTCCCCCCGCTGCCCCCTTTTACACACACATTTAATTTTTGACAGCTCACGGAACATAGAATGTGGTTAAGCTGTGGGATAAGAAGAGATGCTTTCTGGAGAGATGTGAGTCAATTAGGCAGAAGGCTGGTGGGTAGGCCACATTTCGTAAAGAAGGATTTTCTCTAGGGTGGAAGGGCGGAACACCTCTGTGGGCAGGGGAACTACTCGTCATTTCCATGTTTTAATGTATCAAAAAACTATGCAACTTAAACATTAGTTAGCCCCAAGACAGAATCCAGGTGAACAAGGGGGAGGGGGGCAATTGAGCAAGTTGCAAGTTGGTCTAATCAGGATGGTCAGGGCTGCCCACATGGGCCCTTAGCTCAGAGATCTGGGCTTATGCCCTCTGTCTTTCCCTCATGCTCTTATGCCTCTCCTTACTTCTGGAACATGGGCTGCTTGCTTCATCTTTTGCCCCACACTCCATTCTTCCTCCGACAATTTCACCATCTCCCTCCAATTATTGTTTTAGGGGTTGGCTTCATGATACACTTCCCCCTCTCCCTTTCCCAGGGCAGTTGTCCCAGTTGTCTAATGGACTGGATTCTGCCCTGCTCTTCACTACTTTCTCTTTCTGCTTCTCTAGAACAGTCTAGAAATATGGTGGGTGGCTGATTGCCCCCTGTTGACTTGACTTGTTTGGCAATGGTCAGAAGCTAATGGCTATCTGTTGATGAGTATAACATCACTGCATGAAGTAGGATATCAACCTTCATTTGCAGGAGGTGGAACCTGGGCAGAAAAAGGCAGATAGAAGGCAGGGCTGGGACAGAACCTGGTGGAGTATAAGTGGGACCTAGTAGAAACTTGAAATCTACTCTAGTGCTTTTTCCTGACTGCACACAGTTATTAGTTATTCTTATTAGTCAGACCAGTAAAATACTTATGGGCCGGCAATTCTTTGTCAAAGTGGAAGGCGAGAATGAAGCTGGGATGCAGGGTACTTCTCCTGAACTATCTGCTGGAGTCATCACTCTTATTTCCTCCTCTACCATACTTTCCATACTTGTTCAAGCCACAGTTCTCCAGATGTTTGGGACATGAACTCCCAGCATTTCTGACCATTGGCCATGCTGGCAGGGGCTTTGGGGAGTTGGTCCAAAACATCTTGAGATATACCTTCTGCCCACCTGTAAGCTAGACAGACCCACAGTCTGATTTAGTAGGAACATAAAAAGCTGCCTTTTACTGACTCAGACCATTGGTCCATCTAGCCCAGTATTGTCAACACTGACTGGCAGCAGCTCTCCAAGGTGTCAGATAGAAGTCTTTCCCATCACATGCTACTTGATCATTTTAACTAGAGGTACCAGGAATAGGCCCTGACACCTTTTGCATGCAACAAATGTAGCTGCCTTATACTGAGTCGGACCCTTGGTCCATCTAGCCCAATATTGTTGACAATGACTGGCAGCATCTCTCCAGGGTTTCAAGCAGGATTGCTTCCCAGCCCTACATGAAGATGTCTGAGGATTGAACCTGGGACCTTCTGCAAGCAAAGCAGGTGCTCTACCCCTGAGAGATGGTCCTTCCTGAATATAAGACAGTGTCCTATGAAGTAGAGATGGTGGTGGTGTTTTGTTTTGTTTTAAGGTAAAATATGGCAGTGAGTGCTGGAGGAATTAAAATTCATTCCTTCTCCCTATCCTTGGAAATTTATTCATATGGAGTTTCTTTCTCTGGGCTTGTTTACACAGTGAACCTTTGGGAACCTTTGTTCCCTACCCAGATCTACCTGTAACCAAGACCCACAATAATAGGTGCTGCTTGTGGGTAAGTCTGTCTTGAGTGAGAGTGCAAGCTCATTCCAGATGTGCTTAATACTGAGGCTGCAATCCATCAGCAGTACCTTTGAGGAGCATCAAACATTTTTTCACTTAAAAGGAAGAGGATTATATTAAAGAGATACACTCCATAATGTAAACTCGCACACAGAAGTGAGATCAGGCATTTCCTTTTTGAAATGTGGTGTGTGACAATGTCATAGCTTGGGGGTATTTTAATATTGGAGACCGTGTGCAGGAGATAGCAACACTGAGCTGGTGTGGATTTAGAGCCATGCTGGATCAGACCAAAGGGCTGACCAGATGCCTATGGGAAGCCCACAAGCAGGATATGAGTGCAACAGCACCCTTCTTCCCATGTTCCCCAGCAACTGGTGTACATAGGCATACTGCCTCTGATCCTGGAAGCAGCACATAGCCATCAGGACTAGTAGCCATTGATAGCCTTTTCCTTCAGGAATTTGTCTAATCCCCTTTTAAAGCCTTGCAAGTTGTCTAAGAAGAATCTTGTTGAAGTGAGCAGGCAACCATCAACTTATTCATTCTTCAAAGGACCCTTGAAAATAATATGCCAAAAGTGACTCTCTCTCTCTCTCTCTCTCTCTCTATATATATATATATATATATATATATATATATATATCCCTTTTACTTGCCTGCTACGATGTTAGTAGCATGCATTTCCATGCTGGCTGCAGAAGAAGGGAAGCCCCCACCTCCATGGTCAGCATGGACCTGCAAGCTAGTAAAAAAGAATTACCTTCTACCAAGCAGACTGGCAGCAGGGCCGGCCCTACCATTAGGCAGAATGAGCTTCAGACATCAGATGCTGGGAGGCAGCAGCCAGGTGTTAGAGGAGAGAACTCTGTGCTCCATGGCCTGCCCCCTGATCACTGTTAGCCTGCTTCCTTCAGGTGCGGTGGAGGACGCTGCCCCAGGGCCAGTACTGAAGGAAGATTAAACTGGCAGTCCAGTCACCTTGTGTACATGAAACAGGATGGGGTGCCGTCTTGTTCTTCACCTCAGGCAGCAAAATTCTTGGGCTGGCCCTGCTGGCACAGTTGAGTGGGATCACTTCAGCTCTCCTCCAAGAACCCACTTGGTTTCCATGCTGGTTGTGGAAGAAGGAGTGGAGGAGCTCTCATTTCTGCTTAGTTACCTGCATGGAGTTACTGGTCACCTAAGGTGGCCAAGCAAGTTGTTAAATACATGACCACTCTAAAGCTCCCATAAAACGTTTCTATTCCTTTGCATATACATTCTGCAATAGCCAGGCAAGCCACTTAGCCGGGTTTTTTTTTTTCTTTTTTGCCGTTACTGTTATAGCTTTCCTTCTCCTTCCCCCATAAATCCTGGCATTAACATCCTTTGTGCCTCTTGGAGGTAACGATCCGCGTCCTCTCAGGTGTTCGATAAAGTGCCAAGAGTAAATTGTCCTGTGTAGTAAACATGGAGGATTTAAAATAAACATCATTGCTCTCGTAATGTTCTCGTTGATTACAGAGAGAGGAACCTTTTTATTTATTAGATATAAAGAAGAGAAAGTTACATGTGTTTTCTGTTATTGGTATTAGTAATGGCATTGTTTTAACAGAAGATATGCTGGGTGCTCACTGTGGATGTCTAATCACCACTGGCTTGATAACTGCTGCGTAGGAAGGAGTATCTTCCATGCAACGTTTTAACTTCGCAGCAGCCCATTCTGAGGGCTGAAAAACATTACCGATTAGAGCAATTAAATCCTTTAAATAAAAGTGTTCAGTCTTCAAGAGTGATCGTAACCAGGATGAGCAACAGCTCTGGAAGCCGAATGTGGAAGCTACTGCCAAAGCACTTCTCGTTGGCTTATTAATATAATAATGGCTGTGACTCTTACTGCTCTTAGAAATGGGACCTGCAACAAGAAGTTGCAGTGTAGAGTGCTCCGGCTCAGGGTTCCAGCCAGCCGTAGGGCTTTGCAGGATCTTCTCTTCCATGCCCCCTCCCCTCCCCCTCCACATACACTCCCCTCCCCCACAGCCATTCAGCATTGCGCGGCCACTGCGCATGTTCATTCCTTGCTGGGCTGCTTTTCGTTCTCTACCGCTTTAGGATTTTTTTTGTAAAGAATAAGTTCTTTGTTTTTGTTCTTCTGCAAACCTTGCCACCAAGCCTATCCACCAAGCCTGCTGATAAATCCCTCTTGTGCACAGATAGAACTGTTTTAGCTACATAAGCATCAGCACTCAGAATAAGTTTGCGGTTAGCAGACAGGATTATTATTACTTGCTCTTCTGCTAATAGAGCAGCTGACATCTCTCTCTCTCTCTCTCTCTCTCTCTCTCTCTCTCACACACACACACACACACACACACTTAAAGATAGTATAATTTAAAACACATAACAAAGTAACACACAATCAGTTTAAAAACAACACAAGAATTACACTGTTGTTAAAAGCCTGTTGAAAAATAATGTTTTCCATTGTGTCTAAAAGACAACAAACAGGGAACCTGGTAGATCTCCACCACCACTAAGAAGGCCCTGTCTCTCTTTTTCTGTTGCCTGACAACTTGAGATGAAGGCACAGAGAGCAGGTCCTTTGAGGCAGAAGTTAAAACCTAGGCAGGTCTGTATGGACCGGTGGACCTTGCTCTCACCCAGGCAGTAAACCTGTGTTTGGGCTTGACCACTTCAGACGATGCATGATAGAATGCTCCTGTATACAAACATAAATCCCTTCACATAGAAAAGTAGCAAGCCAGTGAGAACACTAGAACACTTTTCTCTGATTCCTCGTTTTCTCTATGGAGGAATTATTTTTGTATGGGGGAACATTCAATTAAATGAGCCCTCACCTGCAGTAGAAACATTTCAGATACAGCCCCAACCCAGGTTTATCATGGCAGTAAAAACTAAGCTTCAGAATGCTGAAAATCCCACTATGTTTCTAGTTCTCCTGGCTGCAGAGAGAAAAAAGAATGCAACATTCACTCTGTGTGTGTGTTTAATATAAGAATATTTCAGAATGAGTGTGGCGTGTCTGAATAATCTGAATATTTCAGAATGAGGGTGATAAGTTTGACATCTGTCATGCTTAGAAAAATGATAGGTAATTCTGTTAATTACATGCAAATTAGCTGCAGCTTTTCTCCTTGTGATAAGCAATCCGAAATCACACACCCCACCCGGCCCAGCATTAAAGGAGTTGGCCTCCCCTTTTAAAAAATAGCAGTGTACATTTCTCATTTAGGTGATCCACCAAAAGTTATTCTACAAGCCTGAAATTATCTTGGCTGCAAGAACAAATGAAAAGAAACTGTGAATCCCTTTTTCAGAGCCTCGGATTTCATCTGGACCAATGTAACATTGATTTTTGTGAGTTATGGATGAATTGATGGCTTAAAGGCAAGGTTAAATTGGCTAAAAGGGCATCCCTGATTAATCATGGAAACATTCTGGATTGGATCCAGACTAAAGCCCTATTCAGGTGTGTGCCTGCTCACCTGAATAGGGTACAGGGATGTGGGCACACACACAAGCCCCTCCCTAGTGTCCTGGCGTGCCTGGCTTCCATGTAGACCTTTGTGTGCTGAGTGCAAAGGTCTGAAGAGAGCTCTGTAAGCTTGCTCAGAAACCTTGATAAGGCAGGGTTCACGATCACAGGAACTCTGTAAAGGCATTCAGCTGAGTGTGCTTATAGAGCCATCCTCAGACCTTCGCACTGAACACAAGAAGGTCTACACAGAGGCCAGGTGTACATGGCTGCTGGGGATTGGGCTTACATGTGCATCCACGTCCCCTGCCCAGTTTAGCCTTACACGCGAGCAGGCACATGCCTGAATAGGGCTTATATCACTTGCGCTTAGGCCCCTCTGTGAAAAGTTAAGTCCCATTGAGTTCAATGGAAAGTAAATGTGACTAACAGTCTGGCTCCAACCCATGAAAATAAAGGTTATTATTTTTAATAGAAGTACTCCTTAAGACAGCGCCTGCAGTTTTTATAAGAGGGAATGCTTCTTCTAAGATGCTCCCTTCTGGGGCAGATTCCTGCACCATCTGAAAGAAGGCTGGCCTAAAACAAAGGATGTGTGCAGGGGCTCCTCTTGGTGGGAAGTACCTAGTTTGAACAAGATTGTCATAAAAGATGTGCCATTTGTATGATTAATTGTGATGATCTTTGAGAAATGTATTATTGTATATTGTTCTGGCAGTGTTTCAGTAAGTTGGCACCTGGAACAAAATCTCAGTAGAAGTGTGTGCGCATGTGTGTGTGTGTGCACACGCGTACACACACATATGCACATGCGGAGACATGTATATATTTATCCAGATATACAACAAACAAGTATAGCCTAACGTACAAGTGAGCTTATTTGTCCCACTGGAATCAGAGGGACGTACACATGCATAACGCCATACTGGATTTGCACCCATAACCACACTTGTCTTTAAATTACAAGACAAGGTCAGTATGTACCTTACATAGCAATTGCAGTGGTGGCTGACTGCAAGCACACTTCCTCTTAGATGTCTCTGTTTTCGGCTTATCCCAGGTTCCAGCTGCTGTACTGTGACAGGCGATTAGGTTGCTCTGCAGTTGTCATAAGCAAACACTGTTTGAACTGCTAATGAAGCACATCACTCAGGTGAAGGTGCTCTCTGCAACTCTCCCCTCCCAGAAATGGGAGTGGAGGAGGGAGACGGAAAGAGGTAACCTGACAGCCAAATCCAGAATCTTTAATAAACACTAAAAGACCCCAGTAATTGTGCTGTCCTTTGTTACTTCCTTGGCAATTCTGCATTCATGTGAAAGATGGAATGAGAAACTCGCAGTGGAATCCTATACTTGTCTACTCAGACATAAGAGCTGTTGAGTTCAGTGGGGCTTACTGCCACGTAAATGGTACAGGATTGCAGCCTTAGATTGATGGAGGGTTTTTTTTTTCTTTAGGAAGAAATAAAGTAGAAGGAGAGTTAAGGTGGAGGAGAGACTTAATTGCAGCTTGTAAATGCCTTCTTTATTATCAGGCACTGTTTATCCCCCAGCGAATTTGTGCATTTCTTCGTTAGCATAAAAGACTGGATTCACATCACTGGCACTCTTCCTTCTACTGTCCTTAAAATGGACATTGTGAAACATAAAACATAGAATCACAGAATTATAGAATAGTAGGGTTGGAAGGGGCCAACAAGACCATCGAGTCCAACCCCCTGCTCAGTGCAGGAATCCAAGTCAAAGCATCCCTGACAGATGGCTGTCCAGCCTCGTCTTGGACATGCCTGGTGTCCTGAAGCTACAAACAAACCCTTAATTTACCCACTACCTGAGTAAATATATTATCTTTAAATATAAGATTTAAATCTTATATTTAAAGATAAAGAACCATAAGAAGGGAGAGCAGTTGAAGTTGCCCATCAACACTTAACACCTGGACAGCAAATTAGCAGGTACACAGGCTACCTGTGGCCGTATCCAACCAGCTGTGCCCTCACTGATTGTGTTGCATCAGTGGGACTAGTAGCTTGTGCAACAGGGAATTAGCATTTCTAAAGTAACCCTGGAAACGAACAGAAATTAGGGTTGGTGGAGAATTTCTCCACAAATCTTCAGGAGGCTGAGTGCCGACGCATTCGGCCCCCCGAAAGTGTTGGGGAAATTCTCCACCGGCCCCCCGCCCCCCCGGGATGGGACTTACCTTCGGCAAATGTCCCTCTCAGCAGCGGGTCCCGGCGGCGGTTCGGCTGCATTTCGGCGGGGGCAGGGGCGGCGGCCGGTCTCCCGACCGGCTGCTGCCGCCGCCATTGCAAAAAAAAAAAAAGTAAAGTAAAAAACAACAACACACACCCGTGATAGGCTATGTAACGATTTACGTAGCCTATCACGGCTAGATTTCCAAAGTCAGCCGTGATAGGCTACGTAAATCATCACGTAGCCTATCACGGCTGACTTTGGGGGGGGGGAAAGCGTGTACACAAATGGCGGCTCCCATGGGGCGCCGCCATTTGCATTCCTTATTTTGGCATGTCTAGTCTACATAAACATTTATGTAGACTACGGCGAAAATAAGGGAACGCTATTTGTAGACTAGACGTGCCAAAATAAGGAACGCAAACGGCAGTCCCCATGGGAGACGCCATTTGCGTACGCGCTTTTTTTTTTCCCCAAAGTCACCCGTGATAGGCTACGTGACGATTTACATAGCCTATCACGGCTGACTTTGGAAATCTAGCCATGATAGGCTACGTAAATCATTACGTAGCCTATCACGTGTGTGTGTGTGTTTTACTTTTTTTTTCGCGGCCGGGTAGACGGGGCGCTCCTACCCGGCCTGAATTTCACCGGCGAGGGATGGGGCACCTCCCCCCCGGCCTGAATTTCAGCCGGGCGAGGTGGGGCACCTCCCCCCCCTCGCCTGAACTTCGAGGGGAGAACTGAAGTGCCTCCCCCCCACTGCAAAGCAAGCTGCGGGACGAGGTGAGTCCCTTTCGTCCATCCCTAACAGAAATAGTCACTTCTGGATTGGGACAGTTCCCTTCTGTTAGCTCCACTAACCTGCCCCATTCTGGAAAGGAGTGTTTCTGCTCACTTCAGGTTAGGGATGTTGCAGGAGTCCGAGAAAGGCCTGGAGTCCAATGGACTCCCCCCCCCCCCCGCACTTGGCCTCCTCTACCCCATTTGCCAAGCTGCCACCACTTCCTGGACCTGCTCGCTGAGTGCCGTGCGGTTTGTGAGTGCCCAGTGGCCGCCCGTCCCCTTAGCAAGCCACCATTTTGCATTAAAATGGCAGATGGAGTTTTCCAGATGTGTAATGTTATGTGAATGGCGGCCGTAAAGGGGCCATTTTTGCGACATTTCAGGTGTGAATGTATGCCTGTAATGTTGCATCAGTGGCCTCTTTATAGCCTCCAGTTACGTAACATTACGTATCCGGAAAACCCTGAGCCTCCATTTTTACACAAAATGGCGGCTTGCTAAGAGGACAGGCCGCCCTGCAGCACTTGCTGGGTGCTTGCCAGGGACTCCAGTGGTGCAAACAGGGGTGGGCGGCAGCTCAGCGAGCACCCGGCAAAACCAGGCGGAGGTGAGTCTGCCCATTCCTACTTCACGTGGTTTTAGAACTGTTAAATCCCCGTTGTGCAAGCAGTTGTTCCAGCTGATGCATGGGCTTGATAGGATACTGCCCCAAGTCACAGTGTTCCCCACTCTAAAGAGATGTATTGTATTTCTATTTAAATTATAGTAGCTATTTCTAAATTTGCATTGATACATATAAATGGGCATATGCACATTTTATGCAAATCTGTGTCCTCTTCTGGCCTCCTTTATTTGTGGATCGAACTCAACAGCATTAAAAAAGTTGCATAGGTGAGCATCTGAGAAATATTCACAATAAAAAAAAAATCAGGAGTTCTCTTAGTGAAGCATTTTTTGCAGCTGAATCATCCCATCTCTGAATTGCCTTGCTGAGTGATAGAAAGGTTACAAAAGTTGGAGGGGAAAAAAAATCTGCTCAAAAGGGAAATGTTTTGGATTTTAAAACTTAACAATTTACCTTCAACAGGTCTAAATCAAAACCTTGGCCATTGCTTTAAGATCCCTGCATGAAATTTTAAAGTTCCAATGTAGGAAGAATTAAGCCTAGTTCTGTATATGAGTAAAGGGGATTATTCATGAGTAAATGTGACTATACTAATGCCAAGAAATGGTAGTTCCCTTTGAATGTAATGGTATGTTCCAGTTACACCTGCAGTCTCTCAGATCTATCAAGAGAGGTGGGGTGTTTCTCATTCTCAGTTTGATTGTGTAATGAGAGATAAGAAGTTTAATTTTCCAGTTGCTGGTAAGAGGAATTTGAAAATTATGGTTTCTCCCTTTTTGGCAGCTTTAGTTTGAAGTTTCTAGTAATTTGGAGTTTTGAGTGAGTTTAGTTTTCATGAGATTGGTTACATGTTTACAACATGTTTGCAACAAATGAAGTATTTTATTCTTAATTGAAAAATAGTCTAAGTAAATTTAGTAGTTAATATAAATGTTCCTTACAGGTGATACATTCAAATGTTGGTTATGTGTATAAGAAAATAGCTTGGTGGAGACTTTTAACATATTATAAAATGCTTGAGTTTTTTGTTTTATTATTTGTAAAAGTATGCTTATATGAAATACTTTGTATTTTAATTTACCTGTTTAGAATGCCCCTGAGGAAGGAAACTTTTCTGAAATGCATTGGGCCTTTTGAGGCACATTTGGGAACGGTTTCTCCCCTGGTCTCTGGCTGCATTCAGTGCCATTCCCTTATGGTTTTGTCACTGTATAGCTAACATACAGCACGAGGCTTACACAGAGCCCGTTATGAATTATGGTTCAATGCTTTGAAAATGGACAACTTTTTTTTGTTTGCTGTAAAATCACAAGTAGTCTATTTCTTGTGGCACCTAAAGGACTAATAAATATATTCTGCTATCAACTTTTGTGGACTATAGCCCGCTACATCAGATTTCATTTCATTCATTACATTTCTATACCGCCCAATAGCCAAACCTCTTTGGATGGTTTACAAAGATTAAAAACCTTCAGCATACAATATTGTACATAATATAAAAACTGCTTACATACAAATGCATAAACAGAAAGTGCATCTAATGATTTTGACAATCAACAATAAGAAATCAAGGACCCAAATTAAAAACGCTATCATATGCTGCCAGATGCAGGGAGTATTAGGGAGAGTTTCAAATGGAGATGGGGAGAGAGAATTGTAAGCAATGAGGACAGAAGGAAATTGAAGCCTGGTGATTGATGATGATGATGATAAAAAAAGTTTTCCTTTGTTCACAAATCACAATTAGAAGTGAAATGATGGCCTTAATCTCAGGCCTTCCTAATTCCCTTTCCTTGTTGATTTGCTCTAAAAGCTCTTAATTTTTGGCTCTCTGTGTTGTGCTGGCTTCTTGTGAACCACTTAAAATAACTTAATGGAAGGTGGGACCAGGATGCTGCTGATTTGGCTTGTTTTGGAATGGGTTTGGGGCTTGCATTGTTTGATCTCATTTTGGTACCATGCTGGGAGTGAACTGCAATCATAAAAGAAGCCAGTGTGTTCTTCCAGTTTACTGGTAGTTAAATGTTCTCCCCTGGAGCATGTCCTTTGCAAAAGGGGCTGGCTGGCTGGGTTGTAGTGCAGTGGCAGCATTTTCCTGTTACTTATTTACTTAAGAAATTATTTGGCCACTTTTCAAAATGTGATATTTCGCCATACAAAAAATAGCAAAAGCAATGCAAAACATATAACCGTCTTAAACTTACCACCATCACCAAGATGGAGCAGAAATGCAATAAAAATGATTTCATACTATTTCAGCCAGCCAAGCCCTCAGACTGTCTTGTAATTGGTTGTGTAAATCCTACTCCCCCACATCCAGAAATCACTTGATCTTCACCCATACTCCCAAATCTCCCCCCATCCCACCCCACTTTTTGCAAAAAGGATCTGATGAAAGTGGGTTGGGGGGCTTTGCCCACCTGCAAATAGAAACTTTTTTTCTTTGTAGAAAACTAGCATGTCAGGACAGAACCTTTTCCCTTGGTACTTGATTTTCTATGTGCAGGGAAATTTTTATTTTTATTTTTTGTGGAAGACCTGCAGTGTGAAGTAGTACAGCCCAGACACAGTTTTACCACCTTGGTGAGAATTACACCCTATGCTTTGATCCACCCAGGCTGCTCTGGTGCACTGAGGATATGGTTCATACTGCCCCCTTGGTGCTGTTTGTTTATATATTTATGAACTTGGAGCCCGAAAGCTTACAATCTTAAAAGACATGACACACAAAGAAAAAGGGATAGGAAGGGAAGAGGGGAAAAACTGAGTAGTCTTTCAGCAATGGGGAGGGGAGTTCCAGGCCAGGGAGCTGGGCATAGCACATCACCAGGACATCCCAGCCCACGTAATGTCCACCTCCTACGTATTTCTGGAGTGGAATGGAAAGAACTAGGAAGAAGCGGGTCTTGTGTCTGCTCCAGAAATATTCCTGTCTTGAAGTGGAAGCCATGATCATGTTTAATGTGGGTGGCTGAGACATCACCAATGCATCTTGGGGATTTTGCAAAGAACTTCGCTCTGTGCCCGTGGGGTGTCACTAGGTAAAATCCAACATAAGTCCTACTTAGACTAGACCCATTGAAATGAATGTGACAAAATAGTCATGGCTAACTTAAGTACCATTCTTTTCAGTGGGCCTACTCTAAGCAGGAGTTATGTTGGATTTTACCAGTTGTCTTCATAGATGCTCCTGATAGGAGACGTGTTCTTTCCTTTTGGTTCAGAGGTCCTACAACTGGGAGGGGCAGATTTTGTCTCTTTGTTCTAAAGAGCCTCTCAGGGTCCAGGCTTGGATCCATAAAATAACCTTCTGCTTTGGAGTTCGATCTGAGACTTTGCTGTGTCTGTAAATCAAAACATATACAGCTTTAAAAAAGAAATGCCAACATTTTCATTATAACCTTGGAGAGTCCAGAGAAAATGAAAAATGTCACAAGACTTTGCTTCTGTGGTTCTTACTGTCTCCAGCTGGAATTAGCACTCCTCCATTTCCTTGTATTTAATACAAGAGAGAAGGGAGAGAGAGGCCCTCAGGAGGTGTGTGTGTGTGTCTTCTTTCCTACCTGCAGATTGAAAATGTAAGAGTAATGGTCTGCCCATCTGTTCAAAGCTGGTTGAAGTCAACGGGAGAAAAGGGGTAGCCTCTATTCCCTTAGGAGTATATGACTTTCTAAGTTTGATGTGACATAGCCGGGCTAAAAAGAACAAAGAGTCTTGTGACACCTTAAAGATGAACACATTGATTATGCTTTAAGCCAGACTTCCCCAGCCTGGTGCCCTCCAGATGTTTTGTACTTCAACTCCCACCAGCTTCAATCAGTGTGACCAGTGGTCAGGAATGCTGGGAGTTCCCATCCAAAACATCTGGAAGGCAATGGGTTAGGAAAGGCAATCTTAAGCTTTCATGGATTAGAGTCCATCAGATGCATGAAATGTTATCAGTTGGCACATGGGGGAAAAAAATATTAACAGTGAGGTTAGGAAGAAATAAAATGCAAAACAAAATACAGACTGACAATTGAGGTAAAGTGTAAATGTATGTAAAATAAAATAAGCACAGTGACCATTCACAAAGCAGTGTTGATAACAAACCTTCTGGCAATGGTATGTTAATTAACACCTGTATTACGATCAAAACCTGTTACCTTGATCCAGGCCAGTGGACTATGTTGATAAGTTGTAAATCAGTGATTTCACACTCTGAAGTTCTTTTGTTCAAGAATGGCCACTTTAAGGGGGAAATGTTCTCTCACTTGTCGCCCTTTTTGATGTCGGATATCTGGCCATTCCTTTATTCTTTTGCCTAGAAACTCTCATGTTTGCCCTATGTATAACAAAGAAGAACATTGCTGACAGGTATATCACACTGAAAGATTAAGCAGCAGGGGAATGAACATTTGAAGTTGTGGCTGATGTGATTAGGTTTTATAATAGTGTTGCCTGAGCAGATAGGGGGACATAATTGTCATCTGGGTTTGTCATGGGGCCTGATCCTTGTGTTTGTTAGGGGGGTTGTCTATAAGCGAGGACAGGCCTACTACCCAAGGCCTGTGAGAAGGAAGTATTGTAGATAATTGGTAATACATTGGAGTGGTATTAGCTGGGAGCTACAGGTGACAACATGGTGTTTTGAATGGTGTTTTGCAAGACAAAATGGTCTTCTAGGTTTGTTCCATAATGGATTATTTCTAGGCATCCTTTGCTGGTGTCCATTTTCACTTCATTGATGGGCATTGTGGTTAAGAGACAGGGGCTGTTCACACAACATGCTTACCCACACTCAGTGTTTTAGTGTGAGTTGTTGTTGAACAGTGGGTTGTTTGTTGAACTGTGGGTTAGGGTGTTGTCTGAACCCAGGACATTTTCCACAGGATGGCTTGTTAACCATGCAGTGTGGCTTGTTAACCACCTTGAACAGTCCAACAACAAACCATGGGTTCTCAAGGTGGCTTGTTCGAGAAAAATAAGCCACACTGCATGATTAACAAGCCACCCTGTGGAAAATGTCCTGAATTCAGACAACATGCCAACCTGCTGTTCAACAAACCACCCACGGTTCAACAAAAACCCACACTCAACCAGTGATTGTGGCTTAGCGTGCTATGCGAACCCAGTCAGAGACTTGCAACTTAAGGGTTTATATCAGGCAATTCTTAGACCACAACAGCCTTCTCCAATCTGGTGCCTTCTAGATGTGTTGGACTACACCTCCCACAATCCCCAGCCAACATGGCCAATATGTGCCCTTTGCCGCAATCAGGGAAGTTTGTTCAGTGGCAACACTACTAGAGGCCTTTGCCCAAGGAGCAGAAAGGGTCATTAATCCATGTGTTTGTGTAGCACTGTGGGTTCTGTTGCACATAAATCCCTAAGAAGGAAATCCCTTCATAATGCCTGCCCAGTGCTAATAAACATGGGGTCACCATAAGTGAGTTGTTCACCAGCTCATTCTTAACTTTCTTTTCTTTTTGAAGCCAAGGTCTGAAAGAAACTTGGATGTTTCCATTTGTGTGCTAGGCCTATTTTGTTGTAATTAACTGGGGTTGTGGGGAGGAAAGGAATATATTAATTTTTGGCTGTCCAAGAGATGGCCTATTAATTAATAATCCCCCCCCCAATTAAGCCTCACGTGGCGCAGAGTGGTAGGCGGCAGTATTGCAACTGAAACTCTCCCCACGACCTGAGTTCGATCCCAGTGGAAGCTGGGTCCCAGGTAGCTGGCTCAGGTCGACTCAGCCCTCCATCTTTCTGAGGTTGGTAAAATGAGTACCCAGCTTGCTGGGGGAAAGGTAGTCACGACTGGGGAAGGCAATGGCAAACCACCCCGATATAGTCTGCCATGAAAATGCCAGCATAAGCAGGCGTCCCTCTAGGGGTCAGTAATGACCCGGTGCTTGCACAGGAGGAACCTTTCCTTTCCCCCAATTAAACACACTTAGGTATGGGTTCTTCCATTCCTTATTCCAGTACAGTAGGGCTATATAGGAATGTCAGCATTAGAATATGGAACTGCCTCATCGTGAATCAAGACTATTTGTCCATTTAGCCTCCAGTGCATCCAGTGATCTTGTAGAAGATCTTCCATCTATCTCTTGTCCACCCTGGTTTACACTGAATGGCAGTTGCTCTCCTGGGTTCCAGCCAATGGTTTTTCCTCAGCCCTACCTGGAAAAGACAGGGATTCAACCCGAGACATTCTGCATGCCAAGCAGATGCTCTACTGTTGAGGTACAGTCTCTCCCTATATTTGTGAGGAAAGGGTGTGTGTACATAGGGATTTGCTCCTCTGGGATACTTGATTCACCCTGGCTGGGGCCCTTTACAGATGGCATGATAGGAAAAACTTGTTTTTTCTCTAGAGTGGAATGATTAAACAAAAATTAAACATGGTGTGAAGAAAAGAAGTCGTGATTAGCTTAAAAGAGCTTGAGTTGGAAACGTGAAGTCAAGCCTCTTCTTCGCCCTCCTTCATTTCTGGTGAGCCACGACCTGCTGTGTTTTCCTCAGCAGGGGAGGTTGTTTCAAGCACATTACATAATAAATACATGTATTTTTGGAGCACTTCAGCTTGATCGCCTGCAGCAAAAAGCACTCTTGAGGGATCACAGGCTTGAAGAACATCTGATATGATGATCTTTTGAAAAAGTTTTTCTCTTCAAATCTTAGAATCTGGCTGCTTTCAGTTTTCAGTTTATTGTTTAAATGTTCATTTTCTTGCTTCTCTCTTAGTAGGGAAATTCAGAGGTACACTTGGAACTAGGTGAGGGAGGAAGGATCTCTGCAGAAGACCTTAAGCCTGGAAGCAACATGTTTCTTTAATATGAGAAAGGGCAAGGGGACTTGGGTAAGAATGCCAATAGAAGGCTGAAAGAGCATTAAAAAGCTGGGATGGGCTCATCATACTTCAGCACTAGAGAACATACCCTGTGTGCAGAAGATCCCAGGTTCAATCCCTGGCAACTCCAACTGGGAGAGAAAGATATCAGGTAGCAAGGGATGGGAAAGACCCATGTCTGACACCTTCAAGCAGCCTTCCCAAACTTGATGCTCTCCAGTTGTATTGGACTACACCTCCCACCGCCCCCGCAAGCATGGGCTGTGATGGCTGGGAATGATGTGAGGTGTAGTCCAACACAGCTGGAGAGCATCAGGTTGGGGAAAGCTGCATTAGAAAGCCACTGCCATTTTGAGCAGACAACACTGGGCTGTATGGATACATTGTCTGGTGTAGTATAAGGCAGCTTCCTATGTTCCTATAAGGTTGCAGGATATCCATGTATGGTGTGGGTGGGTGGGGGAGATTTGGGCTGGCCTGGAAATAGGATGAAGATGGAAACTCAGGCATGAACACAAGAAGAGCTTTACTGCAGCTGCCTGACGTTCCATCTAGTTCAGTGTCATCTTTCCCAGAGTGGCCAACCAAATGCTACTTGCCCTCTTCTGCTTTTGTTCTCCAGCCGCTGGTATTCAGAGGCATACTGTCTGTCTCTCAGCCTATTACCTGTATATAACCATATAATCAGTGTAGCCCTTTTTAGACATCTCCATGAATTTTATTTATTTACAATATTTATATACCACTCCTCATCAGAAGATGAGAATTATTTGCACCCCACCCCCTTTTAAAGCCATCTAAGCTTGTGGCAGTGAGTTCCACATGTTGATTTCACACTGTTTGAAGATGTTTTTCCACAAGATGTAGTGATGGCCACCCATTTGGATTGCTTTAAAAGGGGATTAGACATGTTCATGGAGAGAAGGCTGCCAAGGGCTACTAGTCCTGATGGCTCTATGCTTCCTCCAGTATCAGAGGCAGGATGCCTATGTACACCAATTACTGGGGAACTTGGGCAGGAGGGTGCTGTTGCACTCATGTCCTGCTTGTGGGTTTCCTTTGGACATCTGGTTGGCCATTGTGTGAACAGAACGCTGGACTAGATGGACCCTTGGTCTGATCCAGCAGGGCTCTTTTTATGTTCTTAAGTTCTTCCTTTTGTCTGTCCTGAACTTCTGGCTGCTCATTTCCATTGCAATCAAATATTACAAGAGAGGGAGAAAAATGTACCTCTGTTTAGTGTGACTGCGCCCTAGATAATAGTATAAAACTCCTTTGCCCAAACTTTCCTGCAAAACACATACCCTATCCATAATACTAAATGCCCCATCGTCTTCCTTCCTCATTCTTGCTAACCCTCTAATTTGCCCAGCCCTTCTCATACTTAAGGCTGGATTTATAGTAATCCCTTCCCACAGCCTAACATCCAGACACCCAAACCATGATGTAGGCTCCTGTACCTCGTTTTTGGCTGTTCACCCAAATCTGAGTAAGATTAGATCAGCTTCTGGAGAGGTTTCGCTTCTGGAAGGGACCTTCCAGGGTACATTTGAATGGGATCTCCTCCTTTGCTAGCTTGTGCTATCCTTGCTGTTTGGCATTAGCAAGTGAAAGGCCTGGCAAAAACCATGTAGGTGGCATATCTTGCTGCATTTCAATGCTGCATTGAAAATAGGAACATGGTTGTAGCACCCCAGTTCTCATGCCCAAGATTTTTGCCCAAATCCTCCCTCTCCTATTGCACATTGCTAAAGGCTCAACTTTGCCTTCTGAATGCCTTCACTCATTCTACAACTGCCTCACTTTCACTAATTTAAAAGCCATGATAATGTGTGTTCATTCTGTTACTGGGGGGACGGACCCATAATTGTCCTACAACAGGGTCTCAGCAGTTCAAAATATACTTCAACAGGTTCAGTGTGTGAATTGGCTGGCTGTGCATGATGCAGGCTGAGCATACATTGGTGTTCATGCGTGTGTCAACATCAGAGGAGATGCATTTGTTCCCCACACTGAGATTTAACTTCTGGAGACTCCAGGGAGGGAGTTGGATCCTAAAAAATAAAAGGGATTGTTACTAGTAAATCAGAACAGTAGGATTGCTTGAGGTGGAGGCTTTTTCATATCGGTTGACCGTGATCCATTGATTTAATAGCCATCCTTATTAAATGCATCTACCTCATTGAAAATAGCTATGCATTAAGAAATAAGAGCTGCATTTTTTTTTCTGTTTTGTTGTCCTCTTGATCAAGCCCGAGCACTTACCCATCTTAGCAGTGGTCAGACATCTGCTCCTTGGCCAGAACAGCTTGCTTTTGACAGCATGTTATTAGAGCAGTACAATGGTAGCAAATGCTTGGAATGTGATATGCTTATTTAGCAAGGGAATAATTTTCTGCCCCTGGAATGCTAACATTATAAAATATATATGAATGGATGGAAATTAAAGGGAGAGGGTGGCTGTAGATCTAGTTTACAGACATGGCTGAAGTTCAGACACTGCTTACTCAACCGCTTTGGATACAGACCTCTGCTAGAATGGATGCTCTCCACCTGTAGCAATACATATGGGGAGCTGCTGGAGCTAGAACCTGTAACCAATGGCTCTGTGCACAGCTGCCTTGTATGGTAAGCCACCAGTGCCATATGTGTCCTAGTTAAAGCTTCCCAAGTGTCTTTGTCCCCAGGTTGGCCACTGGCTCTTCTCAATGGGAAGGACTGTGAAAGCTTCTTGTGTATTCTGGGACTTTGCCTGAGCAACAAGTGTCCATGCTGGCTGGTGACTCCTGGCTCCCAACCCTTGGCTGGTGACTCCTGGCTCCCAACCCTTGGCGGGTGACTCCTGGCTCCCAACCCTTGGCGGGTGACTCCTGGCTCCCAACCCTTGGCTGGTGACTCCTGGCTCCCAACCCTTGGCTGGTGACTCCTGGCTCCCACTCAACAGCTGCCTGCTGCTCACCTCTGCTATTACAAAAGATGACAGAAGTCTTACTTTTTAGCTGGGAAGTAATACTTCCACTCTGTTCTGCACTGGTCAGACCTCACCTGGAACACTATGTTCAGTTCTGAATGCCACACTTTAGGAAGCATTTAGATAAATTGGAATGAGTTCAGAGAAAGGCAACAAAGTCCTGCAAAGAAAGATTGAAGGAACTGGGTATGTTAAGCCTTGAGAAGCGAATACTGATGGAGGACGTCATAACACTTCTCAAGTACCTAAAGGATTGTCACACAGAAGAGGGCTGCAGCTCCCTGTCACTGGAGGCATTCAGGTGGAGACTGGACAGCCAACTCAGAAAGCGAAGAGGATCTAAAGAGCCTCTTGTTGAGGGTGAAAGAGGAGAGTGCAAAAGCTGGTTTGAAACTCAACATTAAAAAAAACTAAGATCATGGCATCTGGCCCCATCACTTCCTGGCATATAGAAAGGGAAGAAATGGAAGCTGTGACAGATTTTATTTTCTTGGGCTCCAAGATCACCGCAGATGGTGACTGTAGCCATGAAATTAAAAGACACTTGCTCCTTGGGAGGAAAGCTATGGCAAACCTAGACAGCATAGTAAGAAGCAGAGACATCACCTTGCTGACAAAGGTTCGTATAATCAAAGCTAAGATTTTCCCAGTAGTAACGTATGGCTGTGAGAGCTGGACTATAAGGAAGGCTGAGCGCCGAAGAATTGATGCTTTCGAACTGTGGTGCTGGAGAAGACTCTTGCGAGTCCCCTGGACTGCAAGGAGGTCAAATCAGTCCATCCTAAAGGAAATCAACCCTGAGTGCTCATTGGAAGGACAGATCCTGAAGCTGAAGCTCAAATATTTTGGCCACCTAATGCGAAGAGAAAACTCTCTGGAAAAGACCCTGATGCTGGGAAAGACTGAAGGCAAAAGGAGAAGGGGGCGGCAGAGGATGAGATGGCTAGATAGCATCACCGATGCAATGAATATGGACTTGAGCATGCTCCGGGAGAGAGCGCAGGACAGGAAGGCCTGGCGTGCTCTGGTCCATGGGGTCACGAAGAGTCAGACATGACTGAACGACTGAACAACAAGGACAGCCAACTGGCAGGGATGCCTTAAACTGGATTCCTGCACTGAGCAATGGGGTGGACTTGATAGCCTAAATGGCCCCTTCCATCCCTATGATTCTATATGGCAACACAAAAGGGATGAATGCATTTAGTTTGTGGAATGTAAGACCAGTGAATCCAAATCATATTAGACCTGTTTTTGCTACTGGCATGACTTCTAGTGTGGGTTGAGGGGGCAGACCAGTTTTTTTTAACTTTCTGGAACTTTAGGCAGATTTAGTCCTAAAAAAATATATAAAATTTAAAAACACCAGCCCCAAATGCATATTTTCCCCATAAGCTAAAGCATTTGGGGGGAAGGATTTGCACATTGGGGGGGGGGGAGTTGCACATTTTCACAAGTGCAAATTTGCACAAATGCGAATTTGCAGGAATTGGGGGAATTGGGGGAAATCCGATCCCACCACAGAGTGGACAATGGAACAAAAGGCACCTGACAATCCATGAAACACAGGTGGAATGGATTTTACAAAATTTTAGCTTGGATCTCCTAGATTTGGATTGCCATTTGCCACATGTTGGCAGCTGTGTGATACTGTGGATTGAGACCAAGCACAAAGTAATGTGGGAATGGCACTGTGTGTGTGTGTGTGTATGTATGTGTGTGGGGGGTGTCACTCTGATCTAAAGGTGTGAGAAGATGAAATTAGAGAGCTTGTATAAATTAAGTTCTGTGGCCAATTGCTGTATGGATCTCGGCTTACCTGTTTAATGAGACAACCATTGCTGTAACTTTGGAGGAATGAGAGACAGCAGCTCTCCAGAGTTTCAGGCATAGAGGTTCCCATCACTTGCTACCAGATCCTTTTAAAACTGGAGATGCCACAGATAGAACTGGGGGCCTTCTATATGCAACGCCCCCAAACCATGCCCCCTCAGATGAAATCCCCACTTTGCAGGGCCGGCCCAAGGCATTTTGATGCTTGAGGCGAAGAACAAGATGGTGCCCCATATACATATACAAAAGCCTTTCTTCAAGACTAAAGTTCTTTCTTCTACACCAATGATGGGACACCACACCTGAAGGCAGCAGGGTAGCTTAGGAAGCATAGGGAAGGCCACATGGCACAAAATTCTCTGCTCCAACATCTTGCTGCTTCCTCTCAGCATTTGCTGCTTGAGGCAACCACCTCACTTTGCCTAATGGTAGGGCCAGTCCTGACCCTTTGCAATTGGTCATCCACATTCACCCATAGTCACTGCCAAAAATAGTTATCTGGGGTTTTGATTTTATTGTTTAAACATGGGAACCCTAAGTGAGAGCAGGGCTGTTCCAGATGAAAAGGATTCTTGCCTTTTCTTCCAGAGGTGATAGACTGCGAGACATTATTTATTATTATTTATGCACGTGTCACATCTCTCTTTGAAAGAATTCTTGAAGCAGCAGAATAAACCTCTAAAGACATGTGAACGTTAAAAAAAACCCCAAATATATATCCTGTGGCAAAAGCAGAAACTGAATATTTAGATGAGACTCACCCCCACCCCCAAACCCACAGCTGGTAAATGAATCTCACCAGTGTTTTATATTTTTAATTTGTAAATTCATTTCCGGGGAGTGAATGGTGGAGGTGGGGGTTAACTCCAGTCAGTCAGCAGTTCTCTGTCCTCCCCACCTGGCCTGACGCAGCACAATTGATGAAGGAAAGCTCCTGCATCAGGAAATGAAAGGAGACCCGGAGGCTGCCAGCTGATGCTATTAATGTCTGATGACTAAAAAGGCCTCCCTTGGATGAGACTGATCACCCTGGAAGTGATGTCACCATGGGTGCCTCTGCCAGGTGCAGCAGCATACCGAAAATACTCCTCTTGGATTACAGCCGTAGGCTGGGGTGTATGTGTGTGTGGGGAGGAGCTGGAGGATATGTGGGATTTAGAGCTTAACAAGTGGGGCCAACCAGATAAAAGTTGCAGGCCATGGAGGCTGGTGGCTCTAAAGTCAGTGGGGCTGTGAATCCACTCTGGGTTTCAGCCAGAACTCTACAGGAGGTACACATTTTGGGGGATTGGGTTCAGCACCTTGGGTAGCTTCTTTAGAGCCCTGACTGGTTCTGGCTGAAACCCAGAGTGGATTTACAGCCTCCACTGGTTGCAGTGCAGAATGCTCCTGTTCAGGGTCACAGCCAGCTGGCTGGCTCTCCCCATTCCCCAAATTCTCCATTCCAGTTTTCTGTCTCCCACCCCCCCGCAACAGTCAGTATTCCATGCCCACTGAGTGTGCCTGGTCCTCATTGGGCTATTTCCCCCCCCCCATCTTAGGTTCCTTCCACCCCCAAAGCGCTTTGCTTAACATCTGTAAACACTGGATTTCCTTTCATTCTGCTGATACCTTTCTTGCACATGCCATGTTGGCTATATATCCATACTTGGTGAGTTCACAATCAAGCTCGGTACCTTCCAGATATTTTGGGTGACCATTGGCCAGGCTGGCTGGGGCTTATGGGAGTTGTACCCCTGCAGTGGCAGTAGAAAGGGCTACTGTAAAGAAGGTGTAGCAGAAATGTGCACTCTCTGTGCCACTTGTGCTCTCTGTAGTGGAACTTGGGAGACCCAGGTTCTAGTCTCTCTTTGGGTGATTTGGGGTCAGTCACTGACTCTCGGCCTAACCTACCTCACAGGGCCAGTGAGAAGGTAAAATGGAGAGGAGGATCATGTACACTGCCTTGGGTTCCTTGGAGGAAAGGCGGGATAGAAATGACACAAACAAACACAAAAATGCCGTTTAGCCTGTAAGTGAAGGAATAATCCAGATGGATCCTTCCTCATTTATCCTAAAAGCATCCCATATGCCCAATATACCATCTGTGTTTGCATCTTCGAATAAGATCATAGATGCGGACTATGATGATTTTATGTAGTTTACACATAGTCCTGTCTGACATTTTTTCCGTGCATTTTAGTGTTTTCCTCCGTGACATGGAAGAATGAAAAAGGACGTTGTGAGCAAAGGAAGGAATGAGATTACTGGCCTCTGATGTAGACATGAGCCATATATAGGACATATAGGCTGGATTCAGATGACACGCGAACCTACCGTGGGTCATGTTCAGGAGCAACCCATGAGGGATTACGGTGTCATGTGGGGAGCATTTCCTCTGGCCACAACTGGTGAAGTACCTGCCCTCAGAACCCACCCTGGAATTGGAACCCACAGTTGGAATTTGATCAAAAGTTTGAAGAGCTTCAACACAGAAAATAAATGGAAACCATGGTGCCATAATATTTTCCTTAAAGTTAGGATTCCTTGCTTGCTACACTTGCTGAGTAAGTTTAAACATAGTCATAGGGGCTGTTTACACAATACGCTAACCCACACTCAGTGGTTGAATGTGGGTTGTCGGTGAACAATGGGTTGTTTTGTTGAACTGTGGGTTAGTGTGTTGTCTGAACCCAGGACATTTCCACAGGGTGGCTTGTTAACCATGCAGTGTGGCTTGTTAAGCACCCTGAACAGCCCAACCATAAACCGTGGGTTCTCAAGGTGGCTTGTTTGAGAAAAATAAGCCACACTGCATGGTTAACAAGGCACCCTGCAGAAAATGTCCTGGGTTCAGACAACATGCTAACCCACGGTTCAGCAAACCACCCATGGTTCAACAACAACCTGCACTCAACCAGTGAGTGTGGGTTAGCATGTTGCGTGAACCCAGGCAATATCTCCCAAATTTTATCAACCCACTTCTCTTTAGTTGGTTGTTTTGGAGACTTCCAGCTACATGCTATACATGACTTTGCAGCTGTATACAATTGCTTAAGAATTCAGGATCATTAGGTTAAAAAAGACTGTGGATAGATGCTTTTGCAAAAGTGGAGAGTGGGATATTCGGAACACCGTTAATGTATTTTGCTGTGAGATAGGATCACATAGGAATGTGGAAAGCAGCCTCATGCCAGGTCAGACTTTTTTGCCACTCTAACCCAGTAGTACCTGCTCTGACTGGCAGTGGCACTCCAAAGTCTCATGCAGAGAAGGGTCCTTTGCATCCCCTGCTTCCTGATCCTTTTAACTGGAGATGCCAGGAGTCAAACCTGGCATTCCCTGCATGCAAACTGTGTGCTCCACCACTGCGCCAAGTCCCCTCCCTGCTTATAGAAGTGTCCAACTTCTGTGATTCTCTATGTTTAATTCTGTTTTAGTGCTGAATGCAATACATTAAAAGTAGACAGGCACCTGGCCCTAAGAGTGGATTCATCACCATTTCACTTGTTTCCGGCACTGTCTCTCAGCGAGAAAGAAACGCTGATGAAGGGAGGATAATCAACGTACTTCTAAATTCTGTTTTACAGTATTTGACAGTGCAGATCCGAAACATGTTTTACTGCCTGTTCTTCAAAGTTAATTGCTCCTTCTCTGTCTTCTACTTTTTTTTTTTTTTGAAAGTCTCCTCTGTAATAATCATACACAAATGGATTATGAAGCTTATTTTGTGAATGGCCATTTGAATTCCCCCAATGTCTGGCGGGGGTGGGGGGTGGGGAATGCAAGCCATTCAGTGAAGGGAGAAAGAATCCTCCAAGCCCATTTGTGCTTTATTGCCGATATGGAGCCTGTGGTTTTCTCTGGAGCCGCAATGGTAATATGCGAGCTCATTGGTATTTGTTTAGCATCTTTCCTGATGGGGGCCAAGATAACAAGGCAGACATTGGAATGCTAATAGGCTTTGTGTGTTGCCTGATCACTTTCTGGCAACATTAGCATTTTCTTTCTGTGGCCTCCGTGAAGGGGCTTGCCCCTGGATGCCAATGTGGGCCAATCTGATTATGCATTAAAAGCAGATGAAATATCTCAGCAAGGGCCATCCAAATCTCTTGCCAAATTAAGCTTCAGCTCAGCTTTGGATTTCAGTGGGGGGAAAACAGTATCTGCACACGCCATTGTCACCAGCAGGATCCTCTTTGGCTTCGAATTCCTCAGAGCAGATATTGTTAGCTAGCTTGATTCCAGGCCCCCACTAGCCTGGAATAATGGTAGAACACATGTCTTGCATGCAGAAGATGTCAGGTTTAGGGATGGTGGAGAATTCTGCCATGGATTTCAGTGAGGCCGAATGCACTGGCATTCGGCCCCCCGAAATCCGTGGCAGAACGGCCTCCACCACCCCGCGGAATCCCCCCAGAACGAAACTTACCTGGGGCTCTGGTGGTGGCGGCGGCGGCAGCGGCAGCAGCTGGTCTTTCAGCCGGCTGCTGCGGCCGCCATTTGCGTCCTGCCAGGCTGCCGTGATAGGCTACGTAAGTATTTATGTAGCCTATCACGGCAAAGAGCAGGGGCACAAACGGCGGCCACTATGCCGTTTGCGCCGCTGCTCTCTCCGTGATAGGCTACGTAACTATTTACGTAGCCTATCACGGTAAAGGCAGCCATGCAAATGGCAGCCACTATGCCATTTGCGTAGCTGCCTTTACCGTGTTAGGCTACATAAGTATTTACGTAGCCCATCACAGAAAGAGCAGCGGTGCAAATGGCGTAGCGGCCGCCGTTTGCGCCCCTGCTCTTTGCCGTGATAGGCTACGTAAATACTTACATAGCCTATCACGTCAGCCTGGCAGGATGCAAATGGCGGCTGCAGCAGCCGGCCGTGGCTAGAACTCCGGCTCCGGATGGCCCTGGCCAGTGGCTCTGCGGAGCCGCCACGGAGCAGAGCCGGCCCAGGGAGGATTCCGGGGGGAGGGACGGAGTGCTTCCCCCCCATCGCGAATCCAAGCTGCGAAAAGGTAAGTGACTTTCGTACATCCCTAGTCAGGTTCAATCCCCAGTATCTCCAGGTAGGGATGTCATGGGTATCTGGTTGAGGCTCTGTGATGTCTCGCCAGCTCAGCCCCCTGGATTCCAGTCCGTGGACCCTCACAGTTGCCCGACTTGGTGCACGCTGAGTCAGGCAAGTGTGGCGGTCCCCGCTGCTCCACTGATCCACCATTTTGCGGGAAATGGTGGCTCGTCCTTTTACATGAAGGGCTGTTTTGTGCAAATAGCAGCAGTAAATAAGCCAATTTATGCAAAATTATAGTCGCAAATACTCTGAACAGACCATTTGCGCCTGTAATTTTGCATAAATGGGCCTATTTATGGCTGCCATTTGCACAAAAGGGGCCTTTACATAAAAGGACGAGTTGCCATTTCCCACAAAATGGAGGCTAGGTGGAGCAGCAGGATGCCACATGCCACTCACGGCAAGCAGAGTCAGGTGGCTGGGCAGGGGTGAATTCAGCCATTCCTATTTCCCGTTAGGGAAATCCCCCTCTCTGAAATCCCAGAGAGCCTCTGTTTGTCAGTGTAGGCAGTACTGACTTAGGAACATAGGAAACTGCCTTATACTGAATCAAACCTGCCTTATACTGAATCAAAATCATGGGTCCATCTAGCCCAGTGTTGTCGACACTGACTGGCAGCAGTTCTCCGGGGTTTCAGGCAGGAGTTTTTCCAGCCCTACCTGGAGATACCAGGGATTGAACCTGGGACCTTCTGTATGCCAACTGTGAGTTTTGCCATTGTGCCACAGCCCCTCCCAATGCTAGATGGACCAATGTTCTGACTTTGTATATGCCCCATTACTCAGCTTATCTGGTAAACTAGCCTTATTCTTTCTGACCCTTCAGCTACGCCTCCATTGTTCAGAGCATGTCATTCTCTTGGATTGGGAGCCTTGGAGAATAAAACAGTCTTAATCTGGGGGGTGCTTATCTTTGGTGCCTTATGTACAGTCAGGGCCAGAAATATTGGAACAAGGATAACTGCTTTGGCAGTTGGCCTCTGTACACCACCACTTTGAAGTTGAAAGGAAACACACCCAGATGGGAGCGAAGGCAGGACTTTGAGCTGTAATTCAAGGGGTTGACAAAAGTGGAGCACTAACCATCCAGGAAGGACAGCCAGTGGCATACACACACACCCATCGTTGGGGGCTCATAAGTAATGGAACAAACCAACATCATTTCAAACTTAAGGATCGTCTTTAATACCTGGATGAAAATTCTTGGCAGTCAACGACGGCCTGAAGTCTGGAACCCATGGACATGACCAGATGCTGCGTTTCCTCCCTCAAGATGCTTTGCCAGGCCTTTACTGCAGCTGCCTTCAGCTGCTGCTTGTTTGTGGGTCTTTCTGCCCTCAGTCTTGTCTTCAGTAAGTGAAAAGCATGCTCTGTTGGGTTGAGATCAGGTGACTGACTTGGCCATTGAAGAACATCCCACTTCTTTGCCTTCAGAAACTGTTGGGTAGCTTTTGCTGTATGTTTTGGGTCATGATCCATCTGCAATATGAAGCTATGTCCTATCAGTTTGGCAGCATTCGGCTGAATCTGAGCAGAAAGTATAGCCCTATACACTTCAGAATTCATCCTGCTGCTTTGATCAGCAGTCAGGTCATCAGTAATCACCAGTGACCCAGTTCCATTGGTAGCCATACATGCCCATGCCATAACACTGCCTCCATCATGTTTGACAGATGATGTGGTATGCTTTGGATCATGAGCTGTTCCTTTCCTTCTCCATATTTTTCTCTTCCCATCATTCTGGTACAAGTTAATCTTGGTTTCATCAACTGGGCAGGCTTTTTTAGGTGTTTGCTGGCAAAGGCTAATCTGGCCCTTCTGTTCTTGAGCATTACCAGTGGTTTGCACTTTGTTGTGAAGCCTCTGTATTTACATTCATAAGGCCGTCTCTTGACTGTAGATATTGACAATGTCATGCCCACATCCTCAAGAGCATTCTTGACCTGGCTAGATGTTGTGAAAGGGCTCCTCTTCACCGTGAGCAGAATTCTGCGGTCATCCACTTCAGTTGCCTTCCCTGGCCTTCCAGGCCTTTTGCTGTTGCTGAGCTTGTCAGTTAATTCCTTCTTTTTCAGGATGTTCCAAACTGTTGTGTTGGCCGCTCCCAATGTTTTTGCTATCTCTCTGATGGGTTTATTTTGTTTCTTCAGCCTAATGATGGCCTCCTTCACTCGCATGGACACCTCTTTGGACCTCATGTTGGGAGTTCCAGTGAACAGTTACCAAATGCAACACTCAGAACCACCTCCAGGCCTTTTATCTGCCTGATTGGTCATGGGGTACCCAGGAAACAGGCCACACCTGGCCATGCAGCTGCTTGTCAGCCATTCGTTCTATTACTTATGAGCCCCCAATGATGGTGGTGTGTGTATGCCACTGGCTGTCCTTCCTGAATGGTTAGTGCCCCACTTTTGTCCAACCCCTTGAATTACAGCAGAAAGTCCTGCTTTCACTCCCATCTGGGTGTGTTTAAACTTCAGTGTGGTGGTGTAGAGAGGCCAACTGCCAAAACAGTTATCCTTGTTCCAATATTTCTGGCCCTGACTGTACTTGTCTGGGGACAGGGCTCCAAAAATGGGGAGCCACCACCAAAAAAGCCCTCTTCCTGCTTAACCTCTGGTGGTGGGCATATCCAGAGGAGGACTTCCAAACCACAGCTTAAATATAGGGTTCATATAGGAAAGGTGGTTGCCTCCCCTGTCATTTCAAACCTAATTGTGATCTTAATAAACAAATATTCTTAAATCCGCATAACCTGTGGTTATAAGCATAAGTATGAGCAGTAAATGGAAGTCCTGGATTCAAACCCTAGCTCAGATTGAAATAAGTCCCTCTTTCCATCTCAGCCCCCTCTGTAATATGTAATTTGTAATGCTGGCCTACTTTACAGGGTTGTTTTGTAAAGACTGCTGAATTCATGTACGTAACTCATTTTGCGCAATTAGGAGAACTGCTGTATAAATATTTAACAGTTGGCACTATGATTTTATGACAGCTTTCCCAGATGTTTCTGACACTTGTAGACATCTGTAAGCATTTGTAATTGTAACATTTCCTACTTGTTTGAAAATATATTTTTTATTTAGAATATTTTATGTCCTGTTTTTGAACAAAAAGTTCTCAAAGCGGGTTACAGAGATTTAAAAATGGGAAACAATTAAAGCATTCTGAAATATCTTAATCCTAAATTATCTTTTATAGGCAATATAATATACTAGTGCTGTAAAAGATGGATTCTTGCGTCTGTGAGATCTGTGTGTGCACAATCTGCATATGCAATATGCACTATTTATAAAATGTTTGAAAATGTGCATTTGCAGTGCAGTTATATCCTCTGTCTTGGAACACCTGAGCTGTGGAATTGGTTTGATACCCAATGATAGCTATTGAAATGATACGTGAAGTCAGCAAAATTCATCCAGCAAACAGACCAAGCAAGTTTAATACACTTGCACAAACTGCAGCACTCTGCAAAATATTATGGCTAAAAAAAGAGAGTACAAATTACATATGCCTGCAAGTTATGAAGTGCCTTGCAAGATATAAAGATTAGGAATGGTGGTGCTGGATTGCAGAGAACAGGCTTGTCTGGTTGTAGTTGCAGCCTCCGTTTCCAAAAGTCTAACAATTCAATCTTCCAAGCGTCTGTTCCAAGGTTTTTGTTTATAATCTTAACAGATTGACCTGATTACCCTTTAAGATTTTCTTAGATCCAAAATGGAAGTGACATGGGAGATTTGTGATCGGGATATCCTGAATTGATTTAAGTTGCTAACTCATTAACAGCCCCATATGGCTGATCTTGAACATGTCGGCTCCTAGCACTATTGGGCAGTTGCCAGGGCCCCAGTAAGATGCCAGTCCTGGGTCCCACTTGCTAAGAGGCTGGGCCCGCAGGCTGCCATTTAACATTATCACAATGCTAGGGTGGCCAAGTGTCCTCTTTTACAGAGGACAGTCCTTTATTTGAAGGGCTGTCAGAGGATTGTCCTCTATTTTGAAAGCACCCTCTGTTTGAAGGGCTGTCCAATCCAAGTTCTGTTTAAAGGTAAAGAACCATCAGAAGGGAGAGCTGGGCTTCAAAGTCACCCATCAACAGCACCTGGACAGCAGACTGAGCAAAACAAGGTCACCTTGTCACAGTCTTCCACACTGTGGTGAGATGGACTGTATTTCTATTTGAATTATAATGATTATTTCTACATCTGCATCTATACTTATAAATTAGCATATGCAAATTCTATCCAAAGTGGTTTCCTGTTTTGTCCTCTCTTTTTTTGATGATTCATGTCCTTTTCTGGTGATTCACAAGTGGTCAACCTACACAGTGCCCTAGAGCTCTGTGGGAAATCAAAATGGCAGCTCCCAGCTGCCTGCCTCCACTAGGTAAGCCTGCAGCTTGGGCCAGTTGATCTAAAAGACTGTCCGCATTTGCTGTTGGCTCCTCAAACCTGGAGCTCACTGGGTTTGTAGATTAGGGAACGGGGTGATTAATAATGTTCTCCTCTACTGATTCCATGAACTACATCTCCACTTCTTTGAAGCTGCTTTTAATGCCTGACCTAGGCACAGCCTGGGAAGTCTCCTTCTCTGATGAAGATTATGATGGTGAAGACCCCATGAGAACCCCTAACTCAGCACTCCTATAGGCACCCCTCACATTTCTAAAGAGGTGACACCAGGCCTTTTGGCAACAGTGGTCATAGAATCATAGCATAGTAAGGTTGGAAGGGGCCTATAAGACCACCGAGTCCAACCCCCTGCTCAATCCAGGAATCCAAGTCGAAGCATCCCTGACAGGTGGCTGTCCAGCCTCATTTTGAATGCCTCCAGTGTGGGAGAGCCCCCTACCTGCCTAGGTAATTTACTTACTTACTTACTTAATTACTTACTGTACTTTTAAATTGCCCAGTAACCAAGGTCCTCTTAGGTGGTGTACAATACATTTAAAAAAGTACAAAGATTAAAACAAGATAAAAACTGTGTAGAATAAATCCAAGATAAAACCAGCAGCAGAATAAAGGCAGTAAAAACAGTTCTTAAAATGCCTGGGGAAATAAAAAGGAGTTCACCTGGTGCTGGAAAGACCACAGTGTAGGTACCAGGTGAGCTTCTCTGGGGAGAGCATTCCACAAAGAGGGAGCCACCACTGAAAAGGCTCTCCCTCTTGTAGCCACCCACCTTGCCTTATTTGGTGGGGGCACCTGAAGGAGGGCCTTGGGTGATTATCTTAAAGTCTAGGTAGGTAAATATGGGAGGAGACATTCTTCCAGGTAACCTAGCCCCAAGCCATTTAGGGCTTTAAAGGTTAAAGTACATTAACCTTTAATGCATATATGCCTATTCTCTCCATTGCTTTCTTCATCCAGGTCTCCCTAACTACATCTGATCCCCCTGTTCTCTATCTCTGGAACTGTGTCCAACAAATCATTTGTTTTCTTTTCCCTGCTCTGTCGCAGTCTGTTGATGAATCATCCCCGCCGAGTGTCTCAGCAAGCTGCCTGTCTGGACTTAATTGCTGTTCCACTTTGGATACTAGTCCACTCTTCAAAGTGAAGAGAAAAAGTAATGATGGTTAGTGGAAGAACTTGGTGCTGGACCACAGGCTCCATAGAGGACATTTACAGAACCAGTGGGAAAGCAAAAGCAGGTGGCAGAATTTCTGGCTTGTTTTGTTGCGCTTCCTGTTCTGATAAGTTTAAAATGGCCTCACTCCACCAAATGGTAGTATAAAGGAGGGCTATCTGGAGTAATGGTCCATGTGCTCCAATCATTCTCTTTCTTTCCAATGTTCAGGTTGTGAGCGCCATTCCTTAGGTAGCCAAAATGGCACTACCCATGCACAAGAAGATATCAGCAGACTTGAAGGAACCTGTAGAATTGCAGAAGTCCAAAAGACTTGTGGGGGGGGGGTTAAGGACCCCCAGAACAGCCTAGTGAGAACTGAGCATGCTCAGTAGCTACAGAATTTCGACCAGCTGGGCAGTGGGACTGGAAAACTGTGGGCGGGGGGACGCAGCGGATGGGATCTTGGACAAGGAACACTCTGCACTGAAATGTTTCCTTGCAGGTCCCACTTGTCTATACTTATCAGAGACCCTCTTTATTTTCCAGTCACAACCCCTGATAAATCACTGCCCATATTTGGGCCTTTAGGCAGTTTGGAGAAGGGACGCGGCGGGAAGACGGCCACATCCCTGGCTGCCTGTTTTGAGCATTGCATCAGTTGAAACTCTCCTGTTTTCAGCTCCAGGCAGTGTAAGATGATGCTGAAGAAGAGGTTGGGCCCTCATGAGGGCTATTGTCAGGGAAGGATTGATATAATATCTGTCCATTCCAGGCTCCTGTGTGTGTGTGTTCTTTGACTGTGCCAGCTGGAGACTTCAGAGCCACCCTGCCCTCTGCTTTCACTCCAATTGCACAATGCACTCTCTCGTTTGTACTGCTTGATCACAGTGGCACATCCTTTTATTTTCCTGGCTTTCATATCTCAGTCATCCGTGCCACCTGCATATTGCTCTGTATTGTTTGGTATTGTTCTGCCCTTTCCTTCTTTCCTTTGGGGTGAGAGCCCCTGGCCGGTATTGAGAATGAGCCTACCCAGTCTGTCTGTTTTGTCTCGGGTCTAATTTCTTACACTGTAGCCATGGGACAGTTTCAGTGCTCTCCGCACCATCCACAGTGTGGGCTGCTTTCAAATGTTGCAGCCACCATATGGAGGTGCTACAATGTAGAGATGTATGAGAATTTTTTTTTTTCAGTCAGTTCACAAATATCAGAACTTGCCCTGTTTGAAACCCCGAATCCAGATAGGAGTGCATTTTTTCAGAAAAAGTTCGCACATTCTCAAACTTGTATTTGTGTTCGAACAATGTGGGTTGTTTTTGTTTTTTGTTTTTTTTGAGAAATATGCACTTTAAAATGTGCATGTTCATACTTCAGTCAATGTGTGAGGAGTGCACACTTTTGAAACACCTGATTTGCACCTAGGGGAGACTCACTAATTCTTTTTCTGGTTTGGGGAAAACTGCTATGACATCATATGCCTGGACGGATTGCACAGGCTGCTGTTTTGTCCTGCCTCCTCCTCAGTCAAAAGCCCATAGCTTATTTTCTTGGAGTGTAACAAAGCTGGGTGCCATGAATGAGTTTGTGCAGGTATAGGCAACCTTGTGCTCTCCAGACACCTCCTCCTTTCCCTGCCCTAAGTCTCTCCAGAAACTTACCTTGAGGAAGGCAGAGGGGGTTTTGAGTGTTCTCGGTGGAGCATCTTTTCCCACCAGGGTCTGGGCTGGCACTACGTATTTTTTTATTCATTTGTTTATTACATTTCTAGACCCCCAAGATAGCCAAAGCTCTCTGGGCTTACAACCTGAAAATGCAACATGATAAAACATAATATAAAACAGTTAAAAGTTGAAAACAAAATAGAACCAGAGTAAAAGCTGGCAGCAAATGAGGCACCTTGGGAACCCATGGTTTGTTGCTGGGTTGATCAGGGTGGTTAACAAGCCACCCACTGCATTCAGACAACACATGGTCCAGCAACAACCCACACTCAACCACTGAGTGTTGCTTAGCATGCTGTGTGAACCCAGCCATTGTGTGTGTGTTTTAGTCAGCCATGGTTATGCCGAAAAGAGCATATAAATTGGGCCTAAATATACCGGAGATAGACTGTGTGAATGCCTTGAGCAACGAATGATAATGTTGATGGAATGGGATGTCATCAGCTGCCGTCTACCTCCTTGGAACAAACATCTCTGAATGATCAGCCTATTCCTGCACTGTCCCATTAATTCCACTGTTATTTGCGAGAGGGGTCTGTGTGTGGAAGGATGTGTTTCTGTTTATCACCTCCGCAACAGCTCTTCGAGAGGACTTTTCTTTCTTCTAGAAAGAAAAGCTTCTTCACCTTGATGCTGCTTCCCAGCCTGAACAGTTTAGCTAGGATACTGCCCCCACTCCCCAATCTCACTCAAGGATGGAACAAACACTGAGCAAATTGGCAGAGCTATGATTTCCACCCTAGCAACCTGAGTGAACATTTGATGATGGATTTCTCAACTCCCGAGCTCCTAATTTCCTCCTTTCTTGGGAGGCTTCTTGCTGTTATCTTTTACTGTCTGATTTAATACTGAAAGAACATATTGAGTGACCCAGAGTAGCTCTTTGAGAAGAGAATTTAGATTGGTTCCTTAGGCACAAGCGTGTCCCTCTTCTTAACCTTATCTGTCAAACTCTCTTTATCCAGGGCCAAATGCAACTTCAACTCAGTAGAAGCAATAAAGTTCAAAAATGAACTACTCAGGGCTAAACTATGACTGATGCAGGAGTTCTGTGATTTTGCTAAAAGCAAAGCATAAAAGGGGGAGATTTAGATCAGGGGCCACGGCTCTGGGGGATTAATTTAATCCTTTTTCTCCGTGCTCCATTTTTTTTCTGGCTTAATCATTCAGTCTTATACATGTCTACATAGAAGAGAATCCCACTGAGTTCCATAGAGCTTGCTGCCTGGAAAGTATATATAGGATACTTATATAGAAAGTATATAAATCACCTCCCATTAAAGTTTGTGTTAGCTGCGGAAGAAAAATAAAAGCCATCCAAGTGCTGGTATGGAGCTTTTTTACATGAGGCATTTATTGTGTGCTCATGATTCCTTCCTCACGGATGTTTACAGGTTGTTTAGATGATGTTGTGATCTTCCAGTTTTGCTTCTGTTTTTTAAGAGAACTTTCCCTTTTTTTTTTTAAGAGCAGGGAAAATGAGGTATTATTTCTGAAAGAGAAAGAAAAGGTATTTTCCTACTTGTGTAATTACAATATTCTGCTATAGCACAGCACCACCTACAGGTTATGTAATGGAAAAGCAGGAAAGGAAAAGCTCTTTATATAGAGCTCGGATCTCAATTCTGCGACGAAATCAAAAGTTGATGCAGTGATTAACAGCCACATGTAGAAAAGCAGGCTGTGCCTCTTCTGTTTCCCTTTGTGCAGCTAATAGCCTGCAGGGTAGGTGAATGGGTGGGGACTAATTGGAGAAACAGTGCCATGGCTCCGATCCAAGTTGACCCCTCTTCTACAAATGCTTTTAGTGAAAGTAAAAGACTTGGGAAATTCTATTGTGGATCGCTCGCATTGCATATAGTTTGGTCCTCTGATGAAACTTGTATTGGAAACTGTTCCTAAAGTTGCTAAACCCTGTATGGAAATTAGAAATAAGGCTTACAATTAAAAGGTTAAAACAAACAAAACATGAGAAATAAAACAGAGCCTCCATGTTCAAGGTAGTGCGCCACTAAATACCAGATGCTGAGAGGAATTAGGGATGAGCTACTCATTTTCCACTCTGTGTTCTTTTCACATGGTTTTTACCCACAATTCTTTTCTGTTCCATGTCCACAGTAATAGATGAATAAAAAACCAGCAACCTAAATATACACAATTGGATTCAAGATCTATTGACCTTAGACACCCATGGAAAGGAAATAAATTCCAATTAGTACTGGGAACTTTCCTTGAATTAAATGCAGAGTAAATATGATCCAGTGCAAAAACAGTTCAGGCCAGCAAAGAGACGTACATGACACTAAAATGTTTTGTTTTAATTTGTTTTGTTTTTCTTTTCTGTGTAACTAATTATTTATCCAATACTGCTTTGTGATTTTACTTATACACATGAAATCTTTACTCTTTAAATAACAGCCAGAAGGGAGGGAGAAACTTAAAGGAGAGGGAATGGGGGTGGCAGGGGCAGGAGGGGGAAAAATTTTACAGTTTGTTTTGTATTGGCAAATGAAAAAAAAAATCAAACTCTTAATAACAAAAGAAAGAATGAAAAACAAAACGAAACCAGTTCTCTAATTGTATTGCTGCTGTATTGCAGCATTTGGAGATGCATGAAATCCAGCAGATAGCTATTTTCTGATCCTCACATTCGCCCGAGAGTAGCAGTTCTGCTTCACTTTGTATAGGAATTGGCAAAGACGGATTCCTCAAGCTTTCTTAGGGGACGACAGCAGCAAATGAGGTCTTTCGGCTTTACTTATTTATTTATTTGTTAGTTACATTTACCGCCTTTCTTCCAAGGAGCCCCGGCAGCATACATGATCCTCCTCTCCATTTCATCCTCACAACGACCCTGTGAGGGAGCTTTGTCTGAGAGTCAGTGACTGGCCCAAAGTCATCCAGTGAGCTTCATGACTGAGTGGGGACTAGACTCCCCTGTGTCTCAGACCAGCACTCTAACCACTACACCACCCTGCATCTGATCTTCTGGGGTTTCTGGAGACATCTGATCAGCCACCATGGGAAGCAGGATGTTGGAATAACTGGACCTTTGGATCCAGCAGGGCTCGTGTGGTATGCAGTAAAATGCCCACACTTGGAAGCAGATTGCATTATTATTATTCAATGTGCTATGGAGCTTCATATCTCTTAATGTTCATAATGCATTCTGAGACCAGAATATGATTTTCAAAATTTGCAGGAAGCAAAATTGGGGTCCAGGGCATGCTCCGCCCTGGAGAATGGAACACACTCGCATCAGCTTACTTTTAATTCCTAACCAAGACCAGACAGGATAAGGGGGTAGGGCATGTCTGACAAAGGAAAGAATGTGCAAATGACTCATCTGTGGGAGGTTTTTTTTACCGCAGGTTTGTTTGCAGGAATGATGTAAGCGACAGGTGGAGAGAGGTGGAAAAAATCCCTCTTAGGCGATAGATGTAGTCTGTGGTATTTCCTAATCCCAACAGGTCTCACGTAGTGTCTTCTGCTAATACATTTCAAAGGTGTTTTGGAAGCCTGAAATTTATTTTTTGTTTGTTTTTTGATGCGTTCCCTCAGCTCCATGGGTAGCAGGTAAGGCGGATTTGCCTCAAAAATGCAAGGTGTATTTATTTGCAAAGTTTCTGTTGATTCAGACAGACTTGGGGGCATTTTCTCAAGTGATGCTAAGAACAGCATTTGAGTGTGAATACAAGGAAGCCAGCAAAAGGGAGCCATATTTTTCTTCTTCAAATCAACCATGCATTCTAAGCCACCATCGATGTAGCTTCTTAATTCAGTTTACAGACTTGGGGAATGCACGGATTGTTTTCTTTGTTTTTAAATTTCGATGTTGTCCTTTTTTGTTTTTGTTTTGCCTTGCCTTGCCAAGGGATTTATGTTCTAAGCAAACAACCTCAGTTGTAGATGCTGACCCTGTATGTAACCTGGATCGAATATGGGCCAGAGTGACTTGAACTCTTCCATGCTCTAAGGGAGACTAAGAATAATTTTTGCTCATTCGTTTTTGTTTATTATGATCACTGCCAGGGCTGGCTCCAGGTTTGCTGGGATGCTTGGTGAATGTTGATGACCCGCTCCTCGCTACAGGCTTACTTGGCATCAGCACTGGGTAGCTTTGAAGTGCCACTTTAAATTTCCCACAATACCCTGGACTAGCCGACGTAGTGTCACTCAGGAGCATTCTGAGGAATTTGAAATGACCTTGCTGGGACAACACTGGGCCTCTTCGACACACCTGATGTTGCTGTAGGCAGAGTACAATGTTAAAACTTAAACAGGTCCTTGCCAATGGTTTACATACTAAATATTTTTTCTATGAATTTTGTATTCTACTTCCCAAATGACATATAGACTTCAAGGGTCTTCCAGTCAATTTCTCAGCCCAATTCAAAGTGCTGGTATTGACCTTAAAAGCCCTAAGTGGCTTGGGACCAGAGTATCTAAAGGCATATCTCATCCCATGTTTACCTGGTTGGAACCTTAGGTCATCTTCAGAAGGCCTCTTCCAGGTGCCCCTACCAAAGGAAGCTTGGCAGGTGGCTACAAGAGAGAGGGCCTTCTCAGTGGTAGCACCCCACTTGTTGAATAAACTCCACAAAGAGGTTCGCCTGGTGCCTATGTTATATTTGTGGTGCCAGGCAAACACCTTTCTTTTCTCCCAGGCATTTTAGAGACCTAGTTCTTTGGTTATTATGGCTGTTTTATCAATTCCTGTGCTGTTTATTGTTTTGCATTGCATTGTATTGTATTCTTTGAAATATCTGTATTATATTTTGTTTTTAATTGTGTTTTAAAATAGCAGTTTAGTTTCTTAACTGGCTATAATCCACCCAGAGAACATTTAGTTGGGCAGATTAGAAATGTACTAAATGATAGATAGATAGATAGATAGATGGGCTCCCATCCAGCCACTGACCAGATGCACACCCACTTAGCCCCAGTATCATTAATTCAATTTTTAGGGGCAGATTTGCACAAGTTACACAGGAATCAGAATTTGTACTACTCTGGATCAGAGAGGTTGTTTTAAGAACAAAAATGCAGTGTGCCTATCATCCCTCAGTATAGACAAGGGGTGTGGAACCTCAGTGCACAGGCCAAATTCACCCCTCCAGATGCTGTTGCACTGCACATCTTGGTGGTCCTAGTCAGCATGTGCAATAGGAAGGGATGATGGGAGTTCCAGGCCAACAATGTCTGGAGGGCCACAGGTTGCCCACCCTGCCTTAAGCTCTAACCAGATGCCACAAATGACCTAGTGTTGCCATTGCCAGTGTAGTCAAGTGGTTTGAATGGGGGGGGGGATGTTTTTCAGCCTGAGGGCCAAATTCCATTTCGAGAAGCTCTCGGGGGCCACATTCCAGTGGTCAGCAGAGCCAAAAGCAAAAGAGGCAGGGCTAAGATACCCCAAATACCAGTGTATTTTAGCTTTAAGCTCTTCCTTCCAGGAACTAAGCTTTGGGAGAGGAATTTTGAACTTTTAGAACTGAGGGGGAAACTGTGCAACAGCCAGGAAACTACCCAATGATTGGTTGTTGAGGGAGATGGGTTGGGGCTTGGGGAAGGAGGCATGGCCACACTGGGGACCTCAGGGGGGCCAGATTTAAGAACATCAGAAGAGCCCTGCTGGATCAGACCAAGGGTCCATCTAGTCCAGCATTCTGTTCACACAGTGGCCAACCAGCTGTCAAACAGGAACCCAAAAGCAGGGCATGAGTGCAACAGCACCCTCCCACCCATGTTCCCCAGAAACTGGTCTACATAGGCTCACTGCCTCTGGTACTGGAGGTAGTATATAGCCATCAGAACTAGTAGCCATCGATAGCCTTTTCCTCCAGGAATTTGTCTAAGCCCCTTTCAAAGTCATCTGAATTGGTGGCCATCACAACGTCTTTGGGTAGAGAATTCCATAGTTTGACTATGCGCTGTGTGAAGAAGAACGTCCTTTTATCTGTCCTGAATCTCCTTTCAATTTTCTTCATGGGATGACCCCAAGCTCTAGTATTATGAGAGAGGAAGAAAAATGTTTCCCCACCCACTTTCTCCATACCATGCATAATTTTGCACATCTCTATCATGTTTCCCATTTGGCCAGATTTGGCCCCTGGGCCTGACGTTCTGCACACATGGTTTAGAGTGTCAGACTACTGCAGAACTCTGAGCGGGATTTGAACCAGATAGGCCCAGGTTCAAATCCCCACTCAGCCCCAAACATCATTGGGCAGGCTTGGACCAGATATGCTCTCTGAGACTCTGAGCCTACCCTACATCACAGGGCCATTGTGAAGATAAAACAGGTAGTGGGAGAAACATGTAACACTGCCCTGAGGTGCTTGGGAGGAAGGGCAGGATAAAAATGTAATAGAGAACCACTTTCTATCTCTTCCCCCCTTTTCTTCCTTGTAACATGTGTAATGCACTGGATGGCATGGCATCATTTTATGGTGCGGGATATCACTTTTGTGCTCTGTCTGCCTTCTGCCCATTTGTTTTTGTTTTTTGTCATCTCCTCCCACCACCCCTGTCTAAGCCAGGGGTAGGCAAACTGGTGCCTGCCAGACTTTTTGGACTACATCTCCCATCATTCTTGATCACTGGCTGGGGCTGATGGGAGTTAGAATCCAACAACATCTGGAGGGCATCAATTTGCTTACCCCTGATCTATGTTCCTCAGGGCGAGGATCTGTCTCTTATTTCTTTATTTACGTCAAGTATATACCGCTCCACATCTAGACTGATTCTGGAGCGGTAAACAATAAAAGATAAGAAGAATAAAACACTGTATTAGAAACTTTGTTTTTAAAACAGAATACCAATAAAAACTCTGGCTGGTCAATCAAGGAAGGCTTCTTGAAATAAAGATGTTTTCAAGAGGTGCCAAAAACAATACAACGTTGGCTCCTGCCTGACCTCCAGAGGCAGGGAGTTACAGAGTTACACAGAAAGGGGGCCACCACACTGAAGGCTTTTCTCCTGGTGGACTCCAGTCGGGCCATAGGTTCATGTGCAACCACCAGGAGCATGCCCTCTGATGACTGCAGTGACTGGGCAAGTTGATAAGGGAGAAGGTATTCTCTCAAGTATCCTGGTTCCAAGTTGTTTAGGGCTTTATACACTACTACCCAAACCTTAAATCTGGCCCAGTAGTGAATAGGCAGCCAGAGCATTTCCCTCAATAACAGAGTTACATGCTGAAAAGGGACAGCTCCCGGCAACAGCCGAGCTGCTGTGTTCTGCACTAGCTCCAGCTTCCAGCACGGCCTGAGGGGCAGCCCCACATAGAGTGCATTGCAGTAATCCAGTCTTGAGGTTACTAGCACCTGTACCACTGTGGCCAAGCTATCCCTGCTTCTTGCTTACCTTGCCGCATACAATGCCATATATATGTTGACAGTGTTTGTTTAAATCAAGTGTGGAGAACTTGTTGCCCTCCAGATGTTTTTGTCTACAACTCCCATCAGCCCTCACCATTGGTTACTAGCTAGGACTGAGTTGTAGGCCAAAACATCTGGAGGGCCACAAGATGCCCACCCCTAGTTTAAAGTGAATTAATCCTTGATCGTTGCACCATGAACTACTCCCAGTAAACAAAGCATCTTGTTCTATACCATATTTGGTATATTGGCTAGTCTGGCCTCATACCCTTAGGAGAAGGTGACATGCAAACTAGTATGGGTGCTTGCAGTGCGGGAAGGTGAGTATGGGAATTTTTGCCTGATGGGAGACATAATGCCACCCCCCAAAAAAGAAAAAAGAAAAAGGAAAAGAAAAGAAAAGGCAGGAAGTGAACCTCAAGCAGGTGCTAAAAGAGAATTTCATTAATATGATCCAATTTCCCATTGCGGTTTGAATGCCTCCAAAGCGGAGGCATTCAAGATGATGCATCTGCCAGGGATGCTCTGACTTGGATTCCTGCATGGAGCAGGGGGTTGGACCTGACGGTCTTATAGGCCCCTTCCGACCCTACTATTCTATGATTCTAAAGGTCTTCGTTGGGGGTGTCAGTTGCAAGTTATTTTACTTGAAAAACATGCTGCTTGAAAGCTTCTCTTTTTTTAACCCTTGTCTACTGCTTTGAACACATCTTAGTGTAGAAAAGCGTGGTAGAAAACATATCAATACATAAATGGAGAGGAGATGTGGGGTATAAATGATATCAATAAATAGGGAAGAAAAAATGTGTCCACTACTAATACACTTGGAAAGCACTTCTCTGATATAGAAGAACCTGTGGTTGTCAAATGTATTGGGCAATGAGATTGTATCGATAAACTCTCTTTTGGCACCTGCTTTCCTCTCTTTGCCTTTTTATTGTTTTGGTCAGGTTTGGGACACGCCATGAATGGAAAACGTACCACTTTGGGGCTCTTCCTCTTGAGCTTGCAAACCTGTTGGTCTATAAACAGAGTGCTCTCCTTACAGCCCCAAGTTGGAGGACGAGTATTTTTACTTCTGCAATTACTGCAGTAAAGGCCACAACCTGCCCTCCCCAGGCTTCTAAGCAATGGGTAATTACTCTGTTCTGAAGGTCACCCAACAGTACTTCATTCATCATTACCGAGTTGAGCATTGTTTTTAAAATACAAATGCACAGTGAAGTTATTAACATGTGTGTGTATATATATATATATATATATATATATATATATGCTTTGACGCTGTTTGTGACTTCGCATTTCAGCATAACCATTTTGTGCCATGTCTCTCTAATGGCAGTGGAGGGAGGAAAAAAATAATACCCAGACTCTTAAGTGAGACGAGGTGCTGAAGGAGCACCAAGGGACATCTTTCTTGTCATAATGACAAATTGCCATTTCTGATCTTCAGGGGCAACTTGTGTGGCAGACACATACAAGACATTAGCCTTCCTCTAATGGAGAAGGGGAAAGGAGCATCGGGGTATATGACACTTATTCCCTCCTCCTCTTTGATATTATTTTCATCTTTTTGGTAAAGGTTTAAAAACAAAACAAAACACACAAATAAACTCACTCACTCTTCCTCCATATCCAAAGCAACTTTCAAAGAGGTGAAGAGAGTGATATGTGTTGCTTCCATATTTCTCCCTCCTCCCTACCTTAACTCCTTGAAAGGTATTTGCAATCTCTTGCAGCCCTTCGTGTTGTGCGTGGAAAAGGTTCAGCAGGTCAGCTGCATCCATCATTCCAGTCAATCAGAAACAGTTGAGGGACAATTGCCTGCTCTTCCATTAATGGAGATACTTCAGATTGTTAAAATGGCATAAAAGCCCTCATTGTCGACTTGGCGAGACAGTGTCGGTTTTCATGTTCTTATGGGAAGTTACTGCATGGCTGAACACAAGCCTTGTTTCTCTTCCAGAGCAGCATGGCGAAATATTGTTTGGGGCTCGCTCTTTCTTTCTTTCTTTCTTTCTTTCTTCCCTTCACTCCCTCAAGTAAACAAAACAAGCCTTTGTATGGCACTTTCTCCACTGTTGTCTAACTTCTTGAAGAAACTGAGGCTGATTTTACTAACTGTTCTGTGTATTTATTGATTTATTACTTATTAATGTATTTTATGACATTACTATGCCACCCACTCATAAGAGTTCTCAGAGGGGGCTTACAATAAAAGAAGAGAACTGACACACAGGAGATAAAACCATTTGTACCAGCCTTTCCCAACCTGGAGCTTTTCAGATGTTTTGGCTGTAGCTTGGTAGTGGAGCAACTGCTCTGCATGCAGAAGGTCCCAGGTTTGATCCCCGGCATCTCCAGGTAGGGCTGGAAAAACTCCTGCCTGAATCCCTGGAGAGCTGCTGCCAGTCAGTGTTGACACTACTGGGCTAGATGGACCCATGGTCTGACTCATAATAAGGCAGCCTCTTGTGTTCCCATGTTCCCCAGCCAGAATGGCTATTGCTGGGAGGTGTAGCCCTACACCTCTGGAGAGCACCAGTTGGGAAAAAGCAATGAAGCACAATCCCTTCGCTCAGTAGGACTGGGATCTGTGAAGGGTCAATTTCTTAAAGAAATGGTTCCTGGGTCCTGGGTTGCTAGGAAGTCAAGCACTCAGCTCTGAGCTGACTCAGGCCAGGACGAGGGAATGGATTTGCAGGCAGGAAATCTGTGATTTTTTTTTTTAGAGGCAATTTTTTTCACTGCGCACCTACACAGCTATGAATAACCACACAATGTATTTTTAAACCTGCATTCGTACACAGCTGTGAAACTGCACGATCTGTTACCAGACAAGAAAGAAAGGAAGAAAGAAAGAAAGAAAGAAAGAAGCAACCTGAAATGGCAGCAGGACTACCCATATTCCCCACAACTGCAGCAGTAAAATGTGGCTTGTAGTTGTGCTATAGATAAAACTCACACAACTTTTCAAGTTCCTCCTCCTCCCGCAGTTGCAATACTGTGCAGTAGTGGGTGGCACTTGATCGTGTTATAAACACAGTGGATACAGTGCCATGTTTATTTAATGTTTGCACACAGAACAGCAGTTGGAGGGGAAAAATACTGGCACACATGAAAAGGGCTCCAGTGTAGATCCTACTGAGAATTGTTTCGGTATCCAAATTAGGAGCGAAGCCCTTTTATGTGAAGAGTAAGGATTGTTAATTAATTAACTTTTGCCACTTGAGGGACACAGACTCTTGTTCATCACTGCATTCTGGCTGTGATGTGAAAAATAAGAAAGTGATGATTGAGACAAGATTTGTTTGGAACAGAATAATGACAAAGTTCTTAAAAAATACTGCTGTGTCTTTCCTCTTCAGAATAGTTCACCAAGGAATACCTTTGAAAGCAACCAATGTATTGTGGCTTGTTGATTTCCCCCCCCCTCCACCCCAAATTTAAAGATTCTTTTTCTAAGCAGCGGGCAATAGAATTATGGATTTGATGTGGAAAGGGAAAGAGTCCTAACTAGAGATACCAGTTACAAAGGGGGTATAACAAAGGGAGTTATTCACCTTTAAACAGTTGTTTGAAGGAGGGAATTTTGTCTGCTGCAGCTTGTCATGCAAAAAGCTACACCATATGCACATGTACGCTCTCCTCTTTTGCATAATTTCACCCCCCCCCCCGAGTTCTCACTTGATCCTCTGGTGGTGAAACTGAATTATGTGTTGCAGCAAAGTGTATTTCCCGCACAGGTAAATTGAGGCCATTTTCTTCATGTTGTTTGTAAATGTCTGTTTTGCACTCTGTTTATGTTCTGGGGCTAGTGCATGCAACACTGGTCTCCAATAACTTGTTAGGTGTTATTGGAGTTAGGTGACATCATCTCAGCCAGGAAGATTCTTTATATGTAAATGTCTTGGCCTTTGTCGTTCCCAAGTAAATACTTGACCAAGAAGTATTTCAGCGAAGATAATCAGGGGACTGGAAACAAAACCCTATGAGGAGAGACTGAAAGAACTGGGCATGTTTAGCCTTGAGAAGACTTAGGGGAGATATATTAGCACTTGAAGGGTTGTCACAGAGGCCAGGATCTCTTCTCGATCATCCCAGAGTGCAGGACATGGAATAATGGGCTCAAGTTACAGGAAGCCAGATTCTGGCTGAGCATCAGGAAAAACTTCTGGACTGTTAGAGCAATATGACAATGGAACCCATGACCTAGGGAGGTGGTGGGCTCTCCCACACTGGAGGCATTCAAGAGGAAGCTGGACAGCCATCTGTCAGTGATGCTTTGACTTGGACTCCTGCATTAAGCAGGGGGTTGGACTCGATGGTCTTATAGGCCAACCCTACTATTCTATGATTCTGTGATTCTGTGTAAGTGACAGCTGACCCCAGCGTAGAATCTGCTAGAAACGTCTTGTGTAAAATAGGGTGGAGTCAAGATGCAAGATGAATATCAAGGAGGAATTGTTGGTTCAGGGAATTCCAGAGAAGGACACAGTTTCTTCACAAGGAGGTAGCTTTCTAGGTATCCCAAATCCCAGACCTAAAGATGTGCTTTAAAGAAGAGAATTATCTGCAATCTAAGGTATAGAAGGCTACTTGTTATTACAACTACAGAGTATGTAAGTTGTAGGAGAGAGGAGTGTTTATTTTTCAGTTTTTATTGCATTCTTTCCTTGGCATTTGTGAAATTGTGATCTCCTTTGGTTTTGAATGAAATCATTGTGTCCAGTAAACTTTTACCCTAAAATAAATGCAACCTGTGTGGGGTTGTTTTATTTGTGCTTGAACACACCTTTTTATGTTATGTTACTAGAAGCAGGGAAAGGGAGGAAAACCCTTCCTTGCTGTAAGCATAAATCCCCAGTGGGACACTTGGGAACTGTGGTAAATTGGTCCACTGGACTTTGGCCCAGTGGTAAATTGGGGAAGAAATCCCAGGGGTTAGAGACTCCATAATCTCAGAAGGAGGAAACTAAACACACAGGTTTACATTAAAGTTGCTTATAGGTTTCTGCTGGTGGCAGAGAGAGAATATTGGATATGTGTGGGGGGGGGCAGGAGAATCTTTTCTTGAGATCTAGTAACTTGAGATTTATTTATCTATTACATTTGTATCCCATCTTTCCTCCAAGGAAACCAAGGCAGCTAGCATGGTCCTCCTCTCCGTTTTATCCTCACAACAACCCTGTGAGGTAGGTTAGGCAAGAGAGCTAGTTACTGGCCCGAAGTCACCCAGTGAGCTTTATGGCTGAGTGCGGACTAGAACCCAGATCTCCCAAATCCAGGTGGCAGTTCTTCAGAGACAGGGAGCAGCTGCAAGGTATTGGAGGACAGAGCTGTGTGTGCTACGCAGTCCATCCTGCACCTTCTAGGCTAGCCTGCTGCCCCCACATGTGGTGCTCTCCATTACCAGTGTTGAAATAAGATTCTACTGCCAGTCTAGTCAGCTTCTGTACATGGAACAGAGGAGGGTGGGTGCAATTTTGTCCTTCACCTCAGACAGCAAAATGTCTTGGGCTGGCATTGCAATATTCATTTGTTTGTTTCTAAAGCGCCTACAATTGCTAGGTGCTGTAGATCAATTAGGAACAGCACAGGCCCTGCTCGCAGGCTTATAGTCTAAAGGTTGAGGGAGACATGATGGGGTGGCGGGGGGGGGGGGAGAGGAAAGTCAAAGGCAGTGGAGGCTGGTGGCTCTGATGTCAGTGGGTCTGTGGACTTGCCCTGGGTTTCAGTCAGAACTCTAAAGGAGCTGCCCAAGGTGCTGAACCCAATCCCCAAATTGGGTTCAGCACCTTGGATAGCTCTTTTAGAGTCCTGACTGGAGCCCAGAGTGGATTCACAGCCCCGCTGACATCAGAACCACCAGCCTCCACTAGTCAAAGGGAAGGAGAACCAGTTGGAAACAACCAGGGTGCATAACTGTCACACTCTGATGGGCAGTGGTGTAGTGAAGCCAGGGCTCACAGCGTCAAAGTGCTCTGATGAGCAGGGATGCTAACATCATCTGCCACTCCCGTCAAGCTTCCCTGTTCCCTCTGAGCTTAGCTGCAATCCTCACAGTACTGGGAAGGGGGCGAGTGGATTTCCCCAGCAACAATATATTTTGTTCCCTGTTGTAATGCAAAGTATTTTGGGGTGGTTCGAATGGGCAATTAAGTCCCATTAGCTTTATGAAAAGACCTGCTCCTGGGGGAGATGAAAACAGCTAGAAGTGGTTTGTTGATATGGATCTACACAGTGGCCTGCATTTTTAGACTTTGCTGGGGACATTGGCTCTGGGGACTGTCATGATGGGCAACTGCACTTCAAAATTTACCACTACACCATGGCTAACGGGGTGGCTGCTTTTTTGCTTGCCTCCTGTGGTAGTTCAGGAATCCAGTCATCTCCATCGAATCTTTCAACCTCACCTCTAGTGTGGGAGGGCTGCTGGGCTCGTGGGCTATGTCAACATGACCTATAAACATCGACCTATAAAGCTTTACATGGTTCAGGACCACAATACCTGACAGAGCACCTCTCCTGATGTGAACCCACCTGTTGACTACTCTCATCATCTAAGGCCGTCATCCAGGCGCCACCTCCAAGGAACAATTGGAAGGTGGTGGAACGGTCTCTCCAGTGAGGCCTGCCTGGCATCAACATTGTTATCTTTTGAGCACCAGGTTAAGACCCTCCTCTACTGTTAGGCATTTGGTAGCGTATGATAAGGTTTTAATCAGGTCCTGGATTTTCTTATTGTTGATTGTTTAAAATTGCTTAGAAATGTGTGTGTGTGTGTGTGTGTGTGTGTGCATGTGTGTGCGCTGCCTGTTTATATGCTTGCATGTAAATGGTTTTTATCCTATGTATAATATAGTATTTTTAAGGTTTCTAATCTTTGGGCAAGGCACCTCTCTCATTGAGTTTACCTACTCATCTGCTTGACAGGCACTGAGCAAGTAAACAGCAGCTGCTCCTTTTCTCCACCTCCATTGACTGGGCCCGAGCAAGAGGCAGATTGAATAAGCAGGTTGCAATGGTGAAGAGAAGGAGCAAGCCCAGTGGGCTCTTGTCCTGCTGGGATGTGGGCCCTTGGCAGTTGCTCAACCATGTCTACCCTTGATGTAGGCCCAGCTCCTTGGCCTAAGAATATTCTTGCTGTGGCACACTGTCAGGGTTCCCCTTATGACCTGGACCCCCTGAGCAACTCCTTAAGACTCTCTTGCCTCCTTAAGAGTTCCACCTTCCTTCTTTTAAACTTCCCCTTCCTAATAACGTGGGGTTTCGGCCGTAAACGTGGGGTGATTGACACTCTAGACACAGGATTTAACCACAACAATTTACTGGTAAATTAGAGGAAGCAAATCACAACTAAAGGTATTGACATGATAGAGCTGAGTGACACAAAAGGCATTAAGAAAAAAAGTTGCAAAATGCAAGTTCCTTTACCCTAGCTTTACTTAGACTTCTCCAGGCTGCTTCTTCCTGCTTCCTGTTCAGGCTCTGGTCTCCTTGACTCTGCTCTTACTGGCTCCCTTGCTTTCTCTATATACCCTCCTCCCTCAAAACCAAAAGTACTGCTTCAACCTGAAGAAATGAAACTTAACTGGGAAAATGAAAATGAAACAAGGGAAGTGAAACTACTCAGGGATGCCCCTTCCAAACAAAAACTCCAGGCCTCGAAGCATGACCTTTCCCCCCCTTTGCCTCTGTAGGCCTCAAACCTTCACACATACACAGTAAGATAAGCAATGCCACACCAGTTCATCCTAGGGATTTGTTTTCTGCCCTGTGAAATCTGCATAGTGAGCCAAGAAAGGATTTAATCTTCCAAATTTTGGGAGGGGACAATCTCTTCCAGCTGATAGCATACTACTTTAGGAATGCAGAACCATCCCCAAATCTCTCAGGACTGTCATTTTCAAGTCAGTCAGTGGATAAAAAGCTGGCCCCACAGCTCATTTAAAACCAGCATGCTCTATTTCTCAGTATGCTTATGTGCAAGTGCCAAGCTTTAAAGATTTGCTTTGCCTACAGGCAAGCCCGGATACAAAGCATAAGTTTTATTTTTATTCTAAACACAATTTCTTTTTCGAGTCACAGAAAGCACATGAAAAGAACAAAATGCTCTTTTCCATCCTATTACTCTCCTCAGGTTTGATATCGCAAAGCATCTTTTGCTGCACATGAATTTAGGAGGGGAAAAACAGTCTGAAAGGATATGCAGTCTAGTAGGCCTCAAACTGAAGCCAAATTTGGAAGATATTATTAGCATTTGGAATAATGTAATAAAATAATCCATGCATTAATATTTCAGGGAATAGGCCGAGGGGTATGCTTGGGGGAGGGGAAGACATTTTTGCAACTGGGAGAAATGCATTCGGAGAAATTTATACGGAAGCTAGAGACTCGTGCACACATAATGCTAACCCATGGTTCATTTAACCCATAGTTTGCTGCCCTAACCAGGGTTTGCCTGGCAGATGATTGAACAAACCATGGCTTGTTTTCTTAATCCCTCAGTTGTTTATTTCCCTCCTCCTTTGCCCTCTCCCTGTCTGTATCCTAAATGCCTTTGCAGATGCTGTAGTACTGACATGTAAAAAGGCTGAGGATTTTTATCTGCTCTTGCCTGCCACCTCTTGTTTAGCTTGGCAAAACAACCCATGAACAACCCACAGTTCTGGATTCACACATAATGGCAACCCATGGTTTAAACAACCCAGAGTACAAAACCCAGCAATAAACCATAGGTTCTCCTTCTGGGTTGTCCATGGTTAACAAAACATGGTTTGTTAGCGTGGCTCCATTCATGCATTATGACAACTCAGAATTCTACAACCCATGGGTTAAACAACCCATGGGTTAGGTTTATGTGTGAACCAGGTTAGTGCAATGGTGTGAGAATGAGTAGAGGGTTGGCTGTTGTGAGTTTCATCAGCCCGCCTGATCATAGCTAGCTTCCATCTGGTTAATGAGAAAGGAATGGGACCTGCAACAAAGACTTGCAGTGTGTCCTCGCCTCCTAGCAGGAGCATTCCTGTTCAGGGTTCCTCCAGCCAGCCATGCCCTCCTCCAGGATACTGTAAGCCAGGAGTAGGTAGAAGGTAGATCAAGATCTGCTTGTAGATCTCTGGGTAATTTGCAATAGATCCGCAAGTATTTTCGACTCCTGATCCTGAAATGACTTTCCCCTGATCCCCTGGATCATACTGCTGAAATAAAGGAAGCTTGGGGTAACCAGGAGTGGATTTTTGTGGGGAAGGACTGTGAGCTCATTTCAGTGCTACTGCTCCAAACAAATTCCTGGGTTCAGAATTCTTTAATTCTAGCGTATGTCTTTTGCACCTTGTTCTGATTAGCGGATCTCAGGTTTCTAAGCAAAATAGGCGCCACAGCCCTGAAATCTGCCCATCCCTACTGTATGCGGTAAGGAGCTCAAGCAAGGAATTCCAACACACTCCCTTTATTGTTTCATTTTTCAAATGACAATAAGTGTTCCATGGGTACTGGCCATGGTCAGCCCACATTGGGCTGTTTGTTTTGCCCCCTTACTTTTTAAAAAATGAATTTCCAGTTTCTAAAGGTTTCCAATTCCACAAAACCTGGGGTTTCCCTGAACATTCTCATGTAGCTTTTTCAGTAGCTCCATTTTGGCTGTAGTGCTGTTGATGCTCGCCACTAGGGATGGGCAAACATGCAGTGGTCAAGTTCGAATTCTTCCTCAAAGCTCGTTTTGCTTCATTTGCATTCCTAGATGCGAACACCGTTTTTTGATAAGGAAAAATGTGCATTTTTGCTGACCAAAAAATGCACATCTCCCCCAATAGGCGTAAGCATGAAAATGCAAATGTTGGGGGGGTTATGCAAATATACATTTTCAGAAGTGCATATTTGTGCAAGTGCATACTTTCAAATGCAAACACAATTTTGGGAAATTGCAAAAATTTCCTGTGAACTGTGTTCTGCCTGCATTTGCATTTGAGCTTGCGAACGAGAAATGTTCTCATGATTTGCTAGCAGGAACAGAATTCTCATACATCCCTACTCACCACATGAGTTTGCTACTCGAAGGAGTGATAGGCTGCAGACACGGACATATGTACCTGTATGGATGGGTGAAACCTCCGACGTCTGGTTGGGGAGGGGGGTGTCCACTGCAGGGAAATCCGGGACGTGTGGGACTTACCGTATTTCCCCAGAGCCCTGGTGCGTTCACTGGATTTTGCTGCACTTTATGGCCCCAATTTATGTAGAAGTAAGTGTTTTGCACAAATAGTGTAATTAGGGTTGTAATTTTCCCAAGATAGGCTAATGGCAGCTTCCATTAGTGTATCTTGCCTTGTTTAAAGCTGGAAAGATGCCCTGTATGAAATCCGGAGGACATACAGGTGAATGGGGCCAGTCCACTGTGGACTCCACATGTCAGATTATTGGGAATCTGGCCTCATTGGAATCTGCAGTGGATTTCTCCAGCATCCCTACGTACCTGTGAACATGAGCACGTGGGTGTTTTTTCTGTTCTGTTTTTGCTGCAGTATGAGCTCTGTTTCTCCCTACTTTCACTCCTCAAAAGAAACATTCTTATTTATGACTCTGATATCCCACCTGAGATAGGTTGGGCTGAGAAAAAGTGACTGGCCCAAGGTCACCCAGTGAGCTTCATGGCTGAGTGGGGAATCAAAGGTCGATCTCCCCAGTCCTAATGCCTGGCAGTGTTATTTTGAGAAAAATAAAGGGGGAAGGGAGGAGGAAAGCTATGTAACGGTTGGGAGGATGAGAAAGGGGAAGAAAATCAATGAAAATAAATTGGAATAAGAAAACAAATGGGAGTACAGTAGATAGGAAAATAATGTGATTTTAACAAATTAGTCAATGAAATCTGGGTTTAATAACAAGAACAAATGGAGTAATGAAACAAAAGCAAAAATAAATCTTGCATACCTCTAAACCAGGCTGCTTTAAATGAAGTTAGTGGGTGGCTACAAGAGAGAGAGGACCTTCTAGGCTGTGACACTATTTGTATGGAATGCTCCCCTCAAGGACATTTGCCTGGTGTCCACACTGTTGTTACATTTTCAGCACCAGGCAAAGGTGTTCCTTCTAGGCATTTTAGATTCGAGATTTTACCATTTAGATTTGCTGGTAGAGTGCTGCAATGGTTGCTTTTATATATTTTATATTTCCTGCAGTTATTATTGCTTTATTGTGTGTTGCTTTATTTTTGCAAAAAAATATTATTTTTTAATCATGTCATCCGTCCAGAGAACTTTGTGTTACAGGGCAGACTAAAAAGATTATAAATTCATAAATACGTGTGCAATGGTTTGTGTGGGTAATATTGTACCTGGAGCAGATTATTTGGCATTTCCAGGTCAGAGACTGGAACTGACTGGGTGTTGTGAAAAAGGCATAGCTCCATTTGTGGGTTCACTCGGTCACAAATTTTAAGCGCCTATCCTCAGATAAGACATGCCATTTTGAGATCTCTGTGTCTAGGAAGGCTTATTTAAACAGATCAAACAGACCATCTGTCTGATTGTCATTTCAGGGTGGCAGCAGGGGTAGCATAGCATTAATTAAAATCAGGAGTGATTTTGTGTCCCAGTTTATTCATGGCAGTGCCTATCAGGTAATGTGGGGACAGGAATTGTAACTGGGTTTATTGTTTGAGCTCTCCGGAAGCTAAAACTGCCTGCGGGGTTAAAATCTAAGCCCTTAATTGCGACACTGAGTATTCTTCCAAAATGTCAGTCTGTAGCTGTAAATATAAAACCATCCCGAACAAGGGCACCTCAGCCGGTTTTGTCTCAAAGGAGGTTTGAGATCATGTGAGGATTAAGCGAAGCGTTGTCTTTCCATGCAGTGTGTTAACAAAGAACATTCAAAGCTCTGCGTCCTGTTCAGCCACACAAAAAGGCACTTTTAGGAACATCTCCTCTGCCCCAGATATGTCTGTGTCTTTCCTGTTAACCCCACAGGACTGTAAATAAAGCGAGGGATGGAAGATACCGGCAAAGGGGTGTGGGGACAAAGCACCTAGAAATGAAGGGATCATCAAACTTCTGAAATGCTTGATACCTGATGTATTTGAGCATATGTCCCCTTCAATATGGAGGTTCAATATAAAAGCAAACACATCGGAAATGAAAATTATAATCCTTTCTTAGAATCTTACAGTTGGAGGGCGGTTCTGTGTTGCCTATTCCTACCCCCTGTTCATTGATGTAGCAAGACCTACACCAATGTAGCAAATCCAAAGCAAGACCATGCTCAACAGAGGGCTGCAGCTTCTGCCTGAACACCTCCACTGTGGGAAAGCCCACCTGTGCCTCCAGGTGACTCGTTGCACTGTTGAGCTGCTGTTGCTGTCAAGGGGTTTCTCCTGATGTCTAACCCAAACTACCCTCATGTAACTTAAACAGGTGGCTGATTTCTTTATAATCCCCGTGCGAGCAAGAGTCAGGTTCTTTGACTGTATTAGTTAAATTGAAGACATTGTAGCCTGTGCCCTGATATTTGTCTACTTGTTGGTATACTTCAACTTGAACGGGTCTAAACAGCCATAATAAAGAAGTATTTGATTTGATTTACACTCCTGTAACTTCCAGTCATGAGATCTAGTCCTGTCCTCTGGGACAGCAGAGAAGAAGGCTTCACCCCAGTGGAGGCTGGTGTCTCCGATTTCAATGGGGCTGTGAATCCATCCTGGGTTTCAGTCAGAACCAGCCAGAACTCTAAAGGGGCTATCAAAGATGCTGAACCTATTTTGAGGATAGGGTTCAGCACCTTGGGTAGCTCCTTTAGAGTTCTGTCTGGTTCTGACTGAAACCCAGAATGGATTCAGAGCCCCACCAAAATCGAAACCACCAGCCTCCACGGCTTCACCCTCTTCTATGTTAACAGCTCTTCGGTTATTCGAAGAAAGCTATCATGTCCCCTCTCCCTCAGTTTTCTCTTCTCCAGGCTAAACATATCCAGTCCCTTTCCTCAAGCCACCGTTTCTTGCCAGCCAGCCAGTGCCTACCCAGACTGGAGTGGGGGAGGTTGGCTTGTCTAAGGCAGAGGCAAGATTTGAACCAAGAACTTCTTGCTTTGCAACCCAGTCTCTTAGCCACTATGCTACCCCATCTGTACATTGGTGCATAGATGGTATGAAGCTCATCACTGGAACTCCCTGGTTTAAAAACCTGGGGGACTTTTTGTGCCCTAAAAACAACAAAGAGCAACAACATGGGAATCATGTGCAGATGCATGCAGAAGACCAGGAGAACATGGTGTATACACTTGAGACCTCACATGAGTAAGGGACAATTTATCACTTAAGGTTGATTGAGTGACCTTGATGGGAAAAGACTTGAGAGCTGGGCCCAGGGTACATCCTGGAACAGAAATGCAATATCTTGATTGCAATTCCGCACACTCCATGGAGAGCAAAAACTATACTCTGCAACTGCTCAGGAGTGGTTTCATTTTCTGTTGGTTTCTTTCTGAACAGATTGACAAGTGATGCTCTGACTCGCTCACAGTTTAATTTCTTAAGACAATCCGTTAACGGTCGCAATTGCTGTTTTCACTTGGCTGTTTATGGTCCCCTGTTGATGGTGTCTTTCTCTAAAAGGACCATGTATTGAGGATTCTAAATGGTATCTCTTAGAGGACATAGGGCTGTTCCTGTCCCAAGAGCTTAAGTAGAAATAGTACTCAATAAACAAGTGTCAGGATCCACATACAGTGGCCTGGATCCAACTGCACATGCAACCACAGTTTGACTTCCTTGTTTTGAAGCAGCAGATCCTACTATGCCAAAAAGACAAGCCAGTGTGGAAGGTAACTAAAGAAACAAAAGTGATCCGTGGCTTTGGTGGTGCAGCAAAACCAGGTTGGGACCACAAGGGCCCAATGGATCTATGGATCTTCATCACAGAGTGTCCCAGGAAATCGCCGAGGGCTTCCCCTCACCTTGAGATGTCAGCCTGATGTGAAAAGGTGCTCTGCCTGGGGAAAGCCTTCTGCTGTCCCCTCGTCCTCCTTCCCAGTGGTGGCCCAAGACCTTTTGCTGTCTGAGAAGAATGACAAAATGGTGCCTCTCCCATTCCATGTACAAAAGCCAACCATACTGGCAGATGGATCTGTCTTCAACAGTGATAATGGGACACTATGCTCCACTGCCCTTGAAGGCTGCAGGCGAACTCAAGGGGCACAGAGCAGGTTGCGTGGTCTACAGGTCTCCCTTCCAACACCTTGCTGCTGCCTCCCAGCATCTGCCGCCTGAGGCAATGGCTTCACTCTGGCTAATGGTAGGGCCGCCCCTGCTCCTTCCTACGCCTCAAAGTAAGTTTCATGACTGTGGGGCAGAGGAAGGAGATGGCTTGCAGAATCTGGGCCCCCTTGCCTCAGTCTTGCTCATGGGCATTTGAGCAGCGGCACTTATTTTTACAAACCCATTAAACGTTTGCCACATCCCTGCCCTTCGCTTTAGGACTGGCCCCTGTTCCTAGCACCTTTCTCAAGCTGAAGTTAAAACATGTACTTTACTACCTAGCTACATCTCCTGCTATGGGAAGGGGCCAAAGCTCAGTGGTATAGCACATGCTTCCCACATAGAAGGCAAGGGCTATTTTAAGGGTTGAGGGGGCCCTGGGCAAAGTGCTGTCTGGTGGCCCCCTCTTATGGTGGTGGGTCCCAGTAGGTGTATTTGGAAGCAGTGATGCTCTCTTGGGGGCACTATTAGAAATCAAATGGGCAGCTAGACTCATCTGCCTGGCGCTGCTTGGAGCACCAGGCTATTAAAAGATCAAGAAAGGGCAGGTGACTGCAGTGGGTCCTGCCAGAGAGCAGGACCCTGATAGCTGCCCAAGGATGCCCAGCCCTGGTGCTGCCCCTGTAGAAGGCTCCAGGTTCCATCGCTGGCATCTCCACTTTAAAAAGAATCAGGGAGCAAATGGTGTTCAAGTCTTCTGCCTGAGCTTCCGGAGCATTGCTACCAGTCAGAGCAGACAATATTGGTCTAGCTAGATGGAGAAACAGTCTGATCTGGAATATGGTGGCTTCCAACGTTCCTGGGCGCTAGGGATAGGTGAGGAGAGGGCTGGCCCTACCATGCGGCAGAGTGAAGCAGCTGCTTCAGGCAGCAGATGATGGGAGGCAGTAGCAAGTTGTTGGAGGAGAGGATCATGTCCCAAGCAGCTTGCCTTGTGCCCCCTCAGCTAGCCTGCTGCCTTCAGGTGTGGTGGAGCAGGCTGTCCCATCACCGGTCTTGAAGAAAGATTCGACTGCCAGTCCAGTCAGCTGCTGAACATGGAATGGGAGGGGGTGCCATCTTGTTCTATGACTTGGGCAACAAAATACTTTGGGCCAGCCCTGGGTGAGGAAATGTGCTGTGTCAAGATTTTCAGGTGAATGTAGCAGATTTGGACCTCCTGAACCAACACAGGAGCTGAGACAAGAGTTGTGTTCCAAAAGCTGCATTTTTCTGAGCTTGGCAAGGCAGAATATGCACACAAAAATGTGCATGCAAAGTGTGTATATTTGAGGACTATACACAGAACTGCAATACATACTTGTGGGGGTGGGGGAGATATGTACATTAGGAAAATGCACAGAAATAAAGTACACAGTTCCTTGCAGGCTTTAAAATAGGGATGTACGGATTCCCCACCATCCGGTCCGGTAGGGAATCCTTGGGGGGGGGAGGCAATCTGTTCCTCCCCCCACCCCGGAATCCTCAAGGAGCAGCTCCGCTCTGTGAGGATTCTGCAGAGCTGAGGGCCGCTTATCTGAATCAACTGGAGCCCTTCGCCTCTGTGCCAATCACCATTAAAAAAAAAAAAAATGGCGAGCGGCAGGATGCGCCCATAGACTTATACACAAAATAGAGCTGTGAGTCTTGCGTATAAGTCTATGTGTCCATAGGCTTATATGCAAGATTCACGGTTCTATTTTGCATATATGTCTATGGGCACATCCTGCCAATCGCCTTTTTTTTTTTTTTTTAAATGGCAATTGGCATGGAGGCAAAGGGCTCCTGGTGCAACAAGCAGCTGTGCCATCCTGCGCTGAATCCTCCAGGAGAGGAGGTAAGTGGGGCCGATCCTCTGCTAGTTCCTGAGGCTGGATTCTTTGGAATCCAGCCTCATTTGAATCCGCGGTGGATTTCTCTAACATCCCTACTTTAAAAACAAACTCACATCACACTGAAACAGGATGGAATGAGCGTAATCCTGAAAATCTCTGCAAGAATGAGATTCTCAGGTTTGTCCATCCTCACTGGGCACCATCTCTTTGCTCTCTGTACCACTAGGACTACTCAACTGGTAGTGGTGGGGTCTGGCGTCATCTTCTTGTGTTTGTAAAGGAACACCAGCCATGGAGGAAGTGGCTGTGGCGTAAACCTGGTAATCTGAATTTACCAAGTATCTACTTAGATTTATAGCTGCATTCATGGCAGTGCATTCCTTATTTACCGATGGTGTAAATAAGAACTTGGAGGCTTGACCCAAGCAGAGAGAGGGCGCACAAATCACTTTTAAATATGATGAAATGATCTTTTGTAAATGTGCAATGAATGGCACCTCTGAATGAACTCCACTTACTGGAGTTATTTGGAGCATCCAGCATAGCTACAGGGTGACCTTCCTTGGTCAATGTAACCCTCCTTTCTTTTTCTTTTCTTTGCTCATGTTTATAACTATAATTCTTATTTATGTTTATATTCAAGTATTACAAAATCACAGAATTAAGAGAACAAAATTAAATCAGACCATTGTGATACTTGAAGTGAACCAGGAATGTGCATCATCTTCATGTTTCCTGCCCCCTGTCTCTATGCAACTAGTGTACAATCAGTCCTCCTGTGATAAGTAAATTAATTGTCAATTAAAAATGAGGGCCCAGTAAGTAAATGCAGAGGGAAATTGTTGGGGCTTGCTAGCAAGTGCCTTCTTTGCTTCAGTGTAAGTTAGACAAAAAGGCTTAGAAGCATCTCATCCGTGCTGCAGTTAGGTAATTTTAGACTCTGGACTTAATGGTATTTTGGAGTGGGGGGCTTTTTAGAAGGTGCTTGGTGTTACTTCACTCACTTCAAAATGCATTAAGGGTAGGGATGTGCAAATCAGCAGAAGTTGCCAAAGTTCTCTGAATTCCATCTCAAAGCTTGTTCTGACTTAAGTCTGTATCAGTTTGCGAGCTTTTTTTCTTTTTCTTTTCGCTTGAAAATCCATGTGTATCTTTGTGCATATTTTCCCAAATGTATGTATTGATTGTGCACACCTTTAAAATGTACACATTCGTCTCCCATTGATTAAAGTGTATTTGTGCACATTTTTCGACAGTCTGCATGTTTTAATGCTCCTTTTTCAAATGTATGCATGCTATTGCATGCATTTGTGGGGGCAGCCATGAATCATATTGCGAGCTTGGAACTGTATGGACTTCAGCCACAGATTGATCCATGCCCATGTTCAGTCCAGAAGGTGTGAACTGGGTGAATCCTGATTAAAAGAAAGAAAGAAAGAAAGAAAGAGAAACCAGTTTCTCATAAACCCCTAGTTAAGGGGCACCTTCTGCTCAACTTGTTGAGTGGGACCTTGACTTCTGTCACCAAAGTCCTGCCGTAATAGCACCATTCCTTGTCATGCATAAGACTAAGAGATCTTTTCACTTTTGACCTTCCAGTCCCTGTAGCTCTGCCCTTTATGGCACTTTGACCAGCAGCAAGTGGTAGGACACTCCAGCTATCTCTTTACCAAGGATGCTCCCTATGTTTTGGAACCTGTCCCTGTTAAGCAGTGTCTCTATTAGGGATGTTGGAGGAATCCGTCTGGGTGGGGTGAAGCTCACCGAACTTCCATCAGCTCAGCCCCCTGCCCGCCAGACTTTGGCTCACTTAACTGCAACCTGGCCTGACTTGTTCTGCATTTAGCTGGGCCAACTTGGAGATTTTCAAGGTGTTTTTTTTTTTTCATCAATAGAAATTTGTGCAAATTGTAGGTGCAATTTGCATCATTTGGTCAAATTGCACCCTGAATTTGTGCAGTTGTGGCCATAATTTTCATAATGTGTGCAAATTGCAGTTGCAGTTTGCACAAACTACAGCTGCAATTGGCCAGAAATTGTGTGAATTAAGCACGTTACAGCCACAATTTGCACAAAATACGTAAATTACGGCCGCAAATGGTGTAAATTTCTATTGTATTGATGGAAAAAAACTGAAACAAATCTCCAGATTTCGGGAAAAGCCCTCGACTCACAATTACAAGCTGAGCCAGACAGGCGGGTGGGTAACAGGAATCTGTCGGGTCCCAAAAGGTTTGGATTTTCAAAAGATGGACGTCCCTAGTCTCTATCATTCCCCTTATTGCCAATGTTGTGAGGTGAGTGTTGTTGCTTATGTAGCCAAAATAGTACCATCCATGTGATAATGTAATGATCATGCTGGCTGGGGATTGGACTACAACCCCCATCTTCCCCACCAGTACAGACAATGGCTGGGGATGGTGGGATTTATAGTCCAACACATCTGGAGGGGGCCAGTTGGGGAAGGCTGATTTACATGCACCTCCAGATTTGGGCTTGGGGCCATGGTAATACAAACCATGTTGTGAATTATGGTGTGAGTTTGCTGTGTGGTTGTAATATCTTTCTTGTTAGAGAAGGCTCTCAACTTGTAGAATTCCGTAGTGGAGCAGATGTGATGTGATGCCTAGGTGTGTAACTTTGCCAGGGACTGCCTTGCCTCTCACAATTGATCAGGAGCCTTGAGAACAATAATCCAGAAGCTGCTATTGAATCATGGCAGGCGCTGAGCACAAAAGGGACTTGGAAGGTCCAGGAGACGCACAGGTGGATCTGACTTCTGTGGATGTTCCTATGCAGCTGTGACATCTGGCTGCATTTCCCCCCTTCCTTCCTTCCTTCCTTCCTTCCTTCCTTCCTTCCTTCCTTCCTCTATCTAATTATTCACACATTCAATTCTTGTTTACTTAGGAGCAAAGTCCCAGCAACCAGACATCAATTGCAATGATGCAAGAGCCCCAAGAAATGGTAGAGGAGACAGTTACTGTAGAAGAAGACCCAGGCACTCCAACCTCCCACGTTTCTATTGTGACTTCAGAAGATGGGACCACGAGGAGGACGGAGACTAAGGTAGGACATGCGGACTTTGGTATGTGAACAGGTAGGAAGGGGCGGGGTGCAGTTGTATCCAGGGCTGCCAAGTCCCAGGGTTTGGCTAGACATTTCATAGTTTTAGGGCACAATCCTATGCATGTTTAGACAAAAAAAGCCCTACAGCTCCCAGCATTTCCCAGCCAGTCAATGCTGGCTGAGGAATGCTGGGAGTTGTATGTCTTTTTTCTGTCTAAACATGCATAGGATTGCACCTTTACCCTCCTCCTCCCATGGAAGGAGCAAAATCTCAAGGGTGGAAGGTGATTTTCTACGTGGCTTGGGGACCTTTGCTATTTAGCTCTAGAAACGGGTAAGATCTCCCCAGCTCGTGTAGGATCAGATTGGAAATACGCCGTGCAATGTCTCCCAAAATTGGGGAATAGCTCGGCATGTGTCCAGGCCAATCCAAATTCAGCAATAAGCCCCCAAACCGCCTCCTCTGCACCCACCTATGGAGCCCCCTTTTCCCCAGACCCTGGAAACAGGTGTCTCCATGACATCCCCGGTTAGCCACGTTCTCATGCCCATTCAGCTGCACTCTTGACCCACCCATCACAGCCAGGCATTGCCCGCTGATCCTCTGGGTGCTCTCTTCCGTGCTTTCTGGGTGCCTTCTTTATCAACCTGCGTGGCCACTGAGGTCATCAGGGGGCTTGCTCCTGGTAGTTCCACTTGGACCTATGGCCTGGTTGGAGTCCACCAGGAAGAGAGCCTTCAACGTGGTGGCCCCCTTCCTGTGGAACTCCCTGCCTTGTGTTGCTTTCGGCACCTCCTGAAGACGTTGTTTCGAGAGGCCTTCCCTGAGTGACCAGCCACGGTTTATTAGGTTCAGAACCTGTTATTTTAAAATGTTTTATTTTTTTTAATTATGGGGTTTTATTCTTTTATCTTGTTGTTCACTGCTCCAATATCTTTGATGTGGAGTGGTTTATAAATATTGTAAATAAATAAAAATCAAATGAACAGGCCCCACCCCAAATCATCTAGGCACCGCCCCTTATTTCCCAGGCTCTGGCTGAATCTACCCATAGCAGGTATACCGTTATCATACCATTATCATAACTGTTGGTGCCATGTGTACCAATAGTTATGATAACAGCATGATAACGGTATAACTGCTATGTGTAGGTTCAGCCCCTTCCTCTTGAATCTCAGGAGATCTGGCAACCTGAGTTTCTATCCACTTCCATGCCTGAGGGTGCCCACTGCAAACTTTGAGGGTTAAGTAGTTCAAATTGTTCATGAATATGGTGCAGGGATTGGAGCAGTGGTGTGGGCCTATAGATGAAAGAAGAGCTAGATCACCGTGTTGGTGTGGAGGGGGAGAATGTCAGAGGGGCTTATGCCAAGGAAGAGTTCAAGAGTTTGTGAATGTGGATTTTTGTGAGTGGTCAGTGGCATTGATATTATCCAAAGCCAGAGGTTTTCGTTAAAATACAAGAACACAAGAAGAGCTGTGCTGGATCAGAGCAAAGGTCCGTCTCGTCCAGCATCTAGTCCAACATCCTGTTCCCACAGTGGCCATCCAAATGTCCCACTGGGAAGCCCATAAGGAGGACACTGCCAGGCCCCCACTGGAGGAATCTTCTTCAGAGGAGGAGCGAGATCTCCCAAAGATCAAGAGTACCCCAGATCAGCCCATGTCAGAAGACCTGGCAGGGCCTGGGCCCTCAGGGGAGATGGCCGCAGGTCCGTCCCTGCATGGTGCTGGGGACTCCACCTCTGAGGCAGAGGCTGAGGAATCCCCTAGCCCCCAGGAGTGTCTTTGCCTGAAGGAGCAGGCCAGTAGGGCTCCCTTGAGAAGGAGTGCTTGATTACAACGGAGAGCGCAATTACATAGAAATGACTCTCCATGAGTAGGACTCTTGCCAGAGGGCTATAATGAACTACAGCTGAGTCCTGGGTGGAGCTCAGGAGGCTCTGGTTATAGATGCCTTCAGTTTCAGTGAGTGCTGGAAATAATGTTGTTTCTTCAGCTCCTCATGCCTGGTATCTTGTTTCCCTGACCTCGACTCATATTTGGACCACTATGTTATCAAGCTTGTGACTTTTGCCTGACACTGCTTTCTGGACTTTGATTCTGCTTGACTGATATCCTAGAACTGAAATTAGTTGGAGTAGGACAGAGATGAGCACAGTAGCAACCTTCCACTCCTTTTCCTAGCAGCATAGGAGGTAATAGGTAGCCATCATGATTAGCAGCTCTGTCCACCATGAAAGGGTGGAGCATGATCCATGTATCTTAAGGCACGGGTGAGGAACCGTTATGGTCCCGGGGGCTGAATTAACTTGGGCACTGGGGGCAGGATGACTTTAAAGGGGGCTAGACAAATTCCTGGAGGAGAAGGCTATCAATGGCTACTACTCCTGACGGCTATGTGCTACCTCCAGTACCAGAGGCAGGATGCCTATGTACACCAATTGTTGGGGAACATGGGTGGGAGGGTGCTGTTGCACTCATGTCCTGCTTGTGTGTTTCCCATGGGCAGCTGGCTGGCTGTTGTGTGAACAGAATGCTGGACTAGATGGACCCTTGGTCTGATCCAGCAGGGCTCTTCTTACGTTCTTAACTCCTAGAACACCCACAGGGGCACAGATGATGCCAGGGCAGTTCCCTCCCCATGAATCCCTCCTTCTGCCAAATCCCTGCATCATCTGAGCCCCTTTCCCTTGTCAGCTGGCAAGGGAAACCTGCTCTTATCTCTAAACAGTGATACCAGTTGCTGGGGAACCACAGCGGGAGAGAGCTATTGTCCTCCTGTCCTACTTGTGGGCTTCTCATTGCTATCTGGTTTGCCACTGTGGGGGAAAAGAATGCTGAACTACATAGGCCTTTGGTCTGATCCAGCACCTCTTCTTCAGTTCTTTTGTCCTTCCCAAAAATCAGTTTGTGACTCATGGTATGTGACGGTTTGTGGAGCCATCCTAAAACTATTTGTCTTGCTTCTGTCGATTATGGACAATTGTATAACAGGTGTGTGTGTGTGTGTGTTATTAAACTCTTTACATCTCTTTCAGTTCCCCTTTGTATAAGAGCCTTTATGATGGTTTGTTATGAGGTTCCCTTGTGTGGGAAATAATGATGAAAGTTAACTGTTATCCCCCCCTCCCCGTTTCATGTTCACTGCTGTTCAGTGTTTTGTTTGCTCCATTCCGTTCCTCCCCTACACCCAATTGTCAGTATATCATGGTCATTGATCATGTTAAGTCCTTTTGGGGGCCCCCCATGCCTGCTCTTACCTCCCCACCTGTTTGTGTGCCTGTGGTGCTGTTTTGGCTATGCAAGAGTCGGCACTCACAGCCTGAACATCGGCAATAAAGGGAATGATACGTTTACAGCCTATAACTGAGGTGGAGAAATCTGATACATGGCTCAGTTTGACAAGGAGGAACTGAAAACCAGACCATGTGCTTTCTTGGCTATAGGTCTGCTTCGTAAGCAAGGTGTTTGTTTGTTTGTTTGTTTGTTTTAACATGGCCAAGCAGAGAGGGGAAAGAGGTGCTTTTCCCTACTGAAGTAGCTGCTACAGCCAGTTGGTATGCATAGCTACGCTTCCCAACGAAGTGGGCCTTCACATACATGAACTGGAAACAGGGAGTTTCTCCTAACCAACAGGAACTGTTGTGACCCCGTTGCCACGCTCATGTGTCTTTGGTGTTGTTATGTATTAATTGATAACATCAGATATGTGTATTTTGAATAAGAGCAGTTACTTTAAATGAAGAAGCATGCGCCACTTTCAATGAATTCCTGACTTAAATAAATAAACATGTCCTTAAGTTACCCTTAACCAGCCTTGAACATTAGCCCTCCAAAATGACAAACTGGAAATTATTTTACTCACCTGTATTTTACTCATAAGAGGGGATGGTGAAATCTGGGCAGAGCACTCTGTCCCTCCTTTGTGAGCCCCATCTTATCAGTAAAAAACCCAGCACATAGAACATGTTGCATGCTCAAAACAAACGCTCCCTACCTCTTCTGCTAGCCTGCTTGGTTTCTATGCTTGGCTTCTGTGCCAAGTGCTTCCTGCACATCCCCACACAAGGGCAGGATAGGGATGACGCACACTGTTCCTCCACTGCGGTCCTGCTTGATTTCAATGCTGGATGTGCAGGGACTGGATTCCTGCACTGAGCAGGGGTTTGGACTTCATGCCCGAAATGGACCCTTCCAGCTCTATGATTCTATGTGCCTTCTGCAAAGTAAGCATGGTTGGGCACCAGGCAAAGGTCCACTGGCAAGAACCGTCTGGACTAGCTCCTTGCCTTCACCATTGCAACCTGCTTGTTCACCTGCCTCTCTTTCTGGCCCAGACAATGGAGGTGGTGAGAAGGGGGACCAGTAGATGCCCCTGCCTCCTTGCTCTCTGCCTGTCAAACAAGTAAGTGGTAGCAGTGATGAGAAAGAGTATCCCCCTGTGTCATTCCATTACCTGAGCAAGTTGAGCAAATTACGGCCAAATTTGCTCAAATTATGCAAATTTGGCCATAATTTGTGTGATTTGCACAAATTCAGCTGTGCTTCACACAATTTGCTCAGAAATCTGCGCAAATTGCAGAACCCCCCCATGCCCCAAATTTATGGAAAATCTGTGAACTAGCCCGACTCATTGCAGGTCAAAGCAGGCACTGCAGGAGGAACCGAAACAAAGTCCAAGGGGCCAAGCCTAGGAAAACCCATTGAATGCCACCCCCCAAACAGGTTTCTCCAACATCCCAGCAAACTATTTTTGCTCTTTGGGCTAGTTTGAACATATGCTTGGAAAAGTTTTAGAACTGTCAATTGCATGGATGAATCATTGTGGTTTCGGAAACGCCAAAATGGAAATGGAGCATGGCGGAACTGAAAAATTAGACTTGGTAAGATGGAACCAACATTCGCTCTCTCTCTCTCTCTTTTTAAAGAAAATAATTATAGTGCACTGTTTGATGAGGCTGTAACTTAAACCTTGCAAGGAGATGTGTTGGCGGATAGACCCTAAACGGGCATCATACTTCATGAAAATAGCATAGGCCTGTTTTGTACATGAACTGTTAGATAAAAAAGACAGGCACATGGACGATAGAGCTTACCCAGAATAGTCGTGCAATTGATAAGAAACATATTTGCTGTCAGAGTTATCACAAGTGAAATGTGTATGGTACCTGCTATCTTTTCCCTTTGAAAGGAACAGAAAAGCTTTTTAAAACAATAGTGAGCATCTTATTCTGGAGGAGCCATTGTTCAGCATTAGAAGCACATGCTTTGCGTGCAGATGGTTCCAGTTTGACCTCTGGCACCTCCAGGTCACATTGGGCAAGACTGAAACACTGCAGAGCTGTTGCCAGTTGGTATAGACTAGTCACCATGATCAGATAGCCCAGACATTTTGGACTTTAACTTCCATCAGTCCTACCAGCAAGGATAAGCAAATAAGCGTTGTTTGATATCACTACGATTCCCCAAACAACATCTCATCTCTCATATCGTGCCTGATTCTTGTTCGTGTTAGCAATTGCTGCTTGCTCTGCAGGAGTGTGAAAAATGCACAGATAGAGCAGCAACTGAATGTGAAATTTGTGCAAATTTCCCTAAAATCATTCAACTTCCTTAATTTGCGCAACTTTCCTCCATAGACTAAAGTGGGGCTTTCAGTCTGCAGGGGGGAATTCGTACAAAATAGGAAATCTGCACAAAATCGAAGTAGGAAAGTTGCATAAACTGAACATGAGCACATGTCCAGCAATTTGCGAACATTTTCAGCAGACACGTGCTCGTGCTCACGTTTGGGGCTTCAAGCAGGGCATGCTTGCATGTTTTGCAAGCAAAACTGAAATTCTCATACGTCCCAAACATCTGCAAGTCATTGAACTAGGTGGACCAGTTGTATGGCTTGGTATAAGTTAGTTTCCTACGTTTCTATTTGGTACCACAGGAAGCATGGGGAATACCTAATGAACCAGAGATCTGCAGCTGAATCAAATACTTTGGGTATATGTACTGAACGAATGCTGGATTTGTTTTGTTTTTTAACATGATGTACAGCAAGCTACAGTTTTTGGATAAGCTGGACGGTAACCTCACCCCATCAAATACCGAAGCAAGTGGAACAGAGCCCATTTGACCAGATGCTCCACAAGACTAAAGGGGCGCTAGTCAAGCCTGGCGCGAGGCATTTGGCTGCTTGAGGCAAAGGACAAGGCAGCACCTGGGGGTGATGAGTCCAAGCCACCTCAAATCACCCCAAAGTTCAGAGAATTGGTCTTTGGGTAGTGGAGGTTCTACTGTGGCTCTCTCAAGAGCACCGTTTCTACATCCACATGTACACACCATGGTTGTAAGGACAGATCGGCATTGCTTTTCCACTTACAGGTTTCCTTCCAAGCATGTTGTTGTTTTTGCACTCAGCGTTGGCTATGAAATGAAAAATTGCCCAGTCCTGGCTCACCTGCCAATTTGTTCCTGGGCCAAATTCAAAGTGCTGGTTTTAACATGCCAATCCCTCAAGGGCTGCCTCTCCTTGTATGAACCTACCCAGCCCCTGAGGTCATCTTCAGAGGCCGTTCTCTGTGTGCCTCCACCGAGAGAAGCTCAGGGAGTGTCGGTTTAGGGACGGGCCTTTTTGTGTTATCCCCCTGTTTATGGAACACTCTCCCCAGGGAAGCTCGTGTGCTGCTGCCACCAGGCAAAGACATGCTCATTTTAACAGGCGCTTGAACATTACTTATGGCCCAATGTAGCCATATGTTATGCTGTGGGCTGCTTTTGTGGTGTTCATTCTAGGCTGTGAGCAGGGGATGATTCTGTATATTTGTGGATGAGCACTTTTCATATTTTATTGTTAGTAGATTATGTTTATACGGTTTTTATTTGTATTATGTTACTGATTATGATTTATATTGATTTTGGGTTTTGTTTTTTTACCTGTTATATTAAACACATGTTTCTCTATCATGTGTAAGTTGCTTGAAGCAACAACAACAACAATAATATCGCTTTTGTGGATTGCGACTTAGTTTGGTTTCAGTAGTGAAAGAAAAACAATTAATCGATACAGTGTTTGTTTTTCTTCCTGGTGACTGTAATGATCTTGGCGCTTGTAGGCAGAGGGAGGTAGATTCCAAGTTCAACTGGTGGGGAAAAATCATACCGCCTCAGCAGAATAAAGAAAAGATCAGTTCAGTCCTTGGGATTGTTAGCAAAAGGACTGAAAAATGAAACAGCCAGTGTGGTGATGCCTCCATACAAATCTGTGGTGTGCACATTTCATAGAATCATAGAATAGTAGGGTTGGAAGGGGCCTACAAGGCCTTCGAGTCCAACCCCCTGCTCAGTGCAGGAATCCAAGTCAGAGCATCCACGACAGAGGGCTGCCCAGCCTCGTCTTGAATGCCTCCAGTGTGGGAGAGCCCACCTAGGTAGAGGGAGGTAGAAGGAGGGAGACTGTGTACGCTTCTGATCGCCACATCTCAAAAGGGATATCATAGATACCTGCCCTGGGTCTGTGAGGTGCCATTTAAAATTTCCCAGAATGTCTCAAAGCAATGCTGCATTAGGGGCATCATGGGAAATCTTTAAGATGGCAGCTTGTAGCTGCCCACCACTGCTACTAGGTAAGCCTATGGCCAAGGGGCCACCACTGTAGGAGGGGGCCCATTGGAGGGCCCACTGCCAAGGGCTGCCTCAAGCCTGCAACTGTCCCTGTTGATACAGCTGAACACTATGTGGGGCTGTTGCCAGCTGCGTCCTCCTTTCCCTAAAATGTGTTGGGTGAGAATAGACAAAGAGACCTCCTTGCCAACTTCACTCTCTGGACCTGCTTGTCGGAAGGGTGAAACGAGAGAAGTCCAGTTGAGGAGGGGCATTCTGAAGACTTGCAAGCTAGGTTGAGAGGCTGGGGAAGAATTGGCTGTGGCTGCTGCTTTTGGAATGCGGGGGGACACACACCATGTGGATCCGGGGGGATAAAGAACATGAGTTATGCCAGACGAGGACAGATGGCACTTTTTTGTACCTGAGGGATAGTGGGAAAGGTTAGCCCAAATGAAAGAACATTTTTATGACCATGTCAGGGAACTGGGAGAGAAAATGAGTTGCCAGCAGAGAAGGGCAAGAGCAAAATGTGTGTGAAAACATAAAGAGTTACACAACAGGAGGGCATACCCATTTTCTTGCTTTGGCTATAGGTTTAACCTGCCTGGAGTGTCCACTGAGGATGTCTCTGCTGTCCCTAGGGTCTGCATGGCAGTATGGTGCTCTCAAATCTCCAAGTGGATTTGTACAAAAGAGCAGTCCTATGGTGTGTGTGAGGTTTTGGGAGATTCTGACAGTGGTTCAGTACTTCCGTAAAACCCTACAACCCATTGCAAGCCAGCTGGCGGGCTGTAGGACTGTATCCTTACCAAAGGAAATGATCTTACTACAGTTATTACGCATTATTTTTTTCACTTATTGTCAGTCACATTTGAGGCCTGTTGTCAGGTGCATGTAAAATGTTTTAAGGAAGGAACAAAATGTGTGTGGACTGTTTCCTCCATTGGTTTTCCTTGTGCATGTGTGTGAGCGATGCATTTGGACAGAGGGACATTCTATTGTGTCAGTCCTGGCCTTGCAGTCCGAAATGGCACCGTCTCCGCCACAGGCAAGGTTGACCACCTCATCTGCTGTTTTGTGAGAAGCATGTTTCAGAATTTGAGGTAGTTCCTTGGGAGGGGGGGCGTTGTTTTGTGTTTCTGCTTTGTTTTCCGCTCCAAGACCCCCCCCCCGCCCCCAGTCTGCCTTGATGCTTCATTAAACTTGCGTTTCACATTTCTTGAGCTAGGATCGAAATCTCTTGCATGAGCTACAAAAAGGTTGGATATTTCTCTGCAAAGTTTCTCCATGGCGCTTTCTCCCCAGACCTGCTGTTCTGAAGATCATATGGAAGCCTAATTAAAGTAAATAGCCTCGACTTGCAAGCACAGGACCTTGTCAGGGTGCCTTCGCTGCTTTCTTCTTCCTCCTCCTCCTCCTCCTCTTTCTGAGAGCAGTGATTTCAGTGAGCCAATATAAAGGGAAGGGAGTGGGGCAAACAGTTGCGATTCTAGGGGAAGAGAGAGAGAGTGCACACACTTCCCTTCATGTTCCTTAAAAATAATTATATGCCTCCTGTGACTAATTGGTTTCCAAACTCTTCCTTTGCTTTTTTCATCCAGAGTACCTTACCTGTTAGAAGCCTACCTAGATATCATTCAAAGCACAAAGGGCCGCCTCCCACTCATCTTTGCAATCTCTCTTGGAAGCCAAACATTTCAGCATGTTAAAACAACCAAGGACACCTTGGCCAGGGAAAGGCACAAGCCGTTAAAGTTTCCCAGCAGACAAACGCTGCAACAGATTAAAGGGAGCCTGTATCAATTTTTTTTAAGGTAGTGGATCTCTGAATAAGATGAGCCTCATCAATCAGTCTGTTTTAAAACAGGTTCCTTATCCTTATACGATCTCTCTCTCTCAACTGGATTTTTGTCGTTGCCCTACTCTCATTGCAGCAATTAAAATAAAATAAAATCCCCCATTCTCTTAAAACGGGGGGGTGGGGTACTCTGTCCCAGGGAATAAATCCGACCCTCATGAGGTCCCAGTCCAGCCCTCCAAGTTTCCTAGATGGTCATATCCACTTCCCCTTCCAACTGTTTGCTGGTTTCCTGGCTTTTGTGCAGCCCCCGCCCCTTCTAAAAGGTTGAAACCTCTCCTAAGGCTTAGTGTCTGGCTGTAAGAGCTGGAGGGAGCAATCCTATGGCCCCTAGACAGAGTGGGGGAGGGAGCATAGAAGTTTTGGATTCCTGGATCCAAGGTCGGACACAGCACTCTGACCTTGGAGCCAGGAATCCAGGCTCCCTGCCCCATTTCCCCCTCACAGCCATTGAGGAGAGAACCATGCCAGCCAGCTCTCCAAGCTCACAAAAGTGACCTTAGAGAGGAAGGAAAGGGGGCATGTCAGTGGGCATGGAGAGGAGGGGACTGGGGAGAGCAGCTTACGATGTATCCTCCGGCCTCCTGAGTCTTCTTCCCTCCTGCTCTGATGTGCCCCAGCTAGACAGGTGAAAAAGCCAGTCTATTTATGTATTTATTTACAATATTTATATACTGCTCCATATCTAGAACAGATTTCAGAGTGGTGAACACAAGAGATAAAACAGTAAAAGGATAAACAGATTAAAACACCATATTAAAATTATGCTTTTTTTTTTTTTACCCAGTACCAATAGAAACTGTGACTGGTCAATTAAGGAATGCCTCCTGGAACAGTGCTGTTTTCAGGAGATGCCAGAAACAGCACAGTATTGGTGCCTGCCTGACCTCCAGGGGCAGGGCATTCTGAAGAAAGGGGGCCACCATGCTGAAGACCCTTCTCCAGGTGGACTCCAGTCGGGCCATTGGTCCATGTGGAACCACCAGGAATATGCCCTCTGATAACCTCAGTCACCTGGCAGGTTGGTCTAGCCAAAATACAGAGTGGGGGAGCACGGAGGCAAAGATTGCTCCTCCCACTCTGCATCGGATGGCCATACACCTCTGAGTTCAGAGGCATATGGCCATCCCAATAGGATTGCACCTCTAAGATACAATATGGTGGCATTTTTTGTATTTATTGTTTTGCTACTTTGGGCCTTGTCCCTTTTGCACTCAGCCCCACCCACCACTGGGGTGCTCCCCCACAAGAGTTTCTCCTAAATTGGCGTGTACAGTCCCCTACCTAATTGGTGCTGGGGGACTTCAACGTACATTTGGAGGCCATCCTCACAGGAGCACCTCGGGACTTCATGGAGACCATGGCCTCCTGGAAGCTGCACCATATTCTAACTGGGCCCACCCATGTAGCCGGTCATGCACTAGACCTTGTGTTTGTTTCTGGAGAAGCGGGGAGTGATCTGGAAGTCGGGGGTATATCCACCACCCCCTTGTCATGGTCAGATCACCATCTGGTGACGTTGGACTTCTCGGTTCCACAACCCCTCTGCAGGGATGGAGGACCTATTAAAAGGGTCTGCCCCAGGCGTCTTATGGATCTAAATGGATTCCTGAACACGCTTGGGGATTCTCTGGGGCACGCCAACGGCCATTCGGTCGAGACCCTGGTGGGTGGCTGGAATGCTGCAATCACTGGGGCATTAGATCGGGTGGCTCCGAAACGCCCTCCCCCCTGAACAGGGCTTGGACTGCACCATGGTTCAATCCACGGTTACGAGCTCTGAAACAGGAGGTGAGACAGCTAGAGCACCGGTGGCGGAAGTCTCACTCCAAAGGTGATCAGACACGGGCTAGAGCTGTATCTTCAGCCTGTCACGTGGCAGTGAAGGCAGCAAAAAAGGAATATTATGCTGCCTCTATCGCATCTGCAGAGTGCTGTCCCAGGAGGCTGTTCCAAGTGGTCCGGAGCCTGGTTGGTCCTGTGGCTCCTGAACCACTGGAGCATTCTAAGGCCTCCTGTGAGGCCTTGGCAAGGCACTTTGCAGATAAAATTGATCAGATTAGGTGTGTTACTCTGCACACTGTGGATACAGTTAGTGAGCAAGAGGCGATTAATAAATTTAATAATAATAAATAATAAAATTGAATTCAGCCCTAAGGCTGAAAGCAGTTCCCCTCCTCTGTCTTAAAAGCATGCCATGAGAGTTGAGAACCAGCCTTGATTTGCATAAAACTCTTTTGCTCCCTCCATGGGCTGTTATCACTTTAAAAACATTGTGGGGCATATTTTGGCAACCCATGTGCCTTGTGAGTTTGCTCTTGGAAGATCCAAAGATTATGGGCCCCATCAGGTCTTCCTTTCCTAGGAGAAGCCTCCACTCAGTAAAGATCTCAGGTTCTTTTGCCCTCTAATCCTGCCCCATGGGGAGAAAATAGGGTGAAAGGTTATATGGCTTGACCTGAAGCCAACAGGAACAAATTTGTCACTTTCTCCCACATTCACATTTTTTTAAATATCCAGTTCTCTCTTCTGAATATGAACATCATGAATGTTGGTATGTTCTTACCAGAGATGACCTGAAACAAAATTCCCACACATCTGCTCAAGTCAAGTTCAGCAGGTAGAGCTATTCCCAGCATGAAGATGACCATGATGTATCTGCCTGCCATGTAGCTGTGAAAAATGAGGAGTCAGAAAAAGAGGGGGCAGGAAGCACTAACATGGTTGAATAGACAAGGATTCAAATGTAAACTTTTAAGAGCTCAGCACTGAAATCCCTGAGCAAACCGGACAGTTTCAGTTCCTCTTGCATTCGATGTTTTAAATCTCAAGTTCTTTTTATCCCGAATAGGGAGAACTTTGCAAATTTCAGTAAATTTTTATCAAAACTGAACTGGAACTGAATTATCACCCATCCCTATAAGCCAGGAGGCAGGAATGAGGAGCAAACCAGGAGGCAGGACCCAAGAGTAAATCTGGACCAGAAGACAAACCCAGGTTGAAGAGCAGGCCTCCAAGTTCTCATTTACAGCATCTATTATTATTATTATTATTATTATTATACAATATTTTTATTTTTATTTTATTTATTTATTTCAAACATTTATATCCCACCCTATGTCATTAAGATCTCAGGGCGGCGTACAGATAAAATTGATTTAAATAGTATACAACAATAAGTAATTTAAATAGCTAAAAACATATTAAACATTAACCAACTAATACCAATTAATATCTAAAATGATAAAACAGTTAAAACAGTGTGCTACTTTAGGGAATGCATTTAGCCCACAAAGGTTTTGGTAAAAAGCCATGTTTTTACTTGGCGCCAAAATGAAACCAATGACTGTGTCAATCGGGCCTCCAAGGGGAGAGCATTCCACAACTGGGGTGCCACAGCAGAGAAGGCCCTCTCCCACGTCCCACCATCGAAAGATTTCAGAGTGGTGAGCAGCAAAGATGAAAGAATAAAACACCATGTTAAAATGGTTAAAACATTTTAAAAGAAACAAGTTCTGGTAAGGCTGAATTTAATAAACTGGTCACTCAAGAAAGGCCTCTTGAAATAACAATGTCTTCAGGAGGTGCTGGAAGGAACACAACGCTGGCACCTGCCTGACCTCCGAAGGCAGGGAGTTCCACAGGGAGGGGGCCACCACACTGAAGGCATCTGTAAATAAGGAATGCACCACCATGAATTTAGCTCTAGATCTAAATAGTTACTTGGTAGGTTCCGGTCACTGGGCTAAAGCCAGTGTTGCTTCCTCCATGACTGGTGTTCCTTCCAAACACAAAGTGGAGAGAATCAAATGGACCCAGATTGTCTGAAGGGTCCTGTCTGATAAATGTTAGGCAGCTCTGTAGTAATCATTCCCACGCAGAGAGAGCGCCCAGAGATCTCTTTTAAATATGACAAAAGCAATAGCTCTAAAATGTTTCATATTTTTCAAAAGCGTTTTTACCCTGCCCTTCAGCTGAAGGAGGCTCACAGTACAGCATAGGAAGACCAGTAATAAGGCAGCCCCTGTCTTCAGGCTTAAAGACATGACACAAAAGGAAAAGGAGGGAGGAGAGAAAAAGCAAACTCAGACACTAGTTCTTACAGTGACCAAGTTCTAAGTGTTTTTTTTCTGGGAAGAAGGGAGGAAGCAAGTTCCCTTCTCTGGCTGATTGATAGGGGCAGGCTGCTCTTCTCACCATGATATTGTTTCTGGGAAGAAGGGGGAGCAGCTTCCCAGTGGCCCTTGGTTCTCTGGCCAGTGTCAGAATGTGTTGTCCAGGGCAGCTAAAGCATACTTTTTCAATGAGGTAGCACCATATATCATCTTAGAAAAAGCATTCTTGTTTCTCTCTCTCTTTTTTTCCCTCAAAGGAGGGGATGCCTCTTAAGATGATGGGTGCCATCTTCATTTCTTAGAAGTGCTTGTAGTATAAAGAAAATCATTACAATTATAAAATCTGGTGACTGATTCATTGGGGCTATATGTTGTTCATATAGTCATATAGTCTCCAGTCAGCTGGAGAACAACAGTGGGGTTACCCTCATGTCCTGCTTGCTGACTTCCCAGAGGTATCTGGTTGGCCACTGTGGGGAAACGAATACTGCGTAGGCATTTGGTCTGCTCCAACAGGACTCTACTTTTGCTCTTTGGGGGACATCTTTCTAATTGATCACATCTTTGGAAGTACATTAATCTAACCAATTAATTGACTAAACATAGAAGCCCTGCATACAAGGCTGTTTGCTAGGTACAGATGAGTTTTAAAAGCAGCCCTACTGTGGATGTGTAAGGAGCCTTCTGTCAGATTAGGGGTGCTTAAGGAATTAAGTCTTCGTGAATTCCGATAGGAGCTGAGCTGATCCACACCTTTCTGACTAAGGTGGAGATCAGGACATAGCTTTCCATCAAGTTTTGCACTTCTCTGAATGTTGCAGGTGTCATGTCCCCCCGCTCTTGGACCTTCCAGTGTGCAGCAGAGGCCTCTGATGAGGAAAAGGCACAGGCTCCTTCCTTGGGGTTAGGAGAGTCAGTACTTTATTCAAGGCCCTCAATCTCCCCAGCCTTGCTTAAATCTAAGAATGCAAAATCAGGCAAGGGCTTTTAATAGTCTAGTCAGTTGCTCTAGGAGGTGTGGAACTGACCACACTACAGATCTTGTCATCCTACATAAGGTTTCAGTTGGTTTTAGCTCCCTGCTGAGACAACATCCTTCTATTGTTCTAATAGGAGAGAGCGCCAGCCAGCAGGACCCACTTGGAGCTATCCAAGGTCCTGTTTTCATCTACCTTCTGTTTAAGAAGGCTTCTGCCTTGAAGTTGCCAGTTGTGCCTTGATTTATCTATTTGGATGGGATGGTATCTGCTTAACCTGACCTTGCCTACTGTCACTTGACTCTGCTTACTAGACTGGACTTTGTCTGCCGTGGAATGACTCCCAACAGATGCTACTGGCTTCCCTTGCAAGCCTCAAGTGACCACAGAGTGGGATGGCAGCACTGCTATTAGCATAAAAACCATATTCAACGCTGTTTAGAAATGCGTGTTTTGAGAGAGAAAAACACATTTAGAAATTTATATTTTCAGAGAGACTACATCCCAAAATATGTCTTTAAATGCAAATGTTCATGTGGAATTAAATTTTTAAAAAATTGCAGATTAATGATGTAATGAGAGGGAATGGAGTGATTAATGAACTATTAAAAAGAATGGAAATAGACTGATTCATCTACTCTTATATCAGATCAGTACAGTGGTCTTGGTGAAGATGGTGATGGTGAGTCGATTCTTAAAGGTTCTAGTCCTGAAATAATTTGTACAGGTTGATGCCCACCTCATTTAGATTTCTGTGAGAAGCAAGTGTCTGACTTTCTCAGGCTCCTTCTGAAAAGCTCAGCTGTTTTTAACTTAAGTGGACATTGGGGAGTAATGCTTGACCTTCCCATTTCATTGGCCTCTAAAGGGCACATTCTTCTATAGCCTCCTGTTAACAAGGCAATGGCTTGTACCTTTTTGGCCTGATAATTTTACAGTCTATATGTCAAAAATAAGCACTCAGAAATGTCAAAATGCTTTTATCCTTGAGTGCTTTCTCCTTACCTATTTTCTGTTTTATGACACAATTCTGACCAAAAAAATCTTTCCAGTTTTGTCAGCTGCTATAAAATATTAATTCATCTCAAGTTTTAAAAGGAGGGGGGAAGCATACCTTCTTCCTTACCTGTTCAGTAGTAGAGAAGTACTTATTGTCTGATGGCTTCATTTGAACAAAGACAAACTGGTCCAGTCTTCTACAGTACTAATGTTTGCTTCTTGCAGACTTGGCAGACTTGGATGCCTTCATATTGATCTATAATGTTATCCATTCGATCATCCCAGTGCAGGGGTGGTGGGCAGCTTGTGGCCCTCCAAATGTTTTGTCCCGCAACTCCCATCTGCCCTAGCCAGTACAGCCAATGGTGAGGGAGCATGGGAGTTCTAGGCCAAAATATCTGGAGGGCTGCAAGTTGCCCACCCCTGTCCCAGTGCTTAAGACAGGGATGGTAGGAGTGAAGAGGGGTTGGGTTAATTGTTAATACCTTTTGGTATTTCCTCCCTCTCTTCTGCAGCAGGCCATGCCAAGATGGCGGCCTGGAGTATCAAGCAGGCTCTGTTCTTTGTTTTTTTATTTCTGTGTTCCTTGTTCTTCCAGACTCACATGAATTGACTACTGTAGCCTTCTTCTCTTGTGTCTTCTCTTCTCTCACCTTAGTCTGCTCACGTACCCAGCACTCCGCTACCACAATTAATCACCTTTTTTTTTCGTTGTGTTAAATCTACTACCAAAATCAGTCATCTCTTTGAATCTCTCAACTGGGCCACTTCTGGATCCTGCACAAGTGTGTACCTTTTACCTTGTATCTTTATGTTCAAAATCCTCCATGCTCCCCCCCCATCTCTCATACATTACTGCCTGTGACCTTTGGCTGTCCAGCTGTTAGAAGGTCTCCTGCTTCCTCAAATGACTCCACCATTTCATCGGGACCTTGGCATGGGAGGAAAGGGTTAACCTCTCCCTCCCCACAGTCCCAGTCCTGATTGGTCCTCCAGTGCCTTCTGTTTGCATGTGTAAAAAAATTCCCCATGGCCTTTCCTTTCACACCCCAGGCTCAGGGGAAGCTGATTGCAGTAGAGCAGGGGTCCCAAATGCAGCATCTGTGGGCACCATGGTCCCCATGGGCACCCACATTTTCCCCCTATTTTTTAATATATGTACATCGATTTCTATGGAATGCATACAGCCTTCTAGCAATTATACATAGGGTTCAACAAAAGTGGACCAAATATCCAAATAAGTATCCATTCAGAGGTGGCATCTATATGCCACCCATTCAACTACTGAAAGTGTTGAAAGGTCCTCAGTCCATTGCATTATGGGAGGTGAGTGTTTATCCTTCCAGTGTTGTAATATTAGTGTTTTAGCTGTCAAAAGGGTGTGGAAAATCCATTTACACTGACCATTTACGCTGACCATTACGCTGACCATTTACGCTGACCATTTACGCTGACCATTTACGCTGACCATTTGTTAATTTCCATGAAGCAGGTAAATAATTTAAAAGACTGTTGACATCAGGGAATATTAAAGACTGTTCCAGTACAAAATGTATCTGTGCAACAACCTCCCCCCTTCCCAAAAGAAGCAACTACTGGATATTGCCAAACATATGCTTACAAGAAGCATTTGCTGTATTTCACCACCAGCAATTAGCTGAATTAGACAATCGCTTATTAAAGGGATGCTGCGATGTCCAATAGACATGAAACAAATGTTTTTTGCTGAATAAGATGCTGCCTAATATCCAAAGATGCAACAGAGGGATACCAACATGGCGATCCTCTGATTAGGCTGTGGTGGTGCCCACAGCAATTTCTCAAATTCCCAAAAGTGCCCACAAGTCCGAAAAGGTTGAGGACCCCTGCAGTAGAGGCACTCATTTAGTAGAGCCAAATTGTGTCAAGCAAGGCAAGGGTGTCAGGACCCTGGACAGAGGAGTGCTGCCTGAAATTTTCTCACTCACTTAATATTGATTGACTGATTTCGTTAAATAACACTTAAAGGGAGTTGTTGTCTCAGTAAGGTGCAGATGCCTCTGGAGGCTTTATGAAAATCATAAGTCTGGTCCTCCTGTTAGTCCTTCCCATTCTGGGGAGCTATCTGAGCCCTTAAGAGCAGTTGACTTATGTGGCAGATGGTTTCTACAGCATTCAAGTGGTTCCTACAGCATGCAGGTGATGGGAACGGCACCAGGGGATAGATCTTCTGACTCCAAGGAGTCTGGCAGAGTAATGCCCTCTGGCCTTGATGGCCCCAGAGTGGGAGACAATCACTTCTTAAATGGTGGGTCCTCCCTGTCTGAGACTTCCTCTGAATTGGTGGGGGCAGGGTTGAGTCTGGAGAGCATTATACCCACAACTTGAATGTCCTGTGTAGGTTGGCCCTAACATTAAAGGTACAGTCAGGGGGAGAAGTATTGGAACAAGGATAACTGTTTTGGCATTTGGCATCTGTACACCACCACATTGAAGTTGAAAGGAAACACACCCAGACGGGAGCAAAGTCAGGACTTTCAGCTGTAATTCAAGGGGTTTGACAAAAGTGGGGCACTAACCATTCAGGAAGTATAGCCAGTTGCATACACACACACCCATCATTGGTGGCTCATACGTAATGGAACAAACTAACATCATTTCAAACTTAAGGATCGCCTTTAATACCTGGATGAAAATCCTTTGCAGTCAATGACTGCCTGAAGTCTGGAACCCATGGACATAACCAAATGCTGCGTTTCCTCCCTCGAGATGCTTTGCCAGGCCTTTACTGCAGCTGCCTTCAGCTGCTGCTTGTTTGTGGGTCTTTCTGGATCACACCTCCAGGCCTTTTATCTTCTTGATTGGTCATGGGGTACCCAGGAAACGGGCCACACCTGGCCATACAGCTGCTCGTCAGCCATTCGTTCCATTACTTATGAGCCACCAATGATGGGTGTGTGTGTATGCCACTGGCTGTCCTTCCTGAATGGTTAGTGCCCCACTTTTGTCAAACCCCTTGAATTGCAGCTGAAAGTCCTGACTTCGCTCCCATCTGGGTGTGTTTCCTTTAGGAGTGCACGAAAGTCATTTACCTGGTCTCGCAGCTTTTTGCGGTGGGGGGGAGGTGCTTCGCTGCTCTCCCCCCGAAGTTCAGGCCGGGGGGGGGGGAGGCTTCCCGCCTCGCCCGGCTGAAATTCAGGCCGGGGAGGAGGCGCCTCGCCTCGCCCGGCCACAAAATTAAAAGTAAAAAAAAACACAAAAAACGCCCCCGTGATAGGCTACATGACGATTAACGTAGCCTATCATGGCTAGATCTGCAAAGTCAGCCGTGATAGGCTACGTTAATCGTCACGTAGCCTATCACGGGTGACTTAAAAAAAAAAAAAAGTGCGTACGCAAATGGCGGCCCCCATAGGGAGCCGCCATTCGCGTTCCTTATTTGGTCGCTGTAGTCTACGTAATCTTTACGTAGACTACAGCGACCAAATAAGGAACATGAATGGCGGCTCCCTTTGGGGGCCACCATTAGCCGTATGCACTTTTTTTTAAGTCACCGCCATTCCAATAAAAGTTTTTTAACTTTTATTGGAATGGCGGCGGCGGCAGCCTGTCGAAAGATTGGCTGCCGCCCCGCCCCTGACGAAGACCCGACGAACCGCCGCCGGGACCTGCCGCCGGGAGGGACATTCGGGAAAGCTAAGTCCCGTCCCGGGGGGGGGGGTGCGGGGGGCGGGGGGGCAGAGAATTTCTCCCCGAAACTTCTTCGGGGGGCCGAACACATTGGCGCTCGGCCCCCCAAAGTTTCGGGGAGAAATTCTCCGCCAACCCTAGTTTCCTTTCAACTTCAAAGTGGTGGTGTACAGAGGCCAACTGCCAAAACAGTTATCCTTGTTCCAATATATCTGGCCCTGACTGTACATGCATCAGAAAGGCTGAGTCACCAACCCTGATAATTCCATTCCATTCTGCAGTGGAACACTGAGACATTTGTAAAGGTGAGGAGTGCCATTTGCTGTCTGCATGGGCCCAATCCCATTATCTTCCATCCTGGGGTGCTGCCATTTCGATGCCTTAAAGGCTGTTCTTCCCTTTGTATTTGTGTGTATGTGTGTGCTGTATTCCTCCTTTTGAACGGTGCCCATTAGCTGTCATTACAGGGTCCTGTGGTGCTAACTTCAGCATTCAGTTATATGCGACTTCTTAGGGCATGTATGTATCAGTAAGATATTTAGAGAATGAAAATAGAATGGAAACATAATTGCTATTCAGGAATGGGTATAAAGAAGCATCTCCTCCCCCCCCTTTTTTTTTTGTTCTGCACAGTTCCCACAGAAATGCTTTCATTGTCCGCCGTTGACAGCAAACATTCTTTCTGTGTCACAGAGCCAAGCTATATTCCTTGCTTCAAAGTTCTTGTGCTGTTGGTGTGTGTGTGTGTTTTAAAAGTTCTATACTACAGGCTGAAAGCTCATCATCTAACACAATAAGAAGTTAATTCTTTTGCAGGATGAAAGCTGGTCTTCTATCAACTGAAAAAGTGATGGGGACATTGACACACTAAAAGAGGATGTGCGAAGAACATGTACATCCTCCACTCCCTCTTTGGGCCAAAGTCTGCAGTAGAACTTGTGCATCTCCCTTGTAGGGATGGCACAGGCACCTGATTGGGTCTGGGCATCTCCCTTCCCCCCATGCTCACCGAGCCCACTGGCACTCACCCGGAACCCATCCGTGAGTGCCGCAAGCACCATTTTGTGAAAAAATGGTGAACAACTATATATTCACCATATATGGTGAATATGCGCACAACTAGTTGTGTGCTAAATGGCACCATGAATGGCTCATCTACACAAGATTTCAGGCATAAATGGTCCAAACGGCGCTCACGAGTGGGTCCTGGGTGAGTGCTGGCAGCTCAGCGAGCGGCGGGGAGTGCTAGTGCAGGTCCGGGGGCATGCAAGCGGGGCCAGGGACTGGGCAAGTGACCAGAGAACCCAGAACGAGGAGTGCCCATCCTCCCTACTCCCTTGCAGTGAAACTGGTGGAGGCTGGTGGCTCTATTTTTGGTGGGGCCGTGAATCCACTCTGGGTTTCAGTCAGAACCAGATAGAACTTTAAAGGAGCTATCCAAAGTGTTGAAGCCATTTGGGGGATGTTCTAAAAGCCTCTGATGCTCGTACTTTCTCTCTGCAGGGGTGATGCACATAAGGCCCACATGCATTTGTTCTGTTGAGAAAACATCTCAATGAAACAGCTTATTTTGCCAGTGTATGCAAGCTTCTGAAAGTACATTAAATTGCCCCTTGTGTGCTCATATAAGTACCACCTTAATGAGCAATTTGACGGAAAGTAAAGGGAGCAATATTTCTCTTGCAATGAGCAGAATGGAATAGTTCCATTCATAACTGCTCTGGGATTTGTATTTCCAGGTGGTGCCACCACTATTCAATTCTGTTTAATCCAGATCTCAGAACATAAGTGGTTGACTTTTGTACATGCACCATTTCCTTAAAAGCATGAACATTCAAAATATATTGGTTATTATTCTTAAAAGATGGACCCACAATTATACAATTGTGGTGATGTCTCTGTTGAAATCAATAGGGAGATTGAAAGAGACCGTGAGCCAGAAACACATTGGGGGGAGTGAAAGGGATCCCACTGCTGAAGACCTTTGAGGCAAGAGCGTCTTCAGTAGTGAGTTGCTATTTGCCCTTCCCCCATCCCACCCACCAGCCCATCAGTTGTCTTATCAATTTGACTTGAGCCACAACACAATTTTTTCACATTTCAAAAAAATTAAAAAATAAGCCAAAGCTTGAAAATGGTCTTCATTCAGTTTTCCTCGGAAAAGCTTCAAAAATATTTCTCTGGAATCTGACTCAACAAGGGAATTCTGCTCCACCAAGTTCTGTTCTGCAAGTCAGGCTGGAAATTCAGAACTGCGCAATTCCAGGGGGCGATCTGATTCTGTAACCAACCCTATATTTTGTGGAATATGGGAAGGTGGGGGAGGAATCCCTCTCCTAGGAAGGAGAAATGTGTTTTCTATTCCCCTGCCCCAAGAAAAACCAGAACAAAAAAGGCAGCCAAGAAACAGAGTCCTAATGAGGGGGATGAGATTTGACTTGTAGCAACTGTTCCCAGAGGGTGTATCAGAGGAAACAGCTGGTGTAGATACGGTCTGAGACTGCCTGCTTGATGCTGCCATCTGTATGTCAAGATCAAATGATGAAAATGTATCAAACTTCACTGGTGACTCTTCCGCAACTGTAGAACTCTCCTTTTAAGACTAGCTGCTGGTTTATTAAGTAGGTTTTTGTGGTGTGGTAAGCCCTTGTGATTTGAGCTGGTCAACCTGGTATTGGGATAGGATCGGTGCTGAGACAGTGCATTTTTGAAATGATTGCTTATGTGTATTGGATTTCTTTTTCATATTGTCTTCAGATAAGAACATAAGAAGAGCCCTGCTGGATCAGAACAAGGGTCCATCACATCCAGCATTCTGTTCACACAGTGGCCAACCAGGTGTCCATGGGAAGCCCACAAGCAGGAGATGAGTGCAACAGCACCCTCCCGCCCATGGTCCCCAGCAACTGGTGTACATAGGCTCACTGCCTCTGATACTGGAGGTAGCATGTAGCCATCAGGACTAGTAGCCATTGATAACCTTTTTTTCCAGGAATTTGTCCAACCCCCTTTTAAAGCCATCCAAATTGGTGGCCATCACTACATCCTGTGGGAGCAAATTCCATAGTTTAGCTATGGAAGGGCCTAACCATGCAGTATCTCTGCTTAGCTACTAATTTAAAACTGGACCCAAGAATGCAGTGCCTCTGAGCATGTACACAGTGGAGTTTTTCCAAACATTTTGCCTCATCACCAAGTGTGTATTTGAATGAAACACTGCAGTAGTTATATTGATGGCCCAGTGAAAACTTTGGAAGCTTTTTAGGAGATTTAGACAGGGGCTTCAGGGATAGGATCAGGGCGCATGTAACAGATGTTTCCTCATTATTTTTAATGGAGCATAGTCAACACTATACATGCAAGAACGTATGAACGTAAGAAGAGCAGGATCAGACATCTAGTCCAGCATTCTCTTCACACAATTTTTCTGGAGGGTGAGATTATTGTAGATGGAGTAGAGATTGTTAGCATATGTGTGAGGAGGGTCAATGGATTTGTGGGAAGGGTGGGATTATTAATGCATGTGTGTATGGAGTGGGGGTCAAAGGAGGAGGGGTCAGATGTGCATATGTGGGGACGCTGGGGGTTATTCATGCATGTATATAGGGGTGGTCATAAGAGCATCAATGGAGAGGGTGTTAGCAGTGCATGTGTGTGACTGAGAAGAACATAATAAGGGCATATGAAGAGCCCAGCTGGATCAGACCAAGGGTCCATCTAGTCCAGTGTTCTGTTCATACAGTGGCCAACCAGCTGTCGATGGGAAACCCACATGCAGGACTTGACTGAAACAGCACCCTCCCGCCCATGTTGTCCAGCAACTGGTGTACATAGGCTCACTGCCTCTGATACTGGAGGTAGCATAGAGCCATCAGGACTAGTAGCCATTGATAGCCTTCTCCTCCAGGAATTTGTGTAACCCCCCTTTTGAAGCCATCCAAATTGGTGGCCATCATTACATCTTGTGGTAGCGAATTCCATAGTTTCACTCTGCGCTGTGTGAAGAGGTCCTTCCTTTTCTCTGTCCTGAATCTCCCACCAATCAGCTTCATAATACTAGACAGCTAGTATTATGAGAGAGAAAAATGGCTCCCTATCCACATTCTCCACACCATGCATAATTTTGTACACCTCTATCATGTCTCCCCTTGCCCTCCTTTTTTTCCAAGTTAAACAATCCCAGCTATTGTAACTTTCCCTCATAGGGGAGTTGCTCCAGCCCCTTGATCATTTTAGTTGCCTTCCCCCACTGTTATTCCCTGGCAACTGGTATTCAGAGACACAGTGCCACTGATCCTAGAAGTAGTATATAGCAATCCTAACTAGGAGCCATTGACAGCCTTATTTTCTATGAATTTGTGAAATCCCCTTTTAAAGCCATCTAAGTTGCTGGCTTTATGCATAGAACTGTGGCAGGGAAGCATTTTTCTGCCAAGGGCTGCTTTCTCTCAGGGCTAATCTGTCAGGGGGGCGCATGCCAGCAGTGGGCAAGGGTAAAGCAGCCAGTGGTGGATGGGGACACCCTCAATGTGGGTGGACAGATGAGGTGCTTACTATAGTAGCAGCTTCCTCTTCTTTTTAAAAACAACAGGCTGTTGCAATGGTGGAAGCTCTCCCCCACCCCCTTCTCTTACTCTAAACCACATCCAGCAGTGGCACTAGCCAGGATATGTCCCCTGCAATGTGTGTTGTTGTCCCCCCCCCCGCCCCAGAATACATCCTTCCTAGAATGATGCTAGAACTGTGGTGTTCTAGAAGGGTTGCATTCTGGGAGTACAAGGAACATGGCACCCCCAAAACCAGCCCAGTCATTTTGACTCCCATCCTGAAAAAGCAGTACAAGTCCCCCCACCCCTGTTTACCACCTGCAAACAGGATGGCGAATTTGGGTAGCCATTTAATTTTAGTACCAGTCTAAAGCAGGGATGTTAGAGAAATCTGCAATGGAATCAAATGAGTTTGGATTTCTATAAATCCAACCTGTGGATTTTGCAGTGGACTGGCTTTTCCCAAGTTACACAGACTCCACAGACTTGTTGACCTGTGTTGTTTTTTTTACTTTCCAGTGTTTCATGCAAATTTAGTCATAGAAAAAATACATAAAATAAAAAAACCCACCAGCCAAAAATGCACATTCAGCCCATAGGCAAAAGCATGAAAATGTGCATTTTGGCGGGAATTTGCACATTTTGGGGGGCTTCGCACATGTTCACAAGTGTGCGTTTTCCCAAATGTGCATTTGTACAAATGCAGGAAATTGGAAATAATTCAGTTCCACCAATAAGCGGACAACGGAATGAAAGGCACCTGACAATCCTTGGAACGCAGACCTAACGGATTTCACAAAATCTGTACATCCCTAATCTAAAGTAGTTTCCTTTAAATATCTGCATACATAAAAACAGAAGGGACTACAGTGTCCATCTCCTGTGGCCTGGTGGTACATGCATGTGTCTCTCTTCACCTGTGTGTGGGTCTTCACTGTTGGGTTTGGAACGGCAGCTATTGTTCCGATTTACCTGCCAGACATTAGGACCTTTGGCCTGGAAAGCTGTATTTTAAAACTAGAATCCAGGCCCCTTTATTTTCTCCCAATCCCTCTCCAATCCCTGATGTTGTGGCTGACTTAGAATGGTCAGCTTGAAATTCCACATATGTACCGCTTCCACATCCGTCAATCTAGTCCGCGGTGTGGTTGCCCGCTCTCTAATTTCTGTTTGAAACAGTAAAAAGTAATAATAACAACAATGATGGACCTGTGTTTCAGAGGAGAGGCCAATTACTGCTGAAACCCCCCTCAGAATATGGGGAGGCCTCTGTAACTCTTAGGGCAGCCAAGTCAGTGTCGGTAGCTGGCACTGCCATCACTCAGCTTGCAACGGCGCTTAATTATTCCACCGGCGGGGGATCCCGGCATGCTGTTTTTACAGACTTTGCAGGACCTCATTAGGCAGAAGAATTGCTTGCTCGCAGATGTCTCGGGGAAAAAGGTCCTTGCTATTTGGGTGGGTCCTTATTTCTTGTTCCTCTGTTAACATGATGCCAGAACAGGGAGGACATACATTTGGAGCTGCTCAAAACAACACACTCTAATTATTTTATTATGGGTTTGTTTGTGTTTTTTGTTTTGCAGTGGCTTGGCTAATGTGGTGACTGATTGATAATTTTTACCCAGTTGCTGCAGCTCAAAACATCTCCCCCTCCCTCTCTCCCCTCCTGTTCTTAACTTCTGAACCACTGAACTTGCCAACTGCAGATTTACCAGTTGAGTGTCATGCTTTGGTCCAAACTGCAAATGTACTGGCACTGGTTACTTTTTCAGCTGCATGTTGATTTGTAAAACTGCCCTAAAAGCTTTTTAAAAAGCATTTGATCTCCTTTTCAAGAATTCTTTTGTTGTTGTTTCACTTCTTTCTCAGTTCATGGAAGCTAATATATTGATTTTCCACTCATCTTTTGAACAGAGGAAAAATAAATAAATAAAAGGGCTCTGTTTTGCTCCTTTTATAGACAGCGCTTTTTATGACTGGTGGCTAAGTGTCCAGAAAGAAAAAAAAATGTTATTACTACTGTAAGCCTCTGTGGAATTTTCTACTCCCACCCTGGGTGGGACAATGAAATGTTTTGTTTTTTTGGTGTGGATGGATAAATAAAGCCTTTTTGGGACTCAGGCCAATCTATGTGGTGGGTGCGGCTGAGGAAGGGAGAAGAAAATTGCCCTTGGGACAGATTAGCCTATATAATTGTGGACTGCAGATTGCTACTTGTTTCCAGGCATCTATTGTCAACTGGGTCATATTTATTTATTTATTTATTTAAAGTCTTTTTGGCTTCTCAGCCAAAACGGCTCCTCGAGCAGCTTAGGTATAATCAGTAAAACAAGACATTCCCAGCCTGCAGGCTTACAATCTTAAAAAGACATGACACACAAGGAAATGGGAATGGGGAGGGAAGAGGAAAAGAATGAAGCCTTCCAGCAGGGCTGGTAGAATGGCCCCACTTCCCTCTTTCATCTCCCTCAGAACAGCCCAATGCAGTACAGTTGGCAGTGCAAAGCCCTGTTCAGGGGTTTGGTACCCATGTCATTGAGGGGGTGGGCTTATCCCCATGCGTTCCCACTGGCCACTTCACGTGTTCAGTACCAATAGGTATCAGACGCCTGAATAAGGCATCAGCCTAACTGCAATAGGTACTTGTGTGGAGATCCTTCAAGAGGGCATCTCTTGCCCTGCTTACACACCCTTTCAGAACAGGGGGCTTCCCCCTCCCCCTTGGGGGATCAGTAAAATGTTAGTGAATTTATGTGGGGATATTCCTGGGTAACACAAGAGCCTTGTGTGGCGCAGAGTGGTAGGCGGCAGTATTGCAACCGAAACTCTCCCCACGACCTGAGTTTGATCCCAGTGGAAGCTGGGTCCCGGGTAGCCAGCTCAGATCGACTTGGCCTTCCATCCTTCCGAGGTTGGTAAAATGAGTACCCGGCTTGCTGGGGGGAAAGGTAGTCACGACTGGGGAAGGCAATGGCAAAACCACCCCGCTGTAGTCTGCCATGAAAACGCCAGCAAAAGCGGCATCCCTCTAGGAGTCACCAGTGACTCAGTGCTTGCACAGGAGGATTGAATAGAAAATTCCCAGGTACTTGGCTCGTCTTTCCACAATTTAAGGACTGAACTAGAAAAGATGTAGCAGATATGTGATTAGACCTCCCATCTCTTTAAAAACCAGCCTGGGGAGAGTGGGAGGAGGGTTGCACTGGAACAGTGGCACTGGACAGAAGTTCCTTTAACCCTCTCCTCTGTTTCCCCAGTGTAGCTGTCACACTCACACGTTGCCCCGTTGCAATTTCCTTCATTATGAAAAGTTTCCGGGAACACAAGAAAGTGCAGCCTATTCTTTGGAGGATACAGCTATCAATAGTTTCAAGTCACGATGACTATATGCTGCCTCCAGGATTAGAGGCAACATGCCTATGTCTAAGGAAGGTGCGGGCGCTTGGCTGAGCCTGGCAGTCCAATGAACTCTCCCAGGCTTGTGCCTCCAGGCTGCTGCCCTCACTCATCCCCCACACATACACACACACACATGCTTAGCGAGCCACCAGCACCTACCTGGAGCCATTCCTGAGCACCCGCCATTCCCGTGGTCGCCATTCCCCCCCCCCAAATATGTTACATTGGCGGAACTTCCGTCAATGTAATATTGCACACATAGCAGCCATAAAGGACCTATCCACGCAATATTAGAGGTGTAAATTACACCCGCAATACTGTGTAGATAGGGCCTTGATCCCCACTATGTGTGCAATGTTACATTGATGAAAGTTCCCAAGTCGCCATTTTGCGGGGGGAAAATGGCGACCGCAAAAATGACTGGTGCTTGGGAATGGCTCCAGGTAGGTTCCGGCAGCTCGGTGAACTTGGGAGGGGGGTGCGCAAGCAGGTCCAGGGTCACATGAGCAGGGGTAGTGGCTGGGCAGGTGCTCAGAGAATCGGGGGGGGGCATCCATCCATCTCTACCAGTTTCTGGGGAATAACACTGGGAGGATGCTATTGTGCTCATGTCCTGCTTGTGGGCTTCCCAGGGGCATTCGGCTGGTCAACGTGTAAACAGGATGCTGAATTGGATAGGCCTTTGGTCTGATTCAGCAGGGGACTTTTTAGATTCTTAAGAGTCATAGCAAGTGATGGTAAAAGATGCATACCGTGTAACTTTGTACCGGACTGTGGTTACAGCACGTGTGTTGGGCCGCAGATGTACTATGGTTTGGCTGACAGGGAGAGAGAGTTGCCTATAATCTCCTGTATTAGCTGACCAGCATTGCCAACAGTGTGTATGGACTGAGCCAAGCATTTAGTTGTGAGCCACCGCTGCCATCCTTGATAAATTTGCCAACAGGTCTGAAATTACTCTATTAGTCTTTCTTTCTTTCTTTCTTTCTTTCTTTCTTTCTTTCTTTCACACATACATATACATATACATATACATATATATATATATATATATATATATATGAGCTTGAACTCTGGTACATGAAAGCAACAAATTTGACTCAGGGTGACAGCAGAAATTGCTTCTGGCGGTAAATAGGATACGATCGTAGTGTGCCTTGAAAGCATGTTATCAGCACCCGTATTAAGGACCATTCCTCTCTCTGCCCCTAAATAACAGCATCATGAAATGGTTGAGCCCCAAGATGACAATAGGTGGGTAATGTATGTGCAGAGGAACATCCTACATGGTATGGCAATCGTGCATTGTTACTGTTTCTCAGCAGGCTTTGCTTTACATGTCTTGGGTGGCACTAAAAAATTGTTGGGCATTTTGTCAGGGTTGTCAGTAAATGAATCACAACTGGGTTAAAGGAGACAGAGCCCTCTTATCTGAACCATATTCTAGGCCCCATGTGGTGTAGTGGTTGGACTGGGATTCGGGTGATCCAGGTTCGAGTCCCCACTCAGCCATGAAGCTCACTGGGTGATTGTGGGCCAATTGCTGACTCTCTGCCTAACCTACCTCACAGGGGTGTTGTTGTGAAGAGGAGGAGGACCTTGCCAGCTGCCTTGGGTTCCTTGCAAGAGGAAAACAGGCAGGATATAAATGTAATAATGAAAATAAATGAAATGTGCAGGTAGAGTTACAAATCGACAGGGACATTTATCTTGGCACACAACTGTCATGGGCTGGCGAGTGTAATTATTGATTCCCCCACAGCTAGGAATCTACTGTTTATTTTAGGCCTGGCATCTAGCATCTCCTAGCAGCTGTGCCACTAAACCAGCAGGACCCACCAATACTGACACTTGCCCACACAGAAGAGGTCACTTGCCCTCTAAAGCCCTTGCCCTAAAGGGGAAGGGCCTTGGAGGGGAGCCATCATTGGCTGCATGCAGAGGTGTGGAACTCAGGGCCATTTCAGCTTCAGGGCCAAATTTCATTTCAGAGAAGCCACTTTCCAATGGTGGGTGGGGCAGAAAACAAAAGGGATGAGATCCAAAACTACCAGCATATTTTAGCTTGAAGCTTTTACTGCAGTAACTAAGCCTTAGGAGGGACATTTCAACCTTTTAGAATAGGGGAAAAACTGCACAAAAGCAGGGAAACCAGCAATCGCCATTCAGGGGAAAGGCGAAGAGTCCAGGGGAAGAGGGCGTGGTCTTCTGGGGAACCCCCAAGACTCCCGGAGGGTCAGATTTAGGTCCTAGATCTAGAGGAGTGCCGACAATTGCTGGCAGGCGGAGAATGATGTTTTCTCCTTAGCCTCGTCCAAGAATGCAAAACAAAATCGCACCTCTTTGATTCTATGATGAAGATCAGCCTGATGGACAATGAGAGGCCATCAAGGAAACATAAATTATTTACCATCAACTAGCAGGCTGTATAATGGATGGGGAAGTTGTGTCCCTCTTGATGTTGTCGGGCTCTAGCGAAGGGGAAAGGGGGTTGGCTGTCTCGGAAACTCCAGGTGGGCTGAATTTGGCCCTCTGGGCCTGACATTCATCACACTTGCCTTGTCAGTTCTAAACTGGAGGGTGTAGCACAGGGGTGGGCAAGTGCCCCTCCAAATATGTTGGCCTACAATTCCCTTTGGCTATGCTGCTTAGGGCTTATGGGAGTTGTAGGCCAAAATATCTGGAGGGGCACAAGTTGCCCATCCCTGGGCTAAGAGAAAGAGAGTGGGAGTGTTCTAAGTGGGTGGAGCTAAGGGCCCTGTGGGTGGGGCAACAGGATGAGGCTTGGAGGGTTTCTAATGGGGTGGGTGGGGGGTTACTTGAGGGCTCCACATGGGTGAGGTGGCTATTTGGATGAGATTTCCGTCATCAGCCACACTGCTAAAAGAATTTTGAAATTGGGCCCAAGAATACCGCATTTGAAGGGAGAAAAACATTTATGTCTTTCTCTCTCTCCCTCTCTCTCTCTCTCTCTGCTTCACAGGTTACAAAAATGGTCAAAACGGTCACCACTAGAACTGTACGCCAGGTCCCCCTTGGGCCCGATGGCCTACCTGTGATGGACGGGTCATCTCCCATGGGAAGTTATACCGACTCCATAGACAGAAGACACATGAAGAACGGGGAACGGTACATCACGCCACAAGCTTCTTCCACCTTGACCCGGTCATACAATAGCTACAATGACTCCTACCCTGACAGTCACGATGGCCAATATCGCCCCTTCATGGGCCATGATGGTTATGGGGACCTCCCCGACAATTACGGTAGCTTGTCCCGTGGGGTCAATTACCGTCCACGTTACGCCTACGTCCCTGGGAACAGTTACCGGCCTGAGGATGGTAGTTTCACTTTGCCAAGCAGAAGAGATAACTATGGCCCGCCGCCCCAACCCCAGGTGCCAACAGGGAGCAACGTGGACTTGAACCGCTCCCAGCCAGAACGATTCCAGCCAGAGCCGTACGGGCTTGAGGATGATAACCGCAGCCTTGGGGTTGACGATGAGGGGTATGAACTAGATCCAGAGTACTCGACGGTGAACCGGAGGACATCGGCTGGAATGCCTGAGAGAGGAAGGCCTCACAAGGGAAGGTAAAGAGATTATGTTGGATCTTTGCTTTTCTTTACGCAGCTGCTCTTACTGCTGTTGTCCTGTAAAAGCGGTAACCCAAAGCAGAAGGGAAATTCTGGCTTGCTGGCATCTGGCATAGAAATGGGGAAGGACCGTGGCTCAGTGGTAGAGCACATGCTTTGCATGTAGAAGGTCCCAAGTTCAATCCCTGGCATTTCCAGGAGGGCTGGAAATATTCCTGCCTGAAACCTTGGAATGCTTCCGCCAGTAAGTGTTGACAGTACTGGGAGAGATGGACCAATGGTCTGATGCAGTATAAGGCAGTTTCTTATGTTCCATCCAGTCAGTGACTGAATATCCCCAAATGGGTGCATTTCTTGAAGGAACATAATTCATAGAGGTCTCCCAGCCATTCAGGAAAGACAATCTGAGAGCCAATCAAGGGTCTGAAGAACCCATGGATCTAGAACTGTGGAAGGTAGAGACAATATGTGGGTGGGGCCTCTAGATGGCTAATTCTTCCCCATGGTTGGAATATCATTGGGCCTCTGCCTGCATCTGCTCTTAGTTGTTGGGTGCCAAGACAAGGGTATGGTCCAAACATGCAAGGTTGGGGCTGGAGGAAGCAGACTTGGATTGGGGTGGGGTGGGGGCCAAGGCAAGGCTAGCCAAAGCACCAGGACTCTTCTGCTGCTGCTACTCATAGCGACTAGTTGATCAGGCTGATGGTGGTGTTCGTGCTCCATGCACTCTGATTCTGCTTCATGTGTCAGGGGATGAAGCATTGTCCTCACTCTGACTTGGCTTCATGAGTAAAGACAAGAAACAGGAAGCATTGCCTTCACTCTGACTTGGCTTCATGGGTAAAGACAGGAAATGGGAAATATTGTCCTCACTCTGACTTGGCTTCACAATGAGTCCAGGTGGCAATGCTTCCTTCCCTCAATCTGGTGTCCTCTGGGTAGGAAGCTGAACATTCATTGAAGAGAAATGTCACCTACCCACACTATGTTTGCCTCTTTGTGCCTTATCCCTCCCCTCACTGCAGAAATCCCCCCGCCCAGTTTTGCAGCCTGCTGTCAGGGTGGAAACTGAGCCGATAGAACCCCAGAGCAGTTCTGATTCTGAGGAGGAACAGCAATCCGTGGGAGAGGAGCACGCTTATCTCTCACAGGCACAGCAGCTGGCAGAGATTCCTCCTGCCAGCATTCCTGAGATAGATAGTGACCCTGGCAGTGAGAGAGTGCTGGAGGGGGGCTTGTTGGATGCTTGATGCCGACGCCGGGAACGACAACAGCTGGAGGGTGCGGAAAGGAGGAGCAGCGCTCATTTGGCGCGCAAGCAACGGTCGCGTCCCGAGGACCCAAGGGAAAGAGGGAGGAACTCTCCCTAGCCCATAAGTTCAGGGTCTTCCCATAATTCTCTTTCAAACGGGGACCAACTGCCTAGCCTGGAGCATAGGCTATTCTGAAGTTCCTTGCTTAGTCACTGGTGATTAGCATCTGAAAGAGTCATTAAGTTGTAAAAGGATTAAAGCCTTGAAAAGAATCCTTTTGTCTGTGTCTTGAGTTAGCTATTGGAGTAGACTAAAAGAGGCAGCCAGGGCGCTCCTGACACCTGCAAACAGGATGATTAAGTCTGGGGCGGGGGGGCAGCAGCAGCAGTTCTGCTCAGCACTGACTCCTTTCTGCCATGGCATTGCTAGGCCTTTAAAGATACACAGTAGGAAACAACCATGGCAATTTTGAAGCCACTGGCAAAATTGTTCAGGGTGGTGCATGCTGGATCCTGCCTGTACATTTGCATATAGTGGGGTGGATATAGGCTGGAGGGAATTATACAGAAACAAAGATTACCGTATTGGAGAAGTCATTCTCTCTCTCTCTCTCTCTCTCAACCGCCAAGATTGTTTCTTAATTGATTCCATTGCTGAATGCATATAATGCTGTATTTGCTTAAGATATTTGTTAAATGTTGCAAAATAACATGCAAATTAAACAATGAATTCTCTCTCCTACTACCTTTACGTTTCCATTTTTAAAGGATTGGAGACACCCCTTTGATGAGTTATTCTATGGCACCTCCATAGGGCCAACAGACTTACAAGGATTTTGCTCCTCTCTTTGCATTTCTTTTGATGGTTCCCCCCCCCCTTTTCTTCCCCATATTTAAATACTATCAGGGAACTTTGACAAGCAATTTAATTTGAGTGCAGCTTGTAGAAACATAAAGAGGCACGTGCGAGGGCTGCTATTTAAGGTAGCGTCTCTTCCCTGACTTTAAAAATACTCAAAGCAATTTTGGCGCGAATAAATTAGCCTTCGTCTTTCATTTCTAAGCAGCCTCTGACAATAAATAATGCTTTCTATTTAATGATGAAGCCCCAGAGTAATTAGCCTTTGATTACATTTTTATTTTTTAACTCTCAGATTTTCTTTCTTAGGAACAAAATCTGGGTTTAATGAAAGGCGGTAGATTGGATGGCACTTTAAACTGACAGAATAAATGCGATGATGTCCCACGTCTGCTGGTGGAGCTCTGTCGATACGCTTCACGTGTTTCACTCCATTCCTGCCTCCTCTTCTTCTTCATTCAATGTGGAATGCCCCTCTAAGATTCTGAGGCAGTGTGGTGTAGTGGTCACAGCAGCCAGATGTGTTCAAATGCAGCTCCCATCATCCCCATGCTTGCTGACAAAAATGGGAGTTGTAGTCCAACAAATCTGGAGAGTACCAGCTTGGAGAAGCTTGGGTTAGAGAGTCAGACCAGGACCAGGGAGGCCTGGGTTCGAATCTGGGGAAAATACTCTGTAACAGTGGTAGCCATAGGACAAACTGCAGGAAATCAATGTGTGTGTGTGTGGCAGGGGGAATGTGGCAGTGAGTGGTGTCAGGGCACCTGGGGGGCTGCGTTAAGGCTTGGGGGAGCGCAGGTTGCACTCCATTGTTGTACAGCAAAGTTTCCCACCATTGGGCCCTGAGATTTTGTTAGCCTACATCCTTGACTATTGGCCATGCTGGCTGGGAATGATGTGAGACATAGTCCAACAACATCTGGGTCTCCAGATGTTGGAAGAGGAGCTGTAACTTAGTGGCAGAGCCCCTGCTTTGCATGCAGAAGGTCCCAGGTTCGATCCCCAGCATCTCCAGGTAGGGCTGGGAAACGTCCTGCCTGAAACCCCAGAGAGCTGCTGCCAGTCAGTGTCGACAATACTGGGCTAGATAGACCAAGGGTCCGACTCAGTATAAGGCAACTTCCTATGTTCCTGTGACCCAGGGTTGGGGCAGGCTGTCCTGCAGGACCTAGCCCAGCAGAAAAGTTGGGAACTTTGATGCCTGTGGTACAATAACCCATTCATTCTTTTTAGTACGTCTGTAAAGCCTGGGGTTCCCCTGAGCCTGCCTATATCCACCACTTGTGCACGGGCGGTGACATTTTGTCAACATAACCAATGGCATTCACAGCCTGAACATCATAAATAGAAAGAATGATCTTACCAGACCTAAAACTCCCCTTCACTCTCACCATGGAGTGTGGGGCCCAGTTTAAATGATTTATTGCATACTCCCAGCGACTTTCAAAAGTACTCTTTAGAAAGACTTCAGGCCTCATGATACCATGGCTTTGCCACATTTCTGCAGCAGAACTGTTCATGCATCCCTCAATTTCTCCATTTAGTGAAATGTTTTGCTGATTTACTGATGCATCCTCTCCCCGCTTCCTGGTATAAACAACTTTCCTTCAGAGATCAGACATGAAGAGAGAGCCCAGTGGCTTTCCTCCCACTTAGAACTGAGCAAAGGAATTGATTTTCAATAAGTTTTGAAAGGTTAATCATTCTAGCGATAAATGAAACTTGGCCAATGGATGAACAATGCAGTGGACACTGTGTGGTGAAGGCATGCTCTGTTGTAGAATTTTAGAAATAAAGCAAGAAGCAGACTTCTCCTCCGTGGGAGCTTGACTGAGTTTGGATTCATGCCACATGTCCTGGGTATCACTTGGGCCTTGTCTACATGGCACCACTTTCGCCCTTCACTCCGGCGCAACTGCACAGCATTTCAGCATCAAATTATCTTCTGCTGGGATACGCTCGCGATTTACTGTGGGCTTCCCTAACAGACTCCACCATGCCCTCCCCCCCCATTATATTTCAGTGCGCAGCTGTGCAGTCCCGTGAGCATGGGGGTGTGACACTTCTGTGGCTGTTTTGTATTTTAGGGGTTCTGTTGTGTCTGTCTGTCCCTTATTAGGTAAAAAGTGGGTGTTCTGTGCTCCTTCATTTCTACGCCATCTGTTTGTCAGTTCCCCAGCCTGAGATTCTTGCAATGGTTCGCACTCACAAGTGTGAGTGGTACGTGCCTAGCCATCACTCTGAAATGGTGGCCAGAGCAAAGTTGGTCCTTCCCCAAGACCCCCCGCCCCAGCCCTTGGGCACTGAGTCCAGAAGCAACCATTGTGAAGATATGAAGCTGCAAAAATGTGTGAAAGTGTGATTAAATAAATGGAGACGCCTCTCTGTGCCTCTGTAGCTGTGCAGCTGCAAAGGGATGGGGGGAGTAAAGGAGTGTCACAGAGTGATGCAAGCACTACGCACGCCTACAACACGCCCACCGCAAAATTCGAAGTTGGTTTGGGGAATGGACAGATGGCTCACAACCGCGGGAAACCCGCAGCAAACGAAAAACATTGCAGCAAAATGCCTCCTTGAAAATCCGCATTTTCCAGGAGAAAACCACAGTTGGCTGCAAAGTGGCGACTACGTTGTCTGTCCCAAGGGACCTTGACTTGCAGCCGCCCCGGAGTAAAAGGCTTGTGTAGATGGGGCCTTGGCTGCGCTACTATCACAATTGGCTCTCAGCTCTCTGCTGTTCCTTTTTTTACAGAAGTCTTCTATGAAATAATCCCACCCACCCTGCCATAGTAATTATCATTATTATATATTAATATTAATATTTAATCATATCATCACATCACATTATTTATTTATTTATATTATTTATGTATTGGCTGCCTTTCAGGGTTATCTATCGATCTATCCATCTGTCCATCTATCATCTATTTATCTGTTTATTAGATTGATATGCTGCCCAACTGGTAGATGCCATTGGGGTGGCTTACACTAATGAAAAATGCAAAACAGCAATACAATAAAAACCAAAATTTTATTTATTTATTTATTTATTTCTATACCGCCCAATAGCCGCAGCTCTCTGGGCGGTTCACAAAAATTAAAACCAAATGGCACACAATAAAACAATATAAAATATATACAACACTAAAACTACAATATAACATAAAACAAGAAATACAGCAGTAAAAATATGAAAATATTGAAACGGGAATGATATTAAACAGCCAATGGTAAAGTTAATAATTAGAACAGCAGATTAAAGATTAAATGCCTGCTGGGAGAGGAAGGTCTTATCCTGGGATCTAAATGCGTTCAGTGAAGACAGCTGGTGGATGACCCCAAGAAGGGCATTCCACAGACAGACGGGGGGCACTACAGAGAAGTAGGGATGTGCGAATCAGCAAAATTGGAGCTTGCCGAAGTTCTCTAAATTCCATCTCGAAGCGTGTTCTGACTCATGTCTATCAGATTGTGAGCTTAGGTTTTTTTCTTTTCGCATGAAAATCCGTGCATATTTCCATGCATATTTTTTCCAGATGTACGGCTCAGTTGTCCACATCTTTGCAATGTACACATTCTTCTTCCATTGATTAATGTGTATTTGTGCACATTTTTCAAACGTACACATTTTTTCATGTGCATTTTTCAAATGTGTGCATGTTGCCAAACATATTTTGGGCGTCCATGAATCACGTTGTAAGCTTGGAAATGTATAGACTCTGCACATTGCATCGGAGTTCGTATTCTGTACGGAAGGTGCAAACTGGGTAAATCCTGATAAAAAATGAAGTGAAATGATTTTCTCATGCATCCCTACAGAGAAGTTTATTTTCTTGGCACCTGCCTGTCGCACCATGGTGGGAGCACTGAACAGGAGCATTCCACGCTGCAACATTTTGCTGCAGATCTCCTTGTTTCCCACTAATAAGGGTCTTGGGCAGCAGGGGATCTGCCTTAGACCTCAGAGAACTGCTGCTAGTCAGAATGTGCAATACTGGGTGAGATGATCAGGCACAGTACTGGCGGCTTCAAATGTTAATGTTAGTAATGGTGGCAATGAGGTGCTTAAAAGAAATTGCAGCTCTCCTGATGCACCTTTATAACAATCTGCTTAATGCTGCCACTTCTGCCTTCTCTCTTCTCTGCCTGTACCCTCTAACAAAATGATCTCATTCTATCTGCTGGCGATAGCAGCAGATGGTTTAAACCTGTAGCATCTTTGCTAATTGTGAGTTTCCTGTTTCCCTGCATATCTGATTTGGGCAGGTGAGAACATAAGAACATAAGACGAGCCATGCTGAATCAGAGCAAGAGTCCATCTAGTCCAGCATTCTATTCACGCAGTGGCCAATCAGCCGTTGACCAGGAACCCACAAGCAGGACATGAGTGCAACAGCACACTCCCACCCATGTTCCCCAGCAACTGGTGAACATAGGCTGACTGCCTCTGGTACTGGACGTAGCACATAGCCATCAAGCCTAGTAGCCACTGATAGCCTTTTCCTCCAGGAATTTGTCCAACCCGCTTTTAAAGCCATCCAAATTAGTGGCCATCACTACATCCCATGGTGGCGAATTCCATAGTTTAGCTATGCGCTGTGTGAAGGAAGATTTCCTTTTGTCTGCCTTAGTCTCCCACCAATCAGCTTCATAGGATGACCAGAGGTTTTTTCTCATTTCAAACCTTGCTGCTGCTGCTGTTATTATTATTTCTATACCACCCCATAGCCAAAGCTGTCTGGGTTGTTCACAAAGATCATTCAAGATCATTTTGGGGCATTTGGTTGCACTTCTCTTAATGTTCTTTATATACCAGGGGTGCAGAAACTCTGGCCCTCCAGGTTTCCCAGAAGGCCACACACCCCTCCCCTTTTCCCCAACCACAGATTGTTTGGTGGTTTCCTGGCTTTTCTTCAACCCCCCTCCCCCATTCTAGCAGGTTGAAATGCCTCTCCAAAGACTCAGTTACTGGCGCTCAGAGCTTGAAGCTAAAATGTGCTGGTATTTCTTGTATTGTTGCGCCCACCGCTTTTGCCTTTGTCTCTGCCCTGTTTGCCTTTGGCCCCGCCCACCACTGAAATGGTGGCACCTTCCCCAAGAGCTTCTCCAAAATGGAATTTGGCCCTCAGGCTGAAAGAGGTTCTGCAGCCCTGCTAATATGCTGACAGTGAACTCCTTTCCTAAGTCTGGATCCTTATGCAGCCCAAACTGTACCATCTGTGCACAAGAGGGGAGATGCCAGCAGGCCTGGGGGAACTCTGAGGTTTACAGAACTATAAGAAATCTTTGCCGGGGGCAGGGGGCGGGGCGGGAGATGTCTCAGGAGGATGGGGAACCGAACAGCCCAGTGAGGACTGATGTATGCCTATTAGACATGGAATGCTACCTGACTCTTAAGAACATAAGAAGAGCCCTGCTGAACAGACCAAGGTTCTATCTAGTCCGGCATGCAGTTCACACAGCGGCCAACCACATGCTGCAATGGGAAGCACACAAGCAGGACCTGAGTGCGTATGGCGGGGGGTGGAGGTGGAAAAAGAGGAAGGGATGGAACAGGGTATCATGGAAGAAGGCAATTGCTGGTTGGTTGGCGGGCGCTGTCAGCAGGAGAAAGTCAATGCAGGTCCCATATGCATTTTCTCTGTTGGCAACAAATGTAATTCAACAGTTGGAACCTTGACTAAACAAGGCACCAAAGAAAGGAAAACGTGGGATTTTCATCAAGGCTAAGCTCTTGTATCCAATGCGCAGTGCTGTGCCAAAAATTTCTCCCACTTTTTTTCCCGGCCATTCTCCTTCAATTTAATAGAAAAGAAATTGCTTTCAAAAAGAAACTCAGTGGTGAAGAAATTTTGGAGACATTCTCCTGGGTTGGGTTTGGGTTTGGGTTTCTGGGCCTGAACTTCCTTAGGAGGTGGCTGAGGAGTGAGCACAAGTGTCCTGTTTTTTGTTGTACCATCATCTCTCTGGCCACCTGTGGCCTCCTCAGCTTCCTACACTTCAGTAAGAGCCCAGTTTAAGGCACCATGAGGTAATTCCTCCCATAGGACCTTTTCAGATCGGGACACGCAGGCAGCCTGGGAGGCTCGCTGCGATTAGGTATGCTCAAAAACACCACAACCATACATTATGAAACATCCTGAATGAGGCAGAACCATGGAAGCCTCTTTCATGGGGGCAGAAAAATTCAGGAAATTGGAGGACAGATTTTGGCAGAGCACGAACTCCCCCTCATCCCTGGAGCCGGACACAACGCTGCCCCCATTTGCATCGCGGTGGATGCAAACTGGGGGCCAGCCTGCCAAGACAGTTGATGCTGTTGCAGCACAACCCCCCCCCCCAAAAAAAAAACCCTTAAGAAAAAAGGAAGAAGCCGTGCGACAAGCCCTGCCAATGGGGAGCCCTAGCTGGGAGAAATGGTTGTGAATTTCTCCTCCTCCTGTAGAAATTCAGTGAAATCATCTCCCAAATTTCTCTGCCCACAAGTAAGGTGGAGAATTTCAATAGGCCATTTATGCACAGCTCTGCTCTACTAATACATATGTATGTAGGGAGGACCATAGCTCAGAGGTGAAGTTATTATGTTGGGTATTCGCTTTTCTTTATGCAGCTGCTCTTACTGCTTTTGTCCCAGAAAAGTGATAACCCAGAGCAGGAGGGAAGTTCTGGCTTGCTGGCAACTCATATGGAAATGGGGAAGGGCTGCAGCTCAGTGGCAGAGCCCCTGCTTTGCATGCAGAACATCCCAGTTTTGATCCCCAGCATCTCCAGGTAGGCCTAGGAAGGAATCCTGCCTGAAACCCTGGAGAACCACTACTGCCAGTCAGTGTCAGCAATATTGGGCTAGATGGAACAATGGTCTTACTCGGTATAAGGCAGCTGTGTGTGTGTGTGTGTGTGTGTGTGTAAATCTGAACACATTGATTCAGTCCCTATGACTTCGCCTAATCCTAGCTACCTTCCTGCACCTTTGTGAAGCTGTAGGATCCCGTCATCTTCCTCCATACCGTTCTGCCTCAGATTTACTGTCTTTGCGCCTTGCTTTCCACTGACATCTCTCCCGTTTTGTTCTCTGCCCTCTGTCAAATTCACTGTGCGTTTTTATAGGGATGTCTTTCCTGTGGTCATATTTCTTCATCTTACTTCCAGCCTTGCCAAGAATCCTTCTTTCCTCCCTCACTCCTGCCTGCTTGACAAAGCCCGTTTGTTCAACCCCATAGCCCATCCATCTCGCTCCTAATATTCCTCATTTCTGCCCATGGAACTAAAAATAAACAAACCATCCCTCTTTCTGTTTGTCTGGCATGAATAACCGCTGTTTAGTGAGCAGGGATTCTCCATGTTTCTCCCCCCTCCCCGTGCCTTCTACCCCCACCAGCTCTCGCATGATGATATTTCTGTTAGTTTCTTCTTCAGCACTCAAGCCAATTCCCATTTCTTCAGCAATTTGACAATTAATCTGCCTTCCTTCTACCAACAGCAAAGCCATTGAATCATCTTGAACCATTTACTTCTGGAATTGCCCAGCTGAACAAACAAATCCACCGTTTGAGTAGATTTGTTCTATACTGCAGTATAGCTTTGATTATCTTTGTTTTCCCACCCCCGTTTTCATCAGGAATTTGAAGGCCACCTATCCCAGTGTTTTCCCAAGATGCTGCAGGCCCTTGAAACTGTCTTCTGTAAGACCTTGTAATGCCATCCTATAATATCTCCTTAGAACATACTCTGTGCATGCCACATTTTATTACTGCCTATGCTTGCAACAGACAGCTGTTTAAATCTAGTGATTCCCTCCCAGATCAATTTGGAATTGGGTTCAGCAAACACAGCTATCCCCCCACCTCCGAAACAGCTTGTTTTCTTCTTTTGTGCACAATTAAGAAATGTGGACTGTGTCCCAGTCTCAATAATATCATCAGGATCATAAAGGGATCTGAATGCTCTCCCTTTGCTCTGAATGCTCTGAATGATTCCCCGCCCCCACTGCCTCCTTCTCTTTCCACTTACCTGGCAGGATTAGTGCTGGGGGTGGCATTCATGGCACCAGAGAAGGAAGAAGCAAGGTGCACTGAGCTAGAGAAGGATCTTCTGGGGAAGGGGTCTTCATAACAGAAGCAAATGTTATACATGGAAGATATTTGCATAACAAGCTGGGTAATTACAAACTTTAGCAGCATCACTGGTTAAATGTGTGTGAGAGAGAGAGAGAGCGCCAGTGGAGGCTGGTACTTCCAATGTCAGTGGGGTGGTGAATCTGCTCTGGGTTTCAGTCAGAACTCTAAAGGAGCTATCCAAGGTGCTGAACCCATTTTGGGGATAGGGTTAAACACCTTGGATAGCTTCTTTAGAGTTCTGACTGGTTGTGATGGAAACCCAGAGCTAATTTACTGCCCCTCTGACATCAGAACCACCAGCCTCCACTTGAAAGAACTACTGTGGGTAGCAGTGGGTGAGGCCTGTTGTCTGCTTATATCACCCATCTGTTATCCTGGATAACCAGGAGGGGCCATGGCTCAGAGGCAAAGCATCTGATTTGCATGCAGAAGATCTCAGGTTCAATCCCCAACATCTCATCTCCAGGTAGGGCTGGAAATATTCCTGCCTGAACCTCTGGAGAACCACTGCCATTCAATATCAACCATACTGAGCTAGATGGCATGCCTCAGTATAAGGCAGCCCGCTATGTTCCTAGAGGGCTGGTCCACACATTAAGAATGTCTGCTGCCTTCCATATGGACCACTGCAATTCTATTTGAGCATTTGAAAAGCTCAAATATAATTTGAAAATATAAATTTAATTTGAAAATATGAAAAGCTCAGTTCAAAATGGAGAACATCCTTATTGGATGCTCTGCATCTGTAGTAGCTTCCTGGGAAATGCTTCAAAGTGTTACTCTTGTTTGAAGGCAAGTGCCTGCAAGAGCTAATGGGATGGCGACAGGGTCTGTAATCCTGTTTGTTTTGCAACAGTGGGCTCACTGTAGGGATGCTGGAGAAGTCTGAGACGGATTAAAATGAGCTTGGATTTCTAAGAATCCGACCTGCGGAATATGCTGCAGAGCGACCCCCTCAGGCCGCCCAGAGCCCGTGGACTTCTGGACGATTTTTTTACTTCCCTGAAATTTATGCATATATATTTGTAGGAAAATATTTAAGTTTCTGCTGAGGAAACGTTGAATGGAATGGGAGGCAATACGCTAAATGTTATGTACTGAGGCAAATTATGCAAACACTTACATAATTATTAGCGGATTGTTCTGCATGACGAAAAAAATATATATTTGCATCTGTCTGTGGGTGGATGACAGAATAAAAGGCACCTGACAATCTGCAAAACAGACGGAGCAAATTTTACACAGTCTGCACATCCCTAGCTTATTGACACCGGCTTTGGTTGGTAGGAGCAAAGTCCAGATGAAGGCAGCCTTAGACACATTCTAAGAGTGGTGCAGTGGGCTGTAGTAGTTGCGAGCCAGCCTTGCTGCTGACTCCCAGGACTGTGTTTTCTATTGTCACTATGCTTCTCTGTTTTGATGATGGGGAGCCACCTATGTGGTTATTGGATTTCTTCAGGCCATGTCTGGATGGGCAAAAGAAGCTGCTGGTAAGTACAGTACTCTGAGGGGTGTGGAAGTTGTGTTCCTTCATTCGAGTTGCTTCTATATATGTGGTATGCGGATGGCAAGCTAGAGTTGGCAACCTTGTTTCATTTACTCTTGCAGATTCTTCTTTAAAATCATTGCACTCAAATGTGAGGAAGCTTCAGCAAGTCCTTGTATTGAAACATTTTGATCCCTGGAATTCTAGATGTTGAGAGTTAGAAACCCAAACTATTTTGGCCCGCCATGTCTTCAATCCTTTGGTGTTCTTTGTCTTCGGGCTTTTGAACACATGGGTAACAGTCAATGTCAGTCCTTCTTAGGGGTGCACGAAAGTCACTTACCTGGTCTCGCAGCTTGCTTCGCGGTGGGGGGGAGGTGCTTCGCTGCTCCCCCCGAAGTTCAGGCCGGGGGGGGAGGCTTCCCTCCTCGCCCGGCCGAAATTCAGGCCGGGGAGGAGGTGTCTTGCCTTGCCCGGCCACGAAATAAAAAGTAAAAAAAAAAAAAAACGCCCCCGTGATAGGCTACGTGACGATTTACATAGCCTATCACAGCTAGATCTGCAAAGTCAGCCGTGATAGGCTACGTTAATCGTCACGTAGCCTATCACCGGTGACTTAAAAAAAAAAAAAAAAAGCGCGTACGCAAATGGCGGCCCCCATAGGGAGCCGCCATTCGCGTTCCTTATTTGGTCGCTGTAGTCTACGTAAATCTTTACGTAGACTACGGCGAAAATAAGGGCAACGCAAATAGCGTTGCCCTTATTTTCGCTGTAGTCTACGTAATCTTTACGTAGACTACAGTGACCAAATAAGGAACACGAATGGCGGCTCCTTATGGGGGCCGCCATTAGCCGTACGCGCTTTTTTTTTTTAAGTCACCCGTGATAGGCTACGTGACGATTTACATAGCCTATCATGGCTGACTTTGCAGATCTAGCCGTGATAGGCTACGTTAATTGTCACGTAGCCTATCACGGGGGTGTTTTTTTTTTTTTACTTTTCTTGGAATGGCGGCGGTGGCAGCCGGTCGAAAGACCGGCTGCTGCCCCCGCCCCCGACGAAGACCTGCCGAACCACCGCCGGGACCCACCGCCTGGAGGGACATTCGGGAAAGGTAAGTCCCATCCCGGGGGGGGGAGCAGGGGGGCGGAGAATTTCTCCCCGAAACTACTTCGGGGGGCTGAATACGTTGGCACTCGGCCCCCCGAAGTTTCGGGGAGAAATTCTCCCCCATCCCTAGTCCTACTTAGAGTGGACCCATTGAAATGAATGGGGCTTGAGCCACAACTAACTTAGATACCCTTCATTTAAGTGGGTCTACACTAAGTAGGACTAACATTGGATTAGTCAGCTATATCAACTACCATGAGGACTAGAATAGGGATGCTGGAGAAATCCACTGTGGACTTCAATGAGGCCGGATTCCCAAAAATCTGACCTGTGGGATTCACAATGGACCAGCTCCGTTCACCTCTGGGTCCTTTGGATTTTCAGCAGGGCAGTTCTGCAGCATCATAAAAGGTGCAATAGGGTAATGGCGGCTGCCATTAGCCTATCGTGGGGAAATTACAGACATAATTGGCATATTTTACTCCATTTGCAGCCGTAAAGTACCTACTTCTATGTAAATTGCGGCCGTTTACAGCTGCAATTTACATAGAAGTAAATGTGTCCCCCCGAAAAGGTGGAGAGGAAGAGCAGGAACTAGCAGGTTTTCTTTGGTGGAAGCAATCGTCTCCCACCCACCAGCATTACTGATCTGGAAGCAGAATTGAGGAAGGTCCCTCTTTCTCTCCCCCCACTCTCTTTGGCACCTTGCATATGGCTGTGGTTGCGAGCTAGGTGCTCGAGGTGGGAGAGGGAGTTCTTCCGTCCTTGTCTGTTCCATCACTGGAACAGAAATCAGATAAGTGGCTGGGATGGAGGCAAGTGGCTTGGAGGCTCAGCTGGGGTGCCAGGGGATGCATGCAATGCCATCACACTCCCAGTGCCATCATTGAATGCAAAACAGGGACTGATTAAGCTTGGAATGCATGGAGGTGTATGCAAATCCCTCTGTCAAAATACGAGAACCTGGAGTCATCCTATGAAGCTGATTGGTGGGAGATTCAGGATAGAGAAAAGGAAGGACTTCTTCGCACAGTGCAGAGTTGAACTATGGAACTCACTACCACAGGATATAGTGATGGCCACCCATTTGGATGGCTTTAAAGGGGGGTTGGACAAATTCCTGGAGGAGAAGGCTATCAATGTCTACTAGTCTTGATGGCTCTATGTGCTGCCTCCAGTACCAGAGGCAGTGAGCCTATGTACACCAGTTGCTGGGGAACATGGGTGGGAGGGTGCTGTTGCACTCATGCCCTGCTTGTGGGTTCCTGATCAACAGCTGGTTGGCCATGGTGTGAACAGAGTGCTGGACTAGATGGACTCTTGATCCAGCATGGATCTTCTTATGTTCTTATGAGGTATTTGCGGAGGTTTTGTGGGAAAAATAGCTAGGTTTTCCAAGCCCAATTCCAAGCCTGACTGGGAGAGTTCACCTCATCACTAATGGGTGGGGAGTTGATTCTCCTTTGCCTCCTGTATCAACACCCCTGAGTGCTCAGTGGGAGGCTTTCTCTTGGGGTCACGGGTCGCAAGTTCTGTCGGTGGATTGCTTCTTCCTGGAATGAAGGCAACAGCTTTGGAGTGGGGGTGAAGCACCTGTTTGCACGGCATGCAAGGAGAGAGAAGCAAAATCCTGCACCTGTAAGTGGCATTTAGGCACTCATTATCCCTGCTTCTTACAAGGGAAAATATTGATATGAATGTAATGTTATTATCTTCCTTTATGCTAAAGAATAGAAGCTGCTCTTCTGCATAAAAGCAGACATAATGGCTGTTGAGACATCATAAATTGCAGCCCTAAAAACTAATGAATTATACATATTCCCATAAGTGCGCCAATAAAAGGGTCTTTTGCTCTCTTTCTTTTTTCTCTTCCCCTTTCCTTTTAAAAAGTTTTGGCTTTCCCATGCTTACTCACATTTTTCAGCCTTCCTGTCTATCATTTTATCCAGTCATTAAAATAGACCTATGGCAGAAGCACTTGATAACATATGTGTTAATTGTGCAAAAGAGGCTAATTTTTTGGTGATCCTGAGATGATAACCCCTTAATCTGATCCAGGCTCTGATTTGCTTATATGATCCAGAGGTTAATCAGGGGCTGAAGTCATTTGAAAGTGAGGGAAAGAGCCCCTGGTTAATCAGGGGCTCATGGTCAGCATCAGAAGAGGAGGGGGGTAAGTGACAAACAGAATGCAGAGGTGCATGGAGTTGAGAATTCTCTGTAAGCCTGCAGTGGCTGGAGACTAGCCAATGACAGTGAGTGTAGGGGTGTGGCTAAAATACGTTGGGATTTATGATCGGGGAAGAGCCATAGCTCAGTGTAAGAGCTCAGGCTTTGCATACAGAAGGGCGCAGTTCCAATCCTTGGGCATCTCCAGTTCAAGGATCCCAGGTAGCTGGCTTGAGAAAGACCCTGGAGAACAGCTGGCAGTCTGAGTAGACAATATTGAGCTAGGGAGGGGTCATAGCTAAAAGGCAGAGCCCCTGCTTTGCATGCAGAAGGCCTCAGCTTCGATCCGCAGCATCTCCAGGTAGGGCAAAGAAAGAATCCAGCCTGAAACTCTGGAAAGCCATTGCCAGTCAGTACAGGGTTAGTTGGACCAATGGGCTGACCCAGTATAAGGCAGCTTCATACCTTCCTATGGACCAGTGGTCTCATCCAGTATAAGGCATCCGTATATGCCCATACATTTATCTAGGGAGATCATCCTAAACCAACAACTCCAGGTATTCCCATTGGTGAAATCCAGTGGTTGCAATCCCATGGCTGTGGCTCCAATTCCTTGGCTGTAATGGAGTCCAGTGGCTTGCAATCCCATGGCTGTGGCTCCAATTCCTTGGCTGTGATGGAGTCCAGTGGCTTGCAATCCCATGGCTGTGGCTCCAATTCCTTGGCTGTGATGGAGTCCAGGGCTTGCAATCCCATGGCTGCGGCTCCAATTCCTTGGCTGTGATGGAGTCCAGTGGCTTGCAATCCCATGGCTGCGGCTACAATTCCTTGGCTGTGATGGAGTCCAGTGGCTTGCAATCCCATGGCTGTGGCTCCAATTCCTTGGCTGTGATGGAGTCCAGTGGCTTGCAATCCCATGGCTGCGGCTCCAGTTCCTTGGCTGTAATGGAGTCCAGTGGCTTGCAATCCCATGGCTGCGGCTCCAGTTCCTTGGCTGTAATGGAGTCCAGTGGATTGCAATCCCATGGCTGTGGCTCCAATTCCTTGGCTGTAATGGAGTCCAGTGGCTTGCAATCCCATGGCTGTGGCTCCAATTCCTTGGCTGTAATGGAGTCCAGTGGCTTGCAATCCCATGGCTGCGGCTCCAATTCCTTGGCTGTAATGGAGTCCAGTGGCTTGCAATCCCATGGCTGCGGCTCCAATTCCTTGGCTGTAATGGAGTCCAGTGGCTTGCAATCCCATGGCTGCGGCTCCAGTTCCTTGGCTGTAATGGAGTCCAGTGGCTTGCATTCCCATGGCTGTGGCTCCAATTCCTTGGCTGTAATGGAGTCCAGTGGCTTGCAATCCCATGGCTGCGGCTCCAATTCCTTGGCTGTAATGGAGTCCAGTGGCTTGCAATCCCATGGCTGCGGCTCCAATTCCTTGGCTGTAATGGAGTCCAGTGGCTTGCAGTGCACTCTTTGTTCTTAAGTGAGAAAGCCATCCAAGTTTGTTGTTGCTGTTGCTCTCTTAGCAGAGGCTACGATGATCCAATTGAGACGGAGATTTCCGATGACAGGATCCCGTACCTTCATGGCAGTTACGCCGCGCCCTTGGCACAGCCCGAAAGGGGGAGCATGGCCAGCATCGACCGCCTGGGCAAGCGCTCACCTTCCATTGACAGCATCCGCAAAGATCCCCGGTGGCGGGACCCCGACCTCCCCGAAGTCATCGCCATGCTCAGTCACCCCATCGACCCGGTCAAGTCTAATGCAGCAGCGTACCTGCAGCACTTGTGCTACGAGAACGATAAAATCAAGAAGGATGTGAGGCACCTCAAAGGGATTCCAATCCTGGTGGGTCTGCTGGATCACCCGAAGCCGGAGGTGCACCGCAAAGCTTGCGGGGCGCTTCGAAATATATCCTATGGCAAGGATAATGAGAACAAGGTGGCGATAAAGAACTGCGACGGAATCCCAGCTTTGATCCGGTTATTGCGGAAGACGAACGACATGGAAGTGCGGGAACTCATTACAGGTCAGTGTTCTGCGGGCATCTCTTTTTCAGGAAAGCCATTTCTTGGTTTGTTCATTTGATTTCTATCCCACCTTCACACCTCAAAATGGCACTTGAGGCGACTAACAATAAAATCGAGATTGAGGACAAAATCTTAATTAAAGCATAACATAAAAATGAATAAATTAAAACTACAACAGTAAAAAAAAACATAAACAGGAGCAGCCGATTCAAACCCTCTTCAGCAGGAGCACAAATCTTGTAGCCATGGGGTGTGTTGTCTTTTTTAATGGGAAAGATTTGTAACAGAAGCATAAGAACATACAGTAAGAAGAGCCCTGCAGGATCAGACCAAAGTCCTTTCTTGTATAGCATTCTTTTCCCACAGTGGCCAGTCAGTTATTTATTTGTCACATTTTTCTACTGACCAATAGCCAAAGCTCTCTGGGCAGGTCACGGCAATTAAAACCATGAAATACAAGACAATAAAATCCAATATAAACGTTTCAAAGTTTAAAACTACAGTATAAAAAATGAAAATAATAGCCAAATAGAAGCTAGCAGCAGGGCAAAGGTTAAAAATACAATACCAGATATAAAACCGAAACTGAAAAACTGAAATGCCTGGGAAAATAAAAATGTCTTCATCTGGTGCTGGAAAGAGCACAATGTAGGCACTACACAAATCTCTCTGGGAAGCCCATTCCACAACTGGGGTGCTACAACATAAAAGGCCCTCTTCTTGGTAGCCTCCAACCTCACTTCCTTTGGTAAGGGCTCCCAGAGAAGGACTGCTGAAGCTAATTTTAGGGTCTGGACAGGTATATGCATGGTGGAAGATGCTCCTTCAGTGAACCTGGCCCCAAGCTGTTTAGGACTTTGAATGTTAGTATGAGTGCTTTGAATTGGGCCTGGAAATGGACTGGCAGCCAGTGCAGATGGAAAAGTACTGCCATAATATAATCACGTTGGCTAGTCCCTGTTAACATTCTTCATGCCCTATTTTGGACCAGCTAAAGTTTCCAGATTCTGATACCAGTATCAGAAGCACTATGCCTATTTATTTATTTATTTCATTTATATCTCACCATTTTTCCTCTTGCAAGGAACCCAAGGTGGCTTACATGGGCCCTCTTCCTCTCCATTGCACTGTTCGTGAAACTGTTGTGTACGTTGCATTCTCTGCCAAAGCAACGTACAACACACATTTGTTTACAGTTTACATTGTTCGTATCCTGCTTTTCCAAATGATTTGTTCAAAGCAGCTTTTGAAAAGTAACCAAAATATAAAAACATAACTTAAAATAGATCAAGAAACAGCGAAATACTTAAAAAATGTGGTGGGCTTGGGATAGATGGTTTACAACAGCAGAAAACCATGCTTTCCAGAATAAAACAAGTTTTCACCAACCATCTGAAAATGGGAAGAGGGGAAGCCTGGTGGATCTTGGTGGGTTTATTTGTTTATTCATAGAATATGTATATACTGCTTAATAACCAAAGGGATTTGCGAGGCAGCCAGCAAATAGAAAAGCCTGGTTTATTAGTTTTCTTCATATGGAATATGTATACACCGCTTAATAACCAAAGGGATTTACAAGGCAGCCAGCAAATAGAAAAGCCTGGTTTATTTGTTTTCTTCATATAGAATATGTAGACACTGCTTAATAACCAAAGGGATTTACAAGGCAGCCAGCAAATAGAAAATCACGTTACAACCTTAAGAAAAACAAAAAATAAAAGTACAAAGGCCAGAATTCAGAAAGAACAGCTTTAGGGGGTATTAAAAACAGAAGGAAAAAAGCAGCATCCTGAGATCCTTTCTAAAAGTCAGGAGAGAGAAAGAGAGAGAATGAGAGAGAGATGAATGGACAGGAGGAGGTTGAGTGCCACAGCCAAAAAGGCCCTGTTTCTCATTGCTTCCCACCTCATTTCATCTCACTTCACAATCTTGGGAGCACTCTCAGGAAGATCTTGAAGGCTGACAGGCTCCTAGGGTTATAGGCAGTCCTTCAGGTACCGAACCACTTACTAAAAACAGTTACAAGTTTTAAAGCAATCCAAAGTTGCGCGTGTGTGCGTGCGCGCACACACACATGCACACACACACACACACACAAATTAAACATGGCCAAACATAGACTTCAACCTAAGTTAGAACAGAGAGTTATCAGCTCTCTACCATTAATTCTATTTAATACTTAATGGAAATGTATGATACTGGTGGAAGTGTCAGTGCGAGTGTTCTGTGTTTTGGGGCCATTTGTCAAAGCAAAATGTAAGGGCCGATCAACATGGAATCCTTTCAAACGGTTCCAGAGTCCTAACGTAAAAATGATCCGGACTGTAGAGGCCCTGGATACCATCATAGTTTGAAAGGCATAATTGGCTTCTGCTTAGGGACCTGAGAGGCCAGTACTGGTACCCCCTGGTGGGCTATACAGGCTGGGTTCAGACATCATGCTCAACCATGGTTTGAAGTTGGCTTGTTTCAAACAAATCCTAGTTAACATTAACCATGGCTTATCAGTCTCGATGACACAGCAAGTTGTGGTTAAGGAAAAAGAGCTTTGGTTTTTAGCAGTATAGAAAATAAATAAATAAATGCATGCATGCATGCATGCATGCTTGCTTCCAAACTTGCTCCTTGTAGCCATGCTGGAGGATGAGAAGGGAAGGGGGAATGCACAAGCTCAATCCTTACTGAGGCTTGATCTCGTCACAGGAAACTCTGGTGTAGTTTTATGTCCATATGCGGCCAATGTTACATGATTGATGTTCTTTACCAAGCTTCATTCATTAGGGATCGTTGACTAGTGAACTCCAGTACAAACATGACGGAGAGCTGTAACTGCTTCAGATCTCAGGGTGACAATCCTCCAGCCCTTTATGATTGCTTTGACAATGGAAGTGAGTCCTGGCACATGGGAAGGCCACGCTTCTCTTTACTCCGCCAACTAAGTTTTAAAATGTGGAGGTTGCTAATGCAACCTCCCCCAACCTGGTGCCCTCCAGATGTGCTGGACAACAACATATCTGGAGTTGCAGTCCAACACATCTGGGGAGCATCAGGTTGCGGAAGGCTGAGCTAATTGACAGAGGGTTGACTTGAGGGAATGGTTCTGTCTTTTGCCCTCAAAACTCTTTTGATAATATGCGCCTTTACTTTGCAGGACTTTATTCTTTGTGGTCATGGATTATTATATAGACCCTTTTAAGAAAAAGGTTTTTGCCTTAAAAAAAGGGGGAGAACAAAATCCATTTATTTTTCTACAGTCAGAGTCATTTGTCAGAAGCTTATTTCCAGAAATGTGCATATTTGAGTTCTTTAGGTTCAGAAATGGAAAGGCTGGCCTACAATTTGACCTGCATGGATAATATTTTAAAGCTAAATGGTAATCAGTCTTCTCTGAAATAGCGAAAACATTCTGGAGTTTGCCCTTTTCCTCCTGAAACAGGGGTCGGGGGTGGTGTTGAATCCTAATTAATGAATTAATTTTGTGCTCGGAACGTGTGCTGTCAAAACTGAGAAATGGCCCAAATGAGCAGCAATGGCATTGCCACAATTAGCAGTTGTGTGAATGCCTTTTAAAAAGTAAATAGCAGGGTGTGTGGGTGTCTGTGTGTGTGTGATATGAATCAGGATCCTGGTGTGGGGGAATAGGGTTTTTTTTAACCCTTTGACTCCTGCTGTGGTTCCAATCTGGATTGAGCCTTCTTTGCCCTGCTACTTGCATTAGATAACAAGTTTCCATGGGCCTGAATACAAACTTTCCTTCCAGTGGACTGTGAATTATCAGAGAGAGTCACACTTGGATCCCCCTAAACATAAGAACATAAGAAGAGCCCTGCTGGATCAGAACAAGGGTCCATCTAGTCCAGTGTTCTGTTCACACAGTGGCCAACCAGCTGTCGATGGGAAACCCACAAGCAGGACATGAGTGCAACAGCACCCTCCTGCCCATGTTCCCCAGTAACTGGTGTGCACAAGCATCCTGCCTCTGTTACTAGAGGTAGCATATAGCCATCAGGACTAGTAGCCATTGGTAGCCTTCTTCTCTAGGAATTTGTCCAACCCCCTTATAAAGCCATCCAAAGTGGTGGCCATCACTACATCTTGTGGAAGTGAATTCCATAGGAGGAGGAGGTCATAAGTGCATATAAGAGGGTGGGATTATTCATGCCTGTGTGTATAGAGGGAGGGGCATCACTGCATTTGAGAGCCAGCATGTGGTGTAGTGGTGAGAGTGTTGGACTGGGACTGGGGAGGTCTGCGTTCTAGTCCCCACTCAGCCATGAAGCTCATAGGGTGGCTTTGGGCCAGTCACTGACTCTCACTGACTAACCTACCTCACAGGGTTGTTGGGAGGATAAAATGGAGGAGGAGGAAGATCATATATCTCGCCTTAGGCTTCCTGGAGCAAAAGGCAGGATACAAATGTAACAAATAAACAAATAAGGGCTCGATCCTATGCATGTTTAGACAGAAAAAAGTCCTACAACTCCCAGCACTCCCCAGCTATCATTGTAGGACTTTTTCCTGTCTACACATGCATAGGACTGGCCCTAAGTAATTTTTCTGGAGGGTGGGATTATTGTGTATAGAGTAGAGATCATTAGCATATGCGTGAGGAGGGTCAATGGATTTGAGGGAAGGGTGGGATTATTAGTGCCTGTGTGTATGGAGTGGGGGTCAAAGTGACTGAGGAGGAGTCAGATGGGCATATGTGGGGAGGCTGGGGCTTATTTGTGCATGTATGGAAGGGTGGTCATAAGTGCATTGATGGAGAGGGTATTAATAGTGCCTGTGTGTGACTGAGGAGAACATAATAAGGACATATGAAGAGCCCTGCTGGATCAGAACAAAGGTCCATCTAGTCCAGTGTTCTGTTCACACAGTGGCCAACCAGCTGTCGATGGGAAACCCACAAGCAGGACATGAGTGCAACAGCACCCTCCTGCCCATATTCCCCAGCAACTGGTGTACATAGCCATACTGCCTCTGATACTGGAGGTAGCATAGAGCCATCAGGACTAGGAGACATTGATAGCCTTCTCCTCCAGGAATTTGCTTAACCCCCTTTTAAAGCCATCCAAAGTGGTGGCCATCACTACATCTTGTGGAAGTGAATTCCATAGTTTAACTCCGCGCTGTGTGAAGAAGTCCTTCCCTTTATCTGTCCTGAATCTCCCACTAGTCAGCTTCATGGGATGACCCCATTGGGTTCTAGTATTATGAGAGAGGGAGGAAAATGTCTCCCTGATAGTGATGGCAAGTGCTGTCAAAGGACCGTAGCTCATCGGTTGGGTGCGTGCTTTGTCTGCAGAATGTCCCAGATATCTTTAGGTTGCTTTGTTCTGTTTAAAGGTTCAGGTAACATGAGATGGGAAAGACTCCTTTCTGCCTAAAACCCTGGAAAGCAACTTCCAATCAGAGTAGACAATATTGGGCTTGATGGACAAATCCAAAGTGGTGTAAGGCACTTTCTAAAGTTCCTTTCAGGGCTAGGGATGTCAGTTGCTGGGAAATCCAATTCCTTTTTGACTCGACAGAGTTCCCCTGCATGCATGTCTCAATTTGCGTTTGCGAGCCAAGCTGCAGGCTGTTCCCTGAACTCCAGGTCCTTTTTTTCACATTTTCCCCACAGATTCCACAGTTTGTACAAATTTCTGAACAAATTGCACAAATCATGGCTGAATTTGCTCAACTTGTGGTACATGTGGAAAACTGTGCAAAATGCCCAGAAAATCTGCAAACTGGCCCAGCCCAATGCAGATTGAGTCGTGTGCTATAGCGGAAACTGAAACAAAGTCCTAGCCAAACCTCGGAAAACTCGTTGAACTCCACCCCCTTGAATGGATTTCTCTGATATCCCTACTCGGGGCAAGTTATCATTCCTTCTAAGAGCGAAATCAGGTGTTGATTGCCGACAAGATTGTAGCCAAAATGGTACTAGTTGGAAACAAGAGTGAGATATTGGCATCCTTGGGGGGAACCTTGAGATTTGTTGTTGTTGTTCAGTCGTTCAGTCGTGTCCGACTCTTCGTGACCCCATGGACCATAGCACGCCAGGCCTTCCTGTCCTGCGCTCTCTCCCGGAGCGTGCTCAAGTTCATATTCATTGCATCCGTGATGCTATCTAGCCATCTCATCCTCTGCCGTCCCCTTCTCCTTTTGCCTTCAGTCTTTCCCAGCATCAGGGTCTTTTCCAGGGAGTTTTCTCTTCGCATTAGGTGGCCAAAATATTGGAGCTTCAGCTTCAGTATCTGTCCTTCCAATGAGCACTCAGGGTTGATTTCCTTTAGGATGGACTGATTTGACCTCCTTGCAGTCCAGGGGACTCGTAAGAGTCTTCTCCAGCACCACAGTTCGAAAGCATCAATTCTTCGGCGCTCAGCCTTCCTTATAGTCCAGCTCTCACAGCCATACATTACTACTGGGAAAACCATAGCTTTGATTAGACGGACCTTTGTCGGCAAGGTGATGTCTCTGCTTCTTACTATGCTGTCTAGGTTGGCCATAGCTTTCCTCCCAAGGAGCAAGCGTCTTTTAATTTCATGGCTACAGTCACCGTCTGCGGTGATCTTGGAGCCCAAGAAAGTAAAATCTGTCACTGCTTCCATTTCTTCCGCTTCTATATGCCAGGAAGTGATGGGGCCAGATGCCATGATCTTCGTTTTTTTAATGTTGAGTTTCAAACCAGCTTTTGCACTCTCCTCTTTCACCCTCAACAAGAGGCTCTTGAGATCCTCTTCGCTTTCTGCCATTAGGGTGGTATCGTATGCATATCGGAGGTTGTTGATAATTCTCCCGGCAATCTTAATTCCGACCTCTGATTCATCCAACCCGGCATTTCTCATGATGTACTCTGCATATAAGTTAAATAAGCAGGGTGACAATATGCAGCCTTGTCGTACTCCTTTCCCAATTTTGAACCAATCGGTTGTTCCATGTCTGGTTCTTACTGTTGCTTCTTGGCCCTCGTACAGGTTTCTCAGGAGACAGGTAAGGTGGTCTGGTACTCCCATCACTTTAAGAATTTGCCACAGTTTGTTGTGATCCACACAATCAAAGGCTTTAGCGTAGTCAATGAAGCAGAAATAGACGTTTTTCTGGAATTCTCTTGCTTTCTCCATGATGCAGCGAATGTTGGCGATTTGATCTCTAGTTCCTCTGCCTCTTCGAAACCCAGCTTGTACTTCCGGTAGTTCTCGGTTCGCATACTGCTGAAGCCTAGCTTGTATGATTTTGAGCATCACCTTGCTGGCATGTGAAATGAGCGCAATTGTGCGGTAGTTTGAACACTCTTTGGCATTGCCCTTCTTTGGAATTGGAATGTAAACTGACCTTTTCCAGTCTTGTGGCCACTGTTGAGTGTTCCAGATTTGTTGACATATTGAATGCAGCACTTTAACAGCATCATCTTTTAGGATTTTAAATAGCTCGGCTGGAATACTGTCATCTCCGCTAGCTTTGTTGTTACTAATGCTTCCTAAGGCCCACTTGACTTCACTCTCGAGGATGTCCGGCTCAAGTTCAGTGAGCGCACTATCATGGCTATCAGGGACATTCAGATCTTTCCTGTATAGTTCTTCTGTGTATTCTTGCCACCTCTTCTTAATCTCATCTGCTTCTGTTAGGTCCCTGCCTTCTTTGTCCTTTATCATGCCCGTCTTTGCACAAAACGTTCCCTTGAGATCTCCCATTTTCTTGAAGAGATCTCTAGTCTTTCCCATTCTGTTGTTTTCCTCGATTTCTTTGCATTGTTCATTTAAGAAGGCCTTCTTGTCTCTCCTTGCTATTCTCTGGAACTCTGCGTTCAGTTGGGTATATCTTCCCCTTTCTCCCTTGCTTTTCGCTTCCCTTCTTTCCTCAGCTACTTGTAAAGCCTCCTCAGACAGCCACTTGGCTTTCTTGCATTTCTTTTTCTTTGGGATGGATTGAGTTGCTGCCTCCTGAACAATGTTACGGACCTCCGTCCATAGTTCCTCAGGCACTCTGTCTATCAGGTCTAATCCCTGAAATCTATTCCTCACCTCCACTGTATATTCATCAGGGATATGATTTAGGTCATACCTGAATGGTTTAGTGGTTTTCCCGACGTTCTTCAATTTAAGACGAAATTTTGCAAGAAGCAGCTCATGATCTGAGTCACAGTCAGCTCCAGGTCTTGTTTTGACTGACTGTATGGAGCTTCTCCATCTTTGGCTGCAAAGGACATAATCAATCTGATTTCGATACTGACCATCTGGTGACGTCCATGTGTAGAGTCGCCTCTTGTGCTGTTGGAAAAGAGTGTTTGCTATGATCAGCATGTTCTCTTGGCAAAACTCTATTAGCTTTTGTCCTGCTTCATTTTGTACACCAAGGCCATGCCTGCCTGTTATCCCGGTGATTTCTTGATTTCCTACTTTAGCATTCCAATCCCCTATGATGAAGAGGACATCTTTTTTTGGTGTTAGTTCTAGAAGGTGTTGTAGGTCTTCATAGAACCGATCAACCTCAGCTTCTTCGGCCTCAGTGGTTGGGGCATAGACTTGAATTACTGTGATGTTGAGATTTGTAGAAGGATAAAAAACATAAAAGGGGGCAACTTCCCCACTCCCCACCCCCCACCCTAAATCCCAGGGTGGATACACAAGGATGCTCCTTGGATATCATGGAATATGGTCGTTAGAAAAAAAAAACAGAAAACCATGGAAGGAAGAGTAAAAGATGAATTGGCTTGCTAAAACTTGTCAGCTTACCCGGGCAGAAGTTATGGCGGGCTGGTTGGCTGGAATCTTGAACAGGGGATGTTCCTCTTTGGGGGTGAGGATTTGATTGATTGATTTATTCATTCATCTCATTTCATTTCTATACCACCCAATAGCCCAAGCTCTCTGGGCGGTTCACAAAAATTAAACCCCAAAAGCACACCATAAAACAATACATATAAAAGCATTAAAACTGCAACATTTTGTTTCAGGTCCTACTTGTGGATGCATAAAGTCAAATGAAACATTTCTGTGCTCACGTTGCATATCCCCCTGGCAAACTCTGCCTCGGTAATCTCACACTTTTCATTAGGCACATCACAAACTGAGTTGCAGCTAGCGACGGTCCTCAATTTTTTGTCAAGCCTCAAGTTGGACATGATCTCTCTCGGGACCCAGGCAGAGCCATGGCTTTCAGCAGTTCACTTCCTTGATCCCCAGTACGGAGAAGAATGACAGCAGGCCTGATAAGGGAAGTAATATGTTGTGATTTGGGAAAGCAGCAAAAGGTCTTATTTTACCCTGAGCCATAAGGTTGGGAGTTGGAACGAATGTTCCCATCGGAGGTACAGGACATGGGCATTAGAATCATAGAATCATAGAATAGTAGGTCTGGAAGGAGCCTACAAGGCCATCGAGTCCAACCCCCTGCTCAATGCAGGAATCCAAGTCAGAGCATCCCTGACAGATGGCTGTCCAGCCCCATCTTGACTGCCTCCAGTGTGGAGGCATGGAACGGAATGCCTCCATTCTATTACACTGCTTGGATAAGCAACTGGAGAATTTAGGAGCTTTAACGAGCTTTTCCTCCTTTGGGTACTTATTGCAATGTAACTTCTTTGGATGATTTGAAAATGCTGCAGAGCTGTGGCAACAGAATCTGACATTCTATGCCAGACAAATCCCTAATTTTGTACTCATTTCTTGCATTCACTGCCCTCCGGAGCAGGGCCTCCACTGCATTTTTTTTTTTTTTTAGCAATTGGGCAAGTTGTGCCTCGTGTCTTTTATTATTAACTGACAAATGGACCTGGCTTCACACGGGCTAGAGTAGCCCTTAGTTTGATACAGCAAAGCCTTCAAGCAAACGTCCCCAGCTGCCAGGGTTAGACACATTGTGCCTGGCCCATTGGAGTGATGCCATGGCTGCTAGCACCCCTAACGGCAGCGGCTGCCATGGTGCACCTCAATAGCTACCTGAGGGAAGGGTCTGTCTGCTCCATTTCCCTGAGGAGAGGGCTGCCGCCCAGTGGGGCAATGTGGGAGGCATATAACTCTGTCCCTCAGCCTACTAATCTCTGCTGGCTTCAAACTGTATGGACTGCAACACTATGTGCTGGTTAGGGAAGTTTGCCCATAGTGGCTGAAGGTGTTACTGCAGGCTCCAACCGTATGGAGGACACTTTTAAACTAATTAAAACGAATTAATGCATTTGAAAAACAAAATGACCCTGAGGTGCCCACCTCTAGGGTCCCCTTTGTATACAGGCCAAGTTTCAGGTGTCTTGGTTTCATGGTCTTGGTGCTATGATGCTGACGAGTGGACAGACAGACACACATCCCCTTTTATTATTATAGCTGTATTGGAAACAGATTTCTTGCTTGACCTCTTGCAGCTTGGAATATGGGATCAACTGCTGCAGCTCCCATTTTAAAAAGAAAGATCGTCTGCATTTCATGCATCCTCCAGGTGACCCGCATGATTAACTTGCCGTCAGAGCTAGAGCTGAGCCAAAGGTTTTTTTTGGAAATGGGGGTGGAAGGTGTTAAGGGGGAATGGAAAGTGTTGCGAAAAAGTGGTTCACTTTCACCTTTCTCACTGCCTGTTCATATGGTTGTGGAGGTGGTAGCCATTGCACTCACTGGACACTATTTTTCATGAATACTGCCTACCCAGAAGACACCAGGGTGAAGACAGGAAGCATTGCCCTGTGGCATCATTGTGAAGCCAGATCAGAGTGAGTGCAGGAGCAAGAAGCATTGCTTAATGCCTCAACTCTGGCATCTTTGGGGTAGGAATGTTTCTTCCTGCCCAGAAGACGCCACAGCAAGAAGAGGAAGCACTCCTGATTTGGCTTCAAGACATTGCTAGCTACATGTGGGCTAAGAACTACGTTCAAGAAAAATAGTGCCAAACAGAAACTGGGAGCATGAATACTATGGCTGGGGTAAGCACTTTGCCCCACTTCTCCCCTGTAACTTTGTCAAAAGTTTCCCCATCCTTGAAGCCTACAAACAGCACTAGTCAAATTACCCTCCAGGGGATTTCAAAAGGTATGTAGCTGTCACTGTTCTGGGTCCATTAAAAAACCAAATATCAAACCAAACCTCTGAATAAGCCCTTGGCCACTGGGGTTGCAGCTTTAATTATTTGCAAGGTGAGAATTTAATATAGGTTCTCCTCCTTTTTCTATCCAGACACAACCATGATAATCTTCTTTGAAAAGAACAACCCTTATTACTGAAACCAGTGTTTGTTGTTTACAATAGCTGATTTTAAAAATGAGTTGAGCTGGAAATCTTCAGCCATTTGGGATAACAAGTTTGTGAAGGAATCAAACGGAGGTCCCCTGATTGGTGTGTGTGAAACCCTTTGGCACATCTCTTGCAAACTAATATGTATGATCAAGATAATGTTTAGCAAGGCAAGGAAAAAAAACCCTCCTCTGAATCCTGTAATCTGTTCAATCCACTAACAAGGGAAAATGCTATTAGATTAACATTCTTTTCTGTTGGGGGAGAAATGTTGATGGATAAAAGTTATTTTGGCAAGGATATTGCATTGTGTTTGTTTTTAAGGCAGCTTTGTGAAATTGCTGAGATAATATTTTCATTCTGGATGCAAGCTTCTGCTCCATTTTGCATGTTCAGTTCCCCAGTACCACCATCATATAATGAGCACTGTTATATTCCATATAGAGCAATGAGTTGTGAATTTAGCAAGATCTCATATGCTGCATTAGAAGTCGGTGGAAGCTTATCATTATGGGCTCTTCTACATGAGGCATTTATCATGTGCTCATCATTCCCTACTCATGGTCTTTAGACAATGTTATTACCCTCCAACGTCTGTATCTAAAGGGCACTTTGGGCAAGTAGGGAAGAGTAGGGAAAAGTAGGGAAGAGTAGGGAAAATGAGGTGTTTAATTGTAGAGCAAAAAACACTTTTTCATTTGTGTAGTTGCACTATTTTGCTGTACCATAGCACTGCCTAAAGGTTATGTAGTGGAAAAGCAGGAAACGCTTTTTGTGTAGCACTCAGATCTCAGTTCTGCGACAAAACCGAAAGTAGATACAGCTGATTAATAGCCTTGTATGGAAAAGCTCTGTGTGTCAAGACCCAGGAGTATAGCAACAGGATCCTGTGGCAGCCCCTTAGCTCAGGTGGAGACACAATAATATCCCCTGAGACACCACCAAAAGCTGCTTCCTCAACTGACACGCCACCCAGTAGTGGGAAACCCACTGCCCCCTCTTGGGACTGTCATCAGTGCTATTCCCCCACCCCCATCATTGCCTCCAGGACCACAGGAGCAGAGGTAAAGACAGGCCCAGGGCAAAGCTCTAATTCAGCAAGACAACACCTGGTTAGAAATGTATACTTTGAAATTATTCATTCCTAACAGCGAATTCAGGTGTTGAGTGCCAACAGGACTGGAGCTAAATCGGGGCCACTAAGGAACAAGAGGGGAGGTATCAGCATGCGTGGGAAGACCCTGAGTAATACACATTTCTATTTGTACTATCCAAGGGGGCAATATTTGTACTATCCCCCCGCCCCAAAAAAGATCCCTAGCCCAATGAGTCTGCTCAGTCATCACAGAGTGTTGAACGTCATTTGGAAAAGGAATGGGAAGACGTGGGATGGCTGGCTGCAACCCTGCACAAGAACACTCCTGCTGGGAAGATGGGCACTGCAGAATTTATGGCACTTGTTGCTACTTGCTCGTAAAGACCTTGAACAAGCATGAACTTGTTCAAACTCGCTGCAGCCTTGTCAGGTTGTAAATCTTCGCATTTTAAAGGAGCTGGTCACAAATGGTTTGGCGAGTATATAATTGGATCCTTTGTATCAAACCTGCGCATGGCATGAAAATACAGAAATATCAACTTGGGAACACCATGCTTCCTTCTTTCTTTCTTTCTTTCTTTCTTTCTTTCTTTCTTTCTTTCCTTCCTTCCTTCCTTCCTTCCTTCCTTCTTTTTTTTTTTTTTTTTTTACTTCCATAGCATGTAATGGACTCAGGATTAATTTCTCTGTCTCATGTTCTGAATGGCTAGCCTTCAGGAGCTAATGTATTCTTTTTTTAAAAGAAAAGAAAATTGTATTATATTAATTTGTGTAAATGTTACAGCGACTTCTTTAAAAAAAAAAATCCATATCATTATAATTACTGTCGTGCCAAGTGTGCACATGAGCTCTAATGCAGTAAGTAAGGTGTATCAAGGAAATAAATACAGTGATGAATGTCCCTGCAGCAAGTATCTGAAAAGTAATGGGAGGAGGTGAAAGTGGTTTAGGGGAGAAAGCAGATTTCACTTGACGTCTTCAGATTGTTGGAGTCTGGGAGGCAGGGGCGTTGCTAGCTGTGGGAGTCTATTTCCTATGGCCCCAGATCTAAGGCTGCCTTTACATTCCCCTCCCCCCCACAGTCCTCCCATTCTGGAGCCTTTCTGTGTTTACAGCAGGCTCCCAGATGGCAACCATGTGATTGCTGAGAGAGGAAGCTTTTAATTTTCAAGGTTCCATAGAACCCAATGAAACATCGCCATCTACTGGCTGTTAGAATAGCGCAATAATCCGGGGTGTGTTTTTTTTACTACCTCATTTTTTCTGGATCGTTTTGAGATGGAATAACCGGGAAATACCTCTGGATGTGCCCTGGAGGTTGATGACGGCATGAAAAGGACCCGCAAACTTCCGTGAGTTAGCAATCTCAACAGCAGGATAAAAGCTCCATGTGAAGAAGCCCTAAGTGTCTATTGGTGCTAATGGAAGGGTTTTTCCTCAGCTTAATTGCCAGGCGGGGGGCAGTTTTCAAGGGGGATTGCAGCTGGGGATGGAAGGGTATTCCCCCCTCCATTTCCACATGCTGTAACACCCCCCCCCCCAACCACTGCACTGCCCGCATGGCAATTAAGCTAAGAAAAGCTCTTTCCGCTGGTGCCAACAGGAGGTTTTTATTCAGCTTAGGTGTGATGCCGGGGGATGGAGTGAAGATTTCCAGGGGGATCACAGTTGGGGGAGGGAAAGGTTAACTTCCTTTCCCTGTGCACTCTGGCTCCCCCAAAATCCCCCCTCCACAATTTCCTAAGCAATTAAGCTTAGGGAAACTTCCATTGATAATATTTTAAGTGCAACACCCCTGCCTGGGCATAAGCCCCTTTTGCGGCTACCATTATCAAAATGAATCTGAGCATGTGGAGATGTCTGGCAACTCAGATTCAGAATGAGAACAGCAGGAACAGAGGGCGGCACCCTCCCTAGTGAGCCCAGATTTGGTGAGACTTTCTTCCCAAGACCTTGACACACAGATGGCCCAGCCTGAATGGCTCCGCCATTCCTCCACCATGAGAACTCAAGTCTTGGAGGAAGAGGAGGAGGAGGGAGAGGGACGTGACTTGAGGGATGCTAGGGTCTGTTACGGAGCGAAGCAGGAAAGTTCGGAAGCTAACATAGGAGGGAGCCACCCTAAGGGAGGGGCATCCCTGCGAAGCAAGTCTGGCTGTGAAGTTCTTGCCCAGACTGCTGGCAACTTCTTAACTTCCACTTCGTATCCTGTATTGATATCCGTAGATGTGTGGATTAGCTAGTTCTATGCAGTCTGAGAGTTTCCCAGAATCTGAATTTGTAAAGAAGTGAGTCCTTGACTAATAAAGTAGTTTAGCCCGAAGCCTTGTTTCCTGGAGTGTGTTGATTGCATTCACAAAGCTGGCCACCTGGAAGTGTCCGTGGCCACTGCAAGCAAAATCACAATCATAAGATAGGTGGGTCAAGGCTGTTCCGTTCAGCTAAAAGTGAAGAGCCCCTTGAGCCTCTTTCAGAGGTCACTTTCAAGAGCGGAATGTTTTCAATCATCAGAGATCTGTTAGTCATTTCAGCCTCTTAGGTCATGGTTGAAGTGCCACTTAAGCGTTGGGTAGCTGGAGATAAAATTCTTCTGCGGACATGCTGCCCACCTAACAATGCCCCTAAAAGGATGGCAGCCTAAAAGCAGCTGCCCTTGGGATGTGTGAACCAATGATTTGTGGTGATGAAGCCTGCAAGCATAAATTCCAGCCCACATAAGGGGTGGCTTGGCCCCATCGCTTTTTCTTTCCCAACTTGTTCTCCCAGGGGGTTGTGGTTAGTTCCCCATTGAAAACTCCTATACTGATGTATATTTCAGCAATGCTGAAAGCAGTGCCCAATATTCGTAGGTAGGAACTATGAGAACTGCAACATTGAAAATATCCGCCGCTAATAAACTCCATAAGCGGCAACCTTTGGCATTCTGGAAAGGATCCTTGGGTGGGTTCACACATTTTATGGCCAGCCTGTTGAAAGTTCTAGATTGACGTTTCTGATTAGAGTTCAACTTAGCCACTTAGATCCTGGAAATGTAATTCTGCTGAGAGCTTTAGGAGATGAGAAATGTGCACTTTTTTGCTTTTTGCTTTCTGGAGGTTGCCCTTGCAACATACTAAAATGTTTGCAAGCTGATATTCACATGGATAGTTTGCACTCAGGATGCTCACTTAGCATTTATATAGGAAGTTTGGAGGGATTATCACTTTGCCACCTCTATCTCATTCATCCTGACAGTAATTCTGGGAAGTGGATTATTATTATTATTATTATTATTATTATTATTATTACATTTTACCAGTGTGGAACCAAGCCAGAGAGACTGCGACTTGCCCAAGCATCTAATTCCCCCTCTTTCTCCCCTACTCTGATCTTACTGAATCAACTAACGTTAGCTTGGGATGATACTAATGGAGGTATTTCATTTACAGCATTTAAATGTTTGTGCTCCATGCTGAACAGCAACAAAGAGTCTAGTCGAGTTCTGAGGCAAAGTAGTGCAGATTCTGTGCCAAGAAATGCTGGTTTCTGTGATACGATAGCTAGGGCAAAGTAAATGTACATATATTTGCTTTATCAATCCCTCTGTTTCTGATGTTCAGGCTGAGTGCAGTTGCTTAAGTAGACAAAATGGCACCACCCATGCCCAAATGGAAGTCCAAAAACATCTGCAGGGCACCATGGTGGGGAAATATAAAATGCTAAGTGGGAGGGGAGAGTTGAAAGGTGCATGGAATGACAGTTGGGGTGTTGGTGGAAATGTGGTTGGTTGAGAGTTGGAAGAGGGTGGAGGTAGAGGGAATTAACTGGGTTGGAATGGGTTAAGGAGATCTTTTGTTCTAATCATATTTATCACAGTCTTCAGTTTACTGCAAATTTCCTTTGATTGTTCCTCACTCAGTTTTAACAGCACTCTGACTGTTGTTAACCCACAGTAATTGTCAGTGAAACTAATGCTTAAAGGGTTTGAACACCTATACCTACAACTACCAGTGTTGTTAGCACAGTAAGGCTATTACAGACCAATAGTTAAACTATCACGAAATAAGCACTACTAAAACTAGTAAGAGATTACTGTTACAAACCATTGTTAACTGTAATGCTGATCTGTTTTTGCTGTACTATATGAACCCCGTTGTGATGATCTCATTAGTTGACAGGGCTGGCCCAAGAGGCAAAGTAAAAGATGGCACTTCCCTTCATTCCATGTACAGAAGCCATCCAGACTGGCTGTTGAATCTTACTTCAACACTGGTGATGGGACAGCATCCTGCACTGCACCTGAGGATAGCAGGCTAGCCTAGGAAGTGCAGGGAGGGCCACATGGCACACACAGCTTTGTCCGCTCCCCACCCCTTAGCAACTGCTGCATGAGGCAGCTGCCTCACTCTGCCTAATGGTAGGGCTGGCCCTGTTGGTTGAACAATTAAAAAATACTGTTCTACCTGCAATTAAAAACAAGGATTCAACTGACCATTCCCCACCATTTTCACTTGCTAAAGGTACCCTTTGGAACTTGTCATCCTATGAGCCCCTCAAAATGGTGATCATTAACCATGGTCTTCAGACGCTGACCAACGAAGTGATCATCCCCCATTCTGGTTGGGAGAATGAGCCAAATGAAGACTCGAAGCCTCGAGATGCCGAGTGGACAACTGTCTTCAAGAACACATCAGGATGTCTGAGGTGAGACTGGAGTGGAGTGTTCACAACATTTTTGTGTTTGCTGAAGAAAGAGGGTAGATGGAACTGCAGGGAATTCATGGTGGTGCACACAATCCATATTGTATACTCCCAAATCCCATTTTTGGTATGCACACACAGAAATGCATGACCCCTGGTACTACATGAGATTTCCACTATATGCATCCAAACATTTGCCTGTATTTTGAACAAGTACCTCATAAATGTCTTATCTTCCATTTACAGTGTGATCAACTGTTATGTATTAATGTAAAAGAGAAACAGTGGCCTGCACTGCCTTGGCTTACTAAGGTGAGATACACATGAGCCTTCTGCCTGCACACACCGCCTCTTCCCTCCTTTCTTTTGGGTGCACCATGATTGAAGACTTCTTGGGCTAATTAACCATAGTTTCCCATTATGTCTGAACTGGGAAACTATAGCTAGAAGGTTCAGAACAAACCATGATCTGAAACCATGGTTTGAAGTTAGTTACAGATCATAGTTTGTTCTAAACCTGGTAACCATCATTTCCTGGCATGGACATAACTCAGGAAGTTTTCAGTTGTATGTAGCACACCAAGAAGGGGAAAAGGCTCAAGGGTTGGACATACTTAGCTTAATAAGCCAAGATATATTATGCTGCCTCCATCGCGTCTGCAGAGTGCTGTTCCAGGAGGCTGTTCCAAGTGGTCCGGAGCCTGGTCAGTCCTGTTACTCCGGAACCACTGGAGCATTCTAAGGCCTCCTGTGAGGCCTTGGCAAGGCACTTTGCAGATAAAATTGATCAGATTAGGTGTGTTACTCTGCACGCTGTGGATACAGTTAGCGAGCAAGAGGCGGCCTGTGGCAAACCGGTTTTGTGGGATCGGTTCCAGCTTCTTCCTCCTGATGAAGTGGACAAGGTGCTTTCATCTGTATGGCCGACCACCTGCTTACTTGATCCTTGCCCATCTTGGCTCATTATGGGCTGCAGAGAGAGACTGGGTGAGGGGATCAAGGCGGTGGTGAACACCTCCCTTGAGGAGGGAGTGATGCCATCAGCCCTCAAGGAGGCAGTGATAAGACCACTCTTAAAGAAGCCCTCCTTGGATCCTCAACTTCTGAACAACTTTCACCCAGTCTCAAATCTGCCATTTTTTGGCAAGGTGATTGAGCGGGTGGTGGCGGTGCAGTTGAAGGCACACTTGGAAGAAACTGATTATCTAGACCCATTTCAGACGGGCTTCAGGCCTGGGCATGGGACAGAAACGGCCTTGGTCGCCTTGGTAGATGATATGAGGAGGGCTCTGGATAGGGGTGAATGCTCCTTCCTTGTTCTCCTCGACCTCTCAGCGGCTTTCGATACCATTGACCACGGTATCCTCCTGGACCGCCTGGAGGGGTTGGGCACTGGGGACACCGTATTGCGGTGGTTCCGGTCCTTTCTCTCCGGCAGGTACCAGAGGGTAGCACTGGGAGAGGAGGTGTTGGACCCGTGGCCACTTACTTGTGGGGTGCCACTGGGTTCCATCCTCTCCCCGATGCTATTTAACATCTATGTGAAGCCTCTGGGGGCTATCATCAGGAGGTTTGGGGTGTGGTGTCATCAGTATGCGGATGACACGCAGCTCTACCTCTCGTTCAAATCTTCACCAAGGTTGGCCATAGAATCCCTGTCCAAATGTCTGGAGACAGTGAGTGGCTGGATGGGGAGGAATAGGCTGAAGCTGAACCCTGACAAGACCGAGGTACTTTTGGTGGGACACAAGAGGAGGCTGGGGGATGTTGACCTGGTGTTGAATGGGGTACGGTTACCCGTGAAAGACCAGGTCCGCAGCCTGGGGGTCATTTTGGACTCCCAGCTGTTTATGGAGGCTCAGGTGTCAGCTGTGAGCTGGACAGCGCTGTATCAACTCCATCTGATACGGCGGCTGCGCCCCTTCCTTCCTGACCATCTGCTCCCATCGGTAGTACATGCCCTGGTCTCCTCTCGTTTAGACTACTGTAATGCGCTCTATGTGGGGTTACCCTTGAAGACGGTTCAGAAACTGCAACTGGTACAGAACGCGGCGGCTCGCCTGATTAAAGGCAGCCGCCGGCGAGATCACATCACTCCAGTGCTGAAGGAGTTGCACTGGTTACCAGTTGTTTTCTGGGCCAAATTCAAGGTGTTGGTTTTGACCTTTAAAACCCTATATGGTTCCGGCCCAGCCTATCTTAAGGAGCGCCTCCAGCAGCACCAGACAGGCCGCTTAACAAGATCAGCCTCGGATGGCCTTCTGTCTGTCCCATCAGCCAGGACAGCTAGACTGGTGGGGACGAGGGAGAGGGCCTTTTCTGTGGTGGCCCCCACTCTGTGGAACTCCCTCCCTAGGGAACTCCGTCATGCCCCCTCTTTAATGAGCTTCCGTCGTGCATTAAAAACGTGGTTGTTCAGGCAGGCATTTGGGGTGGGTTAGGGTATTTTAGGAAATGTTTTTATTGTAGAATTTTATTGTTTTAAACTGTTTTATTGTATGTTGTACATCGCCCAGAGTGGCTGGGTGACCAGCCAGATGGGCGATTAATAAATTTAATAATAAATAAATAAATAAATAAAATATATTATGTCCAAACCAGGCCAGTCTAAACTTACAGGTTATTGGTATCTGAAAGTTTTATATATTGCTGAAATAGATTAATAGATAAAATTCATAGAATAGAAGGTACCAGACAGACAACAAACATACCAGACAGACAACAAACGTACTAGGTGAATTTTGTTGTGTATTTTAATTCACATTATAGTCACATACAGTTTGAGGAATATTTGATTTTGTACCCTTATTCTGATCTTTTCTGTATTCCTTTCTTTGTTTCTGATTACATGTTCTGTAATTAAAAATCGAGACCCACATTATTGGTATCTAACCCTGATTCTGTTCTTTGTATATACCAGTACACCATCTGCAAAAGCTGGGTTTCCCAGAACTATAGACATATTTTCTTGTACTGGTGGTTGGGAGAGAGCAGAAGTTCTTACTAGGTCCTTTGAAAATTCATGCAATTTCCCCCCCTGCTCAGGACACACGTGCTTGCAAGCCTTTGATCAAAGGCGCTTGCTCTTCCGAGCACCTCTTTTTGATTACTTGTGATATCCCTATTTGTCTTTTTCTCTGTTTCTCTCAAATCTTCACCTTCTTTGGCCTCCGAGTGACATATTTTGTGAATCGCACCTCCCCTAATGATACAGATCACTTACTGAGCTGTTGAATTTAAGCTTGCATTTCCCGTTTTGCTCTTCCTATTTATTTTAGTTACCCTTCCGCTGAAAACTATAATAAAGATATTTTTTAAAAAAGTTTTCATAGCCACAAGGAGAGAGACTAGGAGAAAGTACTTGCTAAATTCATGTTCTCTAGGTTCCCGTGTTGTTTGTAGTGATGCTGCCAAAACTCATAATTAGTCAAGCCTGTAAGCTGAATCTAGTAGGTTCGTCATTCTTGAATGTATAACAAGCCCTGACTTTGATCTACTTTACTTTAATACTTTCGGAATTCAAACTGAGTTTGACAATGAGTTAGTTTAAATTCTCTGCATTGCATCGAAATCTTGTAATACTGGATCTTGTAACTCCCATCCGAGTGTAAAAGATTGGATCCACAGCTCAATAAACAAATGATAAATTATGATGCTATCAGTTCATCCTTCACTAGTTATATATGGCTGAGGACATGCTCACAACATGCTACTATTGGCCCAGTTAGGAACTCACACTAAACCATAGTTTAGTGTGATGAGAATTAACCTAGGTGAGTCTTTGGCTCACATGCTGTCCCTTCTTTCTCTTCTTCTGGTGTAGCCACAAGAAGCTTAGTTCAGAAGCTTCCATTTTTTTATTCATTTCAGCTTGTTTTGTTGTCCAAACCTGACAAACCATGGTTAACATTAACTGTGGTTTATTTGAAACAAGCCAACTTTATACTGTGGTTTCTGAAGCTGGCTTGTTTCAACAAATAATAGTTAGGATTAACCACAGCTTAAGTTTCAGACATAATGTTAAGCCAGGGGTGGGCAGAAAGTAGATCTCCAGATGTTTTGGACTTCAACTCCCAAACACCCCTGCCTGCATGGTCAGTGGTCAGGAATGTTGGGAGTTGAAGTCTAAAACATCTGGAGATCTACTTTCTGCTCATCCCTCCCTGTGTTAAGCTTTAGTTAATTGAAATTGGAAGCAAAAATGTCTAAACTACTCCTTGTGGCTGCACCAGAGGAGGGTGGGGAGAGAGGGGGGCATGCAAGCCCAAGACTCACCTAGTCTCATTGCCATTACACTAAACTATGGTTTAGTGTGACGTCCCAACACAAGCATTATGCACAACAGCATAACTGCATGCCCTCCACTCATGCAGGCATTCCCTGTCATAGTGTGAAAATATGTTGTGATTGCTTCTGACTTGCGGCTCTAAATCCTTTCCACATTACAGGATTTTTTTTCTTTGCAGCAAGGAGTTGCAGGATCAGCCCCCTGAGCAAAAAAATTGGAAATACCAGAAGCAGACTTAAGACTATTAACCTTCTCAAGTACAGGTAGGTAACTTGATGCCCTCCAGATGTTTTGGACTTCAACTCCCCTAAGCCCCACAGTATGGCCAATGGTGAAACATCTGGAGGGCACCAGGCTGCCTAACCCTATTCCAGCAGAAAGCTCATACAGATGTGGGAAAGATGTCTCATAACTGTCTGGAAGCAGAGATGAGTGATTCTGTCTATTTTCAGTCTGTGTCACCCATAATTCCATTACAGTATTTGAGGGTGTTTTTTTTAAACCCTTCCTCTATGTATTTTCTCATGAAACGTGCATTTAAATGCAAATTTTCTCACGAAATATGCATTCAGGTGCGTATTTTGATCTGTTTCAATGGCCAAGAATTACAGCACAAGAATCAGATCAGTGCAAAATCTAGTGGAGAGCTATGTCTGTTTCTTTATTACTTTTAACATTCCTATTCTGCCTTTCAGCATAGCTTCCAGGGCGGTTTACAAAAACAAAATAAAATACAAACAAAACTATATATTCATCAATACACATTCAAAAACATTGGGAAATGAAAGCATCTTTGCCTGTTGCCAAAAAAGACAACCACGTAGTGGCAGGTGAGAAGACCGGCCGCTGCAGCTGCTGCCGCCGCCGCCATTTCCATTAAAACAAAAACAAAAAAACGTGATAGGCTACGTAAAGATTTACGTAGCCTATCACGGCTAGATTTTTAAAAAACACCATGATAGGCTACGTAAACATTTACGTAGCCTATCATGATGTTTTTTAAAAATCTAGCCGTGATAGAAAAAATCTATCACGGCTGACTGCAGGGACGCAAACGGCGGCAGCTACGGCTGCCGCCATTTGCGTAGCCGGCCGGCCAGGAATTGGGGGGGTGAGGGACGGAGCGTCCTCCCCTCCAGCCAGAATTTTGGGGGGAGGGACGGAGCACCTCCCCCCCACCGCGAATGTCACCCTTCGAAAAGGTAAGTGACTTTCGTACATCCCTAGTTGGAGTACACCTGACATCAATCCAGGATCTACAAACCTAGAAGCTTCTTTAAATGGCATGCAACTCCAGCTACCCACCTCTCAAGGGAGCCACTGCTCTCACCTCCAAAAGTGTCTCAGTTTCTACCTCCCACCTGGTAAAGACACCAAGGCATCCATCTAGACTTAACAGAGTAGCGATGGAGTGCAAGGCTCCCAGCCCTTTTAAACATCTCTACGCAACCAAGTTTTCTCATGGGGATTTAGCAGTGATTGTCTTTGCTTTTTCTAACCTGAAGGTCTTGACTCCTGTAATGCCTTTAAAGTGTTCTCTGGTGCTTTGGGCCGGCAGAGATAACTTGCACTGGTGGCATAAATGTCCTATTTTCAGCATCATGCTGGCGCAGGTTGGCCCTTCCCGAATGGGCAAGTTGCTAGATGCAGCAAGTCTTGGAAATGCACTGCAAGAGATTTAGAGCTCGTGCATCCGTGATATCCTGTGCTGTTGCGCACATATCATTTCACAGCAAATAAATGTTAGCTTGGAGACTGCTTAGAGGCTTGCTGGTACCTAGAGGGGTGAATTATGCAGCTGTTCCTTCTTATTTATATTTTTTAATTTATTGCATTTATACCCCGCCTTTTTCCCTCTTGCAAGGAACCCAAGGCAGCTTACATTATCCTCCTCCTCTCCATTTTATCCTCACAACAGCAACCCTGTGAGGTGGGTTGGGCTGAGAGTCTGTGACTGGCCTAGAGTCATCCAGTGAGCTTCCATGGCCGAGTGGGGACTGGAACCCGGATCTCCCAGCTCTTAGTCCAACACTCAAAGAAGTGTGAAATACAGCAGCCCGAAACCAGCAGCATCTTGCATGTGTTGATGCCATGTTTTTGAATGGGTGGAGAATGGATTCCCTGTTCACTTCCCTTATGAAAACATCCCCCATTATGGGCCTGGCGCTCTCACTCATTGAGTTGGATGGGTAGCCCTTGGTCCTGTCCTGTGGAAGCTTGAGTTGCACTTCAGAGCTTCCACCAGCCTGAATGTGTCCACAAGCTCCGAGCTTCTTGGAATGAACTGAATTTGTGACAGAGGAAGGCTTGGGGGCTGCTTGGATTTCTGCAGTTTTAAGCCAGCCCTGTAACCCTGATTCAGACTGAACTCTGTGCAGCAGGCATCTTGAATCCAGTCAGTCAAATGAGTCAATCAATCAATCAATCAATCAAAGATTTATTATAGTCATGGGCCAGTATAAATACAGCCAAACTACCAATTTAATACATAAAATCAGCATTTCCCCCTTTTATTTTCATGGCATTTACCCTCTCCCCAGTTTTTTCCCCCACAGAAACCTCAATCTGATATCTGTTGTTGACAGAAACAAAACATCCAGCTGGCCCATTCAAAATCCAACAAGAATCAAATTTATTTGTAGGGCTGTCGCTCAAGTTAAAAGAAATCCTAGGTGAGTGATTCATTAATCAAATACACCTGCATACATCTTCATAAACAGAAAAAAAACACTCTCTTTGCTTTTAGATAATGCATACACATGTCACAGCAGGCCCCATCTTAGAAAAGGTATCCTCCATTTTGTAAGTAATATTCTAAATCAGTGTTGGGTAACCTGCATCCCTCCAGTTGTTGTTGGACTCCAGTTCCCTTCAGCCCTAGGTAGCATGGCCATTGGTCAGGGATTTGTCAAGAACAAATCCTGCCAGACTAATCTGATCTCATTTTTTGATCAAGTAACCTCCCTTTTGGACTGTGAGCATGCTGTGGATATAATATGCCTCTCCTTCAGCAAAGCTTTCGACAAAGTGCCCCATGATATCCTGATTAGCAAACTAGCTCAAATTGGGCTAGATGAAACAACGATCCGGTGGATCCACAGTTGGCTAGAGAATCGGACTCAAAGACTGCTTATCAATGGGATCTTCTCAAACTGGGGAGAGGTAACGAGTGGGGTACCACAGGGCTCAGTCCTGGGTCCAGTGCTCTTCAACATTTTTATTAATGACTTGGAGGAGGTGGTGCAGGGAATGCTGATCAAATTTGCAGATGACACAAAAGTGGGTGGTATAGCTAATACCCCGGAAGACAGAAACAAAATTCAAAGTGATCTTGATAGGCTGGAGCGCTGGGCAGAAAACAACAGAATGACATTTAATAGGGATAAATGCCAAATCCAGCACCTAGGAAAAAAAGACACCAAATGCACAGTTACAAGATAGGGAATACTTGGCTCAACAATACTACCAGCGAGAAGGATCTTGGAATTGTTGTCGATCACAAGCTGAACATGAGCCAACACTGTGATGTGGCTGCAAAAAAGTCAAATGCTATTTTGGGCTGCATTAATAGAAGTATAGCTTCCAAATCACGTGAAGTACTCATTCCCCTCTATTCAGCACTGGTTAGGCCTCAACTTGAGTACTGTGTCCAGTTCTGGGCACCAGACTTTAAGAAGGATGCAGACAAGCTGGAGAGGGTTCAGAGGAGGGCAACGAAGATGACCAGGGGCCTGGAAACAAAGGAAACAAAGCCCTTTGAGGAGAGACTGAAAAGAACTGGGCATGTTTAGCCTTGAGAAGAGAAGAGTGAGGGCAGATAGGATAGCGCTCTTCAAGTACTTGAGTTGAAAGATTGTCACAGAGAGGAAGGCCAGGATCTCTTCTTGATCATCCCAGACTGCAGGACACGGAATCATGGGCTCAAGTTATAGGAAGCCAGATTCCAGCTGAACATCAGGAAAAACCTCCTGAGTGTCAGAGCAATACGACAATGGAACCAATTCCCTAGGGCGGTGGTGGGCTCTCCCACACTGGAGGCATTCAAGACGAGGCTGGACAGCCATCTGTCAGGGATGCTCTGACTTGGATTCCTGCACTGAGCAGGCGGTTGGACTCAATGGTCTTATAGACCTTTTCCAACCCTACTATTCTATGATTCTATGATGGGAGTTGTAGTCCAGCAATATTTGACAGGCCACGGATTCCTCAATCTTCTTCTAAGTAATTCACAGGATTTTGTTTTGCTTTTAGCCTTACCAAAAGATGTTTTTAATCAATGTAACCAATGAATTGATTTGACATACTTCAGCCCTGGTTATTTGTCCAATTTATTTCCCAGCTAGGGGAAAGAAGATTGGTGAAGAATTCCTAACATTGCCCAATGTGGAATTACACTGATTGATCTTGTGTTCTTTCACAATGCCCTGCCTCAAGACATAGAGAGCATTCTCAATGCAGATCTTTTGTGCTGGTGTGGGGTGAGAGCACATTGGTAGCAGAAGATTCTATTCAAGTCAATAGACAATCACAGAGTCATTTGTTCTGAAACAGGGTTTTCTTTTCAAGTGTTCAAGGTGGGAGGTACTCGAGGTTATCTCATTGTATCCTCACAACAGCCCTGTAAGGTAGGTTAGGGTAGGAGAGAGTGATTGATCCAAAGAGTTGCAGAAAATTTCATGGTTGAGTAGGAATTTAAACCCAGGTCTGCCCAGTCCAACTTTTTTTCTGTATATCAAGAGCCACTGGGGCCAGAACTAGCACGCTCCGGATCTTGTGTGCTGCTGCCCTGTGTGGTGAGCCACCAGAGGTGCAGCTTGGAGCAATTTCCTGGGCAGTGAAGTGTTCTCTGGATTAACCTCGCTAGGGATGGGAGAACCAGGGATGCTCAAGCTTGCCAAAGCTCAGTTTGCCTCGCTCCTGTTTTTGTTTGCTACCAGGTTTTCTTTGTGTTCAAACAAGAAAAGTGTGCATTTCTGTGTACTGTTTTTAAAAGTGTGCTGTCTGTCTGTCTGTCTGTCTGTCTGTCTGTCTATCTATCTATCTATCTATCTATCTTTCAGGGGAGGCTGGTGGCTCCAGTTTCAGTGGGGCAGTGACTCCATTCTGGGTTTTAGTTAGAGCCAGCCAGAAGGCTAAAGCCTAAAGGAGCTATCCAAGGTGCTGAACCCTATCCCCCAAATGGGTCCAGCACTTGGATAGCTCCTTTAGCCTTTTGGCTGGTTCTAACTAAAACCCAGAATGGACTCGCTGACTCACCGAACCTGGGCTACCAGCCTCTGCTGATATATATATAGAGAGAGGGAGATATACACACGAGAGAGAGAGATTTAAAATGTACATTTAAAGCATGCGTTCTTCAAAAAATCTCACCTTTTTCAAACGAGATCGCAAGCTCAGAGATGTGCAAGCTTTTTTCAAAAGACATTCTCATGTTTGCATTCAGCGTTGTAAACAAGAAGCATTCTGATGATTTGCGAACTGAAATAAAGTCCTCGTACATTCCTAGACCTTGGCCGACCTGGATGCCGGTTGGGCCCTCCTAGACAGGAAGGGCCGTACATACAAATGTACATACGAATGTCAGAAGGGGCCTACTGGATCAGGCCAAAGGTCTATCTAATCCAGCATCCTGTTTCCCACAGCAGCCAACAAGATATAGTGAGGAACTCTGAGAGCACCGGCAAGTTTCGCCACCCCCTGCCCTTGAGACTTCCCCCTACTGCCCAAGACATTTTGCTCCCTGAGGCAAAGAACAAAATCCCACCTCAACCACCACTCCACATACAGAAGCCAACTGGACTGGCAGCTGGATCTTTCCTCAACACTGGTGGCAAGACTTGGTCCTCCACTGCACCGGAAGGCTGCAGGCTAGCCTAGGGGGCGCAGGGTACATTGCATGCCAGCTGCTTCACTCCACCCACCCCACCTGAAATGTGAAAGTGGAGACACGGTTGCACTCGCTTCTTTTGCCACCACCCTTCCCTCAAATTTGGGCTGAACGTTCAGGTTTCCAAAAGTTTGGCCTAGAGCTAAAATGGGAGGGGGGCACATAGAACCATAGAATCATAGAATAGTAGGGTTGGAAGGGGCCTACAAGGCCATCGAGTCCAACCCCCCTGCTCAATGCAGGAATCCAAGTCAGAGCATCCCCGACAGATGGCTGTCCAGCCTCATCTTGAACGCCTCCAGTGTGGGAGAGCCCACCACCTCCCTAGGTCATGGGTTCCATTGTCGTATTGCTCTAAAAGTCAGGAAGTTTCTCCTGATGTTCAGCCAGAAATTGCATGACGACAGCAATATTTTCCTTTTGCCTGCTGTGCAATGGGGGGACTCGGGCTCTAGTGATATTTTGCCCTGCTGGAAATCCCCACAGATGAACAATGATGGTGGTGTTTCTGGAGGATTTCTTTGAGCAGCCTATAAGAACTGGGAGAGCTATAATGTTGATGTTCAGGCTTGTAAGCTTTAGCCTACAATAGGTAAATTGTGTTCTTTTGGTGCCTTTTTTCTTTCTTTCTTTTTCTCCTGTGCTTTTGAGTCATTCAGCCTTTATGACAAGGGCTGATAGTTCATACAAAGCTAATAAAAGGAGCTGTGTTATACCTTGTTGAGCACCGGAGTGTACTTAGTCCCATTTCCACTGATTAATATGTGCCTCCAGAATGTTTTTTGTTCATTTCCATTCTTTGGGCTTGCGGTCTCCAAATTGTGCCTTGCTGGTCCCCTGAGAGTAACTTTATAAATGCAGGAAGTAATGAAAAGTGGTCTGAAAGGCCCCGTTACTGAAATTATTGCCAGTCCCATAAGAGAGACTTCTGAGTCAGATCCAGACATGGTGATTTTTCTTTACATGCGCCTCCTTGCTGGACAAGAGGATATTGGATGTGGTGGAGCTAAAAGGATTAGGTGAATGCTACACTGGCTGCCAGTCCATTTCCAGGCCCGATTCAAAGTGCAGGGATTACCATTCAAAGCCCTTAATGGCTTGGAGCCAGGTTATCTGAAGGATCACCTCCTCCCACATGTGCCTGCCTGGACCCTAAGATCATCCTCAGAGGTCCTTCTCTGTGAGCCCCTGCCAAACGAAGTGATGCAGGTGGCCACCAGGAAGAGGGCCTTTTCTGCTGTGGCACCTGGCTGTGGAATGAGCTCCCCAGAGAGGTCCGCCTGGCACCTATGTTGTACTCCTTCCGGCGCCAGGTGAAGACCTTTTTATTCTCCCAGTATTTTAGCATTTTAGCTTCCTCGTCTTTTAGTTCTGGGGTGCTTTAAATCTGTATTTTAAATCTCTGCATTGCTGCTAGGTTTTATTCTGGTTGCGCTCTCACATTGTGGGTCTCAGCTTTCATATTTTATATTGTTTTATGCTGCACTGTGTGGTTTGAATTTTTGTGAATCTCCCAGAAAGCTTTGGCTATTGGGCAGTATACAAATGAAATGAAATGAAATGAAATGAAATGAAATGAAATGAATGAGCATTACATTCCCTGGCTACTGCAGACATTAAGTTGACCATTAATAGATTAGGGGAGCAATCCTGTGAGGATGGATGGTTGCCTCCGAAACTGGGGGTGACTGTCTATCCACTGCAGGGCGCGAGGAGTGGTGAGGAGTGCATCTCCTCCGTGCTCCCACTGCCCTGCTTTCATGACTAGACAGCCGATCTTTGCTGTCTAGCCATGGGACCTTGGATGGGTGGGGAGGCCAGACAGCACATAGGAGGTGTCATACCGGCACTTCTGACCTCCCTGCTCTGGCCTGCCCCCAGGAATGCCCTGTTTGCCCTGCTCCATGCTGGCCTTATGAGTGCGGAGTGCGGGGCTGATCCACGCTGTCTATGAGGCAGCGCAGGAGGGAGTGGAGGTCAGTTCTCCAGAGCGCGGCCTGTGAGGTCGGTTCCCGGGAATTGACCTATTCCTACGGCCATGTAGCCACTGACTAGCGGCCATAGGATTGCACCCCAGGTTAAAGTAAATTGCAAGATTTCTAAACACTCCCCCCTCCCATTAGGTGGAACCAGCACTGTTATGGTCAAAGCCAGACTTCCCCAACCTGGTACCCTCTGATACTACAACTCCAAGCATGGCTGGCTAGAGCATGCTGGGAGTTGCAGTCCAACACATTTGGAGGGCACCAGTTTGGGGAAGACTGATCTAAGCTCAGGACATCTCTTTGTGGCAAATTATCTTTCATTTCCTTTAATGAAGCTCCCCCCTTTCGTAAGGGGTTGGGTGGGAAATAGAGAGTTGGCTTCGGGAGACTCAGTTTTCTACAGCATCGCTGATGTGGGCACGTCAGGGCCTGCCGCAATTGCTGAGACGTCCAACTGGATGTGGACATCTAGGCTGAGAAACACAGTGTTGTTTTCAGGGAGGGAGAAGTAGCATCAAGTAACTTTGCTCTGTGCTGGGTGTGAGGCTGCAAGTCTATTCAGAACCTCATGCTGTTTCTTGAAGATGGGCAAGAAGCTTTGTGCTTGCCCTGAAAATGAACTGGGGCCCTTCATGTGGTCCATTCAAATGCTTGAAGACCTTGGGGAGGAGGGTGAGTGTTCAAAAGGATACTCCAACAGCCCAGTTCTCTCTGCTGTTCGCTACCCCATCCTTGTCCCAAATGGAAAGAAAGATAACTTTCAGGGTAGGGTATCAGATGGTGGAGGCGCCTTTCTTGAAGATGAAAGAACCCTGCTGGGTCCCTTATTCTTTGTAAAGTGGAGAACCTCCCAGCACAGTAGTGATATTGGCAGCATCTGTTTCTGTTGGGGTTCATGTGTGTTGCCTGCTGCCTCCACAGCCTACTACCTCCAGTGCTTGCTGGTTGCTACCTCCAGTGCTTGCTGGTTGCTACCTCCAGTGCTTGCTTGTTTCTACCTCCACTGCTTGCTGGTTGCTACCTCCAGTGCTTGCTTGTTTCTACCTCCACTGCTTGCTGGTTGCTACCTCCAGTGCTTGCTTGTTTCTACCTCCACTGCTTGCTGGTTGCTACCTCCACTGCTTGTTACCTCCACTGCTTGCTACCTCCACCGCTTGCTGGTTGCTACCTCCACTGCTTGCTACCTCCACTGCTTGCTGGTTGCTACCTCCACTGCTTGCTGGTTGCTACCTCCACTGCTTGCTACCTCCACTGCTTGCTGGTTGCTACCTCCACTGCTTGCCACCTCCACTGCTTGCTGGTTTCTACCTCCACTGCTTGCTACCTCCACTGCCTGCTGGTTGCTACCTCCACTGCTTGCTACCTCCACTGCTTGCTGGTTGCTACCTCCACTGCTTGCTGGTTTCTACCTCCACTGCTTGCTACTTCCACTGCTTGCTGGTTGCTACCTCCAGTGCTTGCTTGTTTCTACCTCCAGTGCTTGCTGGTTGCTACCTCCACTGCTTGCTGGTTGCTACCTCCACTGCTTGCTGGTTGGTATCTCCACCGCTTGCTGGTTTCTACCTCCAGTGCTTTCTGCCTCCACCGCTTGCTGGTTTCTACCTCCACTGCTTGCTACTTCCACTGCTTGCTGGTTGCTACCTCCAGTGCTTCCTGGTTGCTACCTCCACTGCTTGCTGGTTGCTACCTCCACTGCTTGCTGGTCACTACTTCCACTGCTTGCTGGTTGCTACCTCCACTGCTTGCTGGTCACTACTTCCACTGCTTGCTACCTCCACTGCTCGCTGGTTGCTAGCTCCAGTGCTTGCTTGTTTCTACCTCCACTGCTTGCTACCTCCAGTGCTTGCTGGTTTCTACCTCCACTGCTTGCTACTTCCACTGCTTGCTAGTTGCTACTTCCACTGCCTGCTACCTCCACTGCTAGCTGGTTGCTACCTCCTCTGCTTGCTACTTCCACTGCTTGCTGGTTGCTACCTGCACCGCTTGCGGATTGCTACCTCCACTGCTTGCTGATTTCTGCCCCCACTGCTAGCTACCTCCACTGCTTGCTGGTTGCTACCTCCATTGCTTGCTACCTCCAGTGCTTGCTACCTCCAGTGCTTGCTGGTTGCCACCTCCACTGCTTGCTACCTCCACCGCTTGCTGGTTGCCACCTCCACTGCTTGCCACCTCCACCGCTTGCTGGTTTCTACCTCCACTGCTTGCCACCTCCAGTGCTTGCTGGTTGCCACCTCCACTGCTTGCCACCTCCACCGCTTGCTGGTTTCTACCTCCACTGCTTGCCACCTCCAGTGCTTGCTGGTTGCCACCTCCACTGCTTGCCACCTCCACCGCTTGCTGGTTTCTACCTCCATTGCTTGCCACCTCCAGTGCTTGCTGGTTGCCACCTCCACTGCTTGCCACCTCCACCACTTGCTGGTTTCTACCTCCACTGCTTGCCACCTCCAGTGCTTGCTGGTTGCCACCTCCACTGCTTGCCACCTCCACCGCTTGCTGGTTTCTACCTCCACTGCTTGCCACCTCCACTGCTTGCTGGCTTCTGTCCCATCGAAAGTGAGTTCTTGGGAGAGAGGGATGAAGTAGCAGAAGGCTGGGAGTGCAGGCCCACTTTGATTCTGCTTGAAGGAAGTCAACTGCATGTCATATCTTGAAGCTCTTGCTCCCAGTAACTAAGTCTTAGCAGAACCATTTCAACCTTTCAGAGTGGGCAAAAAACTGCACGAAAGCCAGGAAACCCCCAAAGGGGGAAAGGGGGCAGAGCCAGGGTGGAGGCCTGAGGTTCTGCATGCCGGGTCTTGACTTCATGTCAAGATGGCAGGTGCAGAGTTGATGGAATTCCTGTGCTAGGTGCTTTGGGTTTGGGGTCACACCTGGGAGTCTGAGACAAAGAAGCTTTGGCTGCCCTCTTTTTTTGAAAACGTAACGCTTAGTTGTTACCCAGATCTATCTCTGGCCTTTGAAACACAGGGATTCCTCTGTCTGCTGATCATGTAATAAATGAACACCAATTTATAAATTGTAGTGGCAGAAGCTTCTGTAATCTCCACAGAAATGAAACAGACCTTTCAGGTCACGAAACATGCCATGGTGGAAATCCGTAATGTTTTGACTTGCACTGCAGAATGTATGCAGAACATGCTAATAACCTGTTGGGAATGACGTGGGTTAGTGAGCAAACAAACAACCCAGCATGGCTTTTTTTAAGGGTGGCTTATTATAACATGCAAAATGGCCCTCCAGTTCCTTCCTTCCCTCTATTTGAGCAAGCCACAGCTTGTCATTACATCAGCACCAAGAGAGCCTTAGTTTGCTTCTAACCTGGAGATGGAAACTATACTTCAAATGTGGGTTTTTAATCCCCAGTTTGGAGGCTGTGAAGGTTTGAGGCCTACAGAGGCAAGGAAAAGAAAAAGGCCAGGCTTAGAGGCCTGCAGTGTTTTTGTCCAGAGGGAGTATCCCTGAGAGGAGTAGTTTCATTTCCCCATTTAAGCCTCATTTCTTCAGGTTTTGGTTTTGAGGGAGGAAGGTATATAAAGAGAGCAAGAGAGCCAGTAAGAGCAGGGTTGAGGAGACCAGAGCCTGAAGAGAGAGCTAGAAGAAGCAGTGTGGAGAAGTTAGGGTAAAGTACAACTAGGGTAAAGGAACTTGCATTTTGCAACTTTTATTTTCTCTTAATGCCTTTTGTATCACTCAGCTCTATTGTATAACTACTGTTAGTATTGCTTTAATTTACCAGTAAACTGTTGTAGTTAAACCCTGTGTCTAAAGTGCCAGTCACCCCACATCTACAGCCTAAGCCCCATGTTATTGGAAAGGGGAAGATAAAAGAAGGAAGGTGGGACTCCTAAGGAGGCAAGAGATCCTTAAGGAGTTGCTCAGGTGATCCAGGTCATAAGGGGAACCCTGACAGAGGCTACCTGCGGCATGCTCAAACAAGGAAAGGAATTGGAAAGCAGGAGGCAAAGGGAACCTCGCAGGGGGGAGGGTTGTTACATCAGAACTGACCTTAAAGTAAGGGAAGCATCGGAGCTCAGAGGCAGAGCACATAATTTGCATGCAAAAGGTCCCAGGATCAATCCCTGGTGGCTCCAGGCAAGGCTGGGAGGGACTGAAACCTTGGAGAGTCACTGCCGGTCAGTGTAGACCGGGCTTTCCCAATTGATGGCCCCCAGATGTGGTTGGACTACAACTCCCATCAACCACATGTTGGGTGGGGATAATGGGGGTTGCAATTGAACAATAGGTGGGAGCCCTCAGATGGGAAAGGCTGATGTAGAGGGTACTGAGCTAGATGTCTGATGTGACATGGCTTCTGATGGGTGCCTGGGCACTTCTCCATTGGTAGTAAAACTGGATTCACCTGTCTGGGCTTTGGTCCCCCTTCCTACAAAATGGGAACTGTTTCTCCATCACCACGCACTCCAGCTGATGGACAACGAGCGATGTTCTTGGAGTGAGGATGTCAGATTATGAAATCTGTTGATGTTGAGGACAATGATTTGGTGAGATAAGTAAATGGCTCTGTCTGCTGTGCAGTACTAACTGTAACACCAGCATGGCCAGCACCAGCCGAGAATACATTTTGCAGCCATCTGTTTGAACGGCTTCTGCGTCAGGTTCCCTTTTTACTGTTGCTGTCATGGTAGCTAGACCCAAAAATCCAATCTTTGATGAATAGCACTAACTGCAAATTATAAAGCCTGTGCTGGCATTTCAAAAAAAAAATAAAATACATGTTTTGATTTGTTCTCATTTGAGGCCGGGCTTTCTCTTCTCCTTGATCACTCCCTGGTGCTCACTGGAGGGATATGAGCTCAAGGGTGTAAGCTGTGTTGATTTTATTAAATAGGGGAAGGAGGGCGGGGGGGAGAATAATAATTTTGATTGTCAAGTTTGTAGAAATATGTTATAAAGCAACTCAGATTCCAGCTTGGGTGGTTCACAGCACGTCTGTTTCACAATCACAGCTGCTTTCCTTTCGATTATTATTATTTTATTTTATTTTTCTGCAATCTTAATGAAATTTACCCAACAAGTCATTGAGTGCGGGCAGCGGGTGTCAAACTCCTCACAGCATTGTGCAAGTCAACCAAATATTACTTCTCGTTTTCACAGCTGCTGCTGCTGCTGCTGCTCCTTCTCCTTCTCCTTCTTCAATTTAGGGCTGCTAGAGCCTAAGGGCCAAACTACACGCTAGGTGAAATGCATTCACACATTTCTTTAGCTTTTTTTTTAAATTTTGATCACAGTCTTGGGAGGACCAGATGACTACTGGGACCCTGGTGAACAGGGGGTGGATTTGAACCCTTTCCCCTGCACTGTGGTCTGAACAAAAATAATTCTCCAAAAGATGCTGTTTGACCCAGAAGTTGCCATTAGCATTTCACTCCCAGGATAAATAGCTGCGTTTTTGCTTTGTGGGGAGAAATTGTGCACTGTAGTGTAGTTAATCCCCCCCAAATGTTCCACAATCCATCCCGATCACCCCCGGTCTGTGGCTGCTCCAGGCTCTGAAACCCCTTCCCAGTGGATGCCCAGCTAGTCCCATCTGTGATGACTTTCCTCTGGCAAGCACAAACATTTTTATTTAGAAAGGCCTTTAGACCATAATGTTGGGCCAATGTGTTGAACTTGGTTTAGACTGGTTGCTTTATTGATTTTATTGAGGTTTTACCTGCCTTGTTTTTATATTCGTTTGTTTGTTTGGGTTTTTGACTTCATATTTTATGTAATAAAATATGGGATGCTCAGAGAGCAGCAACGAGGGAGAGGGCCTTCTCAGTGGTGGCCCCCCACCTGTGGAACGAGCTCCCTGATGAGGCCCACTTGGTGCCAACATTATTGTTTTTTCGTCTCCAGGAAATAACTTCCTCTTTTCTCAGGCATTTGGTAGCACATGATGAGTTGTTAATCAGTCCTGAATCTGTCTTTGGTTACTACTGACTGTTCGGAGTTGTTTATAGTTATATGTTGTCTTTGTGTATATTCATAGAATCATAGAATAGTAGGGTTGGAAGTGGCCTGCAAAACCATCAAGTCCAACCCCCTACTCAGTGCAGGAAGCCTGATTCCCAGGCAGTCTCCCATCCAAGTACTAACCAGGGCTGACCCTGCTTAGCTGACGAAATCAGGCGCATTGTCTGTGTGTTTTATGTAAATAGCTTTTAAACTGTGTATAGTGTATTTTAATGTTTTAATCTTGGCAAACCACCCAGAGAGTTTTGGCTATGGGGCAGTATGTAATTATTTATTTATTTATTTATTTCTATACCGCCCAATAGCCGAAGCTCTCTGGGCGGTTCACAAAAATTAAAACCAAAAACAAAACACACAATAAAACAATTTAAAATATATAGAACATTAAAACCACAATATAACAATACAACCACAATAAAACCTAGCAGCAGTACAGGAGTTTAAAATACAGATTTAAAACAGCAAAGATAAAAATTTAGAAAGCTAAAATGCTAAAATGCCTGGGAAAATAAAAAGGTCTTCACCTGGCGCCGAAAGGAGTACAATGTAGGTGCCAGGCGAACCTCACTAGGGAGCTCATTTCAGAGCCGGGGTGCCACAACAGAAAAAGCCCTCCTCCTAGTAGCCACCCGCCTCACTTCCTTTGGCAGGGGCTCACGGAGAAGGGCCACTGATGTTGATCTTAAGGTCCGGGCAGGCACATATGGGAGGAGGCGATCCTTCAGGTAACCTGGCCCCAAGCCGTTAAGGGCTTTAAATGTTAACACCAGCACTTTGAATCGGGCCCGGAAATGGACTGGCAGCCAGTGCAGCTGGAAAAGTACTGGCGTAATATGAACTCGTAGGCCAGTCCCTGTTAACAATCTTGTTGCCCTATTTTGGACCAGCTGAAGTTTCCGGACCCTTTTCAAAGGCAGCCCCACGTATAACGCATTGCAGTAATCCAGACGAGAAGTTATCAGAGCACGGATAACTGTAGCAAGGCTATCTCTGTCCAGATAAGGGCGTAGTTGGTATACCAGCCTAAGCTGATAAAAAGTGCTCCGTGCCACTGAGTTCACCTGTGCCTCAAGTGACAGTTCTGGATCCAAGAGCACCCCCAAACTACGAACCTGATCCTTTAGGGGGAGTGCAACCCCCTCCAGAACAGGTTGAATATCACCTAGCCGGGCAGACGAACCACCCACTAACAGTACCTCCGTCTTGTCTGGATTGAGTTTCAGTTTATTAGCCCTCATCCAGTCCATTACCGTGCCCAGGAACTGGTTCAGAACAGCCACTGCCTCACCTGGTTTTGATGAGAAAGAGAGGTAGAGCTGGGTGTCATCCGCATATTGATGGCACCTCAGCCCACACCTCCGGATAACCTCCCCCAGCGGTTTCATGTAGATGTTAAACAGCATGGGGGATAAAATAGAGCCCTGTGGAACCCCATGGCACAATTGCCATGGCACAGAGCAATAATCCCCCAGCACCACCTTCTGGAATCGGCCATCCAAGTAGGAGCGGAACCACTGCAGTGCAGTGCCTCCAACTCTCATCCCAGACAACCTATCCAGAAGGATACCATGGTCGATGGTATCGAAAGCCGCTGAGAGGTCCAGGAGAATCAACAGGGTCATACTCCCCCTGTCCCTCTCCCGGCAGAGGTCATCCCACAGGGTGACCAAGGCAGTTTCCATTCCAAAACCAGGCCTGAAGCCCGATTGAAATGGATCTAGATAATCCGTTTCATTCAAGAGTGCCTGGAGCTGTCCTACAACCACCCGCTCAAGCACCTTGCCCAGGAAGGGGATGTTGGCCACTGGCCTATAAATGTTAACATCCTCTGGGTCCAGGTTAGGCTTTTTCAGGAGTGGTCTAATTACTGCCTCTTTTAAAGCGGCAGGCACCACTCCGTCTCTCAAGGAGGAATTTACAACCTCCTGGACCCAGCCAGACAACCCCTCCTTATTTGATTTAATAAGCCATGAAGGGCAAGGGTCAAGCACACAAGTGGTCGATCGGACTTGGCCAAGCACCTTGTCCGCATCCTCAGGCCTCAGTAACTGAAACTCATCCAATAAAACTGGACCAGACGGTGCTCTGAACGCCTCTACCAATGGAACTGCATTAATGGTGGTGTCCAATTCATGACGAATCTGAGCGACTTTATCCTCAAAGTGCCGCGCAAACTTGTCACAGCGTGCTACCGAGGGTTCCACCGTCTCTCTCCCTGGCCCAGAATGTAACAGGCCGCGAACCACTCGGAAAAGCTCCGCTGGACGACACTGAGAAGATGCAATGCTGGTGGAAAAGAACTGTCTCTTTGCCACCCTCACCGCCACAGAGTAGGCTCGATAGTGGGCTCTTACCTGTGTTCGGTCAGACTCAGCACGAGTTTTCCTCCACCTGCGTTCCAGCCGTCTCCCCTCTTGCTTCATTGCCCTCAGCTCAGGTGTATACCAAGGAGCTGGCCGGGCTCTGCTCAGAGGGAGAGGGCGCTTGGGCGCGATCGTGTCAACCGCCCGAGTCATCTCTGCATTCCACAGAGCGACCTGGGCTTCGACAGGAGCACCAGCCATACCAGCAGGAAAATCCCCCAGAGCCCTCTGGAATCCATCGGAATCCATTAATGTCCGGGGGCGGACCATTTTAATAGGTCCCCCACCCTTGCAGAGGGGAAAGGCCACCAGGAGTCTAAACCTCAGCAGGAAGTGATCTGACCATGACAAAGGGACAGATGTTAATTCCTCCACTTTCAGATCACCATCCACCTGCCCAGTCGAGAAAACCAGATCAAGCATGTGTCCTTTTATATGCGTTGGGCCGATGACATGTTGGGACAGCCCCATGGTTGTCATGGCGGCCATGAAGTCCTGAGCCGCCCCAGATACAGTGGCCTCGGCATGGAAGTTGAGATCCCCCAGGACCATCATCCTGGGGGTCCTCAACACCAAGTCTGAGACCACCTCCGTCAGCTCAGGCAGGCTGTCTGATGGGCAGTGGGATGGGCGGTACACCAACAGAATCCCTAATCTGTCCCGGGTACCCAACACAAGGTACAAACACTCAAGATCTGCACTCGAATGAGCAGGAAGCCTGGAGAGGGAGATTGAATTCCTATAGACCATGGCAACCCCCCCTCCCCAACCCTCAAGTCGGTGTTGGTGCTGCACCGAGTGCCCAGGAGGGCACAGCTGGGAGAGAGTGACCCCTCCCAGTTCCCCCACCCAGGTCTCAATAATACATGAATTGTATCACAGTAATACATGAATAATAAAGAATTAATACTAATACTGATTTCCTTTTTATTTATTTAATGGTATTTATGAATCGCTTACATTAATATACATTTCGAAGCGATGTACGAAACAGTATGGTATAAGATCATAATGAAATACTGTATAATAGTACTGTATGCAGAAGACAAGATTAACTTGCTGGGAATGCTTGTTGGGAAAAACTTGTGTTTTCAGTCGGTGCCAAAAACCTGGAAGGTTTGACGCCTCTCTAATTTGTAGTTGCTGTTTTACTGCTGTTTTCTTATATTTTTAGTGTATGTGTATTCTAGCCAGCTTGAGCACTGTTTGGTGGAAAGGCAGGATACCAATTTAAGTTAAGGAATAAGGGCACACTCCTATGCATGTTTAGACAGAAAAAAGTCCTACAACCCCCAGCATTCCGGGAGTTGCTGGGAGTTGTAGGCCTTTTTTCTGTCTAAACATGCATAGGATTGTGCCCTAAATATGTTTTAAAAACCAGATTAGTTAAATGTGATCACAGCTTTAACATAGGTTGTAGCTTGGCCTTACAATACCTAACTAACTCCCTTCCCCTTGATCCATCCCAAGTCTTTCCAGTTTAAGTAAGCATTCCTCTAAACCAGCCTTCCACTGGTGCCATCCAGATGTTGTTGGACTCCAATTCCCATCTGCCCTGGCCAATGTGGCCAATAGCCAGGCATGAGGGGAGTTGTCGTCAAATAACTTCTGGAAGGTGCCAGATTGGAGAAGGCTGATATAGGGTGTGTATGAATAACCATTACCAAGCGATAACTTATGGTCAGGCTCAAAGCTGAGTGGGAGAAGGGACCTGTTTGCTTGCACAAGGTCCCCAGTTCAGTCCTTGGCATATTGAGGATCTCAGGTAGCAGAGCTGAGAAAGAGTCGAGCCTAAGACCTCAGAGCACCATGGCTGGTCCAAGTGGATGGAGTATCTTCATGATCAGTGCTGAAGCAGAAGATGGGGATTGGGATGGGTGGGGTCGAACAAAGTTGGTTGAAATGGGGGAGCAATGCCTGCCTTGCCTATTCATCATGATTAATGGATAGCATTTCTCCAAAGAAAACTGTATGGGAATTAGAGCTTTCAGAATGAATTACTTTGTAAACTTTGTCTGCCTTCTCATCCTTCAGGCATGAAGCTGGCGTACGATAACAGTAGCATCATATATTCTCTTGCCTCCCTTGAAAAACCTCCCACTCATGCAGGGCAAGGCTTGTCTCAAAACTGGAGAAAGGGAGTGAATCAGTAAATCTTTCATTTTGAGAATGGGGCATGGCTAGATGAGCATCTCCCAATTCAGCTTGACTGAGAAGAGAGAAGGTGTGTGTGAGAGAGAGTGATTGTGAGTGTATGTGTGTGTGCAGGCTGCTTCTTCAGACTTTGCAAGAAGAAATCTTGGACTTATTATCCCGTTTGATGCAAAGCAGACCAGGGGCAAAGAAAGTATTTAGAATGCTGTGGGATTTATTTAAATAGCAGTAAAAATGAATCACAATCAGGCTGTATGGTCTGAAGGCACACAATGCAGCCATCTTGCTGAAGCTAAGCTGATCTGGGACTGGTCAGCACTTGGATGGGAGACCACCTAGGAACATCATGCACACCACCATAATTTCCATGGAAGAAAGGCAGGATATACCTATAAACAACAAACTCATTATGGTTCTTTATGTAACCAACATGGCACCATCCATCCACAAGAAGGAGGTATCAGCAGGCTGCAGGTCGATTTTTAAAATTAATGAATGCATACACCATTGCAGCTGAGGGCACCAGAGCCTTTTCTCTTAAAAATTGGCACAGGAGGCCAGAGAGCCATCTGGAAGACTCTCTTTTTTCTTTTGCAGCCACTTAACAGGATGCAGCCATGGTTTCTCCTCCCCTGATCCTCCTCTGGTCCTGTCATTTAAACTCTCTCACCCCTTGAGCCAAACACAACTCTCATTTTGCTAGGGACGGGCAAACTGGTGATGTTCAGGATCACCATTATCTCATTGCTCATCTTGTGCCAGATTCCTGTTTGCATTCATGTCCACCGATCGCTCTGCAAGAAACTTGCGCAAATTGAGCAGTAATCGAATGGGAGATTAGCACAAATCTCCTGAAATGTGCACAAATTTCATTTTTGCACAAATTTCTTCCATAGACTAAAACAGGGGTGGTTTAGTATACTGAGGAGATTTGTGGGAATTAGGAAATTTGCGCAAATCGAACTTGGAATCAGGAACAACTTCAGGAAAGGATCTTGGGAGGATGACTTTTTAACCTCTTATTGGAGTGCGCTTATACAGATGTCATTCCGCAGCGTTCATTTCCCATCTCAGGGTCTCCAGAAGTTAAATCTCACAGTGGGCAGCAGAAACATCATAACCTCATGCACATGACACCATTGCGCCATTCAGTGTGTGGCCTGCCAATTCATGCACTGCAGCTGTTGAGATATATTTTGCACTGCTGGTAACCTATTCAAGTGTATATGTATATTTCTTGAAGTGTAGAGCGGATGCTTCCTCTCTAGCATCCATTGTGGTTATGGACGCTAAGGAACCATGCAGTCGGGCAATGTGCCAGTTCACACACTGCAGCTGCAGCTATATTCGTATTCTAACTGGCAACTCTAAATTTCAGCATGCAGAGTATGCAGTCTTACCAGAGCTATGACCCTTCCCCTAGCAGAGGGTGGAGGGCACGGTAGTTTGTTTATTTCTCAGATTTATTACTTGCCCCATAGCTAACAGTTTGCGGGGTGATGTACAATAAAAACACAAATAAAATCCATGTATAAGAAACAGAAAGGGTATTATAAACAATCAATTAAAAGTAGCAATTGATTAAAAACAGCTGAGGCTAGAACAGGCATCACAAGAAGATCTAAAAGATATCAAAGGTAAGACTACTCAAAAATACAGCCAAGCAGCAGAAACAGAGGATTAAAAGGCCCGAAAGAATAAGAAGGTATTTCCGTGATGTGGAGGGTAGAGTCAAACAAAACTGGAGAACATCCAAACTACTGAATGGAATAAAGAGATTAATTTTGAGGATGTTGAAAAAATATGTCATTTTATTCCAAGAGCACAACACATTTTGGCCCTGAATAATATATATTGGCTTTCTTCACGGGTCAGTAAAAGTGTCAGCAGAGATCTCCGAAAAAGTCTCCAAGCTGAGATGAATTCAGAGATCTAGACTGCAGGCACTTTTGGAAATACTGTCCCCTAAAGAAGCCCCACATATATTGGCCCATATATATTATTCATAGCCGAAATGCATAGGACTGCTTCTTAGAATAAAACAACATAGATTTTCAGCATGTTGAGACTTCCTCTCTCTGTTCCATTTCCATGCTATGAAAAGATATAGTAAGTGCCAGGCAGACCGCCCTGGAGAGGGTATTCTGTAACTGTGGGGCTACTACTGAAAGGCCTGCTCCTGAGTAGCCACATGGAATATCTCGGCATGCATCAGCTAGAGTAGGCAGTGGTTTGTTCTCATTCTCATTCTCATTCTCTCTCTCTCTCTCTCTCTCTCTCTGGGCATTTCTACACCAACCTAAAATCCTGCATTTAAAACAGGGCTTTCTGCTTCCGTTTTAAATGCAGGATCACCACTGACTCCCTTTTCACATGCTTCCTCTCCCCCACTTCTCCCTGTATCTGAGTCTTCCCTTACCTTTCATTCATCTCGCTCCTCTTCTTGCTGCTTTTCCTCTTTTCACGGAGGAAACTGAAGCAAAACACAATGGGGTAATTTGATAGCTCATGATCTGTGATCTATTTAAAAATGGAACAAAGATGCAGGAGATGCCTTGGAGGTTCACAGCATCATGTAAAGAGCCTGCAAACATTCGTGAAGGAGCAATCTCAATTGCAGGATAAAAACTCTGTGTGATGAAGCCCTCTCTCTCTCTGCAACTATACCCACATTCCACCAGGCAACTCCATTTTTCTGCAGGTTCTGTTCTCATTGTGAGAAATACACATGGCCTCTCCAAGCAAGAGCAGCCTCTCCGAGCAGAATAATAATTCCAGAAGCTAATCAGGTGCCAGCAACTTGTTTGTTCTCTCCCAGCAGGCCACTGAACTGCTCGACATGACACGAGTGCGAAGTGAAGCTCTAGTAGAAAGGTCACCTTTAAGGTGACCTGCAAATACCTTGAGAGTTTGGGGGGGGGGTCTTTTTATTTTTAAGGAGCTGCATGCAGTGTTATGTCATGAATGATCTCAAATAGAAGAGCACAGAGAGGCAGCTGCAAGGCAGTTTAGCAAGACTGCAGAGCTAGCTCTTTATAGTCTTACAGAGTTTTCTTCTTTGGGGTGTGTGGAAAATCCATAGATTTGAAGGTGTGCAATGTGTTGTCTTTAATCTCCAGAAGGGTCTCTTTCATTCCCACCTCCTGCCCCTTCCTTCTGCCCAAGCATTTTGCCATCATCGTCTTGCTGTTGTCTAATATGCTTCAGGCCTGGCGCATCCGTTGGGCAAGTGGTACATTTGCCTTTTGTAACCTAAGTTGTAAGGCAGCTGGCCATACATACTTATCCACCAACCCAACTCTGTGTGTGTATATACATGTGTCAGTCAACACAACACTTCATGCATCCAATGAAGTGGACTGTAGTCCATGAAAGCTTATGCCACGATACGTCTGTTAGCCTTTAAGGTGCCACAAGGCTCTTTGTTAGTTTTGCTGCAACAGACTAACATGGTTGCTACCCCTCTGGAAATTAATCCTTATCCCTCTTTCAGTAATTGCTGGGTTAGGTTTGGAAGTAGTTGTCATAGCAGTAGGGATGGGAGCAGCATACATTCCAGCGGTCCTTATTTACTAGGGAAGGTTCCTATTTTACACCTCCCTGTCCCACAATAAATCACCGTCTTTATTTTTGCCTTTTTGTTTTGTTTTATTTTTAGTGTGAGCTGCTAGAGTAGTCATTATCTGGAGTTCATCTCCCCACTCTAGAAGTTATATCTTGGCATAGGGAGGCGATGCCCCATCTCTAGTGCCAATGCACTGTCTCTAGTGCCAGTGCATGCACGCGGCACCAATACTAGTGCATGACACCCAGGCGCTGTGCATTGCACAGCCTGATGATTCACATGCTGCTGAACTATCATTTGAATGGCTGATAATATCTCATCAAGCAAGTGTGTGTGTATTCCTAGTATACCGTTAACCAAAAGAACAAGCCTTCTCCAGATGTTTATATCAGTAGAGGATGGGCAGTTGTAAGGTAGATGAATACACATATAGGATGTGAAGTAGAGCCTTCTTCAGCAATGGGACCACAGGAACATAGGAAGCTGCCTTATACTGAGTTGGACCCTTGGTCCATCTAGCCCAGTATTGTCAACACTGACTGGCAGCGGCTCCCCAGGGTTTCAGGCAGGACTTTTCCCAGCCCAACCTGGAGATGCCAGGGATCAAACCTGGGACCTTCTGCATGCAAAGCAGGGGCTCTACTTCTGAGCTTTGGCCCTTCCCCGAAGTGGAATAAACTGGGGGAGGAGTATGAAAATGGATGTGTAACCAGCATGTCCTGGTATTCATCTGTGACATGTTGTGTGTGTGTGTGTGTGTGTGTGTGTGTTGGCGGGGAGGATTGGATTGAATATTGGTGGAGCAGCACTGCAGAGTTGAGGACAAGGGTGATGAAGAAATGGAGGGGGAATCCTGGAGACAACACTGGAGCAGATGGGCCACTGAGTGAGTGCTCCCACACACTGGTGATGCAGCCCAAGGTTGCAATCCTGTGCCTGGTTACAAGATGCTGTAGGGCCTAGAGGCCAAGTCCTACAAGGCTGAAGAAGTTGGGGATGTTTAGCATGGAGGAGAGACGATGAAGAAGAGATACGGTAGCCATCTTCAAATATTCAGAGGACTGTCAAATAGACGATGAAGCAAATCTGTTCTCTTTTGCTCCAGAGGATAAAACCTGAGCCCCAACAGATTCAAATTACAAGAAAGGGGATTTTGACTAAACATTAGGAAGAACTTCCTGATGGTATGAGCTGCTTGACAGTGGAACAAGCTGCCTCAGGAGGTGGAGGACTCTCGTTTGTTCAAGGTTTTTCAGCAGAGGCAGGATGGGCATCTGTCAGGGATGCTGTAGCAGTGGGGTTCTGCATTGGCAGGGGTTGGACTAGATGATCCCTGAGGACTTTTCAGACTCTGTGATTTTCCCCTGATTTTCCCTCTGTGATTTTCCCCATTGAATCGAGACAAATATGAAAAGAGACGTATAGGATTGCACTGTAAACTTGTTAGGCTTGTGCTCTCAGGATGATTGGCTTCCCTTCCAGTTCTTTAAAGGGAGTCTTACCTAACACCAGAGCCCCCTCTGCTGTTGGCTTGCACTCTCCTGCCTTCTCGCTGAGTCTCCCTCCTCTGCTTCCATTCCGCTTTGTTTCCAGGCTTCTGTTTCTGATCGCAGACACCTTCGTGCAGTCTGTTCTGTTTTTAGCCTCCCTGCTCCCTGAATGTCAGTAATCAGGCTACGTTGTTATTCAGCCAAAAGTGAAAATGTCCTGCCCTCTCTCTGCTTGAACAAAGGGACAAAGCCCCTACCCCCCGTTTAAATTGAGTTATGCCCAGAAGGTGGCATTTACCATGTGGGGGCTTTCACCATATCATGGAAATGCTCAAAATAAACTTCACACCATGCACAATGATGGGTCACCCTGACCAGGCTTCAAGTTGCAAAGTTTAATAAGAGTCTGGAGGATGCAGCGGGGGGTAGTATCCAGTGTTAGTTCTACACAGAGTAGACCCATTGAAATGACTGGGACTTACTTTAGTCATGACTAACTTAAGTTCATGGGGCTGCGGTGGCTTAGTGGTTAAGACGCTGAAGTGCAGACCGGAAGGTCGGCAGGACAGCAGTTCAAGACCCGAGTGCCGCGTGACCGAGTGAGTTCCCGTCTTCGGTCCCAGCTCCTGCCAACCTAGCAGTTCGAAAGCAAGAAATTGCAAGTAGATAAATAGGCACCGCTTTGGTGGGAAAGGTGACAGCATTCCGTGCACCTCGGTGTTCAGTCATGCCAGCCACATGACCACGGAAGCGTCTTCGGACAGCGCTGGCTCTTCGGCTTAGAAATGGAGATGAGCACCAAACCCTAGAGTCGGACACGACTGGTTGGGGACACCTTTACCTTTAACTTAAGTTCATTTCAGTGGGTCTACTCAGCGTGGGACTAATAGTGGATACTACCCGAGGATTTGAACAAATGCATCAGGAAAGCGGGCCCAGTGGGGCGAGGTTAATATAATCACATCAAGAATTCTCTAGGCAGTTTTCTTGACCTACCAACTCATTATGTTTCCTTCCATAAAATGGATGTAAAAAACAAGCATAGCTGTTTTAAAAAATGGATTTGCTCCACCCAAAGCATTTGAGTCATTTAGTTTGGGGGCAACAGTTTGTCCACGAAAAGGGTGGGTGGGGGTTTTGGCAAGGGGTTTGTGTGTACAAGTAAATAGCAGTTCTGACACATAGTCAAAATGGAGAAATTCTCTAAGTGATTCATAAATATAAATAAATAAAATATTGTTGTTGTTTTTAAAAAATAAGATCTGGTCAAATATTACACAGCCAAAAGAATTTATCTTGCTTATGCCCAGAAAATATTTACTTCTATTTACTTTCTTAGTACATTGGGCCAGATCCAAAGGTTCCCTTCCACCATTGGGAGGGATTTTTCTCTGATGGAGGAAGCTTCTTCCATCGGAGGAAGATAAACTTTGGATCTGACCATTAGGTTTAACTAATGGAGAGGGCAACCCCATGGCTGCTAGTCAGCAGCTAGAATGCCATAGGATAAGTAGGTTTCCAGGAACCGACCCCCCCCCTCCTGCACTGCCATTGCGTTATCTTTTGCAGAGATATCCCCACTGCATACATTATAAACATTTACCATCCTTGTTTTAACACAACCTTCCTCAGTTTTACCCCCAAACACCAGATGAGAAGATGAATCCTATAATTTAACATTTCATTTTACGTTGCCACACATGGCCACATTTACTGTTCAAAAATGCAACTGACCTTGATCAATATACAGGAAAATATTGCCGAATCATATATTTCTCTGTCTTCTCAGGCACATCTTATACAAGTTAACCCAGAGGTCCACAACCCTTTTTGGATCAGTGGGCACATTTGCCATTTTGAAAGAACACTGTGCTACTCTCACAAAATGGCTGCCACGGAGGGCATGGCCAGTCACAAAGAACTCATTTCCCAGAAGGCAAACTGGTGAGGCTAAAAGAAAAGTAACTTTTCCAAGGATGAATGGTCTGACTCCATAACACAAAACCCCACTTTCGAACTTAAATGAAGATGGCACTGGAGGGTGGCATTTTGCTTTGCAGCATGCTGGCCTCCCAGTTGTTGTTTTTTAAGTGTGATTTTTAAAAAATCATAAGAAATAAAATAAAAATCCGGAGGGGCAGGGAGCCTAGCAGGCGCCAAGAGAGGTGTCTGCGGGCACATGGATGCTCACAGGCACTACATTGCACAGCTCCAGATGGTGTGGGACTATAGCTCCCATCATCCCTAACCACTGACTACACCAGCTGGGGCTGATGGGAGCTGGAGTGGAACAACATCTGGAGGGCTACAGCTTCCCCACTCCGGCTTGAATCTTGAGGTTCGCATTTGGGTAAACTGTTCTGATCCTGGCTCGTTCACCCCGGCAAAGGACGTCCATGTTGCTTGAGGATTGCAGGTGATGGTGAGTCCTCTTCAGATATCCATGCATCCATCCCCAAAACAAGAGCAGGTTTCCAACATCTCTTCCATCTTCCTCCCTCTCCCTCCCTTCCCCAGCGCTAACATCACCTTCCCCCATCTGATGAGTTCCTCCAATGCTAGGAATTTACTTTTCTTTAACATTTACTCAGGGCTCCTCTGCTTTGTTTTCCTAAGGAAAGTAGATTTCGACAGCCGCTCAAATCTTCTTTGCATTATTCCTGCCTGCAGGTTGGCAAGGAGTTTGGGACTTGCAGAGCAAATAGAGGTCATTTGTTCTCTCCGGAAACATGTGCTGAGGGGGATGGAGGAAGGGGCTGAGGAGCGGATCTTTGGGGCTGAATCCAGGCAGAATATTCTGTAGTGATGGTGATGTGTTTGGTGCAAAAGTGGTGCCAGCAAGCAAGCTGGTGTAAACCAGTAAGACAGCATTCGACTTAAGTTGTTGATGAGCCGTGGTTCACTCGCCTTTGCCAAGACATTTTGCTGCCTGAGGCAGAGTAGCAAATACCACGTCACCCAGCTACCCATGTAAGGTGCACAGTATTTAAAGCCAGCCAAGTTATTTTGGTACATGAGGCAGAAAATCCCATAAGCGTCTCTCCCCACTCCTGGCAGTAGAAATACAGTACATACATACATATTTGCTGCCCTTTTGTGACACTCCAAATCTGCTGCCTGAGGCAACTGCCTCACTTTGCCTCATGGTAGGGCCAGTCCTGCCTCAGGTTTCCAGCCTGAGAAGCTGCTGCCAACCAGAGGAAGACAATATTAGCCTAGATGAAGGGTAGGCAGTTTATGGCCCTCCAGATGTTTTGGCCTGCATCTCCCATCAACCCTAGCAAGCATATCCAATGGTGAGGAATGATGGGAATTGTAGGCTAAAACATCTGAAGGGCCACAGGTTGCCCAGCCTTGATTTAGGAGGACTAAATGGTCTGACTTGGTATAAGGCGCCTCCACATTTATGGCCTGGATTCAGCCTTTGGGAGAGGCCAAATGTTTCAGCCTCCGTTTCCCTTCTTTACCATGAAAACAATAGTGATCTTTCCAACAACACTGGGGGCCTCTCTTGAGCCAGTAAACCTGTCTCTGCAGCAGCAGCTACAAAGTAATGTTCTATTTATTTCTTAAATTTGTATCCTGCCTTTCCATCAAATGGTGCTCAGGGCAGCTAAGATGAGCAAAATACAAAATAAACTATGAGAGATCTGTCAAAACATAAAAACAACTATGTAAAACAACGAGGTCCCTGGTGGTTCCACATGGACCTATGGCCTGGTTGGAGTCCACCAGGAAAAGATCCTTCAGTGTGGTGGCCCCCTTCCCATGGAACTCCTTGCCTTTAAAGGTCAGGCAGGCACCAACGTTGTGTTGCTTTCGGCGCCTCCTGAAGACCTTGTCATTTCCAGAGGCCTTCCTTGCATGATCTGCTGCAGTTTATTAAGTTTGGAATCTGTTTCTTTTAAAGTATTTTAATTGTTTCAGTATCTATTATTTTATCTGTTGTCCACTGCTCCAAAATCTTTGATGTGGGCTGGTATATAAATACTGTAAAAATAAATAAATAAATTATTAATAATCCATAAAACCGATTAAAAACAACAGGGAGTTGACCAAACTGCAACATGTACAGGGACCATAACAGTCAACTTATGAAGCCAAAGGCCTGTCTGAATAATAATGTCTTTGCCTGCTGAGGGAAGGTCATCACAGAATGGGGTTTAATGGGCCACCCTTGTCGAGGAGTTCCAGAGTTTGGGAGCAGCCCAAGAAGGCCCTCTTGAGTTCCCACCAAACCCACTTCAAATGTTCGCAGGAGAGAAAGAAGGGCCTCTCCTGAAGCTCTTAACATCTGGTCAGACTAATTGGAGAGGATATGGATCTTTCAGGGTTTGAACCAGCTTTTGGTTGTATGCAGATAGGTTTAGATACAGGGTGCAACAAGTATTGGAAGGAAGGAAGGAAGGAAGGAAGGAAGGAAGGAAGGAAGGAAGGAAGGAAGGAAAATAATTCTACTCTCCAAGTGGATTAGATTTTTTAAAAACGAATCTTCAGATGTCAGGGGGGGAGAAGGAAAGGGAATGGTGACGGGTGTGTGTGTTATGGATATCGTTATTATTATTGTTATGTCACTATTATCATCATCATCATCACATTTATATCCCACCCTTTTCCTCTCGCAAGGAACTCAAGGCGGCTCGCACGGTCCTCCCTCTTCCTCTCCATATCATCCTCACATCAACCCTGTGAGGTAGGCTAGGCTGAGAGTCAGTGACTGGCCCAAAGTCACCCAGTGAGCTTCATGGCTGAGTGGGCATCAGAACCTGGATCTCACAAGTCCCAGTCCAACATTCTAAGCACTACACCACATGGGCTCTCCTGACTGCCATATCCTGATCACCATCCAAATCACTGTTACTGAAAGCCCTTCTCAGGCTCACTCTGACTTCTGAACGGTCTGTTTCTAAATCCAGGCCACAGCCTTCTAGAATTGTTCCCCTCTTCTGTATAACCATGAGAACTAGAAACTTCCAATAAAATAAAGTATGCAAGCTTCCATGCGTGTGCGGTGAAATCATAGGAAGCCTTCATGATGCAAAATCCTCAGTTGGAGGTTTTGCAAATGACCATCAATTTATTTGGCTATGCTTTTGGGATTGTTTTTTTTTTCTTTTTTTTAATCCTGTTGTCCTTGTGCCATCTTTCTTTGCTAATCTTAAACAGAGGCATTTGCTGCATAATCCAAGGTGACACGGGATTGCAGGATGCTGGAAGAGATGCAAAAGTTTTCCAGTCTACTGAGGCGCTAAAGCTCTGTGCTCGGGACTCAAATCTTCTTTACACTAAGGGTGCGTGCACAGCTACTGGGACAGTCCAACCATTAAGGGCAAAGTAGGAAACTAAGAGGCCAACATTCCAGGGATGCCTGTTTTAGCGATGCAAATGTTGCAGGATGTATTTGTGTGGCAGAAGAGCCAGCACACTCTGTCACACATTTGTATGCACCCAGTTCAGGAGAAGAGCACCTCCTTTGCATGCAGAAGGTTCCAAGTTTAATCCCTGGCATTTCCAGTTGGAAGGATCACGTAGCAGCTGATGGGGTGGACTGTTCTCTGCATGAAAGCCTGAGGGCCATTGCCGGTCAGTGTCGACCGTACTAGGCTAAATGGACCAAGGGTTTGACCTGTTCTAAGGCAGCTTCCTGTGCTCTTAGGGGAGGGGCCACAGCTCAGAGGGAGAGCACATGGCAGGCAGAAGGTCCCATGTTCCGGTAACAGGAAATATTGTGCACACTGATACAAAGCTGGTGCGCTCCCCCTCCATGCAGACTAAGCATGTCGAGGCGACTGTGTGAACAGCCCTCCTGTGTGGCTGCATAATATGGAGCATAAATGCAAGAGGCAAAAGTTAATGCATGTGCATTTATCTGTTAGAAATCTGCAATAAGATTCCAGTTTGGTAATAGGTCTTTTTGCCTTCTTGACTCCAAAAGCATAGGTTTTGCCATCCAAATGAGGTTTTGCCCCCCAAATGAGGTTTTGCCCCCCACGCATGCGTTATTGTGTATATCCATATTTCTGTCCTGTTCTGTAGTCCCTTGAGGCTTGCAGGGGAAGCTGGTAGCATCCAATGGCACTCAGAACAAGGCAAGAAGAAAACAGGACTATGGACAGCTCCAAGTGGGACCTGCTGGCTGGAACTCTCCTACTAGGATGATAGGAGGATGTTGTCTCAGCAGGGAGCTAAAGCCAAGTGAAGCCTGCTGTAGGCTTAAAATGCATTTTACCTGATTTTGTAGCTTGAGACTTACACAATATAATATACTGGGGAGGTGGAGGTTCTGCTGGGGACTCGATCCCCAGAGGATGATGGCAAGTCTGTGTTTTCTGGCTGGGAGGGCCCTGAATAAGGCTCTGACTGCCCTACCCCGAAGGTGGTAGCCTGTGCCTCATTCCTATCAGAATCCTCTGCTGCACTGGAACATCCAGGGGCTGGAGGTAATGACAATTTCTGAGCCTGAGCAAATCTTGAAAAACAATAGCTACAGGATGAGCATTTCTGACCATGTCAGTTTTGTACCTAGGGATGGCATGGGTGCTCAACTGGGTCCAGGAGCCCACTGAATCCCCCACCCCATCCATGCCCCCAAACCTGTCTCTGCAAATGCCCACTGCCATGAGAGGCCAGGACTTACAGCATCCACCCAGTCTCCATGCGAGCCCTATTTTAGTGTAAGATGGGGACTCTGTGTTTTTTGTCAACCTACCGTTGCACACAATGGTGGCCATGAAGGGTCATTGCAGCCATATTAGAGGCCTCTAATACAGTTGGAATGGCCCTTCACAGCCATGGTTGTTTGCTGCAGTAGGTCTACGAAAATCCAGAGTCTCCATCTTGCTTTAAAATGGGGCTCACATGGAAATAGACACCCTGCACCACTGCTGAGCCCCCCCCCCACACACAGCCCCATTGGCTTGCCCCTCGCTGCTCACTGGGTCGGGTAAGTAGCAAGGGTTTGGCGGGCAAAGCACCGAGCAGGTGTGGGGGGTTCCAGCCATCCCTATATGTACCAACTTTTTCCAGAAACACTGACTTAAATATTCTCTGTACAAGGACTTTTTAAAAAGTATGGTTTCTGCTTAGACAGTCCCCTCTGGACAAAATCTGTTTGGTCCAGTTGACAGAGGGTAAGATGTGAACAGCAGTGTCTTGTTGCTGAGTTCTGCTAGCGGCCTGTCTGTGTGTCCTCCCTTGTCATCTGATCAGGACTGTAATACTAATGTTCACTAATCCAAGAAAATAAAAAACAGTATTGCCTCTGCCTTTCTGGAGCACTGATATCTGCAAAACGGATGCTATTACAAGTGTAGCAGCCTAAACGGTCTGCTTAAAATTCTGTCCTGAATAGGTGACAGGAAACTGGTGAGGCGGGAATTGTATTTGGGATGTAATCCGATCATTTCCCCATTAAAATTCTGCCAGGTTTCCTTTAAAGGAAGGGCGCTTCAGAATGAAGGAGAACTAAAACATAGAATAGAAGTTAAAAAAAAAAATACATGCTGCTCCAGGGGTTCATTTTCATTGCAATTGTGTTATCCTTCAAGCTTTAAATAAAAATGTCTCATTTTTATTAAAAGCTACTGGAAGGCGGAGCTCCAACAATTATTACGGCCATTGCTTCAAGGTGTCATCCAAGTATTTCGATTCCTAATTTCCATGATATAAAGGCTCGACTTTTCTAATTAATTGCTTAGCTATGCTTTTCCTCTTTGCACCTTCCACCTATTCAAAACTGCATCAGAGCCAGACTGCACTGGGGACAGACATAATGAGGGTGTCCAGTTGCCCTTTATTAATCAACAGCTTGCACTTTGTTATACTGTTGTGAGCTTGGCTGGCTTGATCGCTTTGAAGGAGCAGTTGAGAGCCTGACAAAAGAATGCTAATGCAACTCTCCCCTGAAGGTTATGACTTTGAAGCTGGTGTGTGTGTGTGTGTGTGTTAAGTTTAGGGAGGAAAGGCAAGTAAGGAGGGACATGAGTGAAGTTTATAAAATTATGCAGTGTGGAGAAAGTGCAGAAAGAGACTTTTTTCCCCTCCTTTCCTCATATCACTAGAACCCTCATCGCTACCAGGCCAGGTTCAAGGTTTGGGTACCAGCGTACAAAGCCCTAAACAACTTAGGACCAAGATACCTGGGAGAGCGCCTTCTCCCTTTCCAACCTGCCCGGTCACTGAGGTCATCAGAGGGCCTGCTCCTGGTGGTTCCACATGGACCCATGGCCCAATTGGAGTCCACCAGGAAAAGAGCCTTCAATGTGGTGGTCCCCTTCCTGTGGAATTCCCTGCCTTTGGAGTTGTCTTGTGTTGCTTTCGGCGCCTCCTGAAAACATTGTTATTTCAGGAAACATTCATCGAGTGACTGGCTGTGGCTTATTAAATTTGTTTTTGTCAGAACTCTGTTTCTCAAACAAACAAACAAACAAATGGTGCTTTTATTCTTCACCCTGTCTGCTGTTCACCATTCCAAGGTCTTTGGATGTGTAGTGGAGCCAAGACCCACAGGGACGCTAATGTTTTTGTTAGCAGTGATGCTGATGACATCAGCCACCCCCCTCAGACTTCTCTGTTCCCTCTGAGCTTAGCTGCAGTCTTCACAGCAATGAATTTTCCCAGCAACAATATATTGTCTCCTGTTGCAATGCGAAGTATGTTGGGGTGGCAATTAGGGGGAGCTGGGGGTGGCAACGGCCGACAGGAAGCTCTGGCGTGGGCTAGTCCATGAAGTCACGAAGAGTCGGAAGGGACTGAATGAATAAACAACAACAAAGCTTTAAAAAACACTGGAGATGAAAACTGCTAGAACTGGTTTGTTGCTATGGATCAACACAGCTGTCTGCATTTTTGGACCTTCCTTGGGGGTGAGGCTATGGGGACTGTCATGATGAGTTTCTGAACTTCAAAATTTACCACTGCGTCCCTGGAATCTGGATGTTTTGAATGAAGAGGATTGGCAGGAGATTTAGGGCAGACAAAAAGGAAGCACTTCTTCACCCAGAAATAGTCATCCTGTGGAATTCTGCGTTCCACCAGAGACATCCGCCAACTGAGATGGCTTGAAATGGGGATTTGACAAATTCATGGAGGATAAGGCTATCGGTGGCTACTCCTCATAATGGCTGTAGACACCAGTTTCTGGGGAGCGACAGCACAGTCTTCCTTGCAGGCTAGTGTCTTGCTTGTGGGTTTCTCAGAGCCATCTGGTTGGCAACTGTGGGAAGCAAGATAAGCCTTTGGTTTGATCCAGCACAGCTATACTTTTCTCCTAGTACAGAGGTTCACACACTCCCTCCTGATACATTGAAAACAGGCCAGCGTTAAGGGTAGATATGGTTGCGCATAGGGGCGGCCCCCCATCCCTATGCCAGCTGACCCACCCTGTCTAAAATGGGCCATTTAGGCCTGTAATCTCGCATATATGAGCCATTCACGGCGCCATTCTGTGTACAACTTAATGTGCACCTGTCACGATCACTGTTTTGTTCTTTACAAAATGGCAATCACAGCACTTGAGGATGGTTCCCAGATGAGCACCAGTGGCTTCAGGGAGCATGTGGAGGGGTGCGAGTGGCGGCGGGGGCTCAGCAGGAATGGCTCCAGGGCACGGGCAGAGGGGTGTCCACTGGGCAAATCAGGCGCCCGCACCGTCCCTAGTTGGGCACCTGCCAAGGGCCCATGCCCCAGCAGGGGCCCCCTGACAAGAGCTCCATGAACCATAGGATCATAGAATAGTGGGGTTGGAAGGGGCCTATAAGACCCCTGCTCAGTGCAGGACTCCAAGTGAAAGCATCCCTGACATATGGAGGGTGCCAGGTTAAGGAATCTGCTCCAGCATAACAGTGCTGGTCTTTCCAGAATTTTCCAGTACATAGCAAGGGCCTTTTTCTGCACAATGTGAGTTTCTGCGCTCTGTGCCGAAAGAGTAAACAGAAATACAAAGCAGCGCTGTGGTTTATTTCCTTTGATGTATGTATCTAGAAGACATTTCCATCTCAGCCCGCATGCCGAAATGAGAGAGCCCCCTGAAGAAATGCAAAAATACAAATAAAAGAGGCTGGTATTGGTGGGGTGGATTCCAGGCAAACCTCATTACCCATTGGGATGTGACTTCCAAGCAGAAAAGCATACAACTCCTTGTTAAGTCAGCCACGTTGTATTTGTATCAAGTATCATTCCAGGAGTTCAGTTGGCTCATGGAAATGGATGTTTTGCAAAATAAAAAGAGGATGGACTAGTTCACTTGTAATGCTCTCGTCTCAATGCCAATTCCATCGGTTCAGAACGTTGCTTCCTGCACTGCCTGATTGTTCATCCGTTCCCTTGGCCCTCTTCCTACCTTCTCTCCCTATATTATTACTTTTGCATTCTTGATCAAAATGGGGTTCCCCCCCACAACCTTGAGGGCCAGAACCATTAAAAATGGGACCACACAACATTCCACAATCTGCATGCCCCCTGCCTCTGGATGGGGCTGCGTAAGATTTACCATTAACAGCCCACTTCACCTTGCAGTTTAGATCCAGGGCTGTTCAACAGTTTCTGGAAAAACAGCCCTGTAACACACACACACCCATTTTTATGTGGGGAAAAGGGGCATTGACCATAATCAAGAGGCATATTTCACCGCTCCTTGCATCTCATTAGAATCAATGGAACACAAGTGTGTTAGCTATATGCGATGGATTGTCGTTTGTTGTTGTTACTGCTGTTGTTATGAATGAGTGTTAGAGTATGTGTAGGCAAATATGCAGGCCTGGATTCATTGCTAGCCTTAAAACAGGACATGATTGCTCAAGGATCAGTCTCCCCAACTGTAAAACAGGAGCATCAAGTGTCTACCTCACAGCAGTGTTGTAAGGGCTGATATCCACTCTGGACACAATTCTAATTATACGTATTTTGGAATTAAGTCCCATTGAAATCAATGAGGGCTACGTCTAAGTAAGCCTCTTAGACATGGTGGACAACCCATGGGCCTCCAGCTCCCACCAGCCCCAGCCAGCATGGCCATTGGGCAGGGGTGATGGGAACTGTAGTGCAACAACCCTCTGTTCAACCTTGAATGCATTAAGGAACAACCCTATGCATGTTTAGGCAGAGAGAAAGTCCCTATAACTCCCAGCATTCCCCAACCAGTTAGCAATTGTACCAGTGTGACAGGTAGGGAGGACACTTGTTTTCCCCAAGTGCGAGGGCAGAGCTAAGGTTGAAAGGCCACTTCTCATACAACACTTCAGCCACCATACTCCGCTGGCTCTCAAAACAATCTCCTTTTCGTGTTGGTTAATTCAGGATCACTAGATTCTCAATTACTGGAATGGCTGCACAAGGGAAGCTTGCTTCATTTGCTGTGAAGATTATGGTGTGAACTGTCCCTTACCTCTCATTCACAGGAACGTCAGTTCGGATGGAGCTGAAGCACGCAGGAGGCTCCGGGAGTGTGATGGCTTGGTGGACGCCCTCCTTCATGCTCTGCAGTCTGCCGTGGGCAAGAAAGACACAGACAACAAGGTGATCTGCCATCCGCCATGATTTGAAATCTACATTCATTGTTCGTGGGGGAAATGCCTGTCTTTACCAAATGTGAATCTTCTGATTTGGGGGTGGGGGGTGGGGACAAGGGATGCACTGAAGGAGAGTAATCTCAGAAGTGGGATGAGATGGGGGAGTTTGAGGCTGTCCTGGGCTGCCTTTACACTAAAGAAAAATCCCACAGTCCTCCCATTCCGGAGCCTTTCTGCATTTACAGTGGGCTCCCAGACAGGAACCACATGACTGCTGAGAGGGGAAGCATTTAATTTTCAAGGTTCCATAGAACTCAGTGAAACAGCGCCATCTAGTGGCTGTTTTAATCGCATAACATTCTGAGTTCAAAAGATAGTTCATTAGTTCTGGATCTTTTTGAGATGGAATAACCAGGAAATCCCCTTCATGGATCACTGCCTTGTTGTGGCGAAGGGGCTTGCGTAACTCAGTGAAGCCATAAGCTATGCCGTGCAGGGCCACCCAAGACAGACAGGTCATGGTAGAGAGTTCTGACAAAATGTGGTCCACCGGAGAAGGAAATGGCAACCCACTCCAGTATTCTTGCCAAGAAAACCCCATGGAATGTATCACAAGGCTAAAAGATATGATGCCAGAAGATGAGCACCTCAGGTCGGAAGGTGTCTAATATACTACTGGGGAAGAGCAGAGGGTATTTCCAAGTAGCGCCAGAAAGAGTGAAGCGGCTGGGCCAAAGCCGAAAGGACACTCAGCTGTGGATGTGTCTGGTGGTGAAAAGAAAGTCTGATGCTGTAAAGAACAATATTGTTTAGGAACCTGGAATGTCAGATCAATGAATCAAGGTAAGCTGATCAAACATGATGAAACAGGTGGTCAAACATGAGATGGCAAGATTGAACATTGACATCTTGGGAATCAGTGAACTAAAATGGACAGGCATGGACAAATTTAATTCAGGTGACCATCATATCTACTACTGTGGGCAAGAATCCCTTAGAAGAAATGGAGTAGCACTCATAGTCAACAAAAGGGTGGGAAAAGCAGTACTGGGGTACAATCTCAGAAACGATAGAATGATCTCAGTATGAATCCAATTCAAACCATTCAGCATCACAGTAATTCAAGTCTATGCCCCAACCACTGATGCCGAAGAAGCTGAGGTTGATCGGTTCTGGGAAGACCTACAACACCTTCTAGAACTAACACCAAAAAAAGATGTCCTCTTCATCATAGGGGATTGGAATGCTAAAGTAGGAAGTCAAGACATAACCGGGATAACAGGCAAGCATGGCCTTGGTGTACAAAATGAAGCAGGACAAAGGCTAATAGAATTTTGCCAAGAGAACACGCTGATCATAGCAAACACTCTTTTCCAACAGCACAAGAGACAACTCTACACATGGACATCACCAGATGGTCAATATCGAAATCAGATTGATTATGTCCTTTGCAGCCAAAGATGGAGAAGCTCTATACAGTCAGTAAAAACAAGACCTGGAGCTGACTGTGACTCAGATCATGAGCTTCTTATTGCAAAATTTCAGCTTAAATTGAAGAACGTAGGGAAAACCACTAAACCATTCAGGTATGACCTAAATCATATCCCTTATGAATATACAGTGGAGGTGAGGAATAGATTTAAGGGATTAGACCAGATAGACAGAGTGCCTGAGGAACTATGTACGGAGGTCCGTAACATTGTTCAGGAGGCAGCAACGAAATCCGTCCCAAAGAAAAAGAAATGCAAGAAAGCCAAGTGGCTGTCTGATGAGGCTTTACAAGTAGCTGAGGAAAGAAGGGAAGCGAAAAGCGAGGATGAAAGGGGAAGATCTATCCAACTGAATGCAGAGTTCCAGAGAATAGCAAGGAGAGACAAGAAGGCCTTCTTAAATGAACAATGCCAAGAAATCAGGAAAACAATAGAATGGGAAAGACTAGAGATCTTTTCAAGAAAATCAGAGATCTCAAGGGAATGTTTTGTTCAAAGATGGGCATGATAAAGGACAAAGAAGGCAGGGACCTAACAGAAGCAGATGAGATTAAGAAGAGGTGCAAAGAATACACAGAAGAACTATACAGGAAAGATCTTAATGTCCCTGATAGCCATGATAGTGCAGTCACTGAACTTGAGCCGGACATCCTAGAGAGTGAAGTCAAGTGGGCCTTAGAAAGCATTAGTAACAACAAAGCTAGTGGAGATGACAGTATTCCAGCTGCGCTATTTAAAATCCTAAAAGATGATGCTGTTAAAGTGCTGCACTCAATATGCCAACAAATTTGGAACACTCAACAGTGGCCACAAGACTGGAAAAGGTCAGTTTACATTCCAATTCCAAAGAAGGGCAATGCCAAAGAGTGTTCAAACTACCGCACAATTGCACTCATTTCCCATGCCAGCAAGGTGATGCTCAAAATCCTACAAGCTAGGCTTCAGCAGTATGCGAACCGAGAACTACCAGAAGTACAAGCTGGGTTTCGAAGAGGCAGAGGAACTAGAGATCAAATCGCCAACATTTGCTGGATCAAGGAGAAAGCAAGAGAATTCCAGAAAAAACATCTATTTCTGCTTCACTGACTACGCTAAAGCCTTTGATTGTGTGGATCACAACAAACTGTGGCAAATTCTTAGAGAGATGGGAGTACCAGACCACCTTACCTGTCTCCTGAGAAACCTGTATGAGGGTCAAGAAGCAACAGTAAGAACCGGACATGGAACAACCGATTGGTTCCAAATTGGGAAAGGAGTACGACAAGGCTGTATATTGTCGCCCTGCTTATTTAACTTATATGCAGAGTACATCATGAGAAACGCCGGGCTGGATGAATCACAGGTTGGGATTAAGATTGCCGGGAGAATTATCAACAACCTCTGATATGCAGACGATACCACCCTAATGTCAGAAAGCGAAGAGGATCTAAAGAGCCTCTTGTTGAGGGTGAAAGTGGAGAGTGCAAAGGCTGGTTTGAAACTCAACATTAACAAAACGAAGATCATGGCATCTGGCCCCATCACTTCCTGGCATATAGAAGGGGAAGAAATGGAAACAGTGACAGATTTTACTTTCTTGGGCTCCAAGATCACCGCAGACGGTGACTGTAGCCATGAAATTAAAAGACGCTTGCTCCTTGGGAGGAAAGCTATGACACACCTAGACAGCATAGTAAGAAGCAGAGACATCACCTTGCCAACAAAGGTTCATATAATCAAAGCTATGATTTTCCCAATAGTAATGTATGGCTGTGAGAGCTGGACTATAAGGAAGGCTGAGCGCCGAAGAATTGATGCTTTCGAACTGTGGTGCTGGAGAAGACTCTTACGAGTCCGCTGGACTGCAAGGCAGTCAAATCAGTCAATCCTAAAGGAAATCAACCCTGAGTGCTCATTGGAATGACAGATACTGAAGCTGAAGCTCAAATATTTTGCCCTCCTAATGTGAAGAGAAAACTCTCTGGAAAAGACCCTGATGCTGGGAAAGATGGAAGGCAAAAGGAGAAGGGGACGGCAGAGGATGAGATAGCTAGATAGCATCACCGATGCAATGAATATGAACTTGAGCACACTCCGGGAGAGAGCGGAGGACAGGAAGGCCTGGCATGCTATGGTCCATGGGGTCACGAAGAGTCGGACACGATTTAACGACTGAACAACAACAACAACAACAACCAGGAAATATTTCTGGATGTGCCCTGGAGGTTCAAAACATCATTTAAAGGGCCCACAAACTTCCGTGAGTGAGCAATCTCAATAATAGGATAAAAGCTCCGTGTGAAGGAGCCCCTGGTCATTTTTTGTGGGCTTGGAAAACAGTTGTGTTCACAGGTGCTTAAAAGATAACCAGCCCTGCTGGAGCAGGGGTGTCGCACTTCGTTAGGCTGAATTACATTTCAGAGAAGCGCTCAGGGGCCACATTGCAGTGGTGGGTGAGGCTGATAGCAGAAGGGGTGGGGTCAAATGCCAAAGGGGTGGGGTCAAAACACCAAAAAGACCATTATATTTCAGCATAACACTCTTACTGGTAGTAAATAAGCCTTAGGAGAGTCATTTCAACCTTTTCAGATAAGGCAAAAACTTCACAAAAGCTGAGAAACCACCCATCATTGGTGGTCAGGTGAAACGGGTTGGGGCCAGGAGGGGCATGGCCTTCTGGAAAACCCTGGAGAGCCAAGATCATCCTCAGCAATCCTTCTCCATGAGCCCCTGCCAAATGAAGTGAGGCAGGTGGCCACCAGGAAGGGGGCCTTTTCTGCTGTGGCACCGTGACTGTGGAATGAGCTTCCTAGAGAGGTCTACCTGGCACCTATGTTGTACTCCTTCCAGCGCCAGGTGAAGAAGACCTTTTTATTCTCCCCGTATTTTAGCATTTTAGCTTCCTAGTCTTTTAGTTGTGGTGTTTTAAATCTGTATTTTAAATCTCTGCATTACTGCTAGTTTTTATTCTGGTTGTGCTCTTACATTGTGGTTTTAAGCTTTCATGTTTTATATTGTTTTATGCTGCACTTTGTGGTTTTAATTTTTGTGAACTTCCCAGAGAGCTTCGGCTATTGGGCGGTAAAGAAATAAATAAACAAACAAACAAATAAATAAAGTTGAGAGCCCATGTGGGCTGGATTTGTCCTGTGGGCCTGAGTTCAAGACCCCTGTGCTAGAGGAAACTGCAACTTCCTTTGCATGGAACTATTCTTACTGATGCAGGTCAGCATATTTTCTTCCTCTTTCATCCTGAACCCTGGAGTTTGGGGTGCGTCTCCGCTTCCTACCAGCACTGTCTTTCCAGGGTCTCATGTGGAGATCTTTCCCAGCCATACCTGGAGGGGCCAGGGATTGAACCTATACTGTGCCAGCTGCACTGGTTAGTTCCAAGCCCAATTCAAAGTGCTGGTTTTGACCTTTAAAGCCTTAAATGGTTTGGGACCAAGTTACTTGAAAGACCACCTGCACCCATATCAGCCTGCCCGCACTTTAAGATCAGAAAGAGAGGCCCTTCTCATTTGCCCACCTGTAAGAGCAGTCAGGTGGGTGAACACACGTGAGAGGGCCTTCTCTGCAGTGGCCCCACAGCTTTGGAACAAGCTGCCATCAGAGGTCTGCCATTCTCCCTCATTGCAGACTTTTAAGAAAGCCTTGAAAACATATTATTTTACCTTGGCCTTCTATTGATATGACTGCTACTGCTGCTGTTAACATCGCTGGTGGTTTTATTGTTGGTTTTAATTGTTGGCTTTTACTGTTGTTTTTATTGTTTTTATTGTTTTTATTGTTTTCCCACTTTTAATATTTTAACTGATTTTTATGTATTTTATTGTTGTAAGCCGCCTTGGGAGGGCTTCTGCCCTGAAAGGTGGCCAAGACATATTTTAAATAAATAAAAATAAATAAACCTGAGACCTTCTGCATGCAAAGCAGGGGCTGTACCACGGAACAACAGTCCTTCCCTTAGTTGCTGGCTGCTGTGCCAAAGGAGTGGGTCTCAGCGCATGCCGAGTTGCTCTTTTTCTCCAGCTACTGTAGCCTGCCAGGGATGGGCAGAATCCATTTCCAGCAAGCTTCCAATATGGACGTTTGAGGCTTCTGGCTGTTGTTTCCCTGGCTCTTGACAAGCCACTGATAAATGATCCTACTCTGTGGTCTCAGGCAATGTTCTTTCTGCCACCTGGGACTCATTAGATGGAGATTCCGCCCAGCAGGGCTCATACACGCAAGTGTGCTCTCTCATTGAGCTATAGCAAAAAATGGGGCCGGGGGGGGGGTAGAAAAAAACATAGTGTTGTCCCCAAACTACTTAAAACTTACAAGTGCTTGATGGGGTTTACTTATTAAGGGAGGGAATTTGTCTCAGCAGTAGAGTACCTGCTTTGCATGCAGAAGGCACCGGGTTCAACTCTGGCATCTCCAGTTAAAAAGGACATAAGAACATAAGAGGAGCCATGCTGGACCAGACCAAGGTCCATCGAGCCCAGCATTCTAGTCACACAGTGGCCAATCAGCTGCCCATGGGAAACCCGGCGTTGTTGCACTTGTGTCCTACTTGTGGGTTGGGTTTCCCGTGGGCAGCTGGTTGACCACTGTGTGAACAGAATGCTGGATTAGATGGACCTTGGTCTGACCCAGTAGGGTTCTTCTTATGTTCTTAAGTGAATCACAGTACATATGAAGCTGTCCATCTGCTGGATCATCAGCTGAAGTCCTGCTCTAGTTACTTTGCCTTTGGTACCCCACTTTCTGGAGACTGGGAGCCCCTAGCTCAGTGGTAGCGCACATACTTTGCATGCAGAAGGTCCTAAGTTCAATCCCCAGCATCTCCAATTAAAAAGGATCAGATGATGATGGGGAAAGACTTCAGCCTGAGGCCCTGGAGGGGTCAGTTGGAGTAGACTAACCTTCTCCAACTTGGTGTCCTCCAGATGAGTTGGACTTCAACGTCCATTGAAGGGTGTTATTGTTGTTTTTACCCTGTCTGTGGTGCAAGATAAATTCTTATAAATGGTGACTGCTTTTTCTTTTCCTTTGCTTTTTCCTTTCTTTGCTTTGATAATTGCTTTGCCACAGTCTGTGGAGAACTGCGTGTGCATCATGAGAAACCTCTCGTATCATGTCCACAAAGAAGTCCCGGGAGCTGACAAGTTCCAGGAACTAGAAGCCAACCAACCTGGAGGCCTGGGAGGGACTCAGAAGAAAAAGAAAGATGATGCGGGCTGCTTTGGTGGGAAGAAGGCCAAAGGTGGGTATGTGGCCACAGCCTCAAAGTAAACTTGGTCCTCTACACTCTGTTGATACAAAATGGCTTGTCCAAGAACGAGTTTTGGTCTAGACTTTTGTGCTTGAATCCCGGTGTGTGCATGGATCTGCTCCCCCAGATGTATGTTGCACTTTTGAATCATCTGATTGTTCTGTATTCTCAAGGTCCTGTAGAGCAGTGCCCATGTGGTTACATGATAACGGAGTCCCTGTGCATGTGCCCCAAGTCGCACATCAAAACTAGCACATACACCGGCTGTACCTACCATGAATCAAAAAGTCCCTGGTATAAAAGTAATCTCACGTCAGCCATGGGCTGTCCTAGTCCAGGGGTGGGCAGCTTGTGCCCCTCCAGATGTTTTGGCCTACAACTCCCATCATGCCTTACCATTGGGTATGTTGACTAGGGCTGACAGGAATTGTAGGCCAAAATATCCGGAGGGCCACAAGTTGCCCATCCCTGACCTAGTCAGAAGTCACCATTTTCAACACTGGGACCTATCGTGCAAGGTTGTCGTGAGGATTGCTGAGCAAATGGATGTGAAAATTGAACACTTGTAAAGCCCTGCATAAATGACGCTGCCGTGATTATGATGGCTGAGGTGAAATGACCCCCTCTCTCACACTTTCAACACCCTAACTGGAACCTCCCATCCCTTCCTCCCAGAATGCCCCATGGAACGACATTGTGTCATAACATAGCATTGCTCTGGTGAGCATTCTGGGTAGTTTAAATACGGCAGTTGGATCTGGGAGGAGTGACTATGAATGTGTACCCCCACCCTCAAAATTCCTACCATGAAAAGTGGAAAGGGGAGACAGTTCCCCCCTGCTTTGCCAAATTCCCCTTCCCAATAAATTTGGCCTGATATTTCAGGGAACTGAAAATTTGAACCAGCCATAATCACAGTCGTTATTTTTCTATAGTGCATACCCCACTACTTGTATCAAGATTACAGGCCTCCGTCACCTCCTTGTACTAATGGTGGAGAGAAATGTCAAGGGTAGATCATCCTTTCACATAATGGGGCACACATAGTATATATGCTAATTCAGTAACCCATGAAGCTATGGTCAATTTGGGTGTATTTCAGTGTGCTTGGGCAGTTGCTGATACCCATCAACTCAGAAACACAGAGCAGAAAGGGAGAGGACACCATGGGTCCAAACCCCTCACTGTTCCACACACATCAGCCTCCACCCCATATATTAACCCTCATGATCAGGGATCACAGTAGGCCATAAGCAGATGGTAGGAGGAGATCAAAGCCCCCCACCCCCCAAACAGAGAACTGTGCACCAAGCAACACATGGCTGATGCAGGTTAGGAGGCGATGTGCTTTGATCATTTCCTTGTTCAGATCCATAGTGTAGAAGCTACACAAGGACGTTTGTGAGGAATTAGAATCCCAGGGATAAAGAGGAACAGATAAGTCCACAGATGGTTTGTCAATGGTTATTGGCCATGATAGCTAAATGAAACCTCCAGGTCAGAGGCAGTGTATGTCTGAGTACCAGGTGTTGGGGAAGGGGGGATGTTTCTTGGATAAAAATTCCATTCCCCCCCCCTTTTTGAAAGCAAGTTTCTAGCTCTCTTGAGGAAGACTCGAAGCTTCTGCTCAAATCTTATAAAATGGAGTGTGCGTCTGGCCAAAGGCCAAGGGGCAGGACACTTGTACTTCTTGGCACAGGGTCTTCTTTCTGCAGATCTGCTTTGTTGCTCATGTATGGAGGAGGTGGATTTAGTATGTTAAATGCTTGTCCTGCTCCTGGGGGTGGATAATAGCTATTGTGGGTGAAAAATAAGCCCATTAAGAACAGAGAACCAAATTAATGAACAATTGCCCTGTTTCAGTTTAACCTTGCCTATTAGATGCCAGCCCGAGTGGGGAAATCTTACAAGCATTTTCAAAAGTTTTTTGGGCCTTTGAAAAGCTTTGATGTCCCTCTAGGTGTATCTTTTAGGGGTGGACAAATCTGTCGATTTCAGTTTCCCTCAGTTTCTCATTTTTCCAGTCTCCAGTTCATCCCAAACTTTTGAGAGCAAAAGTTTGCATGAACATTTGTTTGCATCTTTGTGTATATTTCCCCAAATACATGCATTTCTGTATGCAATTTTACCTAATATTCTCTGCAAGCAGTTTTCCTACTATAAAGCATTTGTGAACATTATTTTCACAACTGAATGCACTTTGTGTATACGTTTCTGTAATAAACACAATTTTGAACGCATGTTTTGATTGGAGAACCCCATTGCCAAATTTGCAGAAGTGTGAATTTTAAAGGATGACTTGAGTTTCAGTTTGCATATTGGTTCAGAAATGCGAAATTTGGTAAGTTCACATTAGAACATGAAACAAATAAAATTCTCTCCCATCCAGCTTTCAGAAATGTGACCCCCTCCACTGCAGTGGTACAGTCCAGCAAGAGCTGCACCATATAATTCTGCTGGTTATGAGTTTCGATGTCTAATCTCAGTTCCCTCATCTATATTAAGGGGGCTATAAGTGGATATAAGCCAGGTTGTAGACAGGATGTGTTACTTACCGGGAAACACTTTACAGACTAAAGGATGATATAGAAATTAATTGCTAGAGTAGTTAAACAGCTGTAGAATCTGGAATGTTTAGCCCAGAATGCCAGAGCATGGACAGATGTCTTTGTTCTGTATTAATAGAAGGTATGTATCTGTAGCATGGTGCTCTGTCTGTTGACTCAGAAGCATGCTATGTTCTGTCAGCCTGATTTCCAGGCAAGTGTACAAAGGATTTCACACTTCATTTATTTATTTATTTTCATTTAAAAGACTTCAACTCTGCCCTTTTCCCCCAACAAGGCATGCACGGTGTCTAAAACGTTAAACATAGTGCCACAGAAATAAAGTACAAAGCATAACCATTTTTACACCACTCAGAACCATCATAACACAATATAATATAATATAATATAATATAATATAATATAAAAAACAGAACAACAAGATAAAATACCAGCCTAGATTGGCTTGAATAAGAGAGAAACAAAAACAAAAGCAGCAGCAAAGAGCAGCCCTTTTGAGTTAAACTGGACCCCTTCCAGCTGCACTGGAGCACAGAAGGGGGAGGTTTTCACATCATCCATCCAGTCTTTCTGTGATTTCAAGCTGAGAGTGCCACCTCAAGCCAATAGTGCAGTATGCCCCTGTAGACCAGGCAAATGCTATTTTGGGTTGCATTAATAGAAGCATAGCTTCCAAATCATGTGAAGTACTAGTTCCCCTCTATTCAGCACTGGTTAGGCCTCATCTTGAGTACTGTGTCCAGTTCTGGGCGCCACACTTTAAGAAGGATGCAGACAAACTTGGGGGGGGGGTTCAGAGGAGGGCAACGAAGATGATCAGGGAACCGGAGACAAAGCCCTATGAGGAGAGACTGAAAGAACTGGGCATGTTTAGCCTTGAGAAGAGAAGACTGAGGGCAGATATGATAGCGCTCTTCAAGTACTTGAAAGGTTGTCACAGAGAGAAATGCCAGGATCTCTTCTTGATCATCCCAGAGTGCAGGACACAGAATAATGGGCTCAAGTTACAGGAAGCCAGATTACAGCTGAACATCAGGAAAAAAATTCCTGACTGTTAGAGCAATACGACAATGGAACCTATTCCCCAGGGAGGTGGTGGGCTCTCCCACACTGGAGGCATTCAAGATGGGGCTGGACAGCCACCTGTCAGGGATGCTGTGACCTGGATTCCTGCACTGAGCAGGGGGCTGAACTCGATGGTCTTGTAGGCCCCTTCCAACCCTACTATTCTATGATTCTATGGTTCTGTGAGCAGGAGAGTGCTACTGCTCCCATGTTCTACTTGCGGGCTTCCCACAAGCAGTTGGTTGGCCACTGCGCAAGCAGAATGCTGGACTAGATTGGTCTTTCGTTTGATTCAGCACAGCTCTTCTTATGTGGTTCTGTTCTCTGTGCTTACTCAACGTTGTCTGGAAGGTCCTTAATCGCTCACATTTCTATGCAAATGTGTGCTGTCTGTATTTTAATCGATCACATTAAAAGCAGCCACGTTGTCACGGTTATGTTTCTTTAAACTGTCAATGACAGTTGAGCAGCTTTTAATCATCTAGCACTTCTGACCTCTCCCTCTTGGGCACGAGTGTGTCACAAACAGATTGTACTGTGAAAAGAGATGAACCAAGTGCCACCTTCTCCTTCTCCTCTACCTCTTTTTCTCCTCCTTTGAGAAGACTTTTTTTTTTTCTTTCATGTGCATCCACGCAAGTTCATGCGTTCGGTTTTTCATGTCACCTTAGAGAAATTTGGCTTCCAGATCAAATTAAGAAATAATAGGCAACATTTTAAAGAAAAACACACACACAACCCGCCGCCCCAAGTAATCCTTGGTTTTAATTCCTGCTAAATTCCTTTCTCAGTTAAACCTCTGAGCAGTGTTTGTGTCAGGGCCTTGAGTCTCCAGCCTAGAACCTTGGCGTATTCCTCATCTAGCCACTGTGTCTAATCAGCTGCGGGCAACCAGCTTCAAGCATCCCTGACCTTCATTGTTTTGAGCCCTCAAGAGACCTCTCACTGATCGGCTTGTCGCTTTCTGCACCATCATTGCTTCATCCGTGTAGCTGAGTGCCTCTCCATATGGGCAGCATTTTTCCGTGTCGATATGTAATTCAAATGGAGGGAGTTCATGGTTGCCTACTCAAGAGCATTTGTCTACAACAGGGGTGAGAAACCTCTAGCCCACAGGCCTAATCGAGCCCATGGAGGTTCGAAATCTGGCCTGCGGAGGGTTAGGCACCCGCCCCCTCCCCTTCCTAAGCCCCTCCTCCTCACCAAGCCCCACCCCCTCTCCTGAAGGCTACTGAGCACTTGGGGAGAAGGCAGGGGAGAGGAATCCCCATGTTATCTCCCATCTGTGATCTCCAAGCCCCTGGCACTGACCTACAAAGAGGTGCCCTGGTCACAAATTAGCTTCCCAACACACGGAGGCTGGAACAGGACTGCGCGTGCTGGCTCCACCCACCCCTCCCCCAGTATCCGCGCATTCAGCATGGACATCTGACACATGACCAGTTGCTTGCACATGGACATCCTTTGTGGATATCCGCACTCAATGCGTGGACACTGGTGGTGGCATTAGCAGTGGGGCACACAGGGTTGTGGGGCGGTGTGGCAGTGAGGTGTGTAAGGTTGTGGGCAGGGCCAGCAAATGCATTCTGGCTCTAGCCTTCATGGGTAGGGAGGCAATTTGTGAATAGGGGTAGAGCGCCCCCTGAACTCAGAGCAGTGTTTTAATTTTTGAATAAGAAATTTTCTCCGCCTGCTCTTGGATAGGCTCAGTTTACGCAGATTAAGCCAGCGGTGTGTCCTGTGTCCAGTTCATACAGCATTTATAGAAAGTGTTGATTTGGACAGCTGAATTAGCGGATCACCCTGCATTGTAGGGATGGCAGTAGAGAACTCTGAAGATGGAACAATGGTTTGTTTTTGCATCTGTGTTTGATTTGTTCATCCATCGTCTCCCAGCCTGGTACCCTCCAGACTTGTTGGACTACAGTCCCTTTCATCCTTAGCCAACAGTGACCATGCTGGCTGGGAGTGATGGGAAATGTAGTCCAACATAGGCTGGGGAAGGCTGTGTTAGTCTTTAAAGTGCAACAGTGACCTTGGTTGTTTTTTCCTGCAACTGACTAACCTGGCTCCCCTGTGGAAATTGTCCCGGCATGGAAACAGATTTCCATATGAAGGGCACAACCAATTATGAGCCTTTATTTGAAGCCCGCAAGACACTTTCATCAGTATGGGAAAAGAATGGGATAAACCCAAGGCTTGGGGTAAGGTGAGGAGGACACAAGCACCAGTAACCCAATACCCCGGAATCTTTGCCCACCTGTTTGACAAATGTTGATTGAAAGAGACAATAGGATGTGTGACTTGCATTGTCATCTAGTCAGGGCTGGTCTCTCTGGAATGTCACAAGCTGTTAACCTAATCTGTGTCAAACAAGCCTGATGTCTCCCGTGCATCCAGAATGTAATGCAATACAGGTCTGTCTCTATCGAACACCAGCGTACTTCTGTCCCCCCATCACACCGAGCCTTTGTAAGCAGCTGCTTCTCTGAACATTGGGCCTTGAGCAACTGCAACTCTATCTGCCACATGAGTGTGCATCATTCCTGTACAGTTCCAAGGGCACATATCTGAGCACAATTGTGTCAAAGAATGAGGGAGAAGCTGGTGCTGTTTAGCGGATAGAAAGGGTTCCTGGAGCATTGGTCCATGTCTCAGTTCAGACAGCAGGTGGGGGCTCACATGATAGAATGCTCTTCCACCCAGAGCTATCTCTATGCATAGAAAATTAGCATGTCCATGAGAAAGCTAATCCAGGAGGCTTTTCCTTGACATGCTGGGCTTTGTTTTGTTTTTAATGTATGGAGACTTTTAACATTACTTACTTACTTACTTACTTACTTACTTACTTACTTACTTACTTACTTACAGCATTTCTATACTGCTCCACATCTAAACAGATTCCAGAGCAGTGAACAATTAAAAATAAAATGATAAAAAAGATAAAATAAACAAAACCCTGTATTAAAAAGTGTTATTTTTCCAACAACAACAACAACAACTGTGGCTGGCCAGCCAAGGAAGGCTTCCTGGAATAAAGCTGTTCTTAGGAGATGCCAGTAATAACATGGTGTTGGCACCTACCTGACCTCCAGAGGGAGGCCACCACACTGCAGGGAGTTCCATAGAAAGGGGGCCACCACATTGCAGGCTCTTCTCCAGGTGGACTCCAGTCAGGCCATAGGTTCATACGGAACCATGAGGAGCATGCCTTCTGATGACCTCAGTGACCAGGCAGGATGATAAGGGAAAAAGTGCTCTCTCAGGTATTCCCCTCAGAGTAGCATTCAATCATATGAGGCCCCACCTTGAATCTGAAGTGGTATGGGCTTGACACAAGTCTTCCGCCTCAGTGAGAACTAAGGCTAAGTAACCTTGATCAAATTAGTACAAGTGAGGCTTGTTTTTTTATCCTGTAAAGTGGGTATAGCAGTGGTGACTGACACAAGGCATCCACCTTCCAAGAATTCCTCTTGGACAAACACCAGTGAAATGAATCAAAGACATACCAGGTGGATTGTGCCCATCAATAAGGGAAAGCTGATTATAAAGTCTGTTCTTTTGTCTCACAGCCATTGCTCATATCATTTCAAACCCCCATAGCACGAGAGTTGGCCTAAATTTCACCTCAACCCAAGTTCTCTTTGGTGTGTTGAGGCCAAATCAAACTGAGTGGCGAACTTCAGGGATGGAGTGTTTTGGGGTCAAGGGATGAGAGTTCAGGTGTCGTCATCCCCTGCCCCCCTTGGCATATTCAGAGCCACTGCTTGCCTGTAACTCTCTCCAGTTTAAAATCTCTTCTGCAAAAAATTCTGCTTCTGGTGTGATTGTTCATCTGTTTTCTCTTCCTCTCGAAACCCTTTTATTTGTTTTTGTTTCTTTTTTCCTTTGCCTGCTTTTCTGGTTATTAGAGGAGTGGTTCAATCAAGGTGAGTCTTTCTCAATTTTTTCTTTTTCCACACTTCTTTTCTGCCATTGCTACACTTTCCTCTTCCTCGGGGGGGGGGGGAGGTTGGCTCCCTCATTCTGCCCCTCCCTGCCTCCCTAGCTGCATTGGTTGGGTTACGCCCTTCCCTGCTTTTTTGCCTCCATTGCCGTAGATTGCAAAATTGCTGTGGTGAATTCTGGCTGAGCTTCGGCTACTCGAAGAGTAACCCAAACTCTAAGATAAGTTCCTGGAGGAGAAGGCTATCAATGGCTACTAGACCTGATGGTTATGTGCTACGTCTGGTATCAGAAGCAGTATGCCTATGTACTCCAGTTGCTGGGGAACGTGGGCAGGAGGGTGCTTTTGTGCTGATGTCCTGCTTGTGGGTTTCCCTTGGGCAGCTGGTTGGCCAGTGTGTGAACAGAATGCTGGACTAGATGGACCCTCGGTCTGATCCAGCAGGGCTCTTCTTATGTTCTTATGTTCATAGGGACATAGCAAGCTGCCTTATACTGTGTCAGTCCATCTAGCCCAGTTCTGTCAACAATGACTGGCAGCAATGGCTCTCCAGGGTTTCAGGCAGGATTATTTCCTAGCCCTACCTGGAGATGCCAGGGATTGAAACTGCATGCAAAGCAGGGGCTCTACCACTGAGCAGTGGCTCCTCCCCTAGACCATAGGTCAGTGGTAGAGCATTGATTTGGGCGGGGGGGGGGGGAGTGAAGGAAGGGTCCATTCTCCAAACAGCTCTGCACATCCCCCTAGAAATGTAATGAGTCACACTGCATCTTCTTGTGCCTCTGGAATAGCCTGGAAGGGAGGAACTCATGCATCACGAGTGATATGTATGATATGTATGTGCTACTGACGCAAGGACAACTCATCCATTCCTGAACATGGGACTATCTGTGGGATCCATACATTACTCCAGAAGTGCAAGAGGAAGAAAAGCAACTTACTTGCACTTCCTCTCTCCATGCTTCCAAGTCATGCTCACAGAACGGGACTGTGTTTGTCATTGTTTACTGTTGCAGAGTGCATGCTTTGGTCTGCTCTAATGGCGGAGGACCGTTTCTAGAGTTTGCAAATTAAACACTGTAAACAAACACTGGCAGCTTATTATTTATTTTGCTTTCAGCATTTGTATCCTAGCCTTCCTCCAAAGAGTTCAGGGTGGTGTATGTAGTTCTCTTCCTTTTTATGGAAGGAAGCATAACCATTTTATGATTACTACACTCTTGTAGTAAGGTTGATTAGGCTGAGAGATGGCGACTAAGACAACTTTCCTGCCAAACCCCAGTGACATGGGGGACATGGGACGATTATATGGAATTGGCAGCTCTGACTGGAAAATCATGTGCCTATTGCCAAAATTGTAACCTGTACGTATTTGTATTGCTTGTTGTTCTGTCCTGATGTGATGGAGGCCCAGTAGAAAAGCCATGTTGTTCTGAGTAAGCTGATGCTCAGCCTTTATTTTCAGTTCTAATCTGCCCCATTGCAGGAAACACAGATGTGGAGCAACCTGCAAGACAAAGATAATATCATAAAATGTGAAATGTTGTCTATTACAAAAAGAAAAAGAAAGTCAAAACTCTCCCATAACAGCTCAATTCCAGAAGCTAAAAAACATCTCAGAGAAGAATGTGGAAGCTTCTTGTTTGGCTTTACCAAGTCTCCAGGAAAAGACAATCCCAAAGTTGTGGGAGAGCCACTGAGAGTGGCTTATTAGCTGCCTTCGATGTGCATTCTCAGCACACGGTGACGCAGTCAGGCAGATTTCTCTCTTGATCTTACGGGACTATTAGAGGGCCAGGTCAGACTATATGTCTGTCCGCATTGTCTAGGGCTCTTCAGGATCTTCAGCATATGTTTTTCCCATTACCAGCTACCTGATCCTTTTTAGCTGGAGCTGCTGGGGATTGAACCTGGGACCTTCCGCATGCAAAGCAGGTGCTCTACCACTTCAGCTACAGACCCAGTGCGGCAGAACAGAGGCGGCAGCTCGACAGTGCAAGAGGCTGCACGGCAGCACATACAGCTTGAATCAAGTGGGGCAGGAGTAGGCAACCCAGACCATTGGCCACACTAGCTGGGGCTTATGGGAGTTGTAGGCCAAAACATCTGGAGGGCACCAGGTTGCCTAACCTTGATTTAGAGCATTATAGATTAAAATCCCAGTACCTTGTGGGTTGGGTCAGGGGGCTTCCAAAGCTGTAGCAAGACAGCATGGCTCTCAAAGCCATAGATGAAACACATTCCAGGCTATTCTGAAGAACCCATTGCAACAGGCTAGCCTCAATGTTGCACTGATTGTAAAGAAGCTAATGTAAAGGCCTAACAGAACAGGTGGCAAATTGGCACTGGACCGTGGCACTGTTGCAAGCACACAGCATGGGCCAATATCGGAGCACGATGCATCCAGTATTTGTTTTGCTTTATGCACATAAACTTTCCTAGTGCATCTGTGAAAATCTACTGTGATAGGTCTGTAGTAGTGGCACGGCATCATTGTGAGAGGAAACATGCAACAGTATGGTTCTCGGGGTTGGGGGCTGGCTTCTGTTGTGATTTAATGCATAGAAATTGTCCTGCCTTACCTTACCTAGGCTCTGAGCTAGCTGAGAAGTAGGCTATAGTCGCAGTACCTCTTAGCCATGTGAAGTCATGGCCAGCAAGGTCCACACTTGGCTGGCTGAGCACAATCAGGCAGAGCTGATCAGGACCTTGGACAGATCATTAGCTGAAGGCTTCTCAGCGAGGAAAAGGAGAACTGTTGCTTCAGCAGAGTGCAAGAGGCCTTCTGAGACCTTATAAAGTTGGCCACCTGAGTGTGCTGTTGGCTCCTCCCCTGATGAGAAGATACCTAAAATCTTGAAGAGCCATTGGGTTGGGGGAGGCTGCCCTTCTTTTATTTTGCAGAGCTCAAGATAAGGGTGGGCTACTCATGGCCCCCCATATGTTTTGGCCTAAAGCTCCCATCAGCCCTCACTAGCATAACCAGTGGTAAGAGATGATGGGATTTGTAGGCCAAAACATCAGGAGGGGCACATGTTGTCTACCTTTGGCTTAAATTGTGGGCTTAAAAAAAAAAAGTGGAAGGTTCCATACTTTACTCCTAATTCTTAATTAGTGGTTGTCCAAGGAGGACATTAGAATCATAGAATCATAGAACAGAGAGCCAGCGTGGTGTAGTGGCCAGGGTGTTGGACTGGGAGTGAGGAGATCTGAGTTCTAATCCCCACTCAGCCATGGAAGCTCACCGGGTGACTTTGGGCCAGTCACAGACTCTCAGCGCAACCTACCTCACAGAGTTATTGTTGTGGGGATAAAATGGAGAGGGGGAGGATTATGAACACCGCCTTGGGTTCCTTAAGGAGGAAAAAAGGCAGGATATAGATGATGATGTCGATGATAATAATAGGGTTGGAAGGGGCCTATAAGACCATTGAGTCCAACCCCCTGCTCAATGCAGGAATCCAAATCCATAGTTCATATGCAGAGAGTGGGAATGTATTTAATGGCCTCTTGTCTGAGAAAAGATGGAGTTAAAGGAGCTTTTAATTTCACAGCTTGAGAGATTGCAAACCATTTATTACACAAGCTACTTCCCTGTCAGGCAGCCTTCCTGTCCCCGAGGACTGTGGCAGCCCCTGTAGCCAAGTCCCATAGAGCAGGCCCTGTCAACAGTCATTTTAAAAGCTGTCTTTCTTCTGCCAAAGGGTTTGAGCTGCATTTCTTGTCTGAAAATACCTTCTCCCCCTTTGGGATGGGGGCCTGGGTGTTGACAGGCACCATTGAGGGTGTGGGGGAGGAAGGAAGTGAGTAGAGAGACGAGAGTACTATCAAGACAAACCTGATGTGTTAGAACCTCTGGCAGCTGCTGAGTGCCAGAGAGATTGCAGAGCTGCCACGTTACTGCTGTCTGAGGTAGGAGGGGGAGGGAATCAACCTTGGATCTCCCTGTACATTTATTGAGGAATTCAGAATACCGGCTGCTGCTATTTTGAGCCCAACTGCCCTTCCGCCAGTTACTGCATCTAGTGGTGCAGTTGGGTAATCTTAGACCTCTTCGGGAACAATCTTATGCATGTTTAGACAGACAAAAGGTCCTACAACTCCCAGTGTCCTCCAGCCAGCCAGTTGTAGAACTTCTGTCAGTCTAAACATGCATAGGATTGTGCCCTGAAATGATCATGTGTATTTTTACTTCAAAATGAGGTAAAGCTCTGTTTGACTTGATGGTTCTCGTGGTGGTGGTGGTGGTGGGCCTTCCAGCTGTTTTGACCTGCAGCTTCCATGATCCCTCACCATTGAGTATGCTGGCTCATGCTGATGGGAGTTGTAGGCTGAAACATCTGGAGAGCCACAAGTTGTTCACCCTTGCTTCAGAAGATAATGTGTATTCACTTATTTCGCCTTCACCCCATCAGCCTGCCTGCACTTTAAGATCAGAAAGAGAGGCCCTTCTCATTTGCCCACCCACAAGAGCAGTAAGATGGGTGACTTACTCCTCTGTCGTGGCCCCACACCTTTGGAACGAGTTGCCATCGGAGGCAACATGTTCTGTCTTTTTTTAATATTTTAACTATTTTATGTATTTTATTTCTGTAAGCTGCCTTGGGAGGGCTTCTGCCCTGAGCCGAAGCTGAAGCCCAGAGCTGAAGCCCAGAGAACTTTGGCTATTGGGTGGTATAGAAATGAAATGAAATAAATAAATAAATAAAGGTGGCCAACCAAGAAATATTTTCAATAAAAATGAATGAATGAATGAATGAATGAATGAATGAATGGCTTGGAAATGTAGGGATTGTAGTATGAGAAGAGATGACGTTGTGCTGGATCCTGCAGCCATTTCTTTTATGCAAAGGGCAACGTGGGGTCCTGTGCATCTCTCTGTGTGTCTCCCTCTGCAAGAGCTCATGCTAATCATGTTGTGTTGGTTAGCAGTAACTTATTTTTGCAGTGCGGTCTCCTCCCAATGGAGCCTCGTGTGGCACAGAGTGGTAGGCGGCAGTATTGCAACCGAAACCCTCCCCGTGACCTGAGTTCGATCCCAGTGGAAGCCGGGTCCCAGGTAGCTGGCTCAGGTCGACTCAGCCTTCCATCCTTCTGAGGTTGGTAAAATGAGTACCCAGCTTGCTGGGGGAAAGGTAGTCACGACTGGGGAAGGCAATGGCAAACCACCCCGCTATAGTCTGCCATGAAAACGCCAGCGTAAGCAGGCATCCCTCTAGGGGTCAGTAATGACCCGGTCCTTGCACAGGAGGAACCTTTCCTTTCCTCCTCCCAATGTCCTGCATTAAGCCACATAAACTGAAGCTTGTTTCATGGAATGTGGATTGCTGTAGTGGAGAGCTGAAGCCATTTGTGTTCTATTGTGACATGGATTATCCGTCCTTGGGTTGTACAAGGAACAAAGGCATTGCCATAAAAGTTGAAACTGCCCAGGCTCAGAAGCACAGAAAAAGAACTAGGGGATAAAGATGGTATCAGCTCGCATCATTTCCCATGTTCGATTGCACTTTTCTTCATTTTGTTTGAATGGGAAAAGTGCACATTTCGAACAATGTGCATTTTTTTAAAACCACCCTAAAATGCACACTTTTCCCCCCGAGGGCAAAGTGTAAAAATGCAGATTTTTGTAAAAATGTGCATGTTTTAAAGTGCGCATTTTTTTAAAATGCACATTTTCCAAATGCATACACAAGTTCAAAGATTTGCAGACATTTTTGAAGAACATGCTGTCCTGCTCGTGTTCATGTCCATGGTTGTGAACAGGACGTGTTTGCATGATTTGCGAACATAAACAAAATTCTTGTACATCCCTACTTGGGGACCTGTGGGAAAATATTGAGCAGATGGTGGGTCATGGCTAAAATTGCATTCTCTCTCTCTCTCTCTCTCTCTCTCTCTCTCTCTCTCTTTGGTCATCTTGCCTTCTGGCATGAAATTTTGTCATTCCCTGAGTTCTATGAAGCGACAAGGTTGAGTGTGCTTCTTCGCTAAGCCGTTGGACTTGGCTGTCACAACAGCTGACATCTCACCGCCTTCTCTGTGCATTGCTTGTTTCCCCAAACAGGGCATTGCTGTCTTGTTTGAGTGGCCTAAAAGGGGGGTGGGTTAGAAGGATTTGAGCAACCCTTGTGGATTCCTATCATTTACTCTAGCAGAGTTGTTGTCAGAAGAGTCAAAAGAATGGGTTGGCTGGAGAGGCAAGAGAGTTGGGCTTTCCGATTGAACCCAATACCCTAACAAACACAAAACAAATCCCGTTATCCAATTTCTCCGTTAAAGATGACCGATTAATTTAACAGGTCTTGAAATCTGATGGGATATTGAAAGGCCATGACCAGCCCTCCTGTCCCATTAATTTCCATGCATCCATCTGTTTACAAGCACACAGAAGCTTGGAAGGGGCAATTTATACTGAGAAAATGGTGTGGAGGGGGGCAATTTCTTTTGGAGAAGTAGTGAGAAAAGGGTGATGAACCTCCTCCACCCCTGTACTGCCTCCCCTCGTGATGCCATGAATCTTCCTGGCTAGTTTTCAAAGAAGTTTAAAGTTTGACCATGAGATATTTTGGACAAAGTTTTCTACCAGAATTCTCCCAAAGTATAGAATTGTGAGGGCTGGAAGTAACAGCATCTGAACCATTTTAAAACAGTTGATGTTTGTAGTGGAGATGTGCCCCTGAATCCTAGGAAGGAAATATTTTCTTTACTTCAGTTGTCATCACTAAAGTAACTAGATCAAAGCTTCCCCTGTAATGTGTGTGAGTGTTACATTTATCTATCCCAGTTTTAAAACTTTGCTCCTACAACTAAAACTTTGCTCATACATTTTGTCTTTGGTTATGACTGCCTGTTCAAAGTTGTTTTTAGTTATACGTTGTCTTTGTGTATATTGTCTGTGTGTTTTATGTAAATGGCTTTTAAACTTTGTATATTGTATTTTAATGTTTTAATTTCTGTAAACCACCCAGAGAGCTTTGGCTATGAGGCGGTACAGAAATGTAAATAACAACAACAATAGTAAGTGCACTGATAGGAGCATCGAAAGCTGCCTTATACTGAGTTAGACCATTGGTCCATCTAGCCCAGCACTGTCGACACTGACTGGCAGTGGCTGTCCAGGGTTTCAGGCAGGACTTTTCCTGCTCTACCTGGAGATGCCGGGGATCAAATCTGGGACCTTCTGCGTGCAAAGCAGGGGCTCTACCACTGTGCTACACCACTCGATATACACTAAGCTATATATACTCTACTCAGGAAACGTATCACTGTATCATCATTAGACGTACGTCTCCTTCTCCAGGATCTAACTTGGGCAAAACTGGTTATATTTTGTTTGTGAATTGTGCCTCATGTTGTTTCAATTGAAGAAGGGTGCTGTTTAGATTTTCCACCATTAATAAGGGTGTGTATCTTACTCTACCATTGCCTTTGAGGACTGGGAATAAGGTGTTCTTAATTCATTTTTTGGGGACCTCAAGAAAATGTGGCATCAAGCCTGATGGTTGAAATCTAGCAACCCCATTAGCTGGTGCATACAAATATGTGTTTATTACATGTAAATGTCAAGCCGTTAAAATCCTCATTTGCATGCCCAATATTCTGCAAATACTGGGTGCATGCATATGGTGTGTGTGTGTGTGTGTGTGTGTTAAATTTGAGGTTTATGTTCCATTTGTACTCATTTTTGGTGACTGATTTAGGTTTATTCATACTCCTTTTGCTCATTCTTCTGTGTCATGCACAGGGAAGAAGAACGGAGATGTGGACAGAAATTTTGATACACTGGATTTGCCTAAGCGGTCTGAATCAGCAAAAGGTAATGCATCAATGCTCGTAAATGTGTTCTCAAGGATCAACAAAGAGGGAAGATGTGTGAATTCCAAAGAGGGTCTTTCAGAGGAAGTGAAAAAGACACAGCATTTATCCCAAGATTTCACGCTTCTTTAATTTCACTATTAAATGAACATTCATGTGCTGCTTCTCTTTGCATGTATGTTGTTTTGTGTTCTGAGTGAATTGGCTAAGAAGAAAGAGCTAATGAGAACTGAAGTCTTCTTTTGCAAACTATGCGTATTTTCCACATCGTTTCCTACAGCAGATTAAAGGATGATTAGGATATTTCCTAGCGGGGGGGGGGGGGATCGTTTCTGTATGCTGCAGTTTTCTTGCGTGCCCGATAATTTCTTTCAAGATGCTGTTTTCAGTTTACTTTACCAAGGGGCAGCGATTAAGCAGTGTACTCTTTTGTACCACCCTTTGCCTAGTGCCAGTTCCCTTCTGTCAGCTACCATGGCTGATGTGTGCACACATGGTCTTTTTGAGCTGTGTGTGGATGACAACTCTGTGTTCTTGCTTTGTGGTTCTTGTAGCTGTTTTCTTTTTAAAGTAGGAGATTTAAAATGGTGTACAAAAGCAGTAGATGTTGTCGCCATTGCTTTTCAAAGAGTTGAGCAGACTCTTGAGCAGGAGTGTTGAACCTCTTTCAGCCTGAAGGCCAAATTCCATTTTGGAGAAACTTTTGATGTCACATTCCACTGGTGGGGTGAAACCAAAGGCAACAGGGGCCAGGCCAAAATACCAGAGAATACCAGCATATTTTAGCTTGAAGCTCTTACTTCAAAAATCCTTGGGAGAGTAAATTTCAGCCTTTAGAAGTGGGGAAAAAACTGCACAAAAACTGGGAAACCAGCAAACAATCACCAGTCAGGGGAAAGGGAGAAAGGCCAGGGGAAGAGGACGTGGTCTTCTGGGGAACCCCAAGAGTTCAGATTGGGACACTAGGAGGGCCATATTTGGGGCCCAGTTCTAGTGGAGTGCAGACAATTGCTGGCAGGCGGAGACCGGTGTTTCCTCCTTAGCCTCATCCAAGAATGCAAAACAAAATGGCAGCTCTCTGGTTCTATGATGAAGATTAGTCTGATGGACAATGAGAGGCCATCAAGGAAACATGGATTATTTACCATCAACTAGCAGGCTGTATAATGGATGGGGAAGTTGTGGCCCTCCTAATGTTGTCAGACTGTAGCTTCCATCATCCCTGACCATTGGTCATGTGGGCTGGGGCTGATGGGAATTAGAGCCCAACGACATCTGGAGGGCCCAGAAAGAGAACTGCCTCTCTTTGCTTCGTATGGGCCCTAATAACGCTCTCTAGCTGTGGCTACCTGAAATGCCATTTTTCTCCCTCTTTCACTCCACCTGTGCACATGGAGATCTGGCTTTGCCTGTGGGCTCACTGATATTCTGAATGGTGATTGCTAAAGTGAAATGATGTAGGAGAGGCTTTTTCATTCGTCATCATGAGGAACCCTGAATTTTAATCCAGATGGATAAAATGTCACCCTGGTTTACAGACATTATGTGCTAAATCTTGTCAAAAGATTAAACTGTTAGTGCAAAGTTAGGCAATGTGGGGCAACACACCCTCAGACAACTTTCCCGGCACCTGCCAAGGTGCCCTGTCCCTCCCACTTAAAAAAGAAATTAACACATTTTCTTACCCACAGCTGGGATTGCTGTGAAATAGGTTTATGTCTGTGCTGAAAACTGTGGGTTCAAAGCAGTTGTTCAGTGTGATGGGGCTCAGACCCCACCTCCGCCTTGTATTCAGTCTTTGGGGCAGGTTACATGTCCTTTGCCATGCCTCCTATGGCAGCCATTTTGTGGTGGTGCTCACGACAGTTTCCCTGCATTCGTGTGTTTGATGGATAATGTGTCTAGAAAAGAAGCAAGTTACTGAACAAAAAAACATTTTCCAGAGCATATTTAGAGAAATGAGGGTGGGGGGTGAAATGGGCTTTTGTTCCCTAGATGCTCCATTGCTCCTCTGTTTCTGTTGCCAAAGCAGCTGGCTTAAGTAGTTACTTAAGATTATAATGAGATTGTGGGAATGTGGAATTATTCAGTGAGATAAGCAAGAGCAACATAGCAGTTCCCAAACTGTTAACAGCACAGGTCAGATCCGTACCATGGGACTTTAATTGGTTTTGATGAGTTCAGCTCTCAGTGAAGGAAGGACCTCATTCCCAACACCAAACAAGGCCTTAATGATCAAATGGATTCAGTTTGAGTGACATAATGATTTGGTGTGTGGTTTTTTTTAAAAAAAAAAACAACCCTCAAAGTATTACAGACTAATCTCTTTCATATCAAAGCATATTTTAGGTTGTAATTTTTTTTAGCAAATGGAAATGTTGGAGCTGGTAAAATTGCAGTGCGAAGCTAGAAATGAACATGAGTCTGCCTGCCAATTAAGATCTTTGGAGGGTGCTCTGCAATGCAGTCAGCCTTTATAGGAGGTGAGGCTGAAGAGTGCACAGTACAGGCTGTGCAACTCCCTGCCTCTTGAAGTGTCCCTTTCCACCCTCTTCCATTTGGTAAAGTCTACTCTCCCCCCCCCACTTTTCTGTTAATTTGAGGTTATAGCTGTATCCCCTGATCTTGTGATCTTGCTGCTGTTACTGTTGATCTTAATTCATTGATGGATTGCCTTGATTCATTGCACTTTTACTGTATTTTTAAGTCTTTCCCTCTCTTTCTGATGTTCGGGTGTGAGTGTAGTTGCTTATGTAGCCAAAACAGCAACACAACAAAGTTTTAACTGTTTGATTGTTTTAGATTTTCTAATTGGTATTAGCCTGTTTAATGGTTTAATATGCTTTTAGCTGTTTAAATTATTTATTGTTTATACTGTTTAAATTGATTGTATCTGTATGCTGCCCTGAGCTCTTAATGATATAGGGTGGGAGACAAATGTTTTAAATGAAATAAATTATTACCGAAGGGGAGATACCTTTGCAGAAACTGATGGCTGCTACTTAGCCAGTGACCAGGCTGAAAAAAGCAAAACCACCCAAAGTGGTTTGAAACCAGCCAGTGGGGATCTTAATTAAGACTCAGTATGGTTAGGCTTAACTGCTCTATGCCCTTGAAAAGTATTTGGAAACCACAATTGGTTCATAATGCCACAGCCAGGCTGTTAACCAGGACTCATTGCTTTGAACATTTCACCCTGGGGCTTCAAGATCCATACTGGCTTCCAGTTTGGACAAATCCAAGCCCTGGCATTGACCTACAAAGCCCTCACTGTTCGGGGACCAGGGTGTCTGAAGAACCGCCTTCTTTCACATAAAGGTGCTGGCTTGCTGAGGTCATCATCTAAGGTCAGGCCCCAGTGAGATTATTTTTGGTATAAATTCCTAGGGGGAGCGGTGTGTAGGTCATGGCAGAGGCACGTAAATGAGCTCTTTTGGATTTTCCTGAGGTTCTGTTTCAGATTTGAGTAGGAGGTGGTGTAGCTGGTTGCACCGGAAGATGGCAAGGAGTACGGTGAGTTTCCACCATCACTATTCTACACAGTTTGTTAAGTACATAGAATCATAGAATAGTAGGGTTGGAAGGGGCCTACAAGGCCATCAAGTCCAACCCCTGCCCAGTGCAGGAATCCAAGTCAGACCATCCCTGACAGATGGCTGTCCAGCCTCGGCTTGAATGCCTCCAGTGTGGGAGAACCCACTGCCTCCCTAGGTAAGAGGCCTGTGTTAACATAGTATAGAATGTGGCTTCTAGGAAATTAAATAGGCTGTCTTACATGGGAGCGCTGGGGCCAGACAAGGCTAGTTCTGTATGTCAACAAACGTCAAGCTGTTTGATTCTTGCCAAGTCACTCTGGTCCCTCAGATAAGAGCATAGCGTTAGGTTTCCATGAAGAGCTGGGAAGCTTCCGAGCCCAGACGGGAACATTGGGGCCTGGTGCCATGACTGTGATGCTTTATGCACCCACCAGGGCATGGAAGAAAAAGTATATAAGCATTGTTTAAAGCATGCCAAATTGGTCCTATTCCAAGGGGCAACATGCAGTGTCAGCTTGGAGAACTTGTATGGTCACGGAACGGTTTCCCGTCTGTCTCTTGAGGAGCCCAGGCAGACAATTCAGCTGCACATGGGCTGAAGAGAGATGCAAGCCTTCTTTGCATATTTATTCTGCATCCATTTTCTATCAACAAACGGTCATCCGCTTGCACTAGTGGCTTCGTTTCATCTTAGTATCAAAAGAATCTAACGTTGGCCAGGACCCGACAGAATCAGGCCTCCAGGCCAGTACAGGTGGGCCACTTATCCCAGCAAGGTTCAAAAGCTTCTTCTTGAATCTGTTCAAGATGACATTGCTGTAAAGTAGTAGAATTGCAGAACATGTGTGGCAGCCCATTAATAAATGCTTCATGGAATCGTTACCTCTGTTTTCAACACAAGACAGCCATAGTTCTGTTTCGCTTTGTTAATAAAGCAAGAGCCAGTATGGTGTAATGGTTAGAGCATTGGACCAGGAGTGAGGACAGCCAGGTTCAAATCCCCTCTCAGCCATAAAATGTACTGGGCAACGTTCTGTCGTTTATGTATTATAAGCATTTTTATACAGCTCTTCAGTTAAATTCCCAGGGTGGTTTGCAAAAAAGAGTAAAACAATACAAATGTAAATACCAAAACAGCACACAAAATCCATGCAAAAAGCCCATGTAACCTATCTTACAAGACTATTGTGACGATAAAGTGGAGGGGGAAGCCACCCTCGGTTTCCTGAGGTAGGGGAGACATGCAATAAAAACACAAACTGTGCCTTCTGCATGCAGGCCTAGTACATAGGCCCTTTTGCTTGATCCTTATAGCTACTCAGGGCCGAGAACCAGTAAGTGGGCTAGATATCTGGATGCCCTTCTGGAATAATCATATGTTGCCCAAAACGGTGGGGCTGGGGTTGGGTGTGGTATACATGATGGGTAAACTACTACACACAGAGACACACTCAGTTCAGGATCAAGTTGCGAATCATGAGTGATATTGGAGAACTCTCTGTTTTCCCAAGCTTTCACATTTCATGTGTTTTGCTTTATGCATGCATACCTTTGAAACGCAGCTTGGGCATCGCCTAGGCAACTGTGCAATGTTCCCTTTCCTTCCCCGTGCATTGCAACATTTCGCCCTCTCCCACTTCCCTCTCTTCAAGTCAATCAAGGATGGTTTCCTTTAGTTGATTAAGTAAATGATTACAGTAACCAACATCTGAGCATGTGCCAACACTCGGGCTCCCAGCTTTGACTGTCTACTCAGGAACAGTCAACCGCACTGATGCATAATTGCAGACTGCGCTGGAGCAAAAACAAAAACAGGTCCATCTCATAACATGCCTTGTTAGTAATTTCAAATGGATTAAGGATTTCTGTGCAATAGAATTTTGTGCAGGATATGCACGGGCGTTGTGAGCAGGTTAAGTTTGCGTTCTGGATCCACTTATTACAAGCTGTGGTGTAGTGGTAAGTTTTGAAGGGCAGGCACTCATCATGACAGGCCCAATAGCCTCGCCCCTAAGGAAAGCCCTCAAATGCAGGCAGCTGTGCTGATGCACATCAACAAACCAGTTCTAATAGTTGTCATCTCAACCAGGAGCAGGTCTTCTGTAAACATGGATGGCTTTAAAGGGGGATTGGACAAATTCCTGGAGGAGAAGGCTATGAGTAGCTACTAGTCTTGATGGCTATACGCTACCTCCATATCAGAGGCAGTGTGCCTGGGTACACCAGGTGCTGGGGAACATGGGTGGGAGGGTGCTGTTGCACTCATGTCTTGCTTCTGGGTTTCCCGTGGGCAGTTGGTTGGCCACTGTGTGAACAGAATGTTTGACTAGGTGGACCCTTGGTCTGATCCAGCAGGGCTCTTAGGGAACATGGGTGGGAGGGTGCTGTTGCGCTCATGCCCTGCTTATGGGTTCCTGTTTGACAGCTAGTTGGCCACTGTGTGAACAGAATGCTGGGCTAAATGGACCCTTGGTCTGATCCAGCAGGGCTCTTCTGATGTTCTTATGTAAAGCAATTGGTTCTTAATTGACCAGTGAAGACCAAGTCACCCCAAATTACTTTGCATTACAACAGGGCTAGCTTACAGCAATACATGTTTGCCAGGAAAATCCATTTTCTCCCAGCTACTGTGAGGATTGCTGCTAAGTTCATAGGGAATAGGGAAGTCCGGGGGTGGGGTGGGGGGAGATGATGTCATTGTCTCTGCTAATCAAAATGTTTGACCGTGTGAGCCCTGGCTTCACTATACGACTGGATACAAGTGCTGGTGCTATCCTTAATGTTGTGGCACAGTTGCCCTCCTCAAATAGGCCCATTGTCTTGGAATACATCTCACGGACAGGGCCTTCTCAGTGGTGTCCCCTGATTATGGAATGAGCTCCCCACTGAGGCCCGCCTAGCACCAACCATTTCATCTTTTCAGTGCCAGTTTAAAACTATCTTCTACTCCCAGGCATTTGATTGCATATGATGGGGCATTTATGCCAATCGTCTAAACAGGTCTACTATTGCATTGAAACTGTTTTTAGCAATCTAAGTTGTTTTAAACTGTGTATATTTACATTCTTATACTATATCTTATGCTATACTTTTATGCTTTATTTTATTGTCTTATGAATTGTTGCAAACCACCCAGAGAGCTTTTTCTATTCGGCAGTATAGAAATGAAAATGATGATGATGATAATAGTAATATCTGTTTTTAAAATACTCATGGATTAAGAATTTCAGCACAACAGAATTTGCTGCAAGATGCCTGTGGCCGTGTTGAGCAGGTTAAGTTCGTATTTTGAACATACTAATTAGGAATTTCGGGACCATTGCTAGCGTAGTGGCACAGTTGCCCTCCCCTTTACACATTAAATGGCTCCCCACAAAGTGTTGTGTAGTGGCAAGTATGCAAGTAGAAGGGTCCGTGAAACCCACCACAACTTGAACTTCCTTCTCTTCTAGCTCTGTATCCCTTGAGCTAAGAAGCATCACGTCGGCCATGATGGCCTGATAAAATCCTCACATAAAAGAGGTTGTTCAGTCGATTCAATCCAATGTTGGCGCCAACCTTGAGGAACTGAAAATGGTGCACATCCTTCCCAACCCACCCTAGAAAGTCAAACGGTTTTCCATGGGACTTTAACCACAATGGTTGTTTGTCTCATAGGCAGTGGTATGTGCTGTTTAAACAGTTCTGGGTTTAACGCGTCGTTTGTTCCCAGCGTTGAGCTTGAAACAAAACAAAAAATGAACTTTGCATCTCGGAAAAAGAGACAAAGGAAGAAAGATCTGGATCACTGCCTAGCACGTTGAAAGCACATTGTGCTCTGTGATATTGGAGGGGCGTTACGTGTTCCATCCATGAGCGAGCTGTTGGACTGTAGCAATGAAGAGAATGAGCTGAGCTGCTACGGTCCCAGTTCCTATATCTTTTCCCTGATGGGGAGAAAAGCAGCAGTGGGCGATTCTGAGAGGAAAAACAGCCCGGGGGGGGGGGGAGTTATGCAGCCTTCTCTGCTCCTCAGTTTTCCACTCAGGATTGCAGCCTCCCTGTTATGTCCCTCACCATGAGCAGCAGTTCATATTCTGACTGTGACTCAGATGAGGAGAAGCTGGCTGTATTAGATGGGCAAGCAGCCCTGGAGACAGAGATGCTGGATGCCAAACAAGGCCCCAGCATCATATGTAGGCCTCAAGTGGAGCCTGAACCTCCCAGCCAGGGCCTTCTTGATCTACCCCCACCCCAAACTAGGATTCCAGAGACCGGAGCCTGCACACACTAAGGAACTGCCCTCCTCCATGCCAGGGGCCCCACACCTCCATGAGGAAATGAGGCTGGGCAGAACTAACAGAGAGGAGGTGTGGTACTAAGCTCCAGGCAGAGGACTGCCCATTTAATTTTTGTGAACTGCCCAGAGAGCTTTGGCTATTGGGTGGTCTAGAAATAAGTAAGTAAGTAAGTAAGGCTTTCCTTCCCTCCAGGAAGAGCCAGCGCCCGGGAGAAGCCGTCTGGCCCTGGAGGTGAGATGGGAGACCCATTCCCACTCTATCTGACTAGCTCACTTCTCTTCTTTGAGCAAGTGTGTCTGTGACTCCCCTGACCAAGGGAGTAAACTGTGGCTATAGGGCAGACCCCACTCCGCAACAGATGTGTGAATCCCAGCTAAGTGTTTTGGGCTTCAAGGGTGAATTTATATGGGTTGTGGTTCCCGAAACCCTTCTCAAGCCAAACAACACAAATTGGTACCACAAAATGTATACTTATTGCTCAGTATTAGAGAATAACAAATCTTTGTAATAATAAAACAAGCAAAACACACTGCTGTGTGTAAAGCAATTAAGACAATTAGTGCCATAATAGAAAGCGTGGCTAGCATATTGCTTAGTAAAACTAACGTTTTATTTTTCTCAACCGACAAAGCAGTTATCATTGAGTTCTTATAGTTACCTATCTGGCAAGCATGGTTGGCAGAACTTAGGTAATCATGTTTGGTATGCTTCCCTTGGCTAGATCTACACTGCTGCTTTATAGTGGCATTGAAGCGCACTGATAACTGTTGGGGCACATTGCACATTCTAAAAACTGCTATTGTAGTGTTATTTCCTGCTTTTTATTCCACATTATCCAATATACAGCAACAAATGTCATTGTGTGTCCTACGAGGTATAAATGCGAAAGAGGGGTGTAGCGTCACCAGGATGGGATTGTTCTCCCAGGATCTCTCTGGACAATTAGATCAAACCTTTGTCTTTTATAACCCCTATGTTGATGACTTCATCTTAAGTTTTGGACTGGGTAATACTACTGTTTCCATTTTTCTCGATGCAGCTAGGTTTGCCATTGACACTAGCAACACCTTAATGAAGGTATCTCTGCTAAGCTAAGCAGGTGTCTGCTTCCAAGTCCTAACCAGCTCAGTTGCGGCAGCCTTTTTTTTTTTTCTTCATTTCCAAGAATACATTTCAGTACTTACAGTTATCTCACAACACACGCGGAACAAATCTCATGGATTACTAATCACTTACAGTCATCATATGCAGATTATTAGGAATAGCACTCCTATGACATACGATGAATTCTTTTCAACAATACATGTTACATGGCAGCGGGATGATAAGGCCTTAGTTCAAACCCAGACCTCACTGGAGCAAATTGCTCCCACAGAGCTCTCCAAGGTCATGCAACTCCGGTCTCCCTTGCTTTATCATGTCTCAAGGCCAGGGGTGGGCAACTTGTGGCCCTCCAGATGTTTTGTGTTGCATCTCCTATCATCCCTCACCATTGGCTACATGGGCTAGAGATTATGGGAGGTGTAGGCCAAAACATCTAGGCCTTCCATTCAAGTTCAGGATGGGACACCCTTGAGTCAACATTTCTTTCTTAAAACAAAATTATCACCCTACTCCATGCCACATTATTTAATGCGTGGTTCTGTTTGGATCTTCCTGCAGAATTGCCTCACATCTTCCTCACCCATATCTGTGACTAGAAAGCAAAGTTTCCAGTGCAGAGAACAGGTCTTTCAAGTGGGCATCTGTCTTGGTTCCTTCCTTTTAAAACTAAATGAACGCCTTGGCAGTTCCAATACAGGGGCTGCTTAGTCATGCGTGTGCTGTGGAAAAGTGACACCCTGTCTTCAGACACTGACCCACATAAAATAATACACTCCCCTCCCTGACAGGGTCTAGAATGTTCCTGTCATGGCAGGAAGCGTCTGAGGAAGCAAGCCTTCTTTCTCCTCTAAGAGAGACATGACAGATCTTGGAAAGGGAGGTGATGGCTGGAACTGGTGGGTATGCGTGCTGGTCAGCCATCGCTGAAACAGAAATGGCTGACTATTAAAGTCAGGCCCTGAGAAAAGTATCCCTTTCCATCCTATTGTGCGGGGAAATCATTGTTAGTGAAACACGGTGTCATCCGGCACAAGGTTGAGTTAATGCTCTATGGGTTAATTTGTATACCGAGAAGGGTCATGATGATCAATTATTAGCTAGGGAAAGCTTGTGTGAACAAGTACATTTAAAACACACCACATTTTCTGCCTCCTGAACCTCACAGGGGAGGGTGTTTCAGAGGGGGGCAGCACTACTGGGAAGGCCCTGCTTTTGAGAGGTTATGTGGCAGCATTCTGCTGGTCATGGAATGGCCAACACAGCCTCCTCTGAAGATCTTAGATTTTATCTGTGCTCCTCTGCAGCTGAGAGAGATGAGCACTGAACAGATAATTTAAGGAACTCCACTAATGACTTCTCCATGAATGCATATTTTTGGGAACCCCCTTGGGTAGTGTCCATTTGGAATCCTTTTTTAAAAGAAAAGATCATCCCAACTATTTCTGTGTCCTTCTCCAGGGCCAGCTTCAAGGGTAGGCACAGTTGGGCACCTGCCAACGGCCCACACCCCAGCAGGGGCACGTTGACAAATGCCCCCTTGATTTGCTCTTCCTCACTATTATAACCTGCTTGTTCACCTGCCCCTTGCTCTGGTCCAGTCAATGGTAGTGGTGAGAAGGGGAGCCGTAGATGCCACGGCCTGCTTGCTACCTGGCTCTCTGCCTGCCAAGCAAGCAAGTGGGAGCGATGATGAGGAAGAGGAGGAGAAGCAAGAACAGCTGGTGATAATGGCAGTGAGAAGGTAGTCACTAAGGGAGGGGGCCCATGGAGGGTGTCTTGCCCAAGGGCTCTCATAAAACTGGAGCTGGCACTGCCCTTCCTGCCAGCTCTTTTCCCCACCTCTCTCCCTCTCTGCCAGATAGCTGTCATAGGAAGCTCACATGCATGTGCATGCATGCATGTGCATGCGTGAGGACTGAGCTTAGGCTCTCTGGGGTTTCAGGTGCTTGATTCTGATTCAGAAGTGGAGCTAGGAGAACAGTTAGGCTAGAAAGCAGGGGAGGAAATTCCCCAAGAGTCTTCAGGGGTCGGGGAAGAACCTTCCCAAAGCCTTGACAAACAGGAGGACCAGTTTCAGCTGCTGCCTCCCCCTCCCTTGGGAAACCAAGTTCCCTTAGGGGAGGGGGAGGAGGGGCACGACTTAGTCGACGCAAGAGCGAGCCATCGTTTTAAGAGGGCGGTGCTTGGGAGTGAGCTGAGACACTCTGCCAGGTCAGCCACCCACCGGAGCCAATGCCAAAATTTAAGCAGCTTTCCGGGGTCTTGCCGTAGGTGCCTATTGTCAATTTGGTGGCAAGTCTACCCGGCTAAAGCCTTCCCTATTAGAGAGCTCAGAATTAGCTATTTAGGCCCTGGGGCAGTCTTTGAGCTACACCGAGTCTGTATTGGGGAAAGGTTTGCCATTACCTTAATAAATCAGTATTTGGCTTGAAGCTTGAGTCTCCGTTTGTTGATTGCTTAGAGGAAAGGCTATAGTTTTGACTGTGTGTGTGTGTGTGTGTGTGTGTGTGTGTGTGTGTAGCATGCTAGTACATTAACATCCCTTAAGCATTTGGCAAGCAATGTTGAGAATTCCCACCAGGGCCACTGAGTGTCTCATATTTCCATGGCTTTGCTAAGTGCATTGCTCATCATAATCCCCTGTGGTGGTCATAATTTACAAAGGAGCTAACAATTGCTCATCTGTCTTGCCAGTGCCTTGTGTTGGCAGAACTTTATTACCTCGGATAAGACATTTTTCCCTTGCGGATCTTTCATGTGGCAAACTTTTCCCCTCCTGCTCAGTACATTAAATTCTCACCTCTCCTCATCCATCACAAATGTAGACTTTGGGCACCAGCTGGCTGTAAGAGAGGAGCCGGCGTAGTGCTCCGTCGGGTTGTGCTTTTTAAAAATTAACTTGGAAACTACATTCATGTTTTGTGTGTGTGGCCTTTTTGGCCTTTGCGCCGACCCACCCGCTTCTTTGCTGGGGTGAAAAATGGCAGGGAACTGCTTCTTGGCCCACTAAGTTTGGGTTAAGAAGCACAAGCCTAGTGGAAACTCTTTGCAGCCCATTAGATACCACCTTTATACAGTGGAGGCTGGTGGCTCCGATATCAGTGTGGTGGTGAATCCACTCCGGGTTTCGGTCAGAACCAGTCAGAACACTAAAGGAGCTATTCAAGGTGCGTCTTTTCAGCACCAGGTTAAGACTTTCCACTATTCCCAGGAATTTGGCAGATTTGGTGGACTTCTTAACGCATCAGTTGAATTGTTAATGGTTGTCACTGCTGTTTTAGTTGTTTTATGGGTTATGACATTTTATTGATAATTGCTTTTAGTTGTTTTAAAGTAGAGATGTATGAGAAATCTGTTTCAGTTTGTTTTTGATCAGGATTTACCCAGACTGCACCTTCTGGACAGAACGCAGACCCAGATGCAATCTATGGTCAAACTCCGTACATTTCCGAGCTCGCAATTTGATTCATGAACACCCCCGCCCCCAAACAATTGTTCAACAGCATGTGTACTTTCGAAAGATGCACATGAAAAAATGTGCACTTTTGAAAAATGCACACAAACACGCTTTAATCGATGGGAGGAGAATGCGTGCATTTCAAAGATACCCACAACTGATATGTACATTTTGGAAAATGCATGAAAATACACATGGATTTTCACGCAAAAAGAAAAAAAGCTGATATGGATTCGAATTGGAATGACCTTCAAGATGGAATTCAGAGAACTCAATTTTTGCTGATTCGCACAGCCCTATTTTAAATTGTTTTTTTTTAAATCGTTTTAATTTTGTTGTAAGTTGCCTTTAGTCTTTTTTCTTCTTTTTGTGTGTGAAAGGTCTAAGAAATATAATAAACATCAATAATATAAATATAAGATTCTCAGTCTTTATATATATCACATGAAAATCCATGTGTATTTTTGTGCATGTTTTCCCAAATGCATGCATCAATTGTGCGCATCCTTGAAATGTGCACATATATATCTCCTGTTTATAGTAACAAACACACTGTGGATCCGTATATAGCTAAAACAGCCTTATCCATGCACAGGAGGGGAGGTGTCGGCAAGCTTGAGGGAAGCTTGCCGATACCTAGGTTTGTAGATGTACAATGAGGACTGAGGATGCTCAGTGAGTATGAAATGCTGGCTGGCTGTTTCAGGGGAAACAGATAACCACAGTAGGGGTATAGAATGGAATGAAATGGGGTATCTTGGAAGAGGTCACGACTGCCTGGCTGGCTGCCTGGGTGAGTGTTCAGCACTCCACAGTACAAAATTTTGTTGTAGGTCTCACGTATGTGTCTGTGCGTGTGTGTACACATAGACAGCTGAGACAGATGTGGACTAAGCAAGCACAATAATTTATAGTTGTCTGTCTTGAATAAAAACCGCAGATCTCACTAGCCTTTATGGCTCTAAAGCTTTTAGTTGCTCAAATAACAAAGATGCCTTCTCCCACAAAGGGGTTCAGGGGACATTCCTACCCAGGGCTGGCATCAAGGGTAGGCCTGGTTGTTCACCTGCACCCCAGCAGGGGCCCACTGACAAGAGACCCTGGAGTTGCTCCTCCTCTTCACCATGGCAACCTGCTGGTTCACCTGCCTCTTGCTCTGGCCCAGAATGCAGTGGCGGTGAGAAGGAAGATCAGAAGGTGCCAGTGCCGGCATGCTCCCTGCCTGTCGAGCAAGCAAGTGGGAGCCATGATGGGGAGGAGGAGGAGGAGGAAGAGCAGCCGGTGACCATGGTGGGGCGAAAGCAGGCTCACTGAGGGAGGCCCATGGAGGGTGTCTTGCCCAAGGGCCCTCCGAAACCTGGAACCGGCCCTGTGCCTGTCTTACCAGAATTTCCAGATGCAGCACTGGAGCTGCATTCATGGTGGCAGGTGGGAGAGGGAGAAAAGTCAATGGGAGCTGAGGGGGAGCCATAGGGGAGCAGAAAGGCAGTGGGCAGCGAGCTCGTCCTGTTGGCTGGCTCCTTTGAGTTGAAACAAGCCTCCTCGTGTGTAATAGCTTTCGGGAAATGGGTCTGGCTGGGGAGCCACATATGAAAAAGAGAATAAGGGGAGGTTGAAGGGAAGGAGTTACATGGTTCTTCCAAGGGTGTGTGGGAGTTGGGAGAGATCAGCCCTTTCCATCTGACGGAGACTTGCCCAGCTCCCTTACACCCTGCTTCTCTGTATGTCGGGGCTGAGTCAAACATGCAGAGGCAGCCCTTGGGGACAGTGGTGGGGAGATAGATCCACATTTGCAAGCCCCCCAGTTTTAAAAACAGGAAGTCAGCCTCCCTGTAGCGGAATGCTAAGATGTCAGGGAGAAATATTCAAAATTAGCGTTCCTGCCGGTATCCCACTATTGTTATTTTTATTCCATTCTCAAAGCCTTTCTCTCCCCCCCCCATTCCCTGCTTTTGCAAGTTTCCAAACTCATGTTTTTGAGGGGAAGTACATGTAGGGATGTGTGAACCCACCCCTATCAGGGTTCTCCAGGCGCCCGCCCAGCCCCTGCCCCCGCTCACCAGTCCCAGGACCGCGCTCGAGCCCCTTCCATGCTCGGCAAGCAGCCCACACTCACCCCGGCGGCCCCATAGAGCTCCGCAGTTGCCATGTTTTGAAAAATCAAATGGTGATCGCAAAAATGCGCATATTTGTGTAAGCATGAAAATGCAAATTTTTGCAAAAATCCATATTCGTAAATCACATGCACAAATATGTGCATTTTTGCACTCACCATTTTATGTTTCGAAAATTGGCAACTGTGAAGCTTTGGGGGCTCGCTAAGCAGTGATGTGGGCAGGGGGCATTCCACTGGATTCCCAGACCAAATCAGGTGCCTGCACCATCCCTAAATACATGTTTTGTGAGGAAAACAGTATGTGTGTGTGAGAGAGAGAGAAAGGGAGTGAGGGAGCAGAGAAGGGGTAGGAAGGGGAGGAGTTAAGTATAATCCCCCCATGCTGCTTCTCAGCTCAGAATCACCCACACTCAAAGAAGAAAAAATGGGGGGGAGTGTTATGGTTCAGTGATACATGTCTGTGCCTATCATGTAGCTAGGCCCTGAGCCGGAAAGTTCTGTGGAAGATTTTCAGCAGGAAGGACATCATCTGAGGCTCCTTCCATCGACGGGAAAGCCTTATTACTCCGCAGATGTTGAATGAAATATAAATAATTAGTCCAACTCTTAAAAGCAAAGCTCTTTGGCTGTCATTTTCGTTCACATAATACATGTTGAACAGTTTGCCCTCTGAAGCCTGGGATGACCTCCATTTTCTCCTCATAGATCAGGCCATAGTGCTAGGTGCGTATTTGAAAGAGCTGTATGCTTCGCTTGAAAATAACTGGCCGCCCAACCTACCCCAGTGTCTTGCTTCACTGGGAAGGAGAAATAGTAAGTGTGGATGGACGGACAAGTCTCCCCTTCCCACCTGATTTGCAGTTTAAAAAACGGTGTCAAGCATGGTTGACAAGGCCTGAAGATGCTCTTGCCAATGAACCTTGGGGAATGTCCCAAAGGTGAGATCACTCCGGTTGTTTCCCTCCCCCAAGAGGTCTTTTGGGGGGGTTGACTCTGCTAAGCTCAACTACGAGGGAGCCAAATCTCTCTGTTTGTAGTGTTGATGGAGTCCTAATTCTTGTTAGGAATACAGTTGTGAGGTGACACGACTGAAATGGCCTGGCCCCCAGCTGCCACCCACCTCACCTCAGACAGAGGGTCTCACATCCCGAGCACATCCTCTGTTGGAAGATCTGAGCAGCGTTAGCAATGCTGTGGCGTCACATGCTCTCAGGCTACACACAAGGCCCTGGAAAAGTCGTGGTGTCGTTTTCTTTCAGTGCCATTTTTGAAGAACACCTCAGCCTAGAACAGCACAAATCCACTCATGTAGTAAAGCTGCCTGCAAGAAGACATGCAGCATGCTTTTTCCAGCTGTGTCAAATTACTAGGCAAAACCAAAAGATTCGAGGGGCTTTTGCAGCGGGCTTTTGAGGTTTCCGATGCTGGGTCTCTGAGCCGTTGCATTGCCCAAGGACACTCTGGATTGCCTAACTGGGGGGAAATGCTCAGCTTGAGAGACGCTCCACCGCTGCTGTTTTGCTGACAGAGCTGACTGCTGGCACTTTTTACCTCGGTGCCATCTAATCCTCTGTTGGGCTGGGCAAGCCGAGACGGCATGGCAGGATGCAAAGCGACTGTCGCCAGCACCTTGCCTTGGACTGGAACAGTTTTGCCTGGTTGGGAAACCTTAATGAAATGCTCCGGTCCAGCAGCCCAGGTGCACCGCATCACAGCTGTTGCCGCTCTAACTTCGCAGGGGCATTGTTGAGAATTGATTGAGCTGTTCTGTGCTACGCGGCTGCTTTGATAACGGGCTATTTCATAGAAGTGCTTTGTACAGACATATTTTTAATAGGGCAGGTGTCAAACTGTTTTCCTTCTAAATCTCTGTTGATAGGCCCCCAGTTATTATTATTTATGAGCCTCTGCATTAAATATACATCTGCACAACATCAGGAGCCTCTAAATAAAAAAATATAGATCCTTTTTGGCGTGAGATTTGACTGGCCAGGTAGAATATTGAATCTCCGCATGCTGAGAGGCAACAGCCCGGCAATTATCAGTCTGCTGATGGCCTTTGGAAAGCATGAGCTGCTAACGTGTGTTCATGCCTCTGTTTTGCTTGAGAAGGCCAAGACATTTAGTTCCCTTTTCCCCCCCATGATAACAAAGGATGATCAAATAGATACAGTTGGAAACTGAGAGCTCCCAGTTTGCCGGCTCTCTGCTTTTGGGGTTGTTCTCTTCTCCTTGTGCAGTTTGCTCTAAATGTATGAATCTTAATATTATATATGTGTATGCATGTGTGTGAGCGTGTGTCTGTGCATGCAGTTGTGTAGTGGTAAAGTTTGAAGTGCAGGCACTCAGCATTACAACCCCCATAGTCAGGCCTCCAAATACAGTCCAAAAATGCAGGCAGTTGTGCTGATCCATACCTACAAACCAGTTCTGGGAGTTTTTGTCTCCACCAGGAGCAGGTCTGAGAACATAATCCCTGCTGGATCAGAACAAGAGTCCATCTAGTCCAGCATTCTGTTCACACAGTGGCCAACCAGCTGTCGACCAGGAACCCACAAGCAGGGCATGAGTGCAACAGCACCCTCCCACCCATGTTCCCCAGCCACTGGTGTACATAGGCTCACTGCCTCTTGCATTGCAATGGGAAACTATACATGGTTGGAAAAATTCATTCTCTCCCAGCTACACTGAAGGTTTTGGCTAAGCCCAAGGGAACAGGGAAGTCTGAAGGGGTTGGCAGATGATGTCAGCATCCCTGCTAATCAAAAAGTGCCAGTGCTAGGGATGTCTGTCAATTGGAAATCCAGCCCTTTTTGGGCTCGGCAGACTTCCGCTGCCCACCTGACTTAGTTTGCATTTGTGAGCCAAGCTGCAGGTTTTCTCTGAACTCCAGGGACTTTTTCCACATTTTGTTTCTGTTTTGGCTGCAATTTGCACAAATAGAGATTTGTGCAAATTATGGTCATACTTTGCACAAATTTGCCAAATTATTTAATTTGTGCAGATTACACATGCAATTTGTGCAAATGAAAAAACATGGAAAATCTGCTAATTGGCCTGACTTACTGCAGACTGAGTCAGGCCAGATAACGAAAAGTGGGGAAAATTCCAGGTGGCTGAGTGAATGAAAACCTATCAAGCTCCACCCCCCAACAGATTCTTTCAACTTCTCTAGCCAGTGCTGTGTCCCTGTGACCCCTGGCTCCTCTACCCCAGGAGTGTGTGTGCATGTGTGTGTCTCTGTCTGTTTTCTCATTTCTCATTTCTAGGGATGTACGAAAGTGACTTACCTTTCGCGGATTATGTTGATGGTGGGGGGGGGGAGGCATTCCGTCCCTTCCCCCGGAATCCTCGACGGGGAGGAGGCGCTCCGTTCCTCCCCCCCGGAATCCTCGATGGCCGGCTGTGCTCCGCAGCAGCTCCATGGAGCAGCCGGCCAGGCCCAGCCCAGCCCAGAGCTGTCTGCAGCCAGATTTCTGGCTGCGGAGGGCTCTGGGGAAAAAAACAAAACTGCGTACACAAATGGCGGTAGCTACGGCCGCCGCCATTTGCGTTCCTTACTTTTGGCCGTCTGAATCTATGTAAATATTTATGTAGATTATGATGGCGAAAATAAAGGGGAACGCAAATAGCGTAGCGGGCGCTATTTGTGTCCCTTTTTGATTCACCGTTTTAGCCTACGTAAATCTTTACGTAGGCTAAAACGGCGAATCAAAAAGCGACGCAAATAGCACCCGCTATGTTATTTGCGTTCCCCTTTATTTTCGCCGTCATAGTCTATGTAAATATTTACGTAGACAAAGACGGCCAAAAATAAGGAACACAAATGGCGGCGGCCATAGCCACCGCCATTTGCATACGCGGTTTTGTTTTGTTTTAAACCCACCCAGCCATGATAGGCTACGTAAATCTTTATGTAGCCTATCACATCTTTTTTTTTTTTAAACCCAGCCATGATAGGCTACGTAAATCTTTACATAGCCTATCACGCTTTTTTTTTTTTTTTTAACAAGACTGGAAATGGCGGCGGCCAGTCAGAAGCCCAGCAGCTGCCGCCGCCGCAGCTGCCGCCGCCGCCACCACCCGGAAGATCCACCCCAGGTAAGTCTCGTCCTGGGGGGGATCCGGGGGGGTAGGCCATTCCACTACGGAGTTCGGGGGACTGAATGCACTGGTATTCGGCCTCACCGAGATCCGTGGTGGAATTCTCTGACATCCCATCTCATTTCTCATTTCACCTCCAGTACCATTACTCCTCTAGTCAAAAGGCAGATTGGAGAATAAGGATTCAACCTATGCTGGATGGGGTTACTCAGGCTTGCAGTTTGGGTGCATTCCTAGATTTGGCACTGAACGAGGATTCCCAGGTTTCCGCAATGACCAGGAATGTGTCAATGACCAGGGCCATGAGAACTCAAGTTTTGGAGGAAGAGGGAGAGAGGTGTGACTTGAGGGATGCTAGGGCCTGTTGCAGAGCGAAGCAGGAAAAGTTCGGAAGCTAAGATAGGAGGGAGCCACCCTAAGGGAGGGACATCCCTTCGAAGCAAGTCTGGCTGTGAAGTTCTTGCCCAGACTGCTGGCAAGAATAGGGAGAATAGGGGTTTAACCTATTGGAGAATAGGGATTCAACCTATGCTGGAGGGGGTTACACTCTCCTTGATGACTCAGGCTTGCAGTTTGGGTATATTCCTGGATTTGGCACTGAATTCCCAGGTTTCCGCAATGACCGGGAGTGTGTTTCCTGACCACCATAATAAACCCCTTGCCCTGTCCCTGATACATAGCAATTTTTTTCAACCCATCCCCTCTTGAAAATCACACCTCCAGGGCCAGCGACAAGAGTAGGCATGATTGCGCACCTGCCAAGGGCCCACACCCCATTAGGGGCCTACTGACAAGCCTCCTGGGCCTATTCTTCTTCAGTATTGATGTCAAGAATGAATCTGAGCATGTGGAGATGTCTGACAGCTCAGATTTGGAATCAGAATGGCATCTAGAACAGAGGGAGGCACCCCCCTGAGTGAGCCCAGATATGGCGAGACTTTCTTCCCAAGGTCTTGACACACAGGTGGCTCAGCCTGAATGGCTCCCCCATTCCTCCACCATGAGAACTCAGGGTTTAGAGGAGGAGGAGGAGGAGGGTGAGAGGCATGACTTGAGGGATGCTAAGGTCCATCGGAGAGTGAAGTGAGAAAAGTTAGGGGCAGGGCTTGGGCAGGGCTCAGACGCTCCACCAGGTTGGCCACTCGTGGAAGCCAACATAGGAGGGAGCCACCCTAAGGGAAGGGCATCCCTGCGAAGCAAGTCTGGCCTTGAAGTTCATGCCCAGGCTGCTGGCACCTTCTCTAACTTCCACTTCGTATCCTCTATTGATATTCATAGATGTGTGGAGTAGCTGGTTCTGTGCAGGCTGAGAGTTTCCTGGAATCTGCATTTGTAAAGAAGCTAGTTGTTGACTAATAAAATAGTGTTGGCCTGAAGCTTTGTTTCCTGGAGTGTGTTGATCACAAAGGGGGAGGAGGAAGGAATGTGACAATCGCAACCTGCTCATTCACTTGCCGCTCACTCTGGCCCAGACAACGGTGGTGGTGAGAGCAGCAGATACCACTGCCAACTGGCTCTTGCCTATCAAGCAAGGAGCAAGTGGTAACAGTGACGAGAAAGAGGACGAGGAGCAAGAGACAATGGTGACAATGTGAAAGTAGACTCACTGAAGGAGGGGGCCTTGCCCAGGGGCCCTCAGAAACCTGGGGCTGGCACACACCCCTCCACATCAGAGGGAGATGTCTTTGCGTGAGATGCTGATTCGGAGAGGTTTCATCCCAACCCATCTGGCCGTGGGTATTTCTGTGCCTCATTTTTCATGTTGATATTCTGCAAGCAATTATGGAAGTGGCTCTCAAGGAAAGGAACTGACTGCCTTACGGGCCTCAGTTCATTACACAGATGTAGTTGCAGAGTGTGTTTGCAAAACAAGCACATGCCAGGCAAAACTGCCAGGGATGAGAAGCAAGAGAAGCAGGGACATGCTGTTTCCACTTCGCTTTGGCTGGCTCAATCTTGGGATTTCTGCTGCCATGCCAAAGAGTTCTGCCCATCCATCCAGAACTGTTGGATTGGAGAGCATTCCTGGCGTGCCATTTCTCTGCCATTTCAGTTCAGCAGCAGCAGGAGCAAACAAAATAACCCTCTATGGAAATACCTTGGACCCAACACACATTTTAACACACATGCACTTGCATGCAAAAAAAGCGGGGAGCGGGCACTCAGAAGTGCCAGGGGTATTCTGCTCTGGCACCACAGAGCCACTGCCTATGTTCCAAGACAAAACTGGCACATTGAAGGTGGCCACCAAAACAAGATGAAAAAGAGACCTTGTTGCACAAAATTATGCATGTCTCAGCTGTCCCTCAACATTGCTGCAGCACATTGATGGAGAAGGTTTGCCAAATTCAGAGAATGGCAAGATCCTCTGGAACAGCTCTGAAACAGCAGGGAACATTGGGACCTGCTCCAGTTGGACTCCCCCCCCCAGGGCTAACTGACATCCATGGCCCTGTGGGGAAGAAGAAGGAGCAAGGGAGACAGGAGCAGGCAAAGGGAACATCATTGGACTGCCCCTCCTTTGGGAGATGAGAGGGGGGAGCAGGGCCATTCCACCAGCCCTGCTGACAGTCTACATAATTTTTTCCCCCTCTTCCCTCCCCATCGCCTTTTTCTTGTGTGTCGTGTCTTTTTTAGATTGTAAGCCTGCGGGCAGGGACTGTATTCTTTGTTCATTGATTGTAAGCCACTCCAGGAGCCTTTTTTGGCTGAGGAGTGGGATAAAAATACTATCAATAAACAAACAAACAGCTGAGGCAGAAAAATGACGCAGTGTTGTTGACTTAGATCAGCCTTCCCCAACAATGCGCCTTGCAGAGATGTTGGGCTCAACTCCCAGAATTCCCAGCCAGCATGGCCAATGACCCATGCTGGCTCCAGGTTTTGGAGGGCCTTGGGCAAGACACCCGGAAAGGGCCCCCTCCCTCAGCAGCATTGTCACTAACTGCTGTTCCTCCCCCTGCGCTTTCTCATCATTGCTGCCACTTGCTTGCTTGACAGGCAAAGAGCAGCTACGGCTCCTCTTCTCACCACCACTATATTCTGAGCCAGAGTGAGAGGCAGGTGAATAAGAAGGTTGCAGTGACAAAGAGGAGAAGTAAATCTAGGGGGCTCTTGTCAATGGGCTCCTGCTGGGGTTAGGGATATACTGATCGTGTAAAATCCATTTCCTCTGTGTTTCATGGCTTGTCAGGCACCTTTCATTATGCGGTTCGCCGATCAACAAAATTGGAGTGTGGTTTTTTTGTTTCTGAATTAGCGCAAATTCACATATGCAAAAATGTGCAAATTCCCACAAAATGCACCAATCCCCCCTAAGTGTGCATTTTCACACTTTAGCCTATGGGAGAAATAAGCATTTTCAGCGGTTTTTTGCATATTTTCTATGATGAAATTCACACAAAGCTCCCAAAGGTTAGAAGAATGGCCCACAAGTCCATGAAATCTGCCCGACAGGGAAAAAGCCAGTCTTCTGTGGAATCCACAGGTCAGATTCATGAAAATCCAAACTCATTTGGTTCCATTGCGGATTTCTCTGACATCCCTAGCTGGGGTGTGGGCCTCATACCAAGCCATGGCTATGCTGACACTAGCTCTGCCAATGTCCATGCTGGCTGGGAACTGTGGAAGTTGCAGTGCAAAACCTCTGGATCAGGTTGGGGAAGGCTGGCTTAGATCCTGAGCCACCAGATTGGAAATTCCCTGCAGGCAAAGCCCTTTAAAGGTCACTCGACTCCTATCCCAGGACTCTTCAGATGGAGGCATTAAAAATCCTCATAAAGATCCTGGCCTCATGTTGTATCCTTTGGTTTCTGCGAAGTTGAGGAAATGGAGGTGTTTCTGGAGACTTATCCACTGGAGGATAGTGGTAGGGCAGAGTAGAGATGTCAGAGAAATCCACAACATAATCAAATGAGTTTGGATTTCTTTGAATCGGACATGTAGATTGCACAGTGGACTGGTTTTTTCTGAGTCATGTGGATTCTGTGGACTTGAAAACTGAGTTTTGTTACTTTCTGGAATTTTATGCAAATTTAGTCACAGAACATACATAAAAATAGGTAAAATTTAAAAACACTAGCCGAAAATGCGCATTTTCCCCATAGGCTAATGCATGAAAATTCACATGGGGGAGATTTGTGCATTGCGGATATTTGTGCATTTGGGAGTATGCACATTTTTGCAAGTGTGGATTTGTGCAAATGTGAATTTGCACAAATTTTAATTTGCACACATTTGAGAAATTGGGAAAAATCTGATTCTGTCAATGAGCAGACAGTGGGATGAGAGGCACCTCACAATCTGCCAAACTCAGACATAAGGGATTTTATGAAATCCATACATCCCTTTACCAGAAGTAGGCAACACACAGCTGATAGGCTGCAAACAGCCTGCCCGGCCTTTTTTGGAGTCCCCGCCGCCCCCTGAGTTGCATTTTCATTTGATAACCTGGCATGTGGGGGGGTGCACCTTCATTTCATGCATAATCATGCTCGTGGAAGTCCTGGGGAAAGGGGTGTGACCATCTGGGGAGTCCCAAAAGGCCTGATTGGGATCCCCAGGCAGGTCAGATTTGGCTACCAGGCCTAAAATTCTGCACCCCTGTTCTACACAAGGTGGACGTGACTAGTGCGTGGATAACTGAGGCAAGGTCTGTCCTCTCTAGGTAGGGCCACCATTGGCGTACCAGCCTAAGCTGATGAAAAGCACTCCTGGACACCACAGTCACCTGGGCATCCCCAGTTAGCTCAGAGTCCAGGAGGACTCCCAGACTGCACACTTGGTCTTTCAGGGGGAGTGCAACTCCATCTAAGACCAGTTGTAAACCTCCATCCAAAGTAGTTGGTTTCCCAACCCACAGTACTTCCATCTTGTCTGGATTAAGTTTCAACTTCTTCACCCCCATCCATCCCAAAACAGCCTCCAGACACTGGTTCAAGGGTTCCACAGCCTCGCTGGGATATGGAGATGGAAACGAGAGGTCGAGCTGGGTATCATCCACATACTGATGACATTTCAGCCCAAACCTCCTGATGATTTCCCCCAGCAATTTCATTTAAATGTTAAAAAGCATGGGGGACAAGATAGAACCTTGCGGCACCACACAGACTAATGGCCATGGGGTGGAACTGAAGCCCCCCCAGCACCACCTTCTGAGACTGCTCCTCCAGAAAGGACCAGAGCCACTTTAAAACTGTGCCTCCCGAGCCCTATCCAGATAAACGATCCAGAAGGTTACCATGGTCGATGGTATCGAAAGCCGCTGAGAGGTCCAGAAGAACCAACAGGGTTGCACTCCCCCCTGTTCTACACAAAGTGGCAGAAGCTTTCAAGGGTTCTAAACTGGAGCCTTTCTAAGCCCTACCTAGGCATGGTGGGGATTGAAGCTGGGACCTTCTGTCACTCAGCCCATCTGCAAGACCAATCTTGTACCAACATGACTGCATGCAGTCAAATTCCCTTTGGTGATTTTTAAGTGCTTCCAGAGAGCTTTGAAAGCTTTCCTTCCTCATATCATGATGGCACAAGCACGATGCAGCTTCAATAGGGTTTACACACTCATGTTTGTCAGCTCAGTAACAAACAAACAAAAGTGGGTCTAGAGGAGACCTTGAACTCTGAAAGACAGAGATGCTTCATTAGGTCTTGTAAAACAGATACCCAAAGCTGTTCATTAAGATTTAACACAGAGAGAAATGCTTTTTCTTTTCTTTTTTGCTGGCTGCGCCCTTTGGAATTCAATATCAGTCCAATTTCTGTTTACTTTGGAGTCTGTTTGCTTTTGATCATTCCATCCATTGATACTGAGCAAAACAACCAACCGATCTTGACATGGCAAAGAAGGGAAAGCAGTGCTTTCAGGGTCTGAAAAAGGAGGGCAGGAGTTTGCTTTATCTGCCTGTTTTTGTTTTCCATCTCACTGTGGCAGCAACTTGATGTGCTTGACAATGTGGAAGGAGAAAGGAAGGAAGTGAAGGGATGCAATGAGACTGTATTTGGGGTTCTGCCTTGCATGAGAATCCATGCCTTACACTCTGCCTTGCATTAGAACCCATCAGGGCTGGCCCTAGCATTAGGCAAAGTGAGGTGGTTGCCTCAGGCAGCAAAACCTGGGAGGCAGCAACAATGTTCTGCAGCAGAGAGCTGTGGGCCACAAGGCCTGCTCTGCACCTCCTAAGCTAGCCTGCAACCCTCAGGTATAGTGAAGGATGCTGTCCCGTTGCCAGTGTTGAAGAAAGATTAAACTGCCGGTCCAGTTGGCTTTTGCGCATAGAATGGGAGGGGGTGCCAACTTGTCTGCCTCAGGCAGCAAAATGTCTTCAGCCAGCCCTGGAACCCCTGATCTGTCTCAAGCCAAAACTCTGAATGGAACCTCTTCCTTCAATTGCCATGTCTTACTTCTTCCTTCAGTTGTCCTCAATCACCCTTTATTTCTGGGAATTCCAGGGTTTAAACTCAGTTTTGCACTCCCAAGTCCTGGTATCTGATATATCTCCATACAGCAAATCCAGCACTGCAAAGTTCAGGGGTGCAAAAAGTGCAACCTTCGGGCTGCATGCATCCTGCCGAACCATTTCTGGAGGGCTGCTAGGTGGCCCTTCATCCTCCTCAGCACTGGCTGGGGTTTCCCACACTATCGCTAGCAAGGGAATCCCAAAGCGCGTGTGTGTGTGTTTGTATGTGCTTTGTGTGTGTGTGTGCTTGTGTGTGTGCACATGTGAGCATGCATGTATGAGCCCTCAGGGCCAAAATGGTCATGCATCCCTGGCACAGCCCAATTTCCTCTCCTCTCACTCATTCCTTGGACTACGACTGCCTTCCCACCACCTGGTGCCCTGGAGATGGTTGGGATTATAACTCCCAGCTTTCCTGACCCTTGGCCATGCTGGCTGGGGCTGATTGGACTTGTAGTCCCAAACCATCTGGAAGGCACCCATTTGAGGAAAGCTCAAATGATTGGGAGAAGCCCTGCTGCAGGCTTATGTTTCGAGACCAACCGCAGGCCTGTGCTTAGAGCCCTACCATAGGGCTGTATAGACCTCTTCGAACGAACCTGTTTCAGACCGAAATCCCATCCTCAACCCATTTTCATAGCCCCATTTTCACAATGAAAAAGTGTAGCAGGGGGGAGGAGAGTCAGCTATTTTCAGAGTGGGGGTGAATTTTACCAGTGTTTCTATGTCCTCCCTGCAGTTCTGGGCCAAGATGTTTTGATGCCTGGAGCAGAGCCCAAATGCCCCCTCCCCAGTAGGACCAACACTCGCTGCTCCATTCAGATACCAGTTTCTGCCTTCATCTACCGCCCCCACCACCCCAGTGCTGCCTAAAGCAGGTCTCTTCACTGTGTGGCATGGCAGGTCTCTGCTGGCCACCATTTTAATTTCCCCAAATGCCCCAGCACTTTGTGATGTAGCATCGTCCAAGTGGCAATCATGGTGGGGGGATGTAGAATGGCAGCTCCCACCAAATCCCATCGTTGATCTCCGTGTCTCCAAGATGGATGGACATGCTGTTAGAAGTCAGCACTGCTACTGACACCAAGGGAACATCTCAGGTAATGAATCCCACTGAGAGACCTCCGCGAGTGCCTTGAAATCACAAATATCGATGCGGCGATCTCAGTTGAGCCTGGGTTAACTTAAATTACAGCAGGGACCGGCTGAGAACATTAGGAGGAGGATGAAGGGGAACGTTCCTCCTACGCCTTTTCGCCTCGCAATGAAGCTGATGTGACACAACGGAAAAAGGAATATGGGAAGGGCCAGGGGAAGAGGGGTACGTCTGTGCCTGTGTGTTTTATTTAGACAGTTTCTCTTATAGCTCAAAGAATGTAGGCATTTTGCTGGTAGCTTCCCTTCGTCTTGCCACCTTTTTGATGTACTGCTGTTCGTGCATCACCCTGAAGATATTTGCACCGGCAGCGGCAGAGCCTGAGAAAGCTGGTGAGCAGATGCTCAAAGCAACCGTTAGTACCAAGGAAGAAAGCCTATGAAGTTTCCCCCCTTTTCCCAGGCTGGGATTTCGCAAGCAAAAAAGGTGCATTAAGAGCAGACAACCCTAATCAGCCACGCTCAGTTAAATCCCGCCCTATCTAGGAAGGGAGCGTCATCCTTTGGGAGGCGACTGGTAAATAAAAGTTTAACAGGCTCAGGAGGAAGTGGATACACACAATTACAAGGTTTGAGCGAGCCATCGGTGGCTCTGGTTGCTGGTCATGCACCCTGTTTTTCCCCCTGCTCCTGTCCCGAAAGCTTATTTTCATTGAGCTTTTCACAGAGAGAAATAAGGACACCCTTATCACACCTTTACTCTCATAAGAAGCATGATAGAAATACCTATTAGTATTATCATTATCATTATCTGTTATTACCGAATAGCAGAAGACCTGCATCCCCCTTTCTTGAACCCCTTGTGAAGCCATGGAGATACAGTTAGGGATACACGTATCTCGTTTGTCAGGAATACAGATACAGATGTGAAAGCCCAGAACCACCACCACCCTGAAAAAAACGGAAAAAATAGGGGAGCAGAATATTTTTTCCCAGAGATTTTTGGAAAAAGTTTGGAAAAAATGTTTTCCCCAAAATATTACTAGTTTTCTCCCCCCACTCCCACCCCAGGCCTTCACAGCTCTAGGCAGAGGTGACTGGGTTATGAAAACATTTTTGTTGTTCAGTCGTTCAGTCGTGTCCGACTCTTCGTGACCGCCACATTAAGCAAGCGCTTTTATCATTCGCCTGGAGATGAGATGAAGGCACGGTGCAAAGTTTCCTTCCCTGTATAAGCCCTTCTCTTTGGTTCAGTCACACGGGTTTTTCTCTTTGATCTGTGTGCCTTGAAGGGGGAAGCCTCAGATACCTGTTGAGTTTAAGAAAGATGCAGACGAACTGGAGAGGGTTCAGAGGAGGGCAACGAAGATGATCAGGGGACTGGAAACAAAGCCCTATGAGGAGAGACTGAAAGAACTGGGCATGTTTAGCCTTGAGAAGAGAAGACTGAGGGGAGATAGGATAGCGCTCTTCAAGTGCTTGAAAGGTTGTCACAGAGAGGAAGGCCAAGATCTCTTCTTGATCATCCCAGAGTGCAGGAAGCCAGATTCTGGCTGAGCATCAGGAAAAACTCCCTGACTATTAGAACAATACGACAATGGAACCACTTACCTAGGGAGGTGGTGGGCTCTCCCACGCTGGAGGCGTTCAAGACGAGGCTGGACAGCCATCTGTCAGGGCTGCTTTGACTTGGAGTCCTGCATTGAGCAGGGGGTTGGACTTGATGGTCTTGTAGGCCCCTTCCAACCCTACTATTCTATGATTCTATGAGTTCCGAGAGCCTGACAAGCAGTTTGTATTCTCCTTTCCTCAGCACTGACCTGACAATGGCTTGTCACCAGACATCATCAGGAGGCCTGTTTTTCTTTTTCTTTTTCTTTTTTGTTTCCATGATTTTGGATAGTCTGCCTGACAGCAGTGTGGTGGAGTGGGATTTAGAAGCGCTTGGGCTTCTTTTGAGGACATATGATGGCTTTTGCAGAGCTGTGAAGAGCCAGAAGGCAGTTTTGACTGGGGGTTGGGGGAGGGGGGAGGAAACGGTAGTAATTAACACCATCAATTGGCAAAAATGGAGCATGGCAAAAGTGTAGTGTGGAGGGCATTCCGAGATGCACATAGCAAGTCAATGCAGATTCCTATGCTCCTTTCCCCATATGCATCCCATAATTCAGTGCAGAAAAGGCATCATATTTTCTGTCGGGTCACCAGCCTCCAGAGAATTTCAGCTGTCATTTTCTTTAAAAAAAGAGGAAGCTTTTTGTAGGCCTGAGCTAAAACAGCAGAGATGTGTTTTGCAAAATCAATTCACTCTCTATGAAATGCTGCCCCCTCCCCTCCCATTTCAGCAACAGATGAAGGGCTTGTGAACTGGGAGGAAAACATTCTCCTGTTCAGAGGCAGGGCAAGAAATATCTGCCTGCCTTTGCCTTGGCATATGCTTCTGGCCCCTTCGAACTTGAAAGGGAGACATTTTCCCTCTTCTCTCATAATACTAGAACCCAGGGTCATCCCAGGAAGCTGACTGGTGGGAGATTCAGGACAGACAAAAGGAAGGACTTGGTCATGCAGCACAGAGTGAAACTATGGAATTTGCTACCACAAGATGAAGTGATGGACGCCAACTTGGATGGCTTTAAAAGGGGATTGGAGAAATTCCTGGAAGAGGAGGCTATCGATGGCTACTAGCTCTGATGGCTATATGCCACCTCCAGTGTCAGAGGCAGGATGCCTATATACACCAGTGGCTGGGGAACATGGATAGGAGGGTGCTGTTGCACTCATGTCCTGCTTGGTGGCTTCCCACAGGCAGCTGGTTGGCCACTGTGTGAACAGAATGCCAGAATAGATGGACCCTTGGTCTGACCCAGCAGGGCTCTTCTTATGCTCTTATCACCTCCTGCCTGGCTCTGACTCTGTAGCCTTTGTTGCTCATCTGGTGCATGAACTCCAGCCCGTCTGTGACCACATCTTCATCCGCTTGGACCTGAACTGAACCCCAGCTGCTAACATTATTTGAACCATAAGCAACTGTCCTAGGGTGAGCCTAGTGTTGACCCAGAGCCAAGAGTCACACAGAAACACACCAGAGCCAGCAAGACCTTGTTGGCCAAGCACAGGAAGCCTTTCATAGCCCTTCTTGTTAGGGTTGCCATATGTCCTATTTTACAGAGGACAATCCTCTATTCGAAGGGCTGTCAGAGGACAGTCATCTGGTTTGGAAGTGTTCTCTATTTGAAGAGCTGTCCAGTCCAAGCCTGGTTAGAAGATGAAGAGCCAGCAGAAGGAACAGCTGGACCTTGAAGTCACCCATAGGAGCACCTGGACAGAGGACTGAGCAGGTACAAAGTTCACCTGGTCACAGTTGTCCACACTATGGTGAGGTGGGTTGGCTTTCTATTTAAATCATCACAAATCACAATCATAATCTCTAAATTAGCATACATTAGCATATGCCAATTTTATGCAAATTGGTGCCCTCTTTTCTCCACTTTTTTTTTGGTGATGCAGTTCCTCTCTGCGGGCAATTCATAAGTGGCTGCCCGAACTTCCTTTCCAGGAGGGCCGAACCAGGGTGGGCAGACCCAAACCAGAGCCTGAGAACATTTCAGTGCCCTAGATATTGCTCCAAGCTGTAGCCTCTGGTGGTTCACCACACAGAGCAGCTGTACACAGAGCCAAAGGGGTTGCGGGTTCTAGCCATCCAGCTCCGGTCATAACAGTGACTTTGATTTTAACATGCACCTCTGGGGACTTATCAAGGCCTTTTCTCAGTTCTCCTTCACAGCTATCAGTAGCCCCTTCCTGGGATGATATCACTGCTCCTGCCTGCCTTCCTCTACCTCATAGCCATGTTCTATCCTTAGCATCAAGATGCGTTTGCTCCCCATTTTCCCAAGCACTCGGCTGCTGGATCTGACCGCCACAGTGCTGCCTTTAAAAATAAAAATAAAATCTCTCTCCCTGTTTTTCGGAGACACCCGTTCAGTTTCATCTTGATATTTGGGTTGCTTGCATAATACTGAGCTGGAGTGCAGAATACCAATTAGGACTGTCTCAAATGTGCCTTGTCCTTTCAGGACAAACCTCTCTCGCCCTGCGGGGCAGCTGCCACGCACATCCTCGGAAAGTTCTTCTTTTGCCGACGAAAACAAATCGTGAACCCTGGTTTGCAGCTCTTTCACTTTGCAAAGGGGTGAACTTCACACCGCTCGTAATGAAGTTACGAGTGCTTCCTCTGAAACGAGGCAGGAATCCAAACTCAGCTCAGGTTCCCTGCGTGGTTATTTGCTTGTTTGTTTTTACAGGATTTTTTTTTTTTTTAATGCTGGTTTCCACTACGGAGACGATTCTTTTGCTTTCTGGCTCACATTTTTCTAGTTGCTTAGGGAACCGCTTGCGTTCCTTCAACAAAGCATGCTCTCTCTCTCTTTGAATGTGACCTTGCAGAGGAGGGACAGGCAGCTCCGCTTTCGGATTCCCTGACTGCCATCTGGCGGACGTCTGTGGAATCTACGCCATTCCTGTTTGAACTTCCTTTCCTCCATCATCATGGAGAACCATCAATCTGCTATAGCAGCTTTTCCCAGCCTGGTGCCCTCTGGAAGGCACCAGTCTGGGGATAGTTGTGCTACAGCTTAGGGCTGTGGCGTTCAGCCATTTCTGACTCAAAGCCCACATTTAGCCCCAAAATTCGAACACAGTGCCCACTTTTTAACTTTTTACCATCTTGTCCCATTTTTTTCACTCTTCCCCTCTCCACTTGTTCCTGTTTTCCTCTCTCCTTCTCTCCTTCTCCCCCCCTCTCTTTCTCTCCCTCTTTCTCTGTTTTTCCCCATCTCTTTCCACCACCCTTGTTTCTTCTTCTCCAACAGGGCCAAGGAAATGTTTTTGGCCCAAGGGCTGAATTGGCCCCAAGTGAGAATGTCAGGAGCCCTAGGCCAGCAGGCCCAACCATGCATTCTCTTTCACATGCACCCCATTCACAAATGAAGGGCTGGACGTGCCTGATCTCATATGATCTTGGAAGCTAAGCAGGGTCAGCCCTGGTTAGTACTTGGATGGGAGACTGCCTGGGAATCAGGCTTCCTGCATGGAGCAGGCGTTGGACTTGATGGTCTTGTAAACCCCTCCCAGCCCTATGATTCTATATGGCAAAAAGATTTCTATATATATCTCCTGCATGGCCAATGGTCAGGAATGCTGGGAACTGAAGTCCCAATATCTGGAAATCTACCTTCTGCTCACCCCAAATAACAAGCCAGCCAGGACACTTCTGTTTTGAATTTGGCACCCTTTTATTCACTTTACAAATGACAGAGATGTTCTCGATCCTTTAATCTGCAAATAAGGATGAGAGAGAAGTTATGTTGTCACCAAGTGTACAGTTGTGAAGAACTCCGGAGGCTGACAGGTATCCAGTGCAGAGGGGGAGGCACCTTGTACCTCCATGCAGCATTCAAGCTAGAAGGGCAATTTCACCCACCTAGCAGAGTCTTTGGGGAGCGGGAGGGAAGGAGGCTGGGGCAGCAATAGGAAAAGGCGTAAGCCAGCTGCCCCAGTCTCCTCCCCTCCCCACCCCCAGGAACACCCCCTTTCCCCCATCTCCACGTTCCATTTACCCAGTGCGGAGAGGTAGCTGGCATGGTTCTCTCCGCACAGGCTACAAGGGGGAGGGGAGTGTGGTTTCCTGGCTCGGAACTCAGAGCCCAGTCTTTGAACTCAGATCCAGGAAACTGAACAATCCTATGTCCCCCAGAAGCTGTCTAGGGGACATAGGATTGCTCCCTAAATCGATAAATGAAAAACCTAAACCTTGCCTGCAGAGGTAGTGATAGGAAGAGAAAAATAAAAATAAGCTTCATTCCATTTCTTTTTTCTGTTAAAAGGCCCAAGAGCTCTTCCAGAAAAGAAAAGAAAAGAAAAGAAAAGAAAAGAAAAGAAAAGAAAAGAAAAGGGCGACCTTGTCAGAAGCTCACACCTCTGGTCCATCTTATTTATTTATTTTGTAGATATATACACTGCTTTTCAATAAGAGTCCTCAAAGTGGCTTATAATATTTGTAAATGCAATAGCTACACCACGAACCACATGCTCCCATGTTGAACCTGTGGTTCACCTGAAAGTTAAAGTAGTTAGGCAGTTACTTGAGCTGACTCTTGCTGAGGCTGGGTTTGAATTGCCACCAGCTTTTAAAACAGGGGTGCAGAACCTCCAGCCTGTGGAGCCTCCCAGGGTTTCTTTGGGCAGGGTTTGGTCTGTAAATTCTGTCCCCTGGGGGAGTACCCTCAGAGGGCATTCCCACTGTTATCTCCAATCTGAGACTGGAGATAACAGCAGGGATGCAGCTGGAGTGATGATGTCAGTGACATCATGTAGCCACACCCCTTGACATGATATCATTGGACAGGGCCATGACCACTGACATCATCAGACCCACAACGGTCCTGGTAGACCTCAAAAGACTTCTGCACTCCTGTTTTAAAAGAACAAGCAAAACATCCATTCACATTTAGCATCTTGTTGTTTCTTTTATTTTTCTCTCATTGGCTCATTACCAGCCTTGATTGACCTTGTTGTCTCTTTCAAATTCCATGTTGTTGTTGTTTTGAAAAAGTGGAGGAGACGATTAGTTATATATTACACAAAAGAAGCAAGTACCGTGGAGGTAAAAAAAGATAATAATTAAGAGGGTTTTGAAATGAAGGAAATGGGTTTAGGAGACAAGCAGGTGCTTAATGGGAGGAGAACAGCTGTGCCTCGCAGGAATCTGCTTCGAAAGGTACTTCAGGAAAGGGTTTGACTGTGCCGTTCACAGCTGGAAGAACATTGCAATAATTAAATAAAAATCCCTCCTGCAAACTGGGCATCTGGATTGATTAGGATGACATGGGTGGCTAAGAAGTGACGCATGCACATTTTTTGGTTTCCTTTAGGATTTGTTTCAAGGAGTGCAGAAGACATCTCAAACTACATGCATCCAGTGGTACAGTTCTCCGGTGTAACAGCACCAAGGAGCTTCCTGTGAATCTTTGGCAACTGTTTGAATCCATCTCAGGGTTGACGGGTGGGGCCAGTTTTATCAGAAAAAGTAGGGATGGGCAGAACGCTTACCTGCCATTTGGGGGGGGGGTTCTGCGGGGGGGGAGAGGTGATCCATTCTTCCCCCCCGGAATCCTCTTTGGCCAGCTCCATTCCGCGGTGATTCCGCAAACTGCCGGCCGGCTCTGAAGTGCCAGCGATATGGCCACCATGCGGTATCGCTGGTTGAAGGGAGGGAACTGACTGTGGATGCAAATGGCATCCAGGACGCCATTTTCAGCCATAAAGGCCTTAGTTTAAGGCAAATGCAGCCGTAAAGGCTGCATTTACCTTAAACTAAGGCTTTACAGCCACAAATGGCATCCTGGATGCCATTTGCGTCCGTGCTCTTTATTAACGTGATAGGCTATGCAAATATTTGCATAGCCTATCACGTAAAAGCAGGGACGTCCCTGCTGGCGGAATTCTCCCCCATCCCTAAAAAAAATGAGAAAATCTTGCAGGCCGAAATTCTGCTCAGTGCTGTACATCTGGGTGCAAATGGCCTCTCAAACATCATCACCCTCTTTGTCAGCAGAAAAACTGAAGGGTGGTTCTAGGCTTCAGGTGTTCATTTCTGTATGGACACACATACACACACACTCCAGGTTCAGATGCCATTGGTAAGTCAACTTGCAGTTCCCTATTCTGTAAATCATAAATCTGGGCCCAATTCACAATGCTGGTATTAACATTCAAAGCCCTAAATGGCTTGGGGCCAGGTTATCTGAGGGACTGTCTCCTCCCATATATATCTGCTTAGACCCTAAGATTATCTTTAGTGGTCTTTCCCTGGGAGCCCCACCAAAAGTGGTGAGGTGGTGGCTACTAAGAACAGGGCCTTTTCTGTTGTTGCACCCCAGTTGTGGAATAAGCTTCCCAGAGAGACTCACCTGGTGCCTATGTTGTACTCTTTTCAGTGCTAGGTGAAAACCTACTTATTGTCCCAGGGACTTTAGTCTCTCAGTTTCTGTTGTTTTAAATCTGTTACTGTATTTTAAATATTTGCATTGCTGCTAGGTTTTATTTTTATATTTGTTTTTATTTTATACTGTAGTTTTAAACTTTTATCATGTATTTTATCATGTAGTATTTTAGGGTTTTAATTGTTGGGAACCACACAGAGACCTTCACATATTGGGTGGTGTAGAAATGTAACAAATAAATAAATCTACATTTGTGGTTGAATAGACATTGGGTTGGCTCCAGACTTAGGCATGCTCAAAACAGACCCACTGAAATCAATGGGACTTAAGTTAGGCGTGACTAACCTTTCCCATTGATTTCGAGGTCTGCTCTAAGGATGACTATGTCTGAATTCATCCCAAAGTGTTTTTTTTCCCTCTTGTTGTTCTTGCTGTTTATGTTCCACTGCACATGTTAATATACTCGGCAATGCTGAGACGATTGTGTGATCGCCACTAATTGCCATCACGAATGGCCATTAGACTTATTATGCCTATGTTTAAGTTTTAATTGAATTGTCACAGACTGTACTTTTTGAGTTTCATTACTGTTAGTGTAGTGTAGAGCCAGTGTAGTGTAGTGGCAAGAGTGTTGGACCAGGAGCTGGGAGATCCGGGTTCTAGCCAGGAGATCTGGGTTCTAGTGTTGGACCGGGAGGCGGGAGATTCGGGTTCTAGGCAGGAGATCCAGGTTCTAGCCGGGAGATCTGGGTTCTAGTGTTGGACCGGGAGCTAGGAGATCTGGGTTCTAGTGTTGGACCGGGAGGCAGGAGATCTGGGTTCTAGCCAGGAGATCCAGGTTCTAGCCGGGAGATCTGGGTTCTAGTGTTGGACCGGGAGCTGGGACATCTGGGTTCTATGGTTGGACCGGGAGGCAGGAGATCTGGGTTCTAGTCAGGAGATCTGGGTTCTAGCCAGGAGATCTGGGTTCTAGTGTTGGACTGGAAGGTGGGAGATCCAGGTTCTAGCCAGGAGATCTGGGTTCTAGTGTTGGACCGGGAGGCAGGAGATCTGGGTTCTAGCCAGGAGATCCAGGTTCTAGCCGGGAGATCTGGGTTCTAGTGTTGGACTGGGAGGCAGGAGATCTGGGTTCTAGTCAGGAAATCTGGGTTCTAGCCGGGAGATCAGGGTTCCAGTGTTGGACTAGAAGGTGGGAGATCCAGGTTCTAGCCAGGAGATCTGGGTTCTAGTGTTGGACCGGGACCTGGGAGATCTGAGTTCTAGCCAGGAGATCCGGGTTCTAGCCAGGAGATCTGGGTTCTAGTGTTGTACTGGGAGCTGGGAGATCCGGGTTCTAGCCAGGAGGTCCGGGTTCTAGTATTGGACCAGGAGCTGGGAGACCCGGGTTCTAGTCGGGAGATCCAAGTTCTAGTCCCCACTCGGCCATGGAAGCTCCCTGGGTGACTTTGGGCCAGTCACAGACTCTCAGCCCAACCTACCTCACAGGGTTGTTGTTGTGAGGATACAACGGTGAGGAGGAGGATAATGTAAGCCGCCTTGGGTTCCTGGCAAGAGGAAAAAAGGCGGGATACAAATGCAATAAATACATAAATAAACAAAACTGTTATAAAGTTTTCCCTCTACGCCTGTGAATGTGTGTACACACATACACGCACACATGCCAAACACATACAAACCTGATGAAGTGGATTCTAGCCCATGAGATCTTATGCCATAATAATGATGACGACGGTGACGATGATGGTGATGATAGTACTACAAGACTCATTTTATTCTTGCTGCAGCGGACGGCCACAGCAGCCCCTCTGGAAGTTGGCATGAATCTTACGTGTGGCTTGTGACTTTCCCTCCTGTTTTAGGCTTTGAATTGCTGTACCAGCCAGAGGTGGTGCGCCTTTATCTCTCTATCCTCACAGAAAGTCAGAATTTCAACACTCTGGAAGCAGCAGCTGGCGCTTTGCAGAACCTCAGCGCTGGAAACTGGACAGTGAGTGATCCCTGTTATTGTTACCTTTGGTGTCACTGGGCTGCTTCCCATTGCAAGGCGCTCTCACGCTCCTTAGGTTTCATTTAAAGCTGATGGTGGCTTTGGAAAGAAAGCCTGCCCATGTTCCTTATGACTAGGGATGTCGGGGAAATCCGCAATGGGCCAAGTGAGTTTGGATTTCCATGACTCCAACCCTCAGGTTCTGCAGCAGACCAGCTTTCCCCCTCTGAGATGGATTCTGCAGACTTTCAGGCTGTTTCTCTAACTTCCCTGAAGTTTGGACAAATTCTGTTGATGAAAAACAGGCAAATTTTAAAAACAGCCAAAAATGTGCATTTCCCCCATAGGTTTAAGTGTGAAAATGCACATTTTGGGGAAATTTGTGCATTTTCGCACATGCAAATTTGCACAAATTTGGAAATTTAAAATATCTGATTCTACCGATGGGCGGACAGCAGAATGAAAGGCACTGGACAATCCGTGAAACACAGATGGAATGGAGTTTACACAATCCATACATCCCTACTTACGACATTTGTGTATGTTTTTATCTCAGGGGTGGGGAACCAGTTTTGAGTTGGGGGGCATATGAAAGGGACTTGGCTGGGATTTGCAGGAGCTCCTGCAAGCAAATGCCAAGCACATAACTGGCTTTGCTTGTCCTTGGACTTCAACCTAACCTACCTTGAGAAGAAATTCCAGAGCCTGGGAGCAGCCACTGAGAAGGCACCCTCTTGCATCCTGTTAAAATCCATTCCATCTCCATTTTGCTGATTGTCTGGTGGGCACCGTTCATTCTATCATCCACTCATTTGCAGAATTGGATTTTTTCCAGTTTCCCAAATTTGTGCAAATTCACACTTCCAGAAACGTGCAAATCCCCCCTCCAAATGTGCAGATGTCCCCCAGAATGTGCAAATCCCCCATGCACATTTTCATGCTTTCGCCCACAGGGGAAATGTGCATTTTCAGCCAGTTTATTTATTTTAAGAATTTTTCTACAACCAAATTTGCACATAATTCCAGAAAGTTAAAAACAAACAAAGCAAAAAACAGGCTGCAAGTTCATGGAATCTGTGTGACTTGGGAAAAGCCAATCCAAACTCAACTGATTCTGTTGCAGATTTCTCTGACATCCCTAGGTGGATGTCATGTTTGAGTTTGGTGCTGGGGTAACCTTTAGCTTTAGATGAGATAAATTATTTTTTATTCCTATAGAAATTGTTTTGTATTTCAGTTTTGTCATTAGTGGGTTTTTTTAAAAAAATGTGTTACCGTGAGATCTTTAGCTTATTTGTTCCTGCTAATGTTAAACATGTTTATGTAAATTTTGTTATGATTTATAATTGAAAATGTTGCTGTATTTCATGTATTTCTCTTGATGTTGCTGTAAGCTGCTTTGACCATGGTTCTACCACGGAAAAGTGGCATACAAATAATAATAATAATGATGATGATAATAATAATAATATGATGATGATGATGATGATAATAATAATATGATGATGATGGTGGTGATGATGGAGCTAAGGGAAGGGCCTCTGGCTGGCAATTGTGTGAGAAAGGATACTGGACTAGGACCATTAGAATGATCCAGCATGGCTCTTAACATTTTGATAACTCGGCATCTTGGGGGAAAAGAATTGTGATAGAAACATGGAGCTCTGACTTGGGAAGCCCTCTAAATTTCTTGGTTGCTTTCCCCTCTCCCTTTCCTCCTGGCCAGTGGTCCACGTACATCCGGGCAACCGTGCGGAAGGAGAGAGGGCTACCAGTCCTCGTGGAACTGCTTCAGTCAGATTCTGACAAGGTGGTGAGAGCCGTGTCTATCGCTCTGAGGAACCTCTCCATGGACCGCCGCAACAAGGACCTCATAGGTGCGTTCTGAACAGCGACTGTATCAGTGACATGGGTCCCCAAAATGAGGCACGGAGGACCAATTCCTGGGGGTGGGCAGACTTTGGGCCTTGTGGGATGTACTTTTCTTTCTGTTTTTTTACGCAGACCTGAGATTCACCCACCAAGCCTGGGGCAAAAGACATACACTAAAAATTAAAGCATTCTGAACCCAGGGGACTTGCTTTGAGGAGGTCCTTCCACACATCCCAAATTCACTCCTCATTACCCCCAAGTGTTCTTCATTTCAGCAGTATAATTTAGTATGGGCCGGGGGAGGAATCATTTTGTTGCTGATATTGTTAAACAGTTGGGAGTCAGAAATCCTTGACGATCTACTGCAGATCACCCAGAGATCTACCAGTAGACCTAGGTCAACCTTCTGCCCGCACCTGACCTATTCTACCGGGGCCCTTACTCATACAACCATGGCTGAGGCGGAAGAGTGATTTTCTCTCTCACAGTCCAAAGCCAGAGTGCTACTAGAGGAAATGCCCTTTTCCCAGTCGTCAAGCCCGATACATTCTGACGGTGGGGATGCCAGGAGAAGGGAAATACTGGACACAAAGCCTATCAAGCGGGGGGTATATTACATCCAATTTCTAGCTGAGTTTATTGTCTCTATTAGTATCATCACCACCACCACCAAATAGGTTTGCTTCAATGGCCACAAGCATTAAAACTGAAAAACAGCTTTCTTCCACTAAGTGGTGAAATGGTACATCTGGGGGTCTTAGGCCTTTGTCTCCTGGAGGCATTGGGGGTGCTACTTAACTTGAAGGATATGCACAGCTTGTTCAAGCAAGAGGTGAGAGATACAAGCCAGTGTTGTTTCCATCCCTGCAGGACTATTCTGAGCATGTCTTGAGTACAGTGGGCATGCATGTGTTTGCATTAATGTGTGGCTGTAGCAATTGTTCCCCAGCACCTGTTTGATGTGGGCCGTAAAGGGTAATATATGATAGCTACAACATTCACAGTAAAGGATGCAAAGTCCTGTACTTTTTCCTGGTGACTGTAACTACCTCAACCGTAAGCGCTTGCTTTGGGGCAATGAGCTCTCAGGAATTTCCAAACAATAGTCCGGAACTTGTGGAAATGCTTCCTCCAGGCCTGCTGATCCATTTCCTTTTTCCCTTAAAGCACAAGGCACAGCCTTAGGGCCCAACTAAAGTGACATTGGCACAATGCCTTTTTTTAATCGTGTGTCTCCCCATTTGTGCATAAAACAGTCAGATTCTAATATGAAAAGGGCAGATGCGTGGAGGGTGGGGTGGGAGGACAGAACTCAGACTGGGTACCACTATTTTAATTTCCCATGAAGGCATTGTGGGAAACTCAAATGGCAGTGATCTCCCCTGTGCTAATTGGCCTGCTGCCGTTGCTGCCTGCAGCCTAAGCCACCAGGTAAACCCACCAAGAGGAGGGGGAGACCAGAGGGCACTTTGCCAAGGGTCCCCTCAAACTTGGAGCTGGCTTGGCTTGGGCTGAACTCTCTTCAACCCTACCTCCCCACGATGTGTTGTCCCCCATGACTTTTCCCCCAGTCTGAGGTCGAAGCTGGACTAAGAAGTTTAGCACTGGAGGCTGGTGGGTCTGATTTCGGTGAGGCTGTGAATCCATTATAGGTTTCAGCCAGAACCAGGCAGAACTCTGAAGGAGCTTTCCACAGTGCTGTACCCTACCCCCCAAATGGGGATCAGCACCTTGGATAGCTCCTTTGGAGTTCTGCCTGGTTCTGGCTGGAACCCAGAATGGATTCACAGACCCAATGAAATTGGAGCCACCAGCCTCCACTGGAATTTAGATGACCAACGGTGAGGAAGAGGAGAGTTTGGTTCTTCGCACTCATGAGCCCCTTTTGATGTGAAAATCAGATTCCCTTCCCCGCTCCACGTTATACATTAACAGAGGATATACATTATTAGGCGAATGTACCTGCCACTGTCAACTATAGTTTAGCCCTTATGCAAACTGGCGCCTCCCAGGTGCTTTGGACTACAACTCCCATCAGCCCTGATCATTGGCTGGGGCTGATGGGAGTTGTAGTCCAAAGCCTCTGGAAGGCCCCAGGATGGCTACCCTTGATGTCACCCATTACCATCTACTCTCTTATTAGGTCTCCAACCTCTTGGCTAGGAAGTCTTTTTAAGCCTTTCTTTGATCCTTTTGAACTGGCGCTGGAGGTGAACAGACCCAGGACCTCCAGATGTACAAAGCCTGTGCTCAGCCCTGGGCTATGGCCTCATTCTTTTCCTTGAGTAATGAGCGGATTTGACTCATGGGAGCACCTTCTGTTCTTCAGGCAGCTATGCCATGGGTGAGCTGGTAAGAAATTTGCCTAGCAGGCAGCAGCGATCCTCAAAAAACCTGGAGGAGGACACAGTGGTTGCAGTGCTGAACACCATCCACGAAATCATTACCGACAGCTCCGAAAATGCCCGGTCCCTGATCCAAACGCAAGGCATTCAGAAGCTGGTTGCCATCAACAAGTCGAGGTTAGTTTTTAAAAGTACTGCAAAAGGCGAAGGCATAGGAAACTGCCCTTAAGGCAGGTCAGAGGATTTGTCCATCTAGCCTAGCCTTGTCTACTGGTCTGAACTAGGGATGTTCATCACTAGGAAATGCGGTCCTTTTGTGGCTCGACAGAATTCCGTGGTTTGTACAATTTGCTTTGTGTCTGTGAGCTGAGCTGCGAGCTGTTCCCCGATCTCCAGGAACTTTTTTGCACATCTGTTTTTGGACCCATCGGTGGGGGGAGGTTCTGCAATTTGCACAAATTTCTGAGCAGTTTGTGCACATTACAGCTGCATTTGCACAAACCATGCAAATCCAGTTGAAATTTGTGCACGTTTGGCTATGATTTGTGCAAAGTACTCAGAAATCTGTGCAAATTGCAGTACCTCACCCACTCCCGATGTGCAAAATTCCCAGAAAATCCGTGAACCAGCCCAGCTCACTGCAGATCAAGTCAGGTGCCATAGCAGGAAAGGAACTGAAGTCTGGGGAACTGAGCCTAGGAAAACTCCTCAAACTCCACTCCCCAAATGGGCTTTCTCCAACATCCCTGGTCTGAACTGGTCACTTGCAGAGGGACTTTAGAAACTAAGGCTGAGGGCTGCATGAAATTAGTCCAAGGGAGCAGGTTGTCCACCGCTGGTGTATATGAAAGGCAGCCAAGAAATATTTTAAAGAAAAAAATGATGGCAGTCTACGTGAAGAGGCATGCTGTGTGCATCTGCAGAAACTCATTTTCTGTTCCAAGCCAGAGAAGAACTTCCAGGGCCATGATGCTCCATTCTGAAAGGGGAAATGCAAAAATTCAGCTACAGCATCCACTTTTTTTGGTTTACAGAGGCATGTTGCATACCTCTTCTGCCACTACATCTTTCAGAGGTGTAGCTGCTGCACTTAAAGCAGATGCCATAACTACATCTCATAAATCAGTGCCTTTAATAGGCTGAGTTGACTTCAGAGACAAGATCAATAGAATGAAACGATCTGTCGTCTCGGGGCAGATTCCCTTGCTGCCTGCTCTATTCCTCAGTATCAGATATGTGTACAATCAGGCACTGTCGTTTAAGGAAATCCAGGCATTTATCAGCAAAGTGGGAGATGTCTGTCCTTTTGCAATGTTCCATTATATGGGTGGCAATGATAAGGCTGTTAACAAAATAAATGGGCTGGTGTGAACCGATGGTAAGGAAGCGGGCGATCATCTCAAATGACTCTTGCTTGTGCCACAAGGATGTTAGAGAGAGAAGCTACTGCCTCTGGGCTCCAACATTAGCTTAGAGACCAATGGCACATTCATAAGAACAACTGTGTCATTCCATTAGCGCAAATAATGTTGCGCTAGCAGAAACTCAGCTCTGGACTATGTGCAGGAGAAGAATCCAACTAACATTATGTTTGCGCAGGCACAGGCACAGTTGGGTGCATTATGCATTGTGCTTTATGGTTGTGCAACCTGTTGTGCATAGGCCCCCTCATCCTAAAATGTTGAAATGCCTCTCCTCAAGCTCAGTTACAGGCCATAAGAGCTTAAAGCTAAAGTAAGCTGGCATTTCTTGTATTTTCGTCCAGCTCTGGTTTGCGTTTGGCCCACCCACCAATGGAATGCGGTCCCCCAAAGCTTCTCCAAAATGGAATTTAGCCCCCAAGCTGAAATAAGTCTGACACCCCTGGTCTACAGGCTTAAATACCTGAATGCGTTTGACTTTTAACCTTTGCCTTTTTGTGTATCCTTTCCCTCTGACACACGCATATCACCACCACCCCAAAACTAGCCAGTCCTCCAGGGAAACCAAGGCAGCCTGTCATGTTCTACAGATGACCTGGAGTTACAAAGAGCTACGGAGCGTTTTGCAGAAGGAAGGCTGGAACAAATCCCATTTCCAGGTGAAGATGATGCAGAGTTCTCATCAAGAATTGTAGTAGCAGCAAATGGGAGTTTAGCTTAGGGATGGGTGAGAAATTTGTTCGGTTCACATTCCTTTAATTCCTTTATTTATTTGATTTATACCCCACCTTTCTACCAAAAAATGGCACTCAAGACAGCTACATTTCAATGCAAACTTTCCAAGCTCACACTTCCCAAACCTAAACCTAAACACTTCCCAAACCTAAACATAGTTGGCAACTGAAATCCATACATTTCCAAAGTTTATAATGTGGTTCACCCCCACAGAATACAGACATTTTTTTAAAAAATGAGCACTCAAAAGAGTATATTTGTAAGAATTGCACACAAATGCTTTTTCAATGGGGGAAATGTGTATATTGCAAAAGTGCACACAAAATGTCTACATTTGGGGAAAATGCACGCAAAAATGCATACATATTTTTGCGCCAATGTACGAAAAGTAATTCACAGTCCAATGCAGGATCAGGATGGAATGAGCCTAGCAGTGGAAAAATGAAAACCTGAGCCAAATCAAACTTGACAGATTCACCCATGCCAGCTTAGTTTAGATTATTTTGGCTTCCGTAAGGTTAAAGGCGCAAACAGAGTGGTATGTTATTTGCACGAACATAAATAAATCCCAAATATATTAAAGAAACCCAGATTTGGGTAGACAGAACCAAGTATGTCAAAGAATGTGTGTATTTATAGTAGGGATGTGTGAATTTTTTGCGAAGGTGCACGTCTGTGTGTGTGCAAAACTGTGCATTTTTGTAAAATGAGCATTTTCGCACAGACACAAATATGTGCATTTGCAAAAATGCTCATTTTTGCGTGTATGCAAATATGCGCATTGCGATCACCATTTTATTTCTACAAAAATGGCGACCGTGAAGCTCAATGAGGCCACTGGGGTGAGTGGAGGCCATTCACTGAGCACAGGCAAGGGGCAAGCAGGGGCAGGGGCTTGGCAAGTGGGGTTGGGGGTGCAGGCAAGGGCGGTTCTGCCAGATTCCCAGACTGAATGAGGTGCCTGCACCATCCTTAATTTATAGTGTTGCATTTTAGGGGAGGGAAAAGTATTCCCACCTCATAGGGAGATGGCATGGAAATTGGGGTTAGCTAAGCTAGTAGGATTTGAGAAGGCAAGGAAGAACCGGTACAGATGGTGTACAAATGTCATATTATACATTTAAGCATGTGTATCCCACCTTTCCACTAAGTTAATGTAGAACAGAGCAATCCTATATGTGTCTGTTCAGAAGTAAGCCCACTGATTTCAAAGATTCCAGCCTACCCTAGCTCATCTAACTCCGTTTAATACTGAACTCTTGTGGTGAGTGCCAACAGGACTGGAGGCAAAACAGGGCCACTGAGAAATAAAACAGAGGTGTCAGCATGCTTGGGAGAACCAAGGAAGTGTACAATAAATATGTTTCCCCACAAACACAGAGGGGGCAAAATCTTAAGAACATCCCAATGAGGGTTTAGCATGCTCAGTACCCATGGAATGTTGAGTATCATTTGGAAAAGTAAAATTTGGAAACCGGGGAATGGGTGTGTACATAGACAAAGTATCTTGGAGACGGGCATGGCTGTGAGGAACCCTGCACCGGAGTACTCCTGCTAGGAGGAGAGGCAACGCTGTAACATTTTGTTACAGGTCCTGCTTGGCAATTCCTAAAAACAATACAAAAGCATCACACCAGCCCAAATGGCCATTACAGGGACCAGGTCCGAGATGCTGAAACAATTGTCTAGAAGCACAGCTGCTTAAAAGCTAATTTCAGAAACAACAATTCACAAACATTAGTTGCCATGGCACAACTCCCCAATGCTCCAGCCTCAGTAAAACCATAACACACAGGCACACATAATCTCACACACACACACACACACACATCTATCACACTGGAAAAGTGAGGTTTCAGCATGCCAACTTATTGCTGAGTATCATCATGCTAAAAATAGGAATTAGAGCACAGACCAGTTTTCTTGGAATGAGTGTTTCATGTTAACTTTTAAAAGCAGATTTTACTTTCTGCTCTGGTCCCTGCAAGCTGCTGACCCTGGCGTTTTGATTTTTTTTTTTCTGTTCTAGTCTGCGTCTGCTACTCCCAAGGGATCCAAAGGGACCTCTTGCAAATCCAGCTATGATGACAGCACTCTGCCTCTTGTGGATAAAAGTCAAGGTCTGTGCCAGTCCCAGAGGTGTCAGCTTGGCCAGCGCCAAACCAGATGTCACGCTACTCACGTGATTGTGGCTGTTGCATGTTTGATTGTTGAGTACAAGTTTAGCAGCTGCAGAGGCCAATTCAGATTGGAACCAGCGTGAGTGTGTGAGGGGGGGGATTAAAGGGCCTCTCCTTCCACACTGGGGCCCCAATTTGGATTGTATGCACAGACCCCTTGGCTGCTGTTTCATGAAGAAAAAAACAAGCATTGAAGGGCCAACCACCTGATTAACATCACACCGGGTTTGGCTGTTGGCCTTAGAATGCAGTGCACTCTGCTTATGCACTAGCTACCGGTAGCCATTTCAGATACCCCACAGTGAGACTGTTTCCCTAGCCCTACCTGCCAATCCCCTTCATGGATCACTGCCTTGTTGTGGCGAAGGGGCTTGTGTAACTCAGTGAAGCCATAAGCTATGCCGTGCAGGGCCACCCAAGATGGACAGGTCATGGCAGAGAGTTCTGACAAAATGTGGTCCACTGGAGAAGGAAATGGCAACCCACTCCAGTATTCTTGCCAAGAAAACCCCATGGAACGTAACACAAGGCTAAAAGAGATGACACCGGAAGATGAGCCCCTCAGGTCGGAAGGTGTCCAATATACTACTGGGGAAGAGCAGAGGGTATTTCCAAGTAGCGCCAGAAAGAGTGAAGCGGCTGGGCCAAAGCCGAAAGGACACTCAGCTGTGGATGTGTCAGGTGGTGAAAAGAAAATCCAATGCTGTAAAGAACAATATTGTTTAGGAACGTGGAATGTCAGATCAATGAATCAAGGTAAGCTGGAGGTGGTCAAACATGAGATGGCAAGATTGAACATCGACATCTTGGGAATCAGCGAACTAAAATGGACAGGCATGGGCGAATTTAATTCAGGTGACCATCATATCTACTATTGTGGGCAAGAATCCCTTAGAAGAAATGGAGTAGCACTCATAGTCAACAAAAGGGTGGGAAAAGCAGTACTGGGGTACAACCTTAAAAATGATAGAATGATCTCAGTACGAATCCAAGGCAAACCATTCAACATCACAGTAATTCAAGTCTATGCCCCAACCACTGAGGCCGAAGAAGCTGAGGTTGATCGGTTCTATGAAGACCTACAACATCTTCTAGAACTAACACCAAAAAAAGATGTCCTCTTCATCATAGGGGATTGGAATGCTAAAGTAGGAAGTCAAGAAATCACCGAGATAACAGGCAAGCATGGCCTTGGTGTACAAAATGAAGCAGGACAAAGGCTAATAGAGTTTTGCAAGAGAACACACTGATCATAGCAAACACTCTTTTCCAACAGCACAAGAGGCGACTCTACACATGGACATCACCAGATGGTCAATATCGAAATCAGATTGATTATGTCCTTTGCAGCCAAAGATGGAGAAGCTCTATACAGTCAGTAAAAACAAGACCTGGAGCTGACTGTAGCTCAGATCATGAGCTTCTTGTTGCAAAATTTCGGCTTAAATTGAAGAACGTCGGGAAAACCACTAAACCGTTCAGGTATGACCTAAATCATATCCCTTATGAATACGCAGTGGAGGTGAGGAATAGATTTCAGGGATTAGACCTGATAGACAGAGTGCCTGAGGAACTATGGACGGAGGTCCGTAACATTGTTCAGGAGGCAGCAACGAAATCCGTCCCAAAGAAAAAGAAATGCAAGAAAGCCAAGTGGCTGTCTGATGAGGCTTTACAAGGAGCTGAGGAAAGAAGGGAAGCAAAAAGCAATGGAGAAAGGGGAAGATATATCCAACTGAATGCAGAGTTCCAGAGAATAGCAAGGAGAGACAAGAAGGCCTTCTTAAATGAACAATGCAAGGAAATCGAGGAAAACAACAGAATGGGAAAGACTAGAGATCTCTTCAAGAAAATCGGAGATCTCAAGGGAACGTTTTGTGCAAAGACGGGCATGATAAAGGACAAAGAAGGCAGGGACCTAACAGAAGCAGATGAGATTAAGAAGTGGTGGAAAGAATACACAGAAGAACTATACAGGAAAGATCTGAATGTCCCTGATAGCCATGATAGTGCGGTCACTGAACTTGAGCCGGACATCCTAGAAAGTGAAGTCAAGTGGGCCTTAGGAAGCATTACTAACAACAAAGCTAGCGGAGATGACAGTATTCCAGCTGAGCTATTTAAAATCCTAAAAGATGATGCTGTTAAAGTGCTGCATTCAATATGCCAACAAATTTGGAACACTCAACAATGGCCGCAAGACTGGAAAAGGTCAGTTTACATTCCAATTCCAAAGAAGGGCAACGCCAAAGAGTGTTCAAACTACCGCACAATTGCACTCATTTCACATGCCAGCAAGGTGATGCTCAAAATCCTACAAGCTAGGCTTCAGCAGTATGCGAACCGAGAACTACCAGAAGTACAAGCTGGGTTTCGAAGAGGCAGAGGAACTAGAGATCAAATCTCCAACATTCGCTGCATCATGGAGAAAGCAAGAGAATTCCAGAAAAAACATCTATTTCTGCTTCATTGACTACGCTAAAGCCTTTGATTGTGTGGATCACAACAAACTGTGGCAAATTCTTAAAGTGATGGGAGTACCAGACCACCTTACTTGTCTCCTGAGAAACCTGTACGAGGGTCAAGAAGCAACAGTAAGAACCAGACATGGAACAACCGAGTGGTTCAAAATTGGGAAAGGAGTACGACAAGGCTGCATATTGTCGCCCTGTTTATTTAACTTATATGCAGAGTACATCATGAGAAATGCCAGGTTGGATGAATCAGAGGTCGGAATTAAGATTGCTGGGAGAATTATCAACAACCTCCGATATGCAGACGATACCACCCTAATGGCAGAAAGTGAAGAGGATCTCAAGAGCCTCTTGTTGAGTGTGAAAGAGGAGAGTGCAAAAGCTGGTTTGAAACTCAACATTAAAAAAACTAAGATCATGGCATCTGGCCCCATCACTTCCTGGCATATCGAAGGGGAAGAAATGGAAGCAGTGACAGATTTTACTTTCTTGGGCTCCAAGATCACCGCAGACGGTGACTGTAGCCATGAAATTAAAAGACGCTTGCTCCTTGGGAGGAAAGCTATGGCCAACCTAGACAGCATAGTAAGAAGCAGAGACATCACCTTGCCGACAAAGGTCCGTCTAATCAAAGCTATGGTTTTCCCAGTAGTAATGTATGGCTGTGAGAGCTGGACTATAAGGAAGGCTGAGCGCCGAAGAATTGATGCTTTCGAACTGTGGTGCTGGAGAAGACTCTTACGAGTCCCCTGGACTGCAAGGAGGTCAAATCAGTCCATCCTAAAGGAAATCAACCCTGACTGCTCATTGGAAGGACAGATACTGAAGCTGAAGCTCCAATATTTTGGCCACCTAATGCGAAGAGAAAACTCTCTGGAAAAGACCCTGATGCTGGGAAAGACTGAAGGCAAAAGGAGAAGGGGACGGCAGAGGATGAGATGGCTAGATAGCATCACCGATGCAATGAATATGAACTTGAGCACACTCCGGGAGAGAGTGCAGGACAGGAAGGCCTGGCGTGCTATGGTCCATGGGGTCACGAAGAGTCGGACACGACTGAACGACTGAACAACAACAACAACAACCTGCCAATCAACTAGTAAAACCATTGTAGCCCACGTTTCTACTCCTTCACAAACTGGCTATTTCAGTCATCCTAACTGCAGCCCTGTAAGGTAGGCTAGTATCATTGGCAACTCAGATTTAGGGGCACTGAAGAAAGAGAACAGAGGCTTGTCCACAGGCATGTAGTGGCTAAAATGAGATTTGAACCAGGGATTTCCTGGTGTACAGCTCATACTTTTAGCTAATTCTAGGGCTGAGACTAAAAGCTTTTTAATATCCTTTTTGGCTCAAAAGTGGGGGCTTTGGGGCTGCCTGACCAAAGGTCCCCTACTCACCTTTTTTGCTGCCATCGTTGTCTGTTTCCACAGTCTGCACAGCAGTAGCAATCTCACTCTTGCAAATCCTGGCTGCTGTTGAGCTCACTTTTAAAAAAACAACAACAACAAACTAAACCCTTACCAGGCTTCAGAGCAAGGGCAGGTAGCATCGCTCCGAATTGGCTTGACGATTATGTCATCACAGTAATTAGAGTGAGGTCAATGCTTCCTGACCTCTCTCTGGAACCTGATCGGTTGTTTGTGGCTAAAATGAGATTTGAACCAGGGATTTCCTGGTGTACAGCTCATACTTTTAGCTAATTCTAGGGCTGAGATGAAAAGCCTTTTGATATCTTTTTTGGTTCAAAAGTAGGAGCTTTGGGGCTGCCTGACCAAAGGTCCCCTGCTCACCTTTTTTGCTGCCATTGCTATCTATTTCCGCAGTCTGCACAGCAGCAGCAATCACGCTCTTGCAAATCCTGGCAGCTGTTGGGCTCACTTTTTTAAAAAAGCAAAAAACAAAGCCCTCACCAGGCTTCAGAGCAAGGGCAGGTAGCATCACTCCAAATTGGCTTCATGATTATGTCATCACAGTAATTAGAGTGAGGTCAATGTTTCCAACAGCCAGCAGATCGGACTCCCAGGAGAATGATGGTTGCTGTAGGGATTGGGCCCAACACCCTTGCAGAGGCAGTCCCAAAAGATGTGGGAGCTGATTCAGAGTCAGACGAGGAGAAGGCGGAAGGGTTTGCTGAAGGGCCAAAGTTGCAAGAGGGTCACTGCCTTAGGGAGGAGGTTGTCCGTCCAGGTGCAAACTAATCAGTTGGGAAGTAGCCCGTCAGGCCCTCTTCGCTGGTGGGAACGCCAGAGCAACAGCAGGAGGAGGAGTTACACGATCCCAGGGGGAGATGTCAGGCTAGGCAAGAGGAGCAACGTCAACTCATGAAGCATTCCAAAAGGCTTCATGCAGGGAAGGTCCCTCTCCAAGATCCTCCCTAAGGGTCCTGAGCCAACCACTCAGGTTGTCGATGAGACAGCCAGAGCCAAAACTGTCTAGAGACTCAGTACTTCGCTGCTGTGACTTCCAATTGTAACCTGAGGCACTGCAGATCTGACTGCAGTTTGCATAATAAAAGCAATTGTTTTGCACCTCGTCTTCTTGGATCGATCACAAAAGAGACCCGAGGCTGGGCACTTGACAGTTGCCACTGGCAAATTCATCTCATGCTTCCCCCCACCCACACGTGTTCCCCCACACGCACACTCAAAACCACCAAAATGCCCCATCAAAGTTGGCAGGGTGTCAGTGCTGCAGTAGAGGGGGAGAAGGGCATTTTGGCTCAGTGGTGACACATTTTGTCCAATGCAGCCACTCAAGAGTGTCTCATGCCCTCCATGTTTTGATTCGCCTGTCCATAAACATTTGCTTCAATGCCCGCTCCGTCCACTCAGTAAAATATTATATCCCTCCCTTCTGCCATGGATCTTGCTTGAGCCCAGACTTGGCCTCCCTCTCGCACAGACTGATGGTTTCTGTTCTTCTCTTCCATAGATAATGAGAAGACTGGAAGTCGGGATATGATTCCTATGGATGAACTTGGGCCAGGTAAACACACAGTTATGGTTCAACCACCCCATCTTTTTCAGTAGTGAACCCTGTCACTCACAGGGGAGCTCAGCTTGTTTATGGGGAGAAGCTCTTTCAAGCGTGGACAGAGTTGACATTTAGAGCAGAACTTCCCTTTCCAAAAGATCAATAGTCTTTTGACAGCACAGTCCTCTACATGTCTACTCAGAAATAAGTCCCATTGAATTCAATAGGGCTTACTCCCAGGTAAGCGGGTCTAGGATTGCAGCCTGTGTGTATGTGCATGTCCATGTTTGTATGTAAAATATATAGCAGTGGATGGATAGATACTGTCAGGGTGGAAACTGAGCCAATAGAGCCCCAGAGCAGTTCTGATTCTGAGGAGGAACAGCAATCCGTGGGAGAGGAGCTCGCTCATCTCTCACAAGCACAGCAGCTGGCAGAGATTCCTCCTGCCAGCATTCCTGGGAGAGATAGTGACCCTGGCAGTGAGAGAGTGGTGGAGGAAGGCTTGCTGGACGCTCGGCGCAGACGCAGGGAACGACGACAGGTGGAGGGCGCAGACAGGAGGCGTAGCGCTCGTTTGGCGCGCAAACAACGGTCGCGTCCCGAGGACCCAAGGGAAAGAGGGAGGATCTCTCCCTAGCCCATAAGTTCAGGGTCTTCCCATGGTTCTCCTTCAAATGGGAACCAACTGCCTTACCTGGAGCTTAGGCTACTCTGCTATCTTTCCCCAGTGCTGTTTCTTGCTTTGTTGCTAGTGATGAGTATCTGAAAGAGTCATAAAGTAATAAAGGAATAAAGTCTCGGAAACAATCCTCATCGTCTGTGTCCCGAGTTGGCTATTGGTGGGGACTGGAAGAGGCAGCTAGGGCGCCCCTGCCAGATACATTGGTCGGTAAAGCATGATTATTTAATGGTGGTCCTCCGTGCGGGGACTCGCATGTCTGAATGCTCTCAGTGATGTAGCATCATTGTAAGGCGTCCTTCCTCCAACCCAGCATCTTCCAGATGTGTTGGATTACAACTCCCATTATCCCCAGCTAGCTGCCAGGAAGGAGCAAGCTGTTCTAGAGGCATTCAGGGAGCTGGGGTGCTGAGAAGACGCGTGGTGGCCAAGATGCAATACTAAAAGCTATAAAAAGGAGCGAAACTGTTGAGCTTAAATATGCTGGAGTTGGGGGCATTTTTAGCTTTTGGGTGCCACCCCTTTTGCCTTGAGGCCCACCCATCATTGGGATGCAGCCCACTAGAGCTTCTCTGAAATTGAATTTGGCCCCTGGCCTGAAAGAAGTCCGACACTTAGAGCTATGGGGAAGGGGATGTAACTTGGTGGTAGAGCACATGCATTGGATGCAGAAGGTCCCAGGAAGGAATGTCTGTCAAGAAAATCTGGTTCTTTTTTGGGTCGACAGAGTTCCACAGTGTATACAACAAGATTTGCATTTGCGAGCCGAGCTGCCGGCTTTTCCCCGAACTCTGGGAACTTTTTTTTTTCTCATTTCTTGCGTGGGGGGGGGGTTTCTACAGTTTGCACACATTTCTCACAATTTGCACAAATTAAGGCTGAGCTTGCCCAAATTCAGCCATGATTTGCACGAATTACTCAGAAATGTGCACAAATCGCAGGACTTTCTCCTCCAAAGTAAGCAAAATGCCTGGAAGATCCGCAAACTGGGCTGGCTTGCTGCAAACTGAGGGGCGCTGGAGCGGGGACTAGAACGAAGTCAGGTGGGGGGAGGGACGAACCTAGGACAACTTATGGAATGCCACCTCCGAAGCAGATTTCTCTGACATCCCTAGTCCCAGGTTCATCCCCAGGTAGGACTAGGGAAGACTCCTGTCTGAAACCCAGCAGAGCCATAGCAAGTCAGCCTGTGGAGCTGGATAAGGCAGGTTCCTAAGTTCCTGTTCAAATTATGATTATTCAAGTGTCCTATTTCTGTGTTAAATCAGCACATGAGAGGGGAGAGTGTGGACGATGAGGGTAGCCCTGTCACCATCCATGTCAGCTCCATGAGTTGGAGGAATAGTCATCTCTAGCAGGGAGACCTCTCTGCTCATATCAACTCCCTCAGCTATTTAGAACCCTAGAAAATCAGGGTTCTTCACCACACGGGAAGCAACACAAGTAGGAAAGAGTCCCCGCTGCAGATGTTTGCCTTCAATTGGTGGAAGGTAAGGAGGCCAGCTACAGTGGATGGCGCTTGCACTCTTGTCCTTGCCCTGGCCGCTTGCATGTTGATTCCATGCTTGCAAAATCCAGCATCTAGGTCAGGAGTGCAGAAGCTGTTTCAGCCTGAGGGCCAGATTCCATTCTGGAGAAGCTCTAGGGGGGCTGCATCCCAGCGGTGAGGAAGGCAAAAGGAGCAGGGCCAAAAAGACCCAAGATGGCAGCATATTTTAGCTTGGAGCTCTCACTGCCAGCAACTGAGCTCTAGGAGAGGTGTTTCAACCATTTAGAATGGGAAAACAAACAACTATGCAAGAGCTGGGAAAACAGCCAACAGTGGGTGGTTGGGGGGAAAGGGAAGAGCTAGGAGAAAGAGGCACGGTCATCTGGGAACCCCCGAAGAGCTGAATTTGATCTGGTTGTTCCATATGTGTACCTGGAATTAATGGCCATTTAAAAGGGGGAGGGCTAGAACCAACTTTATCATTTATGAGAAGGGAGGCTGCACATCTTTTTAAACACCCACGTCCAGCCCCTCTTGAAAGCGAAAACAGTAACAATAGCAAAGGAAAGGAGAGAGAAAGGAAAAAGACGGAGAAAGCATGGTATTGCTTTTATTCGGCCAGTATGAATAAGTGTCGATGTGTTCCTTGCTGAAGGGAAAGCTGCAGTAGACATCCTTGTGGCAGGAAGGGAGTAGCTTCAAATTGGAACATGCTACAGGGTGGCCCTATATTAACCAGTCTGGCAGTGTAAAGCTTAAGAGCAGAAGTTCAGTGGCTGGGAGATATAATTAGTTAGGTATTTAGAGTAAAAGGTTCCCAATTGCTTGGTGCACGCTGTGGGTTTAAGAAAGACTTCTGGGGGGAGGGGGAAGCTTGGAGAGAAATAGGATTCCAAAAGGGGCAGCTGCAGACTGTAGGGCTGAGACCACCATCAAGCCCATTCATTAAGCACCAGAGAAAGGAAGTCTGTATCCTGTCCTAGCTCAACACAGGGCTCCCAGGGGAGACCTGATCGCAGCGGTGGTAGTTCCTGGAAGGGCCAGATCACGGGGAGTGGCACGGGGGCAGTGAGGACTGTATTGGATGGGTACTGTATGAAACTGAGGAGTCAGGTAAAGCCACATCCACTGGCTTGGAAGGCCCTGAAGTAGGTGCACTGGATGGAGACTCCTCCTCCTCTGAGTCCTTGTGCGAGCAAGACAGGGGATTGAGGCCAGAGAACATGACAGTCTGAGAATCTGACAAGCTTTCTACATGGTCAGTCTTGGAGCCTGGATATTGTTTATAGTCAGGATCTAGCTCAGTGGTTCGGAGTAGCTTCCCAACCCCTGGGAATTGTACTCCAATTCTCATTGGCCCCAGCCAGTATTACTAATTGTCTGAGATTATGGGACTTGTAGTCCAATAATATCTGGAATGACTACAAGTTCCTCACATCTGGGCTAGACCCATTCCCTGGTCATTCTCTCCTCCAAAAATTGGGGGCATCCAAACCAGGGCCTCTGATGAAGAGCTCAACCACCCGACAGGTCCAAATAGGAGCACGAGATCTTTCAGATGCCTATGTCCGAGAATGCTCGGAGCAGTGGAGGGCTGGTGGATCCGGTTTTGGTGGGGCATTGAATCCATTCTGGGTTTCAGTCAGAATCAGCCAGAACTCTAAAGGAGCTCTCCAAGGTGCTGAACCCTCCCCTTGGATAGCTCCTTTGGAGTTCTGGCGGTTCACACTGAAGCTTCAGAATGGATTCACAGCTCCCCTGACATCAGAGCCACCAGCCTCCACTGACTTGGAGCTAGAATGCCACTGTTCTTTAGCCAGATGACACACTGCCCTGTGGGCAGTAGGGGAAGCGGAGCACAGATGGTGCAAATAAAGCTTTGTATACATCATCCACCAGGGCCAGCCTGGAACCTTGCTATTTGCGGTGGCAGCTGACAATCAGAAGCTGTTTTCACAAATGAGAATGGACACCCATTTAGCAGCACACTGCTGTTGAAGCAGCAGCAGCTTCCCTTATGGCTTGTTTCATTCCTCTGCAGATGGCTACTCCACCATCGATCACCGGGACAAGGAGCGGAAATACAAGGCCAATGACAACATGGGGGATGCATCAGAGAAAGAACCACTAAAGGTAAGCAGTGTCCACCAGAGTTACCTCTCAAGCCTCTTGAATCTTTCTTCCCCCTGTCTCTACCCCAATTGATGTCCATATCTCAATGAGGGGGTAAATGGGGCAGGCCTGTGCTTCCAGCATGGGAAGAAAGGAGTATTTCCTAGTGTGCCATCACAGTTCTCCTCCAGTGATAGCAATGCTGGCGGGGAGGGGGCTGACAGGGCAGCCATTTTCAAATTATTCTTTGCTACAGAGATACAGACTTCCCTTTGCTTTTCCCTGGCCAGGTATCTTAAGGGTGGAAATCTACCATCGTGGCTCTGATAATGCCATTTGTTCCTCTATACAGGAGAAATAGACATCTTTGGTCTCCGCAGCCTACGACTTCCATTTAAGGATGTCTGGCAGTGTAGAATCCAGCCCTTTGGGGATTGACGGACTCCTGGCGAGCACCCAACTTAGCTCACATTTGTGAGCTGAGCCACAGGGCTTTTCCTGTAATCCAGACACTTTTTCCAGTTTTTAAAATTTTTATGTACATAGAAATGCGTGCAAATTGTGGGGTGTAATTTGTGTGATTTACACAAATTCTGGCTGCAATTTGTACACATTATGACTGCAATTTGTGTAAATCACACAAATTGCACCTCGCAATTTGTGCACATTTCAATTTATATAGTTTTTAAAAATGGAGCAATCTGCGAACTTGCCTTACTCGATGCAAATTGAGTCAGGCCAGCTTGTGGGGAAACGAACCGAAGTCTAGGGAGCTGAGCTGATGAAAGCTTGGTGAACTCCACCCCTGGACTGATTCCTCTGACATCTCTACTTCCATTAGCTGTCAGGCCAAGGGATCTGGTGGTTCTGCCTAAGCTGCTCGCCCTTCCCTATATATAATCATATACAGTCTTCCTCACAGATGCACTCTGCTGTGGACATTTCAATATAAAGCAGGCGTGTTGTACCTGAGGCCCGTGGGCCAGATCCAGTCTTGCTAAGGTTCTAATCTGGCCCTCCAGGATTCCCCAGCTGGCTACGCCTCCTTTTCCTGGCCCACTCCCTTTTGCCCGGCGCCTGATCATTTGGTGGTTTGTGCACCCATTATTTCCCATTCTACATGGTTGAAATGCCTCACTTAAGGCAGTAAGTGCTTTAAGCTGTAATATACTGGTATTTGGCCCTACCCCTCTTCTCTTCAGCCCTGCCCACCACTGAAATGTGGCCCCCGAGAGCTTCCCTGAAATTGAATTCGACTCATGGGCTGAAAGAGGTTCAACACCCCTGATATAAAGGGCAGGTATAATACAGAATTCCACATTTGCAAACCTCTCATCAGTGGGGGATTTGCAGTAACTGTTCTGATCTGTCCTCCCTGACACCCTACCCCAAGCCTGTAAGAGGCCTGGGGGGCAGGTGGGATCCTTGGAGCCCAACATCTCCAAGCCCCACTGCTTTGCCTCACTCTCTTAGAATCAGCCTTCATCCTCACAGGGCTAGGATGTTTTTCCTGGGAGGAATGTTCTTCCCTTGGTCTTTATCGGGGGAAAAATGCTTGCAGATTCTTTGGAGGATTCCCTCTCCTTTGCTTCTTCCAAAGAAGACTTTGGAAGAAGCAAGGGAGAGGGAATCCTCCAAAAGAATCTCCAAGAGTTTTTCCCTCGATAAAGACCAAGTGTTGAAACACATTGGGAATTCAATTGGTGCAGCTGTTTCTTTTTTTACTTTGGTTTCCAGCCTTACAGCTGTTTTTCCTGGTCCCTGTTGGGGGATGTTCTTCTCCAGAGGCCATGTCCTCCACAGGAAGTTTGAGCGAACGGGAAAGGGTCCTTGGGGCAACACTGTTCTGTGAAAAAGCTGAAACCAGGGCTCTCAAGGGGAGCGAGAGCAGTAAGCAGGGTTCTCTCCAGGTTTGATGGGGCTCTGGGTAAAATGCATTCTGGTGGGGGCCCCTTTTGGTAGGCCCTGGGGGGCTTTACGTGGTAGTGATGGTGGCCAGTGGCGGCAGCAGCAGCATCAAAGGGCTGAGGACCGCCCTTTTAATTTCCCATAACACCCAAAGCACAATGTCAACAGCATTGTGGGAAATTATAAATCAGCCACCTGGTGCTGTTCAGAGCACCAGGCTGTACAAACAAAAATGGAAGGGCCATTGTCAGCGAGGCCTCTCTTTCCCCTGTCAGTGGTTTTGAGCTTGTGGCGACTATACTAGATTGCTCCCTGCGCCCTCTGATCCCTCTCCCACCTGCCTGCTCCTCCCTAAAGCTCTGTAGTGACTGGCAGAATAAGGTCACTTTGTAGCTCTGACCCCCTGTTGGTTCAGAGTAAACATACCCCTTGAAGTGTACGCCACCCTTGCCCAGCCTGGTCTCCCCCTGATGTGTTGGACTTTGTTTGTTGTTGTTTATTCGGTCAGTCACTTCCGACTCTTCATGACTTCATGGACCAGCCCACGCCAGAGCTTCCTGTTGGCTGTCGCCACCCCCAGCTCCCCCAAGGTCGAGTCCGTCACCTCCAGAATATCATCCATCCATCTTGCCCTTGGTCGGCCCCTCTTCCTTTTGCCTTCCACTTTCCCTAGCATCAGCATCTTCTCCAGGGTATCCAGGGATTATGGGAGTTGTAGTCCAGCACATCTGGTGGGCACCAGGTTGGGCAAGGCTGGGGTATTCAGTATGTTCCAGGCGTGTCTGTGTGGGGTGTTGGACGTTGCTAACACCCAACAGCTGTTTCTATACAAGGCCCACATTTATTTTGTTTTGTTTTGTTGCTTTCAGTTCCTCCATCTAGAAGCTAAGCCCAGCCTTAAAGTCTATAGCTGTGGAGGAGGTTTGTTCTGAGAATAGTCATGTCAAGCTCCTCTGCTCCCTGGGGGTTTCCATGGTGAGAGGAATTGGAAGGTGTGCGGGTGTCGGTGCAGTATCAGCAGCACAGACTTGCTCAGACATGTTCCTAGTCCATGTGAGCACTCCCCCAGTTTGTGCAACAAATTGGGGGCAGGGGAGTTGATTCCCTGTTAGGACAGTGGTGTGGGACACATCTAGAGAGCTGCTTCCCACTTTCCTTGATTCTGCACAGTAATGCCCAACCGGGTCCATGGGGAAAGTACCAGAGAGACATGTACTCTCAACATAGGGAGTAATCTGTGCAGCATCTGCAGCACATGGTGGACCTGTGTTGGTCTCTGTCAGACATTTGATCTGATAGGAGGCCAGGTGAGGCTGAGCCCCACATACCAGGGCTGCAGGGATCAGGAACACCTGTCAATATGTAGCTGTCAGAGGTGAGCCAGGAAGAATGGGCCAGGAACTGAGCCACAGAGCTGAGGGACAAGGCCAGAAGTTACAGTCAAGGCAACCTGGTATCCTCCAGATGTTTTGGACTACAGCTCCCATCATCCCTGACCATGCCAGCTAGGGCTTATGGGAGTTGCAGTCCAAAACCTCTGGTTGCTTACCCCTGGCCAGAGCAAGGAAGACTACCATTTCTCTTGCAAAAGCCCAATCCAAAACAGGAAGCCCTTTATAGTACTTCATGTGAAAGAGGTCCAGGTGACCACAACCTGGGGCCAGTCCAGAGTCTGAGCATACTTCCCTGCCCAAGTGGGCTTGCCATATCTATTTGGTATCTGTTTGGCCCCTGTGAGAACAGAATGCTGGACTGATCCATCCCAGGTCTTCCTACGTTCATGAGATGTTTAAAGTTCTGACAGCTTTCACCACACGGGGTAGCAGTTGCACTCTCTGCTGAAGGTTCCTAGTTCCATCCTAGCAGCTTCTGTCAAAGCCACACCACATGAACATGAACGGTGATTATGATACCTTATACTCTTGGTCTATCTAACCCAATGTTGTCAACTCCAACTGAAAGGAGCTCTCCAAGGTCCTGATCAGAGAACTTCCCCACACCTACTTCCTGAGCTCTTTCCATCTGAAGAGCCTGGGGACCAAACCTGGAACCGTCTTCCTGCAACACATGTGCACTTGATGATGGTTCCTGCCCAGAACCAGTGCTCTCGACCCCCATAATGAGCACCAACTGGTTGTGCCCTTTGACCAAATAGCTCAGATTCATGGCCCTCTGGGCTTTCAGCAGTCTTTCTCCAGTGCCCTCAAGATCTTCTGGACTAGAGCTCACAGCATTCTGGTCCATTGGCCACGCTGACTGTAATGGATGGGAGATGAAGTCCAAAACATCTGGAGAACACCAGATTGGGGAAGGCTGGGCATTTGGTCAGGAATGTAGAGAACCACCTTATACCACATCACATGTTTTGCCCATTGAGACTAGTGTTGTGTCTACTCTGACTGGTAGCAGCTCTCTACAGTCTCCATAGAGGCATTCCCATCATCTGCTACCTGATCTTTTTAATTGGAGATGCCGGGGATTGAACCTGGGACCTTCTGCATGCAGTACAGGTGCTCTGCCACTGAGCTACTATATTCCATGTGATTTCTGCCAGCAGAAATCTCTTGACCAGTTTTTTCTGTCCTCTCCAAGATGGGTTACATTTGGTCCCCCTTTCTGTCCTTGCGGTTCTGGCATGGTCACCCTCTTTTGGGGACCTTTGTCTTCAGTGTGTAAGGATTGTTTAATCTCAGCAACCCTGTCAGAAACATTTTGTTCACCTGCCTTCCTCATGAGGGAAGGTTACTACAGCCAGGATTGTTTAGCTTAGAAAAGTGGCATGTAAGGGCAGATACGATAGAGGTGTACAAAATTGTGCATGGTGTGAAGAAAGTGGAGAGGGAGACATTTTTCTCCCTCTCTCATAATACTAGAACCCAGTGGGGTCACCCCATGAAGCTGATTGGTGGGAGCTTCAGGGCAGAGAAAAGGAAGGGCTTCCTCACACCATACATAGACTACGGAATTCATTACCACAAGAAGTAGTGATGGCCACCAATTTGGAAGGCTTTTAAAGGGGCTTAGACAAATTCATTGTAGAGCTGACCATCAGTGGCTACTAGACTTGATGACTCTATGCTACCTCCAGTATCAGAGGCAATATGCCTACGTACACCAGTTTCTGGGGAACATGGGCAGGAGGGTGCTGTTGCACTCATGTCCTGCTTGTGGGTTTCCTGTGGGCATCTGGTTGGCCACTGTGTGCTGTGCTGGAGTAGATGGACCCTTTCTCTGATCCAGCAGGGATCTTATGTTCTTCTGTTCATATGCCTGCCTCATTAATTAATGTAATCCATTGTCTTGCAACACACTCCCAGTGCCAAAGCCCATAAGCTGGATGCTTTATGTAGCTGTGCCTGAGAGTTTTGAGGCTTTGGTGTGAGGCACACTGCTCTCTTTATCCCCAGTCCTGCTTTTGTGATAGCCGCCAACCTGGTGCCATACAGATGGTTTGGACTACAATTCCTATAAACATACCCTGACCATTGGCCATTAGTCTGAAACTCTGAGTCTTGATTATGATGTCTCATTGCACACTTGGTTGGGTGGAGGGGGGCGGCTGTGTTGTACAGCTGGTGCACATGCATGTGGTGACAAGCTTGTGAATAGGTTCATTGAACATTGCTGGATTGGTCTGAAAGCACATGACACAAGTCTCACTGCTGGAGCTAAACAGATCTGGCTCTGAGCACTGCCTGGCAAAGAGGTCACCTGGGAATTATATGTAAACCAAGGATGTCCGTTGCTGGGGAATCTGATTCTTTTTTGACTTGATGGAGTTCCATGACTTGTATGACTTGATTTGCATTTGTGAGCTGAACTGTGGCCTTTTCTCCAAACTCTGGGAAAAAATTCCTACAGTTTTTTTTCCCATGCAGGTTCCACAATTTATGCAAATTTCTGGGCAATTTATGCAAATTACAGCCAAATTTTCACAAATTCAGCCAGAATTTGCGCAAATTGCCCAGAAATTTGTTCAAATTGTGGAACCCACAGGGGGAAAAGTGCACAAAATCCCTGGAAAATCTGTGAAGTAACCTGCCTCACTGCAGACTGAGTTGGACACTGCTGTCATGGATGCTAAGCCCTCCCACTGAGCAGTGAGGCAGCAGAGACTCGCTGTGTGATCCACAACCTCTTTGGTCAGCTAATAGCACCTGTTCACCTCTGAAGCAACTACAAATGCTTAAAGCTGTCTTCTAGGCCTAATTTGCAAAGTAAATCTTTTCATAAGTGAGCTACTGAAAGCAAGTTAGTTGCCTTTCAACTCTGGACAGGTTTCCCACCATGCTTGGCTGGCCTTTTCCGAACTCCTGCCTTCAGGGAGGACCCTCCCAACCCAACTTCTGACGGATAGCTAATCTAGTGTGACACCTCCCACCTCATCCTCTCAACTCCGCCCACTTAACTCAGCAGCGGGTTCTGGCATCTGTCAATCCTGAAGCTCCTTCCCCCTCTAACAGTGCCTGGGTTCCCACAGGGAGGGGGGAAGAGGGTCTCTGAGCCTGGCCCTCTTCCTCAATAAGCCCCTGGGAAGGTGCTTCGCTGGCTCCAGGGGAATCTTGGGGAATTTCCTCCCCCACACTCTGTCTCTTCTGAGCTTCTTCTTACTCCATATCCTAATCTGAATCTGAGTCTGAAACCGAAACCGAAACAGAAAGCCTGGGCTCAATCCCGACAGCAGAAGCAGGAAATGGAATGAAGTCTGAGGGGCAGAACCTAGGATAACTCATCAAAAAAAGGTTTAAAGGACCCTTCCTCCAAATAAAGATGAGGGAGGAATTGTTGCAGTTCACATTCTAAGGCAAACTTACTTATTTTTGCACTTTCTAACCAACATGCGAACTGAAACTCTGTTTGCTTCAAATTTCACACTTCTCTCCATTTTTCAGTAGAAATTTTTTTCTCCAGTCAAAAAATCTGTGCAAACATGTTCATATTGGGGGGGAAGAGTGCCCAAGAATGTGTAGAGTAGTGAAAATAAACTCAAAAAATGCATAATTTTTGGGAAATGCCTTGCAAAAATGGTGTATATTAGGCAAATTTGCGTTAAAATGCATTGATTAGGAGATTTGCTTGCAAAAATTTGAAAAATAATTTAAAAATTCGCAACAGTCAGCATGAACTGAATTTAAGATTGGAAAAATGAGAAAAGCCAGAAGTGACAGATTCGCTCATTTCTAGTCCCAGGACAGACGTCTGCAGTGTCCCTGGCAGCAGCCAAAGGGTGTCACTCTTCTCACCGATACAAAAGAGCAGACAGAACCCTTATAGTGGGGCTGTGTAGTGTGGGCTGATCGGCTTCCATTTGTTACCCTATGCTGGACTGGAACCCAAACAATTGCCCTATACATCCAGTGGATGTGCCAGTTCTACATATTGCCTCTTGGGTAGCAACCATAGTGGTACCCAGAAACAGTTCACCTTGCTGACCTTGACTGAGAAGCATCCTTTCAGAGCCAAACTAGATGTGATGCAGAAGATAGCTGGAGTGTCCCCTGAGGGGTTTTATATTTACTGTAACATAGCTGTGGGTACTCCGGATTTGATCAGAGCAGTACCATAGGATGTTTGACCAATGCATTTTGGCAGCCTTTCCCAACCTGGTGCCCTCCAGATGTGTTGGACTTCAACTCCAGGCATCCCCTAACCAGGATAGCTGGATGAGGGATGTTGGGAATTGGAGTTCAATTCATTTGGAAAGCATCAGCTTGGGAAAGGCTGCCGTAGGGCCTGTTTTTCCTATCAAAATCTCTCTCTCTCTCTCTCTCTGTCACCTACAGGGAAAAAGACACTAAGTCTTGGTATCTTTTTCCCTGTAGGAAGGAAAGTAGCTTGAGAGAGGGGTAGCCTGCAAGGAAAGGGTCACGCACTTCTGTTCCAGTCCAGTTCAGAGCCCTCACAGCTGCATGAAAAGCAAATCAAAAGCCATCAGAAGATATGCCAAGTGTCCCTGGCATCCCCACATAGCTTGGCCCTCATAGTACCCTCTTAACAGAGTCTGGCTTTGTACCTGCACTGTGTGTTACAACCATGCTTTGACCATCACTCTGGTATTGTGTGATATGTTCCTCCAAAATGATGAGAACCACATTGCACGTGACCACTTGGCATTGTGGGAATACTCCTTGTATCCTATTCCTTTGACTATAATCCAGACACTTTAAGGGATGAAACTCCTTTAACTTGAAGGAAGACAGGAAGATGCAAAAAAGTAAAGTCATGTTCTATTTCAGACTGTGTATTCACTCAAGTTGGAATATCTACCGATACCTCTTGGGCTCCTTCCATTCTCAGTTTAGTTGGTTGGTTGTTAGGTGTCTTATGCATGCTGGTAGGTCTCTGTATTTTTGCCCAAGGATACCATTCTTGACCTGAAAATGTGAAATAACTGCTGAGAGATTTTATTATATTCAGTGGTATATAAATGCCACAAATAAAATAAAAAATAAAATAGCCAAGCTGGCTTTGGGGTGTGAGGTTTACTGCCCACCACAAATCAGCAGGTTTCATTTTATGTTCATCAGCTGTGTTTGCCCAAGACATGAAATTCCATCCACATCAGCAAACAGAAATGAAGGTCGTAGAAGCAAACTGAGAACATACCCTGTTCCTGGCTCCCTCTCAATTCCAGTTCATGTGTTGTGTTGTGATCTCAGGTACTTGATATTAAATCGCAAAATACATGCATGGCACCATCCATTGGGAACAGCGCGTTTAGAATGCCAGGTTTCTGCCCAATACTCATGGAATCAAAAGACTGCAGGTGCTTCCAGACAGATGACTCCTAACACTACTACGTCATTGCTGTAGAATCGCAGTTGACATTCCTTACTGTTGGGGGATATTGTATATTTTCTGTGTGTACGTCTCAGTATGTTACATCCACACCAATATACTAATGAACTGAGGTGAGGGTACTGTGATAGACTTCAGAGAAGCTGGCAACAGCAACTGTGGGGATCTGACACAGTACACCCCCCTCCCAAGGCTAAGTGTGTGTTGATTTCCAGTGCTTGCAGTCCATCGGCTTGGCTGCTATGAGAGCCAGATGTTCTGAGCTACAGTTGCACTGATGAGTCCAATGCAGTCTCCTTGGCACTCACATATGTGTTACACACATTGTTATTGGAGTTTGCAATGAAGCCTTTTGCCGATTCTCTCTCTTTCTCTCCCTCTCTCCCTGTGTGTGCACTAATGCTTCCTTGCAAGCCTTTTGAACTGGCCAGTTTGTTTGTTTGTCTGTTTGATTAATCTGCTGTGTTTTGCCTTTCCAACGCCTCGCCCTGTCTGCTGCAGAATGACACAAATAGGAAAACCATTAACAGGAGTAACAGGGCTTCGGTGACTCTGCTGGATGCCTGTGACCCTAAACCCCAGCCTGTTGACTCCTGGGTCTAATTTGCATGCATGGTAGGTCCTTTTTCACGGTAATTGGTGCTTGTGATTAACTGTCTCGTTTGTGCATGACCTTGCATCGCTACATGTTCTCTTCGCCGACCTGGTTCCTTGACAGGCAAAGGCAGACTTTTTTGAGTCCTGTTATATCACTTGGCACCTTCTGATCAAATGCTGTAAGCAACAAAATACAGGGAGCAACATTCATATAGCACTTATCTGTTAGGGAAAGGTGGGAGAGTGGCCCTGAACTCAATCTATGCTGCTTCTCCTCACCCTCAAAAGTTATTCCTCAAGTCTAGGGATGTCTGTCACCAGGAAATCTGGCCCTTTGGGGGCTGGACTTTGGGGGACTTTTTCAGTGTGTGTGTGTGTGTGTGTGTGTGTGTTTTAATTATTAATTGCATAAATAGATATTTGCACAAATTACACAAATCATAGCTGCAATTTGTGCAAACATCTGTTTCTGCAAATTAGAAGGAAAATGATAAATCTGCTGGCTGGCCCGAGTTGCTCTGGACTGAGTTGGGCTAGCTGGTAGAAGATGAGCTGAAGTGTGGGGGGCCAAGTTGAGCTTCACCCCCGCAACCAGATTCTTCTGACATCCCTACTCAAGTCAGATTCTACCATCTAGGAAGTTCTCTTACAGCACTGGTGCCGTTAGAAAGGCGCCTCTAGTGGAGACTGCTTGAATTACAGGGAGACTGGGGGAGGTGTCCACCCCACCTATTTTTCTGGCCTCTTTTGTTACTGTTTTAAAGAGGGCTACATGGGCGGCAGGTATGATTGGACTAAAATGTGAACATAGGAAGCTGCCTTATATCAGGTGAGATTACTTGTCCATCCAGACCCAGTATCATCTACTCCAGGTGTGGGCAACTTGTGGTCCTTGGCCTACAGCTCCCATGGTCCCTCACCATTGGCTATGCTGGCTAGGGCTGATGGAAGTTGCATCCCAAAACATCTGAAGAACCACAAGTGGCCCACCCATGATCTGCACCATTGTTCTTCATCTGGTGGGTCAGGGACCTACAACAGGCTTGCAGCCTGACCTTAAGGTGGTGCAACAGCAGCACTACCACCATACAGATGTATGGTTAAAAGAACAAAGAAATGGGTCCCCCAATGCCTGATGGGGCGAAACATGGGTCCCAGGTCTGAACGTGTTGACTCACACTGGCCGTGGCCCTCCTGGTCCTTTTTGTTAGGTTGGAACCTGGGATCTTCTGTATGCAAAGTAGGTGTTCTACCACTGAGCTACAGTCCCTCCTCCAGGGAGTCAAGAGGTGGAACTTGTGGATTTCATGAAGGGCTCCACTACCTTTCATCCCCATAATTCGAGCTCTACCAACAGGTGGTGACTGAAGGAACAGAATCAGAACTTTGGCTCATAGCCCTGCAGAAGTCAGCCCAGTGGACTCTTGCCTGGTCTTGTTCTTGGCCTGTCCAACTGTCGCAGTTCAGTTTCTTGCTCCAATCCCAACCTCTTGAGATTTTTTTTTCATCCCTTTCTGCTTATTTTCTTCCACGTTGACCTCCTAAATCTTCTGCTTGAGCCATGCTGACTCCTGCTGGTTGGTGGTCCAGTTCTGTGCTCAGCTCAATTCAGCTTCCATTTTAGAATTCACTGCTGTCTGCCGAATAGGCTGCTTTATATAGTAACACAAAGCTTGCTACCATGGGCCGTTGGGGAATGAAACCATCTTAGCGACCTTGCTGTAACAGCACAGCTCAGTTTTTTTCCTGTCTGTGCACTCTCAGTCATCAAGGGCTTAAGCGTTGTTCAAGAAGACTCTACAATGAACATGTACCGCAGGGGAGGCATCTTTATTTATTATAATTCTTTCTATGCTGCTTTTGAGGATGCAAATTCTACCAAGGCAGCTTAGAAGTACCATACAAATAACAGAATCACAATAAACAATTGGACACTAGTGCTAAGGTAATTTATGTTGTGCCAGCATAAGGGACATCTAGTGTGCCACAGCAATAGCGAACACTGTTGGCGTTGCGCTGGAGGTCCCTTATGCTACTGAAACATAATTTACATTAACGCTAGCATCCTTATGACCTGGACCTGCTTATGACCTGGACCTGCTAAACAACTCCTTAAGGATCTCTTGCCTCCTTAAGGTGCAATCCGATGCCTGTTTAGGCAGGAAAAAGTCCTACAACTCCCAGCATTCCCCAGCCAGCCATGCTAGCTGCAGAATGCTGGGAGTTGTAGGACTTTTTTCTGTCTAAACCTGCATAGGATTGTGCCCTAAGTGTCCCGCCTTCCTTCTTTTAAACATCCCCTTCCCAATAACATGGGGTTTAGGCTGTAGATGTGGGGTGATCGACATACCAGACACCTGGGGTTTTCACCACAACAGTTTACTGGTAAATTAAAGCAAGCAATTTACAACTAAATGTATTTACACAATAGAGCTGAGTGATACAAAAGGCCTTAAGAGAAAATAAAAGTTGCAAAACACAACTTCCTTTACCCTAGCTGTACTTAGACTTCTCCAGGCTGCTTCTTCCCACTCCCTCTTCAGGCTCTGGTCTCCCTGACACTGTTCTCTCTCTCTCCCTTTTTATACCCTCCTCCCCAAAAACTGAAAGTACTGCTTCAGACCTGAAGAAATGAAACCTAACTGTGGAAATGAAACTACTCAGGAATACCTCTCAACAGAAAAATCCAGGCTATCTATGCTTGACCTTTTTCTTTGCCCCTCTAGGCCTCAAACCTTCACATCCCAATATTAACCTTTAAAAAAAAATTAAGAATCATTCTCTCAGGGCAGCTGGTAGAAGGTGGCCCTGGGGTGGAGAGAATCCAGCTAGAACAAAAGCAGGTGTCTGGTGTCATCTTCATCTACCTCCTTCTTTCTCCTGGAATTCTTTGATTGATGGTAGATGGCCATGTGGGTGGGTGTGGGGAAGGAGTAAGTCCTATTGGAGCAGGCCCTGAGGTCTTCTCTGCCTGCTTCTCTCCCCTGGAATTCCAGGCAGTAAGTTCCACCTCTCCCCATTTATTAAATACTGGAACAGAATTGTATGCACATTATTTGAATGGCACAATTCAGCCATTCAAATAAACCCATGTAGGGCAGGACAGAGGCTCCCCTCCCACACACACAATGCCTGTTCACTGAACAATTGAGAAGGGTTGTTGTCTTGAGTTCCAGAAGAATTAACTGCCTAGTGAGGGTGGGGCCAGTATATCAGGCCCAGTCTGTGGGATTAAATTCACAGCGTTTTCTCCTCAGTAGCGCCCTGCCCTGCAACAGGAGTGACACAAGTACTTGCGGAAGTATGGTCAGGCCAAAAAATTGCATTCCAGGTAGCGTCCAACATGGCTCCACGATCCTTATTCACTCTCATTGGTGTACACCCCTTAATCTCCCTTCTCCTCACAAGATGGTCACTTGTGTGACTGAGCATCAGGAGGGAGCAAGGGTGTGAACGTCAGCCTCCCATTCTGCTATCTGAAGTTCTACCCACTACAACACGGGGTCCCCCATAACTGTATGCCCAAGTGTGAACTCAGCGGTGACTAGCCATGGGACATGCACATGACCACTTCAGGACCTCATGTCTGTTGTTCCTTGAGTGGAGCCTGCCAGTGCTGGGGTCTCCTGTCACATCAACCTACATGGGCAGTGTTCATAGTGCTTGAATTACAAGGGGTCTCATCCTGCCCTTACCTTTTGTGCTGTCCCACTTAGCTGCTGGGGTTGTTGTTTTAGAAGGCTGTGTGGGGCCTTCATATGGTTAAAATTAGGGGGAAATCAAGGATGGAGCATGTCGATTTTATTAAGAGCCCCCAACTCTTCCCTCCTCCCCATTATTGTACCCATGACCAACTGGACTTGTGTAGGTCTAGGGCACAGCCTGCCACTGGAGCCCTAGACATCACCCCTCAGTATTCATTGTGCCCAAGCTGATGGGGGAATAGGGCCCATGTGAACAGCTGATCAAAAACAGTCACCCCAAGGAACACTTCAATGTGGCTTCTGCATGCTGTGGGATTGGTCATAATGTGTAAATAGGCTCTACATGCAGTTCTAAGGCTATCAATGGCTACTAGTCATGAATGCGCTACCTTCAGTATCAGAAGCTCTGTAGACCAGATATTTGGAAGCCTGAGTGGAAGGGTGCTATTGCACTCATGTCCTGCTTGTAGGTTTCCCATAGGCTAGCCTTCCCCAAACTGACACCCTCCAGTTGTGTTGGACTACAATTCCCAGCACCCGCAGCAAGTGTAGGTGCATGGTGATGCTGGGAGTTGTAGTCCAACACTTCTGGAGGGCGCCAAGGTTGGGGGAGGCTGCTGTAGACATTTGGTTGGGCACTGTGAGAGCAGAATGCTGGACTTGAGAGCCAGTGTGGTGTAGTGGCGAGAGTGCTGGACTGGGAGCCAGGAGATCTGGGATCTAGTCCCCACTCGGCCATAGAAGCTCACTGGCTTACTTTGAGCCAGTCACAGTCTCTCAGCCCAACCTACCTCACAGGGTTGTTGTTGTAAGGATAAAATGGAGAGGAGGAGGGTTATGTATGCCACCTTTGGTTCCTCAAGGAGGAAAAAAGGCAAGATATAAATGGAATTAATGGATGGATGGATGGATGGATGGATGGATGGATGAATTGATGGATGGATGGATGGATGGATGGATAGATAGATAGATAGATAGGCATTTGCTTTGATCTGGCATGGCTCTTCTTACGTTCTTAGATGCTGGAGTCACTGATGTAACATTCCCAGCCATATCATCTGTGGCACCTCACTCACGAGCAGGTCCTCATGGCTGACGAAGTATTCTATCTTGAGGGGGGTTTCTACTGCTGAGGTGAAATCCCCCCAGCCCCCCCCAAAAAAAATTGCCAGGTCATTTGGATGATTCTGTAAATGACACAAACGCAAGCCTGTGTTTGACAATGGGCGGATATTTCCAGCAGACCCGTGCTCACATCTGCGTTTGGAGCTTTGAACGGGAGGCACTCGCATGTTTTGCAAGCAAAAATGAAATTCTCATACATCCCTGGTTTAATTCTGTATTGTTACTTATACAACGCCATTGGCTTACATGGTGCCTTATGCAGAGTTTCCCAGGTAAAATCTACCAGTTCGTGCTACCAAGGAGATAGGCAATGGCGAAAACAATAGGAATGGGGAGAAGGAGAGACGAGGGTTGAGGGGGGGGGGTAGAATCATAGAACCATAGACTCATAGAATAGTAGGGTTGGAAGGGGCCTACAAGGCCATCAAGTCCAACCCCCTGCTCAGTGCAGGAATCTGTCCAGCCTCATCTTGAATGCCTCCAGTGTGGGAGAGCCCACCGCCTCCCTAGGTAATGTTCATGTTGGCAAATGAAGTGCAATGTGCTTTGGAGGAAGAGAAACAGCAGCAAGTGCACAGTTACTCTTGTAAGGGGGAATGTGGGTCCCAGGGATGGGGGGACAAAAGGAAAATACGAGGTCATTGCTTTCTGAGGGAAAAGACACGACTGTCACTGGTATTTCCATGGTCCTGCCTACCCCCCCACCCCCACAAACACAGTTGCAAAAGTTGTCCCCCCAACCCCATTCTCTGTTTTAACCAGCTTTGACTCTTCTTTTTCCAGGGCTAAAGTCCAGCCGCTTGTTTTATTATGATGATTATGATTATTTTTTCCTCGACTAAAAGAAGAATCAACACACAGGATCTCATTCACCATCACTGCCATTCAGATTCAGAGGGCCGTGGCGTTCGCATCGGTGGAACCAAGCGGGTTGTGAGGATGGATTTCTGTGAGGGTGGGGGCCGGTGACGGACCATCAGCCGATCCTGGAGCAGCATGCCTTATAGCAGGGACCGTTCTGCTTTTTAAGAACCAATCAGATTCCCACCCAGCCCCCCTGCCCTCTCACCTTCCTGCAGGAAAAGGCGGGATTAAAAAAAAAACCCACGCTTACGTCGAATGGATTTGGTTCTTAGCTGACTCTTCTTTGTGGATGGTGCCAAGCTAGGAGAGGAAGGTCATGAGATGGGGAAGAGAGAGAGAGAAAAGATTTCACATGCGAAAGGAAAACTACAGAATATTCAAAGTATATCTTAGGTATAGTCATTTTTTAAAATAGCACTTTTTTCTTCCTTTCTTTTTCTTTTTGAACTGTGAATTTTTAAAGAAAAAAAATAGCATTGGGGGGGTTGCCTGTTGTTGAGGTTTTATTCTTTGATCCATGGGAAATGCAGAATCGTTGAGCTGAGTTGGATGGATTTTGATGAAAGGAGAAAAAGAGGGCGAGAGTCTTGGTTGACTGGCTTGGAAAGATGGAAGCTGAAATTGACGTGGGCTGTATAACCTGCTTTTGAAGTAAACGATATCACACTGTGCTCTCTATAGTATTGTTGGTGTACAATTCATCTGCCTTTTGACTTCTGTAATGGCTCTGTTTATATACTTCCCAAACATATAAACAGTTTGTTTGAGGTTTTGCTGTCCTCATTGCAAAAAAGAGAAAGAAACAAAGAAACAAAAGATTTCAACTCAATATGGTTGACTTTGGTTGTTGCTAATGTTCATTAAGAATCGTTCTTGATTTTCAACCTTTCCATGTTGGGTTGATGGCAAGTTTTTTTCCAGCATCATGGGGAGGTTTCTCTTCCTGCTGTAGATGGCATTTAAGAATTTTGATTAAGGCGGAATCTTCCCGGCGAGGAAGATGGGCTTAGAGTGTGTCAGAAACTTCAATCGAGTCTGTTATTTTTGCTGGTTAAAAAAATACTCATCATCACCCATTGCTGGATTCCATTTATGATTTTTGGTTATGCTTTTAATGGACTGCTTTAAAGGGAACTGTATTTTTTTTTTAAAGGTACCCATGTGCGAATAATTTAGAATGTAACCCTGAGAGTAAGCCCCATTGAACTCAGTGGGACAGTTTCTGAGTAAACATACCTAGGATTGCATTGTTAGTCTGTAATTAGGGTTGTAGACTTGAGGAACAATGACATCCTATTTATGTGCAAAGCCTTATCTAAGATCTCATTGTCATTTGGGTTTCGGGTAAGATGTTTGCCATTGGTGCATATAACCATATCCCTGTTCCCATATACTGTGTATAGTGATGCTTTGTGCTTTAACCACATTAATTTCTTCAGGATTTGGTCCGCTGTAGACAGAAAATGTCTACATTTCCTGCCAACCTAGCAGTTCGAAAGCAAGAAATTGCAAGTAGATAAATAGGTACCGCCTCGGCGGGAAAGGTAACAGCGTTCCGTGCACCTTGGTGTTCAGTCATGCCGGCCACATGACCACGGAAGCGTCTTTGGACAGCGCTGGCTCTTCGGCTTAGAAACGGGGATGAGCACCGCACCCTAGAGTCGGACACGACTGGTTGGGGACACCTTTACCTTTTACCTTTAGACAGAAAATGAAAGCAGGAGTCTAAAATTCTAATTCAACTTACACTTGCCTTCTCTTTCTCTTTCTCCTTATTTCTCTCACTCTTCTTGGGGTTGCTAAAGTTAGTTGGTTGCCATATTCACATAAAACATTGTGACTGGAAAGCACATTTTTTTTTAAAATCCAGCAACTTTAATTTGGGGGATCTCAGTGCCTGCTGTTTCCTTTGTAATTTAAAATGAAATGAGGGTGGGAGAGGTTGGGAGAGAATAAAATAAAACAAAGCAAAATTACTGTATTAGTTATAAACATTTAACTTTTTTGTAAAAAAAGATCAAATCAAAAATTCATTAGAAAGGGGTGGGGGGAAGAAAGCAAGCATCAAGAGCTTTGTATCTTCTGGAATATAAAGAAAATAAAATTTGACATGAATTACATATATAAATATATATCTATATATTGTTGTGCAGAAAATAGGTTGCCAAAACCATGTAAGTAATGTTTGTAGCAGGAAAGCATTTTGCATTGATTCAGGAAAAGACTGGTGCCAGATGCTATGTGGCTGCTTGGATGGTACAGACACAAGCGGATTTACCACCTTTCACCTAACCCACCTCAGTCATGCTCCTGGAGTCTTTAAAAAAGCAGAGGCACTTGGGAGCAAAGCCAGGATGTGGCGACCTATAGGAGGGAGGCCCAAGCTGGCCAAAGATCTCCGATTGGCCAAAAAAAAAACCCAAGGCAGGTAGATCTATTTGGATTCTAACTGGAAGCTTCTTTACAGCCATGGTCTCCATGGTGAAGAGTTGAAACAGGATCAAGATTCTTCTTGCTTCTAAAAATGGTGCTCTTTTCATACTTCTACTGTTGATAAGTGGAGACCCTTTTAACTGGGCTGTACATTTTTATACCATCTTTAAAAATCTTGTGTAAATCTTTTTTTGTATACAAAGGGAATCTTGCTTTGTTTTTGTTTTTTAAAAATAAGATCGTCCGCAAGCCGTAGCTAATGGAGTCTGCTGTGTAGTTTATTATTAGGCCCCATGTAAGGGAATGGTCTCAATTGTTGTGGCTTTGGGCAATGCCTCGGTCCTTTAATCTGTGTGGTTTACCAAAAGACTGGGAGTAAAAACACCACTGGAGACAAAAAGAACATCTCCCACATCTGGCTCAGTGGCATCACTGATGAACATGTAGCTGCCCTTTTCCACTTGAGCATCCTATGGCTCTTGTAACTTTGAATATTTTGAGGCAGGGAGAAACCCTATCTGAGGTCTAATTGTACAAAAGACTAAGTACCACCAGGAGGTTAATAGACAGAAGGAAATGGTGGGGTGGGTGGGAAGAGGGGGAAGATGAACAGCACTACAGACGCGTCCCCCAAACACTGAGGCAAGTGGTAGGTTAGAAGATGGTCCCGTTCACACTGCAAGCTTCCCCAGGACTGTGTGTCCGATGTGTGGATCAGGGACGGCCCTACCATGAGTCAGAGTGAGGAAGCTGCCTCAGGTGGCAGATTGTGAAGGTGGCAAGAGCTTGGAAGACAGAGCTGTAGGGGTACCAAAACTGGAGACAAAAAGGTATCTCCCACATCTAATTACTGACAAACACGTGGCTTCACTATTCCGCCGACCATCTTGCTTCTCTTGTAGGCGGAGTGAAGCAGCTGCCTCAGGTGGCAGATTGTGTCATTTGCCTTAGGCCTCAAAACGTCTTGGGCTGGCCTTGGTGTGGATGCTCTGAAATGAGCAGAAGGTGGGCTGGACTCTGGCTTGTCATAAGGCAGTGGAGTCTTACTATCCTGCTCAGTTATTGAGAAGTCATTGGCCGTGCCGATGGATGGCAGAACCAGCAGAAACGATGTGGTGCCAGCAAATAAAATGCAGGCCTCAGTAGGCACGATTGATTGAAGCTGCCACATTGGGCTCTGTTTCTTTGTTTGCTTGTAATGCCAGTGATCCACACCCTGCCTAGGCCACTCGAATCCTTCTCTAGGACCCGGGGGAATCAATTGCAGTTCCACAGGGGGTTTGAGAATTCATAGCATAAGCCTTGGAACTGTGACAAAGCATAAGAAGTGATGGCCACGCTGGCTGAGGATTGTGGGAGCTTTACCCCAACACATCTGGAGGGTGCCACGCTGGGGAAGACCGCTGCATTGTCTACGCAGGGCGCCATGAAGGTTTGAGCAGGGCCGTTCCCTTACGATTGTGAGCAGGGTCGAGATGGGTGTAGTCCTGCTCGTAGTTCAGCCACCTCCACCTCCCCCTTCCCCAGAAACCTACCTTGGAGCAGTGGAAGGAGACAATGGGGGACACTCGCAGGCTGTTTTCCCAGGTTCTGGATCTCATGTCTGCCAGTTTGCACTGAACACTCACATGGGTTTGGGATGCTTGCAAAGGCCCAATCCTTTTGGGGGTGAGCAGTAAAAGGCTCACCCATCCATATTTCCTCCAGCTGGCAGTTGTCTCTCCAGCCTTTCAGTGCTCTGCTTCTGAGTTATGGCCCTTCTCAAAGGTTGTTGTGGCCCCTCTTTGGGGCATGGGCTTGTCTTGGAATTGAATGCTCTCTGTCTCTCTCTCAACCATTTAACCTGGTTTGAAACTTGTTGGGAGTTTGTGTTTTTGAAGGGCTCTTAAGCATCCCACCTTGGAAGCAAGACCCGATCCAAAACACTCTGAGCAAACTCACCACTGACACTGCGTAGTTCTGAATTAGAAACCCAGCAGTCACAAAATGGCAGATATCTCTATAGGGAACCAAAGCAAAGGGCAATGGAGGAGCCAGTCAATACTCCAAAGGGGTTCTCCTATAGCTCAAGAGACCAGCCCCTCTCACCAGGGACCAAGCTAAGCACTAGGAGGATGGCTTGCTCTTTTGACCCCCTCGCCAGCCATCCCCTCGCTTGTCCTTCGTGCTTGTAACTGCTAGTCCTGTGTGTCATTTTGGTGTGCTAGAGCTTCTTGTCTCTGCATCCCACTAATAGTAATAGTATGTGTGACATATGCTGGCAAAAAGAAAACCTTGGCAATGTGCGCCAGGGATTGTTAATGGGAGTCTAGGTAGCTCCTCCTTCCAGGCTCTGTCCGGTGACAATTTTACTCTGCTTGTGTGTAGCAATAAGTAGGCATTAATAGGTAAATTGTAGGTCGCTTAGCCAGTGCAGCTGGGGCATTGCTCCTACAACCCTTTCTGTAGGGAATGATGGAAAGAACAAGCCCTTTTACTAACCCCTCATTGTGAATGCCATTGGTCAAAAGCTACCTGCTGGTCTTGGTTCCTAAAAATAGAACCTCCACCTTCAGAGGTACTGTATACCTCTGCTCTCTAGAAGCGTGTGGCCAACAGGAGGGTATAACTGTTTACTGTGACCTATGTGTTAGACTGCCAGGGCCATTGGACTAGATTGACTTTGAGCCTCCTTCAGCAAAGCGGTTCTTATCAGCCTGTGACAAAGACTTGAGCTCACGATCCCTCTCAACAGGACCCTTCCAGATGGCTCTAGCCATCTGTCTTGGCATGTCTGCTCCCTTTTGTCTGGACCTGCAAGTTAGTTTAGCCTACTATATGGTTTCTACTAGTCTGCTAGAGAGCTTTGGCTATTGGGAAATATAGAAATGAAATGAATGAATGAATGAATGAATGAATGAATGAATGAAAAATGATATGGAGCAGTGCAGATGCAAAGTGTGTATAATTGATTTCCCATAGTCAGTGGAGGGGATGACCTGAGACCCCAGCTGGGGCAGGCTTTGGTGTCACCAGGGGTAAACTGAGGCCCAGAGGCCTCTGGATCTGTCGTTGCTGCTGCTGTCCTCAACCCAGTACAGGCAGACTCTTCCTCACCTAGGGATGTAGGGATTTTGTAAAATCCATTCCATCTGTGTTTCGTGGATTGTCAGTTTCGTTCCATCCTCTGCTCATTGAGGGTAATGGATTTTTTTCCAAATTCCCGAATTTGCACAAATTCCCGGATTCCCCCCAAAAAATGTTCACCCCCCCCATGTGCATGTCTGTGCTTTAGCCTAAGAGGGAGGTACGCATTTTCAGCCAGTGTTTTTTTTTTTTAAATATTTTACGTATTTTTCTATGAGCAATTTTGTGTAAAATTCCAGAGAGTAACAAAACCGGTACGCGAGTCTGCAGAATCCATGTGACTCAGGAAAAGTGGGTCCGCTGTGGGATCCGTGGGTTGGATTTGTAGAAATCTGCACACTTTGGATTCCATTGCGGATTTCTCCATCGTCCCTATCCCTGCCCCTGTGCACCTGGATTATTTTATATGGTTGGTGAGATGAATGAAGGAAGGCCAAAGCTGCCCCAGGGTGGGGAATGTAGGCTTTGAATTTACTGGGCAGTCATTCTCCAGAACAGAGGTCGAGAACCTGTTGCCACCCCGATGTTGTTGGACTCCCAGCTTCCATCAGCCCTTGCCAGGTGAGTTTCACCAATGAGAGCTCTAACATCTGGAGAGCCACAGTTTCCCCATCCTTGGTCTAGAGTCTTCTGGAACTTGAGTCCATTGTTCTAAGCAGTTTGGATCCTTTCCGCCCCTGCTCACCTTTTTCTTTGTTTGAATGCATTCTAGAGGGCCAGAGGAGGGGTTAGTTAGATCCTATATGGAAAGAGGAGGGAAGGATAAGGACAAGGAGAAGATTTAGACCTCCTGAAGGTGTGGGTGTTTGTTGCTGAGAGTTGGAGAAAGGAGAGTGGGTACAGCATTTGATCAGGAATAGGAAAGTTTTCCTGATTCCCAGCAGAACTGGATTTGCCTCTATAGTCAAGGCTGTGTCTGCATAGATGTTATTGTCAGGAGCGCCCTAGCTGCCTCTCACAGTCCCCTCCAATAGCCAATTCAGGACACAGACGATGAGGATTCTTTCCAAGGCTATATTCCTTTATTACTTCATGACTCTTACAGATACTAATCACTAGCGACAAAGCAAGGAACAGCACTGGGGATAGATAGCAGAGTAGCCTAAGCTCCAGGTAAGGCAGCTGGTCCCCGTTTGAAGGAGAACCATGGGAAGACCCTGAACTTATGGGCTATGGAGAGATCCTCCCTCTTTCCCTTGGGTCCTCGGGACGTGACCGTTGTTTTAGTGCCAAACGAGCGCTACGCCTCCTTTCTGCGCCATCTGTCGCTGCTCCCTGCGTCTGTGCTGAGCATCCAGCAAGCCCCCCTCCAGCGCTGTCTCACTGTCAGGGTCACTATCTCTCCCAGGAATGCTGGCAGGAGGAATCTCTGCCAGCTGCTGTGCTTGTGAGAGATGAGCGAGCTCCTCTCCCACGGATTGCTGTTCCTCCTCAGAATCAGAACTGCTCTGGGGCTCTATGGGCTCAGTTTCCACCCTGACAGTTATAATTCTGTGCAAGCACAGGAAACACACACACACACAAGCAGAATTTGGTACTAGGTAGTAGTGTTTAGCATCCTGAGAACCACAGCTTTCTTTAAAAACAATAACACCCCACTGAATCCAAGCTTCTAGCCAATAAGGCAGAAAAGATACGCTTGGAAGTGTGTGGGTAGCATCTGGGATGTGGGCAGCATCTCAGAAGTCACTGTGGGGATAAGAAGGGATTCTCGTCGTCCGTGGGCAGGATGTGAGTGCCCTGCGTAGCTCTTTGGTTCCCCCTGAATAGTAAAGGCAAGACACATGATACCAAATATACAAATATATGCAAATTTTCTCATGGCACCTGCTGTGTGCAAATTACATCCATCTGTTTTCTTGGTCCAAGACATTTCTTTTAACACAACCCTGTCTGTAGCACAGGTTTTGGCTATTGTGTTAGCCTCATATTTCACATAAACACCAGATATGCAAGGCAACAGCTCTCCTCATTGGCTAGAGGAGGCAAGGGTGGGGTGGGGTGGGGCTATTGCCTTTCTGCCCTGAACATGGGCTTCCTGGAGGCATCTGGCTGGCCAGTGTAGAGAAGAGGATGTTAGAGAAGAATGGATCCTTGGTCTACATAAGAACACAAGAAGAGCTGGGCTGGATCAGATCAAAGGCCTATCTAGTCCAGCATTTTGTTCCTGTGGTGGCCATCCAGATGCCAGTGGGGGAAGCCCACAAGCAGGACATGTGTGCAGTGGCACCAGTAGTGGTAAATTTTGAAGTGCAGGCACTCATCGTGACAGTCCCCATAGCCCCACCTCCGAGGAGAGACCCAAAATGCCAACAGCTGTGTCGATCCCTATTATCGACAAACCAATTCTAGCAGTTTTCATCTCTACTGGGAGCAGGTCTTTTGTAACACTGATGGGTCTTAATTGCCCATTCATGACCAGACCACCTCAAAATACTTTGCACTACAACGGGGATAGCTCACAACTATGTACTGTTGCTGAGAAACTGATTTCTCTCTCCCCACCCCGCAACCCCCAAATACTGTGAGGATTGCAGCTACTTTCTCTGATGTTTGAGGTCATATATGCTGGAAGTAATAATACTGGAGGGAATATCTAATCCAGCAGTGCTCTTCTTATGTTCTTAAGTATCACAGCTCAGGTTTGGCACCGTGGGACTCTGGTTGTATTGGCCTTCCATCTTGAGACAGGCCTGGGTTATATTTATTGTGTGCAATCTCCAGACTTAGCCAACCTGTTCCATCAGTCTGAGCCATCATCCTTTTCCTGTTAGTGATGGATGGAGAAGGTGGGCTTCTGTTTTGGTCCAAAGCCAACTGAGCTGGCAGAAGAAGGCTCCCTCACTGCATCTTGATCAGGTGTACTCTAAGATGGAAAATGCCATCCGTCCTCCCTCCATGTAAGGGGAGTTCTCTGCCCCTCATCACTACAGGGCCGGCTTTCTTGATCCTACTGAAGTTAGGGCCAGTTACAGGTGTGGGCCCCCTAAGTCACCCCCCCACACACACACACACACACACAGAGGCTTACCTGGCTGGCAGCAACTGCTGAGTTTAGGTGCTCCAAGGCATTGTGAGAAATTTAAGAATGGCTGACTTCCCGGATCTAGCTGCTGTCATGAGACAAGGCCAGCAGGAGGGCCAAGGAGGTTCTTAGTGTTGGGAGGCCCTGCTGGGGCTCTTGAACCTCAGCGACCGTCTGAGGGTACCAGGTGCTGATGAACTGAAGTCCTGAGAAAATGTCAGCATTAGACTCCAAGGAACAGCCTGCATTTTTTGACGGCTGGCACCAGCCACAGTGGTCAGAGGCTGAATTCCCACCCATGTGGTTAGATTCAGGATCTGCTTTCCATGAGAGTAGAGGCTCTACTCATGGAAGGTCCCTCTGCCTGGGGGGAATCCCCCTCCACATACCATAGCATCCCCCATTCAGCAGGGTCTCCTGAGTCTCTGTGTATTTTTTCAGTGGGCTGGGGGGGGGGCTGCTGTGGGAAAGCAGGGCAGGAAGTCGACTTCCCTCAGCGTAACTGATCCAGCTTAAATCTGGATCCAACCGACCCATGAGTTGGAAGGGTGCCATTGCTCTTGGGGTATGAGCTACACACTGATGCCAGGCAGGATCCTTTCATCTTATCCCATCCAAGTTAGGCACAACTCTGAGACCACTGGGATGCTGAATATCCTCCTTAGCTTCATCGGGCAGGATCATAGATCTTAGATGCCCAAGAGAGGCAGGTGTGTTGTAAACACCGGTGCAGAATAGGCTGGGGTGGGTGGACCTTGAAATCTAGAACCAGATCCATGGGCCAAAGACTTCTTGAGCCGACTCCAAAGTAATTCTTTCGGCTTGGAAGTGAGAGCTTGTGGAGAGGGAGGACAGTCTGGCAGAACGACACCACTATCCACTCACCTTTTATCACTGTTGCCGTGGCCTGTTTCATGGTCCTGGTGTTGACAAAGATTGTACTCCTAGTCTGCAGGCAGGACCCTTTTTTCCCAACCCACAAGGCTCCACAGTGAGGGCAGGAAACATTACTCTCACTCTGATTTGGCTTCATTTGCCTTCACTCTGATTTGGCTTCATGATAAGTCCATGTCTTCAGGTAGCACCATCAGGAAGTGATCAAACTGAGGGTAATGTTTCCTCCTGGAGCATTGTGGGTAAAAGGTATAGAACCCACCAACATCCAAGAGCGTGATACCCACAGCTGTGCTGGTGGAGATCCCCACAATTTTTGTCCTCTTTCAAGCCCCCTCAAAATCACAGAAATCCCCCCCCACACACACACCGCAATTTTACAGCCTGTGAACAGGATGGCAAACATGTGGAAGAGCATTTTGGTTCAGCACTAAGCAATACATACTGATGCCCATTAACCACGTCATCTGTTTTCTTTGATGTGGTTTGGAGATCGTATGTAATAAATGATTGTTCAGGTTAACATTCACAAGCATTTTCATATATGAGAGTGACATGCGAGATGGAGGGATGGTCATTCCATCACTATTACTTTGGGTTCTCACCTTCTTAAGTCGCAATTGGCTTACGCACACACATATACACACACATATCAGTAGAACACTCATCCACATGGAGTTTTGTGTGGACCACCTCTGCTGAAATGTACTGTGTCTTCAGGTGATACAAAACGTGAATCTGATCCATGACATCTCCTCCACACAAGCGAGACTTACCTGGAGGCGTAGCCTGAACCCTGAACCTTGAGGCAGTAGATTGAACAGGACCACTTAGGATGGCCAATAGCAAAAGAGGAAAGAGCTCCTGTGCCTTTAATAGTGATAGAGAAGAAGGGAAATTCGGCAGGTGTGGACTGCACAACCAGCTATATCTGCTGAATTTCCCTTCTCCTATACAAATATTAATGGTGCAGGAACCTTTCCTATTTTGCATGTGGTCAACCAAGTACAACTTCAGACTGTAGGTGGGGATATGTGTGCCATGTTTTAATACTGTTCCATGTAAAATAAAATTAAAAAACTCCCTGCAAGCAAAAACCTAGCACATCAGGAAGAAAGACTGAATTCTAAGTTAAAAACAAAAACGTAGCATTTCAGGTAAAAAAAACATTCTTGTGTAAGCAAAAACAAAACAAAATACCTTACATACCAGGTAGAAAAGTTCTGACCCAGCCTTTGCCATACTGTGCTAGTTTGCTACTTGTAAGAAGTTAGATTTTTCTTGTTTGTTTGTTACATAGGGGGTTATTAAAAACTGCAAACTCCACCTACTGTCGGAAATGGTACAATCAGCTGTACTGCATCAGGACTCTACCACCTCATTCTGCTCTGTATATAGACCAGGCATCATGAGATCGGCAGTCAGTTGTGAAATGATGCGTTGTGTATGTATGTGCTGGACCTTAGCAGTGTGGCTCTATGTCTATCACCTTTGCAGTCCATTTCATGCCTCGGATGGGTGTGGCCTATGAAAGCCCACACGGCGATAAACAAGTGGGCATCTTTTGAGGTGCCCCAGCACCGTTTGTGCTCTTGTGTCTTTGAAGCATGAGTGGGGAGATGGTTCTGTCTCAGGTTTCGGCAGAGATCGGATAAGACAAAGAACGTGACAGCAGAGTGATGCAGAAGTCGGGAGCGCCTGAACACCTCAAATCCAGCCGAGGGGCTATTCTAGCGCAAAACAAAACATCCTCGACTTAGGGCACAATCCTATGCGTGTTTAGACGGAGAAAAGACCTACAACTCCCAGCATTCCCCAGCCAGCGGCTGGGGAATGCTGGGAGTTGTAGGCCTTTTCTCCGTCTAAACATGCATAGGATTGCTCCCTTAAGCAACTTCCTGGTGAATTAGTAGCCAATGTGTTTGTAACAATCATGTGCCTTAAACTTTTCTTGTTGGGGGTCTGGTTGGGGGGGAAATCACCCAAACCCTAAAAAAAAAATAAAAAAAATTCAAAATTAAATCAACAATGTGTATTTCTGTAATCTTCCTCAACATGATCACTGTAGTTTTAGACCAGGCAGGGTGGGTGGGGTGCCTTTTGCATTGCAGGGTGGGGCAGGGTGGGTGGGGTGCCTTTTGCATTGTATTTACACTGTATTATAAACAGACCCATTTGGTTTTAAGACTCCAGGGGTGGGTGGGACAGGGGGGGCGGATTATGCTTTCACAGAACCAATGTTTAACATAACCCAAATGTATTAATATTATTCTAGGAACTTTCCATAACACAGACAAGTAGAAGGCTTGTTGAAAGCAGGTGTTTAGCTTAACAATTTGGTGTGTTTTCAATAAACGATGCCTGGAATGAACCGTGTGTGTTCTTGGTTATTTCGGTTTGGTCTGTGTGAAAGCGTTGGTTTGGGATGTGTGGTAGAAGAGGATTCCCTTTAACGGTATTTATTTATTTATTTCATTTCTATGCCACCCAATGGCCAACACTTTATGGGCGGTTCACAAAAATTAAAACCACAAAGCACAGCATAAAACAATATAAAATAGGGAAGCTTAAAACCACATAAAGGAGTACAACCAGAATAAAACCTAGCAGCAATGCAGAGATTTAAAATACAGATTTAAAACAGCAAAGCTAAAAGATTAGGAAGCTAAAGTGCTAAAATGCTGGGAGAATAAAAAGGTCTTCACTTGGCGCCAGAAGGAGAACTATGTAGGCTCCAGGCAAACCTCTCTAGGGAGCTCATTCCACAGCCGGGGTGCCACAGGAGAAAAGGCCCTCTCCCTGGTAGCCATCCCCCTCACTTCCTTTGGCAGGGGCTCATGGAGAAGGACTGCTGAGGATGATCTTAGGCTCTGGGCAGGCACATCTGGGAGGAGGCGATCCTTCAGATAACTTGGCCTCAACAGTACATGGCGTTCCTACTAGCAAACTGCATAGATCATCCAACTAATCCAGACCTAGGAACAGAGCAAGCTGCCTTCAGACTCTTCATCCATCTAGCCTGATGTTGCCTATTCCAGGAGTGCAGAACCTCAGGTTTGGGGCCCAAACCTAGCCCTCCCCAGGTTCCAATCTGGCCCATGGGGATCCCCAGATGTCCACACACCCATTCCTTGGCCCCACCCCTTTCCCTTGACCATCAATTGTTTGGTGGTTTCTGGGTTGTGTGCAGTTTCTCTCCCTCCGCTCCTATTCTAAAAGGTTGGAATGCCTCTCCTAATAAGGTTGGAATGCTTATCCTAATAAGAGCCTTAAGCTAAGGTTGGAATGCCTCTCCTAAGGTTGGAATGCCTCTCCTAAGGTTGGAATGCCTCTCCTAATAAGAGCCTTAAGCTAAGGTTGGAATGCTTCTCCTAAGGTTGGAATGTCTCTCTTAATAAGAGCCTTAAGCTAAATTATGCTGGTATTTTTGTGTTTTGCCCCGCCCCTTTTGCCTTTGGCCATACCCCTTTTGCCTTCAGCCTCACCCACCCCTGGAATGTGGCCCCTGAGAGCTGCTTTGAAATGGAATTTGGCCCTTGGGCTGAAAGAGGTTCAACACCTCTGCTCTACTCTAACTGGCAGGTCTCTGGAGTCTCAGACAGGGGCCTTTCCCATCATCTGCAACCTGATCTTTCTACCTGGAGGTGCCATTTGCAGACTGGGACCTTCTGCATCCAGAGCAGGTGGGGGTGCATGTGCCCTCTTTTACAATCCTCTATTTGATGGGCTGCCAGAGGACTGTCCTGTGTTTGAAGGGCTGGTCCAAGTCCAGTTTGAAGGTAAAGATCCAACAGAAGGGACAGCAAAAGGGCCTTGAAGTTGTCCCTCAACTACACCTGGACAGCAGACTGAGCAAGGCACACAGGTCACCTAGTCTAAGTCTTCCACACGATGGTGAGATGTCCTGTATTTCTTTTTAAATTGTAATAATTATTTCTACATTTGCATATATATGTATAAATTATCATATGCACACTTTATGCAAATTGGTGTCCCCTTTTGTCCTTTTTTGGGGGGTGATGCATGTACTTTGGGGGGGGCAATTCACAAGTGGCCACCCTAAAAGCAGGTGCTCTACCCCTATAAAGATTGGGCCCCATATCTCTGTAGAAGCACCCAGAGAAGGCGTGGGGATGGATTCAGAGTCAGATGAGGAAGAGGGCTAAGGGGTGAGAGAGAGCTACCAAGGCCACAGGAGATAGAGCAGAGACACAGTGGCAGAGGAGAGTCTTTCCAGATGCCAGTGAATCCGTTGGATCAAAGCCAGGCAGAAAGCTCTCCCTCCACTGCGGGAATGCCAGATCTGAAGGTGGGGGAGGACTTGGGAGTGACGGACCCAAGGAGGGAGGGAGTGAGGTGGTCTAAAAGGTTGACCACTCAAAAGGCCCCTAGGGGAAGACCCTCCCAGAGGGTGGGTCTAGAACAGCCACTCAGGTTCCCTGCTGCTGGTGGGCACGAGTTTCGTCTTTACATCCTAGCATAGTGCCTTCAACAACGAGAACTTCTTGCCGTTGAATCAGTGTTGTGTAAAGCTGACTGGAGAACGTAGCTCTGTGTTGCTGGATGTTGATTAGGTCTGTAAACAGGTGTGGATCTGGCTGCGATTTGCATCAAAAAAGCTATTTACCAAGAAAACAGTCTTCCTTGTATGACTACAAAGATGCCTGGAGGCTCCACACTTGACTTCCCCTGAGCTTTGGTCTGTCTCCTAGTTCTCTGAACCCTTTCATCACCTTGAACTGATGCAAGGAACATCTTGGCTACACAGCAATAGTGCAGCGCTCACCTGGATCAACCACCTGGTTCAAAGGTAAGGTTGTTGTCTTGTTGTTTCTGGAATGGAGATCTGCCTCCTTTTCCCGTTCTGTGAGAACCTTAGAAATAAAGAAGAGTTACGACAGAGTTTTATCACAGTCGCCAAACCATGCAAGCAGATTCCTGGCCTCTTCTTCCCTGTAGGCCTGGTTTTTTATCTGCTCGGCAACCACCCATCCAGCTGCTGCCTCCCTTTCACTGCCCTGTCCTGCTCCCATCCCTGATGCCCAAACCTACTCAGGCTGCAGGCCCACTCAAAGCAAAGGGACCACCTTACAGGAATCTGCTGATTATTAGGTCACCTCAAATCCATAGCTGTCCCAGACCTAATGATACACCAGAACTGCAGTGGGGACGTTTGTCCATTCATACGTACATACATACGTACATATTATTTCTGTACCACTTAGGGCACAATCCTATGCATGTTTAGACAGAGAAAAGGCCTACAACTCCCAGCATTCCTCAGCCAGCAAGGCTGGCCGGGGAGCACTGGAAGTTGCAGGCCTTTTATCTGTCTACACATGTGTAGCATTGCACCCTTAATATCCTAAAATCTCTAAGCAGTTTACATTAAACACACATATAAAAAATACGTCGCAAAGGTCATTTCATTGCATCAGAGGCTAGTAGCTCCAATGTCAGTGGGGCTCTGAATATGCTCTGGGTTTCAGTGAGAACCAACCAGAACTCTAAAGGGGCTATCCAAGGTGCTGAGCCTGTTTTGGGGGTGGGGCTCAGCACCTTGGACAGCTCCTTTAGAATTCTGACTTTAAAAAAACACGTATTTTTTGCCTTGGCCTTCTATGGATATGACTGCTATTGTTGCTGTTGCTGCAGTTAACATCGTTGTTGGTTTTATTGTTTTTATATTTTTATCACTTTTAACATTTTAATTGTTTTTATGTATATTGCTGCTGTAAGCCACCTTGGGAGGGCTTCTGCCCTGAAAGGCAGCCAAGAAATGTATTAAATAAATAAATAAATAAATAAATAAATAAATAATAAATTCTGGCAGAAACCCAGAGCAGATCCACCGCCCCATGACATCGGAGGCACCAGCCTCCACTGATCAAACAGTGTGCAGTCATACAGTCCATTCCCCTTTTCTTTCTAAAAGATTCCCCAACCCTTCCTACAGGAAGGGCCTTAGCTCAGCGGTTGAGCCCATGCGTTGCAGGTCTTAGATTCAATTCCTGGCATCTGTCGGGCTGGGAAGGACTCTTGTCTGAAACCCTGGAGAGCCGCTGTGAGTAGACAATATCGACCTAGCTCAGCTTTCCCAACTTGGTGACCTCCAGATGGGTTGGACAGCAACTCCCATCATGCCTAGCCAGCATGACTGAGCTAGTTGACCAATGGTGTGACTCGGTGTAACACAGATAGTTATGTTACCTGCAGTGGTATTGTGGAGCCAGGGCTCACAGGGACGCTGCACCAGCACTTTTTTTATTAGCAGGGATGGTGATGTCATCTGCCACCCCCCTCAGACTTCCCTGTTCCCTCTGAACTTCGCAGCAATTGTCACAGTAGCTGGGGGTGGTGGGGAGATGCATTTTCCTTACAACAATATAGTATTCCCTGGTACAATGCAAAGTATTGGGTGGGGGGGTTTGGTCTTGAATGGACAAGGAAAACCCATTAGCTTAATGAAAGACCTGCTCCTGGTGGAGAGGAACATTGCTAGAACTTGTTTGTTGATATGGATCAACACAACTGTCTGATTTTGGACTTTCCTAGGGGCTGCAGCTATGGGGGCTGTCAGGATGAGTGCCTGCATTTCAGCATTTACCACTACATCACTGGTTACCCTGGGTTTTATAAGGACCTGTAATTCACAGGTTACTTCATCCAATACTGTTTCCTGCTTGTGGGTTCCCGGTCAACAGGTGGTTGGACATTGTGTGAACAGAATGCTCGACTAGATGGACCCTTGGTCTGATCCAGCTTGGCTCTTCTGATTGATGTTTTACCTTGTTGCACTAATCTGGGCATCAGCCATAGATGCTGCCCGTAACCCACAGAACTCAAACAAATGCAGTATTTTTACCTTTTTACCTTTTACAGCTATCAGAACCACTTCATTTGGAGGCAATCACAGTCCTGGCACACCGGAGAATGGCGTCCCAGAGGTCAAAGGTTAACTTCGGGACCACGAGAATGAAATATTAGGTGACTCCATCTGTTTTCAGTTTCAAATGTGTGCTGCTTGGTTGGCTGCAGACATATTTATGAGAATAGCTCTGACTTATCTTGTTAAAAGAAAGCCTTGTGTTTATGAATTATGTCTGGACTACAGCTTCTCTCTTGCTACTCATTCCTTTTAGTTTGTTTTATTTTGATCTGGTCCCTATTGTGCTTGTGCAGTCCCTTGCATGCCTGCTGTTCACACAGGCAAAGATGAGGCCAGGAATAATGTAGGGGAGAAGGCAAAAGGAATTTTAAAATGTGAAACTGCTGGATAGGAATTTATGAGGACATTCTATCCATTTGGGCACGAATGGAGACACTGGTTTCCTGTCCCAATGCATTTAGGCTTTAATTGTATTATCATAGACTTCTCTTTCCACATTTCATCAACTTTCCCAGTGTACATTTCTTCTCTTTGCCTGGACACACACACTTCTGCCTGACACACACGTACACACTGTTGATCGTCTATCTATTGTTCATATATGCTACAGACTCAGAACTCTTAGTCCATAAAGCCTTAATCTAGAGGACAATTCAAGTTTTATACCAGTCATACCTCTGGATTATTTTTCTGCTTTCTTCACTTCCCAGCATTCCAGACCACCACTCTTGGTATCCATTTAACAGTACTGCTACTAATGAGGGCAGAAGCCAAAACGTTTACTCTAAATATATTTTTAAATTACTCTCTTATTAGTCAGTCTTTCGTGTGTGCGCGCACGTGTGTGTATCCATCTATCCATCCATCCATCTAGATCTCACACATCCCTGCCAAATGAGGACATTTCATGCATCTGATGTCCAGTAGCTTACTGTAGCTCTCTTCTCCATGGTTTGTTTAATCCCCCTTTAAAGTCATCTAAGAAAGTGATTACCACGAATTGTGGCAGGGGAATGCCATGCATTATGCGTTGTTTGAAGAAGTGGGTTATGCACTTGTACAAGTGGAGCCCTGCAGTAAAACGCTGCGCACTGTGGGAGTCTTCAATGCTACCCCTTCACAGGGGAGGTTACCCAGAGAGGGGAAGCTTCCCTCCATGCCATGAAAGACGTTCCTCCACATCCCCGCCACCCCCCACCAGCAGCTTCCTTTGCTCCAGCCCCTGCATGTTGTGCGTCTTCATTGCTTGTTCTCCTCTCCTCCCATTCCTCCTCCTGCTTCCTTCCTCCAGCAGTTTTGGGAAGCTTGTGCCACGAGCCCCGATTCCAATGGTTCTTTATGGCACTGGACATGGGTAAGTCAGGCATGTGCAGTTGTGTTTTAGCTTTGTGTGTGTGGGGTGTGTGTGTGTGTGTCTCTCTCCTTTAAGATTTCTTTCCCTCCAATTTTTTTGCAATTCTGCAAATCACAGCGCATGGCCGGGCCTGTTAATCCCTCCATCTTGTGTGTGTGTGATGCCATTTCTGCCCCATAAGCATTGGCACTCTATAGGGATGTCAGAGGATTCCGCCACAGATCTCAGTGAGGCTGAATGCCAGTGCATTCAGCCCCTCAAAATCCATGGCGGGACAAAGCCCCCCCGCCCCACGAAAGGCGCGTGAAATGGAGCACTTACCTGGTGCCGTTCACGCTGCTTTACAAATGGCGTCTGCGTCCGCCATTCGCTTCCCCATTTTTGCCGTGATGGGCTACGTAAATACTTACATAGCCTATCACGGCAAAAAAAGGGAACACAAATGGCCACCACAGCCGCCGCCATTTGCGCCCTTTTTTTTGCCGTGATAGGCTATGTAAATATTTGCGTAGCCTATCATGGCAAAAGGCAGGGGCGCAAATGGCAGCTGCTACGCCATTTGCGCCCGTTTTTTTGCTGTGATAGGCTACGTAAATATTTATGTAGCCTATCACAGCAAAAAACAGGAACACAACTGGCAGCTGCTGTAGCCGCCGCCATTTGCGTCCGCAGGCTCCCCACGCCTGTGAATGCACCCGGCTGGCTGCTCCGCGGAGTTGCCATGGAGCGGAGCCAGCCGGGCTAGGATTTCGGGGGGAGTTGCAGAGCGCCTCCCCCCCACCGCGAATCACCCCTTCGAAAAGGTGACTTTCGCACATCCCTAGCACTGTACCCTAAACATCGGAAATAGAGGGAATGCTGATTATAACTGCTATTTTGGTTCTACAAGATTGTATATATTGAGGTTTGAAGTCTCTTGGTTTCTGCCTGCTCATGAACAAGAACAGCCTCCCATCCCATTCATTTCTTTCCCTCTGGTATTTTCTGAGGCAGTTCATTAAATAAAAAAAAGTGATGCTTGAATAAATGGAAAGCGGTCAAGAGAATGCATCAGCAAGTGATCCCAATCTTTTGCTCTTGTGTTCGCAGATCATTAACTGCTGGGCCCAGCCAATACTTCTCATTTGACTAATGGATCTTAATTAGAATTGTTTGGGATTAGTTGTTCGGAACACTCACATCTTTGCTTGGAGCAGGGTGCATGGGGGGGGAGGCTTCTAATCCATCAGAGCTGCTTTACACATTGACAGCTGTCGAAAAAGAAAAATAGAACTGTATCAATGAAAACTGGGCTGTGAAAACGGTGGGGCTTAGCAGCTCACAGAGACGTGCTAATTCTGAGCTTAAAAATTGCATTCGTCTTGTAGGTAGCACACAATGTAAGCCTAAAATACTCCTTCAAATACTTGAGGAGCTGCCACACAGGAGAGGGCAAAGAATGGGTTTAAGTTACAGGAGGGTCGATTTCACCTGAACCCTAGAAGAACTTATTGACACTAAGAACCAGTGGAGGCTGTTGGCTCCAATTTCGGTGGGGCTGTGTATCCATTCTGGGTTTAAGTCAGAAAGCTAAAGGAGTTATCCAAGGTGCTGAAAATATTTTGGGGATAGGTTCCAGCACCTTGGATAGCTCCTTTAGAGGTCTGGCCGGCACCCAGAATGGAATCACAGCCTCACCAAACTCAGAGCCACCAGCCTCCACTGGTAAGGACAGTTCAACAACTGACCAGTCACCTAGAAGGGTGGTGGGTTCTCCTTCACTGCAGGTGTATAAACAGAAACTGGACAGCCATCTGTTTGGGGGTGTTCCAGCTTTGGATTTCCTGCATCCAGCAGGGAATTGGACTAGATCAGGGACAGGAGACCTTTTGGAACTGTGAGCACAACTGGCCATTTGAGAAACTGTCCTGGGCCCCACCGCAAAATGGCTGCCATGGGAGGCATGGCAAAGGACCAGTAACCTGCCCCAAAGTCTGAAGATGAGGCAGGGGTGGGGTCTGAGCCCCATCACACTAAACAACTCCTTTGAAGCCACAGTTTTCAGCACAGACACAAACCTATTTCACAGCAATCTCAGCTGTTGGTAAGAGCGTGTGTTAATTGGGGGGGTAAAGTGGGAGGGGTAGGGCACCTTGGCAGGCACCAAGAAAGGTGTCCCGGGGCTTATTCATGCCCACATGCGCCATGTAGCTGCCATTGGACTAGAAAGCCTCCCAAGTCCCCTACAGCAATATGATATGATTTTTCCATATCCATGTGTGTATCTGAGCCAATAGCCTCCAGCAAAAAGTACATAATATACAAGAGTTTATAAAAATGTAGAGCAGGGACTGGCAACCTGGTGTGGTTCTAGACTACGGCTCCCCTCAGCACAAGGCAACATTGCCAAGGGTCAGGGATGATGGGCACTGTAGTCTCAAACTTCGGGAGGGTGCCAGGTTGCCCAGCCCTGACATAGTGAATTGAAAACTGTGCAAGCATAAGTAACTCAAGCTCAAACAATAACACAAAGGGTTCTCTTTGGAAAACCAATTTTTTTATTTATAAATCTGAATGTTTATATGTGTGTGCGTGTGTGTGTGTGTGTGTGTGTGTGTGTATGTATATATATATATATATATAGTCATTTTGGACCTGTGATAGGGAGCACATAGCAGGGGATCTCTTGTAAGCTTAGGATGGACACACTGACTCTCTGTGTGGTTGGCCTCGCTCACCTTTACGGGACCATATTCTTCAGCGGCTGCGGCATGCTGAACCACCAAGAACCGATAACCAAAGCTGTACATTCATCGACCAGAATGGCACAACTTTCCCTGTTGTTATGCCAGAAACACCCGCCGATGTTTGTATGGGATGATTCGCCTCCATCCCAAACAGCTGGATTGAGGCACAGTACGAACACAGGGGGGTGGAAGAAAACCCAGAATTCCAGCCAGGTCGTGGGGATGCAATTTTGGTGTTCCGGTAGAAAAAGGACCCTCCTTTTGTGCAGTTGTCCATCAAGAACACAATGCCGTGAGTACACACTTCCTTCTAACACACACATCTTGTCTGCCTAATCTCACCAGGATTGCTCCATAGGTTTCTACCTGTGGAGTTCATTGCATCGTCTGGCACCAGGCAAAATGGGGCTACCTGGTTGCCAAGCTTTGGGAGCGGGGTGGGTAGGAATCATGGGGCCTGCCAGCTGCCGGAGGGTCTTTTCTGGTATATCTTTAACCACTCAACATTTTGACTTTTAAACAGATAGGAAACAGGCCACTGAGTAAAGCAGGGGTGCAGAACCGCCTGAGATCCAGGGTCTGATTTCCCCCCATTCTCTGTGGTTGAAACGCCTCTCCCAAGGCTTAGTTACTGGCATGAAGAGCTTTAAGCTAAAGTAGGTTGGTATTTTTGGTGTATTAGCTCCACCCAACACTGGAATGCGGCCCCCGAGAGCAGTTTTTAAGTGGAATTTGGCCCTTGGGCTGAAAGAGGTTCAACACCCCTGGAGTAAGCAAATCCAGTAGACAGAAGGCAGAGGACAGCCTGCCTCTATGTGTGTGGGTGTGTTGGGTGAGTAGAGATGTACACATTGTATAAAATCCATTCTGTCGGTGTTCTGCGGACTGTCAGGCACCTTTCATTCCGTTGTCTGCCCATCAACAGAATCAGATTTTGTAACGTTTCCGAACTTGCGCAAATGTGCACATGCGAAAATGCGCAAATTCTCCCCCCCATGTGTGCATTTCCTCCAGATGTGCATTGTCATGTGTTAGCCTTTGGGGAAAATGCACAGTTTTGGCTGGGTTTTTTTTATTTTGCATATTTTTCTACGACAAAGTTTGCAAAATTTGGGAAAGTTAGAAACACGGACCGCAAGCCTGCATAATCTGTGCAACAGGGGAGAAGCTGGTACACTGAGGGTCGGATTCATAACAATCCAAACTCATTTGGTTCCATTGCAGATTTCATCCCAATGCGTGTGCCCAGGCAATGATCCTTGGTACACGAATTGGGATGTTCCAAGCATTTCCCTATTTTTGGATTTTCTTATTTTCTCTGATCATTGCAATGTATCAGCACAGGCTGCCCATTAGAAGTTGGTTCCAGGGCTGCCTTTGGAACATAAACCAATCCTTCACATTTGAAACAAGCTGACAGAAGGTTTTTTCCCTTTTTTTAACCCTCTCTGACACAAGCAGGAAAAAAAATTGTGGTACAAAATAAGCAAATATATGCTCCTTTGCTTAAATTGCACTATTTATATGCAGATAGTGGCATTCAGTTGTTCTGCCATACTGATGTTTTTAATGCAGACCTACCTCCACTGCTCTAGGCTAGATATACACTACTGCCTTATAGCGATATTGAAGTGCACTGATAACTGTTGTGTGCACTAATAACACTACAATAGCGGTATATAGAATGTGTAATGTTATTTCCTGCTTTTTATTCCACAATATCCAAAATGCCACAATAAATGTCATTGTGCGTCCCACAAGGTATAAACGCACAAGAGGGATATAGTGTCACCAGGATGGGATCGTAATGGTATGACACAAGGTGTAGATCTGGCCCTGGTTTCTTCCTATAAAAACAGATTGGGGCCTCTCTATTTGCATTTCCAGAGCTGTTACTGGCAGCTGTCGCAGAAGGTAACTGGTATCACTATGACTGTCCTGCCACATATTTTTCCAAAAATTCCCCATGCACAGATACAATCTCTCTGCCTACCGCTCCCCAATGGTGCTTCTCAGTGGGAGATTTGGTCTTGTTTGGCCGAAAAACACAAAGGGTTGGCACCAGATTTAAACTGGATGAACTGCGCTGGTAGACATGGACTTCCCTGCCCCTCCTTCCCATGGCAACCCCTCCAGCCCCCTGAAATTCTACACAGGTAATCAGGAGACCCTGATGAATGGAGGAGCTCTGGTGTATGTGTGAGGGGAGCGGGGGGAGCTCCCAAAATCAGAGGGTGAGACCTTCTGCTGGTGGAGCTGCACCTCTTGCAGAAGGTAGATTCTGGATCCACCCTACTAGCTGGACCCAGAGCCGGTTCGCTTTGGGGGGGGGGGGTTGGAGAAAGAAGGACCAGCAAGTGAGTTCTTCAGCCCATTCAGGAAAATAGTCATGAACCAAAATGGGAAGATTACAAAATGGTGCGGGGGGGGGGGGCGCTGATCCGTCACTGCCTATCTAAACACAAGTGCCCACTATGGCGGAGTTTCCTTGTTTTATAATTCACCCTCCCATGATCAACTTGCTTTTAAATCACAGGCCCCAAATTACAGACAGCTAAAGTTCAAGCACTGACAAACTATGTGCTCACACATACAAACCGGGGCTGAACACTAGTTAACTCTCTCTCTCTCTCTCTCTCTCTCTCTCTCCCTTATCCCAGATACACGGCCTTTTCCATAGCATCCTCTACTTTCATGTACTCCAGGTGAGAAGGGTAGTTGGTACACTCGAAGTGCTCATTGCTACGGATGTACTTGAGGAAGTCTGGAGCCCCGGGGAAGATCATATTGTCAGCCAGAAGAACAGAGCCTTTCCGCAAGAGGCCATTTTCCTGAGGAGGAGGAGGAGGAGGAGGAGGAGGAGGAGAAGAAAGGAGGGGAAATATTACCTTCGCAGTGTCTGCCATCGTAAGGAAGGCCTGGTTTCATTTAGAACATTCCGGAAGCTCTATATAGACTATATAGACTAGGGGTTGGCAGAAGGTAGATCCCTGAGATGTTTTGGACTTCAATTCCCAGAAACCTGTCAGCATGGCCGGTGATCTGGAACTGCGGGGTGTTGAAGTCCAAAACATCTGGAGATCTACTTTCTGCCCACCCCTGCTGTTGGCGAGCTGGACAGAATCCCTTATCCATAAGCATATGGGAGCATATGAACACAGAAAGCTGCCTCGTGCTGTCTAACACAACCTTTCCAAACTGGGATCTCAGTTGAGTTTAGACTGCAACTCCCATCATACCCAGCCAGCATATCCAATGCTTGGGGTGATGGGAGTTATAGTCCAGCTCCATCTGGGAATCTTAGGGAATGGCTGCCATTGGTCCATCTCGGTAAACATTATCTATGGTACCTGGTGATGGCTCTCTCAGGTCTCAGGCAAGGGCTATTCCTAGCCATGGGCATAACATTCAGGGATATGTGGGGCTCAAGCCCTCTCTGGATTTCCCCGGGACAGTGAACCCCGCACCCCAGGTTGCCAGCGTTCATGTGATGGGCCCAGGGGACTCTTCCGTCTTATTTCAGCTGCAGCCAAGGAGAGGATGGCTCTGTTACAGGCCACTCAGGAATCAGTGGGCATCCTCTCCTGATGGAACCAAGACAATTCTTGGTTCAGTTGCACTTGGTCCTTTTCCTTCAATCCAGTTTTTCTGCCCTGGGTTTCCCAATGAGTTGTAAAAATAAATAGCTGAGGTTTTGGAAGATAGCAGCACACAGCAGACATTCTCACATATGCAATTCTCTATCCAATTCTCCGCCACTGACCTTCACGGCAATGGCTTTACCACAGGGGTGGGCAACTTGTGCTCACCCCCCCCCCCGATGTTTTGGCCTACAATTCCCATCAGCAGTCACCATTGGCTATGCTGGCTAGGGCTGATGGGAGTAGTAGGCCAAAACATCTGGAGGGCCACATATTACCCAAATTACCCAAGAGTCAAATGGGAAACCCTGTTCCCAGAATTCCCCACAGGCGAGCTGGTGTGCTGCAGGGATTTCTTGGTCGAGGACAGTAAGTTGGGACAAGCAGCAGCCCTGAGTGGGAGGGGGGAGGAGGACTAGGCTCCAGGGTTTTGAGCTCGAGGGAAGGAGGGAGAAAAGCAGGATATAAATTGAATAAAAATAAATAAAATAACAATGCAAAGTTATATCCCTGGAGGGCACCAGGTTGCTCAATTAGTTGCATCAGGCAAGCATGCATTTAATCAACAAGAAAGGATCCCCTAAGATATACCATGAAAGACAAGAAAGGCAAGAAAGACCAAGGGCACACGCTTATGCATGTTTAGACAGAAAAAAGTCCTACAGCTCCCAGCATTCCCCATGCTGGCTGGGGAATGCTGGGAGGTGTAGGACTTTTCTCTGTCTATACATGCATAAGCGTGTGCCCTTAACCACCTTATTATGGTCTTAGACGAAAGTACGCTTGCTCTCTTGATAACTTCACAGAGAAGTTTGCCAAATGAAGAACAAGGAAGTGAAGTCGTCCCAGCAGGCTACCTGTTTAAGTCCTAGATAATGCATTAATTATTGGAATAAAGGATTTTGCTTTGAATTGTGCAATGTCTGATCATTTTGGCTCTTAATTTCAATCACCGTAAATAATCATCTTCCTTGTGCACTCGATTGCTGTTGGTGTGTCAATCTAGTGAATTGGCATTTGTGGTACATTAATAAATGTGTCATCAGTAAATACAACATGCTGAACCATGCAGCACATTCATTATGTCGCTATTCCATGTATTTAAATTAGGGATGTTGGAGAAATCTGTTTGTGGGGTGGAGTTTGATGAGTTTTCCTGGACTCCCCCTGCCCCCCGACTTCATTTCAGTTCCTGCTGCAGCACCCAACTCGATCTGCAGCAAGTCAGGCCAGTGGGTGCATTTTCCAGGAGTTTTATGCAATTGGGGGGGGTTCTGCAATTTGCACAAATTTCTGAGCAATTTGTGCAAACTATGGCTGTAATTTGCACAAATTGCAGAACCTTCCCAAAACAATGTGCAAAAAAGTTCCCGGAATTTGGGGAAAAGCCCACGGCTGGGTTTACAGAGACAAATCAAGCCGTACATGCCGCAGAACTCCATCGATACAAAAAAGAACCACATTTCCCAGCGATGGACAGCTCTTAAATACGCTATGCTCTTACCGACTGCCACCAGGCGTGGGAGCAGTAGGAGAGCCCAAAGACAGTTTTGCCTTGGGTTACATTTGTGTGGCCCAGGCTCACCTTCCTCCTATCTTACTGGGAAGGTGAAAAGTCTCCACCCCTGTTCCTAGCTCTACCCCCCGAGATCCTTGAAGATGCCGTCGACTGAACGTGGGACGTTCTGCATACCAAGCATGTGCTCTAACGCACTGGCCTATGGCTGTTCTCCCAAGAAAACAAATGCGCACATGCCCCCCAGGAAAGGTGGCCGCAAGAGTCAAACTGATACCCACACCACACTGCAACTGGTGTACTCTCAGCCGCTGCGCTCAGGGTGTGCACGCATTTCAGATGAACAAAAAATTAGAGCCATCGGGGCTCATAATATGTGTCAGCCTTCCGTGACCTGGTGCCTTCCAGATGTGCTGGGATCACAACTCCCAGCATCCCCCAGCCAGCTATGTCCAACACATCTGGGGGGGCAGGTTGGGAAGTCTGATATAGACTGATAGCACAATCAGCAGGCTTGTGGGAACTCAGAAGATTTGCAGAAGCACGAAACGAAAACGTAGGGAATAAAACCCCTACGGAGAGGTGGGGGAACCCCCAGGCAGCCCAGAATTTCTGAAGAGGGATTGCTCCAACTTACTTCGAGGAGGATGGTGTCCGGAGCGTATCTTTCTTTCCAGTGGTCCAGAAAGACAAAATCTAACGTGTCCACCGCGTAATTTTTCTTCAGCAGGGGGATAACGTCCTGCGAATGGCCTTCAATGATGGTCACCTGAAAGCAAAGTCATTTGTGCCACAGGCAGAGCCAGTGGCCACATTTGGCACTCTTGGGCAGTGACCCCAATACCCTAGTGTGGCCCACCGCATGTGCCTGTCCTAGCCCCATCCCCCTTTTAATATTTTCCCTAACCCAGTGTTCTGAGCAGCAGCAAGCAGCTCAGTCAAACTGCCATTTCAATTTTCCACAATCCCCCTCTGTATAGTGTCATTGTGTGAAATTAAAATGGCGGCCCATAGCACCACAGCTGCTGTCAAGGGATGCCAACGGAGGAGCGCGGGGCAGGACTTTGCTCAGAGCTCCCCTCAAATCTGGAGCCAGCCCTAGTTACCAGTTAATTGCTTTGGAGTAAAACGAACAACAACAAACAGAACCAAACCACACTGACACGACTGAGGGTTACTTGGGTTTCTGAGTGTGTCTCTGTGTGTGCGTGTGTGTCTGTTTCTTGTGTGTGCCTCTGATTCTGTGTCTCTCTCTTTCTGTTTCTGTGTGTCTGCCTCGGTATGTGTGTGTGTATATATAATATATCAGCTCCCTTATTTCTTCCTGAAGCGTTTTTCTCTCTGTGTGATTATAAAATGGATGACCTTGCTTCTGGTAAAGAGAACTCTCCTGCCAGCGATAGGGAAAATGGACACAGTGCCTGGCTTGGTTTAAAGCCTCAAATCAAAACACTGTAGCCCAAAGGAAACCGAATGGAAAAAACGAGAACTTGAAGAAGCTGGTGTGGTTTTTCTCTGCAGCAGAGTGACGGGCAAATGAAAACAAAAAAATCACAACACACAACTCCGTGCGGCTGCTCGAACCCAGATCTGCCCTGCTGACGGAGAAAGAGCATGTGTGTTAATGACTTTAGGTAGCAAAAATGGCATGTGACCAAACCCTGCAGGACCACCCTCCACACTTCCCTCAGACTTGGGCCCAGCCACGCAGCAGTATCCTTGGGCAACTGCCAAGGCCCCAGCACCATAGCTGGGCCCACCACGTGACACCTATTCATGTCCTTTAACCTGCAATCCAATCTGATGAGCACTGGCCAGCGTGGGTCTAACTGCCATTTTAATTTCCCACAATGCCCCAGAGCAATGCTACATCAGGAGCATTGTGGGAACCAAAAATCTGTAATGGGTTTGAGGTTACAGCTTTGGCTCTGTTGATCTCAGTGGGGATATAATCATTTTAATCCAAGTCAGAGAAGAAATCCTCCATCCCACATTGGGGGCAAATTTTGACATCCATAATTGTAGTGGCAGGGAGCGTGGGATTGCCCTCTATTTTCCCCTCTTTCTCCTATTTCTGGCCTTCCTCTCCAATCCCCGTTAGCACCAGGAACATTAGGAAATGTAATTTTCCCAGGGGAAAATTAAGAGATCACCTGATCCCTTACCGGCCTGCACGGTTGCCACACTCATCAGGAAATAGCCTCTTGGAAGTACCAAGATTTCAGAGGTCCGGTCCATCATGGCTCGGAATGGGGCCTTTAGTATCATAGCGCCCACTCTCTGGCCCTCCCTACCACTACAAATTAGGCAGGTGACAACCGTTCTGGGTTCTTGGTGCTTACTGAAAAATACCTTTCCAACCGGCATTCCCTGGAAGGTAATCTGGGCCTCTGTATGAAGGCTTGTTTTGTGTACATGGCTTAGAAATGTCTTTAATGAAAGCAATTCATAAATCTTGTTAAATAAATAACATTGGGAAATGTAGTTTTCCCAGGGGCACCTTGAACATTGAAAATATGGTTTTCCAAAGAGCACCTGGAACATTGGGAAATGTAGCTTTCCCAGGGGCACCAGATGGGGGAAGTAGAGAGAGCTTTGCAAAAAGAACGGCAGCTGCAACAACCACCAATTCAAGCAGCCACTAAGTAAAGCTATAGAGGTTGTCACGGGGAAGGGCAGTAAAGAAAAAAAGAACTCCCCTCACCAAACAAACTTTCTTCTGCTTTTTGCTCTTCATTGTCTGCCCCAACCCCAAAATCAAACTGAGGGTTGGTGGGTTGGTTGCCCATTTCTGAATCATTTGCTAAGCTGCCTGGGGAGATTAGCCCGCAGGGGAGGGCAGGGAACCAGTAAAAAAACACACAAGTAAAAGCCTCTCACACTTGCTCCTGACAAAATTTCCCCCTTTTAGAACTCTCTTTCAACCAGACAGCACCTTATCGCTGAGTCCAGCAATCTCAATAATTTCTTTCGCAATAGGTACAAACTCAGCATTGTTTTCGATGGAAAGAAGCCGCGCCTTTGGTTTTAAAAGCCGAGCAATCCTTATAGCTGAGTAGCCACAGTATGTCCCCATCTCCAAAACGACAGATGGATCAGTCTCCTCTACGATCTTATCTAGGATTAAACCTGGGAGGAAAAAAGAAGGGTGGGGGTGGGGGGAGAGAAAAGGAAGTTGACTTAAGAACTCAATTAATAGGAGTGGAAAGTTGGTTAGCTGGCCATGGAGACTAAAAGAAGCTTAAGGCGCAATCCTATGCACCCTTACTTTTCTAAACAGGTCAAGGTGTCCTAAGACAGAATGCCCAAATTCTGACTTCAGGAGCAGAAGCAAGAAAAGCTCACAAAGCAAACGATTTACTAGTTGTGGTGAAACAGGTATACATACTCAGTTTTGGTGAGGAAAATGCCAAAGAAGTCAAAATCGCAAATTGCTAGATCTCAATGGGTAAGATTTCACCCCACCTCCCTGTCCTGTTCCCTCAAAAATGGTTGGAACTCTCAGTGCCACCAGCAGGCAGGTCCCTTCCTCTTGTGGAAGGTGGATGCTGGATCCAACCCCAGAGTATAGTTAAAAGTAGGATTACATATATGTATTGATAGTAATTAAATAGTTTTTCTAGTATTGCTTTTAACGTATTATGCAGAAGCATTAGTCACATTACTATATATTAGAATATTTACCAGTTTTGTAAAATGTGACAAGGTTGGTAAATGTTAGATTTACAAAATCCATCAAGATGTATTTGTATTCATCTATCTATCCATCCACACACATATGCACACACCCGACCCATATTAATTTCTCTTTAGAGTTCCAAAGTTCCAAACACGTCTTATCAAACCATTGGTCCATGAAACCATTGGTCCTCTTTTGACTGACAGTGACATCTTGGTCAGATCCCTGGTGCCCACTATCCTTTAAGTGGAGATGGTAGGGACCGAACCCTTGCAGAAAAATTAAAGCATTAAGCTATAAGCGCAAGTGCGGATGTGGTCTGTTTTGCCCTGTGCCAAGTTCCATACCATGCTAAAATGGGCCTCCCATATTTCAGCTAGATTCTCATACTAATGCGCCCCTATTTCCTCAGTGGTGCAGTGGGGCCAGGGCTCACAGGGACGCAGTGCCAGCACTTTTTGATTAGCCAGAATGCTGACGTCATCTGCCACCCCCATCAGAATTCCCTGTTCCCTCTTCGCTTCGGTACTTGCAGTAGCTAGGGGGGAAATGAACTTTCCCAGCAACAATATATTGCTCCCTATTGTAATGCAAAGTCTTTCGGAAGATAGTTTGGTCTTACAGCTTTGCAGAAGACCTGCTCCTGGTGGAGATGAAAACGGCTAGAGGTGGTTTGTTGATATGGATCAACACAGCTGCCTGAATTTTTGGACTCTTCTTGGGGGCGTGGCTGGGGGGATTGGCATGCTGCCTGCACTTTGAAATTTGCCACTACACAACAGCATATTTTAGCTAGATTCTCTCACCTATTTGCCCCCGTTTTCTACTAAGATTCTCTCACTGGTGCACCCTCTTCTTTACAAAGATGTCTGGACAGCTTCTCTCTTATTATTCATGTACACTTTCCATATAGAACATCCATTATGAGAAAACATAGGGAGAGAAGCCAAGTGGATTCCACCTTCAGCCATTCCATCAGCTGCCGCTTCTTTGCAAACAGAGCTCCAGGGAACACCACAGAGAAATGGGAAGAGAAAGAAATGGGGCAGATAAGTCAGGCTGAATGTAACTGAAAAAAGGAAATGGAGAAGAAAATATTTTAAGGGCTACAGTGAAGAATACAGCGGGGGGGGGGGGGACGACACTCCAACTAACAGACAAGAAAATCCCTGCAGCTGCAACAAGGCTGTGAACATTAAAGCAGGTTTCTTGTGGATTTAATAAACCCGTTCCTAGTACTTTTAGGTTATTTAAAAACGATAGATGTACATGACTATTTGGAAATGGTTATTCATATATAAGAGGCCAGCAAGGTTAACAGGAAGTTTTAGAAGGGACAAAAAAAGATCCATCGTGTATATCGGATGGGATACGGTATATATAATATGGTACACCTGGTGAAATTGACTGATGCAGTGAAAGATGGAGAGACTGAAGGGTGGTAGATAATTGGCTGAATCCAATGTTAGTCCTACTTATAGGAGACCCATTGAAATGAATGAGACTTAGGCAAGTCATGACTCGCTCCATTCCCATTAATATCAATGGATCTACTCTAAGGAGGACTAACATTGGCTTTATCCCTAAATTAGGGTGCAATCCTATACATGTTTAGACAGAAAAAAGTCCTACAGTTCCCAGCATACTCTGTTCTAGCTGGCCGACATGGTTTTGGTTTTTTAAAAGATTTCTGGCCGGGGCATGGTGGGAGTTGTAGGCTTTTTTTCTGTCTAAACTTGCATAGGGTTGTACCCTCAATGTCCTGTTTTGGCCCCACACCTGTTGGTGCTGAGCACCTGAGTTCACTATTAGAAGGAATGATAGGTACCAAGAAATCACAAGGACATCCTGTTATTTTTGTTTCAAATGATACCCATTATTACATCGGATTTACTTTTAAGCAGTGGCAGAGAGATATAACGATGTTTATATGGCAAGCAAAAAAACCAAGAGTTAAAATAAAAATTTTACAAGATGCAAAGGAAAGAGGTGGCTTGGGATTACCAAATTTTAAAACCTATTTTTCTGCCTGCTGCTTGATGTGGATGAAGGAATGGGTGATGTTGAAAAATAGAAGACTTTTAGAACTAGAACGACATGAATTGAGATACCGGTGGCATGGTTATTTGTGGTACGATAAAACAAAAGTGAATGTAGATTTTAATAATCACTATTTAAGAAGGGCTGTATTAAGAATTTGGAATAAATATAAATCAAGTTTCTATCAAAAAATGCCACGTTGGATATCTTCACAAGAAGCAATGCATAGAAGAGAATTTGATAGTACGCATAAATGGTAAGATATAATGATTTACTGGAACTGTCACAAGGGGAATATAAGTTAAAATCAAGGGAAAGCTTATTGGAAGAAGGTCATGTATGTCAGTGGTTTTCATACTTGCAACTTAAAGAAAGGTTTAAAATAGATGAGAAAAAGGGTGGATTTAAACGAACAGAATCTGAGTTTTAAACAGCACTGTGTACAAATGATGAACATGTTATTGCTAAACTGTATAAATTACTGTTAAGGTATGAGACAGAGGATGAACAAGTAAAAGATTGTATGATAAAACAGGCACAAAATGTTGGTCATAATATATCAATGGAAGAGTGAGAAAATATGTGGGGAAAAGATTTAAAATTTACTTTATGTACAAATCTTAAAGAGAATTTTTATAAGATGATGTATAGATGGTATATGTCACTGTTTAAATTTCTAAAATGTATAAAGGTGTTTCTGGAAAATGTTAGAAATGTGAAGATTTCGAGGGAACATTTTATAATTTATGGTGGACTTGTAAAAAAGCTAAAACATTTTGGACACGAAAACAGTCTTTAGCTCAAAGAATATTAAAGACTACTATAGAACTAAAGTCAGAAACTTTTTTATTGGCTCCAACAGATAAACACGTAAAAGAGAAGGGGGGAACCCTCTTTCTCTACATGACAATGGCTGCAAAGTTATTGTATGCACAAATGTGGAAGAATGAAACAATACCAACTGTGAGCGAGTGGATCATGAAAATGATGGAACTGGCAGAGATGGCAAAACTTACTGTTATAATTAAAGGAGGGTCAACAACTAAATTTATGTTAGATTGGAAACCTTTTATAGAATCTGTACATTAAAAAAACGAAGATCATGGCATCTGGCCCCATCACTTCCTGGCATATAGAAGGGGAAGAAATGGAAGCAGTAACAGATTTTATTTTCTTGGGCTCCAAGATCACCGCAGATGGTGACTGCAGCCATGAAATTAAAAGACGCTTGCTCCTTGGGAGGAAAGCTATGGCAAACCTAGACAGCATAGTAAGAAGCAGAGACATCACCTTGCCGACAAAGGTCCGTATAATCAGAGCTATGGTTTTCCCAGTAGTAACGAGATTGGACTATAAGGCTGAGCGCCGAAGAATTGATGCCTTCGAACTGTGCTGCTGGAGAAGACTCTTACGAGTCCCCTGGACTGCAAGGAGGTCAAATCAGTCCATCCTAAAGGAAATCAACCCTGAGTGCTCATTGGAAGGACAGATACTGGAGCTGAAGCTCAAATATTTTGGCCACCTAATGCAAAGAGAAAACTCCCTGGAAAAGACCCTGATGCTGGGAAAGACCGAAGGCAAAAGGAGAAGGGGACAGCAGAGGATGAGATGGCTAGATAGCATCACCGATGCAATGAATATGGACTTGAGCACACTCTGGGAGAGAGCGGAGGACAGGAAGGCCTGGTGTGCTGTGGTCCATGGAGTCACAAAGAGTCAGACATGACTTAATAACTGAACAACAACAGCAACAAGAAATAGAGAAAAACGATATCTACGTATGTGGATTTTGAACTTTGAGACGGTTGATTTTCTTTTTTCTGTTGTTAAAATTGGGAGAAAGGAGATAATATCTGTGAACTCAATGTATGATATACAACTAAGACAAGAACTAGAGAATAATAATAATAAGCATAAGGGGAGCCAAAGGTAGATATCTTACAACCTTAAGAGACATTTTAGTGTATGTGTATTGTTGTTGTGTTTCCATTGTTGTTGGGTTTTGTTTTTCTTTTTAAAAAGAAAAAAAAAAGAAAAGGCACGTAAAGAATGCAATGCCCGCTCCAGCAGGGCACGCTGTTCATCCATTTAGTTTCCAAAGGCAATACAAGCAGTCATACCCTGTCTTTCATGACATTAGTACCAGACACGCACCCCCGAGGCAGTTCCTGGGTTTACATTCGAACAAAGCACTCTTCCTTAATGGAGTATTGCCTACAACTATGTTTCATATGTGCAGAAAACCTGGGATACAGTCCATCCGAAGTAGGATGCCTGCAAGTCCTGTTGATTTCAACAGCAGAGACATAAGCAGGTGCTTAACTCTGTGTCAATCTGGTTGGGTCAGGTGTCTATTATTTGACATATTCCGCACTTGGTTGTTGCACCCTTTTAGGAGGGGATCTTGACTTCTAGTAGCTACTGAACTTGGTCTCACAAAGGCCACCCTTGGAGGGATATGTTTAAATTACAAACATCAGTAAAATCCCTTTACACATGCAAAGCAGAAAGCAAAAATCGCCCCCTCTTGACCATTCTCTAAACCAGGGGTGGGGAACCTGCGGCCTAATTTCATGTGGCCCTCTGCAAGCCATCAGTTCAGACCTCTAGCAAGAAAGATCTGTTCCTCCCCTGAGAGCTCACTGGATGGGGACAAAGAGGGTGAGAGAAAGGAACAGAAGAGGTGGTCCTGCCCACTTTGGCTCTGGCCCCACTCACAGACACATTCAGCCCTGCCCACCTCCAGCACGTCGCCCCCGACAACTTATGCCCAAGGAAATGCAGCCCTCAACGCAAAAAAGGTCCCCCCTTGCTCTAAACAACACCATGACACACAATCATACCTTGAATTTATACACAGTGCATTTCCCATAGGGTTCAAAGCATTTACACAGATTCTCGTGAAGATCCTTACTACAGTCCAGTTAAAATAGGCTAGTATCAGTACCCTCATATCGCAGATGGCAGAGAAGAGGTCGAGAGAACAGAGAACTTGCCCGAAGTCACCACGAGAGTTGGTGGCACTCACATTTCAGGACCAAAGCAGAAATTACTTTAAATCTGTGTCTAGCACTGGGGCAGGGAACCTCATGACTGGGTCCCAATCCCTCCCTCCCTCCCTCCCTCCCTCTGGGGGTCCCAATCCTGCCCTCTGGTCTCCAGGTGACCACACCTCCTCTCTTCAGCTCCACCCCTTCCCCCTAACCACTGATGGTTTGATCATTTCTTGGCTTTTGTGCAGTTCTTTCCCCATTCTAAAAGGTTGAAATGTCTCTCCTAAGGAGTTAGTTACGGGCAGAAAGAGCTTCAAGCTAAATGATGCTGGGCTTTTTTATTTTCTTAAAAACAGCTTAGGGGAGGGGGTGATTTAGATGGCAGCACTAGTGCTGCGGGAGGGGTGGTTAATTCTTCTCTGCAGTGCTTCTTTCCAGAGTTGAAATTGTCCCTTGCATCTGCCGACAGCCCCGCTAGGCAAAAAAAAGACAGACACAATACAGATAGCCATCTTTTCCCCCTCACCTGGGCTAAATAGCAGCATGTGTATGGCAGGGAGAGATTGTGGTTCGAGAATTGGAATGATTGCGGGGCGGGAGGGGAGGAGAGAAAGAGAAGGAAAGGATAATGCCTTCCCAGGACTCTCGCTCCAATCTAAATTTACCCGTCTCCCATGGCTGCTTTGAAGCAAAGAAAATGAGACCGGAGAGGTCCGATTACAGATCTCCCTAGTTTCTACTAGTTTGGTCGTCAGTGGCTAAACTAGGATTATTAACAGCACAAATACATTTCAAAATGGGCAGAGTTTGTGTTCCAGCACAGAAATGCAATGGGTGGGGGAGGAGGGACAAAATGGTCCATCCATCCCTCTTCTGCCAATCCGCTTGCTCCTCGCATGCACAGAAATCCTTGTCACCTGTGGCGACCAGGCAAGCTGTTTTAAATATGAAGCTGATCTAAGCCAGCAGCCATCACCACTCATCAGGGGCGTTGCCCTGGCCCTGAATCTATTTACCAGGGGCCCCAGGCTTTTCCCCAGAACCCTGGTGCCAATGGAAGGTTTCTCCCTCGCTTTAATTGCCATGCAAGGGGCAATTTTCAAGGGGGATTGCAGCTGGGAATGAGAGAGTTAACCCTCCACGCCCCACATGCTACATTACCCCCTCAAAATTCCCCCACCCTGCATAGCATTTAAGCTTTGAAAAAACCCTTCCATTGGAAGCCTTTTCCCTCCCAGCTTCATTGCATGGGGGGTATGCTTGAAAGGGCTCATCAATATCCCCACCAGCCATCTTTTTTTGTGCATTTTTTCACACCTGTTCACAGCCATTGCACATCAGTAGTAAGCGGTGGAAGCTCATGGTTCCGATTTCAGTGGCGCTGTGAATCCTTTCTGGGTTTCAGTCAGAACAAGCCAGAACTCTAAGGGAGCTATCCAAGGTGCTGAGCCAATTTGGGGGAGAGTACTCAGAAGCCTGGATAGCTCCTTTAGAGTTCTGGCTGCTTCTGACTGAAACCCAGAAAGGATTCACAGCCCCACTGAAATCGGAGCCACCAGCCTCCACTTATAGAAACTGAAGAGGAACTAGTGATTTAGGAAAATCTCTGTGTGTGTGCAAATCAATTAAGTTCCTTTATTTGGTGTGATTTGGCTGGCTTTGCCTTCTTTGAAATTTGAATCATTCCTAGTATTTCTAAGCTTGCATATATAGACATACATTAGCAAATGTACATTTTATGCAGATGTGTGTCTTATGGGCCTGGGCCCCAAATCCTTTAAGTACCTAGTGACGTCCCTGCCCCACCTTACTCCATCTGCACCTCTGACACATTTAATGTCTAAGGGCTAAGCTACATGCTACATTAAATGCATATTGTGCAGCTGATCCTAACATTTTATTTACTGTAAATGTGCATGGCCCTGATCTGGATCGGGACCACCACTTGTGGGTAGGGGAGCTAAATCTTCCCACCCAGCTGCTTTCTCCACTTAAATTCCCTCCCCCACAGGGGCTAAAGAAAGAAACCTTCACTGGCACCAATTGAGGGTTGTTGTTTTTCTTAGACCCCACACTGGGGTGGGGGTGGGGTGGGCAGAGGGGCGAGTTTAGGAGGATGGAAAGGTTTAACACCCCCACCCAGTAGTCTGGATCCAGATTGATGCCCTGCACGCTTACACTCAAATGTTTTAAAAGTCAGGTTCAGCTACACGAAGCACATTGAACTGAGCGTGTCGTTCAGCCCTAAGAAGTTCCACGCAACAGCAATTTACCTTTCTCGTCCCCCACGTTCATGGCCCACTCTTTCTGGGAGCAGTACTTATCGATGCAGTCCAAAACGCTCTCGGGGTCCCCTTTGATGGCATTGTAAGACACAGAGTTTAAGATCCTTTGCTCTTTGCTCTGGTCCATGACAAAGTTGGTGATCTTCTCTAGGACAATTTCGTTCCAGAAGATGGTTGCATGGGCGTTGTTCCTGACCAGCACAAACAAGGCCACCATGAAAAGAATCGAGCCCACACCCACTGACACAAGGATGGTCAGTATCCAGTTTTCCAGCATCTGCAATAACAGAGAGACAAAAGCAGGCTATCTGTTAAGGTGGCACCAGACAGAGGGAGAGAAAGGCAGCCTCCTGTCCAGATTTTAAGGTAGAATGTGCCTAAAACAAGGTCCCAAACAAGGATATACAGGGAGCCTCTAGGGAAGGCATAGGCAACCTGGTGCCCTCCAGGGGTTTTGGACTACAGATTCCATCAGCCCCAGCTACCATGGCCAATGGGCAGGGATGATGGGAACTGTGGTTCAAAACATCTGGAGGGCATCAGGTTGCTCTAAGGCCTGCAAGCCTGAGGAATGATCTTATGAGCAGAGCACAAATATACCTTTACTCATGAGGAGTCCTTATTCCTCTGGTGGGCACTTCTGCATCTGGCAGCCAGCCAAGCCTGCACCTTCAGATGCTTGCACTTCCTGGGGCTAGATAGCTACTCAGCACCTGCCTCCAAGTCTGAGAGGGGGATATATCTTGAAGGGTAGGGTTGACAGGTCTCCCGCCCAAGAGTCCAGAATCCTTCCAGTCTGCCTCAAGGTCCCTCAGCACAGGCAGCTCCTCCATGATATTCAGCTTGGGGGGCTCCAAGTCATCCTCCAAAGAGGAGCCCTTCAAAGGGGGCAGGACATACTATGTGACCATCTTCCCCTATTAAATGTAGAGGCACCACCCTGTACCTTGAACAAGGCAAAGGTTCCCACCAACTGGCAGAACGGCGTATGGGAGGGCCATCTCCTAAACCAGCTTTCCCCAACCTGGTGCCCTCCAGATTATTTGGACTACAGCTCCCATCATCCCAGGCCAGCATGGCCAATGGTCAGGGATGCTGGGTTCTGCAGCCCAAAACATCTGGAGAGAACCAAGTTGGAGATGGCTGTCCTACTCCAAATTACTGTGTGATGCCACTTTGGCTCTCCCTGTTCCATGCTAATGGGAGTGAACCATTCCATCTGCATTTCGCAGATTGTCAAGTGCCCTTTGTTCCATTGTCCACTCGTTGACAGAATTGGATTTTTTCCAATTTCCCCAATTTGTGCAAATCCGCATTTGTACAAATTTGCACCTGCGAAAATGCGCAAATCCCCCCAAAATGTGCAAATCCCCCTCCCAATACACGTTTTCATGCTTTAACCTATGGGAGAAATGCACAGTTTTGGCTGGTGTTCTTTTAGTGTATGTATTTTTCTATGATTACATTTGCTTACAATTCTGGAAAGTAAAACAACAACAACAAAAGTCCACAAGTCCATGGAATCCATGCGACTCGGGAAAGCCTGTCAGCTGCAGAATCCACAGGTCAGATTCATAGAAATCCAAAAGTCATTTGATTCCATTGCAGATTTCTCCGACATCCCTAATCACCAGTGACGTCACAGGCTCTTCCTAATAGATACTTGCAACAGGTACATGAGCATGTATTGCAGCAGCGCTGGCTGCGCCACTATGCGCCAACTTCCTAGCACCTTTCCCAAGGCAGTGCTTCCCAGCGCTACAGGAATCTGCAATGCCACATTTGATGAGGATTTTTTTTTAAAAAAATGGACCACGTAGACTTCAGCCATTGAAAGCTCTGCTCTACGTCACCGTCTACGCCTCTTTGAAAAGTATGTACACACCAGCCATTGTTGGATTCACTCCAAAGACACGCTCATTCCCCATTCATGGCAGATCATTACTTATTTCCTCCCTGTTCCCCCAGCCCAGCACCAGTATGAAACAAACAGCGCTATTTTACAGAGAGTGCTGAACGTTTCATTGCCACATATTGCACCTGATTTGTCCTGGACACAGGCTCAGTGGTACGGCATTTGGTTTGCATGAAAAACACCCCGGGCTCAATCCCCGGCAACTCCAGGTAGGGCTAGGAAAGAATCCTGCCTGACTCCCTGGAGAGCTGTTAACAGCCAGTGTGGACAACCCTAAGCTTCATGGATCAATTGACTGAATCAGAATAAAACAGTTATGTGTTTGATATATTGTGTTCACTGGGAAGATGTGTACAGAGAAGTCCTCCTTGGCACAGCACAGCAAAGGGCGGGATTTGCTACTGCAGGATGTGGTGAGGGCCGCCAACTTGGCTTACCTTTGTGAAGGTTTGAGGCCTACAGAGGCAAAGGGGAAAAAATGGTCAGGCTTATTGCTCTGGATTTGGGGGCAGGGGGGAGTTGGTATCCCTGAGGAGTAGTTTCATTTCCCCGGTTAAGTTTCACTTCTTCAGTTTTGAAGCAGTACTTTCAGTTTGGGGGGGGGGGGTTATATAAAGAGAGCAAGACAGCCAGTAAAAAGCAGAGTAAGGGAGACCAGAGACTGAAGGGAGCAGGAAGAACCAGCCTGGAGAAGTCTTAAGTACAGCTGGGGTAAAGCTATACTTTTTATTTTACACCTCTTATTTTCTCTTAATATGTTTTATATCACTCAGGTCTATTGTGTAAATACCTTTAGTTGTGATTAGCTTGCTTTAATTTACCAGTAAACTGTTGAGGTTAAACCCTGTGTCTAGAGTGTCAATCACCCCACATCTACAGCTTAAACCCCATGCTATTGGAAAGGGGAAGGTAAAAGAAAGAAGATGGAACTCTTAAGGAGGCAAGAGAGCCTTAAGGAATTGCTCAGGGGATCCAGGTAAAAAAGACGATTGGACAAATTCATGGAGAAGAAGGCTATCAGTGGCTACTAGTCCTGGTAGCTATATGCTACATCCAGTGTGAGAGGCAGTATGCCTCTGTATACCAGTTACTGGGGAACATAACCAGGAGGATGCTATTGCACTCATATCTTCTTTGTTGGCTTCCCATTCGGGCAGCTGCTTGGACACTGTGGGAACAGAATGCTGGACAAGATGGACCTTGGTCTGACCCAGCAGGGCTGTTCTTATGAGTTAGAAGCCACTGACACATCCCATCCCCTTCCAGTAGGGATGTCAGAGAATTCCGCCACGGATCTCGGTGAAATCCCCGGTGAAATCCATGGGGGAACGAAGCCCCCGCCCCCCCAACCCATGAAAGGCACGCGAAACGGAGCACTTACCTGCTGCTGTCCGCGCTGACTTGCGAATGGCAGCCGCCCTGCGGCCGCCATTCACTTCTTCATCATAGCCATGATAGGCTACGTAAATACTTATGTAGCCTATCACGGCTAACACAGGGACGCCTTTTGCGTCCCTGCAGAGGCCGTGATAGGCTACGTAAGAATTTATGTAGCCTATCACGGCAAGCTAAAAAAAAGCAAACAGCATACACAAACGGCGGCGGCTACGGCGGCCGCCATTTGCATTACCTTTTTTTCGCTGTTTTAGCCTACATAAATATTTACGTAAGCTATTACGGCGAAAAAAAGGGAACGCAAATAGCGTAGTGGGCGCTATTTGCGTTCCTTTTTTTCGCTGTAATACCTTACGTAAATATTTACATAGGCTAAAACGGCGGGGGAAAAAGGAACGCAAATGGCGCCCACTATGCTATTTGCATTCCCCTTTTTTTTCGCCGTAATAGCTTACGTAAATATTTATGTAGGCTAAAACAGCGAAAAAAGGGAACGTAAATGGCGGCCACTGTAGCCGCAGCCATTTGCGTACGCTGGTGTGTTTTTTTCCTGTAGGCTGCCCAGCGGCCGAATGTCCGGCTGTGGGCGGCCCCGGCTGGAGGCTCCGCGGAATCTCTGAGGAGTGGAGCCGGCTGGGTTAGGATTTTGGGGGGAGGTGCGGAGCGCCTCCCCCCCACCGCGAGTCACCCCATCAAAAAGGTAAGTGACTTTCGTACATCCCTACTTCCAGTTAAAGCTGCCTTTCCCAATCAGGCGCCATGGGAATATTTTGGACTACAAGCTGTGCTGGCTGGGGATGATGGGGCTTGTAGTCCAAAACATCCCAAGGATACCAGGTGGGGGAAGGCAGAGCTAATGGGAGGAAGCGACAGGATGTGTATGTGTAGGGAGGGAGCGAAGGAACAAAAGAAGCACTTTGGGTATAGAGAGACAGAGCAGAGAAGAAATCGAGCTGAACACAGGAAACATTTCAGGGTGAGAGATGACAGTTCTACTGCATAACAGTTGTGAGCATTCCATTTGCCTCCACTTATGCTCTGCTCTGCACATGTATATATATTTGTAGATAAAGCAGATATTTCAAAAATGCCACAAATAAACCTCCAGAAAACCACAGATCATTGGTGGAGCACCTGCACTATGGAAAACTGCTCTGCAGAAAACAAGTTCATAATGTTCATGTTCATAACATGGTTCCAGGTTAACTGAAGGATCATCACCTCCCATATGTACCTGCCTGGACCCTAAGATTGTCTTCAGGGGTCCTTCTCCGGGAGCCCCTAGCAAAGGAAGTGAGGCGGATTGCTACCAGGAAGAGGGCCTTTTCTTCTGTGGCACCCTGGCTGTGGAATGAGCTCCCAAGAGAGTTTCGCCTGGCACCTACGCTGTACTGTTCCCAGCGCCAGGTGAATACCTTGTTATTTTCCCAGCATTTTAGCATTGCAGCCTTTTAACATTGCTGTTTTAAAATCTGTTACTGTATTTTAAATATCTGCATTGCTGCTAGGTTTTATTCTGCTTGTATTTTTATACTGTACTTTTAAGCTTTTATATTTTATACTTTTTTATTCTGTACTTTGTTGTTTTAGAGTCTGTGAACCACCCAGAGAGCTTCGGCTATTGGGTGGTATAGAAATGTAATAAATAAATAAATAAACAAACAAACAAACACATAAATAAGAACATGTTCATAAGAACATCAAAAGAGCCCTGCTAGGTCAGACCAAGAGAAATCAAGACCAGCATTCTATTCCCACAGTGTCCAACCAGCTGCCCAATGGAAAGCCCACAAGGAGGACATGCCTCCCACCCATGTTCCCCAGCAACTGGTATACAGAGGCATACTGTCTGATACTGGTCACAAATCAGTAGCAGAGCACCTGCTTTGCATTTTTAAAAAATCTTTTTTAATTGCAATGCAACAGCAACAGTAGCAGCAGCAAAGAAAAGTGGGGGAATTCCTGTTTTAACACATATCAATATGCAGTAATCATTAACATGTTTGCTTTGCATGTGAAAGGTCCCAAGTTCAGTCCCTGACCTGACATCTGCAGTTAAATGGTCTGATAGGAGGTGATTGGAAAAACTCCTGTCTGAAATCCTGGACAGCTGCTAAGTAGAAAACGCTGGAGTAAAGGGACTGGTGGTCAACTCAGCAGAAGCTATGTCCACAAACCTGGAGAGTGCTTCCCCTGGAATTCCCCACCGCTCAGGAAAGTGGGGGGCATGTCACAACATGCTATAGTTAGCCTGATTCCATTCATAGACACACAGTATTCCCCCCACCCCATAACCACCAAAGCCTGCAAGAGAAACAGGTGACCTATAAATGCTCTATTTTAGGCGTTGAAGCCGTCCGTCCTTTAGCACTGACATGCAAGTTGCACGAGCTGCAAACCTGAACAATTTTCACTGTGATACAACGTTGGATGACGGGTAAGGGAACTTGCTGAAGGGGGATTTGGTAAAAACAAAGACATGCAACCTTGTTTCTTCCTCCTTCCCTCTTTATTTGTGAAGGCTGCTCAACAGAGAGCCAAAAGAGTCCTCTCCTCCATGGGGTCTACATTACAAAAGACACACACACACACACACTAACCTTGCCCACTATGCAGAAAAGCTAGAGACCATTCAACTCTGATCAGAGCTCAAACTCTGCTAGGACAGAGAACCACAGTGAAACCTACCAGTTTGTTTCTGCTTTCCCCAAAACCAAAGGTGGGTTAATATTTTTTCTTCAGTCCAAAAAGGAGAAAAATGGCACCATTCCCTTACCTTTCCTTATTGCAAGGAAGCCTGGGAGAGCCAAAGAAACTCTCTTTCACTCCAGCTAGGGAAGTCTAAGCCAAGTCCCGGCGCCCAGAGACAAAGAGAATCTAGGCATGAGAAATCCAGAGGTTGTTACAATAGAGCACATTGTAACTCCCAGTGACAGGCAGGGTTTTGCACATAGCTACAGTCATTGGAGGAGGTTGGGACTGTAAAAAAAAACAAAAACCCTAAGTGAAGATCCTATGCACACTTATTGTTCTAGCTATTGAAGACATTTACAGTGCAATCCTATCCCTGCCTCCTCAGAAGTAAGTCCTAGTGAAATCAATGAGACTTACTCCCACGTACAGATGTATAAGATTGCAACTTTATCTGTCCTTAATTTTTATTTTTTAATTTACAACATTTGTATAACACTCCATATCTAAAGCAGATTCTGGCGTGGTGAACATAATAGGTAAAATAGTAAAATGCTTAAAACACCATTATTCTTTAAAAAACAACAACCCCCAAACCAGAATGCCAATAAAAACCATGGCTGGTCAGTTAAGGAATGTTTCCTGGAATACAGCTGTTTTCAAGAGGTGCCAAAACCAACACAGTGCTGGTGCCTGTCTGACCTCCAGGGGCAGGGAGTTCCAAAGAAAGGGGGCCACTACACTGAAGGCTCTTCTCCGGGTGGACTCCAATCGTGCCATGAATCCATGTGGAACCACTGGGCACATGCTCTCTGATGACCTCAGTGACGAGGCAGGTTGGTAAGGGAGAGGGCACTCTCTCAGGTATCCTGGTCCCAAGTTGTTTAGGGCTTTACTCACTAGAACCGAAACTGTAAACATGGCCCGGTAGCAAATGGGCAGTCAGTGCAATTCCCTCAACAAAAGAGTTGCAAGCTGGAAAGGGGCTGCTCCCGACAACAGCTGAGCTGCTGCGTTCTGCACTAGCTCCAGCTTCCGGACCAGTCTTAAAAGCAGCCCCTAAGAGAGCACATTGCAGCAATCCAGCACTGAGGTTATTAGTGCCTGGACCACTGTGGCCAGGGTATCCCTGTCCAGGAGAGGCCGTAGTTGGAGAATCAGCTGAAGCTGGTAAAAGACACTCCAAGCCGCAGCGGCCACTTAGCCTCCAGCGACAGTGACGGATCCAGGACTACCCCCAAACTACAGACCTGATCTTTCAGAGGGAGTGCAACCCCATCCAGAACAGGCAATGAACCTATTATTGTTGTATTCAAGTACTGCTGCCCCATCTTTTGGTTCCACACAGCAGTGCTGTCAGGGTAGGCCTTTAGGAAAGATGTCTGGGACCCCACTAGGTAGAATGAACCGGAGGGGCCCCAAACGCAGCAGGGCTGGCTGACCACATTCTGAAGGAAGTGTAATCATGCAGATCACCATCTATGGCTGGTGGGGCGTGCTCCCTGTTGAGACCATTCAATCCAGGCAGGGAGGCCACTTACGAGTCGCCAAAAAAGAGGAAACGCATTGTCAAAGGAGGGACAAAAGAAGATATAGAGTTCCATCACATTGGCATGTGCTCATGTTTGAATGTATAGGAATGAATGTATTCCATGTTTAGGAAGAAGAACTACAATTTAAATAGAAAAACAGTCAATCTCACCATAATGGGGAAGAATGTGACCAGGTGTGCCTACAGCTCCGTCTGCCTTCCACGTGCTCTTCACTGTGGAGGGGCAACTTAGGGCACAATCCTATGCACGTTTAGACAGATAAAAGGCCTACAACTCCCAGCATGCCCCAGCCAGGATTGCTGGCTGGGGCATGCTGGGACTTGTAGGCCTTTTCTCGATCTAAACATGCATAGCATTGCGCCCTTATTGACTGATTTATGGAAAACATTTCTTGGCCGCCTTTCAGGGCAGAAGCCCACCCAAGGCAGCCTACAGCACGAAAAAACATAAAAGCAGTTAAACTATTAGAAAGCGATAAAAACATAAAAACAAAAACAACAATTAAAGTCAACAATAAAACCAGCAGCAGCAACAGCAACAACAGCAAACTTCAAGGCTCTCCCTTCCTAAGGGCGCAATCCTATGCATGTTTAGACAGGGACTTTTCTCCATCTAAACATGCATAGGATTGCGCCCTAAACTAACAATGCAATCCTCTACATGTCTACTTGGAAGTAAGTCACATTGAACTCAGTGGGCCTTACTCGCAGGTAAACAGATATAGGATTGCAGCCTAAAGGCACAATTCTATGCATGTTTAGGCAGAAAAAAGGCGTACAACTCCCAGCATTCCCCAGACAGCCATGCTGGGAGTTGTAGGACTTTCTTCTGTTTGAACATGCACAGTATTGTGCCCTTAAAGACAAAAAACCCTCAGAAGGAAGAAATGGGCCTTGAGTTGCCCTCCACAGTTAGCAGCACCTCAACGGCAGGCTGACCCTGTCAAATCACCTGGTCCCAGACTTCCCCACTCTGGTGAGATGGTTTGCATTCCTTTTTACATTAATTTTCAACTCTCCACTGAGACATAGAATCATAGGGTTGGAAGGGGCCTACGAGACCATCGAGTCCAGCCCCCTGCTCCATGCAGGAAGCCTGATTCCCAGGCAGTCTCCCAGCCAAGTACCAACCAGGGCTGACCCTGCTTAGCTTCTGAGAGTATGGTGGCTTTATGATTTGCCCCAATTCATCAGCATATGCAAATGTTATGCAAATCTTTGCCCTCTTTTTGGTGATGCATTTCCTCTTTTTGCAAGTGGCCACCTGAGCCTCTCAGGACACCTGTTGCACCTCTGCGGTGGGTGGAACATGGAACAGGGCATCCCCCAGAGACCCAAGTGTGTACTCGGATTCATTTATATCAGAGATGCCCAACCTTTTTGGCTTGGAAGGCTGCTTCAGGTGTCTGCTGGGGTGGGAGGGGTCGCACATATGTGCATACACACTCACATACAACTCACACACTGCAGCCCCCACCCTGCCCTAGGCAGCCGAAGCCAACCCAACTACAGAGGGGGAAAATGCTCTAGGGACAAGCTCTATAGTTCTTGCCATAGAAGTCTTATTCCTAGAGTGTCTCCAGAGCATTCTAGGAAGCCGGCAGGAACTTTTGAGCACTGCTTCCTAGGACACTCCAGGAATGCTCTAGTTTAGTGACTATTTTCTCTCCCCCCTTTAGCAGCAGCAAAGTAGATTGTTGTTCCATGTGTGCTAACTTGCATTAACTAATGTGCATTTGCACAAGTGGACATTAGCGGTAATGCACATGTGCGCTAATGTGAGAATGAGCATTAGTTAATGCAAATCGGCGCAAATCCCCCCCAAATGTGAAAAACCGGTCCGCAAATCCACAGAATCCACATGACTTCGAAAAACCCAGTCCACTGTGGAATCCACAGGTTGGATTCATAGAACTATGAACACATTGGAATCCATTGCGGATTTCTCCGGACATTCCTAATGCAGAAAGACCCAGATTTAATCCCCAACATCTCCAGGCAGGTCTAGGAACAACCCCTGTCTGACAATCTGGAGAAACTGGTCCCAGTCAGAGCAAACAGTCCTGGGGCTAGATGGAAAAATAGCTGGACCTTGAATAAATAAGGCAGCTTCCTATGTTCCTGCCATTTGTAAGGAAGAATGCAGTCAGATCAGTTCAATTTTAGGGAAGGGCCCATAGCTCAGTGGCAGAGTATCTGCCTTGCATGCAGAAGATCCCAGGTTTGAACCCAGGCATCTCCAGGTAGGGAAAGACTCCTGTGTGGAAAAGTGGAGAGTTGCTGCCAGTCAGCGTTGCCCAGACTTCCCCAGCCCAGGGCCCTCCAGATGTTTTGGACTGCAACTCCCATGTTCCCCTGCCAGCACGGCCATGCTGCAGTCCAACACATCTGGAGGGCACCAAGCTGGTGTAGAGAACACCATGCTAGAAGGACCCATCATCTGGCTCGGAATAAGGTAGCCATCTATGTTCCTAGGCAAGCACATAGACATCTGGCACTGCATATGTCTGGTGTCCAGTTTAAACCAGGCCAGGAGCCACCAAAAGTCCTGTGCTAGCGTACTCCTCGCGGTATGTTTTGTGGGAGAAGCGAGGGGGTGGAGATTCCCCCCCCCCTTTCATACTTCATATCATTGTGCAGAGCACATTTTGAATTCAGAAAGTGAGGGCCGTTGCCATGGAGACGTGCTCCGCTCACAGCACAGCCGGTGTTTGTTCACCCATCTACTTATCTTAGCTGCGCAGCCAGGATAATTTGGTGCAAAGTCTCCCAGACAGCTTCATATCCCACCACCCACACACACACCCCCACATGGTCAGCAAAGTTGAAACGCTTGTCCTGTGCCTTGAAAAAGGGTGGATCACCAAGCTGTCGTGATGGAGGGTGGGGAGGTGTCTCTCAGAGCAATTCATGGACCACCACAACTGTGGGGAAATGGTTAGTGGTGCCAAACCAGGCCCAATTTAAATCCCTGTTTGGGGCAGTGGGAGAAGAAGCAAGGAAGGAGACCTCCAGGTAGAGAGTTCCTCTGCCCTTCTTTACTTCCAGGGCTGTCAGAGAGCAGTCCTCTATTGGAAGGGCTGTCCAGGCCAGATCTGGTTTAAAGATAACGAAACATGACGAGGAAGAGCTGGGCCTCAGAGTTGTCCCATCCACAGTTAGCACCGCCTGGACAGCAGACAGAGCAAGCTCACAGCGCTCCCCACCATGCTGGGATGGACTGCATTTCTACCTGAATTCTAGTCAAGATTTCTAAATTGGCACTGAAAGCAGAACCATCAAAGAACACTCCTAGACATGTCTACTCAAAGCAGTAAGTTCAGTGGGATTTGCACTACAGTAAAGGGGTGCAGGATTGTAGCCTCAGCCTCCTCCCTGCCATTTTCCTCCCGTTGGGGCCTGCCTTCCCTTACCCTGGGCCAAGCTGAACACGATGCCATTCACACGGTTAGCAATTGCATGAATGCCTTTAAAAAATTAACTAGCATGAAGGGGGGAAGGGGATGAATCCAAATTGTGATCTTAAGGGGGGAAGTAGTCGTACCTGCTGGGGTCCTAATTGTTCCCCCCAGCAACTGCTGTTCGCATTCGCACCGATGGAAGTTCGCAAATAGCAGGCATGTGGGGCCTGATCCAGATCAGAGCAGCAGCAGGGGTCATAGGATGAAAGCCTCTCTATCTGCCCCCCACACACACACACACACTGCTGGCCACCCACTCCTGCTATTCAGGTTTTTGGGAGGTTTTTAAAAAGCAACTCATGCAATTGCTAATTGTGGGAATGGCTTCTCATCACGTTTGGCCCTCGGCCACGAACACACTGGCAAGGACTCTCCAAGGACTCGGGAAGAGGTCCTTCCTAGCCCTCCAGAAATCAAAGGACAAAACAGACACACGAGGAGACTGATGAACTGATGGGCCACAGGGCCGTAACGGAGTGGTAGAGCCCTGCTTTGCATGCAGAAGGGCCCAGGTTCAATCCCCGGCATCTCCAGGTGGGGTTAGGAAACACTTCTATTCCAAATCGATACATTAATATAAGCAATCTGTATATCAAAGTAAGCATCCCTGTGAAATTGACAACTGTAGGATATATGTTCAGTCCTTTTTACTAATAGTGTCGTGAATGGTTATTGTGTACAGATATGCTTTTTTGTCATGTTCTTTTCTTGCTTTCTTTTTTCTGTTGCTGTTTTTGTGAACTCCCCCTTTCTCATTTTGGTTTTTTGTTATAATTGCAATTTTTTTTTAAAAAAAGTGTATATACAGTCAGTGGCAACAGTAGTGGGTGAGATGGACCCATAGTCTGAGCCAGTAGTAGGGTGGCCATGTGTCCTACTTTACAGAGGACAGTCCTCTATTTGAAGGTGTCCTCTGTTTGAAGGGCTGTCCAGTCCAAGGCCAGTTTAAACGTAAAGAACCATTGGAAAGAACAGTAAGAGCCTTGAAGCTGCCCATCCACAGTTATACCTGGGTAGCAGACATATGGGTGGTCAATTTACAGTCTTCCCTGCTATGGTGAGATGCAGTGTATTTCTTTATCGTCATTATTTCTAAATTTGCAGGTATGCATATTTATTACCACATGCAAATATGGTGCAAATCGGTGCCCTCTTTTGACCTCTTTATTGGGTGATGTGTTAGTCAGCTGGAATCTGGCTTCCTGTAACTTGAGCCCATGATTCCATGTCCTGCACTCCGGGATGATCGAGAAGAGATCCTGGCCTTCCTCTCGGTGGCAGCCTTTCAAGTAGGGGTGTACGAACCCCACTCACCAGTCCGCTGGTGGGCATCCACTTGGGGGGAGAGGCATTCCATCCCTCCCCCCCCCCCCCCGGAATCCTCCCCAGCCGGCTCCGCTCCGCAGCATGGCTACAGAGCCGCTGGCCAGAGCCGGCCGCATCTGGACTTCTGGCCGCTGCTGGGCTGCGGCCTCAAATGGCGGCCAGAGTAGCAGCCGCCATTTGCGTCCCTGCCTTAGGCCATGATAGGCTATGTAAGTATTTACATAGCCTATCACGGCAAAGAGCAGGGACGCAAATAGCTCCCGCTACGCCATTTGCATCCCTGCTCTTTTCGTGATAGGCTACGTAAATACTTACGTAGCCTATCACGGCCTAAGGCAGGGACGCAAATGGCGGCTGCTACGCTGGCTGCCATTTGCATCCGCAGACGGGGCAGCAGACGGCTGAGGCAGCTGAGGACGGACCAGGCGGCCAACGACCAGGTAGGGTCCATCCAGGGGGAGATTCTGCGAGGTGGCGGGGGGGTAGTCCGTTCCGCCACAGACTCCAGGGGGCTGGATTCTAAAGAATCTGGCCTCATTGGAGTCCGTGGTGGATTTCTCTGCCATCCCTACTTTCAAGTACTTGAAGAGCGCTATCCTATCTCCCTTCTTTCTTCTCTTCTCAAGGCTAAACATGCCCAGTTCTTTCAGTCTCTCCTCATAGGACTTTGTTTCCAGTCCCCTGATCATCTTCGTTGCCCTCCTCTGAACCCTCCTCAGTTTGTCTGCATCCTTCTTAAAGTGTGGAGCCCAGAACTGGACACAGGACTCAAGATAAGGCCTAGCCAGTGCTGAGTAGAGGGGAACTGGTACTTCACAGGATTTGGAAGCTATACTTCTGTTAATGCAGCCCCAAATAGCATTTGCCTGTTTTGCGTTGTATGTGCAAAATGTGTACACACATTGTATGTGTGTATATGGCAGCTTTCTATGTTCTCTCTCACTCCTGTGGGCTGGACTTGATGTCCATTTAGCTCTTTCCAGCTGACTGAGTGAAAAGAAAAAAAAAGATTCCATCATATATACACAGATATTTCCCGTCCCCCTCCACTCCAAGTTGGCAAGGTGTCTCTTGTGCAACCCGTCCTCTTTCCCCTGTGTACTACTCTTGCTGTTTTCTGCTTCTAGATTAATCTGTTGTTGTTTTTGGTTAGAAGTGCTGGCAGCTGGTGCCCACGAAGGCAACTACAGCTAGCTGGCACCTTCCTTCCCCATCATCCCAAGGGTGCGTGGGGCAGGGCGGAGGGTGCAGAGGCCTTGTTGGAGGCTCGGGGGTTTCCGGATAGGCAGCGTTGCATAAATGGTGGCCGTAAAGGGGACACTTACGCAACATTACAGCTGTAAATGGACCATTCACGCCTGTACTGTTGCATACATGGCCCCTTTACGGATGGCATTTACGTAACATTAAATATATGGAAAACTCCGAGCCGCCATTTTTACGCAAAATGGTGGTTTGCTAAGGGGGTGGGTGGCTGCCAGGTGCTTGTGGACCATGCAGGCACTTGGGTCTGGTAAGTGGGGCAGCTTGGCAAAGGGGTCCAGGAGGCTGAGGGGGGGGGGAGTCCATCAGGGGAGTCCCACTCCCTTCTTAGACTCCTGCGACATCCCTAGTTAATACCAGGAGGGTCACAAATGACACTCCCAGCTAGGGATGTGTGAATCAGCAAAGCTTGTAGTCACTGACTTCTCCAAATTCCATCTCGAAGCTCATTGTGACTCGAGTCCATATCAGATTGTAAGCTCTTTATTTTCACATGAAGAGCCGTGCGTAGTTTTGTGTGTGTTTTCCAAATGTAGCATCAATTGTGGGCAACTTTGAAATGTACACATTCCTCTCCCATTGATTAAAGCATCCTAGGGTGTGCTTTTCAAAAGTACACATTTTTTCATGCACATTTTCCAAATGTACGCATGCTGTCCAAGACAGGTCAATGGTCAGGTTCCAGGGCAGGCAGGCAGGCAAAGACGGGAGGGCCAGAGGCAAGTGACATGGTCCAAGACAGATGCTAGGGGATAACCGAGGAAGTCCGTGTGGCTCAGAACATAGGAAGCTGCTTTATACTAAGTCAGACCCTTGGTCCATCTAGCCCAGTTCTGTCGACACTGACTGGCAGCAGTGGCTCTCCAGGGTTTCAGGCAGGAGTCTTTCCTTGCCCTACCCGGAGATGCCAGGGATTGAACCCGGGAGCTTCTGCATGCAAAGCAGAGGCTCTACCACTGGGCTTCTGCAAAATAGCTAGAAGATAAAATATGGGGAAACTAGCATGTTTAAAGACATTTAAATTATATTGAAGACTCATAAGAATAAAATCAATTTTCAAAGTAAAACCAAGGGTCTAGGGTTTGTCAGTCCTTCCAGTGCCTTTGTAGTCACTGGCCAGAGCAGTCAAAGGCGGGAACAGGTTTATTCCTTAGTGAGCAATTGTGTAAAAAACTAAACACGGGTTTTTCCTTGTACCTCCGTAAGGTCTAGAAATTTCTTTAAAAAAAAAAAATGGAATGAAAGCTGAACATTCAGAAAGGGCCTAGAATATCCTTGAGGTGTCCAGGCATACACAGATCCCGTGTGGCTACAGCCCTGTATGTAGGGTGGCCACTTACACATCCCGAAAAAAGAGGAAAGGCATCCACCCACCCCCAAAAGAGGATAAAAGAGGGCAGAAGAGGGCACAGATTTTCATAATGTTTGCATGTGCTAATTTATAGGTATAGATGCCAACTTAGAAAGAATGAGTACAATTTATATAGAAATGCAGTCCATCTCTCCAGAGTGGGGAAGATAGTGTCCAGACGACCTATGTGTCTTGCTTGGAATGCTGTCCAGGTTCTAATCACTGATAGGCAACTTCAAGACCCAGCTGGTTTTCCTTCTGATGGTTATCTTTGAAGCATTGTTGGACTGGATAGCCAAATAAATCAATTCAAATAAAGGATGTCTTCAAATAGAGGACTGTCCTCTGTAAAGAAGGACACATGGCTAACCTGCCTGTACAAATGGGACACTGGAGTGGGGTAGGAAATGTGCCTATATGGGGGACATTTGGAGACCCATAGTTATAGGTCATCATACTTAAAGCAACAGAGTGCCTCGTGGCACATTTAACAAATTCAAGGCACAATCCTATGCCTGTTTAGACAGAAGTAAGTCCTACAACCCCCAGCATCCCCCAGCCAGCCTGGGGGATGGCTGGGAGTTGTAGGGCTTATTTCTGTCTAAAGATTGCACCCTAAGGCTACAATCCTATAACCATTTGCCTGGGAGCAAGTGCCACTGAATTCAGTATGGCTTACTTCTGAGTAGACATGCAGAATATTACACTGTAAGGCCACAACTCTATACCCACTCACCTGGGAGTAAGTCCCACTGAACTCAGGGTGACTTACTTCTGAGTAGACATATAGGACTGCGCTGTTACTGTGGCATGATTTTTTGGCGTGTGTGGACTACAATCCACCTTGTCGCATACATGAACAATTATCCCCATTTGGAAGGTTGCATTTACACACAAGCCTTATTCAGGTGTTATTAAAAGGGGTGAAGCTTTCTGACTGTGGTTAAACTCAGTTACTGTGCGGGGTCCCAAAACATGTATAGCTGTACGCACAATGGCCTCCCCGACGCAAGTGTTCCCCTGACTTGGATTCCTGCATTCTGACTTGGATTCCTGCATTGAGGAGGGGGTTGGACTCGATGGTCTTGTGGGCCCCTTCCAACCCTACTATTCTATGATTCTATGATGCCCATAGGTGGGATATGATATGATATGATGTGACATCAGGGCGTGGGGCTACTCGTTTCTGATCACATGGTGTGTTTCACCATTTTTAATAATGCCTGAATTGGGCTGCAGATACAGGAAGAAGGGCAGGCAGAGGAATGTTAGGAAATGGGGCCACATATTCCAGTCCTGTTGCTATAGAGAGTACAAATGAAAAACAAGATCCAGGTAGAAGCTTCAGCCAGAGTGGATGTGACCAGCTCCCAGGGCCAGCCCTACCATTAGGCAAAGTGAGGCAGCTGCCTCAGGAGGAAGATGGTGGGAGGCTGCCGCTGCCCCGGAGCCACCCCTCCTGAGCGCTCTCTGCATGGATAGGATAAGGCTGCACAAATCATTCCTCATGGGATGATACAACAAAAAACAGGGATACAAAGGCATGCATAAAAGTCCATGCATCTCCTTCTAACCCAAACATCAGTCATACTCGCCTTCCCCGTTCTGACTACATTAAACCCTGCTCCCCTAGGTTCCAAATGAAACGTGACCCATGTAAAAATAGCAGTCCTACTAGCCTGCATCGCTAATCTAATCTCCTTCATATAATTCATTAGCCACAGAGTTGAAGGAACTATCGACTTCCACTGAATGTGAATCGCTAACTTCAGTATTAACATAAGCTTTATCTTTGACCTTTACTCACTAATTTTCAACCCAGTCATCTTATCCATAACCTGATCTGTTCTTGAGTTCGCCTCCTGATACATAGCAGCAGACCCAGTTATTAATCATTTTTTTAAAAAATACCTATTTATTTATTTATTTATTTATTTAATTGCCTTTTTTTATCGCCACTGAAGTGGGGTAGGAATTGTGACTATATGAGGGGATCTTTGCAGATCTATAGTTATAGGTCACATGCTTATTTTTTTATTGGCATAATTACTCTAGTAACTGCCACTATATAATGTACCTCCTAACAAATATTTATCTCTGGTCCTACCTCAGTTCTTTGAGCTTTGGGGTCCCATATGGGAAAAGGAGAAAAGCTTCATAGTAGGGTGGATAATATTTCCTGACTCTACATCAGGGATGCAGGCCCCGGGGTCCCAATTTGGACCTCTGGAAATCCCCCAAAGACCATGCCCCCTTCTCCCGGCCTCACCCTTTCCACTGACCACCAGTCGTTTGATGGTTTCCTGACTTTTGCGCAGTTTTTCCTCCATTCTAAAAGGCCAAAATGCATTTCCTAAGGCTCAATTTCTGGCAGCAAGAACGTTAAGCTCAAGTATGCTGGTATTTTTTGGCCCTGCCCCCTTTTCCTTTAGCCCTGCCCGCTACTGGAATGCAGCCTGCGAGAGCTTCTCTGAAATCAAATTTGTTTCCTGATCCCCCCCCCCCCCCACGCACATGCTCAGGCATTGGAAACAACCTGACATCCCAGAGGCCGAATAGGCCCAGGCCCTTCTCAGCTACTTCTATTCAAATCTTAGCTATAACCTACAAGGCCCACTACAGTGCTGAATCTGGGCCCTGACATCATCCCTCGATGTGAAAAGAAGTTTAACACCCCTGCTCTACAGCAAAACCTTTTAGGGCAGAACTGTGGACATAAGAACATAAGAAGAGCCCTGCTGGATCAGCCCAAGGGTCCATCTAGTCCAGCATTCTGTCACACCATGGTCAACCAGCTGCATGTGGGAAGCCCACAAGCAGGACATGACTGCAAAAGCCCTCTCCCACCCGTGTTCCTGCCCATGTTTCCTCTTCTGAAGTCAAATGTGACTGTGTTGGATGTCCTTGGCAATTTCTCACTTAGGTATATATTCAATCTGATAGCACTGAGGTCACTGTTTCCAAATGGTTCACAAACACTCACATCTCATACTAGGTCCTGGGTGACACTTGTTAGGATTAAATCCAGGGTCACCTCCGCTCTGGTTGGTTCCATGACCAACTGTTCTAGGGCACAGACATTTAGGGCATCAAGAAATTTAACCTCTTTGTTGTGACTGGAACATGCATTTATCCAGTCAATGTAGGGATAATTGAAGTCACCTATTATTACAATACTTCCGCATTGGAGGCCTTCCTGATTTTGTTTTCATTTCATTTATTTATTGCATTTATTGCATTTCTATACTGCCCAGTAGCTGAAGCTCTCTAGGCGGTTTAATAACCTTTAAAATACATTATAAAAACCACAGAGACACACATATATCTAAAATAATTTCAGTCATCAATAAGAAAAATCCAGGACCTGTTTAAGACCTCATCATATGCTGCCAAATGCCTGAGAAAAGAGGAAAGTTTTAACTCAGCTCCAAAAAAGATAACACTGTTGCCATCAGACAAGCTTCGTTGGGGAGATCATCCATAATTGGGGGGGGGGGCACTGCCCAGAAGGCCCTCGACCTTGTTGCTGCCTTCCGAGACTCCCTCGGAGGAGGCACATGGAGGAGGGCCTTAGATGATGAACATGTATGGGTTGGCTCATGCTGGGAGAGGCACTCCATCAGGTATTACAGTCCCGAGTCATGTAAGGCTTTATAGGTCAAAACCAGCAACTTGAATTGGGCTCAGAAACATACAGGCAGCCCGTGCAAGTGGACCAGAATCAATGTAATATGCTTGGACCTTCTTGTCCCTGTTATCAATCTGCCCACCACATTTCAAACAAGGTGCAGCTTCTGAACCATCTTCGGAGGCAGCCCCACACAGAACGCATTGCAGTAATCTAACCCGGGGGTTACCCGAGCATAGACAACTAAAGCCAGGTTATCCCTGTCCAGATAGGGGTGTAGCTGGGCCACCAACCAAAGTTGGTAGTAGAGGGCTCTTTGTGCCACTGAGGCCACCTGAGCCTCAAGTGACAAAGATGGCTCAAGGAGAACCCCCAAGCTACGAACCTGCTCCTTCAGGGGGAGTGCAACCCCATCCAGAACAGGTGGAGCACCCTCCAACCTGTCGTAAGAACCACCCACCAACAGCATCTCGGTCTTGTCTGGATTGAGTTTTAGTTCATTAGCCCTCATCCAGTCCATTGTCTCAGCCGGGCATGGATTTAACACATCCACAGCCTCACCTGAAGATGAAAAGGAGAAATCAAGGTGCATGTCATCAGCATACTGATGACAATGCACTCCAAAACTCCAGATGACCGCACTGAAAGGCTCATGTAGATGTTAAATAGCATGGGGGATAAAGCCAACCCCTGTGGAACTCCATACTGGAGAATTCACGGGGCCGAGCAATACTCCCCAAGCACCACCGTCTGGAGCCAACCATCCAAGTAGGAGCGAAACCACTGCAATGCTTCACACTCTGAGCTCAGTCGTCCCAGAAGGATACCATGGATGATGGCTTCCTGCACTGAGCAGGGGATTGGACTCAATGGTCTTGTAGGCCCCTTCCAGCGCTATGAATCTATGGTATAGAAAGGTGACGACAGATCAAGGAGAATCAACAAGATCACATTGCCCCTGTCTCTCCCCTAACATAGGTCATCACACAGGCGACCAAGGCTATTTCCATGCCAAAACCTGGCCTGAACCTCAACTAATAATAATATAATCAGTCTCATCCAAGAGTGCCTGGAGCTGAATGACAACCATCCACTCGAGGACCTTACCCAAGAAAGGAACATTTGCCACCGGCCTAAAATTATTAAGATTTTCCAGGTCCAAGGAGGGTTTCTTCAGGGGTGGTTTCACCACCACCTTTTTCAGGCGCCCTGAAGGAGGCATTCATCACCTCCCTGGTCCAACCAGCTACTCCCTCCTGCAGTTTTTATAAGCCAAGAGGGGCAAGGATCCAATACGGAAGAAGTTGCACAAACCTGTCCAAGCACTTTGTCAACGTCCTTGAGCTGTACCAACTGAAACTCAGCCAACTCAGGAGTTTTTCTCTGTCTGCCCTTCCATCTCAAGATCACCCTCCCAGTTCTACCATTTTGTTCTACCAGTTCAGTGGCGCTGACCTGGCCAAGCAAAATGAATAGTGTCGATCAGGGAATGAAATCTGCTTCATTTTTTAAAAATCAGAACCCAGAAGTCCAACTAATCAAAGCCAGGTGAAAAAATATTGTCAGGAGACCTCAAAATACTGGAGTCCATTACTTACTGCACCTGTATATAAAAACCTACATCCGAGTTACTAAAGAGCAGGGCTTCTTTAATACAGCCTTCCCCCAACCTGGTGCCCTCCAGATGTGTTCAACAGGACCATAACTCCCATGATTGCCAAATGGCATTGCCCTTGGATGATGGGAGTAGTAGTCCAACACATCCAGATGGCACCAGGTTGGGGAAGGTTGCTCTAACGCAAAACTCTCAAAATTGGCTGGCAGAGCTGCAGGGAGACCTGGTCAAAGACAACCCATTAATACTCATATTTTACAGGTGAGGAACGCTGAGGTTAGAAGATAAGTGATGAGCATGAGGCCAGCCATGGCCGAGTTTTCTTTGTTGGGTTTTTTAACAAGAAAGTTCAATTTAGTTGCTCTTGTTAAAACTTTTGGGAGTCAGAAACCCTTGCCAATTTACTGCAAATCACCCTGAGCAGATCCCAATGTACTTTCTGCCCACCTCTGCTGCACATAAAAACATTTGTGCAATGACGGTTACATTCTGTATGGAGCTAAACCCTCCTGATTGTACTGAACCCTAGCTGGACATTCATTTGCAAATGAATTCCAACTCAGAAGCTTCAGTGTTTCCCCTTTGAAAGTTTTTGTTCTCGTTGTTGAAAAAAAGAGCAACTTTTCAAGGTTGCTACAGAATCTCCAGGCAGACTGAAATGCTCCCTTGCTGGTTTCTAAGTATTACCATTTTTAACTCTCTGATTCAAGTCCATTTATTCTCTTGCATAATAGAGTTTTCTATGTGGCCTAAGGAAATCGTAGAAGGGCATTGCTGGCTTACATCATGCTAGAACAGCTAGGGATGTATGAGAATTTCACTTTTGCTTGCAACACGTGTGAGCACACCCCGTCCGAAGTTCTGAACGCGAGCGCGAGCGCGAACACGTGTCCGCCAAAAATATTTGCAAATTGTTGAACATGCGCTCGCGTTAGTCTCATTCTTGATTCTCAGTTCTCAGTTCTGTTTCCCAGTCCCTACTTTACGCAAATTTCCTCTGTGGACTGAATCGGCCCCCTTTAAGCCTATGGAGGAAATTTGTGCAAATTTAAAAATGTGCACAAATTTCAGGAGATTTGCGCAAATCTCCCATTCTTTTCCTGTTCGAGCAAAGGAAGCAGCGATCGCAAATGTTAACCAGGCATGAGACAAGTGGCAAGATGATGTTCGGAGAAGACTGGTGCTCTTCAACATCGTTTGTTCGCCCATCTCTCAAAACAGTCTCCCCCAGCCTGGTAACCTGCAGATGTGTTGGACTACATCATCCAATGGCCATGCTGCCTGGGGACAATCGGAGCTCTAGTCTGATCCTCCTGAGAGAGCATCGTGTTGGGGAAGGCTACATTAAAAGGTAGGCAGGTATGGCCTATGTTGTGGGGTATCCCCATGGTCATGGATCCTGTCTGAGGTACTTTAAAAAGTTTTGCTGGGTTGGAGAGCATGGTACAGATCAGTGGAGGCTGGTGGCTCCAATTTCAGTGGGGCTGTAAATCCATTCTAAGTTTCAGTCAGAACTAGCCAGAACTGTAAAGGAGCTACCCAAGGTGCTGAACCCTAATACCAAAATGGCTTCAACACCTTGGATAGCTCCTTTAGAGTTCTGGCTGGTACTAACTGAAACCCAGAATAGATTCACAGCCCCACTGAAATCAGAGCCACCAACCTCTACTGGTACAGCTAGAAACCCTGTCCACTGATATCACAACTGTCATCGGGGGTTGGGGTTGTATGAATTTTGTTCTTTGGCCACTCCTTTCCCAGTTTGCATGTTCTCTTGCTCAGTTTTGCAAAACTGCACTATAACCTAATTGAACAGATGAAGCTGCCTTAGAGATTGAACTTCGGGCATTCTGCCTGCAAAACATGAGCTTCACTGCTGAGCTATCATAATAGTTAAACCTGACATATTTCTGCTGCCCATGCTTTCCCACCGATCACCCACTTGGGATGGATGAATTCGTCAGTTTTGGCTTCTCTCAGTTTCCAATTTTTCCAGTCTTAAGTTCTGTTCCTCTCAAATGTTGAGAATTTTGGAAATGCGTGTGAAAATTCTGCATTTTTGTATGCCTTTCTCCAAATATCTGCATTTTTGTTCGCATTTTTGCCTAAGATACCCATTTCTGACAAGCAGTAGTCCCAATACAGTGCATTTTTGAACATTATTTTCACAAATATCTGCATTTTTGCATGCATTTCCTCCAAATATGCACATTTTGTATTCATTAAAAAAAAAAAAAAACCTGGAGAATTCCATTGCAAAATCCAGGGAATTTCAAAGGATAACTGAATTTCAGTTTGCATATTGCTTCTAGAGCGCAAAATTAGGCAAATCCACCTTAAAATGTGAACCAAACCCATTTCTTTCCCCATCCCTACCTCCCCTCTTTTGTGATAGGTGGAGGACCTATCACAAAGGAAACAACGACTAGAAATTGCAACCAGAGAAGCAGAGGACGATTGGAAACCCAGTATTGTATAAAGGAACAGGCCCATCACCCATGCTGGTTTGGGACAGGGACATCCGCAGGGTAGGTATGAGTCAGCAAAGCCAGACAAAGGTGCTGCTGGGAGCATCAATGGATGCCAAAAGCCTCTGTCATTGGTTCTGTGCAGATGTGGAGAAGGGGTATGTAGTGGAAATTCCCCAAAAGACCTTTGTATATCCAGGAGATAGTGTGACATGCTACAACTGCTTCTTTGATGCCTGAAACTCCTGAGAGACCTTAAAAACCAAGTCTCTCAGGCCTCTTTAAGAATCTTCTAGCTGCTTGGCCTGACTCCTTGTTTTTCTAACCAGTTAGGATGGTATGGCCTTGGAAGGCAGGGAGGGCCTCTTTGGCTGTGGTCCACCTGGTAATTTAACTTAAGATAAAAAAAAATGCCTAGACATCATGAGACCATCACGGTAGGTGAGATGGATTAGGGAGCTGCGAAAGACAGCACGTAGCTACGGGCGATTTTGAGAACAGACGTCCCTCCAGCGCATCCCTCAGTGGAGCTTTGGGGTGGAGCAGGACCATGGAGATGCTGCGTGTCGGCCGACTGGAGTCTCTCCGCCATCGTTATCTGGGGCCCCCGTCAGCAGAGCGGAGGAGTAAGATATTTTGCTTAGTTTTGCTTTATAACATCCTATGCTTAGCTGCAATACTCAGCCTACTACAGTTAATAAAGCTTTTTGACTCTTACTCCCTTGTGTAGTCATTGCTCTGAAACTAAGAAAGAACCTCTCTGCCTTTGGCAAAATAGGGTGTCGCAATAGGACCACAGTGTCCATTGTGGCTGAATTGGTGAACAGCTGATTTACACAGGTACATTAGTCATGGCATAGCAAAGCACAGAAGGCAGGCGGTCAGGCGACACTGGTACGGCTGCCCTGTGACATGGAGCCAGCAATGTTCTGAAGGCGTACAGTGGGGATACCCGTGCATGACACTGTCAGCCTGTTGCAGGTGCTGGTTGATACTGGGGAGTCATGGAAGCTCTGGACAGCTGCAAAGCTCGGCCAGGATAACACTAGGCTTATGCATAGACACACACACACCTCTGTTTCCCATTGAGCTTGCTTCACGTTGACAGTTACAAAACATTATCAGAACATTCATAGTTGTTGAAAAAGATAACAGAACTGGAGGCTTTTTAATCATCTTTAAAATAGCAGATGCTAAGTTATTCTACATTCTTAAGTGCTCAGATCAAAGAGAGAGGGCAAGCAAACGCGAACATGCAAACATGCAAACACACACACACACACACAGCCTCTCCAGTTAAGAGCCTAGGAAACATGGCTGACCTTCCTGTTAGGTAACCTACCGGGGTTGGCCTACCTGCAGCAGCCACAGTGGCAGAGCAGCATGACGAGGGCTGCAAAAATGGCTATGCGGGGGCCACATATGGCCCGCATGTTTCCCGCCCCGAGTTAGACCCTAGCCTACGACGACCGGCAGACAGGGACAAGGGCAAACAGACCTGCCCAGATATTTGCCTGATTGCTTTGGTCCCAGTTGCCTAAAAATACAGATCTCTGGAGACCTCTGGGCGAGCACAGAGGTCTAGCACAGACTGAGGATAATACTCAAAACTGCATCTGGAAACAAATGGAAATCAATGGGTCCCAGGGCATGGAAATGGGTCTACCCCAAGCGCCAGCCCGACTGGACCCTCTCTGGATCAAAGCCTGATCCAAATCATGTTGAAGGGTCTGATGATGCACCCATCAGCTGTCCAATGTAATCCGCATTGCTCCTGCACAGTGGGAAGGGAACCATGATGTCCATCCATCTCTCTGCACAGATGCGAACACATGATCATAAATAGAGGGCCCAGCTTGTGTCTTTGCACAACTCATTGCATACAGTAGGGTAGCTCAGTGGTAGAGCACATGCTTCACATGCCAGATCTTAGGTTCAATCCCTTGTATCTCCAGTTAAAAGGATCATGGGTTGTGAGGAAAGTCCTTTACCCCAGACTGCTGCCAGACAGATGAGATGACACTGGGCTTAATGAGAAGTGGGGCATGCTATGTTACACTATGGTGGGATGTGGGAGAGGGCCTTCTCTGCTGTGGCACCCCGGCTTGGAAGGCCCTCTCCTTGGAAGCCTGATTGGTGCAGACGTTGTTTTCATTTTGGCACCAAGTCAAAACATGGCTTTTCACCAAAGCTTTTGAGGCCTAACTGAATCCCCTAAAGCTGCACACTGTTTTAACTGTTCTATTGTTTTAGATTTTCTAATTGGTATTAGCTTCTTTAATGGTTTAATATGCTTTTAGTTGTTTAAATTATTTGTTTTATACTGTTTAAATTGATTTTATCTGTACGCTGCCCTGAGATCTTAATGATATAGGGTAGGATATAAATGTTTTCAATAAATAAAATGTTCCTAACACCACATTGCCCACCAGACTCTCTAGCCTAGATCAACAATTGCTGAGAGCAAACACCAAAGCCACAGTTAACTTTCTCAAAAGTGTGGATAGTGGGTGAGAACCTGGAAACCATCCCCCAGTGGTGTACTGGAACCAAGGCTCATAGGGTCAAAGCACCAGGGCTTTTTGATTCGCAGGGACAATGTTATCATCCGCCATTCCCCTCAAGATTCTGTGTTCCCGCTGAACCTAGCTGCAATACTGAAAGCAGCTAAAGGCGAATGGATTTTCCCAGCATCAATAGATTGTTGTCAGCTACCCCTGTTGTAACACAAAGTATTTTGTGGTGGTTTGGTCTTCAGTGGGCAATTGGGAGCCTTTGGCTTTCCGAAAGACCTGCTCCTCTTTGTGATGAAGAACTGCTAGTTTTGTTTTCTAGCAGAAAAACGGCTAGAAGAACGCCTAGTTTTGTTGATGTGGCTCAACACAGCTGCCTGTGTTTTGGGATTCCCCTTGGAGGCGTGGCTGTGGTCAGGATGAGTGCCTTCACTTCAAAACTTACCTCAACACCCTTGCTGTCCTCCAGACTCATTCCTTAATTAATGCAGAGGCAAAAGTCATTATGAAGCAATGGGATTTGCAACCCTGTTAAGGGTGGTAGAGTAGAAGCTAGAGAGGTCTGACTGATGGGAGTAGACAATCCATTGAGATGTTTACACAGTCGGTACAACCCTAGTCGCTCGCCATGCACGTGCTCTGCTTAGGTAGATGGACCAATGGTTTGCCTCAGTAGAGCAGGGCTGGGCCACTTGTGGGCATCCAGAAGTTTTAGCCTCCAATTCCCATCAGCCCTAGCCAGCATAGCCAATGGTGAGGCATGATGGGAGTTGTAGGCCAAAACATCTGGAGGGTCACAAGTTGCCCACTCCTGGTATACATGACACTGAGATAAATAGACCAATGGTCCAACTTGCAGCCTGCTACATTAATCACTCCACAGAGAAGGGTGGCTTTGGGATTTTCTGAGTCATGCACCAATATAGCTTCGGCCAGCCCTGAATTTTTCAACCTACTGATAAGCCATCTCTAGGACTGGAAGATAACTACATTTACATCCAATAGTGCTATTATTTCTCACATATAAGTAAAAAACAAAATCTCCCTAGAACTTGGTTGTGACAGTGTCCAGATCCTACACAGGGGCTTAGAATCCAATCTAGATGCTATTAGTTCTCCCTGACTCAAAGAGTTCCTTTAAAGGGGGGTGGGGGCGGTGAAGAAATACGTAAACCAGTCTATTTTTCCACTAAAAGGAGCTCTCCATCTACTTGGTGGTACTGATGGTAACTGAAAACGACTGTAATGCCTGGAGGGCAATGTTCTTTATCTCATTGCAGAGATGTTACTGCTAATAACCAGAGTCCTCCACAGCAGAGGGTAATAACGCTTCGCAATTACACAGCGGGGTTTATTTTTCAAAAAGGCACTGCAAAATTAATTAGCTCTTTCAGCAAGTTGCTAAGTAGCTGAAGGCCACTGTAAAACTGGCACGTAAATTAAAAAGTGCAGACATGCAGACATACTGGATACTCCAGAAGTGATACAAAACAGGTGTAATCTTTGAACAGTAGTCAAAAGACCAGACCCATTCCCCATCCCATAAATACATTTACCACTCTTAAGTATTCCCTATGCAATCAACTCAGTATTAATTACAGCTGGCTTTCAAAAGATGCCAGGAAAATGGACATTTCTGCGTGTTTAGTGGCTCGAAGTGTAACACAATACAAAATAAGGGCCAAAGCAGAATCAATGCTGCCATTTCCCCCCGTTACTTCTAACAGCAGTGGTGGTCGGGAACTGCTAATTTGATCAGGGAAGCAGCACTGGGGGGAGGTGGTGCTTAATCTTCCCCTCTGGGCCATTTCCCTGATCTATATCCCCCCCGCCCCCGAAGCTGCCATTAGCCACACAGGAAAATAAATACAGGTCCATGTATCGTATCTGTATTCCTGCCCTGCAACAAAGCTAATAACAGTGGTGTGTCACAACCCTCCTCAGCGCTGATTCCATGATCAAATTAGCACCTACACACACACACACACACACACACACACACACACACAGTTGCTTTGAAGTCAGGGAGAAAAAGCATCAGGATATTCAATTGCAGATCTCATGCATCACATCCGATTTGGCCCTTTGTTGCTCATAGAAACACAGGAAGCTCATACTGAGTTAGACCATTGGTCCATCTAGATCATGCAAGTGGGGAACACGTGGCCCTCCAGATATACACCAGTTGCTGGGGAACATGAGCAGGAGGGTGCTGTTGAACTCATGTCCTGCTTGTGGGTTTCCCCTGGGCAGCTGGCTGGGCATGGTGTGAACAGAATGCTGGAAGAGATGGACCCTTGGTCTGATCTAGCATGGGTCTTCTTATGTTAGTGGACTGCAACTCCCATCAGCCCTAGCCAGCATAGCCAATGGTGAGGGATGATGGGAGTTCCAATCCATCCAAACCTAAAGGGCTATGCATTCCCCATCCCTGATCTAGATCAATATTGTCTACATTGACTGGCAGAGGTTATCCAGGTGTTCAGACGTATGTGGAGATGCTGTGTATTGAACCTGGGACCTTCTGTGTGCAAAGCAGGTGGTCCACCACTGAGCTATGGGATGTCCTGTAAAGCATAACTGCTCCTGAGCTGGGATGCTTTCATTCTTCCCTAGAATCTGATGACAACACTACAGAAACACAGGAAGCTGCCTTATACCAGGTCAGATCCATCAATACTAATACTGGTGGGCAGAAGGTATGTCTCCAATGCTTCAGACTTCAGCTCCTAAAAGCCCCTGCCAGCAAGGCTAATGGTCAGGAATGCTGGGAGATGAAGACCAAAACATCTGGAGACCTACTTTCTGCCCAAACCTGCTGCATACACCGAGTGGCAGTGGTTTCTTCAAAGTTTCAGATCGGGGCCTTCTCCAGCTCTACCTGGAGATGTCAGGGGTTGAACCTGGGACCTCTTGCATGCAAAGCAGGTCCTCTACCACCAAGTCATGGTCAAGGAAGCTATCGTCACTCCCTGCAAAGGAACTTGTGCAATCCATCTTTCCCAGGCCATTACTAGTAGCATCAGCTTATCTATAGGCTATGATACTTTTGATGGTGTACATTCCAGTTTTAGAGATGGGGGAGGCTGAAGGATATCAATTTGCCCAAAGGCACCTTGTGAATCAAAGGCTTCACAAGGGATTCAAACTTGGGTTCAAGTTCAGCACTCTTAGCTTAGCTTATAAGAGTTCTCATGGTTTTGTAGAAGCTGAAACAGAGTTTCAGAAGGTATGGTCATCAAAAAAAAGGGGGGGGGGAAACCACCATTCACAGAAAGGTGAGTTAAAAAAATTACCTAGCCCACACAAATACCTAGCCCTCCTGGCAAGTGCATATTTGCATCCACACCTCTTGTGTCAGTTTTAATTTCCTAGCTAAACCATCAGAAGCTGCTGGGCTGTTATTTAAAACAAAATTTGAAAATCCTCATTAGCTATGATCAGAGGTTAACAACCCTGGGCTCCTTCCCTTCCATAACGCACTGAATGTTCTAGTTTCATCCATGAAGCTACTCCAGCAGATATCTCGCCTGCAAAAAAACAAACAACACACACGCATGCGCGCACACAAGCAATTTTACCACTGAGATGTTGCTATAGCAATTCTCAATAAAACACAGGGTGCGCTGTCAGGGAATGATCACACATATACCTTTGCTTCAAAAAAAGTTGATGCGGGATGTATCAGTTCGCAGAATGGAATTAATCTGCAGAATGGAATTAATCCACTGACTTTCAGAAATTTATTAGAAATAGGTTTCTCCTCAATTTAAATGTGATACATCTCTCCTGAACACCCATACAGAAAACATCAACATAGAAAATGAGAAACTTAAACTGCAATCCTGTGGTGCATGGAATAGATCGGATCTTCCCCTCCGAGGGCGGAGAGAGAGGCCTGCACTCGGAGGGGAAGGTCTGACCAATGATACCCCACCCACAACCCCCATGGAGACTTCAGTACCTCTCTGATGCAGGGTGAAATGGGGGGATGTGGGGGGGGGGGCTGGAAGTCCAGTTCAGATGCACAGCTCCCTTGGCTCCCTCTGACATACTCCCAAACCTGCCAGTAATGCATACTAGTCCTGAAGCTGGTGTAGATTAATTCTCGCCCATTGGTTTCAATAAGAGGGAATTGATTAAATAAAAACACGCCCAAGGTAGGAAAAAACCAACCCCCCGTGCCAGGTATTTTGCCTGGCAGGGCTTTGGTTATCTTGGATGCTTCATCAGAGCTCACTGAGACAAAGTTCTCTTTGCTCTGTAAGGCTGTAACTCCATACACACTTACCTAGGAAGAAGCCCATTGAACCCAATGTGGCTTCTGAGTAGATATGTATAGGATTGCACCAAACAGTGATATTTTTTTTTGTCCTGATCTGCATTGCAATGAAAACAGAAATGAGGACATTTCAAAACAGAGGTTCTAATTTGTCATTTCAGTGCCAAGTAACAACATGGCTTTTTACCAAAGACTTTCAGGGCTAAACGCATTTCCTAGCACATTGTTTTAACTGTTTTATTGTTTTAGATTTGAACTGGTATTAGCTTAATAGTTAAATATGTTTTTTAGGTGTTTAAATTATTTCTAGTTTTGTACTGTTTAAATTGATTTTATTTGTACGCCGCCCTGAGGTCTTAATGATATAGCGCGGGATAGAAATGTTTTAATAAATAAAATAAACCATTTTTAAAATGCTGCTTTTAAAAAACCAGGTATTCAGAGGCTGCAGGAACAGAAAAAGACAATGCTCAATTGTCTTCTCAGATGATGACTAGAAGAGGCCAGACAATGCATGAGAAAGCTCTTTCATATATGGCCAGTGGAGGCCGGTGGCTCCAATTTCGGTGGGGCTGTAAATCCATTCAGGGTTTTAGTCAGAACCAGTCAAACTCTAAAGGAGCTATCTGACATGCTGAACCTCATTTGGGGCTAGGATTCAGCACCTTGGATAGCTCCTTTAGTGCTCTGGCTGGTTCTGACTAAAACCCAGAATGAATTCACAGCCCCACCAAAATCGGAGCTACCGGCCTTCACTGTATATGGCTTAATTGGAATATCCTAGATACATTCAAACAAAAACACAGAGAAAAAGAATGATCCTAGTCCTCATGGTTTTATTTCAAAGGATTAGGGAAATGTGCTGTTGGGGCAAAGCAGGGTTCTAAGTAATCTCGACACTCTTTTGCCTAAAGCACACGACTACTTTGTAAGTTCATACATCCTGCCTGTCACAAATCCATGCCTAAGAAGTTCAGAATAAATCAATCTTGAAAGTTGAAGTCAGAAGCCTGGATTACAGAGCAATCCTGTACCCACTTTCTGTAGGATTACATTGTAAAATGGTTGCGCTTAAGCCCCATTGTTTTCAGTGAGAACTAAGTCATCACTGACTCATCTCATTGATTTTGATGAGACCCAATTGCAACTAAATTAGTCTGGATCTAACGCAGAACCAATTATGCCAATTATAGGCATTTTGCTTAAGTTATAAGCTTCCCCTTGGTTTAAGCACTTTCAGAATTTATCAATAAATATTTGCTTATGAAATGAATTACCTAATTTTTGTTATAAAATAAACCCAAAGCGGGGCACGAAACCAATAAAACACAGTAAAATCACGCAACACTGGCCGATAAAATAACAAAACAGGGAAGAACAGTAATACCGGTAGACAATAGTTTACAAGACGCAGCAAGGCAAATTCAGCCCATATCTTCCAGAGCAACTTCTTTCATTAAGTAGTCTGGAATGGTCTCCAGACTACACAGCCCAGCAGCCTTACAAGTCCACTTATGTATATGTATGGATAACAGCAACCTTCCCCAAACAGCTGCCCTCCAGATGTGTTGGACTGCAATTCCCATAACCCACAGCCAGCACCAATTTTGCTGGCTGGGGTAATGGGCATTGTAGTTGGGGAAGACTGCTTAAGTGCTAAGTGACAGTTAGAAATCTGTTGGAGTGTAAGAACTACCATTCACTCTCCTGTATTTTTCCAGATGTTTACTGCATTGCTTTAAAAAAAAAAAAACTTCCCTTGAGGCTCTTGTTTTTATAGTCTTCCAGTGCAACGCCAAGCTGTCAGAGGCCAGACTGCAACTGGACCCTCAAAATCTTACAGGTCGTCTATCATCCCAGCAGTTTTCTGGCACTCTGTTGATGGGAGTGTTGACTGACAGAATCAACTGTTCCGTTATAAAAAGAACGCGAACCCTTTAGTATGGCAATAAAAGAAAACATACTGGAAAAAGCATACCCCACTACTCATGTACAATACAGTGATAGCAATGTCATCTAGCTGGGACCCAAAAGGTTAATGGGGCCAGTCAAGCAATCTTGCATCTTTTAAAACAAAACAAAAAAACAAAAAACAAGGCAAAGTTTGTGCAGGCAAAAGCGGGGCGGGGGGAGGGCGGAGAGAGCACAGAGCTATTTCCAAAATCTAGCAAGCGTAGAAACAAAAACCTGGGGAAAAAAGACCTCCAGAGAATGGAAATCAACTTTAAAAAAAAGTGTTTTGGCTTGAACCATCAGAGGGACCTTTGTTCACACAAGCAAAGAAATGTATGTACATATGTATGTATGTATGTATGTCACAGTTAGAACCTGAGCTTTTTTTGCCAGAATGAAGTCCCCGTGAGGCATTGTGGACATATAACTCATGTTTAGCAGCGGCCAAGGGAATCATTGCCTGCTTTCCCTTTTCAGAGCAAAAACGATTATAAGAGAAGCTCCTTAATAAGAATGCAATCCAGCGATCCAGGAAGTAACCCAACTCAGCGGCTGGCACAATTAAAGCATCGGCTACCCTCCAGTTGACTTGGCTGTTCTGTTCTTTCTTGAACAAAATCCCTTCTGTGTACACATAATAGATTCTACCTAATCTGTCCCTGAGGTTTTCAGCTTAAAGCACGGCTATCCTGTTTCACCTCTTTGAATGGTCACCGCTTCACATCAGATGCATTGAAACATATGCCCCATTCTCCTCCTCCTCATGAAGGTTTGCTTCATGAAAGCATGTGCAAGCATGAAGCAAAGCGGAACACGGAAAATAACCAAGGCCTTCCTTTCCTTCTCTTTCGGTTCTCCTAAAATATGGTCATTTTAAAAAAGCACACTGCAAGCAAAAACACACAGTTCTGCAAAACCGGAGAAAAATATAAATATGTACCTTTCTGAGCAAAGTAGGAACAGTTTGTGCCGGTCTTTTTCCTGGGTTAGAGTTATATGGATTTTACAGATCTCTCTGAGACTGCTGTATCCTCTTTGGTCACATCTGATCACATTACTACAAGAGCTTACAGGTTCGGAGACCAACCGCTTCTAAAAGGCACAGCGCCCGCCTTCTCCCTCCTCCTCTTGCTGCTGCCAAATCTTACTCAACTTGGAACAGGCGTTTCTTAAAGATGACCTCAAAAGACAATGTGCCCATATTCTCTGGTGACACACTTCTTGTTACTCCGTTACCAACGCTGATGGAGACCAGGTAAGGGACAAATTCACCCCTGGGCTAAATCCTTTAATCACCGTGGAGCCATGTCAAAATCACCATCTGGCACCTCCAGTTTGAGAGGTTTAAACACATGCTTTCTATGTACAAGGTCCTGGGTTCAATCCCCAACATCTCCGTTAGAAGGACCTCAAGTAAAACATTTTTTTTTTTTTTTAAAGCTGGGAGACAGCTCTGGTCGAGACCTTGATGAACTAGAGCCAGGATAAGGCAACCTGGCGGCCGCCACATCTTTTGGACTACAACTCCCACCAGCCCCAGCCAGCATGGCCAACACCTGGGGTGATGGGATTTGTAGTTCCAGACCTCTGTAGTCCAAAACATTGCCTACACCTGCTGTAGATAGCAGGGAAGTACATGGGCAAATCAGCGTAGACAATAGGTGCTCAGGTGAATCTTTGTGAGCTTCAAAATGGAGAGGGGGCAGGTGTGTGCATGCCAGCCCTGCCCTCAACATCCCCACACATGCCGGGATCCGTTTTGACCCTAGGGCTGAATGGGCTTACAACATAGGAAGCTGCCTTATACTGAGTCCATCTAGCCCAGTATTGTCAACATGGACTGGCAAAGATTCCCCAAGGTTTCAGAGAGGAATATTTCCAGCCCTACCTGGAGATGCCAGAGATCAAACCTGGCACCTTCTGCATGCAAAGCAGGGGTTCTACCACTGACCTATGGACCCTCCCCAATGACTAGGAACTCTGACAACAGCTCAGGCCACAAAAGTCGGATGCAGAGCATGTAGGGACACTGGGGGTGGGGTGTGCATGGGTGCCTCTCTGTCCCCACTTTAAGCCCATTGGCACTCACCCAAATGGCTGCATAAGTCACGCCCTGAGCTTCAGGGATTTATTTATTTATTTATTTATTTATTTATTGCATTTATACCCCGCCTTTCTCCCTCTCGCAAGGAACTCAAGGCGGCTTACATTATCCTCCTCCTCACCGTTGTATCCTCACAACAACAACCCTGTGAGGTAGGTTGGGCTGAGAGTCTGTGACTGGCCCAAAGTCACCCAGTGAGCTTCCATGGCCAAGTGGGGACTAGAACCCGGATCTCCCGGCTCCCAGTCCGTCACTCTCACCACTACACTACACTGGCTCTCAGGGATGAGTAGTGGGTTAGTTCAGTTCAATCTTTATTTGCTTACAAAGGTCATTGCAAAACAGGGGAGAAAAAAGGAGAAGACCCCCAAACTATTCCACAATAAAGAAACAATCAATAATTTCCATCACTTAAATATATACAATTATACATAATTCTGTCTAATTTTAAAAGCAGCCATTGCAACTAATGAGACTTGGTATGCTACATATTTGTTCTGATCTGGCTGTCTTGATATAGTAAAGTGTTTACATGCGCATACATAGATACATACACATATAATTTACACAAACAACCATTCAAATTTTTATTAAAGAATTCATTCACACACACCTTTCATACGCAATAGAGAAAATAGAAGGAAAGAGTCAGACTTACATTAAATTAGCTGGCAGAGGCTCTGTTCCTCCCTTATCTCCAAGAAGAAGTATTCTTAGAGTCCATATAGAAGGCGAGGTCTCACCCATCAACTAAGACTCTTTTTATACCTTTAAGTCCTATGCCAACCTTATGTCTAATACCATACTTGGTAACCATTATGCTTTAAGCTTACTGATTACATATCATAATGTGGTCTAGCTTCATTTAAATCCCTTAGGTTTAGATTAAGTCTCTCCCTCCTACAAACATCATTACTGACATCTTACATGCACTTCCTAAAATTCACTCTGGTTGAGACTAAGCGCACAGAACCAACCTTTTATCAGGCCTGCTGATCTTTGATTCTCTTAGCAATTCCATTTTATGCCATCTATGTTGCTCTTACATGTAAGCAAAAACCTTATGTCAGGTTTAAATAGCGGTTTGTATTAAATTAGCCCAATTATGATGCTTTATAAGTTCCAAACAGTAGGACTTGGTACAAAGTAGGTGTCATGGGCAAGGTCCATAGGTCAGGAGTAGCACACCTGCTTTGCAAGTATAAGGCCCCAGGTATAGAGAGACAGAGAGAGATAAGCTCATTCTATGCAGTCCAGAAAATTCCGTTCCTCGCTTATATTACTGTTTTAAAAGTTGGTGGGGGGGCAGTCTTATCTGAGATAATTTTAAGAACATAAGAAGAGCCATGCTGGATCAGCCCAAGGGTCCATCTAGTCCAGCATTCTGCTCATACAGTGGCCAACCAGCTGCCCATGGGAAACCCATGGGACATGAGTGCCACAGCACCTTCCTGCCCATGTTCCCCAGCAACTGGTGTACATAGGCATGCTGCCTCTGATACTGGAGGTAGCATATAGCCATCAGGACTAGTAGCCATTGATGGCGTTCTCCTCCATGAATTTGCCTAACCCCCTTTTACAGCCATCCAAATTGGTGGCCATCACTATGTCTTATGGTAGCGAATTCCATAGTTTAACTGTGCGCTGTGTGAAGAAGTCCTTATTTTTTTTACTTATTTATTAGTTTATTTGTAATCAATTCATCCATCTTCTACTGTACATGAATCAGTTGGGCCAAGCAAGGATGTCAATGACAATCCTCAAAGGAAAGAAAAGTGTGTGTCCGGTGGGCGGGGAGAGACACCCACCACTCAGCACTCCAGTAGATCAAGCTTTCCCCAAATCTGAAAATGTACTTGCTCACCCAGGCTTTCTCCAGTTTGTACTTAATTGAAATTCATCATATGCTGCTCCATCTTACTGTCCATCTTACTAATGCTGTTATTATAACTGGAATTATTTTTAATAGTGTAATTTAAGCGTGATTTGTATTGTTACTGCAGTGGAAATGATTTTTAATAGTGTATTTAAATGTGATTTTTAATATTTCTATGTGATCCGCTTAACAGTTTTTATTATATGAATCGGTATATAAGTATTCCAAATAAATAAAGCACTTGAGTCTCCAAGATGGCAAACGCTGTGCTGAATTCCTGCCTGGAAGCCGCATAAATACATTTACACTGGTCAATTTTCTTGAGGGCCAACATCTAGATGCAATGTTAATTGCATGAATGCAATTAACATGCAGGTTGTTTGTTTTATTTATGCAAGAGCTGTGGGGCGCCTGAGTGACATCAAGACAACAGGGAATGGGGAAAGTGAGTTTAATTCTCCCCACAACCCAGAGATTGTCCTGACAAAAATCCCCCCCCCAAAAAAAAACCTTATTTGCACCTGGAGGGGAGCCTTCATTGCAGTAATGGGCAATTCCTGCCTAATGCAGCTAACAGCTTAAGGAGGGAGATATATTTGCATCAGGACAATCATCGGAGAGCGGCAGGGTTAAACTTTTCCTCTCCATCCGCCACCCCAGGTGAAATCTACAGTTTTGGTTTTTGGAACATGCCTACCAATTGCAAGCATGCCATCAACGTCACATGGGGATTTTGGCCACAGCTTCTGAACAGGCTTTAATAGGGCCAGTTGTGGGACAACTACAAGGGCTGATTTCAGTTAAGGGTGCAATCTTAAGCATGCTTAGACAGAAAAAAAGTCCTATAACTCCCAGCATTCCCCAATCAGCATGGCTGGTTGGGAAATGCCAGGAGTTGTTTAGAAAGGAAAAAGTCCTACCTGCGTAGGACTGCACCTAACCATTTTTTTTTTAAAGAACCTCTACAGTCAGCAGCACAAACCTAAGCATGTTTACTCGGAAGTCTCACCAATGGCACTTACTCACAGGGTAAATGCTTATAGGGTTGCAGCCTAAATCAGTTAAAAGGCATGCTTGATTAATTGCCAGAAGATTTATATATGTATTCTCAACAATGAACATAAAAGAGGCTTTCTCCCTTCTCACCCACATAGTAGGGAATGCTTCTTCTATGATGATCCCTGCAGTGACACCCATGTGCATCATCTTAATTTTTTTTAAAAAAAAAAACAACGATGTCTACAATGACACATCTGCGCATCATCTTAAACCAAATGAGAGTTTGCTTCCCTTGCTTTGGAACTGGGTCACAGAACCTCTTTCAGCCCAAGGTCTGAATTCCATTCCAGAGAAGCTCTCGGGGGCCACATTCCAGTGGTGGGCAGGGCCTAAGGCAAAAGGGGTGTGGCAACAATTAAAAAAAAACACCAGCATTATTGTAGCTTAACACCCTTACTGCCAGTAACGGAAGTCTTGGGGGAGGGATTTCATCCTTTTAGAATGGCGGGCATGGGGACTGCACAAACGGTGGGAAGCCACCCAATGACCAGTGGTTGGGGGAAAGGGGAAGGAGACGTCACCACCTGGGGAACCCTCGAAGGCCAAACAGGGACCACGGGCAGGCCAAGTTTGGCCCCCGGGCCTGATATTCTGCACATTTGCTTCAGAACTATTATTATAGCAAAACCAGTTGGTATAACAGCCCTCGCCGAACCTGGGGCCTGCCAGATGTTTTGGACTACAACTCCCAGCAGCCCCAGCCAAGCCAGGCAATGCTCAGGGATGATGAGCGGTGTAGTCCAAAACACCTGGCGGGCCCCAGGTTCAGCGAAGGCTGCCCTCTGAGTTACCAGGTCCAACCTTAGATTGCACCCCAGGCTGGCCAGATCCTTCTACTCTTTGGGTATGCCCTCAGGGCTAACTCTTTTTTTCAGACTGAAGGGATTCAGCCCGGGCACATCGCTGCCTCGGGAGGATTGTTTATGCAGGGGCACATCTGCTCAACATATAATTACGGCACCCGTAGAGAATTCGAGATGCTGAAACGTCAAATCGGCAGCAAATGGTACACATGGACCTGTAAACAGGAGCAGGGGTCGTCTCCCACACACCCCTCTCTCGCTGCCACCACCATGCCTTCCTGAATCAGGCAAGGGGCTCCAGATGTTTGGGATTCATTCAACACAGTGATGTTGATATGAACAAGGGGAGCAGAGAGCGAGGCCGAGGGGTAGGATCAACGGCTCAGAATAACAGTTGCTCCATCAGCAGGATGCATCCAAACAAATTCGGGCTGAGTCCAGCAGTCCTGCACTCACATCCATGTTCACTATTTCACTTCCATCCCATTTGCAACAATCGCAGTTTGGCAGCAAAACATGGCCCCACAGACCCGTTATTAAAACCAAGAGCTACTGGGGGGGCTCCACCCTCCTGCCCCCCCAGAAAATCATCACTGCAAGGGGGAGGCCAACTTAGCCCCATACATCATCGGCCAGAGAAGGAACAGGTACAGGGCGCTTGTTTCGCCCTTCCCTGCCAGGAAGTACATGTACAAGAACTTTGACACTAAGAAACGGTCCCTGAGTTTTGCAGTCTCTTTTTTTCTTCCTCCCTCCCAATCTCTTTTCCTTTTGTGTTGTGTCTTTTAGATTGTAAGTCTGGGGGAAGGAACTGTGTTATTATTAATCTTTGTAAGCCGCTCTGGGAGCCTTCTTTGGCTGAAGGGTGGGGTGATAATGAGGTCAATAGATAGAATAAAAACAGACAGATAAAAGCACCGCCAGGATAGCAAATATGGCATGCATAGACATAAAGACTCCCTGCTCCCAAACAAACCTGCCCGTCAACTAAGTGATTTAGGGTGGCACCCTATGTGTGTTTAGAGAGAAAAAAGGCCTACAACTCCCAGCATGCTAAGGAAGTCCCGCAACCAAATACTTGCTGGCTGGGGAATGCTGGGAGCCGTAGGACTTTTTTCTGTCTAAACACAATAGTGTTGCGCCCTTAAGTAGTTATTTATAATTGCAATTTTAAACTGGAACGGCTTGAAAGCAGGGTATTGGGGGGGGGGGGTAGCAGAAAGGCAGGGTATCATGTTTTAAAGAAACAAACACATCAAGCAAAACATGGATTTGAATCACGATGCAAGCTTTTGAAGGAAGAAATGGTCTGAGTAGCAGGCAGCCGGAGGAAGAAGAGCTGGTAATATATACAGCGGAGCTTTAGGAGGATTCTGTTTGCAAACGGAGCACTATATAGGCCTTTGGGGATTACTAGTCTGGACCTGTGAAAATATGACGTATGGATACTATTTTTGTTGTTGTGGTTGTCTTTTAATGTTTTGCTATTTTTACAGTTTTGATATTGATGATTTAATTATGTTTTTAACTTTTGTACACTTGCATTTATATTTCTATTTATAGGTTTTAATTGTATAAGTTTTAACGTTGTAAAGCCACCTTGAGTCTCAGTATTGGGGAATAGGCGGGATAATAATAATAATAATAATAATAATAATAATAATAATAGAAAATGGGGTGGGTGGGGTGAGGAATTGCATCACTCCTGGGTAGAGCACATGCTTTCAGTGCTTGTGGTTCCAGGGCAGTGGGTCACTTTCATGTCACCCAAAACAGAGGACATCCATCACACAGAAAAAGAGAACCTGGGACAGAGGTCCCCAACCTTTTTTGGGCCCATGGGCACACCTGGGAATTTGAGAAGCATCTCTTTAATAAAGGACTGACTGGGTTCACGTGATAGGACAACCCATTGTGAGTAACTTGCCACGGTGGGTTGTCGTGATGTCCGAATGCAGATCGCTTCCTGCAGGGTGGTTTATTTCTGGCCAACCAGCCACCCTCAAAACTCACGGCTTGTTCTGAGCGTGTTCAGTCCACCATGGCCTGTTGTCTGAACCCAGCAGAGCCAACCCATCGTGAGTTGCGGGGCGATTAGGTTCAGAGCCGCTGGGCAAGAGTGGCAAGAACCCCTGCTGCTCTTCCCAAGCAATCTCGCCCATGCCACAGTGGCAGCCCCTCCACCAATGCCCAAATAGCACTTTAGAGGGGCTGTCACTCGTCTGCAACCCCTTTTAAAAATTATTTTTCCACCCCAGGAATTTGCACAAAAGGGGCTGTAATTTATTATTATTAATTATATTATTATTACTACTACTATTACTATTATTATTATTTTGCATAAACTCCTGGGGCCAAATGTGTTCGTAATTTTTATTTTTATTTATTTTTTGGTCTTGCAGAGGTACACAAGACCGCAGCCATGGCTGTCAGGTACGGCCTTGATATGTTTCACCTGTCAAAGGGAACAAAGGTACTAGGAAACATACAAGGAAATTGGCAAGGCAAGGTTAATTTGTGCACAGTTGAAAGTGGCAAGGCAAGAAAGTAAGCGCACCAAAAAGGGGGCGGGCAGAAGATCGGCCACTTAGCAAGGTGATCCTCAGGGTTTTAAGCACTGAACTGACACTTCTCGGTGTCCTGCTTCCATTCAACACTTCCCTGAGTCTCCAGCTACTCCAGAAAAGGGTGATCTTGGCTCCCCGCCACCTTCATGGCTCCCATTCGCAGTAACCACAGCAGTGACAGCTCCAAATGGGAGTCACGAAAAGGGGTGGGGTGCCTAGATCTTCCCTTTCTCAAGTTGCCGAATCTTAACAATTGCACAAGTCTTAATTGATTAACTAATTGGATGATGTGCATACGTGTCACAGCAGTGTGTCCCTGCTAACATCACTTCAACCAAAGTTTAGCACAGGTGTGGGCAACTGCAGGAGCTCCAGGGCCCATTTTCACCCTCTGGACACCCCGAAACGGGTGCCAAATCATTTTTTTAAAATGGTGATTTGCTGCCAAAATTCAGAAGCAAACTGCTCTGTAGCACGTTTAGCTCGTTTGCAAGATAGATTCCACCCTTTTGGTGCTCGGTAGCGGTGCTCCATGGTGGCTACAGGGAACCCAAAGGGTCAAATGTAGCTTGCAAGTGAGTTAAATTTGATCTGTGTAGTGCTCCCTAGCTCTACAGGCACCATTAAGTTTTTGTGAAAAACAAAAAATGGCGCTGGTGAATTTGGCAGCATGGCAGCAGGGGGTGGTGGTAGTGTCATACGGGGGGGGCAGCTGGGGATGCATGCCCCCACCCCTTACTGTTGACTAACACAAGACCTAGCATGATCACTGAGTTTTCGGCATCTAGTAGCCAGCACTGGAAGACACTAAGGGTTTTCTATCAACTTACAGCAACAGTTCTATTCCTTTATCACCACCATACATGTTATAGGCCTGCCTTCACCAATCTGGCAGCCTCCAGAAGTGCTGGACTACAGCTCCCATTATACCCAGCCAGTGTACTCACATGGCAGGAGGGGTGCTGGGGTTTGAGAGGGTACAAAGGCTGTAATTTCAGATCTGGCAGGCGGTAATTTCAGCAGCAGTCCTTAGAGGCAGTGGACTCCACACAAATCTTACTAGAAGTTCATCTTGAAGAGGCAAGGCTGAGGCCCGGGCAGGGAGAAGGAAGGGGGGAACTGGCAACCATGGTGGCAGCTGCCTTTCTGATTTCTTCTCTCCCCGCACACACAAACCCCCACACCCACCCCCACACACCCAAACCTCGCTAGAATCCCAGTTTGAAGTTTCTAGCAAGGCCTGGGCAGGGAGAAGGAAGATGGGAATCAAGAGCCACCACAGTTACCTGCTGCTCTCCCTTGTTCACTCATGCACACACACACACAGATAAGCACCAGACAAGCCCAGCAGTATGCAAACCCCCAAAGTAAGCAGAGCAAAGACTAACCTGCCCCTGCCGTAATCACTGCAGGAACTGTTGCATCACCCATACTTTGCATTACTTAAATACCAGTTTGGCAGGCACTGTTTGGTCAGAAGGCAGCCAATCAGAGGCCTCAGTTGATACATATGTTGCAAACACGATGAGAAGACTTTTCTCTGTCTCCGCCCCCACCCCTGCAGCCTAGGAAAGAAAGAAAAAAAACTCCAAACAAAGAAACGCAACTCAGAGAAGCTGGTAAGTCCCTTGTCTGCAGCAGGCCCAGCCCCAGAGATCCAGGGCACCACAGCAAAGATCCAGAGCCCAGGCCCTAGTGGGCCTCTACATCCAACACCACTGCCGTACAGCTATCAATGCTGTCCCAACAAACTGCAGCAGAACATAAGAAGAGCCAGGCTGGATCAGACTAAGGAAGAGTCTAGTCCAGCATCCTTTTCACATAGTGGCCAACCCACTGCCCACAGGAAACCCACAAGCAGAACATGAGTGCAACAGCATGCTCCTAACCATGTTCCCCAGAGACTGCTGTACATGGGCATACCGCCTCTGATACTGGAAATAGCATATAGCCATCAGGATTAGGGATGGCAGAGAATTCCGCCACGGATCTCGGGGAGGCCAAATGCCAGTGCATTCGGCCCCCCGAAATCTGTGGCGGAACGGCCTGCCACTCCCCCCCCCCCGCGGATCCCCCCAGGACGAGACTTACCTGGGGCGGATCTTCCAGGCAGCGGCGGCTGCGGCTGGTCTTCCGACCGGCTGCTGCCGCTGCCATTTGCAGTTGTTGTTGTTTTTTACACAGACGTGATAGGCTACGTAAGTTTTTACGAAGCCTAAAACATCTGGGTAAAAAAAAAAAAGGCATATGCAAATGGCGGTGGCTACGGCCAGCTGCCGCCATTTGCATACGCCTTTTTTTTTTTTACCCAGACGTTTTAGGCTACGTAAAAACTTACGTAGCCTAAAACGACTGGGTAAAAAAAAAAGGAAAAAAAAGGCGTATGCAAATGGCGCCGGCTATGGCCGCCATTTGCGTTCCTTCTTTTTGGTCGTCTTACTCTACATAAATAATTACATAGACTAAGACGGCGAAAATAAGGGGAACGCAAATAGCATCCGCTACACTATTTGCGTTCCCCTTATTTTCGCCGTCATAGTCTACGTAAATATTTACGTAGATTAAGACGGCCAAAAAGAAGGAACGCAAATGGCGGCGGCCGTAGCCGCTGCCATTTGCGTACACGGTTTTTTTTTGTTTTTTGTTTTTACCCAGAGCCCTCCACGGCCGGAAATCTGGCTGCGGATGGCTCTGGCCTGGCTGGGCCTGGCCGGCTGCTCCGCAGAGCTGCCGCGGAGCACAGCCGGCCACGGAGGATTCCAGGGGGGAGGAACGGAGCACCTCCCCCCCCCCGGCCAGGATTCCGGGGGGAGGGATGGAATGCCTCCCCCACACACACCATCAGCATAATCCGCGAAAGGTAAGTGATTTTCATACATTCCTAACCAGGACTAGTAGCCATTGATAACCTTCTCCTCCGTGAATTTGTCTAACCTTCTTTTAAAACCACCCAAATTGGTGGCCATCACTATGTCCTGTGGAAGTGAATTCCATACTTTAGCTATGCACTGCGTGAAGTGGGACTTCCTGTTCTCTGTCCTGAATCTCCCACCAATCAGCTTCAAGGGATGACCACATTGGGTTTCTAGCATTATGAGAGAGGGAGAAAATTATGAGAGCAGGATCAACCATAGACAACCACCATGCCTTTCAACCTACAAGACCTTTATTTAATAAATACTCACCCCCACACTTTACAAATTTATGTATCTATTATTTATTAAATTTCTAATCTGCCCAGTAATTAAAGTTGTCTGGGCGGATTACAAGCAGTTAAAAAACTAAAATGCCATAGAAGAATTAAAAAATATAAAATATAATACAAATATTTAAAACAATGAAATATAATATAATAAACAATAAGCACGCTTGAAGGTTCACTGTTGCAAGATTAAATAGTAGTTTAGTTTAGAAACAAACCAACCTGCTCAACCAGAAATAAAAACCTTTAATTACCAAGGGCAAATAAAGTCAGGCCCAGAAGCTGTAGCCCAGTGATAAGAGCACACGTTTTGCAAGCAGAAGGTCCTAAGTTCAATAGCTGGCATCTCCAGTTCAAAAGATCAGAGATCAGGTGATGGTCTACCCAAGACCCAGGAAAACCACAGCTAGTCAAAATGGATGAAACCAGGCTAGATGGGACAAATCCCATGTGTGCCTGCCCGGACCTTAAGATCATCCTCAGCGGTCCTTTTCCATGAGCCCCTGCAAAAGGAAGTGAGGCAGGTGGCTACTAGGAGGAGGGCTTTTTCTGCTGTGGCACCCCAGCTGTAGAATGAGCTCCCTAGTGAGGTTCACCTGGCACCTACATTGTATTCCTTCTGGCGTCAGGTGAAGACCTTTTTATTCTCCCAGGCATTTTAGCATCCTAGTCTTTTAGCTTTGCTGTTTTAAATCTGTATTTTAAATCTCTGCATTGCTGCTAGGTTTTATTCTGGGTGTATTGTTATATTGTGATTTTAATGCTTTTATGTTTTATTTTGTTTTACTGTGTGCTTTTTGGTTTTAATTTTTGTGAAAAGCCCAGAGAGCTTCGGCTATTGGGTGGGATAGAAATGAAATAAATAAATAAATAAATAGTCCGACCTGGTATAAAGCAGCTTAGACCAACATATGTGGCTAGTCGGCCTCCCATACACTAGGAAACGGACCATTATCTGCAAACTGATCTTATTAAGTAATGTCACAACCAATGTTCAAGGAAGCCTCTCATTCTCACCTTCCCATTTCCAGTGCTCTGAATTTAAGTTAATGGTTCCACTCCAGCCAGCGGTGCAGTGTTAAATTTTGAGGCGCAGGCGCTCACGATGACAGTCCACATAGCCCCGCCCCCAAGGAGAGTCCAAAAATTCAGGCAGCTGTTATCGATCCAAATCAACAAACCCATTCTAGCAGTTTTCCTCTCTACCAGGAGCAGGTCTTTGGTAAAGCTGATGGGTCCCCCCCCCCCCGCTCAAGGCCAAGCCATCCCAAAATACTTCGTGTTACAACGTGGAACAATATGTTGTTGCTGGGGAAATTAATTCCTCCCCCACCCTCCCCAGCTATTGTGAGGATTGCAGCTAAGCTCAGAGGGAACAGGGAAGTCTGAGAGTGGTAGTGGCAGATGACATCAATGCCCCTGCTAAAAGAAAAGCGCTGATGCTGCATCCCTCTGAGCCTTGGCTCCACTAGACCGCTGATTCCAGTGCTACAACTGCAACAAATCCTCTCTTTCAGCCAAATCTCCTTTAAGAAGCCTACAGCACAATTCTAAGCATGTTTGTTTGTTTCATTTATATCCCACCTTCTTCCTCCTAAAGAAACCCAAGGCGGCTTACATTCTCCTCCTCTCCATTTTATCCTCACAACGACAACCCTGTGAGGTGGGCTGGGCTGAGAGTCTGTGACTGGCCCAAAGTCACCCAGTGAGCTTCCACGGCCGAGTGGGGACTAGAACCCGGATCTCCCAGCTCCTAGTCCAACACTCTCGCCACTACACCACTCTGGCTCTTGAAGAACCAAGAATGTTTACGAAGAACCTTCCCCTATGAGGGAAGGTTACAACAGCTGGGATCGTTCAGTTTGGAAAAAAAGCGAGACATGACAGAGGTGTACAAAATTATGCCTGGTGTGGAGAAAGCGGATAGGGAGACATTTTTCTCCCTCTCTCATAATACTAGAACTCAGCGGGGTCATCCCTTGGAGCTCAGCGGTGGGAGATTTGGGACAGAGAAAAGGAAGGACTTCTTCAGACAGCACATAAACTATGGAACTTGCTACCACAAGACATAGTGACGGCCACCAATTTGGATGGCTCTAAAAGGGGGTTAGACAAATCCCTTGGGGAGAAGGCTTTCAGTGGCTACTAGTCCTGATGGCTCTCTGCTACCTCCAGTGTCAGAGGCAGGATGCCTGTGACACAAGTTACAGGGGAACATGGGCAGGAGGGTGCTGTTGGACTCATGTCCTGCTTGTGGGTTTCCTGGGGGCAGCTGGCTGGCATTGTGAACACAATACTGGACTGAACGGACCCTTCCTCTGAACCAGCAAGGCTCTTCTTAAGTGGAGCCCTTCAAATTAATGGGACTTACTCCCAAGTAAAGCTGAAATCCTCTGCACGCTGACTTCAAAGTAAGCCCCACCGAACACAAAGTGGGTCTTTCTTCCAGTTAAATATAGGCTGCATCAGGCTGCATCAGTTCGTAACACTGCAGTTCCAGTAAAATTACCACCATGGTCTTTACTATGGTCATATATAACATGCATAATGTATTTATTTTAAAAAAAATTCTGGGCCACCTTTCAGGGCAGAAGCCCTCCCAAGATGGCTCACAGCAATAAAACAAATTCCAAATAGTTCTGAATTTGTGGATGTGACCACTAGACATACAGAGTATTTGTATTAAACAAATTACACTTCCGTCACCTAAAAACCATTCCTCTCATAGATCTTAAGTCTGAATAGTCAGAGAAGTTTAAGTGCAAAGAAATGTTGCCTGTTTGCTCCTCTTCTCTACATTTTTCTTAAGTGCCAACCAGTCAGATCCCAGTCTTCTGTACTTAAAATATTTATCAGAAGCTATCCCAAACGTTCAAAGTTGAGTACAATATTTAAAAACACCATAACGATGTCATGTGCTCCCGTGGCAATAACGGTCTTGATCAACAGTTATGTCCCCGCCCACATTCCCTTGATGACATCCTGAGTGCACATCTCTCGCCCATCCACTGACAGTGACTTCAAGGAATCTGCACCTGTTGAATGCCTGCTTGTCAAAGGCACAGAAGCTCCGCCTGGAAAAAGGAGGAAGCAACCCCCATGACTTCTTTTTCTCATTCTGACGTTCTTTATATTTCCCTTTTTCTTAAAAGGAAAGTATGCTAAGAAAATAAGAAGGAAAGCATAGGAAACCATCCGTAGGGGAAAGGGAATGAAGGCTGCCACTGCTTTTCTTGGGAGGGGCTCCTGTATCTTTGACAAGCAGGCTTTCAACAGGTGCAGCTTTCTTTGGCATAGACAGCAGCAGCTGGTGGTGAAACCGCACTGGCTGTGTGTCTCTGACTTCGGGGTGTGCGCCCTTAACTATATATTAACAGCAATTAATAGCACACAAATAGATGGATGCCTAGGCATTCCCCCAGCGGCAGCTTTCGCCTCCCTCCACCGCTATCTATGTGCTGAGGAGAGCCGCACCTGTTGCATACCTGCCTGTCAGAGGCACAGCAGCGCCTTTAAGAAAAGAGGCGACAACTCCCGTTCTTTGTGTTCCGTATTCCTTTTGCATGTGGCCTAAGTTGTCACAAGTTAAATGTTAATAGGGTTGAGGAGTGGGGGGGGGGGGGTTTGTGGCAGAGTAAAACGAGAACAAGCACAACCACCCAGCCATACCCGGCAGCAAATACAGCTTCTCCCCATCCACTGCTATTTACGCCAAGGAACGCTGCACCGGTTGAATGCCTGCCAACAAATGCTGTACCTGCCGGGAAAGATAGGTGACAACCCGAGTGCCTGCCTCCCCCCCCCCACACACACACAGTCCCTCCCATGGGGCTGGGCCCTTCCCATGGGACATCCTCCTCCTCCTCACTCACCCAGCACGAGCGGCCGCCTCCTCCTCCTCCTCCTCCTCCTCCTCCTCACGAGCAGCCCTGCCTTCTCTCCGAGCAAAGGGAGCGCCTCTTGACGGGGCACGAGCAACCATCAGGCACTCGCTCGGACAGCCCCGGCCTTGCGGCGAAGGGCGGCGGCGTGCGCCGGGGGTCCTCGCGCGACGCTCGGCTGCCGTACAGCATGGCGGCGCTGTGGCGAGCGCGCCCGTGCTTCCCACGCGAGCCCGGGCTTCGCCGTACAGCGCGGGCCCTGTCGTCAGGTACGGGGACCCCCTCGCCGCAGGCCGCGCGGGGTCATGTGTGGGGCTCCGCCTCCCCTCTCCGGAAAGCTGGGTCGGGGTCGGGGGGAGATTTTGAAATAGGGTCCGTGCTCCTGGCAGAGCTGCTCGCCCCTTTGACAGGAGCGTGCCAGGCGGATATCCGACAGGTGGAGCTCCTCCTCACCGCCCCCAGCGGACATTCGACAGGTGAAGCTCCCCGTCCTCCTCCTCCTCCTCCTCCTGCAGTAGACGTCCAACAAGTGACGCGCTGCATCTCCCACACGCACTCCGTCTTTGCGTTTCCAGGCAGGGGAGGCTTTGCCCGTTGAATTTCTGCCTAACACCACAGCTTAAAAAACGGAAAGACCCCCCTAAGAAGGAACCCTATGCATATTTAGACAGAAAAAGGAAGTCCTACAATTCCCAGCATCCCCCAGCCAGCATTGCTGGTTAGGGCATGCTGGGAATTGTTAGGACTTCTTTTTTCTGTCTCAACATGCGTGGGATTGCACCCTTATTTTATTTATTTATTATAATTATTATTAATTCTTAGCACTTGTATGCTGCCTTATTTGCTAAAAAGCCATCAAGGCAGCAAACAATTTAAGGCGATAAAAATGCAGCAATATAAAAACATTAAAAACTGTAAATCATTAAAACAATTACAATGACTATTTCTGAATAAATAATGATTAACTCCCATTGTGTCCATGGCGCTTATTCCCTGGTGAACGTGCAGAGGATTGCAGCCGTAACCCTAGATTATTTGTATACTGCCCTATAATGCAAATATAATAAATATTTGGATACTTCCCTTCAGTCATATTCTCAGAGTGGTATACAAAAAGAATAAAACAATTTTGGTATACAAAAAGAATAAAAGATCCCAGTCACCCCCTTTTGTTTTCATAGCTGCCTTTTCAAATAGTGGAAAACCAGATTCGTACTCTGCCTGATGTAAATAATTTTGCATTTGTGTTTGGGGGGCTTTGTTTTGCTGAGGGTGGAGGCAATCTCTTAGCTATGTTTGTTTAAAACCTCGTTTCATTCCTGGTTGATTCAAATCAAACATAAATGATTAGTGGCAAAGTATTTTCAGCCTAGTACCCTCTTACCCTCCACCTCTTACTTATTATCAGAGGTGGTATTACAATTTTAAGACTGCACAATGGATCTCCAAGCATTGCAGATAGAAGGAACACATTACTGCCTACCTTGAGCCAGAGGTATAGGAGAGATCAGAAATATAGGTACTCAGGGATTCGTATTTATTTATATATATATTACACTTATTTATATGCCACTTTTCAGGATACAAATCCCACCGAAGTGGCTTTCAAGTAACATAAAAATAATATCAAAACAAACAATATTCACAAATAAAAACACATCTGGCTCCTTCCCAGCTGATGTTAGGTTCAGGTCTTCTTCACCTGCCTATTATCCATATCTTTTGATTGATCAGGCCTCAGATCAAATTACAGTATAAAACATTTTTTGTATGTTTTTTTAAGTATTTCGGCCAAGAAAAAATGTTGCAAGTGTCAATGAAGTCAATTTCTAAAGATGTCAATTTCTAAAGATGAATCATTGATTTTCTTTGACAGCATGCTAACATCTGTCAACAACAACAAAAAATAGAGTTCTTGCTATGAACCAAAAACCAACAATGTGTTACTTTAAAGGCTGATGGATGTTACTGCATTCTGGCCCACAAATCTGTTAGTTTTCAAAATGCAACAGGACTCTTGTTTTTGGTTTTTGTTGCAGCAGACATAAGCTGCAGTTTTTAACTCTTGTTACTCCTTTTGAACTACTTCTGAGCAGACATGTATGCAATTGCACTGTAAAATAGTTACTTCTCTGTAACCTGGCAGATATGAAACAATCCCATTATATAGACAGTACCTTGTTCTTTCAAATCTCCTAAAATATGGTGGGGTGGGTACTCCTTATAGGTAAAAGGTGTCCCCAACCAGTCGTGTCCGACTCTAGGGTGCGGTGCTCATCCCCGTTTCTAAGCCGAAGAGCCAGCGCTGTCCGAAGACGCTTCCGTGGTCATGTGGCCGGCATGACTGAACACCGAGGTGCACGGAATGCTGTTACCTTTCCCGCCAAGGCGGTACCTATTTATCTACTTGCAATTTCTTGCTTTCGAACTGCTAGGTTGGCAGAAGCTGGGACTGAAGGCGGAAGCTCACTCCGTCACGCAGCACTCAGGTCTCAAACTGCCGACCTTCCAGTCTGCAGTTCAGCGTCTTAACCACTAAGCCACTGTGGCCCCGGGTACTCCTTATACAACCTTGTAAATAAACTCGCTGCCACGACTTGCTCGCTCACACAAACCTCCTTTGTTGTTGAAAAGAAACCAATTTTGATCAGCTTCCTTGCTTGATCACCTGGAGCTTATTTTTACTCACTCCAGCTGACTAGGCAGATAGTTTGTTACAAGCCTACTCTTTATGTGGGTGGGGATGGACTAGTTCTCACTGAGGTGATAGAGTTGAATCTGGGCTGTACCATTTTAGGCTTGCAGGTGTTTGCTTACATGACTGAATGGTTCATTAAAACCACAGGAGTGAAGCATTCTGCCCACCCACCCCATCCCTGCAACCTCCCACAGCCCCTTTATGGCTGTAAAGTGCAGGCTGTAAAACAAATTGTGCCAGAAGACAGTTGGGCTCAATGTTGAGTCACCAGAACATGGCAAAGGCAGGGTATCAATAAACAGACAGATGTTTAGGATATTTTTTGATGCTGCTTCTTTCATAAGAGGCTTGTGGACCTTTGAAATAACTCAGGGCTGGACAGGCTTTAGGTTTCTTGGATCTACTTTGTGTTTCTTTACTATAGGGATGGGCAACTCTAGGGGCCATATTTGCCCACTGGACATGCCCCCCCCTTCCAGGCTGTACCTCCCTGCAGATGCTGAAAAAAAGAGGGTAAATAAAATTGAAAGATAATTTATTTTATTTATTTCATTTCTATACCGCCCAATAGCCGAAGCTCTATAATGGCATCCGTAGCTACTATGGGGCGCTAAAAGGGTCAAAAGTAGCTCATTTGTAAGATCATTTTGATCCTTTCAGTGCTTCATAGCAGCTCTGGATGTCATTTCATTTGCCTTTTTTTAATTGGGGGGGTGAATTTTGGGGGTGTGGTGGGGGCCACGCTGGGGGGCCTGCCAGGGGTGCATATGGCCCGCAGCCAACATGTTGCCCTCCGAAATATCCAAGGTGCGAAAGATGCACACTTTCAATTAAAGCACACGGTGCCTGTGAGCACATTTTGAGCACAGCGGTGCTGGCTGCACGTGTTTGTGGGCCCCTGGGCAAGACATGCCACTTTCCTCGGGGAGTTCTCCTTCTCCTCACCATTGTCAATAGCTTACCATTCTTTGGGCTTGGATTGTTTGATGTCCTTGCTTTGCGCTTTTGCCCAAGGTAGATGGTAAATGCTGACGTAATATTTTCTGCTGTTGCAACAGACCTGCAAAGCGTGACTGGCTTGTTACAGATAAATATCTCTGTGACCTCTCCCTCTCTCCCTGTGCCTCTCTCTTCAAGCTGCTGTTTAGAAGCCCAAAAGCAGGGAGGGAGTCTGTGATACACTTCCTAGCATCCTCCATTTCACACATGAAAACAGGGACACCCTCGAAAGCCCCCCCACCACAAACCATGCTCATATCAAGGAGTACTACTCAAGGTGTCTCCCAGTCTTTATCACACATTGCCCTAAATGGCTTGGGGCCCAGCTATCTGAAGGATCACCTCCTCCCATATGTGCCTGCCCAGACCCTAAGATCACCCTCAGCAGTCCCTCTCCGTGAGCCTCTGGCCAAAGGAAGTAAGGTGGGTGGCTACCAGGAAGAGGGCCTTTTCTGCTGTGGCCCCCCGGCTGTGGAATGAGCTCCCTAGAGAGGTTCGCCTGGCCCCTACCTTGTTCTGGTGCTAGGTGAAGACCTTTTTATTCTCCCAGTATTATAGCATTTTAGCTTCTTAATTGTTTAGGTATTTTAAATCTCTCAATTGCTGCTAGGTTTTATTCTGGTTGTTCCGTTATATTGTGGTTTTAAGCTTTCATATTTTATATTGTTTTATGCTGCACTCTGTGGTTTTAATTTCTGTGAACCGCCCAGGGAGCTTCGGCTATTGGGTGGTATAGAAATGAAATACATAAATAAAGTTCTTTGCAGTGCTGGTTCCAGGTTTTTGGAACCCTTGGGCAAGACACCTGCAATGGGCTCATTCCCTTGGTGAATCTCCCTCTTCACCGCCATTGTCACCAGTTGCTCTTGCTGCTCATCCTCTTTCTCATCATTGCTACTGCTTGTTTTTTTGGAGGCAGATTGCCATGGAGCAAGTGGGTGACGGTATCTCCTGCTGCTCCTTCTCACCTCCTCCAATGTCTGGGCCAGAGCGAGAGGCAGGTGAACAAGCAGCTTGCAATGGTGAAAGCGAAGTAAAGATGAGGCTGGTGCGCAAAATGGTGTTTCTACAACCCCCCCAAATCAGTGATTTCACAGAGGCAAATTCCTTTTTAATGTAATCAATGCTTAAAAAAAATAAAATAAAGGCACCCCCACCCCACCCCTGAGATATGTAGAATGGAGAAATGGCGGGGGAGAGAGAAGATGCATGACTCTTTCCCACCCATTTCTCCAGTCCAAATCTCCCCTCCCACACACTGCCCGATTCAAAACATGGCCACACAAACACACGTTTTAATGTTTCTGGGCAGGCAGAGCAGCAATGGAAAATATTGGGGAGGCATATAGAGCTTGGAAATGGTGGTAAAGGGTTAGGCACCCCTTCCTTCCCTTGTCATTTATTTAGGTCTCCCTCTCTCTGGAGTAAGTTTCTTTTTAAAAAGCATGTTATGCCATTATAGGGTAATGTGCAGTTAACCCCCGAGTGAATTATTTTTTAATAAAACAAGCAAAAGTAATGCTGCCTCTTTGGATACTTTGCCATCTCTCGCTCCATCTTGTTGTTGTTTTTAATGACGATCTTTTCTTTCTGTCTTGTAGGGAAGAGCGAGTATGATCTTTTAGTCGTTGGAGGTGGATCTGGTGGTCTTGCTTGCGCAAAGGAAGGTTTGTACCTATCATTCGATGCATTGGGGAACAATGTGGGGCAATCTAATCTCATAATTTATCCTTTTTTATTTATTAATACATTTGGGAGTCATCTTTCAGCCCAGTTAGGACCCCCTAGGCGACTTACAATGAAAAGTTTAAAACAATTTGAAAAATGTAAAACGATTTGAAAAATTTAAAACTTCACCAGGAGCAAAATTAAGGCCTGGAGAGAATCTTAAGAACAGAGTGCAGCACTAATACATTTAGGGCGCAATCCTATGCATGTTTAGACAGAAGAAAGTCCTACAACTCCCAGCATTCCCCAGCCAGCATAGATGGTAGAGCTTTCTTCTGTCTAAACATGCATAGGATTGTGCCCTTACAGTGTGCAATCCTATGCATGTGTACTCAAAGGTAAGTCCCATGGAATTCAATGGGGCTTACACCCAGGTAAGCCAGTATAGGATTGCAACATACTAAAATCCTAAAAAGCCATGGCATGGAGAACAAAAAATAGCATCCTGACCAGGTCTTGGTTATTTAAGATGCTGTGATTGCAATAAGATACAGGGGGAAGAGAAGAATTTAAGGGTGCAATCCTATCCAGATAGGCAGCCGCCTCCGAACTCGGAGGCGACTGCCTATCCAAAGCAGGGCAGGAGAAGCACGGAGGGGATCGTTCCCTCCGTGCTTCTCCTGCCCTGCTTTTTATGCCAGATAGCCGATTGCAGCTGTCTAGCCACGGGAGGACTAAGCGGGGAAGGAGGCTGCTATACAGCACATATGATGTGTCGTACAGGCAGTTCCGTCCTCCCCGCCCTGGAAGGCCCCCCAGCCATGCCTCTTTTCGGCTGCTCTGCGCTCCTTTTGCGAGTGAGGACAGGGCTGTTCCGCGCTGCCTCCAGGGCAGCACAGAAGTGAGGGGAGGTCAGTTCCCAGAGAATAAGATATCCTATGGCCGTGTAGCCGCTAAAACACCTAAGGCAACAAAAACCCTTTTGGGTCAACCCTTGCAGCATTACCATGATACTTTGCTCTTTCCTTTAAATAAATCACTGATCTCCTTTTATTTTTTTTAAGCTTCCCAATTTGGAAAGAAAGTGGCTGTGTTAGATTATGTGGATCCTACTCCAAAAGGTACGAAACAATCCAAGTTTACTTTGCAACTGCAAACAAGGTCCTCCTGTGACTTTTGTATTCAAGGATGTCAGGTTTGACATCTTGCCTGTTCTTCTGTTGTGCATGGTTGATGAAATGGAAGGGTCACATTTCCCAGAATTGTGGTGTGTGTGTGTGTGTTTCTAATATGTCTCTTTTGGTAGGTTGGTAGATAGGCATATTTGGGTAATTTGCCTAGACATATTTAATGTAAGCAGAAATATTTTAAACTTCAGAAAAGCAAGTAAACAAGTGATACAATTTCCAAAAATGTATACTACAGGCATTTTATTTCCATGGGATTTATTTATTTATCGTATGGCAACTTCCATGGGAGATTCTTGCTGACATGGTTTTGAAACCTCACAGGTGTAAAAGCCATTAGGAGCAAATTTGAGTGGGGAAATGGAAGTTTTGGTCCTAAAATTCCCCTATGAGGAAAGGTTACAGCAGCTGGGATTGTTTAGCTTAGACAAAAGGTCAGTAAAGGGGGACATGATAGAGGTGTATAAAATTATGCGTGGTGTGGAGAAAGAGACATTTTTCTCCCTCTCTCATAGTACTAGAACCCAATGGGGTCATCCCATGAAGCTGGTTGGTGGGAGATTCAGGACAGATGAAAGGAAGGACCTCTTCACACAGCGCAGAGTTAAACTATGGAATTCGCTACCACAAGATGTGGTGATGGCCACCAATTTGGATGGCTTTAAAAGGGAGTTAGACAAATTCCTGGAGGAGAAGGCCATCAATGTCTCCTAGTCCTGATGGCTCTATGCTACCTCCAGTATCAGAGGCACCATGCCTATGTACACCAGTTGCCAGGGAACATGGGTGGGAGGGTGCTGTTGCGCTCATGCCCTGCTTGTGGGTTTCCCATGGGCAGCTGGTTGGCCACTGTGTGAACAGAATACTGGACTAGATGGGCTTTGGTCTGATCCAGCAGGGCTCTTCTTACATTCTTTTGTTCTTAAATGTGAAGTATCATGCTTATTGGTTTATAGATTAAATTAGAGCAGGGGTGTTGAACCTCAGGTCCTGGGGACAACATGGCACTCCAGGGTTCCCAGATGGACATGCACCTTTCCCCCCAACCACTGATCATTTGGTGTTTTTCAGGTTTTCTATAGTTTTATTCCCATTCTAAAAGGTTGAAATGCCTCTCCTAAGGCTTAGTTACTGGCAGGAAGGGCTTCATGCTAATATAAGCTGATATTTTTGGTATTTGGCCTTGCCTCTCTTGGAATGCAGCCCGGACAGCTTCTTTGACATGGAATTTGGCCCTCAGGCTGCCAGAGGGTCAACATAGCTGTCCTAAAGGGAGATGGAGAAAGATGAGAGTATATAAATATAGGGTGTAAAAACATAATAAAAATTGAAGTGAGTCCCTTATTGCAGTTTGGGATAAACCCCAAAGTTTATTGTTTGAGCATCATCAGATATAGACAATGTTTCATGTAGGGATGGTGCAGATTCCCAATTCCATCTGGGAATCTGGCAGAACCCTCCCTACCCACACCCTCAACCTAGGGATGTGCGAGCCCACCCCTGTCTGGGTTCTCTGGGCACCTGCCCAGCCCCTATCCCCGCTCGCTGGCCCCCAGACCACGCTTGAGCCCCTTCCGCACTCGCGAGCGGCCTGCACTCACCCCGGCAGCCTCATCAAGCTCCACGGTCGCCATTTTTTGAAAAATAAAATGGTGATTTCAAATATGCGCATTTGCAAAAATGCACATTTCTGCATATGCAAATATGCGCATTCGTAAAAATGCGAATTTTACAAGTGCCATTTTATTTTTAAGAAATGGGGACTGCAGAGCTTGACGAGGCTGCCAGGGTGAGTGCGGGCCACTTGTGAGTGCAGGAAGGGCTCAAGCGTGGTCCAGGGGCCGGTGAGCAGGGACAGGGGCTGGGCAGGTGCCCGGAGAACCCAGACGGGGGTGGGTTTGCACATCCTTAGTTTCATGTTGTGGCCTCTCCATCTGCAGGTAGAATAGTGGTGGAGATTTTATTGTGTATTTTAGAGTATTTAAGTCCAGGCTGCATCAACAAAGGGACAAATGAATGATCCCTTTCTCCTTTTCCTATAGGTACCAAGTGGGGGCTTGGCGGTACTTGTGTGAACGTTGGCTGCATCCCAAAAAAGCTTATGCACCAAGCCGCTCTTCTTGGAAGTTCCCTCAAAGATGCCCGGCGTTATGGCTGGAATATATCCCATCCCACAAATCATGACTGGTAAAATAAATGTCTTATCTGTGTAGTGCATTCGATATGTATTTCATTTGGAAGAAGTATTTTTATTTATTTATTTATTAAATTCATTAATCGCCCATCTGGCTGGTCACCCAGCCACTCTGGGCGATGTACAACAATAAAAACAGTTCAAAACAATAAAATTCAACATTAAAAACATCACATTTCTAAAATTACCCTAACCCACCCCAAATGCTTGACTGAACAACCACGTTTTTAATGCATGGCGGAAGGTCATTAAAGAGGGGGCAAGGCAGAGTTCCCTAGGGAGGGAGTTCCACAGAGCGGGGGCACCACAGAGAAGACCCTCTCCCTCGTCCTCACCAGCCTAGCTGTCCTGGCTGATGGGACAGAGAGAAGGCCATCGGAGGCTGATCTTGTTGAGCGGCCTATCTGGTGTTGCTGGTGGCACTCCTTGACATAAACTGCAGGGAATGATCCAAAGGATCCATCCTGCTGGCTGGGGAATGCTGGGAGTTGTGGTCCAACAAAGGAGGACAATCTTGGCAGGAGTTGAAAATAACTTAAAGTACAGCCTCATGGAATCTAAGCTAGCAGTGACCGACCAGGAAAGAGATCTTGAGGTTGCGGTGGACAGTTCAATGAAGATGCCAGCCCAGTGTGCGGCTGCTGTAAAAAAGGCAAACTCCATGTCAGGCGTAATTAGGAAAGGAACTGAGAATAAAACTCCCCTGCCATTATACAAATCGATGGTGTGACCACACTTCAAATACAGTTCTGGTCACCGCACCTAAAAAAGGATAGTGTAGAGTTAGAAAAAGTGCAGAAAAGGGCAACTGGGGAACACACCTGGGTAGAATAAGTGTTGTTCTCTGATTTTCTGCAGTGAATTGCTCAGTTTCAGTGTGCACCAATTCTTTCATTTTTACGTTCCATTCTCCCCCCTCCCCCCCGCCCCCAGCCACCTCTCAACAATGTACTGGTTTTCCTGGTGACAGTTGCTTAACCCACTGGGGCTTTTTCATCTTAATTTTTTATTGGGTTCTGCTACCTTCATTGTTAACAATTTTAAATTTTTGTATGTTAAAAGTTTTATTGTACATGTATCATGTTCCGAACTGCCCAGAGAGCTTTTGCTATTGAGAGGTATAGAAATGCAATGAATGACTGAGCTAAAATGATCAAGGGGCTGGAGCATCTCCCCTATGAGGAAAGGTTACAACAGCTGGGATTGTTTAGCTTGGAAAAGAGGCGAATGAGGGGAGACATGGCAGAGGTGAACAAAACTGTGCCTGGTGTGGAGGAAGTGGATGGGGAAACATTTTTCTCCCTCTCTCATAATACTAGAACTTGGGGTCTTCCCATGAAGCTGATTAGTGGGAGATTCGGGACAGAGAAAAGGAAGGACTCCTTCACACAGCGCAGAGTTAAACTATGGGATTCGCTTCCACAAGACGTAGTGATGGCCACCACTTTGGATGGCTTTGAAAGGGGATTGGACAGATTCCTTGAGGAGAAGGCTATCAATGGCTACTAGTCCTGATGCTTCTGTGCTACGACCGGTATCAGAGGCAGTGAGCCTCTGTGCACCAGTTGCTGGGGACCATGGGCGGGAGGGTGCTGCTGCGCTCATGTCGTGCTTGCGGGCTTCCTGTGAGCATCTGGTTGGCCACTGTGTGAACAGAATGGTGGACTAGATGGACCTTGGTCTGACTAGCAGGGCTCTTATGTTCTTACTCCTGGAGGGCATTGGGTTGGGGTAGGCTGAGTTCCATGGACAAAAACATGTGACAAACTGATATGTACTCCTACCCTGGACAGGGTTCAAGACACCCTTTTGTCTACATTCCTCCAGGTTACTGCCATCCCCACTTCCATGTCTTTTTAATATCCCTTATCTTGCCCACATGAGGAGACACGTTTTGTCTTTTTCTGTATGGAGAAGGATAGGCCAACATTTCAGAGCTTTCTTTAAACTCCTTCCCAGCCCACTTAGCATGTTCGCCAAGCAGTCCAGCACATGGGTCAAGCTGCCCTTCTGGATAGTTTCCAACCCAATTATATTTATTTTTTTAAAAAAACCAAGCTGAGGTCAGTTGTTTTTAAAAATAAAACTAGCGCACTGGAAGTTGCCTCTCGAGATCCCATGAGTAACTGCTGCCGTAGCAAGCTCTTTGCCTGTGCTTCTGCCCTCCGCCTGACTTTTGACCGTCGAGATGGATTTGCCACATCTGCTGCCTCAGGACCGATCCTGAGCTGGCCACACAGGAGCTTTGCACCTAAGGGGGTTCCTGCATACTTTCTTCTGCATGTAAAAGATGGGCCAGGGGGTGGGGGTGGGGTTGAAAGAGGCCCTTGTTTGAGAAATTTGCCTCTTCTCTCATTAGCCTAGCCATACCCAGCCGTCTAGATTTGTTGGTCTACAGATCCCATCATCCCCGCTGACCGTGCTGGCTGGGGATGGTGGGGAATTGTAGTCCAACCCATCTGGAGGTAGCTTGGCCACATTTAGCCATTCCCTTTTCAGCCTGTTTTGTTTTTGAAACATAAGTGGCATTAAGGTGCAACCCTATGCATGTTTAGACAGAAAAATATCCTACAACTCCCAGCATTCCCCAGCCAGCCATGCTGGGTGGGGAATGCTGGGAGCTGTAGGACTTTTTTTTGTCTAAACATGCATCAGATTGTGCCTTAAGATGCTGCAAGCTTTCCGTGCATCTCTTTGGCCCCTATGTAACTAACTTGATGGTGCTTGGGCTATTCTTTCTTCCCAGGTCCACGATGGCAAAAGCTGTTCAGAACCACGTGAAATCCTTGAACTGGGGCCACAGAGTGCAGCTGCAGGACAAGTAAATGCGCCTCTTTCTTCTTCTTTCTCCCGCAAACAACTTCGCCCTAATAAAAAAAAATCCTTTGGGGTTCTAACAGGAAACCATGCTGGACCAGCAACAAAATGTTGCAGCGTATCCTCACCTCCTAGTGGGATTGCTCCTGTTCAAGATTCCAGCTGGTCGGTCATGCCTTCCTCTAGAATACTTCCAAGTTGTAACGGGCTCCAAAGGGCCATTCAACTCCTGCCCCCCCCCCCCCACTTTTCCATTTTTACTTTTCAACTCATACTCACTCAACATTCTGTGACTTCTGGAGGCCAGTGAGCATGCTCAGTTCTCATTGGGCTGGGGGGGGGGGGTTGGAGGGGAGGGTTTTTAAAAACAACCTGAGGTGCGGGGGGGATCTTTTGTGCTTTATACCCCAGGGTTCCCACAAGCATACTGATACCTCTGTCTTGTTTTCATTTTGGCTCCATTTCAGTTGGCTCTCAGCCACCTGAGTTTGTTATTAGAGGGAGTAATCCTCCTGTTAAGGCTGCAGGTGCCAGGCATTTTTATCTAAAATTAATGCCTTTCTGTTCTGCTCACACATACCCCACCCCCCTTCCAATGGTGAATAGAAACTGCAGGTAGACAAAAATGTCTAGTATGTTGAGCAAGAAATTGCAAAAATTCTCCTCTCCAGAGATTTTGAACAAGGCCATGTAGGTTAATCTCCTCCACAAAAATATTACAGCTCAAACGTTGGCATGGACCCTTGGAAGAATGTTGCTTGTTGGTCTGCTGCTTCTCTCCCACGCGTCATCTCCTTAATTCTTTAGATATCGTGACACTAAAGGCATTTGCAGTTGATTGCACGGATTCACTAAGGCTGCAGTCCTGCACATGCTTACTTGGGAGTAAGCTGCATTGAACTCAGTGGAACTCACTCCTGAGAAGATGCGGGATCCTGCTGCATGTGGTGTGATCATCATCCTTCTTCTTATATTCCTCCCGTAGGAAAGTGAAGTACTTCAACTTGAAAGGCAGTTTGTTGGATGAGCGCACAGTTCATGGGTCGACAAAAGGAGGCAAAGAGGTATGCTGCTTGGGTGTCTGTTATAGAAAAAGCGGCCGTGTACTAGATCAGACCATGGCCGTTTGGTCTGGTATTGTCTAATTCAGAGGTGGGGAATATTTTCCCCCATGATAGCCACATTCCCTCAGTGGTTATCTGTCATGGGCCACATGCAGGCAGTTGAAAGGACCGGGGCCATCCTGGACTCTTCGGGCAGTATCCAGAAGTGTCATTCTCTTAGCGCAAATGACGTTGCGCTAGCAGAAACCAGGCTCCAAACTGCGCACCAGAGGAGAATCCAACTAAACCTACGTTTGGGCGAGTGCAGTTATGCAACGGCTTGTGCATTGCGCTTGCGCAAGCAGTTACGTATCGCACTTGCCCAACCTGTTGTTCAACCCGCTGCGCCTTACTCTTGCATAACCCATTGTGCAACGGGTTGCACCTTACGCTTGCGCAACCCATTCCGCAACAGGTTGCGCACCATAGTTGTGCAACCCATTGTGCCGCAGAAAGATTTGGTGGCGCTCTGCTAGTGCTGTCTGAGTTTGCGGAATTACGCCATTGGCGGAGCTCTGCTAGTGCCGTCTGAGTTTGCGGAATTATGGAGTTGGATACTGCCCCTTTGGCTGTTTTTCTCACACACCCTCAAATGCGTCCATCCATGCGCATGCACACTCTCTGTTCATTCTCACTTTTCAGGCACATGTGGACCATGAAGCCTGAGGAGGGGGCCCAGCAGAGGAGGAAGGGGTGGAGTAGACAGAGGAGAGGCAGTGGGCCACAGCAGTCTAATCCAGCATTCGCCAGCCCGGTGCCCTCTAGGTGTTTGGCACTTCAATTCCCATCAGCCCCAGCCTGGATGCCCAATAGTCTGGAATGATGGGAGTTGTAGTCCAACACATCTAGAGAGCGCCATATTGGGGGAGACTGGGATAATCAGACTCTCCCAGGTCTCCAGCAGAGTGTTCTCATTACCTTCTACCTGGTCCCTTTTTAACAGGAGATGGGTCAGGCATGTGCTCCACCCATTAGGCTGTGGTCCCCTCCCCAGGAACACTCCCACTCTTTGCTACAGGCCCTGTCAGTGGAGAGCTTTGCGTCATGGCCCATACTGCAGCGGTGGGGGAAACTCCAGATGTTGTCTCCCTCCAACTCCCATCATTCCGAGCCAATTTGGGGGATTCTGGGAGTTGCAGTCCAGCAACAGATGGAGAACTACAAGTTCCCCACCCCAACAGTGAAACCTTTACCTTCTTTAACGGATTACCCCACAACTGGGCCTCACCGTGAGGCAGAGTGAGGCTATCGCCCCAGGAAGGGCATTTTAAGATGCCACACCTTTTTGTGTATCCTATCACGTGAAAAAACAGGGACACAAATGGCATCCGCTACACCATTTGCAGCCATAAAGGTCTTAGTTTAAGCTAAATGCAGCCATTTATGGCTGCATTTAGCTTAAACTAAGACCTTTACGGCCACAAATAGCGTAGTGGACGACATTTGCATCCGCAGTCAATCCGCCCAGCCGTATCGCTGGCGCTCCAGAGCCAGCTGGCAGGGAAGATTTGGCTGGCGAGGATTCCTCCAAGAGGCGGAGGTAAGTCTCCTGATCCTCCACGGGTTACGGGGGTGTGTGTGTGTGGATTCTTTTGAATCCAGCCTCATGGGGGTCCATGGAGGATTTCTCCCCCATCCCTACTCTCTGGACTTTGGTGGCAGTAGCAACACAGAAGGGCTCCCCTGGTGGATGCTACGAATGGCGTCCCAGAGCAGATAATTATTCCTGAGTGTCCAAGCTGACACTGTCTAGGAAGTCTGCCTTGCATCAACATGGAGGCACAGTGGCCACTGTATGCGTTTTTAATAGCTGTTTTTAATAGCTCTGCAAATCCCGTAAAATACTACTCTTGGAGATAAACATCTTTTTTGACGTGGATTAGCTTGCACACAGACAGGGTTGACTGGAGCCCTTTCTTTTAATCTCTGCTCCCGATCTCTTTGCCTTTTTACTCCTAGATTCTTCTCACAGCAGAAAACATTGTCCTTGCCACTGGTGGGAGGCCTAAATATCCTGAAAATGTAAGTTGCGTTAATTCAAAATGACTTGGTGTTAATCACAGTTGGCATCAATGCAGCTGTAATGCTAAACCAGGAATGCAGGTTTAGCAGGTGCAGGTGCTCAGGCCCAGGAGCCAAATCTGGCCCGCCGGGGTTCCCCAGATGGTGTCACCCCCTTTCCCCTGGCTCCACCCCCTTTCCCCAACCACTGGTCATTTGGTGGTTTGCCAGCTTTTCTGCAGTTTTCCCCCCCATTCTAAAAGGTTGAAATGCCTCTCCTAAGGCTTAGTTACTGGCAGTCAGAGCATGAAGCTAAAATGTGCTGGTATTTTTGCTTTTGGGCTCTGCCCCGTTTGCCTTTGGCCACGCCCACCGCTGGAATACGGCCCCTGAGAACTTCTCCAAAATGGAATTTGGCCCTACGGCTGAAAGAGGTTCAACACCCCTGTGCTAAACCATGGTTAAGGCTGACAAGGGAAGGGAGAGGGAAATTTGCACATATCCCCCAAGAGGGATTTGCCAGTGATAGTTTTGCAGAGAGCCAGAATTACACCTGCGTGGGACGTAATTGGTAAGTTCAGATGTATTCCCTCTGTATATCCATGCGGCACAGAGGATTCATTCTTCATTAGAAACAGGTAGAGCTACAGTGTCAGAAGACACCAGGGCTAGAACCTTGGTTGTGGGTGTGGCTGGCCTCTGTGGTCAGCCACTAGAACTGCAGAGTGAACCGTTACCCTGGGCAGTGCAATATTCTCAGGTCCTGGACTGACCCTGCCCACCCAGGTTGGCCATTGTGCCCCTCTTGGCAGGAAGTGCTGGAAAGGGTTTCCTGTTGGGGCTGAGACTTGGCCTGAGCAAAGTACACGTGATATGTTTTGGTTTGCCCCTTAGCTCCAGTTGCCTGAAACAACCTCTGGTTCCCAGCTCCTAGCCCTCCTTCCTCTATGAATATGAATAACCAAAAAAGAGGACATAAGTTTGCATCAGATTGACGTATGTTAATTTCTATGTAGAGATGCAAATTTAGAACAATTATAGTTTGAATAGAAATATAGTCCATCTCAACATAGTGCGGACAGCTGTGTCCAGGTGACATGTGTTCCAGCCTGTTCAGTCTGCTGTCCAGTTGCTAACTCTTGATTGGCAACAGTTCTTATGGCTCTTTATATTTAAACCAGAATTAAATACAACCCTTCAAACAAAAGACAGTCCTCTGTTAAAGACGACACCTGGCCACCCTACACTGGGCCTATGGTTCAGCCCTAGCAAAATGTTTTTCAACTGTGGGAGTGTTCATCTTATTATTCCCCTTTAACTGATTATCACCGTGAGAAGTGAAGCTTGTGTGCAATTTTTAGCGTGTATTATGGTTATGGTTTTAAACTTGTTCTGTATTTAATAGATTGTACACTGCTTAGAGATTTCGTTATGAGGCCATTAATAAATATCATAAAAACATACTGCTGATTTTGCAGAAAATCACTGAACTGATAGTTGGCTCATAGAGTTCTTCATGCATGATGGCTTTTAGATGCTGAATTGTTCACTGACAATGGTCGCATTTTGTTTTCTTTAGATTGCAGGGGCACGGGAGTATGGGATTACAAGTGATGATATCTTCTGGCTGAAAAAATCTCCTGGGAAAACGTAAGTTTCTTTCCCTAGGACTTTAATATATCCCACCATCTGAATTTTGCACATGCAGCTTTGCTCTCTTTTGGATGTTCTCTTTCTTTCTCTCCCTCTCTCTCAGTACATTTCCTTCTTTTAGGGCGCAATCCTATGGCCGCTAGTCAGCGGCTAGACGGCCACAGGATAGGTCAGTTCCCGGGCATCGATCTCCACCCACTCCTGTGCTGCCTCGTAGGCAGCGTGGATTGGCCCCGTGCTCATAAGAGCAGCATGGAGCAGCAAAAATGGGGCGTTCCTGGGGGCGGGGCGGGCAGAAGTGCCTTCTGACACCCCCCCGCCACTCTGACTTCCCACAGCTAGACAGCCAAAATCGGCTGTCTAGCCACGAATGCAGGGTGGCTGAAGCGCGGAGGAGAAGATCCCCTCTGCGCTGCTCCTGCCCTGCATTGGATAATCAGTTGCCTCCAAGTTCAGAGGCGGCCGCCTATCCCAATAGGATTGCGCCCCTAGGGCACAATCCTCTGCATGTTTAGACAGAAGAAAGTCCCACAACTTCTACATGGTTGACCAGGGCATGCTGGGAGTTGTAGGACGTTTTTCTGCCTAAACATGCATAGGATTGCGCCTTTAGGCTGCAATCCTATACCTGTTTACCTGGGAGTAAGGCCCACTGAGTTCACTGTGAGTTACTGCCGAGCAGACATGTGTAGGATTGCATTGTTAGTTTATAAGGTATTTTTCATTTTGCCCCTATGCTGCCATTGGTCTTTCTTCATTATTCTGATAAAGTGCCATCAGTGTTTATTCCAATGCTACTGTAGATGTAAGCAGGTGACTTCTAGATTGTATACTCCTTGGAACGGTGGAGTATGGCTTTTTCAGGTCTGAAACTCTGTTGATTTCCGTGTATATTTTATTTATTCATTTATTGATTACATTTCTAATCTGCCCCATAACTAAAGTTCTCAGGGTGGGTTGCAAATGGTGATATTGATGGTGTTGATTACGCAGCAATAATAACAGTTCCTAAAGCTGTGCACGTTTTCCCCGTTTCTTTAATTCCCTTTTGTCAGTCTCTTGCATAAGCCACAAGGGGGCAGCAAGCGATTAGGATACAGAGGGAGGTCCTATATTTGTTTATAGGATCCTTGAGTCTCCCTGCACCACCCTTTCCCATCCTGGTACCCTCCAGAAGTCTTGGACTCCCATCATCCTGCACCAGGTTGTGGAAAGCTGCCGTATACAAATTATGTCTTTAATTGTGTGTGTATGTGTATGTGTGTGGGGGGGGGGGGACAATTCAGTTCTCTTTGTTTTTTTATATTTCTACTTGGCAGGGTTTAAAATGTTTTTTGTTAAAAAAAAAAAAAACAACTGCTCAAGTTCCAGTGAAAACATATCGTTTTCTTAATTTGGCTGGTTTTACCCTCAGCTGATCTGTCCTTGTAGACATCTGGGGATTGGTGCAAGTTTCCACAAAAATGTGTGTTTTACACAGCTAAGAAACTGTGCAGGACCAGGGGGAGACGCTGTTCTAAACTTAATTCAGTACAAACATTGTGTGGTCCCTTAAAGCCAGGGCCGGCGCCAAGGGTAGGCATGACTGGGCACCTGCTGAGGGCCCACACTGCAGCAGGGACCCACTGACAAGAGCCTCCTGGAGTGGTTCCTCCTCTTCACCCTTGCAGCCTGCTTCTTTGCCTGCCTCTCACTCTGTCCCAGACGACTGTGGTGGTGAGAAGGGAGATCAGGAGATGCCATGGCCTGCTTGTTCAGCGGGTGACAATGGCAGTGAGAAAGGTGGGTTGAAGCCACTCAGGGCCATTGCTGGGTAGGCATGGTTGGGCACCTGCCAAAGGCCCACACCCCAGCAGGGGCTGACTGAGAAAAGCCCCCTGGACTAGCTCCTTCTTTTCTCCAACCTGTTTGCTCGCCTTCCTCTTGCTCTGGCCCAGACAACAGTGGTGATGAGAAGGAAGGTCAGTAGATGCCATGGCCTGCTTGCTCCCTGGCTCTCTGCCTGTCAAGCAAGCAAGTGGGAGCGATGATGAGGAAGAGGAGGAAGAGCAAGAGCAGCTGGTGATGAGAAGGTAGAGTCACTGAGGGAAGGGGGCCCATGGAGGGTGTCTTTCCCAAGAGCCCTAAAAACCTGGAGCCAGCACTGTACCAGAGCATTAGCTCATCGGGAAGATGCCTCCTAGCGACCCGACGCTATGAAAGGCTGTTCACACATCAGGAGGCTGGTTCGCTTATCGATCAAAGCTGACGCACTGAAACATCATCCCATCCCTGCAAGTGTAGGCATCCCGTGCAGTGCTTTGCCTTTTAACGTTGACTGCTGCAGATGTCGCCTCTGCCCCATTCAACCTTGCGTAGATAAAGAGGGGGTGGTCTCTGGTACAGCTTAAAAGGGAGAAACTCAGTCTGCGGTTGCTTGCAGTATATCAGTCACCCCGTGAATTTTACGAGCGTGATTTATGCGAGGAAAGTAAGTGTGTGTGTGTGTGTGTGTTTAAAAAACGAAGCAAAAAGCTAAACGCAGGATTTATCCCTGGGAGATACTCCCTCTGAAAATGTGGCTTTTGTCCAGTCGCTGTTACTGCAAGTTGCAACAGTGTAATGTGTGAGTCTGGTGTTTATACGTCACATTCCTAAGCTTTAGTCAAAATAAGGCCTTGAGGGGGCTACGGCAGCGTCGCTACAGTTTATCAGCCCGTGTCGCGGGCAGCGGGGGAAAGAGTCCAAGCGCGCCTTTTGCAACTTTTGTTTCTGTCAGATGGGTTTCCCTTGCAAACGTTCCCATGGTTCGATTTAATATTTTGACTTTTAAACAAATAAATACAATGCAATTCTCCTCTAAACATTTAATTTATTTATTTGCTGTGCTTTTAAGCCGCTCAGTGACCGAAGTTCACTGGGCAATGTACAATACCTTAAAAACATACAGTCCAAACATTAAAACAAAAGATAAAAACAGTGCAGAATAAACCGGAGGTAAAACCAGCAGCAAAGAATAAAACCATGTCAACATCATACAACCAACTTAAAATCAGCAGCAGAATAGAGTTCTAAATGCACTAGAAAACATTCTTAAAATGCCTGGGAGAATAAAAAGGTCTTCACCTGGAACCAGAATGGTGGTGGTTTTTTGATCCGTACCTCGCAAAATGGTGCTCAGCGTCGCTAGCATTCATAGGAACTAAACATTTTAAAACAAAAAAAAATTAAGTTTGTGGCTTTGCAGACTTTCTGCCTTTGTTTTGCTTCTGCGTAAAAAAGAAGGCTAAAGAAGCTAAAGAAGGTTCAAGACAGACCAAAAAGGAAAAAAACAACAACCACATAATGGATCATTCACTTAAAGAATTTGCAGCCACATGGTGTGGTGATGGTCTCTGTCTCAGGTGGCTTTCAAAGGGGATTAGAGAAATTCACGGAGGGCTCTGTGTGTGTCTATGAATAGCTACTTTTTATAAGAAATTTGCATAAAACTCGTATAAAGTTTGCTGTACACGATTCATACAAATATTCATATTATATGTATTTCATTAAAAAAAATTCTACACATGAATCACAAATCATAATACTGAAAAATAATATGCATGGTTGTATTGGTTACGGTCTCCAACGTTGTCATGTCTCTTGCCACCTGCCAGGCTCCCTGTCTCTCCTGGTTTTTATTTTATTGGGCGGGGGGTAATTAAAAATAATTAACTGGGAGGCTGGTATGCTGCAAAGCAAAGTGCTGCCCCCCAGCACCATCTTTATTTGGGTTCTAAAGGATCGTTTTGTATTTTGTAGCTCAGACCCCCACCTCTGCTTTGCACGAGTTAATTTTCTTTTAGTCTTGCCAGTTTGCCTTCTGGGAAAGGAGCATTTTGTGACCAGCTGTGCTCACCATCGCTTCCATTTTATGAATGGGCAGCCCCCCTTCCCACGGCAGCCATTTTGTAAGAGCACCCACAATGCTCAATATGCCAAATGAGCCCACTGACCCAAAAAGTTTGGGGGCCCTGGCAATGTAGCTTGGATGTATTCTTTCAATTTGCCGCAAAGTACATCAGTTTTCTCATAAATCCCATGGCTCCCCCTCCCCGCCCTCACCCATGATTTCTCAGATAATAAGTAATTTTTGATAGAGGGATGTCGGAAAAATCCACAATGGATTCAGATGAGTGTGGATTTCTACACAGATTCCTCAGTGGCCCAACGTTTTCCAAGTCACGTGGACTTTCAGACCGGTTTTTCATTTTGGTGGGGGATTTGTGCTAATTTCCATTCGCACAAATGTGCATTAGTGCTAATCCACATTAAGTAACGCATAGTAGTGCGTTTGGGCAAGTACACATTAGCTCTAATGCGAATTAACGCAAGGAGAATGAAATTCTGGTTTAAAAAACCCCCGATTCCATCAGTGAGTAGATGACAGAATAAAATGCACCCGACAATCAGTGAAACACAGACAGCATGGATATAACAAAATCCGTACATACCTACTTAGACATAACCACCATATACTGTCCTTTCAGATAGTATTCTGTTAATGGCTATTAATCAATAGCCATTAATAGAACTTCCAGCTTCAGTGGCAACCTACCTCTGAATACCTGTTGCTCTGGGGTAACAACAGGTAAGTCCAATTGCCTTGAGGCCCTGCGTGTCCGCTTCCCAGGAGCACCTGTTTTATTTATTAGTTTGCTACCCCACCTTCCCTCTAAGTCAGCCTTTCTCAACCATTGGCTCCCCAGCTGTTGGACTACAACTTCTATCATCCACAGTCAGCTTGCTCAGTGGTCTGGGGCCATGGGAGTTGTAGTCCAACAACAGCCGGGGACCCAATGTTGGGAAAGGCTGCTGCGAGGAACTGAAGCTGATGGCCCTGCCTCCCGGCATTCTATCATCACAACAACCCTGTGAGCTAGGTAAGCTAAGCTGAAAGATAGCGGATCACCCAAAGTCAGCCAGTGACCTGGTTCACATGACGCAACAGCCCATTGGTGGTTACTTTACCCTCGAGGAGCAATGGCGCGTGCCTGTTATGAATATGCAACCCCAGATCATGGGTTATGCAAGGGTTGATTAACCCTCAGACAACTCCTGCTGGCTGGGTTCACATGACACAACAACCCCCAGTTGGGGGTTGCATATTCAAAATGGCAGCCAGCACGTGCCGCAGCTCCTCGAGGGTCAATTAACACTCAATGGGCTGTCATGCTGTGCAAACTGGCCCAGTGAGTTTCATGGCTCATTTGGGATTTGAAACTGGGCTTCTCAGTTTTAATCAGACATTCCACCCACTATGTCACACTGATTCTCTGGTCAGTCATCATGGGGAACAGGACCAGATGGATAATTCAGTCTGATCCACCATGTGAAGGAGAAGGCCAGGCTTGTTACATTACTCATTTTGAGTATTTCTAAACCGTTTTTCAAGACAACAGGCTTCTCGAGGTGGCTTACATCAGGGCCCCTCAACCTTTTTGGACCTGTGGGCACATTTGGGAATTTGAGAAACTGCTGTGGGCACCAATACAAAATGGCTCCCATGGAGGATGTGGTTAGTCACATAATGGCTGCTGTGGGGGCCTGGCTAGTCAAAAGTGAGCTAAAGTGGTCAGTGGCAGCGGGGGGAGAAACAGCGAGGCTAGAGGCTGGGAGGAGGGGGAAACAGCAAGGCAAAGGGGTAGAGGGGAGAGAAAGAGCAAGGCTAGAGGTTGGGTGGGGAGAGAAAGAAAGAAGGCTGCCCTAACATTTTCCACAGTTTCTCTTAAGACAATTTTTGGAAGGGGGCAGGGAGGGGAGAACTTAATGGGCATTGTTGGAGGTCCCTGCAGGGTGCTGCAGTGCCCACTTGTGCCGCGTTGGAGACCCCGTCTTGCATTAATAAAACAAGCATATAATTTCAAATCTTTAAAACCAAAAAGCTTGAACCCTTCTCCTTGATATCCGTATTTCCACATGGAGGGAATTTATTTTCTGTATGGCACACTCAATCGTGCGTGCATCCCCCACGTGCAATCTCAAGCATCACAGCCCAGATAATGCTGACCACCTCAGCGAGAACTAGGCCGGGAACAATCGATAGCCATTCCCTTCAGTGGGGTGCAGTTTTGCAGCAACTGTGATTGAGGAAACGTCCACATGCCTGCTAAGAGGCACTGGGACTAGAACCCGGAACCTTCCGCGCTGCATGCGCTGCTGTCCCTTGAGCTCCAGAGCTGTGGTCTGGAACAACTTCAAGGGTGGTGAAGTATACTTGGGTTCTGGACTAGCCCTGCTTACTCACCCAGGCTGGCTAATTTGCTCACCTCGACAGGAAGGGCTATAAAGGGCTTCCTGTTGGGGCTAGGACTGCAGCCAAGTAAGGGTACGCATGGTTTAAATCCTGATCCAAACTTAATTCAGTACAGGCACTGTGTGGTCCCAGGTCCTGGCCAGCATCAAGGGCAGGCTTGGGTGGGCACCTGTCAGGAGCGCCCTAGCTGCCTCTTGCAGTCCCCACCAATAGCCAACGCGGGACACAGATGACGAGGATTCTTTCCGAGACTTTATTCCTTTATTGCTTTATGACTCTTTCAGATACTAATCACTAGCGACAAAGCAAGGAACAGCACTGGGGAAAGATAGCAGAGTAGCCTAAGCTCCAGGTAAGGCAGTTGGTCCCCGTTTGAAGGAGAACCATGGGAAGACCCTGAACTTATGGGCTAGGGAGAGATCCTCCCTCTTTCCCTTGGGTCCTCGGGACGCAACCGTTGTTTGCCTCCTTTCTACGCCTCATTTCTACGCCCTCCATCTGTCGCCGCTCCCTGCATCTGCGCCGAGCGTCCAGCAAGCCCCCCTCTCTCGCTGCCAGGGTCACTATCTCTCTCAGGAATGCTGGCAGGAGGAATCTCTGCCAGCTGCTGTGCTTGTGAGAGATGAGTGCGCTCCTCTCCCACAGATTGCTGTTCCTCCTCAGAATCAGAACTGCTCTGGGGCTCTATGGGCTCAGTTTCCACCCTGACACCACCTGCCAAGGGCCCACACCCCATCAGGGGCCCACTGACAAAAAGCAAACAAACCTGGAGAAGTCCTTCCTCTTCACCCTCACAACCTGCTTGTTCACCTGCTTCTCGCTCTGGCCCAGACAACGGTGGCGGTGAGGAGGAGGAGCGAGAGATGCCCCGGCCTGCTTGCTCCCTGGCTCTCTGCCCATCAAGCAAGCGAGTGGTAGCAATGATAACAGAGAGCAGAAGGAGCAAGAGCAGTTAGTGACAATGGTGATGAGAAGATAGGTTCATTGACGGAGGGACCCACTGAGGGTGTCTTGCCCAAGGGCCCTCAAAAACATGGAGCCACACTGCCCAACTAACAACGCTGTTCCTGCCTTGGGTGTGTTTTGTTGTGTTCTTCAGTGCCGACTCCTCCTACTTTGTCTCCGGGCTTTGCTTCCCTGGCTCTACCCCGCCTCCTGGCTCCCCTCTGAGAGCTGCCTGTGGCCCAGGTCTCGCCATGCCCAGCCCGATTCCCATGATATTTCTGCACGTAATGCCGCACACAGGATATGGAGCGATCGTCCGGGAGAAAAGCCTGCCTGGTTTTCCATGTGCGGGCCGGCTCTTTGGCCCAACGACATGAAGAAATGCGTCACTTTTCCGGCACGTGGGACAGCAGAGGAAGCGTCATGCTCCAGCTGTCTTCTCCCTTCCAGCCTCTCCTGGCTTTGTGTTGCCAAATCCCGGTCTGAGCCTCTTGAGCCCACCTATTCTCGGTGCTGAATCACGGTTTACAAGAGCCGGACAGTTGCAAGCCTGCCCTGTCTGCACAAGATTCGTCAGCGTTGCTTCAGATAATAACTCCGGGCACATTCCTGTCACTCGGGCCCTTGTGGCTGAGCCGAGCGCTGATGGCTTTTCAGCGGCACACCCGAAGCATTATTTGAAGAGCCTGCTTTTTCTTTCTGTCTTTTTTGGGGGGAGGTGGAATTATATTATTATATTATTAGTACCTCTAGGGATTAGCGCTGACATCGGTATTATCCGCTCTAGCATCACATTATCCTTTTGAAAGGACCAGTGAGTTCCTTTAACTGGGCCACCCACGTCTCAGTTTGCCCTGCTGAGGAGTTGTCATCTTAACATACAGTATTTGTGCATTCTTTCTGTCTCCCTTTCTCAGTTAAAATGGGAGGATTCCAGTCCACAAATTAACCCTGTTAAATAGTTTTACTGTATTGGGGCGGGGGGGTTCCCTTCTGTTTCCTGCTGTCAGGGTAGCCGTTCAAAAAGCATCTTTGTTTTCTCTCCTCACCCTTTCTCCTCTATCATTTTGCCGGTTTGTAACAACCATTTTTATTCCGTCAGGCTGTTTCCTGCTATGTGTCTGCTTTTGTATGTAAAACAGGGATGCAGAATGTCAGGCCAGGGGTCAAATCCAACCTTCCGGGGGTACCAGTCTGGCCCTTTGGGGTGCCCTGGAAGGCCACACCCCCTTCCACTGGCTCCACCCCCTTTCTCCCAACTACCAATCATTGAGTGGTTTCCCAACCTTTGTGCAGTTTTTCCCCACATTCTATACGGCTGAAATGCATCTCCTAAGGCTTGGCGACATAGGAACCCAGGAAACTGCCTTATGTACCGAGTCAGACCCTGGGTCCATCTAGCCCTATATTGTCGACACTGACTGGCAGCAGCTCTCCAGGGTTTCAGGCAGGAGTTTTTCCAGCCCTACCTGGAGATGCTGGGGATCGAACCTGGGACCTCCTGCATGCCAAGCATGTGTGTTCTACCACTGAGCTAACCACTTGATCGTTCCTGGCAGTGAGAACGTGAAGCTAAAATATACCGCCATTTCTGTTCTTTTGGCCCCACCCCTTCTGCTTTTGGCCATCCCCTTTAGTCCCACCCACCACTGGCTTCTTTACCCACCCTGAGAGCTTCTCCAAAACTGAATTCCGCCCTCAGGGAAAGCCAGGAAACCACCAAGTGATCAGTGGTCGAGGGCGGCGTGGAGGAGATCTGTGGATCTGTTGGGGATCTTTAGTTGGGCTGGGCCAGATTTCTTTGCAGATCCTGCACTGGAGAGGGGACTAGTTGACCTCTGAGATCCCTTCCAACTCTTTTGAGTCGGCTCTAAGTCATTCCCACCGTGTTCAGTGGGGCTGTCTCCTTAGCATTTTCTTCGCTTTCTCCAGGATGGTCCTAGACTAGTTGCCAGCAACTGGCGCCCTAGGCGGCCCATGCAGTTGGCGCCCCCAGACTCCAAGGGCAGGTCTAGGCTGAGGTTTTTGGTCAACTGAAACGTTTCACACCTATTTTCCATTTAATGAGGAGCCCCGCCACCCCAGCCACCGCATCTTCGGAAGCAGAAATATGATCATTTATAACAAAACACGCCAGTTTCTTTTTTTTAACTATGTGCTGTGTCAGCACAGAGGATCTGATAAGAGCAGCGAAGGAAATGAGCACAGCCGTCTGCTCTGCGAAGGAACAGAGGCCCCATCCATAATGCCCAAGGGAATAAGAAAGGTCCCGGCGGCATCCTCAACGTGCCATGGCCCAGAACCTAGGCTCAGCCTTCTGGGGGCAAAGGGAGCAGGGGGAGAAACAGCAAAGCACAACGGTACGCTGTGTCACCTGCGGGAGGACCAGGCCCAAAGTCGGGCAGGCAGCCTGACTTGGCCCCACCATCCTCAGTCAGTCCCTGGCTCGCCTCCACAACCTCAGTCATATTCCCTCTGTACGTGCGCAGGAATTGAAATAATGGCATCTTCGTCACTTTTTAAAATTTGTATCCCCCCCCCCTTGAATTCGGCTCCCCACTTAACTTGGTGCCCTAGGCGACCGCTTTGTCTTTCAGCCTGGCAGTGCAATCGTGTCCATGTTTTCTCAGAAGTAAGTCCCACTGTGTTCAGTACAGCTTACTTCTCGGTAAGTATGTTTAGGATTGCTGCCTAAATGTTTTCTTTTTAAAATCACTCCTTTAGAGATATTTATTTGGCTGCAGGAGAACGTTATGTAATTTCTGGCTGTTTCAACTGTTCAGAATAGGCCTGTCAGTTGTTAAGCTCTGTGTATGGGTTGTTTATTTTTTTAACAAACTGTTTTTTCTCCATCCATGCCCTCATCATCATGTGCAACCTGATCCATGTCAAGTATGGTGCCTTTACCTGTAATCATGCCACCAAGTTCCAGAAAATGATTTGTTTTAGTTACGACGTTATACACAGTCTCATTCTGTTTCTCTTTTCTTTTTTTCCCTTCCCCTCCCATTGAACAGGTTGGTTGTTGGAGCCAGCTGTATCTTTTGTAAAAGCTGTAATGATTTATTGTCATGCTTGACATATTTGTCTTTTCTGGGAAGGCTCAGTAATCTTAAGTACCACTTTTTAGCAGCACTTGTTGAAATCTGTGACTAAAATACAGCTAGAGACCCAACTGCGTGATCAGCGGACGTGCGTACTGCGCATTTCTAGTCGAGCTTTCTCCTTGTCATAGTTTTCCTTCAATACGGGGATGCATACTAATATGCAAGCTTTCCCCATAATAAAAAGTGGTACAGCCCCTGTAGTCTAAAGTTATACAACCCAGCAAGAGCTGCACCATTCTGCTGATCGTATGGGTCAGTTCTGCTGATCATTTTGCTGATCGTTTGGCTCAGCTCTCAGTTGTGTAGTCTCAAGCACAAACAATGGTTCTCAGAAGCGTGAAGCGTGCCTGCGCTAGGACGCCCAGTGTAGCACAGTGGTTAGAGTATTGAACTGGGACTTGGGAGATCTGGGTTCTAGTCCCCACTCGGCCATGAAGCTGGGTGACTTTGGGCCTGCCACTGACTTTCAGCCTAACCTACCTCACAGGGTCGTTGTGAGAATAAAATGGGAGGAGGATCATGTATGCCTCCTTGGAGGAAAAGGCGGGATATAAATGTGCCAAATAAATAAACCCAGTTTTACAATGCAATCCTATGCATGTCTACTTGGAAGTAAGCTTTATTGAGTTTAATGGGCTTACTCCCAGGTAACATGTGTATAGATTTCAGCCTTAGTGCTTCCATTTGATCTATAAGTTGCAGTATTGACCCTGTGCAGCAATCTTCACTCTTTGTATGCCATGCACAAAATTTAAATTCTAGATTCTGGGCTAAGAAAAATAAAAATACGGATAGTTAACTCGCCCCTTTTTATCCCCACAACAACTCTACAAAATAGGCAATGCCAGAAGATAAGTTACCCAGTGATTTCATGGCTGAGTATACCCAGATCTCCCTTGGCAAAGTCTGACACTTTATGGGTTGTATTCAGTGTTAGTCTAACTTAAGCCCCATTCATTTCAATGGGACCACTCCAAGCAGGGTTAATGTCAGTGGTGTAGTGGTAAATTCTGAAGACAGTCTCCAAAGCCATGCACCCCAAGGAGAGTCCAAAACCTCAGGCAGTGGGGTTGATCCATATCAACAAACCCGTTTTCATCTCCTCCAGGAGAAGGTCTTTTGTAAAGCGAACGGGTCTTCATTCCCCATTCAAAGCCAAGCCAACTCAAAATACTTCTTACTACAACAGGGAACAATACACTGTTGTTGAAAAAGTTTATTTTCCCCCAGCTGCTGTGAGAAGGGCGGCTGAGCTCAGGGGGAACAGAGAAGTCTGAGAAGTCCCTGCTAATAAAAAAAAGTGCCCGTGCAGCATCCCCGTGAGCCCTGGCTCCACGACACCACTTGATTAACATTGGATCCAGGCCCATGTGTTACTCCACACTAGCACAGCATTTTAATACCCTGCTAGAACATAAGAACATCAGAAGAGCCCTGCTGGATCAGACCAAGGGTCCATCTAGTCCAGCACTCTCTTCACATAGTGGCCAACTAGCTGCCCACGGGAAACCACAAGCAGAACATGAGCACAACAGCACCCACCTGCCCATGTTCCCCAGCAACTGGTGTACATAGGCTCACTGCTTCTGGTATTGGAGGAAGCCATTGATAGCCTTCTCCTCCAGGAATTTGTCTAAGCTCCTTTTAAAGCCATCCAAGTTGGTGGCCATCACTACATCCTGTAGAAGCAAATTCCATAGTCTAGCTACGCACTGTGTGAAGACGTCCTTCCTTTTCTCTGTCCTGAATCTCCCACCAATCAGCTTCATGGGATGATCCCGGGTTCTAGTATTTTGAGAGAGGGAGAAAACTGTCTCCCTATCCATTTTCTCCACACCAGGCCTTTATTGTGTAGACCTCTATCATGTATTTCCTCACATGCCTAGATGGATCCTTCCAAGCTAAACAATCCCAGCCGTTGTAACCTTCCCTCATGGGAATTGACATTTTAACCAGGTTCATAAGAATGCAATAAGAGCCCTGCTGGATGATACCAAGGGTCTCCTTAGGCCAGCATTCTCTTCACACAGTGGCCAACCAGCTGTTGACCAGGAACCCACAAGCAGGGCATAAGCGCAACAGCACCCTCCTGACCATGTTCCCCAGCCACTGGTGTACATAGGTTCACTGCCTCTGACATGGGAGGTACCACTAGCCATCAGGACTAGTAGCCATTGTTGAAAAGAAACGTTATGGAACAGGGCATTTCCAAATGGCACAAGGGAATCGGTTTTGAAAATGGCTGCCTTACGGCAAGCTGTTGCAGCTCTCATTTGTTTGTCTTCTCTGAAATGAAGCGGACCGATTTTTCCTTGACCTGGAAATTCACCAGACGTTTCCCTCGAGTGCGCTGGCTTTCTCACAGGTCTCGGATTGGACGCTACGGTCATGATGAGGAGCATCCCACTTCGGGGGTTTGACCAGGTAGCTGCTGCCATTGTCGGCCAACTTTGACGCACTTGACTATTTGTTTGACGAGGCCTATAGCCCTTGCTGGCACATTGTTCGGTGCTTGTTTTACTGCTTTCTGCTTGTGGTGCATCATGGCATGAAATGGAAGTTTGTGAGCCACCCGGAGACCTGGGTTATTAGATACCCAGAACAGTATTATACTAATCAGCAGACATGATAGCGCTGTTCAAGAACTTGAAAGGTTGTCACAGAGAGGAAGGCCAGGATTTCTTCTCAATCATTCCAGAGTGCAGGACACAGAATAATGGGCTCAAGTTACAGGAAGCCAGATTCCGGCTGAGCATCAAGAAAAACGTCCTGACTGTTAGAGCAATAGGACAATGGAACCAATTGCCTAGGGAGGTAGTGGGCTCCCCCACACTGGAGGAAGCTGAACAGCCATCTGTCAGGGATGCTTTGACTTGGATTCCTGCATTGAGCAGGGGGTTGGATTCAGTGGTCTTATAGGCCCTTTCCAACCCTACTATTCTATGATTCTAATGATCCATCAATCCTGATACACAGTACCTTTAAGCAGCGGTATTTCCCAGAGACCTTGTAGGTCTCTTCCCTTGTAGGCCTCTTCCCTTGTAACCCTTGTAGGCCCCTTCCAACTTTGCTATTCTATGAGGGCCTTAGATGCTGAGCACAGTGAATGGGTCGGTTCATGCTGAGTGAGGCGCTCCATCAGCTATTGTGGTCCTGAACCATGTAAGGTTTTATAGATCCAAATCGGCACCTTGAATTGGGCTTGGAAACATACAGGCAGCCAGTGCAAGCCTTGGGCAGACATCTTTCCCCTGAGCTCCTTTTTAAAAAACGGAAGATGCCAAGGACTGGACCAAATCTTCATGTATAAAAGAGCTCTCCTTCTGAGTTTGTTTATTTGTTTTCTTTGTGCGAGTTATTGTTGAACCATGGGTTGCTTGTTGAACTGTGGGTTAGCGTGTTGCCGGAACCCAGGACATTTTCCATAGGGTAGCTTGTTAACCACCCCAAACAACCCAACAACTAACCATGGGTTCTTAAGGTGGCTTGTTCGAGAAAATAAAAGCCACTGTGTGGTTAACAAGCCACCCGTGGAAAATGTCCTGGGTTCGGACAGCGCTCTAACCCATGGTGCAACAACACCCCACACTCAACCACTGAGTGTGGATTATCGTGTTGTGCAATAAAAATATTTTTAAAATGCCTGTGCAAATAAGAATGTTGTGACCTGGCACAGAAAAGGTTGTAATGTCAGCACCAGTTGAACTTGGTTAAGAAGGTTGTTCCAAAGTTGAGGTGCCATCACAGAAAAGGCCTTCTCCTTGATACAGGCATAGCATACATCACCAACTGATGGTACTCAAGGGAGATCTTCAGGGGAGGCCCTTCTCGAGGTCCTGCCACCATCACAGGCTCACCTGGTGGGAACACGAGAAAGGACCTTCTCGGTGGCTGCCCCGAGGCTCTGGAACCCCCTTCCCAGGGAGGCGAGAGTGGCAGCCTCCTTTGTATGCTTCTGCAGGCAGGGCAAAACTTTTTTTTTCTGGCAAGCCTTTGGGGAAAGTCTGAACCCATGAGAATATGATGGATGGGTACTGTTGTTTATATTGTTGCTGTCTTTTCACATTTCGATATTTTATACAATTTTAATATTATTAATGATTTAATTCTATTTTTAACTTCTGTATATTTCTATTTATATGTTTTAACTGTAAAAGTTTTTAATGTTGTAAAGCTGCCTTGAGTCCCAGAATTAGGAAAAGGCAGGATGATGATAATAATAATAGTAACAACAACAACAACAACAATAATAATAGTACTCAGAGAAGGGCCTTGTTTGAAGACATGAATCCACAGGCAGGATGGCACGGAAGGAAAGGGCTCTGTCAGATAGTTGGGTCCCAGGGTGTTTAGGCCTTCAAGGTGAACACCAGCACCTTGAATTGCGCTTGGAAATGAATAGGCAGCCAGTGTAAGTCTTTAAGAATTTGTGAAATATGGCTCCACCCAGCTCAAAAAAGCAGTGGGGTGCAACAGAACCTACTACTGCTTTCAGGGGGAAATGGGGACCCCCCTAAAATCCAGCCCTCCCCCACTTTCAAACTGAAAATGCCCATTGCCTCCCATGAGGCAATGCAAAATATAGATTATAACTAGGTTCTTTTTATTTGTTTTTATTTATTATTACAGTTGTATCCTGTCTTTTTTTCCTCTAAGGAACCCAAGGAGGTTTGCAAGGGGTAGCATCCGATGTTCGTTCTATGCAGTATACACCCAGTGAAATGAATGGGACTTAAGTTAGTCTCAACTGACTTAATCCCTGTTCATTTCAATCGGACTACTGTGTGTCAGAGTAACGTTGGATACTACCCAGGATCCTCCTCGCCATTTTATCCTCACAACAACCCCGTGACGTAGCTTAGGCTGAGAGTCAGTGACTGGCTTAAAGTCATCCAGCGAGCCAAGTGGGGACTGGACTGAAATAACTCAAAGGGCCCCTGTTGAAATAAAAGGAGAACGAGAGCAAAATAGACACAGATGCAAGGCAACAAGGAAACGTGGGCGTTTCGTGTTTTGGATTAGTGCTAATGCTTGCGTTGCTTTTGCTGTTCTACCCGCCACAACTGCTGGCGCGAAAGTAAAATAGAATACATCAACGTCCCCAAAAACCAGCACTTAAGTTCTCCTACATGGGCGGTTTTTGTGATCTCTCCTTTATGTGATGAGCAGAGTCACCCTTTCATGTATGGCAGTTTGACTTCTTACCGTCAACAGCCGTGGCATCTTTTGAACAAACTTGTCAGTTTTATTCCTTGACGGCCGCGTGACATCGATTCAACCATCCGGAGGTGTCTTCAGCAAAGGGGCCAGTTTCCTTTTGTCAAGGAGCTTTTCAGGATACCTTAATCAATGAGTCACCAGCATTGACAGGGATTTGTCAGGTGCAGTGGGGGTGGGGGGGATCTTTTAATACTTTAACTGTTTTACTTATTTTATTGCTGTGAGCTGCCTTGGGAGGGCTTCTGCCCTGAAAGGCGGCCAAGAATTAAAAAAAAAAATAATGTCAGGGGTTGCATCTCCTGGGGATAGGGAGGGGTGGTTAGTAGTTTTAGGCCTTAGTTTAGTGTAGGTTAGGCTAAGAAAAATATTTTAAAGTTCAGTCTGTATAATCTAAATAAATTATTTTGATTATTTTACATCGAGTCTGTACTAAAGTCTTCATCATGCTACTCATATTTAACCTAGGGAGAAGTTTAAAAAGGGCACAAACCACACGCACAATTATACTCTAGGGAAATAAAGGAGTATAAGAAAGGTGGCAAAAGGCGGAAACCTGAGGTCAGTGGGAATAACCTGTCAAAGACAAACGCCCCCTGTCTTGAGGGGCACCCCCCGTTTTCCCTGGCTTTCCTTTGGCTCCATCCTCTTCCCCCCCAACCACCAATCGCTTGCTGGTTTCCCAGCTTTTCTGCAGTTTTTTCCCCATTCCAAAATGTTGAAATGCCTCTCCTAGAGCTTAGTTAGTGGCAATGAGAGCTTTAAGCTGGGTTGTGGGGGGGGCATTTTTTGCTCCACCTTTTTGCCTCTGGCCTTGCCCCCCACTGGAATGCAGACCCCAAGAGCTCCCCCAAAATGGAATTCAGACCTTGGGCTGAAAGAAGTTCCCCACCCTTGCTTTATGTATTCCTGGATTTAGGTAGGGAGCTCAAACAACCGGATTATTCTCACTGGTGCCCAGTCTCTTGTCATGGCACAGTTTGGGCTCCAGGAACCAGGTTTGTACTAATCCCTAATCTATATTGCTGGCGCAGGGGACTATTATGTATTTATTACTACTGTATGTATTATTATTTTTGATATTATTGTTGTTTTTGTTGTTATTGTTATTATTATGTGGCACTATTAGTTTCTATAGTTTAAAACAAGGAAAATGTGACAGCCCCCCAACTGGGAATGGAGGGAACTATTGTAGTCCAACAAACCTGGACAGTTTTTATTATGTGGCACTATTAGTTTCTATAGTTTAAAACAAGGAAAATGTGACAGCCCCCCAACTGGGAATGGAGGGAGCTAATGTAGTCCAACAAATCTGGATGGCACCAGGTTGGGGAAGTCTGGGTTAGCATTTCAGGCTAGGACCGGGGAGACCTGAGTTCAAATCTTTCTCCCGACCATGAAGCTGACTTGGTGACTTTGGGCCACCCATCAATCGTCAGCTTCATGTACCTTGCAGAGTTAGCGTGAAGAAAAATTAGGAGACAGTGGGGAGGGAGAAGCATGGCTGCAGTGCTTGGGACCTTGAATCAGTGGCAGGTTGAAAGTGTAACCCAGCCTTTCTCCAGATATTTTGGCTTACAACACACCTAAGCCCCAGCTAGCATGGCCAGTGGTCCAAGATGATGCGAGGCGTAGTCTAGAGGACATCGCATTGGGTAAGGCTGCTGTAATAAATACATAATAAACAAGTATATATTAGGTGCATGGAATTACTTGTACCGTTCTTCACATCTTGTTATTGTTTTGCTTTGTTCTAAACCTTGCTGCTTTTGTAGCAAATGGCCACCTTGGTAACGGATTACATGGAAGACCACGGCACACGATTCCTGAAGAAATGCAGCCCGACGAAAGTGAAGAAGGTGGAAAATGGCAGACTGCGGGTGACGTGGAAATACGTCGATTCCGGCAAAGAGAAAACGGATGAATTTGACACAGTGATGTGGGCAGTAGGTAAAAAAAGAACAAGAACCAAAGGCTCCAAAATACCTGCTGTTCCCTTTTAACCCAGGCCAGTTTGCACATGTGAGCCCATCACTTGACGGCTGCAACACCAGGTGCTGTTCTGCATGCATGAATGGCCGACCACTGGGGTCCCTGGTGTGGTACCCGTGAGCACCAATGTGCCCCACAGACACCTCTCCTGGTGCCCACCAGGCTCCTTCCCCATCCTGATTTTTATTTTATTTCTCAAGATTTTTTAAATTAAAGCATTTTTTAAACTGGGAAGTAAGTGTGCTGCAAAAGCACAGCAAAGCGCTGCCTTCCAGCGCCATCTTTATTTGGGTTCAAAGGAGTGGTATTGTGTGACAGAGCTCCCTCCCCCCCCCCCCGCCTTGCACGTAGGCTCTTGGGCAAGTGGCTTTCCTTTTATTCTCACCAGTTTGCCTTCTGGCAAATGAGTGTTTTGTGGCTGGCCGTGCTCACTGTGGCAGCTCGGGGGGTTTTTCTCCACTGACAGGCAGCGGCTCTCCAGGGTTTCAGAAGGTAGTCCTTCCTGGGCTATATTGTTTTTATGCTGCTCTTATATTGTTTTTATGCTGCACTCTGTAGTTTTAATTTTTGTGAACCGCCCCAGAAAGCTGTGGCGATTGGGCAGTATAGAAATTAAATACACACACACATACATACGTACATGCATACATAAGATGCCAGGGGTTGAAGCTGGGACCTTTTTGCATGCACAGCATGTGTTCTGTCCCTGAGTTGCAGCCCTCCCCGGTGTTCTGACCCACTTCTCAGTGCCCTCTTTCTCTGCCACCTCTTCCTCCCTGCCCCCAATAAGAGTTTGACATGTTTGTTCTGGATAGCAGGTCTGCCCATGGAAATGTTTTCAAATAAGGATTGCCTTTATATTAGATTGGGGGTGAGGTGGGTGTGTGATTCTCTGTTAGCCTGATGTACAAAGACAGCTAATGTATTGTAACATGGTATGTTACAATGGTATGAATCCACTGAGGGACGTGAGTGTCAGGATTCCCTTTGCCCCCACTGAACTTCAAACGCCAAATCGAACACAGACAAGAGGCTTTTAATCCATTACCACAAAGGGTCATACAGATGCAAATTCTCAGTGACTCTCATTCTGCAAGTAAATCCCTTCAGGGGGTTCAAAAGGTAGCTACAAAAGTTGCCCACCGTTTGAAAGAAAGGTGGGCTCACTAGCCTAACTGAAGGGGTGGGAGGAGGTCTCTCTCTCTCTCTCGTGAGGCTTCTCAGCCCAGCTGTTCACGCAGGGCCAATCGAGTAGGCCGTCTAAGTTCTGCCCCAGCCTTCTCCCTCTTGGCTCTGCATCTGCGCCTGGCATCTATTAATTCAGACTCCCTAAACCCTGCCTCTCCCCATTCGCTGTCTCTGACGGGGGGGTGGGGGGTGAAGAGGGACCCTCGCCCTCCAGCTGGACCTTTGAAACCTGAGGAGCCTGCCTAGCCATGTCTGGACTAGCCTGGGAAAATGCCTCCCCCATGTCTGTCAGTTCTCCTTCAGAATCTGAACTACTCTCCCACTCCCTGCACTCAGAAACACTCCTGACAGTGAGAGACTGTTTCCCTTGAAGAGGACTGTGAACAGATGTCTAGTTAGCCAATGCCAGAGGGCCAGCTGTCTTAGCCTCTTAATGGCAAACCCGACAAAGTATCTTGCAGGGCCTTAAAGACTGAAGAGTTTCATTGTGGCAGGCGCTTCGGTGGAGTATAACCCACTTCATCAGGTACATGAAGTCCTCGTGGTCTACTTCAGCCTTCCCCAACCTAACAGTAGGGATGGTGGAGAAATCCGCAACTGAACCAAATCAGTTTGGATTTTCATGAATCCAACCCATGGATTCTGCAGCGCTTCTCTCCTGTCAGGTGGATTCTGCGGACTTGCGGACCAGTTTTCTAACTTCCCTGAATTTTGCTCAAATTTCATCCTAGAAAAATAAGCAATTCTTTTTAAAATGTGCATTTCCTCCATAGGCTAAAGTTAGAAAATGGGAATTCGGGGTTGATTTGTGCATTTTCGCATGTGCGGAATTGTGCAAATGAGCATTTGTGCAAATTCGGAAACAAAAAAATCCGACTCTGGTGATGGGCGGGCAACGGAACGAAAGGCGCCTGACAATCCGCGAAACACAGACAAAACGGATCTTACAGAATCCGTACATCCTTACCTGATACCCCCCAGATGTGTCTGACTGCAAATCCCATCATCCCCAGCCAAGGTGGGCTGGCATGATGGGAGTTGTAGTCCAACACATCCAGAGGGTGTCAGATTGGGGAAGGTTGGAGTAATTTATGCCACAGTCAATCACTTAATCTTTAAGATGCCACAAGACATTCTCTTCTGCTTTGGCTCGTTGGCAAAGTGTTCTCGTTCCAATCATTTTTAAAAAACCGAGCTACCTTTCTCCTTCGTCTCCAGTCTTCAAACCCAGGATTGAAGTATCCCCGCCGCCTTGGTGCCTGCTTTTGCACCGCACCCTATAGGATTAAGGATTAAGCCAGTTCACAGTAAAAGCCGGCTAATTGATATGGAGTCAGTGTGTGATTCATTGTTTTTACTTTATTCTGTATCAACACACCCACACCAGGTGTCTGTGATAATAGAGTGGGAACCTTAGCTGGGCTGAGGATTTCCTGTCTGCAGGTGTGCCAATGGCAGATGCCGATTGAAAAGGGGCAGCTTGTGGGCCTCAGTAGAAATTGGGCTTCTGCCGAGTTAACTGGTTGTCTCCCTGAATCCGCCTCGGTGGCCTGCCACTCGGTGTTTTAACTGCACATTGTTGCAGAGCAGTGCGGAAGCTCAGAATTGCACGGAGATAGCTGTGAACAATCATACGGAGATTAGGTTTCTGCTTTCTGCATGCGAGGGGGAAGCGGTTCTTTTTCAAATTGCTGCGCGCCTCACTGGTTTTGAAAAGCACACAGGTGTGTGTGTGAAATAATCTAAGAAAAGCCATAAGCCTCGTGAAAACGCTTTTGGATTCGCTCGACAACACTCCGACGTTTCGCCCAGGGAAAATGGCCCAATCGAAATGGTTTTAGCTGCAGTTATTTAAATATTTATTAGGCAACCTTTTGGGCCCACAGGCATGTTTGTCAATTTAAGAAACTCTCCTGGGCACCACAACAAAATGGCTGTCACAATACCTGCCTCTTCTTCATGTTTTAATTTTGTTTGGAAGATTGGTGTTGCTTTTTATTATTGTGTTTGTATTCACTCTTGGCAGCTGCCTTGAGAGAGGGTTTTTTTTTTAACCTTTAAAGAATGAGATTAAATAAATAAAATAAAGAAATAAATTCAACCAGCTTTGGTGGGGGGGTTGCATAACATGCTAACCCACACTTTATGGTTGAGTGTGGGTTGATGTTGAAGCATGGGTTGTTCGTTTAACTGTGGGTTAGCGTGTTGTCTGAACCCAGGACATTTTCCGCAGGGTGCCTTGTTAACCATGCAGTGTGGTTTATTTTCCCTCAAACAAGCCAGCTTGAGAGCCCATGGGTTGTTCCGGGTCAACAAGCCACCCTGCAGAAAATGCTCTGGATTCAGACAAGACGCTAACCCACGCTTCAACAAACAGCCCATGCTTCAAAAACAACCCACACTCAACCATTGAGTGTGGCTTAGCGTGTTGTGTGAAGAGCCCCAATGACTTGTTTATGAGCATGTTAGAATTAGACTGTCATTTGCCCTAGTTCTTTGAACAAAGTATTACTCGCTCAATATAGATGTGGGCAATGAGCAGTAGCAGTCCCAAACCATGTAAGAATTCTTTGCTATGTGATCTGAATCTCCCAAGTCTAGTTGTTCTCCGCAATCCCATATACCAGCCTTCCCCAACCTGATGCCCTCCAGATGTGTTGGGCTGCCAATTGGCCATGCTGGCTGGGAATGATGTGAGTTGTAGTCCAACACATCTGGAAGTCATCAAGTTCGGGAAGGTTGCCATAAACACTCACCCAAAAATAATCCCATTGAACTCTGTGGAACTGCTAAGTAGACATGCATAGGGGTTGGGCAGTCAAGGCCGGTAGAATACTCTTTCTTCAAATCAGTTTCTCGAAATGTCTACTTTTTTTTTTTTTCATTCTTGGTTCATGGTGAGCCACTTTGCATGGCTTGGCATTACACAAGCAAGACTTGGGCTCACGTGTCCCCAGGCACTCTGATTCCCTCCCTGACCCTAGTTTGCCTTTTCATGCGAATTGGACAACTTTGGCCCAGTTTGCATGTACACCTCTTGGCTTCATAAGCCAAGATATGAATGGCTATCATGGCTGTGCAATCTGTCCTTGCACTGTCCCTTCTATCCTCCCCACAGCACTGTGATAAGCCAGGATGTCTTGAATTACCCGTAGTTTCCTATTATGTCTGAACCAGGAAACAGTGGTTACCAGATTTGGAACAAGCCAGGATCTTAAACCATGATTTGAAGTTGGTTAAAGAATCCTCGCTTGTTCCGAACCTGGTAACCATAACTCCCCAGTTCAGATGTAATAGGAAATTGATTATTTGAAGACGTACATGGTTAATTGTGGCATGCCAAGAAGGGAGGAGGAAAGAGGTGGCACAAGGATGGGGCATGTACACACAAGTCTTGTTCATATCTTGACTTATTAATTGAGAGATATACATTGGAATCAGGCTTGCGCTTGCCCTCCAAACCAGAACTGGAAACCAGTTTCAAACGATAGCTTCCAATTCTGGTTCAGATGAACACAGGCAAGCTATCATTTGCCAATTCAGGATGTAATGGCAAACTATGATTTGCCACAAATCATGAAGTCAGGCACAGAATCGGAGCACCCAAAAAACGAGGGGGAGGAGGGAACACTCAAGCCCAAGGCTCAGTCACCTAATGCTCAAACCATGGTTTGGTGTTACATGTGGACCAGGTCCGTTGAGTTAGTCTTCTCTGTAAACAGCACTCCCATTCATCCAGCCTTCTTATTCACATGTCTTGGAAGCTGTTGAGGAACATAGCACTGGGTTCAAAGGGTGGTAGTTGGAAAGCCAAGTTGTCCAGCCACTGAGAAAAAAGACAAGCATTTCTCATGGAGGGCCACCTTGGGAATATGCCAAGTGCTGCAAAGCTGTTGTTAATTTTCATAGGGTTGGGCTCTAGACAAACTTGGTTTCACTTGGGTCCCATTGTTAAGTTCCATCAAAGGAATGTGAAATGCGAGTAACTTTGGCTGCAGTCCTGTATTCCCTTTGAACTCCATGTGGGCCTAGTTCTGAGTAGAGATTGTGCTGCTGGTCTGGATCCAATCCAAAATCTACTTGCATGATCATTAGTCTAATTTGCGTTACCAAATTATGAGGTCAAGCTGCAGTGCTTTGCATTTTAACAGTGCTATGTTTTCAAAACAGTTTCTGTAACCATGTGGGCTAGAGCCTTATAAAAAAACCAGGGAGTCTCAGGATTCTATTGGATTCTATGCAGGCTGCACAGAAATGCCTTGGCCGATTGTTGTTCATCACAGAATTAGTTCCCCATCCCCACCTCTGACATCGCCTTGTGGTGAGAGCTATCCAGGTTGTTCCAAGAAAGGTCAGTGCAGTTCTTGGGCATGTACAAACCAATTCAACCAACCCATTAACGTGAAAAGCCAGTGACATGGACGATAAGCTCCATTTCTCATTGACTGATTTCGACAGGATGAATCCCAGCTGTTCGTTTTTCTCTGTCTTTGTGACTGGCTTTGTGGATTTAATCTTTCCCAAGAGAGTAGGGCGGAGCGGTTGGGGGGAGATTGCTTGGAACTCGCTGGTGGGTTTCTTGTTGTCATTGTGTGCGTGGTTTCTTCCTTGAGATCCAAGTATCTCCTTTTCGGAACCTTTTTCTCTTACCTTGTGACTTACATTGCTCATCAGTAACACAGAAATCACTTCCATATATATATATATATATATATACACACACACACACACACACACACACGAATTGCCACCCTGAATCAACAGGGTGCAGAATGTGTGAGATAGATTCTTCTCTCTACTGTGACAGCTGAGTATCTAAGAAAGCTACTAGTCCTGATGGCTATGTGCTACCTCCAGTATTGGAGGCAGCATGCCTATGTACACCTGTTGCTGGGGAACATGGGCAGGAGGGTGCTGTTGCACTCATGTCCTGCTTGCGGGTTTCCCGTGGGCAGCTGGTTGGCCACCGTGTGAACAGAATGCTGGACTAGATGGACCCTTGTCCTGATCCAGCAGGGCTCTTCTGATGTACTGGATCAGTCCAAAGGCTTATTTAGTTCAGCATTCTGTTCCCACCGTGACCAACCAGCTGCCTGCGGGAAATGCATAAGCAGGACATGAGTGCAACAGCACCCTCCTGCCTATATTCCTCAGCAACTGGTGTACAGAGGCATACTGCCTCTGATATATTGCTGGTAATATATTGCCATCATGACGGGTAGCCATTCATAGCTTTTTCCTCCAGGAATTTGTCTACCCGCCTTTTAAAGTCATCCAGATTGGTGGCCATAGCTACATCTGTGGTAGCTAATTCCATAGTTTAACTCTGCGCTGCATGAAGAGGTCCTTCCTTTTCTCTGTCCTGAATCTCCCACCAATCAGCTTCATGGGAGGACTCCACTGGGTCCTAGTATTTTGAGAGACGGAGAAAAATGTCTCCCTATCCACATTCTCCACACCATGCCTAATTTTGTACAGCTCTATCATGTCTCCCCTTACCCTCCTTTTTTCCAAGCTAAACAATCCCAGCTGTTGTAACCTTCCCTCATAGGGGAGATGCTCCAGGGCAGAAGGCAGGACTGAAAGAAATGTGTGAGCTGAGGCCCATTTCCATGGTTTGGAGCAGAGATGTTGAACCTCTTTCAGCCTGAGGCTGAATTCAATTTTGGAGAAGCCTTCAAGGGCCACATTCCAGTTGTGGGCTGAAAACAAGATGGGGTGGGGCAAAAAGCGGGGTGGGGGCAGAGCAAAAATGCCAGTTTTAGCTTCAAGCTCTTACTGCCAGGAGCGAAGCCTTAGGAGAGGCATTTCAATGGGAAATGGCACACAGAAGCCAGGAAACCACCAAACATGCAGCAGCAAGGGGGACGGGGTGGGGCCAGGGGAAGGGTCATGGTCATAGGGCAAAGCCCAGAGGCCCTGATTAGGATCCCATCTGCACCCCTAGTTTGGAGGATTGTCTGAACAGATGAAGCATATCTTTTGTCTGCTTTATTGAAATGGCTGCAGATTGTTTACAGGCACTCGTAATGCTCCCAGAATGTTTTGTAACTGGAATAAATATGTATGGGGAAGGGCCATAGCTGAGCACCTCCTTTGCATGGAGAATGGCCCAGATTTAATCCCTGCCATGCTAGGTAGAGCTGGAAAAGGCTCCTGTCTGAAAATCAATCGGGTGGGCAACTTGTGGTCCTCCAGATGTTTTGGCCTACAACTCCCCAGATCCCTCTCTGTTGGCTATGCTGGTTAGGGCTGATGGGAGCTGTAGGCCAAAACATCTAGAGGGCCACTAGTGGCCCACCCCTGGTGTAGACAGCACTGAGCTTAGATGGCCCCATTGGTCTGACTTGGTATAAAGCAGCTCCGGTGGGTTGTAATAATAAAGACCTGTATGTCAAGCACGTTTTACCTTTGTATTTTTATTTAATTCTTCCTGCACGACGAGCTGCATTGTCAAGTAGTTTGGGGTGGAGAGCGATATCCTGGAAATAAGGCAACCATTTTTCTAGAGCGGCAACCAGAGACACTTTTGAGGAGCTGTTCTGTTTACGCTGTGTGTAGAAGAGCAAATATTTTGAACTCTCTACTTCCGCCTTCCCCCAACCTGGTGGCCTCCAGATATGTTGGCCCTAGGGATGGGCGAAGGAGCCATGTTCAAGATTGCAAGGATTCTCCAGACATCGTCTTGCCGCTTGTTTCGTGTCTGATCCCTGCTGGCGTTTGCGATCACTGTTCGGTTTGCACGAATGGGAAACTCACAGAAACTGAGCAGCGATCGAATGGGAGATTTGAGCAAACCTCCCCAAATTTGCGCAGGTTTCCTCCATAGATTAAAACGGGGCTGATTCAGTCTACTAAGGAAATTTGCACAAATTAAGGAATTTGCACATATGGAACTGGGAATCAGGAATGAGACAAACGCAAGCACATGTTCAACCATTTGTGACTATTTACAGTGGACACGTGCTTGTGTTTGGAGCTTCGAACGGGGCATGCTCACATGCTTTGCAAGCAAAAATGAAAATCTGTTGCTCCCCTAGTTGGACCATAAGTCTCATCATCCCCAGCCAGCATGGCCAATGGCCATATTGGCAGGGGATGATGGTGCCTGTAGGCCAACACATCTGGAGGACACCAGATTGGTGCATCTTTGAAATAAAAAATGCCCTTGGCTATATAAATAAGAACTTAAGCCTTAATCTCTATGGAAGACCAAAAAGTTATCCGATAATACACCTTAGAGCATGGAGCACTTTGCTTTGCGTCACTTCCCCTGGGCTGCTCGGCCATTTCATTTATGTTTTTATTTACTACATTTCTGTACTGCGCAATAGCCACAACTCTTTCCCAACACGAGTGGCAGAACTGAGACCCCCTTGGCATTTGATACTAAGAAAAGGGTTAAACGTGCTGGAAATGGTTTCCTCTTCCAACCCAGCAACTTCATCAGTTTACCCAACAAAATGGAGTGTTGGTTTTTTTGTTTTTGCTTTGCTTTGGAGCTTTGTTTTGATAAATCCCATATGTTGAAGCATCGCCTCAATCCCCATCGGGTATAACCCTGCCAGCGCCCTCCACGGAGACGGAAGAGGCTTGAGAAATTGTCTCCAGGGCTTTGGCCAGCCGTCAAGTCCTTAACCTTTGGAACCAGGCCGACGCGACTAATGTGTCTTTGTGAGTTTAGGGATCGCCGAAGACTGTTCTCTCTAGGGTGGTGGTGGTGTTACAGTCTGATTGTGTGGGACGCTTGTACATCTTGTTATATTGAGTTGAAGAGATGTTTTAAGAACTCCAGAGGTTTGGGAGGCTGGGCTTTCCCAGCAATGGATGTATGCAACACTGTCATGGATGTGCTATAGAAATGAGAGTCAAGGGATCGTGTCGCAAGTGATGAGAAACAACCTCTCTCTGACTGAGACTCTACAGCTCTGCGGAGAGAAGTTTTCAGTCTGTGGGCCCAATCCAGCCCTCTACAGTCTAGGGTGCCACTACCAGGCAGAGTAGGCAACACTGGGTTAGATGGACCTGGTATAAGGCAGCTTCCTATGTTCCTAAGTGCCCTTAACCACTGTGTGCATCCAATTTAACACACCTTTCCCACTCTAAGGGTGTAGCCATCTGGAGAAAGCCAGTATGAAAGCTAAGAACATGTTGGGGCTTTTGAACCCTGGAATTGGAGTTAACTAAGCTTCTCTAGACATCCTAGAGCTTTTCACAAACCTGGAGATGGAGTCCATTTGATCTTAATGGAGGGAATACGGAATGGATTCTTACTTTCGAAATCGAAGCTGATATGGCTAACAGCCAATAAAAATGCAACATTAAGTTTCATACTCGGTTGCTGCTTTCAGAATTCCGCTTGGGGCACACGCAGGAGAATGGATGAGGTTTCACCTTGGATGCGCTAAGTGTGTTTAGCTGGGTTTATCATTCTTAATACAGATGTTGAGAGAGATTGGAACCGAAAGGTTAAGTGTTATCCTGCAGGTTTTGATAATCTCAGCTGTTATTTTCATCGCAGCGTTAAAAACGAATCTGTGGGCAGGTTGATGGGAGGTGGAGAGTACTGCATGGCATTTTCTCTCTCAGAAAGAAAAGAAAGAAAGAAAAGCATCTGCCACATTGCGTGCTAACTTTTTCTCTTGGCTCTGCCTGGGCCGGAAAAAGGGGAAACTAGAAAAGCCCCCATTAGCTGCCCATTTGCCCAAACTTCCAGACTTCTTTCTCAGAGCACAAAGAAATACAACAGTAGGAAGTTGTTTCACATCCGAGCCAAGATAAGGTCTGGGAGGTTTATTATTTTTGGTGCCTGATAGCATCGAGGCCGGGGAACAGAGGGCAGAGAAAGGAACAGCAGATCTGCGTCCCACGGGGATGGCAGGAGGGAGGACAGACAGATAACTCAGTGCCGACAGCTTCAGTCAGTGCTCCCAAAGGAAGTGTCAGTTTCGCTGGCTGAAATTAATCCACAGACGTCCTCACAGAGGTATTCAGATCTGACATTGTGGGGGCGGGGGGGACCTGGCTTTTATGGCAGATGGATAATACTGTGAATCATATGTTTATTTATAATTAGATCCCCCATTGAGGATCCAGGTTTTCCTTTTGTTTAATAATTTCCTACATTGACATCAAAGGCCTGAAGTGGTTTTATTCTTGTTTTTAGAATGCAAACGCATTTCCCATTTTTGCTTTGCTGCCGCTCGAAATATTCACATCAAACACATAGCGGTGGCCCCCTCTCCCTCCGCCCCGCCATCCACAGAGAGAATGAGCTTCTTATGTCCTTTCCTATAAACGCCCTCAAAAAATGGATACAAACTTCTCAAAGTCAGAGGGATGTCTTCCTCATTTAGATTTCTACTTCGAATTTCCCTCTGCGTGACACCCTTGGTTTTCCTGGCAATCACCAAGGGTTGCCTGGAATAGCTTGTTTCTGTTTGTCGCTTTGCAAGATTAACTTGTTATTGATAGTGTGGAAATGCTTCAGGGCCTCTCTCAGTGGGGCCTATGATCCAAAACTTGGCAGGGGCATGGAGGGCGTCTATAAGTTTTGCACGGATACAGGGCGGTATCCAACGATGTCATTCTACAAACTCAGATGGCGCTAGCGGAGCTGTGCTGAATCTTTCCGTGGAGTAAGTGGTTGCCCATTACAGTTGTGCAACTGGTTGTGCAAGGCGTAATGCAATGGGTTGCAAAGGAGTTATACATAACTGTTGCACAACGGGTCGCACAAGCATAATGCACAACCACTGGCACAACCACATTTGTGCAAACATAACTTTAGTTGGATTCTTCTTTTGCGCATAGTTCAGAACTTAGTTTCTGCTAGTGCAATGTCATTTGCACTAACGGAATGACATAGCGGAACGTCACTTGCACTAACAGAACGACATAGTTGGAATCCGAAGGCAAGAAGGAGGAGAGCCCTCAGGGAAGAGCACCAAACAAATCAATGGACTCTCAATATAACAAAGATGAGAATATGATTGAAACAGATGAAAAGTATAGATATATGCACAACAAACAACCAGCTATAACAGGTAGAAATACAAAGTCTCAAAAAGCCGAGGAACATTATCAGAAAAATACAGCAAAATGTGGTGACAATACAATAAACACCCCCCCCCCTCAACCCACACAGTGTGGCAAGAATATAGACATGACAATATTGAAAACACAGAGTCAGAATAGATAATGGGAGATTGACCAACTTGGGGAATGAAAATGGTGTGATATCTACCATAAAAGAATGAATAATTCAAACAAAAAAATAATAGTGAACATGAATCATACGTATCTACCTTGCAAATAATTATAATTCAAAATGTCCCTTATTAACTATAGCAAATATACTCATACAAAAGTAAGATGGTGATGATTTATTGCATTTATATCCTGCCTTTTTTCTCCTTAAGGAACCCAAGGTGGCTTACATGACCCTCCTCCGTTTCATCCTCACAACAACCCTGTGAGGTGGGTTGGGCTGAGAGTCTGTGACTGGCCCGAAGTCACCCGGCGAGCTTCCATGGCCGAGTGGGGACTAGAACCCGGGTCTCCCAACTCCTGGTCCAGCACTCTCGCCACTACACCACACTGGCTTCCATGGCTGAGTGGGGACTTTACCCATACAGAATAGAATTTAGTTATGAGTCATACCGTTAGACAGGTGGTAATGATAGTCAGCAGTAGTGAGTTGACGACAATTCCAGAATTTACTGTCATTTCTGTACTTCATCAGAAGAGGGAGCTTTTGTTACGGGAGAGGGAGGGTTGTTGTCACAACTTCACTGGTTCACTCGGTGGTGTAGTGAGCTCACAGGGCTGCAGCTCCGGTACTTTTTCATACGCAGGAACACTGACATTATCTGTCCCCCCTGTCTTGGAATCCCCTGCTCTCCCTGCACTTAGCTGCCATCCGCACAGTACCCGGGGGAAGTGAATTTTCCCAACAACGATATACTGTTCCCCGTTGTAGTGCAAAGCATTTTGCGGTGACTTGGTCTCAAATGGGCAATCAAGACCTGTGCCTAGTGGAGATGAAAGAACTGCTCTGAGTGGACATGAAAACTGCTGCAGCTGTGTTGTTTATTTTATTTATTTATTTATTTCATTCCTATACCACCGAATAGCCGAAGCTCTCTGGGCAGTTCACAGAAATTTAAACCACAAAGCGCAGCGTAAAACAGTATAAAATATGAAAGCTGGAAACCACAATATAGCAGGACAACCAGAATAAAACCTAGCAGCAATGCAGAGATTTAAAATACAGATTTAAAACCCCAGAACTAAAAGACGAGGAAGCTAAAATGCTAAAATACTGGGAGAATAAAAAGGTCTTCACCTGGCGCCGGAAGGAGTACAATGTAGGTGCCAGGCGGACTCTCTAGGGAACTCATTCCACAGCCGGGGGTCACAGTGGAAAAGTCCCTCTTCCTGGTAGCCACCCACCTCACTTCCTTTGGCAGGGGCTCACGAAGATGACCCTATGTTCATCCGCTGAGGATGATCTTAGGGTCTGGGCAGGCACATATGGGAGGAGGTGATTCTTCAGATAACCTGGCCCCAAAGTAGGTAAGGGCTTTGAATGTTAATCCCAGCACTTTGAATTGGCCCCGAAATGGGCTGGCAGCCATGCAGCTGGAAAAGTACTGGCATAATGTGATTTAATTGGCCAGTCCCTGCTAACAATCTTGCTGCCCTATTTTGGACTAGCTGAAGTTTCCGGACTGTTTTCAAAGGCAGCCCCATGTATAATGCATTGCAGTAATCCAGACGAGAGGTTATCAGGGCATGGATATTGACATGGAGGAACCCAGCACCCTGAATTCTCAGACTCTCCATGGGGGCTTGTCTATAGCAACTGTCATGATGAGCGTCTGCACTTCAACATTTAATGCTACTCCACTGGGTTCCACCTCCTTCTCCAACATGTTCCAGGACCTCTTGTTGAGTGACAGTCTGGACAGCCATGGACAGCCATGGAACGATTCATGAGACCCTATTTGCATGTGCCACTTAGGGCACATATCACGTATTCTCTTTCTCGGCCAATTGCATTGCACTTAGGTCAGCCTTCCCCAACCTGGTGCCCTCCAGATGTCTTGGACTACAACTCCCAGAACCCAGTAGTCATGATGGGAGTTGTAGTCCAACACTCCTGCAGAGCTCCAGGTTCGGGAAAGCTGACCTAGAATTTAGAAACTGTGATGGAGGGTTGGGTGCTTTAGAAGTAAACTGCAAAAATCTTACAGCTCTCTTTCTCTTTCCTTAAGGCCGAGCCCCTGACACCAAAACCCTTAATTTGGAGTCTGCTGGAGTGAAAATAAACTCTGAGACGGGAAAGATCATTGTTGATGCAGGAGAAGCTACTTCTGTTCCTCACATTTATGCGATTGGAGACATAACAGAGGTAGACGTCTACATAAACTTTTTGACAATAACAGGAAACCTTCCTTTGTTGCTGGTTAATAACCAGTGCCCATTTATCGTCACGCCATAGTATATATATGTCAGTGTTCTCTGCTTTTTTTTCTTACCATTTTGGAGAACTACAGTATTTATGCCAATCACCCAGAGCAGTAATTTCCTCCGTACGCAACACCTCTGCATTAGAGATTATTACTGATCCTTATCAGGCAACATGTAATGTGGCAGTTTCTGGCAGTGATGCCTTCTTATCTATCCAATATTCCAATATCAGTTCTGTCTCTAAAATAAACAGGTTTTGCTGCCCACAGAAGCCAAATTCAAAGAAGCCCAACTCCTAAGACTGCGCATGCTGGGTGTTTGAATACAAAACCACACTAGTGACCAGTAATGGGACAGAACTTCCTCTGCCCCTTTTCGTTCCTTTGGACCCTAAGATGCAACTTTTTCAATGACCCAAGTGGCTTGTTGACCCACTTTCAATGGATCAATGGTTTGACTCAATATAAGTCAGCTTCTTAGGTTTCTCTTTGTTCCCCTCGCCCATGTTGTTTTTAAAGTATTTATATACCACTTTTCAAAATTAATTTACACACACTACACACAGAATGTCTTGATGTCATGTTGTGGCTGAGAGACTGAGCTATGAATCCGGAAGTCCCCCGTTCGAATCTCGCCTTTGCTGTGAACTCACTAGGTGGCCTTAGAAAAGTCTCTCTCATTCTCTCTCTCTCCCCCAACCTCAGCCCCTCCATCTGCAAAATGGAGGTCATGACAATATTGACTTACCTGATGCGGTTGTTGAAAGGATTATAACTAGATAATGTTTGTGAAACACTTGAAAGTGCTATGCAAATGTTAGTTTAATTCTGTGTTGTATTGTTTATTATTTATCCATAGCACAAAAGCCTTTACAAATACAAGTTACATTACAGCTATATATAACATAAACCCAAAGCGAAAATATCGAATAATGAATACCTAAAAATAGAATCCAGGGGGCTATACAAAAAAATAGAAAATAAGAAAGTAAAAATGCTAAGATCAGGCCCCAATAAAACAGAATAACCGTACAAACATTAAAACAAGTTCATTAAAAACTGGCGCTGAGAATAAAAAACAGTGTCATATAACAGAAATATACCAAACGAACAAACTGGACAAGCTCATGCAGCTTTATGTTATAATAAATGATCTCCTTGGCAATTCACAGCAGATGTCATTAAGAAGTTACAGCAAATTTTTTGAGCTGCTACTGCAAAAGATACGACCCTCATTGTAATAAATTTGTTATAGTCTGCCAGTAGATTACAAATGATTTCCACAGGAGACCTGCCAGTGATACTTTTCAGGAGATCCCCCCGCCCCAAAAGTGGGTCCTATGTTCCTCATACAAGGGGCAATGAAGAAAATAATGTACTATATCCTGTACTTCCCCAGAGCCACAAATACAGGTCCTCTGGGCCAAAGGGATCCCTTTGTACTTCCCATCCAAATAAGCAGTCAGCATGGTTTGAAAACGAAGGGCTGCAAAAGCCTTTCTGAATTTAATACTGATGATGATAAATAGAACAGTTAAAACAAAACAAACAAAACCGAATGAAAGACTAACATTGACTAACCTTTTGTCTAACCTCAAAGGCTAGACAAAAGGGCCAACAGTGGGAATGGGCACATTCCGTTTCAGGGAGGGCATTCTACATTGTGGGAGCAACTACAAAGCAGGCCCTGCTCCACACAGGATGGGGACCGTGTGGCCCGTGGGCCAAAACCATCTCTTCTGAGGTCTCCAGATGTCCTCACCCACTTTCCTCCAACTGACCATTGTTTGATGACTTCCTGGTTTTTGTGCAGTTTTGCCCCCAGTTCTAAAAGGTTGAAACGCCTCTCTTAAAGCTACAATATGCTGGTATTGTTTGATTTTTTTGGCCCCACCCCTTTTGCCTTTGGCCCCACCCACCACTGGAATGCAGCCCCCAAGAGCTTCTCCAAAATGGAATCCAGCCCTCAGGCTGAAAGAGGTTAGACACCCCTGTCCTAATAGATGCCTGTGTTGCATCATTCTAAACTGGAACCTGTATAGGGCCTCCCTAGATGATATCTACACCTGGCAGGGCTTGTACAAGAGGTGAGGCTCCTCCAGAATTCATTGCTTTAAAATGAGAACGATGCTTCTCGAAATGTTGCTTAGGGGGCTGAATTCCGCATTAGGTGCTGCAACCTCTGCTTTGGTGTAGCTTTCAAAAACCGCTTCTTCTTACACCCTCTAAGAAAAGCATAATGCACCATCTGTTATGATGGTGAACCACCCAGAGAGCTTCGGCTATTGGGCAGTATAGAAATGAAATAAATGAATGAATGAATGCATGACTACATGAATAATCCCGGTGCCTTACTAGCCGCAACGTATAATTTTTAACAGTTCTCGTGCAAGATGCATCATTGAAATGTATTGGATGATGAGAGTCTCGAGCAATTCAGATTGCCGATAATCAAACAGGATAGTCCCACGCATGAGCGCAAAGTGAGAGTTTGCGTCAGTTGTTTACTTGGGGAAGTCTTATAGCCATTGTTTTACAGAAAAAACCCAGCATATATCTGCAGGGATGTTTTAGTAATTAGCTGGTGTTGTGTGTGTGTGTTTTTAATGGAATGCTTGCCAGAAGCTTTTGCAATTTTATCTCTTTCTCCGATCTCCTGTTCAGTTCTGGAATGCCAAAATAACATCTGTATTTCCTGCCCCAGAAACCACATTTCAGGCAAACATGTGTTGGGGTGAGGGAACAGCAACTTTTGGCTGGCAAAGAACGTTAACAGAAGATCTTGAATGTTAGTTCAGAAGAGAGATAACAGTTGTTTGCTTAAACAGGGGATTAATCCCAAACTGCAATATGGGACTTGCTTCCAACTTTTATTTTTGTTTTTACACTTATATTCATATACTCCCATCTTTCGCTGTCCCCCTTTAGGGCAAGGGTGTTGAACCTCTGTCAGCCCAAGAGCCGAATTCCATTCTGGAGAAGCTCTCGGAAGCCGCATTCCATTGGTGGGTGGGGCTGAAGGCAAAAGGGATGGGGCCACCAGGTTGGAGGGCTTGAACCTCAGCCACCCAGACCATATCTGGGGTCCCAATCTCCTTTCCTCCAACCACTGATTGTTTGGTGAGTTCCCAACCTGAGAGCATATCCGAAATTGGATGCAGCCTTCAGGTTGAAAGTGGTTCAACATTCCTGCTTTAAGGCATCGGGTTTGTGCCCTGTAGGATTGAGAACCTTGAGAACCCACAGTTTGTTGTTGGGTTGTTCAGGGTGGTTAACAAGCCACCCTGTGGAAAATGTCCTGGGTTCAGTCAACCCACAGTTCAATTAACAAACCTCGGTTCAACAACAACCCACACTCAACCACTGAGTGTGGGTTAGTGTGTTGTGTGAACCCAGTCACTGCCTTTTTTAACATTTGAAAAGATCTCTTGTTGGTTTTCACTAGCATAGTCTAGCTTTTCCCTCTGATTTCCTGCTTCTTCTCAACCCCTCCTTCATCAGTGTACTTCAGCTTGCAGAGCTGGAGATGTGTGATGATGTCTAAAGGCAACTTGGAGTGAGGGCAAAGTTTCCTGCCTTCACTCAGCTGGGTTCTGTGGGTAGAAGGAAAAAGGGGGGGATGGCAGGGAGCACCACTAGGGAGTGCAATTGCTGCTGCCGTCAGGATTCTGCACGGGTGGCAGCTGCAAAAAAAAACAACGGTTAGCCGGGGGGGGGGGGCACGTTGGGACATCCCCCCCCATGGTGTCCTCTTTTTTTTAAGCCATTTCAGCTCACCCCTACTTTTCTTGTCTTTTTCTCAGGGGCGCCCTGAACTAACACCTACAGCAATTGCTGCGGGAAAATTGCTGGCTCGGCGGATATTCAGCCAGTCTGCGGAACTAATGGATTACGACAATGTGAGTCGTTTTGAAACTTTTTCTTCCGTAGCCTTTGAAATTAAAGGAATCATTGCAAAAAAAAAATGTTTTTTACATTATTGTTTTTACTTAAAGGTCTTCCTGCCAGTAACTGAGCTTTAGGAGAGGCATTTCTCCTAAGGGGGGTGGGGGGGCTGCAGAAAAGCTAGGAAACCATCAAGCGGTTGAGGAAAAGGGGATCAGAGCAGGGAAAGGGTGTGTGGCCCTATGGGGCTGGTTGGGGATCCCAGATGGGCCAAATGTGGCCCCCAGGTGGGCTGTGCTGCAAAAAACCCTGTGCTAAAACATAAGAGATGTTCTCCCCTGTGGGTCAAATAGCACCTTGCAGCGGGATTCAGACTGGAAAAGCACTATGTGGGAAAGTTAAACTCTCCTCCCCGGGTGCCAGGTCGAGGGCTCATGCAGCTGCTTTGAACCAGGGGTGGGGGGGTTGGCATACTATCTGTCAAGGCCAAGCTGAAAGAGGCTGTGAGGGATGTGCTAGGAGTTGGAGTAGAAGCAAACACCCCAGAGGCAGAAAGACTTAGTTGCTCTCTCACGACCCCAGTCCAAATGGGACATCTTTTCTGGCTAAATGGCCAGCTTGAATGGGCAGGGCCAATCCAGAGCCAGAGAAGGCTTCACTGGCCAGGAAGAAGTTCCAAGATGCGCAGTTCCGGAACTTTTGCACAGAACTGAAGGTTCCCGGTTCTAGCCCCAGCAGCATCTGATAGTATCCTGTTTGCAGATCTCCTCCTGTTTCCCGGCCTAGTTTAGCCCAGTTGTAGGGGTTCGAAGACAAGGGGGGCATTTTGATCTTTTTTCACTCCAGAATAACATTATTGCCTTGTTGTACAGGTGCCCACAACCGTTTTCACTCCCCTGGAATATGGCTGCGTAGGTCTCTTGGAAGAAGAAGCGGCGGGCCGATTTGGATCGGATAATATAGAGGTATGCTACAGCCCTGATTTGGGGTAGTCAGTGACCAGCAGAGCTGATCAAAATGGGCACGTTTTGTGGGAAAGCGGCATACAAATTTATTTATTATTACATGTATTAAACGCCTCATAAAATGAATTTCTCTAGGTGTTTTACAACAACGCTATAAAAAATAAATTCACCCCCCAAAATGCTATAAAACTAATAAACATGCTAACACAGCATAAAAGACAATATCAGGTATAGGAGGTAAAACCATTGCAGCGAAGATAACAAAACACAAGAATACCAAAATATTTTTAAAGACTTTAAACGGCTTTTATTATTATTATTTAAAATATCTCTTGGCTGCTTTGGGGGGCAGGAGCCCTCCCAAGGCGAAGGCAATGTACAACATAATAAAAACCGATGCATTATTAAAAATGGTAAAAACACAATAAAAACAGCAAAAGCAGCAAATATTCTAAAGAAGAGACCGCAAACATCTTCAAACATGTTTAAAAGTCTGGGAGGAAAATCTTATCCCAGTGCTGAGAAAATGGCCAGGTGAGCGTCCCTTGGGAGAGCACCCAGTGAGGAAGAGGAGGAGGTAGCTTGCTCTGCCGCAGTGCGAAGGTTGGCTGGTTTGAGCATTCTCAGTCCTTGAGGTAATTCCTGTTGCTTTATAGACGCTTAGGTGGGAAATTAATTCAGGGCAGGCTTGCAGGATCCATTTTGTTTTCGGGTAGGTCCACCAAGTGGAGTCAGGTGCAAAACGGTGGCTCAGGGGGTGGAGCCCTTCTCCTGTTGCACCGCATGAGCCCTAGACTGACTCACCCTGGGATCTCCAATGTGGTTTCCATAGGCCCCATTCTGCCCCCAGACACCTCTCTTGGTGCCTGCCAGGCTTTCTGCCCCCCCCCCCCCCGGTTTGTATTTTAATTCTTAAGATTTTTAAAAATAAAGTAAAGTACTGCTCTCCAGCGCCATCTTTATTAGCACTACTTCTTGGGCAAGTTACTTTTCTTTTACCCTCACCAGTTTGCCTTCTGGGAAAATGAGTGCTTTGTGACCGGCCATGCCCACCATGGCAGCCATTTTATGAATGGGCAAGCCCCCTCCTCCATGGCAGCCATTTTGTGGAAACACCCACAACACTCTTTCGAAATTCCACATGTGCGCAACGACCCAAAATGGTTGGGAACCTCTGTGCACCCTCACCTCTTGGGAAAGACCAGCTGACAATTAGTGGTTTGGGCTCCCCCATCCCTGCAAAATTGGACATGGGCCTCTGTGTCACCTGGGCACTTTTTCCGGCAATGTGTATTTATCTGATAAAGTGCTGATTTGTCTTAACAGAACACCAACTCTAAACAGTTATGCATTCAAAAGGCAGGCACTTAATTTGATAGTAATTGTCTGATGTTCCCTTTCTTTCAGGTGTACCATGCATTTTATAAGCCGTTGGAATTTACTGTGGCCGAAAGAAACGCACCTCAGTGTTACATAAAAGTAAGTGAGCATTGCTAATGTTTGACTTCCATTCATGGGATTAATGCTCAATATCAGGGGTGGGGAAGCTTCTTTTTTTTGTCAAAGGCCACATTTCCTCAGGGGTAATCTCTCAAGGGCTGGTCACGGGCAGGGGCTAAGCCTGCAATGGGTGGGAACAGAATCAAGGTGGATGAGACCACCCCTTTTCTCTCTTTCTGCCACCCCTTTTCTCTCTCTCTCCCTCTTTCCATGGTTGGAGGGACAGATCACTCTTGCCAGAGGTCTAAACTGATTGCTTTCAACGGCATTTGAAATTAGGCCCAGGGTTTCTTCCAGGTTGCCCACCCCTGCTCTAAATCTTTCAGACTAAGACTTGGTTTTGCTGGAGAGCCAATTTCAGAAAATAGTGCAGGTGGGTGGACCAAGTCTCGACTCCCAGTCTCCCAATGCTATCATGTCCTGTTGTTACTATGGTTGTCCGTCGCTGGGAAACCCAGCTCTCTTTTGGCTCAGCAGAGTTCTGCGGATGTACGACTCGCTTTGCATCTGCGAGCCGAGCTGCGGGCTGTTTGCTGAACTCCGGGAACTTCTTTGCACTTTTGGGGGGACGTTTCTGCAATTTGCATAAATTCGGCCATCATTTGTGCAGATTTGGCCGTAATGTGCACAGATTGCAGAACTTACCCCCCAAAATGTGCAAAATACCCTGAAAATCCACAAACAGGCCTGACTTGCTGCAAATCGAGTCGGGTGCCAAAACGAAGTCTGGGGAGCCGAGCCTAGGAAAACCCGTCAAAAACCAACATCCCTAATTGTTACATATGGTTCTCATCTACAGGCCTCCTTTGTGTCTGCTTTTGCAGCTGGAAGCTCCATGCACAGACACACGGGAACTAGGGAAGGGCCATAGCAGAAGGTTCAATTCCTGGCATCTCCAGTTCAAAAGATCTTGGGTAGCAGGTGATAAGAAAACCCATAGTCTCTGCCTGAGACCCTGGAGAGCCGCTGCCCATCGGTGTAGATAATCCTGGGCTGGTGGGACAAGCCGTCTGACCTGGTGCAAAGCAGCTGCATCTGTCCTATGATCTGGCTTTGGACCTGGAGCCATCAGTTCCTGAACTCTACTCACAATGATGCATTGAAAACAAGGGCAGTCTGTTGGTACCATTTTCTTTACCAGAGATGATGGAATCTGTTTCTGATTCATGGATGTTTGTTCACCATATGGCTCGACATTTTCATTCTTGGTCGAGAACTTGACCACTTCAGAGGTAGCAACTTCCAAGCTATCAACTGATTAAGAGCCCTTTCAAAAACCCCTTTGGTTTTGTTTCTAAAATGGGGGCATGGCAGAAATCCATACATATATGCATAAAACATATTAAAGCTCCATTTTTCAGGATGCACCCAGAATGTGCCTATGTGGTGCACGCATGGAATGATAGCACATATGCATCCCTGGGCTCCAGGGTGCTATGTAAACAGGGCCTGTTGCAGAATGTGTTTCACATCACCCTAATTCAAGCGATTTCCCCCCACTCTCTTTTAACGTTCCTCTTTCGCTCGTGGATTACTTTCAGATGGTGTGTTTGCGTGAGGGAGAACAGCGAATCCTGGGCCTTCATTTTATTGGCCCAAATGCTGGCGAAGTTATTCAAGGATTTGCCCTTGGAATCAAGTAAGTATAAAGAATGTTTTTTCCTTTTCTTTTTTCTCTGGTTGAACTAAAGCCTGCTCTTTTAAGTTACTTTAAGATTACAAAAGATCGTGGTTTAATTTTTTGGCAGTGATAAAAAAACAGCTTGTGTTTTTGCTTTCTTTTATGTCCCACTTCCTATATTTTCATTAAAAATATGGCTACTCTTTATTAATAAATATTCAGCTTAGTGACGGACAGACCGGATTTTTGTATTATGTTTATGAAATAGGCTCCTTGGCAAACTGTTTGGTCAACATCCCCCCCCCCCCCAATTCAACATCCAGCCACTAACACTTCAAAGTATGATATAGGGAAGGTTCTCCAAGTTTCTGTTCTGAGGACCATAAATAGCACATTCAGAAGCCTTTCTTTAAAAGAGAGAATGAGTGAGTAAAAGCTTGTTTTGATTATGTTTCATGAGGAGGCCTCTCTTTGATACAGACGGAATCCTGAAAGCTTCAGAAGACAGCTTAGTTTCCTTTTTCTGTTCAAATCTGCTCCTATGATTCCTCCCCATCCCTGCCCTCTGCAACAGCAGGATCTGTTGAACACATCAGACTAGCCACAATTCCCTCTTTAAGCGGACAAGGAAAGTGTGAGACATCTGATAGAAACACTTCTGCTTCAGAACATCTAGGGGTCATGTTCAAGACCAACAAAAGAAAAGTTCTTCTTTACACAATGAGTCAATGACGAATGAGTACATTCCAGACACAACATAATCATTATTATTCTATTTGCTGTTACCCTAACTTTTTGGATTTTGTGTTTTTAATTTATTGTACACCACCCGGATATCTGTCAATGTGGAGTGGCTGATAAACTCTATGATATATTAAATAAATAACTAGTGAATGTATGGACATCGCTGGCACCAGACTCCACAGTGGTCACTGGTTTAGCTCAAGGGTGGCCAGATTTCAGGTTTACAGGATCTACTTTTCATTTTTCTTTTGCCAGATCCCCAAGATCTACCAACAGGACCCGAATGAAAAATAGTGGTTTAAGGGCCAGAAATAATGAACAGGGTACCTCTCAGCACATGCCCAGCCCAGGAATTTGTTTTCAGTAACAGAACTGAGCTCACAGTCCTTTCACCCACAAAGCCACTCCTGATGTCCATCCGCCCCGCCCCAGCACTTTTTCATTTCAGGGGGCTGAAAGAGGTTCAACATTCCTGCTGCGGGAGTCGGGCCACCACAAAAAAGGCCTTATCTCTTGTGCCCCACAACCTAATAGATCTTACTGGCAGGCACAGTAGCAGAACCCATGTCCAAGGGCTGGCAGAGTGAGGCAGTCACCTCAAGCAGCAGATTTGGGGTATCGTGAACAGGCAGCAAATTGTTAGTTATTTACTTTGATGTTATTGTAGTTCTACCGCCAGGAGTGGGGAGAAGTGCTTATGGGAGTTTCTGCCTCATGTACCAAAATAACTTGGCTGACTTTGGATACTATGCACCTTACTTGGGTAGGTGGGAGAGGTACCATTTGCTGCTCTGCCTCAGGCAACAAAGCGTATTGGGCTGTCCCTGCCCGTGTCTGATCTTGGGGCCCAGGCAGGTTCATTGAAGTGCAAGCATCCCTTCCAATAACCTGTTCCCAAGCTATTTAGGGGCTGACAGGTAGGGATGTTGGAGAATTTCTCCACGAATCTCCAGGAGGCCGAATGCCAATGCATTCGGCCCCCCGAAATTGGTGGAGAAACGGTCTGCCACCCCCCCGGGATGGGACTTACCTTGTGCGAATGTCCCTGGCGGCGGCGGCTCCCAGCGGTGGTTCGGCGGCGGCGGCCGGTCTCCCAACCGGCTGCCGCCGCCGCCATTTCCAAGTAAAAAAACAAACAAACAACAAACGTGATAGGCTACGTAAATCTTTACGTAGCCTATCATGGCTAGATTTTAAAAATACACCGTGATAGACTACGTAAATGTTTACGTAGCCTATCACGACTGACTTTGGGGGGAAAAAAGCGCGTACGCAAATGGCAGCGCCCATGGGTGCCGCCATTTGCGTTCCTTATTTGGGCACGTGTAGTCTACGTAGACATTTACGTAGACTACGTAGACTACACGTGCCCAAATAAGGAACGCAAATGGCGGCGCCCATGGGCGCCACCATTTGCATACGCACTTTTTTTTTTTCTTTTCCAAAGTCAGCCGTGATGGGCTATGTAAACATTTACGTAAACATTTATGTAGCCTATCACAGCTGACTTCAGGGACGCAAACGGCGGCGGCTACGGCCGCCGCCATTTGTGTCCTGGCAGGAGAAGAGGTTTCGTGGCCGGAGGGATGGGGCGCCTCCCCCCCGGCCAGAATTTCGGCGGGGAGGGATGGGACACCTCCCCCCCGCCCAGAATTTCGGGGGGAGGGATGGAGTGCCTCCTCCCCACCGCGAAGCAAGCTGCGGGATCAGGTAAGGGACTTTCGTCCATCCCTACTGACAGGTGAGCACTTTACATTGGGCCTGGAAACATACCGGCAACCAGCACAGCTGATACAGAATCACTGTTAGGTGCTCCGATCACCTCTCCCTTGCAAGCAACCATTAAACAACCATTATCCCTTACGGATAAATGTTTCCCCACAAAACGCTGGGCTGGTTTGATTTAATTTGGCTGTTTCCATCATCTCAAGGGGTGACGCGGCGTCCTATATTTGGGTTGAATGTTCCTTTTCCTTGTCATTCCTCCCCTCTACTGGTCAAATGGGGTAAGGCATAAGGAATGAAGTTGACTTCTGCATATCCGATGATTAGATGGGGATTGTAGTCTTTCTCCCCCAATTATCTTAAAATGGCTCAGATTTGGCAGGAGAATGGCTCAAAACCCCTTCCCATTCTGTGCCGGTGGGAAAAGCAGATTCCATAGCCTCAATGCCCTCACTTCTAAAAAATAACAGTGTGGTGATCTAAGAGCATTGCAGATGTCATTACTCGGCTGTGTAGAACCGTTATGCTTTTCTTTGGGAAATCAAACCAAATGGAAAACAGACTGGGTTAAGATGGCACATGTGGGAGAGCGCTTCAGAAAACACAGATGTGTGTGTGTGTGTGTGTGTGTGTGTTTCTTACATATGTTTTACAGTCCATTAATTGCTAGCAGTGCATTTCAGTGGGCTGAAAGAGGTTCAACATGCCTGCTGTAGGGTATTCCATAAGGATGTGGCCACCACAGAAAAGGCCTTATCTCTTGTGGCCCACAACCTAATAGATCTTACTGGCAGGCACATTGGCAGAACATCCATGTCCAGGGCTGGTAAGGCCAGCTCTGGCCAAAAAAAAAAAAGATCTTTTGGGGAGCATGTGTTTTATCCCAAATATCTAGCGCAAAAGAAATACATGGAACTTGATCAGCATTCTCCCTTGCCCGGGGGTATTTAAAACATTGTAGCTGATGGTTAAAAGAATTAAGGCCAAACAGTGGTGTTAGGATGTTATTCTACCTTATGCTTCATGAACCTGAAATACAGACAATAGGCCAAGAACTTAATACCCAATTTCATAATGCCTTTATATAAATCTGTGATGCGACCACACTTGGAATACTGTGTATAGTTCTGTTCACCACACCTCAGAAAGGATATTGTAGATCTGGAAAAGGTGCAGAAAAGGGCAACCAAAATGATCAAGGAGCTGGAGTAACTCCCCTATGAAGAAAAGTTACGACATGTGGGGTTGTTTAGCTTAGAAAAGAGGTAAGAGGAGACATGATAGAGGTATATAAAACTGTACATGGAGTGCAGAAAGTGGATAGAGAGAAAAACCTCTCCCTCTTTCATAATTCTAAAACCTGGGGTTATCCCATGAAGTTGAAAGGTGAGAGATTCAGTTCACTCCACCCATGGCATTACTGAATAATCCCTTTAAATAGTCATTTCCCATTCTCTACTAATTTTTAAAGGGCCCTGCCAGCGGTGAACAGGAAGTGACTAATTGAAGGGCTAATTCAGAAATGCTGCAGCAGAGAAGCCTCAGTAGTGCTTGGACAGCCCACACTGGGCAGGCTGGCACTGCAATTGCATTTGAACTTCGAACAATCACCACAGTTATTCTCCATGGTTTTGTGACCCCCTTCTTCTGTAGATGTGGAGCTACCTATTCGCAAATGATGGCGACAGTTGGGATTCACCCCACTTGCGCTGAGGAAGTCACCAAGTTGCATATCACGAAGCGGTCAGGTGCCGACCCCACCGTCACTGGCTGCTGAGGTTAGCTGCCATCCCTGGATAGCAACTGGAAGAGCACTTGGCAGAAGAAATCCAAAGAAAGAGAGGGAGGGAGCCGCTGAAACACCAGAAGCTGCAGGTCTGTGATATTAATCTTCCTTTCTAGCTCTCACTACATTCCAACTTTAAGACTATTCAGCTCCATGGAGCTGGAGCCAGTGTCAAGGATAGGCATGGTTAGGCACTATGAAGGTTCAAGACCTACAGAAGCAAAGGAAAAAACAGTCAGGCTTAAATGCCTGGGGTTTTTTTGTTGAGAGGGGGTATCCCTGAGAGGAGTAGTTTCATTTCCCTGGTTAAGTTTCAGTTTCATTTCCCCAGTCAAGTTTCGTTTCTTCAGGGTTGAAACGGTACTTTCAGTTTTGAGGGAGGAGAGTATATAAAGAGAGCGAGAGAGCCAGGAAGAGCAGAGTCGGGGAGACCAGAGCCTGAAGAGGGAGCAGGAAGAAGCAGCCTGGAGAAGTCTAAGCGCAACTAGGGTAAAGGAAGTTGCGTTTTGCAGCTTTTATTTTCTCTTAATGACTTTTGTATCACTCAGCTCTATTGTGTAAATACCTTTAGTTGTGATTTCCTTGCTTTAATTTACCAGTAAACTGTTGTGGTTAAACCCTGTGTCTAGAGTGTCAATCACCCCACGCCTACAGCCTAAACCCCATGCTATTGGGAAGGGGAAAGTAAAAGAAGGAAGGTGGGACTCTTAAGGAGGCAAGAGATCCTTAAGGATTGCTCAGGGGGTCCAGGTCATAAGTGGAGCCTTGCAGGCATGTACCAAAGGCCCACTTCCCAGCAGGGCCCAACTGGCAAGAGGCCGCTGGAGTTGCTCCTCCTCTTCACTTGTACAACCTGCTTGTTCACCTGCCTCTTGCTCAGGCCCAGACAGCTGTGATGGTGAGGAGGAGCAGCAGACACCGCTGCCAACTTTCTCACTAGATGTCTGCTTGTCAGCCAGGCAGGTGGCCACAGTAATGAGAAAGAGGAGGAGGTGCAAGAGCAGACAGCAACAATGGCAGTGAGAAGACAGAGGCACTGAGGGACGGGGCCCATTGAGGGTGTCTTGCCCAAGGACCTTCAAGAACCTGGAGCCGGCACAGCACAGGGCACACACAGAACCAGTCCCAGCATGCTTTCCCAGCTGGCCATGCTGGCTGGGAATGAGTCGCAGTCCGACACATCTGGACAGCACCAGTTTGGGGAAGGCAGTGCCATGAGCATAGTTCAACCACAGAACTGGCTACCACAATATGTCGTGGTGGCCAGCAACGTAGATGGCTTTAATCAGGGATTAGACACATTCATTTATTTTTTAAAAAAATTCCTTGTAGCCCACCTGTAAGAGTGGGAGCCTCTCAACATGCTGTCCATTAAGAAAGAAGAAATTTGGCAATAAAAAATATAGCAGTCAAGGAAAACAATGAACACCGGCAGTAAAACAACCAAAATCCAGTTCACAAAATAAACATTATAACTTCAACCATCAGCCTAAAAATACAACACAGGGGAAAGCCAACAAAGACCAGGGGGCTCTCAGAGATTTCCTAAAAGGCCTACAAAGAAGGGGGCAGATTAATCCTGCCCAATGGAAAAACCTCCCAATGGAAGAGGGAATGGAATGGAGTATCTGGGGAAAGGGTATGGCTGGCTGGAACCCTGAACAGGAGCACTCCACACTGCGACATGTTGTTGCAGGTCCTGCTTGTAGGAACCTTTGAGCAAACAGGGATTGCCTCTGCATTTTCCTAGTCATTGCGATTGTTTTCCCTAGTTGTGAACGGCTTCTGATTTCCATCTTGGCCAGGAGGTGGAGATGCTGTCTAACATGAGGCTAGACGGATGCCTCATTTCTTTCTCTTTGTTGAGCAAAAACAATTAAGTGGGCAGCATCCTAAAGTCGAAGTACCGTCTCCCCCCCCCCCGCCCAAATCTCCGCTGTGCCCTTTGACAAGGCAATTATTGTCAGTGCCTTGATCAGAATGACTGCTGACTTAGGCTGCGATCCTATGCATGTTGAGACAGAAAAAAGTCTTACAACTCTCAGCATGGCCCAGCCAGCCAAGCCTGAATGTGTTTATTTCCTATGAGATGGAAGGGTCTTGTCACACATCAAAAGACCGGCCCCTGGTCACCCCAAAGTGCAAAATCCTATAAGATCAATAAAACCAGTGTAAGATCGGCAGCATATTATAACTGTTCTAAGGGTTGTGTCCAATGGGTTTTTTATTTATTTTTTATTTATTAAATTTATTAATCGCCCATCTGGCTGGTCACCCAGTTGTATCCAGTGTTAGTCCCATTCATTTCAGTGGATCTACTCCAAGTAGAAGTAACATAATAATAGAACCTGGGGTCATCCCATGAAGCTGACTGGTAGGAGATTCAGGACAGATAAAAGAAAGGACTCCTTCACACAGGGCATAGCTAGACTATGGAATTCACTTCCACAAGACGTAGTGATGGTCACCAATTTGGATGGCTTTAAAGGGGGGTTAGACTAATTCCTGGAGGAGAAGGCTATCAACGGCTACTAGTCCTGATGGCTATACGCTACCTCTGGTGTCAGAGGCAGGATGCCTATGTACACCAGTTGCTGGGGAACATGGGCGGGGGGGGTTGCTGTTGCGTTCATGCCCTGCTTGAGGGTTCCTGCTCAACAGCTGGTTGGCCACCATGTGAACAGCATGCTGGACTAGATGGACCCTTGGTCTGATCCAGCAGGCCTCCGCATATGTTCTTATTGGATAATCCTATAAGGTCAGGATAAGATCGGCAACAGCATATTACCCCTGTACTAAGGGTTGTGTCCAATGGGTTGTATCCAATGTTCGGCCCATTCATTTCAATGGATGTGGCCTGAAATGGTTCCCCCTCTTCCACAGCCTCAGAACTCTAGTGCCAGATTTCCACATTATTCTGCTGCATGTGTCGACCCAAGCCCTGGGTAGTGCTGGACTCTTTTTTGCTCTTAAAAAAAAAAGACTATTGTTACAGGTCAGGCATATAGATCATAATCTATATGCCTGCAGTCTGCAGGAACCTAGGAAACTGCTGAATACTGAGTCAGACTGCGCTGGCTCCAGCTTTGGAGGGCCCTTGGGTGAGACACCCTCCATGGGCCCCTCTTGCTCCGTGAGTCTGCCTTCTCACCACCATTGTCGCCAGCAGCTATTGCTCTGCCTCATCTTTCTCGTCATTGCCACCACCTGCTTGCTTGACAGGCAGAGAGCCGATGTACGTGTAGGTAATGGCATCTCCTGCTCACCACCACCGTTGCCTGGGCTAGAGCAAGAGGCAGATGGACAAGCAGGTTGCAGTGGTGCAGAGGTGGAGCAACTCCAGGGAGCTCTTATCAGAAGGCCCCTGCTGGAGTGTGGGCCCTTGGCAGGTGCCCAACTATGCCTACCCTTGGAGCCAGCCCTTGAATCGGACCAGTGTCAACACTGATTGGCAGCGGCTCTCCAGGATTTCAGGCAGGATTCTTTCCTATGCCTATCAGGAGATGCCAAGAATCAAACCTGGGACGTTCTACATGTAAAGCAGGGTCTCTACCCCTGAGCTATGGCCCCTCCTTTGCCTCTTCTGTGTGTGTGTTGGGGAGGGGGGGTTGGTTGAAGAGTTGAATGGAGCCTCTCCTTGACAGAACATGGATCTGGCAGTCCCAGTTCCTTTTGCCTTGCCATTTAGCAGTCTGTAAGGAAGTGACCCCTTGTATTGTTTAGTAAAGTTTCTGCTCTCCTTTGCTCTTGCTGTTTAATGCCTCCGGTAGTTTGTGTTCCAGCTCCGAATGGGCCAATGCTCTGTGAAGATAAATCCATTTTCCTCTCCTCTCATGAGGCCGGCAAGCAAACGGATGGTTCCGGTGGCGGCCGACACAGTGGGAAACTGTACACAATGACATGAAGGGTGTGAAGCTAATCCACAGCATCACTTTCTTAAAGCCGCTCCTTTTAACTGATCCCTCTCTGTCGCAAGAGTTCATTTCTGTCATTTCAGCATTGCAAGACAGACTCCACCAATGCTCTTTGCAAGCTGATCCTGCATCTGGAATTCCTGCGCAACTGAAGTCGTCATTGCTGATGAGACTCTTCCCCTGCTCCTCCTTCAGCCCTATCCATACACGTAAATCTAGATTTACGTTGATGGGCTGGAACTGTTGGATAGATGGAAACGGAAGGGATTTTCTCCCTCTTCTGATGGATTCTGCCTCATGCTCTCCAGGGATGGCCTTTTTGTAACCATATCGGCCAGGCCAACATTGACTAGAACGGTCTGATTGATGGTGTGGATTATTTCTTGTGCGTGCAAAGCTGAAACAAAAAAAAATGCAGCTGGGCCGGCTGCCCCACTGGGTGCCAGCTAATGACGGCTTGTGTATTAAACCAAATGTTGGGGTAGACAAGTCTGAAGATCTGCTGGCTCCGTCTTCACTGCACATGATCCTGTTTTATGTGTTTATTGTGGAAAGCCTTGTGGAAAAATAAAGAGCAGCTTTTTCCACCTATGGTGGCTCCAGTTAATTCGTGGTGGCTTTTTTTTAGGTTGTGGCGGCGGGGAGATGTCGGTAATAAAGTGCACTTTTCTGATGCAGTGGAGTCAACAGACGTTTACCCCACCCCCTGTCCTGCTTTGGCTGAACCAGACTCAGCATTAGGTCAAATTATGGGGCAGTCCAAAAGATAAGGCAACAACGCAGGCAAATGGTCACACACAAAAGTTCCAGCCCAGTATGGGATCAGGCAGAGTCAGGAGAGGTCCAGATACAAGCAAAGGTCAAAGCACAGTTAAGCAGTCAGTTGCCATACACAGTCCAGAAGCAGGGACAAACAGGAGTCCAAGGGTCAGTAGCACAGAAGGCCAATCACAAGGCAAAGCACAGGAGCTGATGGATAATGTTGTTCCAGAATTGGCTAGGATAACACTGAAGGCCTGTATAGCCAGAGCTTTCTGAGCCCCACCCAGGGCTCAACTCCAGTGCATTATAGGCCCTCTGGCAAAAGTCCTAACCAGGAGCGGAGGACATTGCTCCCAAGGATCCCTCTTTCGTAATTGAGTGATCCTTCTCAGAGGAGCCCTATTGGCCTTCCTCTTGAGGCAGCAAAGGTCTTGGGAGCTAGGTCTTTGCCCAGCCTTTGCCTCAGAGGTAGGGATGTCAGAAAAATCCGCAACAGAACCAAATGAGTTCAGATTTTGATGAATCCAACCGGCAGATTCCACAGCGGACCAGCTTTCCCTCTGTCAGGCAGATTCTGATGACTTGGGGACCATTTTCCTAACTTTCCAGATTTTGCACAAATTTTGTCATCAAAAAATGCACCTTTTTTTTAAGGCCAAAAATGTGCATTTCTCCATAGGCTAAAGTGTGCGAATGCACATTTGGGGGGATTTTGCATATTGTGGGGGAAGTGGCGGATTTTCGCACATGCAAATTTGCACAAATGCACATTTGTGCAAATTCGACAACTAAAAAAAAATCTGATTCCGTCGATGGGTGGACTGCAGAACGAAAGGCAACTGACAATTTGCGAAACACAGAATGGATTTCACACAATCCGTATATCCCTACTTAGAGGTGGAACTCCCTTCCTCCTGCAGGAATGGACTAGTGGTGATCTCCTTTGAGGGCCCAGACTCCCCCAGCTCTCCTGACATGGGTAGGTCCTTGGGTTTATCTGTCTCTAAGGATTCCTCCAGCAGGGACATGATATCCCCTGCAACGTCGGTTATTTCTCCTTGGCTTACCCAACATTTTAGGGAGTAACCAACCTAAACAGATAATATGAGCTAGAATTTGCCGCACTAAAGTTACCCTTTAGAGCAGGCGTGGGGAACGTGTGGCCCTCAGGATGCTGTTGGACTGGAACTCCCATCAGCCATAGCTAGCAAAAACCAATGGTGAGGGGTGAGGGGGAGTTACAGTCCAACATCTGGAGGGCCACATGTTCCCCATCCCTGCTTTATTGAATTGGGCAATGGAGACATTGGCTCAGTTCAGACATCATGACAAACCATAGTTTCGTCCTAACCATAGTTTAGAACCCAAAATGTGGTTTGAGCTTCCAAACATACCACACAGAAACCATGGCTTTGAGAGTTTCTTGTCTCCTTTCGTTTTCCATCCTTTCAGCCCTCAGCTTTACTTCTACCACTGTGGTGCAAGCATTTGGTGACAACAAGCTCCGTTTTCATGCCATAATGCTTATAGTAGTGCATAATGGTATAGATATCACAATCCAGGTTTGCATGTGACACTAAGCTAGGGTTTAGTGCAGGGGTCGGGAACCTCTTGCAGACCGAGAGCCAAATTCCGTTTTGGAAAAGCTCTCGAGGGCCACATTCCAGTAGCAGGTGGGGCAGAAGGAATAAGAGGCAGGGCCAAAGACACCAGCAAATTTTGGCTTAAAGCTCTTACTGCCCGTAACTAAGCCTTACGAGCATTTCAGCCTTTTAGAACAGGGGAAAAAACACGCAAAGGCTGAAAAAACACCAAGTGATCGACAGTCAAGAGAAAGGGGGGCAGATGTCCAGGAAAAGGGGCATGACCATTTGGGAAACCCCAGGGCCGGATTTGACCACCAAGAGGGCCGGATTTGTCTCCCTGGCCTGAGGTTCCACACCCCTGATTTAGTGCTTCATGGATGACCCTCTGTTGTGAGTCCAAGCAAAGTCTCAGGCTCATGTGTTTGCCCTTCTCCTCCTCCCGCACAGCCAGAGGACGACTCCTACCAAGTTTAGTTTCACTTTCTCCGATTTCTGGCTTGTTCCATACAAACCAGGAATCGCGGCTTTAAACAAACTCTCTTGATCAAGGCAATGAAACAGTCCAGGGGGTTGCAATTGGTTAATATCACAATTGAATAGAGTTTGTTTTAAATCAAGATTCCTGTTTGGTATGTAACGACAAGCCAAGAACCAGGGGAAGCGAGATGAAACTTAGCAGAGTCCTTCTCCCAGCTGTATTGGGGGAGGAGAGAGAAGAAGGGAGGCCTTTGAGCCTGACATTTCACTCGGGCTCTCAGAGGTTTATCCAAGTAGCCTGGCTTAGTGTTATGTGTGAACGTGGCCAATGAGTGCATAATGGCATAGCTATCATATCGGCTGAGGTTCCATAAGTATTCAAGTTTAATGGTAATTTACAATAATCATGCTGGTATGATTGAGTGGTATAAATTGTCCACAGACTTTAGAAATAACTGTACTTGTACACCTGGGGAAAGGACATGGGTAGTTTTTTATTTCCTTAGTACATTTATACCCCACCTTTCTTCCATCACAGGACTCAAGACAATGTATGTGGGGTGGTTTCCAGGTGGTCTCCCATCCAGGCATTGTGCAGACCCAGATGGGCTTAGCTTCAGCAAGCTGGCTGCACCATCTACCCTAAGGGCATGCCCTGCTACTATTTTTGAGAAGTGCTTAATTTAATCCAAATCATGCCTGGCAACCCCAGATATAACGTGTAACCCCAACGGGCAAATGGAAAAATCCACAAACAAAACAAAGAAGAAGTTCAGAATTGTTCAAAGTTGGACTGCAAAACATACTATTAAGCTCCTGAATGCAAATCCTGGCTTTTAAAATCTGTGCCACTTGCAACAGGAGACGCTTCAGGAGACACTTTCTATTCCGTTTTTGGATCCTCCTCCTCCTAGCTTTGTGGTATTTGGGATAAACTAGGTAAATTATTCTAAGACTTTTGTTCCCTGACTTTATCAGTACAACTCTGGATAGAAGTCATTTAAAAAGCATCAAGAAGACAATCAAAGAGGTAACAGTTAAGTCCTGTCCCAATTGTATCCTAACTCTTCCTCTTCTTCCTCTGATCTTGACATGGTTAATCATGAAATTGTAGAGCTGGGACTGAATCCTGTTCAATGCAGGGATCTTGCAACTACAGCATCTGTCCAGGCTCTGCTTAAATACCTTCCGTGATGTAGAACCCACCCCAGGGGCAGCACTTTCCATGGCCAAACTGCTCTTCCTGTTAGGAAGTTTCTCCTAACGTTTAGGCAAAATCTGCCATTTCCCCTGCAATTTGCCCCCATTGGTTCAAGCCTCTGGATTTGACCCATCATTTGCGGAACAATTTGCCACGGACTAATCGAAAGGCAAATGAACCAAATAAAAGGATGAGCCTCAATCCTGTGGGCAGATGAGGTCTTACCCAGAAGATTTAATTCCGTGCAGGCTCCTTGCCCTGGAAAACTTGAAAGGATACTCAAATTATCTACCCCACAATCCTATGAAGGTGTGTGTGTGTGTTTAAGCAATGGAGAACCCACTGCCGCTAGGCGTTGCAGCTCTGATTCAAATACTTTCCTGTTTATCCAGCTAATGAGGACTAACAGATCCGCTTATGATAAATGCATATTGGTAATGTTTCCTGGAACATGCCTGCCAAGAAGGGAACTCCCTTAAAACACAGCAGCAATGGGAAAGGATTAAAAGAACATTTATTTACAATGCTAGGCTCAAACACAAAAATAAAATAAGATTAGACAGATAGTGTTCGACACCATTTCCCCCTCCCCGCTCCACACACCAAAACCAGTTAATGGATGGCAGCACTAACTCTGAAAGTGCCTCGAAGGGTGTGAGGTTTAGCAAAAGGAAATCAGTGAAACAAAGCCCTGTGGCCCATTAGATCAGGGTCCACCAAACGTTTTTGGGTCGGTAGCCGCATTTGTCATGTTGTGAGTGTTGTGGGTACTCTCACAAAATGGCTGTCATGGGAGTGGAGGGGGCTTGCCCATTCTTAAAATGGATGCCATGGTGGGCATGGCTGGTCACAAAACACTCATCTCCAAGAAGGTAAACGGTGAGATAGAAAGATAAATAATTTTCCCAAGAACCTAAGAACAAGGCAGAGATGGGGGGAGGGGGTACCTGAGCTCCGAAGCACAATACCACTCTTCTTGATCCCAAATAAAGATGGTGCTGGAGGGAAGCACTTTGTTTTGCAGCCTGCTAACCTCCTAGTTATTTTTAATTGCAACAAAATAAAATAAAAATCAAGAGGGACAGGGAGCCCGGCGGGTGCCAAAGGAAAGTGTCTGGGTTGAAATGCCTCTCCTTAGACTTCGTTACTGGCAGTAAGCGCTTTAAGCTACAATATGTGTGTGGGGGTACATTTTTGGGCCCCCACCCCTTTTGTCTTCAGTCCTGCCACCACTGGAATGTGGCCCCCGAAAGCATCCCCGGAGCTGAATTTGACCCTCAGGCTGAAAGAGGTTGGACGTCCCTCGTCTAGTATAAGGCATTCGATGTTCCTTAGAGCCCTGCTGGATAAGATTGAACTTTGCTGGCTCTGGGTTTTTGCAGGCCCTTGGCCAAGACATCCTCAATGGGCCCCTTCCCTCGGTGAGCCCACCTTGTACCTGCCATTGTCAGCAGCTGCTCTTCCTCCTCTTCCTCTTCCTCATCATTGCAGCTACCTGCTTGCTTGACAGGCAGAGAGCCAGTGAACGAGGTAGGCCAGACCGAGATGCAGGTGAACAAGCAGGTTGCCATGGTGAAGAGGCGGAGCAACTCCATCAGGCTTTTGTTAGTGGGCCCCTCCTGGGATGTGGGCCCTTGGCAGGTCCGAACCATGGCTACCCTTGGCACCACCCCTAAGACTGAAGGTCCATCTAGTGCAGTGGTACCCACCTTGGTTCCCCAGTTGTTGTGGCTCTTATATTTATTATAGGGCTTCCATCACCCTTGGCCATTGGCCATGCTTGCTGGAGATTATGGGAGATGTAGTCTGACAACATCTGGAGACCCAAGGCCAGGAACCACTGCGGTTGTGCAGTATACAGTTTTCCGCAGTTCCAAGGCAAATGGTTGCACTTGATGGTCGTATAGGCCCCTTCCAACCCTAGTATTCTATGATACTATTCTATGAAATGCTTCTAGCAAGCAGAAGGCCAAGGCACTAATGCTTCCTGGTTATTGCCACACAGAAACCGGTCGTCAGAGATGCACTGTCTGAACACAGAGATTCCGTTTAGCTACTGCAGTGAATAGCTCTTGGTAGATCGACCTTCCATGAATTTGTCTAAGTGGCTTTTGAGCTGGGCTTAGACCAGAGTGCAGGTATTTGCTATGCAAATATCACCTTAGGGCCAGTTCACTTGCTTGCTTGCTTGTTTACTTACTACATTTCTATAAAACCCAATAATTGGAGCTCTCTGGGTGGTTCACAAGACAGAGGTAAAACCATAAAATATGAGGAACATAAAAGATGACGGGAAAATTAGAACAGCCACAGAAAAGTGGAGGCTGGTGGCTCCGATGTCAGTGGGGTGGTGAATCCACTCCTGGTTTCAGTCAGAACTCTACAGAAGCTCTCTATGGTGTGGCCCCTTGGATAGCTCCTTTAGAATTCTGACTGGTTCTGACTGAAACCGGGTGGATTCACCACCCCGCTGACATTGGAGCCACCAGCTTTCACTGCCACAGAATGAAACCAAAGTAAAACCAACAGGATTTGGGTGCAGGGTTTCTTTTGGTACACATAAAGAGTTCATGAGCACACTCTTCTTGTTGAGAAGTAGACCTTCAAATAAGGCAGCCCATAGCACAGCGGGAGAATGCAGAAGTTTGCAGGTTGCATCCAAAGCGTCCCTACTTTAAAAGGATGTTGAGTAGCAGGCGGCTCAGAAGATGTAACACTGGTGATTTTTTATTTATGTATTATTACATTTATATCCTGCCTTTTTTTCCTCTTGCAAGGAACCCAAGGAGGCCTATATGGTCAGTGTCCTCTCCCATTTATCCTCACAACAACCCCGTGAGGTAGGTTAGGCTGAGAGTCGGTGACTGGCCCAAAGGTACCCAGTGAGCTTCATGGCTACATGCGGACTAGAGCCCAGAACTCCCTAGTCCCAGTCCAACACTCTAACCACTACACCACACTGCTTCTCAGCAATGCTGGTTTTCTAAATACTTAGCAGGAATGTAAAATCATCCAAAGGTTTTGGAACAAGGTGCTGAAAAGTAATTACAGGTGAATGCACTTCCTTTATGCCACACGTAGTTTTTGTTCAACACCTTGAGAAAACATCTATGGAAACAAATAGGAGTAATTGCCTAGTAGGAGCCAAAATGAGAATAGAAAAAAACAGAATGGTATACTATCTTTGGAAGAATGGTGTTGGAAGATGCAGGATGTTATGTTTATTATGAGTAAAGAAACCCTATCATTAAGGCAAGATCAAGCAGCGATAGCACTGTGATTAATTTTCTGAATGACTAGGGGGAAAACATGTATGGAGTGCTTTTATGGAAAACATTCTTGAGAAAATGCAGATACCATCAACGTATGGAGTCATATATTTACGTACGGTACAAAAGGATCGTTTACAGAATTACCTTATTTTAGTTGCACCGTGGTGATGTTGTAAGTTTTATAAATACTATATAACATAACTTTATAATACAAAATCTGTCTGAGACCTTAGAGACTCGTAGGCATGTTTGAGAGTAGACCAATTTGAATATGGGGGGGAGGAGGGACGAAACTGACAGATGTGTCCAGTCTTATACCTCTTTCAGCCTGAGGGCAAAATTCAGTTTCGGAGAAGCTCTCAGAGCTGCATTCCAGTGATGGGTGGAGCCAAAGGCAAAAGGGGTGGGGCCAAAATTGCCAAAAATAGTAGAGCTGTGCACAAATGGCCTCTTGAAATTCTCCACCTTACTTGTGGGCAGAGAAATCTGGGGAGACAATTTCACCGAATTTCACCAGGGGGAGGAGAAATTCTCATCCGTATCTCCCAGCTAGGGCTCCCCATTGGCAGGGCTTGTAGCACGGCTTCTTCCTTTTTTCTTAAGGGTTTTTTTTGGGGGGGGGGTTCAACAGCATCAACTACCTTGGCAGGCTGGCCCCCAGTTTGCATCCACCGCAATGCAGGTGGGGGCAGCGTTGTGTCCGGCTCCAGGGATGAGGGGGAGTTCGTGCTCTGCCAAAATCTGTCCTCCAATTTCCTGAATTTTTCTGCCCCCATGAAAGAGGCTTCCATGGTTCTGCCTCATTCAAGATGTTTTATGATTTATGTTTGTGGTGTTTCTGAGCGTACCTCATCGCAACGAGCCTCCCAGGCTGCCCGCGTGTCCCGATCTGAAAAGGCCCTGTGGGAGGAATTACCTCATGGTGCCTTAAACTGGGCTCTAACTGAAGTGTAGGAAGCTGAGGAGGCCACAGGCGGCCGGAGAGATGATGGTACAACAAAAAACAGGACACTTGTGCTCACTCCTCGGCCACCTCCTAAGGAAGTTCAGGCCCAGAAACCCAAACCCAACCCAGGAGAATGTCTCCAAAATGTCTTCACCACTGAGTGAATTTCAGCAGCAATTTCTATTCTATCAAATTGAATGAGAATGCTAAAAAAAAGTGGGAGAAATTTTCAGCACAGCAGAAAAAAGTACCGGCAGATTTTAGCTTAAAGCCCTTCCTGCCAGTAACTAATCCTTAGGAGAGGCATTTCAACCTTTTAAAATAGGGAAACAAAAATGTAAAAGCTGGGAAGCCAGCAAAAGACTGGTGGCTGGGGAAGGGGTGAGGCCAAGGGAAGTGGGAGTGGCTCCATAGGGAACTCAGGTCGGCTGGATTTGGCCCACAGGTGGTCCAGAATTGGCTCACGAGCCTGAGGTTCCACACCCCTGCTATACTTTGGCATTACTTGTGTGCCTATTTAGGTCGAAACCCAGTTTTGTGCGATTTGTCAAACAGGGATGGATTGAGGTTCATGCTCTGCTGAGCGGAGCCTCGTAGCAGTGTTCCAAGATGTGAAAGCGTTCGAGTGGCTGGCAACCAAATCCACCCACTGAGATTCGATTGAGGCAGTCGCTACTGGATTTGAAATGTGACACTTGCTCTCCAGATATTATTTTGCACAGTGAGCTGGGTTATTTGTACAGAAACACTTTGCCGGCTTTGATCTTTCTTTCAGAAAACCTGCACGGAGGCTCATGAAGTTGGCTCTTCGCATCAAAGGTAGACTTGCCAGATGTCAAGCTAGGCCCAGATTCCTCCTTGAGCATGGAAAATGTGCAGGCAAGAGAGAGTCTCTATGCTTTCTTGGATCCTGTTAGCAGTGCTGGTTTTTGAGGGTCCTTGGGCAAGACACCCACAATGGGCCCCCTGTCCCAGTGAGCTCTTGTCAGTGGGCCCCTGTCAGGGTGTAGACCCTCGACAGGTGCCCAGCCATGCCTACCCTTGACACTGGCCCTGCATGTTAGCAAAGAAGCTTAAAAAAAAAAAAAAGGAACAGAAGTGAAACAACACCAGTCAAATTATCCAAGATTTCTCTTGAATCGGTGGGCCAGCTTTCCAGCCTAAAAATCCCAAATTGTTCAGGATTCTTCATTATACAGTGCCCAGCTCTGATACCTTCCTGATCTGCAAGACCATAACTTGCCCAAACAGTGCTTTTTAAGAAGCGTTAGAGGATGTTTAGCTGACTTTCTAGGATGAATTCTTTCTTTCTTTCTTTCTTTCTTTCTTTCTTTCTTAATTTTACTTATATACTGCTTAATATCTTTTAAATCCTTAAGCAGTTCACATTAAAATGTATATATAATATCATATGAAAGCAATAGAAAAACAATATAAATAATAAGTAATGCTGTTAAAGTGCTGCATTCAATATGCCAACAAATTTGGAACACTCAACAATGGCCGCAAGACTGGAAAAGATCAGTTTACATTCCAATTCCAAAGAAGGGCAATGCCAAAGAGTGTTCAAACTACCGCACAATTGCGCTCATTTCACATGCCAGCAAGGTGATGCTTAAAATTCTACAAGCTAGGCTTCAGCAGTATGCGAACTGAGAACTACCGGAAGTACAAGCTGGGTTTCGAAGAGGCAGAGGAACTAGAGATCAAATCGCCAACATTCGCTGGATCATGGAGAAAGCAAGAGAATTCCAGAAAAATGTCTATTTCTGCTTCATTGACTACGCTAAAGCCTTTGATTGTGTGGATCACAACAAACTGTGGCAAATGCTTAAAGTGATGGGAGTACCAGACCACCTTACCTGTCTCCTGAGAAACCTGTACGAGGGTCAAGAAGCAACAGTAAGAACCAGACATGGAACAACCGATTGGTTCAAAATTGGGAAAGGAGTACGACAAGGCTGCATATTGTCACCCTGCTTATTTAACTTATATACAGAGTACATCATGAGAAACGCCGGGTGGATTAATCACAGGTCGGAATTAAGATTGCCGGGAGAATTATCAACAACCTCTGATATGCAGACGATACCACCCTAATGGCAGAAAGCGAAGAGGATCTAAAGAGCCTCTTGTTGAGGGTGAAAGTGGAGAGTGCAAAGGCTGGTTTGAAACTCAACATTAACAAAACGAAGATCATGGCATCTGGCCCCATCACTTCCTGGCATATAGAAGGGGAAGAAATGGAAGCAGTGACAGATTTTACTGTCTTGGGCTCCAAGATCACCGCAGATGGTGACTGTAGCCATGAAATTAAAAGACGCTTGCTCCTTGGGAGGAAAGCTACGGCAAACCTAGACAGCATAGGAAGAAGCAGAGACATCACCTTGCCAACAAAGGTCCGTCTAATCAAAGCTATGGTTTTCCCAGTAGTAATGTATGGCTGTGAGAGCTGGACTATAAGGAAGGCTGAGCGCCGAAGAATTGATGCTTTTGAACTGTGGTGCTGGAGAAGACTCTTACGAGTCCCCTGGACTGCAAGGAGGTCAAATCAGTCCATCCTAAAGGAAATCAACCCTGAGTGCTCATTGGAAGGACAGATACTGAAGCTGAAGCTCCAATATTTTGGCCACCTAATGCGAAGAGAAAACTCCCTGGAAAAGACCCTGATGCTGGGAAAGACTGAAGGCCAAAGGAGAAGGGGACGACAGAGGATGAGATGGCTAGATAGCATCACGGATGCAATGAATATGAACTTGAGCACGCTCCGGGAGAGAGCGCAGGACAGGAAGGCCTGGCGTGCTATGGTCCATAGGGTCACGAAGAGTCAGACACGACTGAACGACTGAATAACAACAACAAATTAAAAACGTACAGCAAGAATGACAATAAAACAGGACAGCGACATAGTCCATTACTGGTCAGGGAAAGCCTGTTTGAACACACATATTTCAAGAGGCATTTGAGACTTACCACAGATTCTACCTCTAGAACCACATGTGGCAGAGTGTTCCAGGGGGGATCAGAGTGTTCTGGGGGTGGGGGATCATTCTTCTCTAGGCTATTCCAGCACTACCATCAAATGTGGCAAAACCACATAGGTTTTCTGCCACCATTCTCTTTTCAATTACTCACAGACTTGTGTCTGTGGAACTTCTTGCCACAAGGCCATCTCGAGTATAAAACCCCCTTAATCATGAAACCTGTGCCACCAAAACCCCTCTGCCACTGGTTTCCTGTCTTTTGAGAGCTTTTAGCTCAAATATGCTAGTACTTTTGGTACCAGCATATTTGCTGGTACCACAGGGGTTGCACCCACAGGAGTACATATGCTGCATGTTACCCACCTCTGGAGTGGACTACCTCAGAGGTCTGCTAAGTCCATCCTCCTTGTTTCAGTTATGCAACTCTTTGCTCTCCTCCAGGATTGATCTCCACATTCAACATAAATGAGACATTGAGGGGAGAAAGACGTTCATTCCGAGACAGCAATTATCACACACACACACACAGACAAGAACCGGAGAAAGACGTCGATGTAATTACTTGAGCGTGTATAAAAACCTTGAGTCTTTCTGTCCGCCAAACATCAGGGAGCTAATTATGCCTCCATTGTGCCACTCTCAGTCAATATTGTCAGCTATTCTTAGATCTAATCCTCAAACATCGAGGTTTGATGGGCTGCACGAGAGATCCCCTTCAGCGCCTCCTGGCAACTCGTGTCAGTCAGCTTGCCACGGAGAACACGCACGCTACAAAGGCCCTGGCAGTGTTGCGGTATTAGGCATCTGACTGAACAGCTTTTAATCCCGTGTACACCTTAAGAAAACAACCTTGGCTCAGCCTCCTGCTGCTCTGAGACGCGGATGGGACCCTGCATGTTGGGGGAACAAAGGTGCATGAGCTCATCTCTGACGGGCCTGACATGAAACCCTTAAGACATGTCAGGGTGATGGCAGCACCGGGATCTTTACCACATTAGGGAAGAGGCAGCTAAGACATGCACACACACACGCAAACACACACACACACAGAACGAGGATGAGCTGACATGAAAACAGAGCGTTAGACTCTGTCTTGCTCTCACATTTACAGGGAGATGGTTGCCCTTGTGTTCCAATGTAAATCTATTGTTGTTGTTGTTGTTGTTGTTATTTAATGCATTTCTATACCGCCCCATAGCCAAAGCTCTCTGGGCAGTTTCCAAAGATTAAAAAACATTAAAATACAGTATACGATGTTTAAAAACCATTTACAGAAGACACAAAGAGTACACATGGAATATATATATAAAAAATAAAACATTGAGCAGACAGCCATAACCATAAGACAGATCCAGGACTGATTAAAAACTCATAATATGCTGCCAACTGCCTGAGAAAAGAAAGAGGCCTTCACCTGGTGCTGAAAATATAACAGTGTTGGTGCCAGGCAGGCCTCATCAGGGAGATCTAGGGATGGAAGAGAAATCCGCCACGGACTCCGGTGATTCTTTAGAATCCACCCCCCTGGAGTCTGTGGCAGAATGGACTACCCCCCCCACTCCCGAAATCGCCCCGGAACAGACCTATCTGCTGCCGGCCGGCTGGTGTATCCGCAGCTGGGCTGCTGCGGCTGCAAATGGCGGCCGGCATAGTGGCTGCCATTTGCGTCCCTACGCTAGGCCATAATAGGCTACATATATATTTACGTAGCCTATCACGGCTAAAGCAGGGATGCAAATGGCGTCCCCTATGCAGGATGCCATTTGCATCTGCAGCAGCCCAGCAGCAGATGGAGGCCCCGCTGCAGATCAGCCCAGCCGGCAGCTCTGCGGACTGGCCGTGGAGTGGAGCCAGCCGGGCAGGATTCCGGGGTGGGGAGGACTGGATCGCCTCCCCCCCCCATCGAGAATTCTGGAAGGAGGACTGGATTGCCTCCCCCCCACTCTGTGGACCCCAGCGGAGCCAGGTAAGTGGGGTTTCGTACACCCCTAGGGAGATCATTCCACAGTTGGGGGGCCACCACTGAGAAGACCCTCTCCCTTGTTGATGTCTTGAGTTGATGCCTCATTGACCTCGGGTATGCCAGCCCTGCCCAGGGCTGTGCCTTGCACCGTGACCCCAGTCAAGGGCTGTTTCCTGTGTGTTTCCCGTCCCTGCACAAACCCATTAGTGTCTCCTCAGAAGTAACTCCCCTTGTGGTTATGAGGCTTGCCCTCTGAATGCCCACATCACTTACAGAGATCCCCCTCAATTGACATGGCACAGTTTAAAGCCCAGTTCCCTGAGTGTGATAAAGCGTGATCTCGAGGCTCTGATTCTCCTTTGCTTGGTTTATTGCCTAAGGAAGTAACTGCTTCAACCCTTCGTTATAGAGATCCTGTGGGTTAAAGTGGGGGCTGGTTTCCCGTCTTTGTGTTCTCCCCCGCCCTCTTTCCCAGCACAAGCATATGTGTGTCCACTCGGAAGTAACTCCCGTTGGGCTCAGTGAGGCTTGCTCCCGAAATGCAGGTGCATCTGGACTTTCAGGGGAAAGGAGAAAGGGGGGAGAGGGGAAGAAGCCTCTCTGATTGGTTGAGCAGCCCCTGCCAGTCAGATGATGTTCACTCCAACCCCTAACCCCACCCGGAAGTATGTTTTGTGAAGCGATTTTTACTGGTTCAGAGAACCTGCTCATAGCGCCTCGCAGGGACCAAAGTGCAGCTTTTAAAAAGATTCCTTTAAAAAAAAACCACCCAGTATCCCTCCATTAGCTTCTCCTTCCATTGTTGTGGAAACACAGCCCCGGTGTGTGGCCGCTGTAAAAAGGCAAACTCCATGTTAGGGATAATTACAAAAGGAATTGAGAATAAAACTGCCAATATCATACTGCTCCTGTACAAATCTATGGTGCGACCACACTTAAGAATACGGTGTACAGTTCTGGTCACCACACCTAAAAAAAGATATTGTAGTTCTGGAAAAAATGCAGAAAAGGGAAAGTCACCTGATCCAGGGGCTGGAGCTTCTCCCATATGAGGGAAGGTTACAACAGCTGAGATTGTTTAGCTTAGAAAAAAGGAGGGTAAGGGGATTCATGAGAGAGGTCTACAAAATGATGCATGGTGAGGAGAATGTGGATAGGGAGACAGTTTTCTCCATCTCTCAAAATACTAGAACCTGGGATCATCCCATAAAGTGGATTGGTGGGAGATTCAGGACAGATAAAAGGAAGGACTTCTTCACACAGCAACAGAAGTTGCTACTGCAGGATGTAGTGATGGCCACCAATTTGGACGGCTTTAAAAGGGGGTTGGACAGATTGAGCCTCGTGTGGCACAGAGTGGTAGGCGGCAGTATTGCAACTGAAACTCTCCCCACGACCTGAGTTCAATCCCAGCGGAAGCCGGGTCTCGGGTAGCCGGCTCAGGTCGACTCAGCCCTCCATCCTTCCGAGGTCGGTAAAATGAGTACCCGGCTTGCTGGGGGAAAGGTAGTCACGACTGGGGAAGGCACTGGCAAACCACCCCACTATAGTCTGCCATGAAAACGCCAGCGCAAGCAGCGTCCCTCTAGGGGTCAGTAATGACCCAGTGCTTGCACAGGAGGAACCTTTTTTTGTTGGACAGATTCCTGGAGGGGAGGCTATCAGTGGCCCCTAGTCCTGATGGCTGTGTGCTACCTCCGGTGTTGGAGGCAGTGAGTCTACATACACCAGTTTCTGGGGAACATGGGTGGGAGGGTGCTCTTGCACTCATTCCCTGCTTGAGGTTCATGCTCTGAGTGGGTTCCTGGTCGACAGCTGGTTGGCCACTGTGTGAACAGAATGCTGGGCTAGATGGACCCTTGGTGTGATCCAGCATGGCTCTTCTGATGTTCTTAGTTGAAGACCCTTATCATTATGTCCCCTTGATCATCTCTTCTCCAAGCTAAACACACCCAGCTCCTTTAACTCTTTCTCATAGGCCTCGGCTTCTTTTTTCAAGAAATCCCTGACAGGCACGCTTTTGTACCCATGAAGGTAGAAGGTAAGAGCATTGCATGGGACAGGGAGAGTGACTACAGTAAGTACACTGCATGAGAGTGACTACAGTAGCGCTGGGCCACCTGAGGCCTTCCAGATGTTAGTCGCCAACTCTCATCAGCCCCAGACAACATGGCTGATGGTCAAGGATGACAAGAGTTGCAATGCAGCAACATCTGGAAGGCCACCAGTTACCCAGCCCGGAACCCCCCCACACACACACACACAGTATCAGAACTCAAGACTATCCAGTGTAATGGACTGGCAGCAGGGCTGGTGTAGACACAGTTGGGCTCCTGCCAAGGGTGCACACCCCATCAGGGGCCCGCTGTCAAGTGTTCCCTGAACTTGCTCCTCATCTTCGCCATTGCCACCTGCTTGTTCACCTGCCTCTCACTCTGGCCCAGACAACGGTGGTGGTGGGAAGGAGGAACAAGAGATGCCACTGCCTTCTTGCTTGTTGGGTTTCTGCAGGTAGTTGCAATGAGGAGGAGGAGGACCTTTTCTGCTGTGGCACCCCGGCTGTGGAACAAGCTCCCTAGAGAGGTTCGCCTGGCACCTACGTTGGATTCCTTCTGGCACCAGGTAAAGACCTTTTTATTCTCCTAGTATTTTAGCATTTTAGCTTCCTAACCTCTTAGCTCCGGTGTTTTAAATCTGTATTTTAAATCTCTGCATCGCTGCTAGGTTTTATCCTGGTTGCACTGTTGTATTGTCGTTTTCAGCTTTCCTATTTTATTTTGTTTTATGCTGCGCTTTGTGGTTTAAATTTCTGTGAACCGCCCATAGAGCTTTGGCTGTTGGGTAGTATAGAAATTAAAGAAATAGAGGAATAAATAGGAGGAGGAGGAGGAGGAGCCAGTGACAATGACAGTGAGAAGGTAGGCTCACTGAACCAGGGGGCCCATGGAGTGTATCTTCCCTAAGGGCCTGCAAAATCATGAAGCTGGCACCGGATAAGGCTAATCAATGGCAACTAACCATGGTGGCTGTACACTACCTCCAAGATCAGAGGAAGCATGCCTCTAAATAACAGTTGCTGGGGAACCACAGTGGGAGAAGGTTATTATTGCACTCATGCAGGGCCAGCATCAAGGGTAGGCATGGTTGGGCACCTGCCAAGGCCCCACACCCCAGCAGGGGCCCACTCACAAGAACCCCCCGGAGTTGCTCCCCCTCTTCACCTCTGCAACCTGCTTTTTCACCTGCCTCTCGCTCTGGCCCAGACAAGGGTGGCAGTGAGGAAGAGGAGCAGGAGATGCCACGGCCTCCTTGCTCCCTGGTTCATTGAAGGAGGGGGCCCTTTGAGGTGTCTTGCCCAGTAGAAGTCGAAATCCTACTTCTCCTCCACCATTGGATCTGCTCAGTGTCGTCCAGCAGAGCTCTTTCATGTGGTTAAAGGCCTCTTGGGTGTAGATCTTGGGACACAAGAACTCAAACCCTTAAAGGCCCACTGTGAACAACTTCCCAGACACTTTGCATATAAAATTGCTCATATTCGTGCTGACTTGGATGCCACTGTTTTGACAGAGTCTGATATGGACAGGGCTGGTGCACCATCTAGTCATGTTAGGGATACCTTCTGGCTTGTGAAACCTGAGGATGTGGACAAACTGCTTGGAGGACTGAGACTGACTACTTGCCCTTTAGATCCTTGCCCATCCTGGCTTGTGAAATATGCCAGAGCTGGGCTGGATATCTGGACCTCTGAGGTGGTAAATGCCTCCTTGAGGGATGGCAAGGTCGCTGCAGCTTTGAAAGAAGTGGTGATGAGGCACTTGCTGAAGAAACCAAATTTAGATACCATGGCTCCAGATAATTACGGCCCTGTGTCAAATTTGCCATTCCTGGGCAAGGTGAAGGAGCATGTGCTGGCCTCACAGCTCCAAACCATTTTGGATAAAACTGATTATTTAGATCCATTCCAATCAGGTTTCAGGCCTGGTTATGGGACAGAAACAGCCCTGGTCACCCTGGTTGATGACTTACACCGGGGAATGGATGGGGGGAGTGCGACCCTGTTGGTTCTTCTGGACCTCTCAGTGGCTTTCAGTACCATCAACCATGGTATCCTTCTGGATCATTTATCTGGATTGGGCTCAGGAGGCACAGTTTTAAAGTGGTTCTGGCCCTTTCTGGAGGAGCAGTCTCAGAAGGTGGTGCTGGGGGACTTCGGTTCCACCCCATGGCCATTAGCCTGTGGGGTGCTACAAGGTTCTATCTTGTCCCGCATGCCTTTTAACATCTACATGAAACCACTGGGGGAAGTCATCAGGAGGTCTGGGCTGAAATGTCGTCAGTATGCAGATAATAACCAGCTCCACCTCTTGTTTCCATCTGCTCATCCTAGGAAGGCTGTGGAACTCTTGAACCAGTGTCTGGAGGCTGTTTTGGGATGGATGAGTGTGAACAAGCTGAATCTTAATCCTGACAAGATGGAGGTACTGTGGGCTGGGAAACCAACTACTATGGATGAGGTTTACAACTGGTCTGAGATGGGGTTGCGCTCCCGCTGAAAGACCAAGTGTGCAGTCTGGGAGTCCTCCTGGACTCTGAGCTAACTGGGGACGCCCAGGTGACTGCGGGGTCCAGGAGTGCTTTTCATCAGCTTAGGCTGGTACGCCAACTGCGGCCCTATCTGGAGAGGACGGACCTTGCCTCAGTTATCCATGCCCTACTCACGTCCAGGCTGGACTACTGTAATACGCTATACGTGGGGCTGCCTTTGAAGATGGTTCAGAAATTCCAGCTTGTGCAGAATGCGGCAGCCCGAATACTGGTGGGGGTGAGGTGATTCCATCACATAATGCCTATACTGCGCCAGCTGCACTGGTTTCTGGTGTGTTTCCGAGCCCAATTCAAAGTGCTGGTTTTGACCTTTAAAGCCTAAAACAGTTTGGGACCAAGTTACTTGAAGGACCGCCTTCACCCATAGCAGCCTTCCCACACTTGAAGATCAGAAAGAGAGGCCCTTTTCACTTGCCCACCCATGACAGCAGTCAAGTGGGTGACCACACGTGAGAGGGCCTTCTCTGCAGTGGCCCCACACCTTTGGAACAAGCTGCCATCGGCAGTCCACCATGCTCTGTCATCGCAGACTTTTAAGAAGGCCTTGAAAACGTATAATTTTACCCTGGCCTTCTCTTGATATGACTGCTATTGTTGCTGTTACTGCTGTTAACATTGCTGCTGGTTATATTGTTGGCTTTTATTGTTTTGATTGTTTTTTATGTTTTATCACTTTTAATATTTTAACTGTTTTTATGTATTTTATTGCTGTAAGACGCCTTGGGAGGGCTTCTGCCCTGAAAGGTGGCCAAGAAATATTTTAAATAAAAATAAATAAATAAATAGCCCAGGGCCTGTCCGAAACCTGGAGCTGGCCCTGCTCTCATGTCCTCTTTGTGGGCTTCCCAGAAGCAGCTGGTTGGCCACTGTAGAAAACTGGGTGCTGGACTAAACAGGCCTTTGGTCTGATCCTGCACTGCTCTTCTCACATTCTTATTTCAATTTTCAGAATTGAAAATGCATTACACATCCAGGCTTAAGAACCTGGATTTCTGCCTTGGTCTCAAGCAAAACATTTTAGGAATTAGCCCGAACCAAAATTGTTCACCCTCACCCTCCCTTTCCCTTTCCTTCCTTGTCAATCACAATCCCTGCTGCGTTTTTTTTGCTTTCTTTTTTTGGAAGAAAAGGCCATGAAAGTCCCGCAGGGGCTGCCAGTCTTGCTTCCGATGGGCAAGATCCAGCGCATTCTAGCATCTGTTGGTCTCGATGTGGAAAATTAAATATCATTCCCAAGTAGCTGCTGGGACGTAAGCTCAAGGAGGCATGCTTCCAGAATGTGATTGCATCAGTCAGAAAGTTGAGAGTATGATGAGAAAAATTAGATCTTCCCTCCGGGAGGAGCACAAATGGAGATTGGTCTTGTTCAAACAGGGTGCTCTGCTTTGTTAACTGGATAGATACTGGGAGACTGCAGCTTGCCAGAACCATCATCCTGGAGAAAAAATCTCTTCCAAGCAAAGGTATCTTGGCAATTCCTTGTAGGTGAGTCTAGATAACTCAGTACGCTCACATCTGTGGCAATGGGTGAACATGTTTATTCCCCCCACCCTCCCACCCCCGACCGCCAGCAAAACTAGCCCATTCAAGGCAGAGCAGAGGCAACAGCAGCAGGAAATTCTTGGGTACCGCTTTTCATCTCAGGAGCAGGGGCTCTTCACACGCAAGCTTAGAGCAGGGGTGTCAGGGTTGGATAGGAGCCCAGAGAGCCCCAAAGCAGTCCTGATTCTGAGGAAGAGATAGAAACCATGGGAGAGGAACCCGCGTGCTGTTCAGAGGTGCAGCCGGGGGGAGAGCCCCTCCCGGTACACATTCCTGAGAGTGATCGTGACCCTGGCAGGGAGAAGGAGGTGCAACAGCAGTTTCTGGATGCTGGGAGCTGGCGCAGCGTCAAGTGGGAGATGGCAGGCGCTGAGAGGAGGTGCTCAGCCCGCTTGGCGTGAGGGCAACAGCAGTGCCCCGATGCCCCATGGGAAAGGGGTGGACTCTCTCCTCCTAGCCCATAAGTTCAGAGGTTTCCCGCCTGACCCTCCAAACAGAGATCAACTGATTCCTAAGGCTAGAATCCCCCAGTAGGCAGCTCTCTTAAGTCTCACTCGTCTGGAGCAAGCAATTAGCATCTGTAAGCATCATTAGGTTGAATGGAAATAAAGCCTTGGAAAAGAGCCCTATTGTCTGTGTGTTGATTCTGGCTACCAGAGGATTTCAGAAGGCAGCAGGGGTGACCTCCTGACAAGGGATGGGAAAACTGCAGCCCACAGAGATGGGGTGGCCCAGAGAGGGGGGGGGCAAAAGAAAAAGATTGGGGGGAAAAAGAGGGTGGCCCAGAGGAAGGAAGGAAGAAAAAAAGAAAGATGGGGTGGCACAGCAAAAAAGAGAGAGAAAGGGAGAGGAGGTGGCCCAGAGAGAGACATTGGGTGGCACAAAGAGAAAGAGAATGAGAGAGAAAGATGGGGTAGCACAGAAACCAAGAGAGTGATATAAACTTGCAATGTTGAAAATGGAGCAAACCTTGGATGACAATTGTTAAAGTCAGCCATGCATCCTGAGCCACTGGACTGGAATGGGTCTCCAGTTTGAGATATTGAAGCTTCAATCCTACACATACTTACCTAGGAGTAAGCCCCAATGAACTCAGTGGGACTTACTACTGAGCAGACATATATAGGATTGTGCTGTCAGCTTCTTTAAGCAATGCTATTTTGAGGAGGAATAAGGCTTTGCCAACAGGAGTGAAGCCATCAAACCTCAACCTTGCAATCAACTCTTCCTAATGCCGCGGTGTTATGTTTTTGTTACGAAGAGAGAGCGGAAACGCATTCCGCCCACACCATCTCCACACTAAGGCAAGCTGTGTAACCACAGCTGAAAATGTCAGGAAACCCAGACTTTTTCCTTAGAGGAGTTCATAATAATCCTACTGTACTGTTGGCAGGAGAAATGTCTAAATAATTTGGAAGGCGTTGCTCTTCAACGTTAGTGGTTTGGAAATCTCACCAGTTTTATCCTTTCTATCACTGTTGAGTTTTTCAGGGACCAGATTAATGATGCCAGTAATGCAAGGAGGTGGAATTACTGACCATAGACGGAGGAAACAATTTAAAGAGCAAATGATGCTTCAGAATCCAGAAAAATGGCCCTTCTAGGGAATTGGCGTCCATATCTCATCTTTACAGCACCTAATTTACACTCATTTTGGTTTTCCCCATGGTGCTTTCGCTGGTTGTGCTTATGCATATTGGAAAAAATCACACCCCACAATATTTCCTTCCTACATGGAGCTGCGACTCCCCCAGCCACCCCGCTGTTCTTATTTGTAAGCCTTTTGCAAATCCACCTACATTTGCTGGAAGGATTCAAAACAAGGGTTTCCATTTGAAGACATGGCTTTTCAGGCTCATTCCGGGGTCAGACATGACCATACCTTGTCCCACCTACCCCCAGTCTTGGTAGGCTGGCCAGGGCCAGTGTCAAGGGTTGTGGTTGGGCACCTGCTGAGGGCCCACACCCCAGCCAGGGACCCACCGACAAGAGTCCCCTGGACAAGAGCTCCTCACCTTCGCCACTGCAACCTGCATGTTCACCTGCCTCTCGCTCTGGCCCGGACAAGGGTGGTGGTGAGAAGGGGGAGCGGTAGATGCCACTGTCTGCTTGCTCCCTGGCTTTCTGCCTCTCCAGCAAGCAAGTGGTAGCAATGATGAGGAAGAGGATGAAGAGCAAGAGCAGCTGGTGACCATGGTAGTGAGAAGGGAGACTCACTCAGGAGGAGGCCACTGAGGGTGCCCTTCCTCAGAGCCCTCAGAAACCTTGAGCCAGCACTGCCTGACAGGCACATGATATCAACTCAAGACAACTTGCGTACCTCAGGGAAAAAGTCACACCAAATACAATAAACAGCAGTGCATGTAAGCGGCGAGGGAACTGATCCTTCTCCTTGGATACCACATTGCCTTAGCCTTAAAGAAGGTGCTGCTGCAGTCTCTTCAGAACTACTCAGGGCCGAGGCCCTCCTTGGAGCGGGGACGGGGGGAAGCACACGAACAGCTCACCCACTCGCTTGTCACCGTGTTTCATTTTCCCTCCAACTTTGACTAATGACCTGTTTCCTCTGACCTCCCTCTTGGACCATCCGGGGCTCACTTGCTCTGTCTTGGCCTCACGTCCGCTCGCTCGCCGCCTCAGCAGCTTGCCCTGTTCCCATGGCGAGAAGGCCGTGTCCCTCATCGAAACGCCCTCCACCCCCAGGCCAGACTATCTGTCATTCTCCCCGTGCCTCTTTCAAATGGCCACTTCCCACACTGTGCGTGTAGCCTTGAGGGGGTAAAAGCGGCTCATGTCCTGCCCGGTCTCCTCCATGTCTCGTCCACCTCCGATATCCTCAGAGTACAGGGCGAGTCTCCTTTCTGCGATAAAGGAACTGCCTCTATGGCTGAGCCTGTGAAAACATTTACTGGTATCTCACCATGCTGATAACAAGGCCTCCCTTTTTATTGCGAGCTGAGGACAGGCTGCCTTGGAAAAACAACAAGATGGTCCTAAAAGCGCTGACAATATTAGGGTTGATGTATTGCAAAATAGTAATAAATCCTTCCAAGGACAAACATATAGCGCGTATATATAGAGAGAGTATTAATTTAAATACTATGAGAGGGTTCTACCCTTAACAGGCCCACTGAGGGTGCCCTTCCGCAGAGCCCTCAAAAACCTTAAGCCAGCACTGCCTGACAGGCACATGATATCGACCCAAGACAACTTGTGTATATTATATTCACTTATATTCACTGCTGTTTATTGTATTTGTTGTGACTTTTTCCCTAAGGTACACAAGTTCTGGAAAGCGTAATATTGAGAGCAGGAGCCAGGAGAGCTTCTGAAGCGGGAAGGTACAGCTCTGCTATGTGGGGTGACTGACTGTCCAGAAAGCAAGCTTTTTTCTGGCACAGCCATACCAAATGGGGAGGAACAGTAAATAATCAAGAATAATATGGGCAGGTGAAGAGTGACTCAGAGTAGTCCCATACCTTGGGCTAACAAATGCCAAAAAAAAACTTGTGTATATTATATTCACTTATATTCCCTGCTGTTTATTGTATTTGTTGTGACTTTTTCCCTGAGGTACACAAGTTGTCTTGGGTCAATATCATGTGCCTGTCAGGCAGTGCTGGCTCAGGGTTTTGAGTGGACCCTCAGTGGGCCCTTTAAGGGTAGACCCCTCTCAAGGTGGTGTACAAGATAAAACAAAACAAAAAACCACCACACAAAACATTGCAAAAACAAACAGAAAAGCAAGAAATGTTCAATGTTATATAACTATTTCCAATACTTTATCAATACTGTCAAAACACAATGAAAAAAACAGATAACACCAATAAAACCTTCCGCCTACAGCTTATGGAAATGCCAGCCGAAAACAGGTGGATTTCAGAACCCTCTTAAAGACCTGCAAAGAAGGGGCCTGATGAATTCCTGATAGGAGTGTACCCCCCAAAATAGGTTCAGTACATTGGATAGCTCCTTTAGAGCTCTGGCTGGTTCCGACTGAAACCCGGAATGGATTTACAGCCCCACCGAAATTGGAGCCACCAGTCTCCATTGATTGGCACCAACGGACACTCAGGGGCCCTGGGAAATAGATGTGATCTCAGCTCAGGGCCCCATGGGCCCAGGCCTAGCAGTTCTCCTGTTGCTAGACACAAGCTTAAATAGTTTTGAAAGGGCATTAGATGAATGCATGGAGGACCCATCTATCAATCACTGATCGACTATGGGTTGGGACCAGTCCTAGGCATACTTAGAGTTGACCCATGAAACTAATGGGACTTAAGTTAGTCATAGCTAACTTAAGTCCCATTGTTTTCAATCAGTCTACTCCAAGTAGTAACTAAATGATAACTAAGTAATAACATTCAAAGTGACTAACTTTGAATCCAACCCAAGATGCATATCTGCTGCTTCCAGGTTCAGAGATGGTATGGTACTGAGCACCAGGTGGGAAAGTAACATCAGGGGAGGGGCTGTTGCCATCATGCCCTACTTGTGGGCTTCTGGTTGGCCACTGTGGGAAATATGATGCTGGTCTAGATGGACCATTGATCTGATCCATCTGAGTCCCTCTTATTCTTAATACAAATCTAAGCTGGGGCTGAGTATAGACAGGGGTGTATTCCCACCCCCATAGCACACAGTCTCAAGAAAGTCCACTTCACTGTGAGCTCTGATGTTAAAATGCTAGTTCCTTATTCCAGGTCATCACAGCCCCATAGAACACAACAGGGAATGGTCCCCATATTTTAGACCACTACAGCTCCAGGGAAAGATGCTACAGCTTCAAAGTAGTCCTTTCTTCAATTTAAGGAAGTCCTTAAGACAGTTCACTCCTGATGTTAAAATGTTCCTTATTCCAGGCCATCATAACCTCACAGAACAATACAGGGAGTGGGTCCTATATTTTAGAACCCCATAGCTCTACAGAAAAGATGCTACAGCGTGAAAGTAGTCATTACCTTGACTTACTCCGCTTATGTTTCCCGCACTCTCTGAACAGGGTTGGGGAAAATAACTGCCTTTGGTAAGGCTGGAACTCACGAGGTTACCAGATGGTTCACTATTATTACCAATTCTTCCATGTTGCACAAGTATTTTTGTAATCAGGGCCAGCGTCCAAGGTAGGCATGGTTGGGCACCTGCTGAGGTCCTACACCCCAGCAGGGGACAACTAGACTTCCTCCTTCTCTTCACCCTTACAACTTGCTTGTTCACCTGCCTCTCACTCTGCCTAGACAATGGTGGTGGTGAGAAGAAGGAGGAGATGCCATTGCCTGCTTCTTCACTGGCTGTCTGCATGTCAAGCAAGCAAGTGGTAGCAATGAGAAGAAAGAGGACGAGGAGCAATGCCAGCTGGTGACAATGGCAGTGAGAAGTTAGACTCTTTGAGGAGGGGACCCATTCAGGGTTTCTTACCCAAGGGCCCTCACAAACCTGGAACGGGTGATATTTGTAATGCTGCCTGAATCATTCCTTCCAAACAGTGCAACGGTAATCTGAAATAACATGTTTTATGGCACAATGGTGCGTCATCCATGTGTCAGGATCAAACCTGCTGCAAAGGAAACTATTGCAATTACAGGATTGGGGTTGGTGGTGGTGGTAGTGGAAGAGGTTTGGGTCCAGCAGATTTGGGGACTCAGATATCATGGTCTGAGGCATGGGTGAGCAGGAACAGGAGACTCTGGCTTCGGCATGAATGGCTGTCACTTCAACCCACCGGGGCTGCCGTTCCTTCCCCATGCTCAGAGAGATGTTAATTTGACAAAGAAGGATGTGCAGGCGGCACTCCAAAGAACCCTGAGGCTGAGCATTAGAAAGTTTTTGCCAGATCTGTATGAGGAAGGAAGCCAATCTCTCTGCCTACTCACTGTTGCATCGGGAGTTTGGCACCGAGAGAGCCCACGCCCCGGAACCAAGCTCTACATAGGTGTGACTTCTTCCTCCATAATTGCCAAGATGCAGACAGGCAGACAGACAAGCATTGGGAGTCATAATATGGAGGACACATTGTCCCATAGCATTTAGAGCTGTGTGATCACTAAGATAATTGGAAGAGGCCTTCCTGGCTGTATCACAACCTGCACATTGCCCTCTGGTGGCAACCCAGAAGTGGGCCTTCTTTGTGGTGGCACCCATCTGTCATGTCCCTGCTAGAGGAATCCTTCTCTGAGGAGGAGCTAGAGCTCCCAGAAACAGATGCTGCCAAGGAGCCAGCCATGTCAGGAGACCTGGGGGAGCCTGTGCCCTTAGGGGAGCTCACTACTACTCCATCCCTGCAGGAGGAGGGGAGTTCCGCCTCTGAGGTGGGGGCTCGGCGACCACCTAGCCCCTGAGAGTGTTGTTGCCTCAAGAGGCAGGCCAATAAGGCTCCTTTGAGAAGAAGTGCTCTATTACGAAGGAGGACCCCTCAAGAGGAACATAAGAACATCAGAAGACCCCTGCTGGATCAGACCAAGGGTCCATCAAGTCCAGCATTCTGTTCAACACAGTGGCCAACCAGCTGTCAACCAGGAACCCACAAGCAGGACATGAGTGCAACAGCACCTCCCACCCATGTTCCCCAGCAACTGGTGTACATAGGCTCATTGCCTTTGCTACTGGAGGTAGTACATAGCCATCAAGACTAGTAGCCATTGATAGCCTTTTCCTCCAGGAATTTGTCCGTCTTTTAAAGCCATCCAAATTGGTGGCCATCACTACATCTGTGGTAGTGAATTCCATAGTTTAACTATGTGCTGTGTGAAGAAGTACTCCCTTTTATCTGTCCTGAATCTCCCACCAATCCACTTCATAGGATGACCCCGGGTTCTAGTATTTTGAGAGAGGGAGAAAAATGTCTCCCTATCCACATTCTCCTCACCATGCACCATTTTGTAGACCTCTCTCATGTCTCCCCTTACCCTCCTTTTTTCCAAGCTAAACAATCCCAGCTGTTGTAACCTTCTCTGATGGGGAGATGCTCCAGCCCCTTGATCATTTTAGTTGCACTTTTCTGCACTTTTTCCAGCTCTTTCTACCTCCAGAAAGGACTCCTCAAGAGGAAAGGACTCCTCAGGAGCAAGGCCCTCCTCCTGAGCAGGACTTTTGCCAGAGGGCCTGTAACACACTGCAGCTGAGCCCTGCATGGGGCTCAGGAAGCTCTAGCTATAGTTGCCTTCAGTTGCAGCCTAGCCAGTGCTGGAACAACGTTGTTTTACCAGCACCAGTGTCTTGCATTCCTGATCCTGCCTTGTGATTCACCCTCTGTGCTACTGACCCTTGGACTCTCATTTGACTCTGCTTCTGGACTGTGTATTGTATCTGAGTGCTTAACTGTGCTTGCATCTTGGCCGCTCGTGCCTGATCCTGATCCCGATCCCATACTGGACTGAAACCTGTGGGCGTGACCATTTGCTTGCTTTCTTGCTTTGGCTTTTGGATTGCCCTGTAATTTGCCCTTATGCTGAATCCGATTCAGCTAAAGCAGGACAAGCCCTCCCACCTGCTATTCAGGAGGCCCCCAACTGTGGCAAGCTTTAGGCATACGTTCAAGACCCAGCTCTTTACCCAGGCCTTCCCTGGATGATTATGCTGCCCAGGTAGTTTGTTTCAGTGGAAGCTGGTGGCTCCAATTTCAGTGGGGCTGTGTATCCATTCTGTGTTTCGGTCTAAACCAGCCAGAACTCTAAAAGAGCTACCCAAGGTGCTGAACCTATTTTGAGGACAGGACATTCTCTATTGCCCCCTAGTGTCTGGAAGCATGTGGAGTTCTCCCTATTATCCAACAGAAACCACCAAATGATTGA